>NC_067484.1:32281944-33481944 GCF_947179515.1 Apodemus sylvaticus
CTCTGTGGACCCACTCACGGCCCTGGGGTTCCCAGCCTGGGTCTGTATCCAGGCTCTGCTGAAGGGTGGGAGCATCTGCTGCTGGCTTTACTTTCTTATCCTGGAGTTGCTGGGCCATCTGCTTTTGATCTTCAGCTAACTCTCAGGCAGCGCCGGGGCAGCTGGGGAAACGCAGTACCCGTGAGCTGTCTTTCCTTTCTTCCCTGCCTTCTCCCCTGTGCCCTCTCCCTGCCCAGCCCAAATCTGGGACCCAAGGGTGGTTTTGCCTGCTTTGCTGCTGCCACTTTTGGAACCAAGCAGGACACCAATTGTTCTAGTTTGCCGCAAGACCCCTTATAATACACTTGCCCAGCCTATTACCTTGGAAATAGTAGTTGATTAAAAATATTGCTTTAAAAACAATGGGCAGCATTGGAGAAAGAACTTTTCTTCTTGCAAACAAAATTCCAAGGCACACCATCAGTATCTTTAGATGGTTATTTAGAAGTTAAGTCTTTGGGGGACACAAAGCTGCCCTTTCTGCACCGAATGATACCAGGCCTATCATTCATTCTAATTTCTGGCAAATGGCCCAGTCTGACAAGCGCCGAGTTCTTGCATAGGAGACGCTAGAAAACAACTAGACCCTCAGTAACTAGAAAACGTCAGACTGGGAGTTCAGTCGCTGGCACATCCAAGAAAGCAGGGAAAAATCCACTTTTGTATCCAGTGCAGTGTGAGGTCAAGCAGAAATGCAGGGCAAGACGGGCTGTGGCAGACACAGACAGCCCTAAGAAATGTGGAGGCATTCAATTAGCTCTTGCCTGGCCCCAATGTGCCAGAAAAATGAAAAGCAAGAACCTTGCTGTGCAGGTAGAACAAGATCAGTTCTTGTCTGCCATATTTAATGGGTCAACAGGCACTCCATGGAACAATCTCCCTCCTTCTTGTCCATGTCTCTCCCAGGCTTTTGAAAATGTACTTTATCAAAATTAGGCCAGATCCTGCTGCCAAGGGATGCTCAAATGCAATCTCTTTCCTAGCAAACCTGAAATCCCATCCAGCCGCAGCCGCTATGATGCGCAGGGACCCATTCTGCCACTAGGGGGCAGCATCCTAAGAAAAGCTCCACCCTAGGCTCAAATTTTTATGGGCCAAAGCCCCTCAGCCCAGTTCAGAACCCAGTCTTTTTCTGGTTTAAAACAAAATAGGAAGAAAAAGTACCAGTGAGATCAGACTTTGAAGGCATCTTATCCAGCTCCATAGACAAATTAAAATTCTTTTTGTTGTCACGCTGAGAATCAAGCTCAGGGTGTCAAATACGCTAAGCAAGTGCTTGACCACTGGGCCACATTCCTAGCTTGGGAACTCAAGTCTCCGTGTGTTACCACAAGGCAGGTAAGTACAGGGACTAGGTGTGCAACACGGGCCCTATTTGTTTTAAGCTACATGCACAACCCTCTTCTTTCTTCCCTTTCCTTCCTTCTTCCCTTTCCTTCTTTCTTCCCTTCCCTTCTTTCTTTCTTTCTTTCTTTCTTTCTTTCTTTCTTTCTTTCTTTCTTTCTTTCTTTCTTTCTTTCTTTCTTTCTTTCTTTCTTTCTTTCTTTCTTTCTTTCTTTCTTTCTTTCTTTCCTTCCTTCTTTCTTTCTTTCTTTCTCTCTCTCTCTCTTTCTTTCTTTCTTTCCTTCCTTCTCTCTCTCTCTCCCCTCCCCCCTCTCTCTTTTTTTTTACTTTTATTGATTCTTTGTGAGTTTCACATTATGCACCCTGGTCCCACTCATCTCCCCATCCCCTCATATCTGCCCTTTTCCCTTGCAACCCCCCACCCAAATAAAACACACATGCACGCATGCAAACACACACACACACATACACACACACACACACACACTACCACCACCACCACCTCAATAACAACAACAACACAACAACAACAATAAACTATCTTGTTGTGGAAGCTGTAGTATGTCACCGTGTGCCCCACAGTAGGTCCCTCGGTCTACACGTCTTCACTTGCAAATGTTCATTACAATGCATCACTGGCCTGGTTCTAGGCCTCTGGCATCTGTGACACCATCCATATCGGATCCTCACCGGGACTCCTTTCCAGTTACCCTGCTGTTGTCCTGTGTCATGGAGATCCTGCAGCTTTGGAACAGCAGGACAGCCCCTTTCACACAGTCCCAGCTGTTCGTAAATGGTGTAGATTTTGGGGCAGGCCAATTCAGAGCCCTGGATCTGGGTCTGAGTGGCAGCTGATCTGGTAAACCTGCTGTCCTTCCTTATCCACACCACCAAGGTAAGCTCTTCCGCACTGCTCCGGCTAGGCCAACCAATACCACCAGTGGCAGGAGGCAGGGTCAGCTCTGCTGCTCTCACACACTCGGGGCTAGCTCCAGCCCCATTGCGCTGCCCAGGCAAGGTGCAGAGCCTACTCTCCCAAATGCTGCAGCCTGTGAGAGACTGGGTTAGCTCGCCCGCTTTCACACTCTCGGGGCTGGCTTATCCATGCCTTTGCCATCCGGGCCAGCTCCACTGTGTTTCCCAGGCAAGGGGGCAGGGCTTTTCTCCCAAGGCTGCTGCTGGTGAGCCAGTGAGAGATGGGGCAGCTCTCCAGAGCACTGTATACAGTGAGGGGCATGACCAGTTAAGCACAGCCCTTGGACATCCACACTGTCCCGCGTGGCTTCAACAACCTGGGACATCTCCATGTTCTATAGTGGTAATATGAGCCCTGGACATGGAGTCTGTAGCCTGCTGACCACCCACAGCGGGCTGCTTCTCTCTACCATCCAGCATCCAGTTCCATCTCTCTTCATCATGCTCTGGCTACTCCACTTCTCTTCCTGTCCTGTCTGACCACCACATACTCACGCACTGTGGTGGCCCCAGATGCAGGCTGGCCACGCAGCTGGCAGCCCCCTGGGTGGCATCCTCCATCTATGTTATCTATGTGGTGTGGTGTGGTGGCAAGCGGGTGCCTATGGCCGGCCTGGCTTGCCGTGTGCTGGAGGGCAGATCTGTGGGCGACATGGCGGTGTGTGGTTCGCTCTGTCTGTCTTTCTCCTCCCGCACTGTGCTGTGTCACTTCGATTTGATTTGATTTTTACGAGTTCTAGGTATCACACAGCTGTGGCCACCAGGCCAGGCATCAAGCTAGAATGAACAAGGGACTGCCATCTGCTCTGCTCCTGACTGATATAAGAGCGACACTACCAACGGGATGCAGGATGTCTCTTTGCCCGTTGCTGGGAGGGGTTGGGGTGGAGGTTGGGGGAGGCGCACTTAACCCTGTGACCCACATGTACCTGCTTATATATACTTCACACACACACACACACACACACACACACACACACACACACACCTGTCCTTAGTCATTTGCATAATAGAACCAAATATTTTTTTTTAAATCAAAGGAACTCTCTTCTGTGGGTGTATGGCTGCATTTTGAGAGAGAGAGAAATGTCCCAATCCTCCTTGCCCCCGTACCCCACTATAAATTCCAAAGTCATACTTGAGTGGTTCTCTTAGGGAATCCTAGGGGATGCTTTGGAAACTTGAAGGTAATTTAGCCTCTACCAAAGTGAAAACTAGGGTTTTCCTTGCTATGCTCTCTGAATGGCTTCGAGAGCAACAGAAGGGCTGGAACCCCCTACTCTTGTCTTATCCACCCCCATATGTCTCATGTAATCCAAGAGAGTCTTGAATTCCTTGTGAAGTCACAGACAACCTTGAATTTGAGAGACCCCATCTCTACGCCCAAGTCTGGGATTGCGAGCACAGTGATGGTCAGGCTTTGGGCCTGTGAACAAACATCACCACAGCTACGTTCCAGCTCTTATCCTTGCCCTATTCTCACTTGCTACAGATGCTATCCCCTCCTTAAGACCAGGGGTGTTGCCCTCACTTCCCAGATCCTACTGCTTTGTCTGTGTCCTCACTAGAGGACCATGAGCAAACTCTAAAAGATCATCTTATCTTCAGATGATCAGTGGCCAGCAGTTGCAGTGCCACCTGGCAGTGAGCAGGATCACATACTTGAGTGACAGTTGAGTAAACCAGTAAGGGGGTCGATATCAGATTTGGCTTGCTCATCTGTACGCCCTCTGCAGCATCCCAAGTACGCACTAAATTCATGCTACATCGAGCTTTCTTCAGAGTGCATATAGAGATTCTGTTTTCTCTATTAAATTTGAGTCACCAGTGGCCAGCTCTGTGAGCGCCTGGGTGTCTGACTCTTTTCCTTTTCAAGCATAAAGCAGAGAAGGAAATTCAATACCAAAGAGAAGAAAGCAGATGTCCCCACCTGTCTACTGATGGTGTCTACTGTGGGTTTGCTCTAATGGCTGTCTATAGGGTGGGTAGTGAGGTGTTCATCTAGGGACTTAGCTGTGGCTTTTTGGTGACTGGGAAAAGGCAGTCAGGGAGGAAAGAAACCGAGTGACCTGGCTCTGTAAGTGCATTGTCAACCCAGGCAGCTTACATCCTGCCAAGCTCTTCTGGGAAATTAAAATTCTTCTCGTGTCGCTGAAAAACATACAGCTTCATCTTCCAACCCCTGGGCCGATCCTCAGCTGTTCATTAAGCTGGCAAATCACAGAGTAAAAGCAGCAGGTTCAGGTGATGTGACATCAGAGCCCCAAGGCTTCTGAATCTTTAAACTGAATAAGGAGGAAGTTTTCCCAACACCAACAAAGAAAGACCATAGCATCAAAGGCTTGAGATCTCTTTCTCTGGAGAGAAATACAGGCTATAATTCACAGCTCTTGGATCCCTGTCTATGCCTCTGGGTTGGCACCTACCACAGTGAGGAATGGATGTGTTTAGGCACCCATCCAATTACTAAATGGGAAAGGTTGGGGCGAGGACTCAGTCCTATTCTTTGTATCCCCAGAATCCAGCACACAACCTACTGCATAGTAACTACAGAAGCCATGCTGCTTTCTGAATGAGAGAAGCTAGGGGGTAGGGGTGTTTTCAAACCAGCTAGCAAATTCTAGAGTCCTTGTCTTCGATTTCCCCATCAGAACAAAGAGTGAGCTGGTTTCTAATTCCAGCCTTCTTTTATTTCCTCTAAGAAGGATGCAAATGTAAGTTTTACAGATTTCAGAAGGGTCCAGAGGAGCGTATGCATGAGCCATTGGCATGTGGCGACTCCCTTGGCGCTGGATGAAAGCTGGACGGGCCCTGAGTGGTGACTGACATGTTTACTGAACACACTGTGCAGAGAAGGAAAGATGGACTAAAGACCTCATTGGTGCAATCCACAAAGTCAAGTAAGACTGGAGTAGCCTGTTTGCTGAGAAGAAAACTAGTTAGTGTGGCTATCTGCATTCTCCGTTGCCTCCCCAGGTTGAGAGTGATTTTAAGTAACACGTCCAAGAGGACCCTTCCATCTTGCAAATAGCACTTGGAGTCAGACAGCACGCATCTCTAGGAATAGTTGCCTGGAAACTGCTAGCCATAGCTTTGTTGGGACAGGGGAGGAGATGAAAGCTAGTCTGGGGAAGTATATTATCATCGAAGATCTGAAGCAGCAGGACTGTATAAACAGGGTCTTTAAGTGGGAGATATAAGGGCTGAGGAGATGGCTCAGTCAGTATAGCGCTGGCTTTACAAGCCTCAGGGCCTGAGTTTGATTCCCCAGAACCTACATTTAAAAACATGGATACAGAAGTACATGCCTACAATCCCATGTTGGGTTATGGAACTTGCTGGCCATCCATGCTAGCCAAATTCCAGGTTCCAGGTTCAATGAGAGACACTGTCTCATACAAACAAGGTGAAGAGCAACACCACACACACACACACACACACACACACACACACACCACAGACAGACAGACACACATACCATACAATCACACAGAATACACTCCCACACACATACACATGCATGTATACACACACACACACACACACAAAAGGAAGATACACACCAAATGCAGTCACACATGCACATGAGCATGCACATATGGTGACACAAAGTGGGCACATAGATGTTTTGCTTTCTGTATGTGTCCCTTGGAAACCTACAGAAAGAACAGGTCTTTTATTTTGAATGAGGAATGATGTAGGCAGTAATCATAATATGCCATTTAATGAGCCACAGTAGTAGAAGAGAACACAGAAAGCCCTTCTTTATGTTCCCGGGTTAATTCCATCTAATTAAGGTCCCAGCATGATGGAACAGAGCAGACATTGCCTTCAAATCTGAGAATAATTTGGAGCCAGAAGACTTTGCGTCTTTCAGCGCTACCTACCACAGTTGAGGTCTCTAAGATGGCTGCCCCATGTTTGACCACCTTAACTGCCACATAAATGTTGCTTTTCTTTTGTTTTCTTCAATGAGAGTGTTTGGGAATATTTGGCTTTCTCTGTACTGTGAACCTTCATGGGGACTGTTGCACACCCATCCTGCTGTTGGGCTTTCCTTCAGAGTTTATCAGAGGCAGACTCGAAGAAGGCTGATGATGCTAATTAACCAGGAGTGTGTTTAATTCAGTTTCAACATGGATTCAGCCATGAAGCATGGGGTTTTGTGGAGGAAGGCTACAAGTAAAGAGCAGGAATGCTCCATCGTGTATTATGGTCGAACGAGCAGATGGCGCCAGAAGCGCCATTCTCGGCTTGCTGTCTATGGGAGGGGACCCAAACCTGTGCCATCTTTGTCCTGTGTTGCAAAGGTCCAATAAAATCATGTGCATGGGAGTGATTTCTATAATAGCAAAGGTCACTATCAGTACTTGCTTGGGTGATGCTATCTCTGTAAAAAGATACACAAGAAAGATTGCCGGGATATTCATTTTTTCAGGCGTATTTGATCTCTTTTTGGCAGTTGACTGGCCAGGAGAAAAATTGTTGGGGAAAACACACTGATCAGGTAGAAATTTACTTTATGTTTTGCTTTGTTTTTCCTTTATTCAAAGCTACGTGTGCCCTTAAAGCCTTTACAGTGCATTCTAGATGTGTGGGATGTACTTCCGGGGTGCTCTCTAGCAAGGAACTTAGAATCCATTGGCAAGGTTTTCTCACTGGGCTTCTTATTAAGTGTAATTGGGGCCATGAGGACAGGGCACCAATAGAATGCAAGCCAGTGATTGATTGCTCATTCCTAGGAATAACGTCAGTCACTTTTTATTTAAAAGGCCCCCCAGGGCCTAGGACTGTGAGAGGCACAGGGAAGCCACTCTGCACATTTGATAAGTGCTGATCAGTGGATGAATGTATTTGTTTCTGATGGTTGATCTGACCCTGTCAACTTGAATAAACATATGCTAGTTCATTCAGGCAAATCACAGAAGAGAACTTTAGCCCACAACAGAACTTTTGTTTTTACCAAAGATGCCTCTCAGAGAATGTATTTGAAACCAGACCACCCATCCGTACCACTATCCCAGAACGTGAAAGGCTTCAAATTATTCAAATTTGCTATGGCAACTTACACAGTTTATCTGTGGGTTTCTGGTGCTAGCTTGTGAAACATAAGATAGATCTAGCATATAAATCCAGTAATCAAGCTGATAATTGGTTAAGACAGTAAAAATCAGACATGTCCTAAAATGTCTGAAAGGTCAGGTAAGCCACATACAGGTTTTTGTTTTTTAATGGTAGTAGTTTATCACCCATCAGCTTGTGGTTTTCAGAGATTAGACTAATCCTCCATGTGTTTGTTAGTTTCATTATAATTTTGACACAAGCTCTAGTCATCTGAGAAGAGAGAACCTTGGCTGAGAAATTGCCTTTATCAGATTGGCCTATAGGCAAGCCCATGGGTCATTTTTTTGATTGATGATTGATGGGAAGGGCCAGACCACTGAGTAGGGTGTCAGGGCCTGGAGTGCATCAGAAAGTAAGTTGACAAGCCAGGAGGGGCACGCCAGTGGGCAACAGTCCTCCACGGACTTTGTCCCAGTTCTTGCCTCCAGGTTTCTACCCTGCTTGAGTTCCTACCACAGTTTCCCTCTAGGATGGACTGCAATCAACACACAGAAGCCAAATAGATCCCCTCCTCCCTATGTGGCTTTTGGTCATAGTGTTTATCACAGCAATAGAAATCTAAGACACCTAGTTTCAGTTGTTTTTGCATCTACATTTTCCTAACATCAGCTCATTTTAATGACTTGGGAAAAATAAGGAAATTTACCACCATTATGATTTAATTTTGCTTGGTGTATGTGTATGTATATATACATATATATATATGTATATATACATATATTTTTATCCATGGTTCCTGGCTTATAATTCCAATCCATCTTGTCTGAGATTCATTTCTTCTCATTGGAGGGATTTCCTCCCCTAAGACTAAAAAGAAAGAAGCATCTGGATAGACCAACATTGCTTTCTTGCCCCCTAATCATTAGACCTTGATTGTCCCTTTTGTCCCACTACATATCTGTAAGAAGCTCAGCTTAGAGGAAGCATTGGAGAAACTGGGTCAGTCCTGCAGGTCTGCTTTTTTTTTTTTTTTTTTCAACAGAAGGAAATGAATGATGTCTGGTCAGCTGGAAGGCTAGGTAGCCAAACATATGCAATTCCTGGAGCACATCTCCACTCTGCCTTTAAATTATCCTTTGAAATAGGATTGGGCAACATGTTTTCCTGATTTTTATGACCCACTTAAGCAAGTGAATTGGATGTGAGTACACAGTTGTGGATACCCCAGTTTATAGCTGGTGAGTCAGAAACACGTGGAAAGCAACTTAGGACATTCAATAGACATCTGAAGTGGGGTCTTGGAGACTGTGCCATTCACCTTCTGGATCCATGTGCTATCTCCACATAGGCAGTGTCAACAGCGAATAGAAAGAATGCCTAGCTAGTGTTCAGAGCAAAATTGATAGTGGGCTTAGTGTTAGGGATAAATCAGGTGTCAGAGTAGTCAGTGTTGAGAGGGTCCCATAGGAAAGGTTGGGCTTTACTGGTCTTTTCCTTTATAGCACCATTCATTTTACAACAGTATATGAGGGGTAGGCATCAGGCAGATGTACAGTTATGAGCACAAGAGGACTAGTTTTTATTCATAAATTACACACGATAGAGAGCATCAGCATAAGTCAAACAAACCTTCTTGCTCAGAGAGAACAGACGTCAAGTCAGGCGTGGAGTAGATGGATTGCCTAGCAGTAGCTATTTAGTGTGATAATGGCGTTTGATGGTTTGGACACAAACACCATTGTCACACTCCACAGCTCTGCTAAGGAGAGTCTGTTGGTACAAGGGTATTAACCTCCCTTTCACATTCCTCCGTTGTCACAGACTCCTCTGTGGCTCCAAACGCTGAAACAGGAGCATAGGAAAAAGCCCCGGGATCTTGAAAAACAAGGAGGGCTCACAAAGGCCTTTACCAGGATGGAAATTTATTTGCATCTGTTTCCTAAAAGGCTTGAATCCCAGGAAGAGACAGACACTTCACACAAAACCACATCATACACAGAAATAACTCCATTGGGTAATAGATCCCACCCACTCTCACCTGCTTCACCATGGTTTCCAGTCCATCACTAGAAAATGTGATCACTTCTTTGGTTCAAGAAAATTATGATGATTTTTCTTTCTTTTTTCTTTTTTTTTTTTGAGACAATAGTCTCTTAGTATGTAGCCTGGCTGGCCTTGAACTCACCATATTGACCTAAACTGGCTTCATACTCACAGAGATCCACCTACGCCTGCCTCTTGGGTATTAGGGTTGAAGGCATACACCGCTGCTCCCAGTTTGTGATTATTGGTTATGGGTGCTGGGCTATGACCTCCTCTCCGTGGAATCTTTGGACACAGAGACACCCTACCTTGCTCAAACTTTAAATCGTATTCAGCACAGCCATTCTCTAGTAGAACGGCAGGCAGCAGATGAGGGATCCAACTAAGAAAGAATGAGAGGAAAACAGTTAGCATTTTTTTCTTTTTTAGCAGGAAGGTTGACTTTCTAGCAAATACTTTCTGGTTTGACTTATCTCCAGTTAAATACAGGTTCAACGGTTCTGCGAACCTCTGCTCACAGTGGAGAGGGAGAGGAATGAGAAGAGTTTTACCTAATCCTTTATTTTCCCCAAATGCTGGGGAAGGGGAAGATTGGGTGCCAGTCTCCCGCCTCACCCCTGTCCCTAGAATAGCTGAGTTGTTAACATTTGGCTAGAGATTTGCTTTAGCTGTAAAACTGGATGTATCTAACAAGTGAAAATGAATCCTCCTGCATTCTTCTATCCTGCATTCCCATACAGACCATGAAATCACCCCTTTAAGACAGATGCTGCAGGAGCAGCACTCTGTGACCTCTGACCCCCTCCTACTTTGGCTCCTCCTCTCCCCTTTCCTTTTCTATGGTGCTGATAGGATCACTTAAAGAAAACAAAAAAATAAAACAAACAAACAAACAAACAAAACCCCTGGCTTTCTTTTGTTCCTCTGTGGCCCCAGCAGATTGCAGGGAAAGAGTGTCATTCAGCCAAATTTTAGACAAGTATTCCTCAGTGAAACCAGGAAGCTCCCACTCACTCTCAGCCTCACCCTAAAACCTTTGTTGACCATACAGTAATGGAGGACAACATGTGCATGTGTGCACACATGTGTGCATGCATGTGTGTGTGTGTGAGAGAGAGAGAGAAACCTGTTTTTCCCCACCGCTCCTTCTAAGAGACAGGCTAGGCTGCTTTCTCTTTGCCTGAAGGACCTAGAAGGGAAATCCTGTCTCTTTTTCACCCCTAGAGACGCCCTAGCCATCTCAGGAGCTCTCTAGAACCCCCTTCCCACATTAGCAAGGTCAACCAGGAGAGCTGAGGCATTCATTAATGCTGTAGGGGCTGAGAACCTCTCAGTGCTTGATCTGCAAAAGACAGAAAGGAGAAGGAACAGGAGGAAACCGACATGTCACACCCAAACCTCCCCTAACCTCTGCCTTTTGTGGGCTGGTCAAGAATCAAGCATACATCTCAAGAAAAGGTAAAATAAATAAATAAATAAATAAATAAACAAACAAACAAATAAATGCTAATTCATAGTGACGTTATTTAAAATAAAGAGTTGCACATGCCTTATGCCCAGCTTTAAGAAAATGCCCATCCCCTCACCTGGTCCACGGTCCTCCCCTTGCAATCATCAACACTGTAGAAAGCTGGTTGCTGTTGACTTGGAAACAAATTAAGATTTCATTTTGAACAAAGGAGTGGTTTTCAAAACACTGCATATGATTCAGACTCTTTTCTGTGAGAACAGCATTTATGTTACAATAGCTCTCTACCAGGTAGAAAGGGAATTGCTGTTTTACTTTCACCTTTACTTGTGCCTTTGAATTTCTTAAGTTCCTTAAAATTTTTTCACAGTGCTTTTGAAATGAGAATTTAGAAATTTCAAAGTCCCCCTTTCCCCTTCTGGATAACCTAATTTAATAAATCCATCTTGCAAACACTTTTCGTAAATTTGGAAGTTGGACCTATCTGAATCAAATACACATTTGCCACTGTGAAACAGTTTTGCTGACACAGAGACATTGGGTCAATTTTTTTAGCAAGTTATTACTGAAATTTTTTTTTTGCAGCATAGTAACTTTATGATATTACATCAAGAAATACATTCTTATTTATTAGGGCACTATGAACAATTTTTAGACATTGCTGACACATATGTTTTGTTTCTTTTTTTTCTATGCTTTCTTTGACCAAGTGATCAGATTCTGTCAACCCCTTCTGCAGGCACTTTGAAAGCCAACAGAGTATTTTCCTGTTCTTCCAAATGTTGTTTACTAATTAATGTATCACTGAGAAGAAAAGCCAAAACAGTTCATTCTAGGGTCGAGTCACATGGTCTGTTTCTGTTCTTCAGACTTAAAAGGGCTTTAGAATGAACACTGGGAACTTCTCTAGTACTAGCTAATATCCAACAGGAAGAGCATGAGCTGGTTGGGGAAAAGCAACATCTGTTATTTTCTATGAACACCACCCCCCAAATAAAACCCAAACGACAACAAACCAATGACTAAGACCAAATTGGTGCTGGACTTTAATCAGGGTGACATGTGCAAATGCCAGCAGGGTTGTCATAGCTCAGAAAGGCCTTCCAGGGTGGAGAGCATGCTCTTGAGCCCAGGTTCACAAACCTCCCACCATTTAGCAGCCCGAGTGCCTTACTTCCTGCGGCCTCCCTAAGGGAGGCTGAGTGAGAAGGGTCCCTTAGTGTCTGCCTACTAAAACTAAATTTCTGTGTCCTGCCCTCCCTTTCCCCAAGAGGATGGGATTTCTAGGCATTTCTAGGGACTGTGGACAGTTCCAAATGGAGTTTTCCCATTGAGCCCAGGTGCATGAAAAACAAGTTAAACTTGGTTTGCTCCTTGTTAAATGCCAGGCATCTCTCTTCCTAAGCGGGAATGAGCAGTCTCCAAGAAGGAGGCCTTGGCAAAGCCTAACCTGCCTCAGATGCATCGGCCACAGCGCCACCCAGGAAGAAGCCGTAGATTTACAAGTACCAGGTGATCATGACTCTGTGTATTCTCAGCGTGTTCAAGGGAGAGAACTTCCTGCAGGTGGCTTCCCAGGACCGGGAAGGGAGTGCTTTGGGAACTATGTGGAGTCACTTAGCTGCAAGAAATACCCATCAATACCACAAAAGGATTTCTTAAAAAGCAAATAGCAAAGAGCTTTTTCATTGCAAACCCACATTTACTGTCATGTGAAGTCGTTGTGCTAAATGCATCCATTTGACTGTTTTAGGCTAGTACAGTCTAGACGAAGACAAAGAAAGTCAGATCATATTATTTCCTGAGTCTTGTCATCTTTGAAAGCACATGGAACTTTTAAAATAGAATGTTCTTGTTACCAACAGGGAACAAAGTTGCTTTTCTTTTCAAGGAAACCCATTTAGAAGGAGGAAATCTGGAAAGTTCCTTATCCATACATCAATCAAATCAGCATTTAACCAACCAGAGGTAGAGACAGAATCCTCCGCCAGGTTCTCACTATTGAAGGCTTGATGGACTCTTAATCAAGGGTTTCCAAGGCTTGGGAATTCTAGGGATCAGTTTCACCTCTGTGCAGGTGGCCAGCTATTTCTAGCGTCATTGAGGGGACAGTACAAGTTTAACACACACACACACACACACACACACACACACACACACACAGGCATGAGGAGCAATTGGGAGGCAGGCGCCTTTGAAGCTTAGATAAAGCGTGGTGACGCCCACACAAACAGGAGCCTCAGTCAAACAAACCCTCATTTTAAATAGGTAGGTAGAATCTTCTTCCAAGGCCTGATGTTATTGGTCACCAGGCCATTTTAAAATGGGAAATGGCTTACCATAGTCACTCCGAGGACAGAAAATACAAGCCTACCTCTGCATCTTCCATGCCTCTAGCCTTCTCCTTCCCTTCTCTAGGGAGTATAATGAAGCTTCCAGAAAGGGTTCAGTTTTGCTCAGGCTTTCTGAACAGAATGAATGATCATGGCAGACAAATTCAAATATTGAATGTTTTATGCCCAGTGTTTCTCGGGAGCTTTTAAACAGCTCACCTCACTACTCAGTGCTACTATGACGAACTGCCTTCCTCCCACAGTAGGCTAGCAGCCCTGGAAGAAGGCACTTACCTCTGTCAGCGTTTGTCTTCTCTCAGCTCCTAGGACTCTTCACCTGGCTGGCAGGATGTCCCCTTCTGTGTTCTCTAGTTCTCCTGAGGGTTTGAGGGCAGCCGAGAGAGAGAGCCCCGAGTGTCTGTGGCTTTTAGGCCTTTGTGCTCTCTCCCTTTATGGGATCCAGGGTTTAAAAGTAAACAGTTCTTTCTCTTTCTGATAAGTCACATTAAATTATCGATCGTGGGGGAAGAGAGGGCATGACCTTAGTCCACTAACTCAGAGTCACCTTTGGTCAAACACTAAGCAAAAAAACGAAGGTCCAGCTTCCCCGCGCCCCCTCGGCTACGTGGTCTACACCGTCTGCAGGTGGACAGCAAGGCCAAGGACTGAAGTGGGCAGCTGAACCTACTGGATCTTTCCTCTCAGGACTCTGATCTAACCTTGTTCCACTCTTTCCCTCACAGGAAGACCCCTGTGTCACTGTTTCAGACTTCTAGAACTGGAGAAGTCACCTGGTCTTATGACCCTGTGAAATTAAACATGCCAGCTCAGCCTACTCAGGACTCCTGACTGATATTGGGGAGCCAATCTCATGTTCTTGGATATTTATGATGAGTTGGGATCTATCTATTCACTCGTTCACCCCGGCAGCCATGGATGAATCATTACCCTGACAGCTGAGCTCCAGGAAGCCAAGGGGAGGGGAAGCAAGCAGGACTGACCACCTGGGAGTCAGGGCAGACATACAAGCAGCAGCAGCTGCTCCAGGCTGCAGGGTCCTAAACGGTTGTTTTGTTTTTCCTCTCTCTGGCTATTTTGACAGATTGCTTTCTTAAGCATTAAAAACAAAACAAAACAAGAAACCATTTTTATATTCTCCCTGGTAATTTAATGTGAAATCAGGACTTTCTTTTTTTTTTTTCAAGATCTATATATGTATATGTATATTAGTACACTGTAGCTGTGCATATGGTTGTGAGCCATCATGTGGATGCTGGGAATTGAACTCAGGACCTCTGCTCACACCAGCCCTGATCACTCTGGCCTGATTTATTTGTTGTTATATATAAGTACACTGTAACTGCCTTCAGACACACCAGGAGAGGGCATCAGATCTCAATATGGATGGTTGTGAGCCGCCATGTGGTTGCTGGGATTTGAACTCAGGATCTTCGCAAGAAGAGTCAGTGCTCTTAACCTCTGAGCCATCTCTCCAGGCCCCGAAATCAGGAATTTAATGAGAAAGATGGTAATCCAGCAGCCTAGAGTTGTGGGTCTTGTCACACTTAGGTAAAAACCAAAGTCTGACAGTGCTGCAGTTAACTGGTCTCTAGGACTAAAAGACTTGTGGCAGTTTATGGGTTCCATTGCTGTACCTTGCTTCCCTTGGGAGACCCAATCCTTTAACCCAGTGCCCTTTGACTACCTGAAGTTATCCTGCATCCTTGCCCTCTGGAAAAACGGGTTCTTTCTGCGTCTTCAGAGGGACTGGGAGACACATTCATAAAGTAAAAGCCGAAGTCCACCCGGAGGAAAAACTATTTTAAAGGCCCCCTGGAAACCATTAAGGTCCAGCGTCCTGAAGCAGATAGGGCAGATATGGCGATCAGGAAATTTCTAAAGGCTGCACTGAGGGAGTAGCCCTCACCCCGCCCTGGTGGCTTTTTCTTTGACTGGTCTTGCTTCTCCTGCTCACAGCAATCGTCTTTCTTTACACAAGTAAAGCTTTCTTCTTTTAAAGCGAAATGGACTCCTCAGAGTTCGGCATGCGGATATTCTTTCCAAGGGCAGGACATCCCTCCCTCCACCGGGCCGCTGCCAGTAGCTTCTCTCTGTCCATGTTCTTTCCTTTCAGTCAGACATCTGGGGTGTGGGGTGGGTCATGTATCCCAGTGATAGACTGCTTGCCTAGTGTGGGCAAAGCACGGCCTGGGGTCAAACACTCCACCTCAGTGAAAAGGCAGTAAATAAATATCGACGACAAACCTCGGAGACAAGATGCGTCTTTTCTAAATCTCTTTGAGCAGCCTTTAAAACTGACTTTTATTAGTGAGAGCTAGTCCTCGGGGCTTGCAGGTTTCAGATCAGTGCCAGCTGGACTCAGCCAAGTGCAGTGTCTGAAGTGTGCAGCGTCTTCAGCAAGAGGATCTCACTTCCAGGCTCCGGAGGCCAAGTAATAACCTATATTATTTCAGAAGCCTCTTGGACTCCCCAGACCAACAGCTGGAAGGAATGACACCCACGCCTGGCACCGGAGTTTTTGTTAGCAAGTCTACGGCTCTTGGCAGCGATGGGGTGTGGGTGTGGGGAGGCGTTATATACTCGAGTGGTATAACTTTATTTAAATATGTGTATGCATAAAAACACTTACTTATATTTTATATATATTTTAAGTGAGCATAAATATTTCTTTATAGCTCCTTGAAACATTCTTAATGTTACTTACTCCTTTTTCTCCCCTGTTCATTGGTATTGCCCTCCCAAACCACATCTAAGTTAAACATCCCCTTTCCCATTTCTCCCATCATTGCACCTGTGTCCTCCATCTCCCCCCAGCTCCTTCTCCTCCCTCTATTGTGGTCCCTTTTCCTTTCCTGGTTTCTGTTATTATTCCAGGTCACATACTCACATCTAAAACCCTGGAGCTAAGGTTCACAAATAAGAAGAAACTCGTGGGGCTTGTTTTTCTGGGTCTATACCTCCATGGGAAAAGGCAGTCAGTAGTCCTACTCAGCTGTGAAGCCTGCGGACAAATACACTAGCCAGCATGGCGAGACATCCCAACGGTGTGATGGCGGCATGTACCTCAACGCTACAACCAAAAGCTCTGTCACTCACCAGGAAGTAAGTCTTGCCTGGTACTGAAAACATAGCCAACTATCTGTGTCTGCTGAGCTCACGACGCCTCGAAGAGGACCAACCGTGGTCAGTTTCCTAAACCAGTGTCATTCCTAACTATAATGCAGTTTATAACTATATTGTAAACACTCATGCTTATACCCACAGACAAGTGTAGGCTCAGTCCTCCTCCAGGTTCCGATTGTGGTAGACTTGAGAGCATTATAGGAAGCCAGAGCTCATCAATGTGCACTGAACAACTGATGGTGGTGTGCTCAGCCCCAGCCAATCCATCTACGGTATCACCCCCATACCTAAGGCTCGGGTAATACTGAGGAAGAAGGGTGGAAAGATTGATACATCCAGAGGACAATGATGCCTGCTGTGTCTACGGGAAGCTGCACTCATAAAATCTCAAAGCTATGCTTGCCTTGGAGAGAAGGATAGGGGAAGAGGGGTGTGTGTGTGTGTGTGTGTGTATGTGTGTGTGTGTGTGTGTGAGAGAGAGAGAGAGAGAGAGAGAGAGAGAGAGAGAGAGAGAGAGAGAGAGAGAGAAAGGTTTGTATTCTGAGCATATGCTCAGGGACTTGGGAGGAGTAGCTGATCTTTGGTGGTGGTGGTAATTAGAAATGTGACATTTGATGACGAATGCTGAGAAGTATTGGATGAAAGTCATTTGAAAAGAGGAGGAAAGAAAAACTGAATGAAAACACGAATTCTGATTAGATGCTAGTGGTGGTTGTCGTTATTTGGGTTTGTTTGTCTGTTTGTTTTGGCTTTTTCAAAATGAAGTCTGGCTGACCCAGAACTCCTGCTGTAGACCCGGCTGGCCTTGAACTCATAGAGATCTGCCAGCCTCTGCCTCCTAAGTGCTGGAAGCAATGGTATGTGCTGTTATGCCCAGCTTAGATGCTAGTTTGTTGTTGTTGTTTTAAATAATAACTATAGAGGCATTTAGGGGCACTTGAGAAGTTTAAAAAAATGAGCTAAATATAAGACATTATTAGAGGATTATTTTTAACTAGCTCTGATGATGGGACTCAGAGCAGGTGGAATTTTGCTTCGGGGATGTATGTTAAAGTGTTTTACTGGGGTGGGGGTGGGGTCATAATATCTAAGCTTTATTCTTAACTGTCTCCTAAAAATGGGCACTGCTTACTCAAGCAATGACCATCCCCCACCTCCACCCTCATCCCCGTGCACACTTGGTCGTCATAGTCAGGCCTTGCCCCACCCCCACCACGGGCTGGGGACTTAGGCCTGTTTGCTTGAATGACAGGAGGGCTGGGCCTGAGCTGTGACAGCAGTGATGAACCAGAGGTTGCTGTCAGCACTCAGTCTTTACCCAGGTCCTAGATTGGGACATCAGTTAGTGCCCTCAGTCATCAGCCAGAGGCCTTGGCAAGTGTCCTCAGCCCCTGCCTTAGCCTTCTCCCTGAGTGTGCTAAGTTAGGCAGAGCTCTCTTTACTAGAGAGTGAACACCCAGGAGCAGGTATAGTTCCTGACCTCTGTAACGTCTCTACATCCATGTTGGGTTTTCTCTGCTCTAAACACCAGAACGTCTTCTGTGTTACCTGAGAATTCACAGCAAATTAAAAGCCAGGACCCTTAGCTTTCAAAAGCTAGAAAAGTTCAAAGTCAAAAATCCAAAGAGTGAAAACCAGGCTTCCCGCTTGCCAAACGTCACTGTCCCGCCAGGCAAAAGCTGGGCACTTTCACCGAAGCCGCTTACTTTTCTTTTTCCATCCTTTTTCTGCAACCTCAAACATGAGGGATTTAGGCATCTGAGCTGAACTGCCACCCTGAAGGACTTAGAGCTACTGTCTCTCAACAGAAACTTTCTTGTTTCTTTCTTAAAAAATAAATAAGCCATAGGTTTGGCTTTTAAAAAAAAAAATGTAAATGCTTTAACCTTTTTGAGAATTTCATAGGCAGATACTATATTTACATTGTTCTGGCTGGTTTTGTGTGTCAGCTTGACACAGGCTGGAGTTATCACAGAGAAGGGAGCTTCAGTTGGGGAAGTGCCTCCATGAGATCCAGCTGTGGGGCATTTTCTCAATTAGTGATCAAGTGGGGAGGGCCCCTTGTGGGTGGTACCACCTTTGGGCTGGGGTTCTTGGGTTCTATAAGAGAGCAGGCTGAGTAAGCCAGGGGAACCAAGCCAGTAAGAAACATCCCTCCATGGCCTCTGCATCAGCTCCTGCTTCCTGACCTGCTTGAGTTCCAGTTCTGACTTCCTTTGGTGATGAACTGCAACATGGAAATGTAAGCTCAACAAACCCTTTCCTCTCCAACTTGCTTCTTGGTCATGATGTTGTGCAGGAATAGAAACCCTGGCTAAGACATACATTATTTCTGCCTCTTTCTCTTCGCCTCCAACTTGTTCCACACCTCAACTTCCTTTCAAATTCATGAGCTCTTTTTTATTATATATATGCACATACAAACATACATATATAATATATGCACACATACATATGTATATGCAAATACAGCCTGCTGAACCCACTTACTGTTGTTGTTCATAACGTGTATTTAAGGCTGACTGCTTTGAATTGAATAACTTACCAGAGAGCTCACCCCTGCAGTAAACCGATTCCTCCTCTCTCAGCAGCCCTTAAGTTAATTGCCTGTGGCTCTTCATCTAGAGGTAGAGCCTTGTGAGATCTCCCCCATCTGTGTTGCCATGTCAACCGGGACTGTGGTTACACAAGTTATACAAGGCCTTCTTCAGGGAGCATCTGCCCAGAAGACAAATGTCATAGACATTAAAGGAGGTTGGGGGTGTGTGTGATGGGTGTGAAGAGAAAGTCACAGGTTACAGTAGTGTGTGCCACTGCAGGGGACAGAGAACAGAACCAGCAAAGCAGGAGAGCTGGGGCGTCAGCTCAGTCAGTAGTGCAGTGGTCTTACCAGCATGAGGACCCCAGTTAGATCTGGGAGCATGCTTGAAATCCCGGCAAAGACCAATGGGACTTTCTGGCCAGTATGCCTAGCCTACTTGATGAGTCCTATGCCAATGAATCACCCTCTCTAAAAATAAACAAAAACAAAAACCCTACAAAAACAATAATAACAACAAAAACCCAAACAGAAAGTCTCAGCTAGTAGAAATGCAGAGAACAACGGATGTTGAGGTGATCAGCCCCAACTGATAAAACAATATAACCTCTGTACCTAAGGCTTGGGGAACACTAGGGAAGAAGGGGTGCAAAGATTGTCAGAATAGTGCCTAGTGCTTAAGGAAAGACAGATTGGCCCCTGACGTTGTCTTCTGACACTCCTTGACAGAAGTATATGCCCACACACGAACAGACTCGTATCCGTTTGGATGAGCACCCAATCACAAAGTAAACCACAACATACTAGAGGACCCAAACATTCCAGACAGGTGGATCTCCATGCTAAGATTTGTTCAAAATAGTTTTTTTTTTTAAAGCCTATTTCATAGTTAAAGCAATCTAAGAATTTTTTTGGTAGGGAGAATATCTTGTGTATTGTATGGATGCATCACCTGTCAATTAAAGAGCCTGTGGCCTATGGCTTAGGCAGGAAATAGTAAGTGGGACATCCTGGAGGATAAAGAATTCTGGGATAGAGCATGGGAAGCTCTGCACAGGGAAGCTGTGAGGAGATGGGCAGACACGTGGTACCTAAACACAGGCAACCAACCATGAGGAGATCCTAGCTGTATGGCCAAAATATTTGTAAATACATTTTTGAGTCTCATTTCTGAGAGCATGGGACTGGGAGGAAGAATCAGGTCAAACATCTACAGTTTTTGAGAAAGATACACACAGGTTTCAGGAGTGTGTGTGTGTGTGTGTGTGTGTAACTGTATTTTAAAATCAGGGAAACACAATCATTTTAATGGCTCTCCTGTCTTTGCTACTGTGTATCTCTTTTCCCGTCTTCAGTCTAGTAGCAGCAGCAGCCTTGACCTTGGAGCTGGACCCCCTGAACACAGACCCAGCCTTCCTCACTAGCCCTCAGTTTCCTCATTGATAAATCTCTATGCATGGTAGTCATATTGCCCGGGGTCATGCTGAGGCACACATGAATGAGGGTATACAAGCTTAGGAGTGTCTCTCACAAAGTAGTACTGCAAAGGTTAGTTATCATAGCTTCACAACAATTTGATTGTTGGGTTTTTGTTTTGTTTTTTCAATTTTAGTAGCTTAAAGTGGCAGCTAGGGCCTATCAGTGGCACCTGAAGTGTACTTTTCTGAAGGCAATGTTTATTGCCTCCCGGGCCCTCCCTGATGTATCTGTGAAGGAAGCCACTTACCCACAGTTCATGACTCTTCCTTGTTCAGGACTAACTTAAAACCCAGTCCTGTTCCCAAACTCTAGTCACCCTGATTCTAAACAGTCCATGTTCTTTCTCTAGCTGTTCTGTCGTTGTGCTGTGCAAGTCTCCATTCTGTTATATTGAGGCAAAAAGAGACCTCTGCTGGATTCTAGAAGACCCTGGAGATGGACCTCCACAGCAGCAGAACCTTAGATAGCATTCCCTAAACAAGACAAGGGAGATAAGGCTAGAGAGAAGGGAAATGCTCACAGACTGATATACAAACCATAGACCCTCAGGAGACAGAGGCTGAGCCCAGCCTTCTTCCAAGTCTTTGTGACTAGAAAGTTCTGACTGAATTCACCCCAACCCACCTCCTCATCTTCAGATCTTTCTCAAAGAAAATTGTCTGTGAAATACTACATGAAGAAAGAATTCATCTGCTCACACTTCACCTCAGGTAGCTCCTCCTGGGGTGTGGGTTAGCATCACAGAATTATCTTTGCCCCTACACGCTCTTAGGAAGGGCATTCTGAGAGACTTCCAGGTATAATCCCAAGGTGACCTAGATGGCTAAACACTAAACACCCAATAATGTCAAACCAGGTTGCTAGTTTCTGCTATAATTTCTTCAAAGTCCAAAGCCAGGCATGTGAAATGATCAATGAAGCAACAAAGCCGCTCACAGTTCTGTAGTGTGTCCTTGAAACAGGGGCTCAGCACAAGGTTACGACCATTTGGTCACTGTGATGATGTTTCCCGTCTCCTTTTAGATCTGATGTCCATATGAGAAGTCCAGGTATAAATTCTGAGTGTTTCTAGAATGTACTGGGGTCTGTGGTAGAAAGTCACTAAGGACAAACTCCCCAACTATGGACCTGCTCCCCTACAAAGGATGGGCTCCCCCACTAAGGACAGGCTCTCCCATGCCCCTCACTTTCTCCTCATCTTGCCCTCATCCCCTTATTTTCCCCACATTGCCTGGCACAGTCTCCTCAGACTCCAGGTCCCTCAGAGGACTAGCCACTGGCATCTTCTGACAACAGTCTCTAACCTTGCTTCCTCTGCTCAGGGTTCTGATAAATGCAACCTAAGACTCACCTGGAGTTAAAAGTGTCATTTAGAAGGACTTTTAACCATCAAACCAACATCTTTGCTGTTTTGGTGATAGATGTTTACTATTCCACATTTTTTTAAAAAAAAAGGCAGAGATTTTTATTTTCTGTTTTACAGATTCAGATTCATCCAGAATTTATGGGTCTGAACCGCACGCCAAGCCCTTGATCAGTGGTTTTACTGCCTCACTCAATTCTTGGGAGAGCATTGTGCTCTCTCCTCTACTCTGTCTATCTGACTCCCATCATGCCCTGGAGTTCATGGTTAGGCTGCGTGATCAGTACGGTTACCACACAATTTTAGTGCAAAGTGGTTTGCAAGGGGACAAAAACTTAGATGCTGCAGACACTGACTGCTATTGGACAAGGGTTACAGTGAGGAGAGAGGCTCATCTCTCGTGTGTAGCAGTAGGCACATAAACACCTCCGTGAATGGAGAGAGAGGCTCAGCATCAGAGCAGGGCAGCCCTACACAGAAAATAGTCTTACAGCTGATTCTGAGTGTGGGCTAGGCCCCCAGGTTTTCTAGCACAGGTCAAGTGTGCCTTGGTGGCCGTACTGAGTACCAGGATTTAATTCTATTAGCCACTGGGGCCCAGCAGACAAAGGCAGTACTAGGGACATGATCTGAGTGCAAGAGGCTGTAAAAGGCACAGGAGATTTGGGGGAACAGTTGTAAGGTTCCCAAGGGGTTATGGAAAATAGTTCAGGCAGGTTTGAGAAACATGACTACGTAAAGCACAGGAGACAATGGTAGAAACAGATCATGGTAGGGCTTGTAGGGAAACATGAGTTATGTAGAGTATCATGGGAGGAACATTTAACAGCTCTCTGGTGGCCTATGTGGTACAGAGGAGGGGACATGAGGGGGAGTCACAAGGGGCAGGAAACACAAAGAAAATAGTAGGATTGGAAAGGTATGGGTGGTAGTTAGGGGTCCTTCAGAAAAAATATAACAAAGCAGAGATTGAGAGCTGGGAGCTGGGCTCAAATCTTGTTTTTGTTCCTTCTTGATGAATAGAATTAGGAGTATTCTAGAATCTTTAAATTTTAGATAATAACTTCTAAGATTACAACAAACATTAAGGCCCACGCACATGCACACACACTTTATTTACTGCAGTGCCCCATATAGGGTAAGCACTCAATAAACGTTATCATCAGACAGGCATTATAGCATTGGCTAGAAAGATGTTTACTTGGTGGATGAAAGGTGTGGGATGTTTTATCACAGATCACACCCACGGGCTGGTCTTTTGGCCTCTGTTCGCTGGGCAGTGTGATTATGGGCTCCTCTTGCTATAACTTCCTTTCATTGCTTTGCTACAAAAGAAAGACTTGTGGGTCAGTCAGAGATTTAGGACCAGGCAGAGAGCGTGTCTGGACATTACCATCTACCACAATCTTCTGGATGACGAGGGCTAGTTCCAGATACCAGATGAGGGGCGGTTTAAGGATGGTGCCATACCCGCCCGCTGATGTCTTTCTCTGTTTCTCCTCCTGTCACTCAGAGCTGCTGGGCCCTGCACAACAGTCCCGGGCACCACACGCAGCTTTCGCTATCTACCCCACCCTTCGCTTTTGCAGGATGGGGCTGTGTGAGAGGGCACAGTGGACATGGCAGTCCCAGCCCTCAGAGTCAGGCTGGCCGCCCCTCTCTAACTCAGCTCCACCCAGCCTTGTCTGTCCCTACTTAACTGGCCCAGATAGAAATTGATCTGCTTCTGTTGCCCTGCTAGGCAATCATGATAACAAACAACGACATCCATCACTGACTTGTGTTTTCCATCCTGTGTTCTGTGACGCATTTGATGATCGCTTTCCGTGAAAACACAAAGCCGTGATTGTTTGTTCCAAGAGGAACACTGGAATCACAAAACCAAGCTCAGTCTCTTCTACTTTGCCCTCCTGTCTTTTTGCACAAGAGAATCTTTCATGTCAATGCCGAGGCTGGTCTATTTTTTGAAGTTCCTTTAAATGCTTAGTGTGAAAAAAATGTGTTACAGCAAAATGCAGATAAGACAATTGAGGTCGTTAGCATGAGTGGCGATAACCGAAGGTTAGGATATGTTTGCTGTCCAGAGTTAACAATGATTAAGCTGGGTGGTGGTGGCGCACGCCTGTAATCTCAGCACTCTGGGAGGCAGAGGCAGGCGGATTTCTGAGTTTGAGGCCAGCCTGGTCTACAGAGTGAGTTCCAGGACAGCCAGGGCTATACAGAGATACCCTATCATCATCATCATCATCATCATCATTATCATCATCATCATCATCAAAAGAAAGAGGCTAGCAAGGACAGAGATTCTTATCTGTAGTCATAGGCACTCAAAAGGAAGTGGCAGAAGTTTAAAGCCAAGCCAGTGGTGGTGGCACACACCTGTAATCCCAGCACTCTGGGAGGGGCAGATTTCTAAGTTCAAGGCCAGGCTGGTTTACAGAGTGAGTTCCAGGACAGCCAGGGCTACACAGAGAAACCCCGTCTCAAAAAAAAAAAAAAAAAAAAAAAAAAAAAAAAAAAAAAAAAAAAAAAAAAACCAAATCCAAAAAACAAAACAAAACAACAATGATTAAAAATGCTGCCACGTCCCAAAGGTGTCCTAACTTTGGAAATGTTAAAGCACACTTTCCAGACAAAATGCAGTATTTTTGTGAAAGTTTGATAGATATTAACACTTTATATTCTTTCTGTTTTCCCCTTCATATTTGCATATTGAGGAATATCTATTCTCTATACTTATAAACAATTTTGGCTGAGTTCCATTGACTGAACTCATTATTTACCAAACGTATTTTGAAGGATTTTGGCCACCCTGCAAAATAACAAGGACCATCTCCATTGATGAATACTTGCTACATCTTTAGTTACTTTAAAAGATTGTCATACTTATGGCATTATTAACTTTTTTTAACTTGGTACCAAGAAAAATGGACAAACTGTTCCTTGGCTGTGAGACCTTTAAAAAAATATTACTTTTAGATTATAATTTAATTACATTGTTTCCCCATTTCTTTTCCTCCCTCCAGGCCTTCCCACATACCCCTCCTTGCTCTCCCCCACATTCATGGCCCCTTTTCTTTTTATGTTTTCATTCCAAAATACATAAATATGTCTCAGGGCTGACCAGAGATGTTAAATAACCTCTGTCATTCTCTACTGGAAAATCATTGCTACAGGTCAGCTGATACCTCCTCAATGCAAGACTGTTAAGACTCTTGTTATGACTCTTGTCCTATATGCAGACCTTCTTTCCTTCACTCTTGTTACTGGATTTAACATAGAGAAATGTGAGATACCTGATACGATTTTAATTTCAAACAAGTGACGAGGAGTTTTTAACTATTGCATAGAACTATGTCCCATGCAATATTGTCAATATCCAGGCATCCTTATAGTAATTACTCACTTATTACAGGCAAATTTATTTTACTCAGCAACCCTATGGATTCCCAAAGTCTTCATGATCCTGTGATAATACACAGATCTGACTCATCTTGGAGGCTGAAGGTCGGTTTCTGTAGGGGTTATTTCCATCCTTTTATACACGGTCGTTTTCCTTACATCTTTGTAGTCTAAAAATTTTCATCAAAACATTTTGCTGTTCTGGCGGGAGCTCTAGGACAGGGTATAAGATATCCCATAACCACACAGTAGCAAGTTTTCCCCAGCCTTGCATTTCAAAGTGCTCCCTCACAGCAGTGCTAGCATGCACACATTTTACTCTGCTTTGTAATATCACTATGTGGTGTACGGGTGAAAATGTCCCTGGTCAACTCTCTGGTGTTGGAACACTTGGTTCCTGGTTGGTGGTGCTGTCTGAGCAGAGGGTGAGCTTTGGTTATATAGCCCACTCTGCTTACAGTCTGCTTCCCCTGTTTCCTGCTCTCAGTTGAGGATGCGATCAGCCTCCTGCTCTGACTGCACGCCTGCTGCCTGCAGCTGCATTCCCTTCCATGACGGCCTCTTATCCCCTCGAACCAGGAGCTGTACAAACCTTTTGCTCCTTACCTTGCATTGGTCATGTAGTTAATCACGGCAACAGAAAAGCAACTAATGCACTGTAGGATTTCCTATTTTGAAAGTCTTTTTATCTTAATCTGTAGAAGTTAAGAAAATGAAAAGCGTGTGTGTGTGTGTGTGTGTGTGTGTGTGTGTAATAAGAGCTAGTAAATGGAGTCTCTTTGAGGAGTGATAAAATGTTTTGGAATTAGATTATGGTAGTTGTTGCATACGGTTGTTAATTCGTTAAAAAATGGATTGAACCATTTACAAGGGTAAATGTTTGGGGTGTGTCTGTGAGTGCTCCACATAGAGGTCATCATAGCTGACCCTCTGCTCGCTACCAAGACAAACCTATGACAACAGTTTTTTGTTTGTTTGTTTGTTTGTTTGTTTGCTTTTATTGATTGGAAGAAGACTTAAATCATGATAGGCCCAATTCTATGTTATAGACATTCTTTTTTATTTATTTGTGTTATCTTTTAAAATTGACGTTTTTCTTAGCATATAATGCAGTAGGCTTCACTATGGCCCTGGCCTACACATGTACCCTTACACCATGTTCTTATTCTCTGTTCCCCCCTCCCCTCTCTCCCCTTCCCTCCCTCCCCTCCCTCCCCTCCCCCCCTCCCCTCCCCTCTCATCTTTTCTTGCTGATGCCCTTCCTTGCTTCAAAAAGCCCCTCCTTTTGCTTTAAGATATACATATATTTTTCCATCACCCTGTCTGGGTCTCCTCTCTCTAGACCTCTTTATCTCTTCTCACACTCCCCTAAAAAGGTCAGTTTTGTAGCATGTGAATCATGGCTCAATAACCACAAACAAAAAAAGAAAAAAAAAAGAAAAAAAAAGTAAAAATACACACAGCTAAACTAACAAAGAAATCCATGAGTCATTTCTCTTAACACCATCAAACAAGCAAAACTGTAGAATGTGGTTCCCTCCTGTTTTTAACTGAAAAAAAAAATCACAGTGTGAAAAGGTGGTTGTTACATAAATCAAAGATTTCCATGTTAAGAAAGGAACGGGGGAGGGGAGAGAGGAAAACGCAGTTGATCGTGGGCTGATCATACAATGACCAGGCCATCTCAACAACAGCCTGAGAAACCTAAAACATATCTTTATCCGACCCCCTTTGCTTCAGCACTGGCACCTGAACATACTACTAGAATACATTTATTCCATGGAAAGAAACCGGTGGAACTGTATAACTCTCTTTTCTCTATTCACTTCAGAAATGTCTATACTTCATAACGCACCACAACGAACCCCAGACTAAGAAGAACCCCAAGTCAATTATCATGTATGTCTATTATTGCTGAGGAAGTTGGAATCTCTCCCTAGAATGTGATTTTATAAAAATAGATGCCAATAAGCAGATAAAAAGAATCATCGGAGCTGTCCAACTCCAAAGGAAAGGCAGGGGGAGGCTATCGCCTTTCTGCCTAGAGATGGGCTGGGCAGCCTGTGGCCTGGGCAGAGAGGAAAGAGGAAAGATTCTGTGAATTATTTGCTGAAAAGGAGGAGGGGGGCAGGAAATGGAAACAAAACCAGGAGGAGAAAGTCCAGACTCATCGATCATTGCCTATTTTCTTAAGACAATTAATCATTGTAAGGAACAGAGACCAAGCACGGAGCAATCTTTCTAATTAATTTGGCCGAAGTGTGCCTTGCTGTGAATAGTCACCAGGTCAGGGACCCGTGTGCCAAGAGTGTTGCTTCAGCAAGCAGGAAAGAGGGCAGTGGCCAAGGGGGATCCGATCTGGATGTGAGAGCAACCTTCTAGCCCTTCCCGCCCCACCCCTGTGGTGTGCAGGGTCATGAGCAGGGCTGCTGTCATAACCAAGACTCAAAACAAACTTTAAGGTAGGCGAGAGTGTCTGCACAGTTGCAGGGGACAGTGGACGCCTGTGAAGGCCACCCGACTTCTGGCTGAAGCTCCCAGCCCTCCTCTGAAGCCAGATGTCTATGAAGCCAGAGCGTTCCCACACTCGTGGCTTGCCCGTTTCTCGTTGGTAAAGGACATACGTAACTGGCCACTGTGGCTGCGACTCTGCTTCAGTAGTTCTGGATAGTGCATGCACTTCGCTGTCCTCTGACTCCTGGATCCCTTGCTATAGTGTCCTGGGGGGTACAGCTGAGAAGCTGTCCGTCCCCCAGCCAGAGCATTCACCATAGATGAAGACGCGTGGGGACCCCACCGTCATATTTCTGCCATTTTCAACTGGCCGTATCTGCCCGTCTCCCAGGAGACGCCAGCAGCATGGCACAGGTATGATGTCACAATGCCATCCAAGCTCCAGAGCAGCTCGGTGAACTCTGGCTAGAAAACTGAGCGAGGGTTGCAGCCAGCCTTGGACCAGAAACCTAAAAAGGAGTTGCCTCTATTTGGACGATGTGGCGAGGGTTAATATTGGAGAATGCAGTTTATTCGGGCCACATTCTTAGGGGAGGGTAAGAGGAAGATGCTGAGAGGGATGGAAACTTGCTTTGTTTCCAGATATTTCTAATACGGTTGGTACAGCCAGAGTCTTGCCAGTAGGAGAGAACTAATTAAGATAAGTCTTGATGTCCTGTGGGCTAGACCACAGAGAGGCCATTGGTTACAGAGATCAGCAAGTGTGACCAGTTAATTACTTCTGGGCACATGGGAATCCAACCACACATTAGGATTTTCAGCTCCCCGCACGAGATGTAGGAGCACCACAGTATCAACTGGACTGTGATTGCAGGAGTTCAATTCCCAGCATCCACATGGCAGCTCACACCAGGCTGTAACTCTGTTTCCAGGGGATCTGGAACCTTTACCCAGACACACATGTAGGCAAAAATGCCAATGCATATTAAATAAAAATAAATCATTGAATTTAAAAAGAGTCTCTTGTAACCTAGGCTTTCTTTGAACTTTCCAAGTAGTCAAAAGCGACCTTGAATGTCTGATCCTGCCTGCCTCTACCTCCCGAACGCTGTGACTTCAGGCGTGTGCCAGCACATCTGGTTTTATTTGGTGCTAGCTATGGAACCCAAGGCCTCCCGTGTGCTACACAAGTGCCCTATCACCTGGACTATACCATCAGCCCTCAAACAGCTGGATTTCACCTCCGCCACTGATCAAAGACTTGGTGACTTGCTGAGATTCTGAGGCTGTTGAGCCCAACAGAGCATCTCCCACTCTCAAGTTCACAGCTAGCCACAAATATCCCACAGCAGAGGCAGACACTTCCCTGTACCCTGCTAAAAACCCAGTTTCTGACTGTGTGCAACAAAATGACTGTTTAATAGATGCAAATGTCAGGCTCAAATATTTTTAGTCCTCCTCATCAGTACGTGAGTCACTTGAAATGACAGATTGCGTTTTCAGGGGAAGCAGGAAGCTTCTCAGAGTTTCCTCATGACCTTTCCAGTGTATTCCATGTGTGGAACTGTGGAACCCCAGGAGGCCGGTCTCAGATTCAACAGGAAGCTGCCCTGCGGTCTTCAGTTTCAGGCAGTCCAGTCCAGCTCCTAGATCAGTTAAATCTCTGTACTCTGTGAGAGGGAGAGTCCTCTCAAGGAGAGACCCTCCCCTATGAGCTCTGTGATCATGTCAAGGCCTGTTCCAAAATCTGGCATGTTTCCAACCCATATGCTCCTGCTGTTTAGGGAGACTTCTCCTCTTTCTAAATTTTAGATATTAACATCATTACAGGTTACCTGTGTGGAGGTCAGAGGACAAGACAGTAGTTGGTTTTCCCCTTCCACCCTTACGTGGGTTTCAGGGATTGAACTCAGGCAGTCTGGCTTATATCATGGGACAGCAAGTGCCAGTTTACTTGCCCCAGAAGTCATTACTTTTATGAAATAAAAAGTGGTTTTAAACCCTGATGGCTTTGTGTGTGTGTGTGTGTGTGTGTGAGAGAGAGAGAGAGAGAGAGAGAGAGAGAGAGAGAGAGACTGTCTAGGTGATATGTGAAGGCATACGACAGGTATGACAGTGTTCAGATCCCTCAGTTTCTTTCTCTCTCTGCAGCTGAGAGATTTTTGAAGACACAAGGCAGAAATGGAAATTCCATGAAGTCTCTCAAAGAAAGGGCCAGCCCTTCCTCTCTCAGTTCACTCCAGAATCCTTGAGTGGCATGTCGAATGGGTGATTTAGAAGAAGTAGAGGGCTGGGTGATGTCTTAGTAAAGTGCTTGTTACACAGGCACGAAGACCAAGACTAGTTCCCAGCACCCACACAAAATCTGGGCTCAGTGGCTCATGTCTGTAACCCCAGCACTGGGAGTTGGGGTGGAACCATGGTGCTCAATGCCCAGCAAGCCAAGAGGAAGTGTTGGCCTCTAGTTTCAGTGAGAGACTCTGCTTTCTCCTAACCCATAAAAGATGGTAGGTTACCAAAGGTGGAAGACTCTCCATGTGGATCTCTGGATTCCACGCTCATGTGCACATGTACGCATGTGCATCTGAGTACACGTGTGCACACACTTACCTAGACATGTACATACAGTGCACACACAAACAGACACACAAAGAGAGAGTCAGAGACAGAGACAGAGACAGAGAGACAGATAGAGAACCTGGAAAACTTTGAAGAGCTAAGAAGTCACATGTCAGGTACAAACAATCCAACCAGCTTTGGCGTCAATCCTTGGGCTTCTGTGACTAAGCTCAGGTTTGTCCCATGTATGCTACCTGATCTCCCTTCTCTGTATTGCAGGTGCCTGAACAGTGAAGCCCATTGTGATCTCTAATGTCCCCTCTCTATTTTAAAAATTCTCCAAGCTGACAGCTGCCGTGCCTCCCCTGACGCACGGCCATTTCTTTCACCACAGACATGCTTCCATTCCTTTCCCTGTCGGCTTATACTCCAGCACAGTTGTCCTTGTAAAGAGCCCTGGAGCCACTGGAAGAGATGACTTGGTGATGGCTTGTGCCCATAGGTGGCACATCTGGTGAGAAGAAGAAAAGTGGAATGACCTAGAACACCCTCTCAGAGTCATTGCATGAGTTGGGTAAGAAGATAGGTATAAATCTGGAGAGTTTTTAATTTCCATTCATTCATTCATTCATTCATTCATTCATTCTTCCTTTCTTCCTCTTTCTCTCTTTAAAGTAAGAGGTAGGCAAACTGATAGAAACATGAGAACCAGCAATATCTGGGAATTTAAAATTCCCGAATTGATGTTTCCGCTGATCCAATTCCATCCATCGTTACCTAATTCTCTGCAAACACCACAGGGCACTGTTTCAGGAGAGATAAAGACAAGCTTTCTATTGACTCTATTTCCAAACCCTGCCTTTTGGAATTGACACAAGAGAAGGACACAGTGTTGGTCAGGCCTGACCCTCAGGTCGCAGACGCCAGTGTTCCCTGCCTATCTCCTCAAACAGAAGCACTGAGGTGACAGATATTGACAGGACAGATAGGAGACAGAGTAATGTGGGCTTTGGACCCTGGGGCTAACAAGCTCAACTGGTCACCTCTCCGTTCCTTTGCCTCCAAGGGAGAGAGACAAAGGTTTCATTCCTCCTCCTGAAATCTGAGTCTTCTTTGGTGTCACCTACACTTTTAGGGCCCAGCGAGCAGCAGAGGGGGGTGGGGGTGGGGGCAAGGCCCTGGTTTGCTGTGAGCAGCTGCAACAGAGTAAGGTTCTTGCTTTTGGTGGAAAACTTAAATCAAGACAATGGTAGTGTTCAGGTTAAAAGCCAGCTTTGAACTCAGACCTCTATTTTTATCTTGTTTAAGCTTGGTGACTTTGGATAAGTCTTGCTGTTGTTGTTTTGTTTTGAAACTGTTTTCCATTCTTTGGTTTTCCTATCTGAATACTGGAATAGTAGTTGTTTACCTGGCAAGGGGTAGAAGGACTGTTACATGTTGATACTAGGATGAGCCAAATAAACTAGTGTTTCTCTTACTTGGGCATGCTATGGAGAACTTGGGGAATCTGCTTACCCACAACGTGAAGGTTGTGGGATGCCTTGGGCTGGGGGGCACTGACCCTATGACTCTAACAGGAGTGGTCACTGCTATGCCTGGTCCCCTTCCCCCAGATACTAAAACCCTTTTACCCTCCGGATGGGTACCGTCCCTTGGGCTATCAAATTCTTCTGGACTTGAGCCTGTGGAAGCTAGCTCAACAGGCTGTGAGTTCTGTGTCCTGTCCAGTTGACGTTCACGTTTCACTTGTAGAGACCTTTGCCTTGCCTGGCCCTCTGCACAGGGGGCCTAAGCCCTCATCTGCAGTGTCCAAGCTCATGTGCTGTATGTGTGATGCTCTCTGACACTGGGATGGCAGAGCTGGCGTCCAGTGGCAGGGCCCTCTTTAGAGCCTCTGTTTATCTCTTCATGTAATAGTCACGCATTGGCTGTAGCGGCTTAGCTGACAGGGTGCTGCCCCAGACCAATAGAGGTGCTACAGAACATGTGAAATACATGACATATTACTTTCTATAAATGTAAAAAGACAAAAAAAGAAAGGAAGGAGGGAAGTAAGAAAGGAAGGATGGGAGAGAGAGAGAGAGAGAGAGAGAGAGAGAGAGAAAGGAAGGAAGAAAGAAAGAAAAGAAAAGAAAAGAAAGAAAGAAAGAAAGAAAGAAGAAACCCTCTGCATTCTATCACACAACTGGATCCACGAATATTGATGTGGCTCTGTGGCACACTCATTGGCTCATTGGCTTTCTACTCTGCCTTACCAGTAAAGTGAAAATGCTGAGAGAAAAGACCACGGATTTAGCACGGTGCCTGGGCTTAAAAATCAATTCTAATGTCTGGAAGGAATGAATACTTTTCAGTGGAAAGCACCCATCCTGCTTGGTCTCTATTATTCCCCCATCCCTTTGGGATACTTGCAGTGGGGTTAGTAAAATTAATTTCACATAGCTCTTTGGTTTCTTCTCTTTGGAATCAGGCCCATGATTTGCATAGAATGTCCCCAAATTGGGAAGATGATGTCTCTGCTAGCTGGGCTCTTTCACAGTCATTCAAGAAGGACTTCTTTATTTTTATTTTTTGCCTAAAAGGAGGCATTTTTGGTTGTGCATCTGCATGCATGTGTGAGTGTATCTAAGATGTCTATAATCAATAACTGTGCAAGACTCTGAACATCGAAGACTCACTTATGACAGTCTCATAGTGTTCTCCTTCCTAAGGGTAAAACTGTATTAGTACAATGACTAAAGTGGGCCCATGGAGGACATCTTGACAGCGCCTTACCCAGCTGAGCCATTAGAAGGGGGTGGTGAGACTCAGAGGCAGTTCTAAGAGGTTGAGTCTACTCTACGTGAGCCATGAGGTCCCAGGCCCATGGATACGTTGTGATAACAAGACAGAACAGTCCCATCCTAAGTAAAGAGAAGCAGAGCGGTCATTTAGATAAGACAGGGTCAAACTTTGCCTTGGTCCACAGTGCCAACTGCCAGGTGCAAAGGTTGCAAATGTTAATGCTCACACAGTGAGGCAGATAAATGAGCCAGGTGGGACAGCCAGGGTGAGGGAATTGTGTGAACCAGAAACTGCACATCTCACTGAAAGGAAGCAGGCATTATTCAGAGCCAGTGGATTGGTACTTTAAGTTTTAGACAGAAAGGCGCAAACATCCTCCTTTGAAAAGTCTGGGGAAGACCAAGGAGAGAGATCACGGGGCAACGAAGTTTTGACTCTCCTGTGCTTCTGCAACTTTTAAATCTCCATATAAACTGAGTGCTCTCCCTGCACATGACCTCTCAGAAGCCCACTGGGAATTCCTGAGATTTTCCTGCCCTTCTCAAATACAGTTTCCTCACCACACCTTAAGCAGAGCAGGCCACCTTCTTTCTGTGTGTTATAGCCCTCCTAACCATGCATGTCCCTAGCCAAGCCCAAGAGGCAATGGCTTCCTGGGAAACGGTCATTTCTAAAGACCAAAATGGTTGCTGGTCCTGGAGCCCTGGAAAGAGAAATGGGACCCAGAAATGGCTGCTGAATTTCTGGTTATATTTCTAGGAATCGCTGAAGTGTGATAGGTGCTCCCAGGTTCACACAGGGTGCTGTGCCTGCTGGTGGGTATGTTTTGCTAACTGTCATCTTGTCTTCTCTTATTCTTTGTCCAGAGATACTCCCCACCAAAGGATTCACAGTCTGTTAGTCTTTTCCGTCAGGGTCACATGGTGGAAGTCTTTGGCAGCTTGGCCAGGCTTGATGCTTTATTCAGGAGGAAAAAAAACACAGGAAAAGGTAAGGCAGACTTCTTAAAACTGAAATCCAGCCAGGCGGTGGTGGCGCATACCTGTAATCCCAGCACTCTGGGAGGCAGAGGCAGGCGGATTTCTGAGTTCTAGGCCAGCCTGGTCTACAGAGTGAGCTCCAGGACAGCCAGGGCTATACAGAGAAACCCTGTCTCAAACAAACAAACAAACAAACAAACAAACAAACAAAAAACCCCAACCAACCAAACAAAAAGACCCCTGAAATCCAGACCACCCTATCCTGGCTGTAATCAATGTCTTCCCTTACTTCCTACTATCTAATGTGTGGAAATTGAGTTTCGCTAAGAAGCTAGGCATGGAAGCAATGGCTGATCCCCAGACTGCTGTTGGTGATGGGTAGAACTGAGACAGAGACAATTAGATTACAGGTGGGAAGGGACAGAGAAGTGTGGCACTTCAGTTAGTGGGTAATCAGAAAGGACTGGGGGATAAAGTAACATTGGAGATATGACGGGGCTTGGTTTGGATGTGCAGGAAGTCCGTTCCTTGGAGAGTTTGCAGAGAGAACAGAAGCAGGAAGAAACCATGCTAAGGGCTAAATCTGGATGGTGCAGTAGGAATTCTGTAGGAAGATGGAGATGGTTTTCCCTGGTTGATATTGACAGGCCTCTGCATGGGCAGGCAGATGGCAGATTTTGGCTAGATTGGGAACTGTGTGCAAACTGGGCTGCGAATCAGGAGAGAGATAGTGAAACACTGTCAGCAGGTGACTGTCACACGGGTGAAATGTTTGGGACGTGAGGTAGAAGGCTGGGGGGGGGGTGGGGGACAGAAGGTGCAAGGGTGTGCTAGCTGTTGCCCAAGTCCCTGCTGACCCGGTGCCTTCTCCCCTTTTTGCTGAGATCTCTTTCATCGGGTGTTTACTCTCAGCATCCTGACCAAGCCATTCTTGTGAAGGTCACTGGGCCACCCTATTGCCAGTTCCGTTGACCACTTAAAGCTCCTGCCTCTCTGGCTAGCCATCAGAACCCACAGAGTCTCCGCATTGCCAGTGATGAATGCCTATACCTCAGTCCCTAGAATGCACTCTTTTCTGGTTTCCCTGCTACCTCTCTGGCCACCCCTCTGGCTTTATCTCCTTCCCTTCTGCCTCATAGAATATTTAAATGCTGTCTATGCTGTTGACTGTAGTTACACCTGCTATCTCAGAACTTGAGAGACTGAGGCAGGAGGATTGTAAGTTTCAGAACAATCCAAGCTATGTAGCAAGCCTTTGTCCCCCAAATATTAAAAATGAAAAATTAAAAGTCACTAATGTCATTTATGTGCTTATGACATGAAAATCCTGCGAGGACTGGCCTGGCCCAACTCAAACTTCTGGATCTCCCTTTCCACCTTGGGCTCTAGCTGTAGACAGCTGAGATGATTTGAGTTTCCTCTGCCTCCACCTAGGGCTGTTGCTGTGGGTGTTCCTCAACTCCAAATGCTCATCTCCAGTGGCCCCATGGCTCACTCTTTCACTGTTTTGAGGTCTCCATCCTGTTTTGTCAAATGATCTAACAATCAGGCTACTTACACCACCTGCAGCCTCTCTCTTGGCTTCCTTAGTAATATCACATACATTGTATCTACTTACATGTTATTTGTTTGCCCCCTCTCAGACATAAGATACAAAGGAGTTGTCTTACTTTCCATCACTGCTGGCATGCCTGGTGCCCACAAGCATGGAATGTTCTGTTGAGTGAATGAGGAAAGCGCAGGAAGGAACCATACCTTACCATTCTTCCTACTTGGGGAGCAAAGACGCATGGAAGGCCATTGATGGATGCAGTTTCTGGTGTGAGGTTAGGGCTACATTTTGAGTGTGAGTGACTTGGATAGTGACTGTTGATAGTGTCTACTAGGGTTTTGGAGATGAGAGACTGAAGAGAGGTTGGGGCTAGAGGTAGATGTGACTGTCCCCGGGGCTAGAGGTAGATGTGACTGTCCCCAGGGATGCGTGAGGAGAAGGGAGAGCGATGGGGGATAGCAAGCCCACCTAGAACAACCTGTGGGCACATGCACATTTTGAGAGGAGAGCCTTGTAGAGACATTTTGAGAGTGACATATTAAATAAGGAGGGTCATTGGAAACCACAGAGAAGCATGGTAGGAGTCGTCTCTGGGGCCCAGGGCTAGGATTGAGCTGTTGGGTTTGATTCCCTGGAGTCCTGCTACTTTGCTGTCCTTGACATCTCCAGTGACTCAGGCAGCAGGCAGGAAAGTGGGGAGATGTACGGAAGCGCCCAGCAGGCAGCGGAGCTTGGCTGCAAACAAGTGACAGAACTGGGTCGCCAAGTCGAGGTGACAAAGTACAGAGGCACAAAGTGGTCAAGTTATAGGACGGTCCTGGGGCTCTCAGATCAAGGGAGGTCTAGGAGGGAACTTAAGGACTGGCCACTTCAATGTTCAACTTATAGAAAATAGTGTCTGGGCTTCCGGAGAGGTGGCTCATCTGTGAAGGCACTTGCTGTCAAGCCTGGTGGTCCAAACCCACAGGGTCCAGGGACAGAACCAACACCTACCAGTTGTCCTCTGACCTCCATATGTCCAGTGTGGAAAACCCCCTCCCACACCAGAAAATAAATACTTTTTGTTTGTTTTGTTTTGTTTTTTATAAAAGAATAGAGTGAATGTCTTGCCTAAGGTTGCAGGAATGTGGGGGTTCCTGGGCCCCCTCTCCCCACTCTGGTGTGACCATTGCTCTCTTCCTGTTGCCAAAGGCAGATGTTTCTCAATGATGAGGCTCTCTGCCTCCAAAGCTAATATTTGTCTCCTCTTGATCCGGCATCTAGTGTGTTACTTTTTAACTGGAGCCCAGGGTTCAAAGGCCTGGCTGTTGCTTAAACACTCGATCCATGAGGATGGCATACACATGGTCCTCTTCCTCCGTCACTGATGCACCAGCAAAGGAATGTCTAAAGTAAAGAGAACGTGTAGAAGAGAAGAGAGGGCCAAGGAGAGACTGCAGCCCAGCGGGAAGGTTTGGAGGAGGAGGACCCCAGGGCGGAGGCCTTCGAACTAAAAGGAGAAGCTAGGGGGCAGGCACAGCCTGTGACAGGCTTCCAGCAGTTCTTAAATACGAGTTAATATCTAAAATTTGTTATCGGATAGAAACTCTTCTACAAATACAACAGCGTGGTGCCCTACCAAGCATTCTCCAGAGTGGAAATTCCAGTTTTCCATGTCTAGCCCTTTGGTTCTTTGCTCTGTTGCACAAAGGTTGTTTACATGGTCTTTGGAAGGCCCCGGCTTCATGCTGGAGGCCAGCGCGTGGGACAGCATCTTTCAAGTTGTGTAGATATTTCATATTGACAATGGATTTAGTGGCTGAAATAGACCCCTTGCCCTCCAAAACCTTCTCTGCTCACTGTCCTGGTAACTAAAAGGGCATAACTTCAATTTTTAAAAATTAGTTTTGAATTAAGCATTGTCTTTAGTAGTTGTTAAAATAAAATTACTTCTGATTTGGGGGGGAGGGTGGTTCGAGACAGGGTTTCTCTGTGTAGCCCTGGCTGTCGTGGAACTCGCTCTGTAGACCAGGCTGGCCTCAAACTCAGAAATCTGCCTGCCCCTACCTCCCAAGTGGTGGGATTAAAGGTGTGTGCCACCACTGCCTGGCATAAAACTACTTCTGTGTCTAATTGGGTCCTTACATCTTAGAATAAATGAGTTGATTGGTATTTTTTCCCTCGGAATGTTTGGTGGAGGAACGGGTGGCTGGGTAGTACAGTCAGTAGTTGAGTGGTGTGGTCTCTTACCCAGGTACCCTGGGTTTCTGGTTCCGCTCTGCAAGTTTATTTCCTTGTATGTAAATTGCATCATCAGGCTCAAACAGAGATCTATGAACTATGCTGCCGGGTCCGGAGAGTAAGCCGGAAGACTCTGGAAGCTGGGTGAATGGCTGCAAGGCCACTGTTTCCAGGAGAAACCATCTCTGGAGATGCAACCACCTCTGCCAGGTTGTCTCCAGACTCCTGCATCGAGCTCAGCTATGGTCCTGCTTCTGGCCAGGGGACCTGGGCAGAGAGGGTTTGCTTTCACCCCACACACTCTTCCTTCCCCTAGGCTCTGCCATCCTGTGGGGACTGTGGAGCTGAGGAGCGAGGGTGCAGAGCGAGGAGGAGAATGACTGCAGAATGGAGTACCTGTTCACACCTGCAAAGGATTGTGGGAAATAAGCTTTTGTCAAGCAAGCCACTGCAGTTTTCACACTGCTTGCTACTGTGTTAATCTGCCCTAATCAACTCATGTCCTCTTACTTGAGGATCATCTTTCAGAGAGGAGGGAAAGTGAGATGTTATTGATCCAGAAGTCTGGAGAACAGTCCACACTCCATCTATGAGGCCTGGGAACTCCCACTGCAAGCTAAGTCTGTATTTCAAATTGAAGGCCAAGATCATTGAAAGCTTTAAAATGGACAAGGGGACTATCTAGTCTGAAAGTGGTGACTGATTCATTCACTCCGTATGAAATAGGTATACTATGTGAATATTGAATTGACACCCCCTCAGATTTTCTGAAATGAGTTCTTGTGTAGGGCACACTGGTGTTGAACTTGACATGTGGTTGAGGATGGCCTCAAACTTTCGATCCTCCCCGAGATTACAGGCGTGCACTATCATGCTGTTTTACGTAGTCATGGGAACCAAACCTGGAACTTTCGTGCATAACAAGAAAGCACTCTGCTAACTGAACTACATCCTCAGCTCCAGTTTAGTAAATGTTATTAGGTTAAAGAATCACAGGTACCAACTAGAAAACAGAAATCACTGAAGTTTTACGGTTCTATAGGAAATTCTAGATAAGACAAAGCTAATACATCTCGGGGAAACTTCAGAAGGACTTTGAGATGTAGGGGTGGGGCTGGCTTGGAGGTAGCAGCCTTCAGGAAGAATGCCAGGCCTGGAGAAATGGCACAGCTGGGAAAGTGTTTGCAGTTCAGGAGGACATGGGTTCCATTCTCAAGAGGCTATAGAAACAAAGGCAGAGGCAAGCTGATCTCTGGGGATGGATGGCGGGTTACCCTAGCCTACTTGGAGAGTTCTAGGTCAGTCTCAGAGAGAGAGGGGCACAGGGGAGGGGGAGAGGGCAAGAGGGAGGGTAGGAATGACCCTATACTAGGATGAAGTCTTCCTCTGGTCTCTACAGCCTGCCTCCTGTGTGTGCATATAAACACACATGGAGAACTTGTCCAAATTTGTCTTTTGTCACAGCTTGGCTGAGGAACCTGCTGGAGTGTTGCCAGGGGGCTGCTCTATGCAGCTAACCGAGGTCCCCCCATAGCATGCAGGCTTCTCTTACAGCACCTGAGTGGCTGCTCTAAACCTTCCGCTGAGCTGATTTGCGAGGCAAGCCCTTTCTTTACAAAGACTTTCTACCAGCCTCTGGGAATAGGGCCTATAGAGCTGTTTAGAATGTGCCATCAGCTCCTTTGCTGGCCAGTTCAGCAGCTCCAACAAGAAGCAATTTTGCAGGCTTTGTATCTCCAAGGACCCAGGCCAGCATACCTAAGGTGCCGAGCTTGGGTTGCCTTCAGCAGGCACACTACTGCAAGTGCAGGAGGCCGTCTCCACTCACCTGATATCTCCAGGGGACCCTTTCTGCTCTGGGATTTGCAGCCAGAGGGAAGGCAGCCAAGCCAGCTTGGGCTCAGAAGTAGAAAAGGAGAGCGGTAGACCGACAGCACAGGGCACAAGCTGCAGAGGCCACTGGGCAACCACAGCAAAGGTGCAGTGCTGAACCAAGGCTCTTTGAAACAGTGAGCCTTGTCTTCAGCCCTGGGCCCAAGCAGCCCCCAATAGGGAACTCAGAACTTCTGGGAAACCATTACTTGGCTAATAAAATGCAGCCAGTGAGTGCTCTTAACCACTGAGCCATCTCTTCAGCCCCAAGAGATTGAATTTTAGTGGAAAACCTGACATACATCTGGATACCCAGACCATCTCTCTGAGATGCCATTCACTGTCCCGAAGTCTGGGGCACATTGGAAAGCAGAGGTGAACGCTTTTCTGGGGATGGAATAGTAGGGTCGTGGACGCCATATAAAGTGGGTAATGCTCAGGTTTAATAAAAAAGACCGAAGCATGTGGATGGGAGCAAATGAGCCTTATAACGCCCACTCAGGTAAGACTTCATCCCTAAGGTGGGGCTCCTGCCGGAGATTAAGGAAACGATCACATCTTAAATCTGCAGTCATTTAAATATCTGACGTGATTGAACCGATATATTCCCGAAGAAGCTTTAGACCACACAACCCATAGTACTTATGTAGGAAATCTTCCAGCTTCCATAATTCTTTATTAAATATTTGACAAGTTGTATCACCGCTTTACAACGACTTCACTTTGTCACAGTTCCCATTTGCTGTCAGGAAAACAAGCTACAGTATCTCTTTAGGTCTCTTGAGAAGAAAAGAACTTGACCGTAAAACTTTAACGAGTGTACCAGATTCAAGCCAGGTTAAAGGTCCCCGGACTGGGAAAACGAGCATCAGCCATTAAAGCCATCTTAGAAAAATGTCAAGGTAGTTTGGTTTTGACCATTGTATCAAATAGCACTCAGCTTTGTGTTAGGAGGTGGGGGGGGGTCATAATAAAAAGTTAAGAAACACTGAGAATTCATTTGGAATGCTTGAAACTCTTTTCACTTTCAGATTCACTTTTTAAAAATGTTTCATTTGATAACAGATCCTGGATTCAGAAGTGACAGCAAGTTAATAATGTCCTTCTAGGGTTCTCTCAGATGCAGAGGGTCAGAATTCTCAGGATAGGACTTGGAGAAAACTGTGGAAGGGAGTAAGCTCTCGTTCCCTTTTTAATTCCAGATTACTGCTAGAGTGTAAAAATGCTATACAAATATATTTGGATAGCGCGAACACACACACACACACACACACACATATATATGTGTATATATGTTACATCCAGGGTAGCAAAAGGAAGAACAGTCACAGAGTTAACAGGAAGGAAACTGTGACAATGGAGGATAGATACAGAAGTCTGAGTCTGAGGCACAGACTGGCTTGCACAGGGACAGATATCTGTCAACACAGGCTGTGGTCACAGGAGGGCCTTTCAATACACCAAGACACAGTGGAGGGAATGCAGAGAGGGCATCGGAGGTCACACACCAGACAGATACTCTTAGGTTCCTACCCATTGCTTCTTACGAATATAAAACTGGTAAAGATATATGTGCTTCAAACGCGTGCGTACAGCATCAACATTTCTAACAAAGGGAAGGTGCTGAGTGAGGAGTTTCCTTAGAAAATGGTATACCGACAGAAAGCTTCCCTTTCCTAGGAAACACGAGACAGGCTCATGTCCTAACTCTACGGCTTCTTCTCTGGCACACTGAAAACACTCTGGGGTGGAGGGTGCATACACAGATGTATATACACTGTTCATTAAGGCGTATAGAAATTAAAAAAGTGGTCCAATGTATATTACATTTCTACCCAGTTTTAAAATCTAAGGTACAAAGAGAAGTTTAAGGTTTTTGTTTTTAAAACACATCCCAGTCCTGAAATCGGCAGTTTGACATGACTTAGGATAGACCCCAATTTGTGAATGAGACAGAGGTAGCATGTGGTCTTCTGGGAACCAGAGAGGGAGCAGGACAGGCAGTGACCCCACACAGCAGCGCTCCTACTGGCCAGGAGGAGAATTGACAACAGAGAGCATCTCCCTTCTGTTATTGAGAGAGGAGAGAAAGAGAGGGAGGGAGGAGAGAGAGAGAGAGAGAGAGGGGGGGGGGAGGGAGAGGGAGAGGGAGAGAGAGAGCGCTCAGTGAGAGGGGTTGGTCAGCTGATGAACCCAGGCTTTCTTAGTAGACTTTCAAATTTCAGAGGTGAGAAACGAAGAAAACAGAGAACAGGTTAGAAGCTGCTATACACAAGCCTGATTCTCAGAACAAACTGGACTCTAGCAAGACCAAGAGCAACAGGCCATGTGAGATTCAGAAGTGGTTAAAAGATTTTGTACCTTACTCCCAAGAATCAGCTACTGAGCTTTTAGGGGTGGTGGTGGGGAACAGCTGTTGTCATGTTAGTTTATATAATTTCCAATCCAGATGGCAGGATTTTCTAGCTGTCTCTTGCTAAAGGTCCTCAGAAGCAGAATTTTAATTTCTTATCCACCCCTTCCCTGGCCCCAGCAATGGGGATCAAATCCACAGCTAAGTACATGCTAGGCAAAACACTTGCTACTAAGCTACATCAGTCCTGGAAACAAAAAATAAAGTACATATCTCTGGCTCTTGTGACCTGTCGGAGGGGCCACCGGAAAGTGGAGATGGGCGTTTCAGACAGACAAGGACAGTGTACTGGGGACACCGAGGATAGACTAATGCCTACCATGACCTGTTCTAGAGCCAGCAGGCTGTCTAATCCCAGGTTCACCATGGAGTAAAAGGGGCAGGAACGTAAGAGAGCCACATGTTGTTTGAAGTCCTTCCACAGTGAAGGAAGAGTCCTGGAACCCACTCCGCAGCCTCCAGGTAAATGATCCACAATTATTGTTTGCAGGGAGCCGGGATGGTGTGATCTCCACAGCTAGCACCTGGCTGGAGTAGGGAGATCCAGAGAATGGCTTTGCCACAGCCCCTCAGGCACGCCATGTTCTCCACTGCCATTTACAATTACTGGACAAAGATGACCAGGCAAGGGCAGAAAGGTCTGGAGACGAGGCATCGGGCATTGAGGCAACAAGTGAAACTTCACAAACCAGAGGAACAAAAAAAAACAAAAACAAAAACTGTACTGTATTTTTACTTTCACAACAGGCCAACTCTCTGATCTCCAATAACAGTAACAGCTGTTAAAATCTGAAATTACCATGGGCCAATGAACTGAAGTGTTATTCACAATGACTTGCCTTTCAAGTGTTCCCTGGAGTGTATTTAATAAGTCTTTTCTGCTCTTGACTTAGAAATCATCAGAAATTAGTCTTTTCATATTTTTAATTTTTTTTTCTTTTTGTAAAATTGCTAGGTCAGAGGAGAACTTGGAGAAGTCAGTTCTCTCCTATCAGGTGGGCCCCTGGGATTGAACTCGGGACAGCAGGCTCGGTGACATACACCTTGACTCACTGAGCCATCTTACTGGCTCCTTTTGCAGTTTTTAATACTTGACTACTTTGCATTTAGCGCATAATGTTGTTCAACACAGGGCCTACAGTTCTTAGAACAGATTTTGGTTTCTTCTTCGATTAGAATACACTGCTCAGCTCAGGCTTTGGCACGCTCTATAACAGAGATGGTTCTGGACTTGGAAGGTTATTTAAAAAAAGTATCTCCCCCTCCCAATATCTGTTAACTACAGGAGAAAAATATCTCACCAGAGGCAAGGACAGTGAGTGCTAATTACGTCTATCATTACTCGATAACATATGGATAGAAGCCGATGTCCGGCTTGGTAGGATTCCACCGTCTAGGGCTTCACCCACTGAGAATGTTCATGGCTTCTTCATGGCATCCACAGCTGTGTAAACATGAACGATTTCTTATACCAAAGATCCTTCTTATGTAGCAGAGACCACAGTCTTTTTTGTCTTATTCACAACTGGCAAGAGATCAAAAATACCCCATGTCCCCTAGCTTCCAGGACAGGGTCTAGGACAATGCAAGTTAAAGGGACAGCAGGGATGTGGAAACTCCCATCCTGCCTCAGGCATCTTCTCAGAACACAGCAGAATGAGACTTACAAACTTCAGACACCTCACTCTTCCACCACTCCCGCCAGGCTTGCGCTCAGTGGTTCCTGCTAGGCTTTCTAGGTCACTTTTAAACTAGCACACAACAGACATGACCCGGGGGCAGTACATAGTATCGGCGCATGCAGAGTAGGTCCTATGTCACGCAACTTCGTTAAGTGTACAGGAAGGAAAACCTTGTTGTTGAATAGAGATTACAAAACAGCTGGAGAAGATCGGTGCAGAGGCTCAGTGTCACATCTGGGTTCGTATACTAGCAGCCAAGTTCACCACTGATAGATATCGTGCTGGACAGATGTGTGCAGGGAGGAAGGAGCCATCGGCACGTGTGATATCCGTGAGAAAAAAATGAAAACAAAACCAGATGTGACCTCCATAAAGTACCTTCTGAAGGGACGCAGACACAGCAAAGAAGGGTTATTTGGCTACTGTTTAGCAATCACAGAGACAGAATATCAGTGATTCTGGTTTCCTTGGTTTTGAATCAAACAATGCCATTGGAAATGTCTCTATGAACACCAAAGAGAAAAGAGAGTTCGGAGCAGGCTGTACAGCAACAGGAAATTGTAACGGTTTCTGATGCAAGATGACATTCCAGTCCTGTCTTAAAGGCGTGATGGCGCACGTCAGTACTTCTTAGGGACAATGGGGCCATTCCTTTCAAGTTAACACAAAGATATCATGCTATGTTACAATTCATCCAGCCTGGACCTAGGATCTAAATTTGTACAAAAAAAGTAATATCCAGTTTATTTTCATTCTGAGTATGGAAAAAATATTATGCTTAATGTTATATTTGAAGTTCTTTCAAAAGTATTTGTCTGTAGAAGGCTTTTGGAGAAAAATTAGTCTTCCAATTTTAATAAAGTGGAGGCTGGAGTATCAAAGTACTTCCAAAAAAAGAAAAAAAGAAAAAAAAAAGAAAAGAAAAAGTCACCGACATTAAGCTTGATATGAAATTCAAATACAAAAAAAATATGCTCACTTTTCCAAGTACATGAGACATCTTTAATTATAATGAAATAAAATCTGAAAATCAGTCTAAATCATTTTAAAAAGTAAACATGAGTTGTAATACTATACCTGTAGCATGATTAATTCCATTCATTGTCATTAGAAAGTATGCAAAATATTTATTAAGGGCTTTGCCTGCAGAGGCACAACATAAATAGAACACGTCCTCCTGAACTGTAATCAGTGTACACGTCAACCAGTTGAGAATCGGTGGTGAAGGGGGTGGGGTGGCACTTGAGCTGGGGCTTGGTTCCCTGGCGGAACCTGGGCAGGGCCTGGACAAGCCAGGCTCCAGAGCCAGGCCAGGCAACTGCTTCTGCCACCGGCTCTGCAAAAGTCTGCTAGGCAAATGCAAAGGTGCACTCGGAACTTGCTGGAAGGGCAGTGTCCCCGACGCTGGAGGCCTTCCTTAATCCACACCTTCAAAGCCTTGAGCATTTTCCACGGCCATGAGAAGTTTCTCCCGTAAATCTTCAAAGGTTTCGTATGGAGGTAAATCAAGGCGATTAAAGCTGACAAAGGAAAGGACAGCAGAGGTGAGTGGCCACCATCCTCCTAGTCAGTGCAGCACTCTCTGGTTTTGGCTAATAGGGCACTGGCTGTTCAAGCGAGGGAATTAAAAGCACAGTCGAATTTTTATTATCCAAAGCCAAATTCTAGCTATGACAGTGTCTACGCCAGAGAGGCTATACGATCAACAACAAAAGAAAGGAATCTTCTAGCTGTCCATGACTCTGTTGCTGGGAGGGAGATTCAAAGATAAGACAAGCACCAACATATACTGAGTAAAACTGAGGGCTGGTGAGACGGCCCAGCAAGGACGGCAGCTTGCAGGCAAGCCTGGAGCCTTGGTCCAGCATCTAGAAGCTACATGAGGGTGGAAGGAAGAACTGACTGCAAAGTTGTCCTCTGACCACACTGGTAGCATGAGCACCCTATCCTACACCACACACACACACACGCACACGCACACGCACATACAGTCCCTAGTCATGCACATATGCAGATCTTTAAGCAAGAAGGTAAAGCTAAGGTACCATGGGCCCCATTCCTAGTTTTGTTGCAGACCCTAGAACAGAGCCCAGGCTACCCTGGGCTCCAGAAAACTAAGCCATCTCTGCTATCCAGTTGGCTACCAGTGAGGTTTGGGGTGGGGGGAGATGCATTCTTTCATGGCTTCTGTGAACTATAGCAGCAAGAAGAAAGGGTACATTATAATAACGTGGCAGATCCTCTTCCGGGATGGATAGCTTGTCTGAATTCAGAATTGCAGCTGTGGAAATGTCAGATACTAATGGGGTAGAATTAGGGCTAATGGGGTAGAATTAGGACTTGCCGTGTGTGTGTGTGTGTGTGTGTGTGTGTGTGTGTGTGTGTGTGTGTGTTCTAGCCCCTGACACTGGGGTGGGGAGAATATAGCTCACCCTTCAAGAGTGAGGTCTTTGAATATAGATGGACGGCGTCTGCAAGAAATCAAGGATACTTGTTTACGAGGCAAGTTCAAATCCTGCCTTTGCAATCCATGGCTTTGGGCATGTCATCTCAGTTCTCTGACTCTGTCTGCTCAAGTGCAAAAGGGAGAGACTGTTTCCAATCATATGGGAGGGTAGGATCAGAATATATGCAGAAGAGGCTGGGAGCAAGTGCCCAAAAGATGTCAAGGAAGGCAACTCACCCCTATTAAGTCATGGTCTCTTACCCAGTTTAAGAGCTTTTATAAAGGGCTGTTAGCCCTGAAAGGAAGCTGTCTGAACTCTGCAGACATCTTCCCTAGAATAAAGGCTGAGAGCCACGGACAGTGCCTGCTCTGAATGGCCAATTTCAGTGTGCATGTCAGTAAGGACCACACAGGTGGTGGCGCACCATTCTGCGTAGTCACAAACGGTCCTTCCGGTGAGGTAAGGGTGCCCACAGCAGCCCGCTCCCCCACTGACAGTTTTCAAAGGCACTGTGGGTGAGAAAGGGTTTCACGTCAGCTCAACATGCTTAGCTTTTAAACCTCTCTGTGCCAGAAAAGCAGGGCCACACCCTCGTACTTCCTACAAAGCAAAGAGGGAAGCAGGAACCTGTGCGGGACCAAGGGAGCCCAACTAAATCTGTACTAGACGGAGCTTGCTGAATGCTGCTATAAAATCTACTAGGTGTGTCTGTCCCTGTCCTGTGTGACTCTTCTCTTGATGATTGATTCCTGGGGCTTCCTCCTCCCTCCGCAGTCAGAGAGAGCCGACGGTGCCATAGCCCACGAGTCACTCAGACTGTGAGAATGAAAGGCCACTTAAATTGATGGCCACTATGGGGAATTTTGTACTTAATCTTATTTAAAAAGATATTTGTTTAGTGTGTGTGTGTGTGTGTGTGTGTGTGTATACCATGGCACACATGTGGAGGTGGGAAGACAGTTTGCAGGAATTGCTTCTCTCTCTCCACCATGTGGACCCCAGTGATCCAACTGAGGTTGCCAGGCTTAATGGCAGCAGAGCCATCACCATATCTTATCCTTATTTTGAAACAACTGATTTAAAGTGAGAGGGGGAGAAAAAAACCAACCCAAGCATGTGAGCGGTAGGGGACTGGTGAGCAGATGGTGAACAAGGAACCTTCGCTCTAAAATAGTTGGGAAAGTAGTTAGGGGGAGTCCTGGGAGCACGGAGACTTAAACCCTTCAACCTGCAAGGACACTGGACCCATCCAAGTCATGGCTGAAGCTTTGCTACCCTTCATGGAAAGATTCATACTGTAATCATCTTACACAAGTGTTCCTCTGCACTGGAAGCTATTGGTGGGCAGAACTCAGTGATCTATGTTTCCACGACAGCTTCACCCAGCTGGCACCTGAGATCATGCCAGCCTTAGATTCATTTTTATGTGTATGCGTGCTCTGCCTACATGTATGTGTGCCACATGTATGTGTGCCTATGGAAGTCATATCCCCTGGACTTGGAGTTACAGATGGTTGCGAGCCTTCAGGTAGGGGCTACGAGGCAAACCCAAGTACTCTGCAAAGAACAACGACTGCTCTTCACCGCCGAGCCATCTCTCCAGCCCGCACAAGAATTCTGGTACTTACCATGTGTGAGCTCTGGGCAGTTTCTCAGGACTACCCCATTGCTCTATTGTAAACAGCTGAGGACCATTGGAACCTGGGCCAAAAAACAAAAGGCACATCAACAGGCTTGAAAGCAGTAGAGCAAAGTTGTGGTGGGACTTAGGGAAGAGGGGAAGGATTCTCAGAGTGTGTTCTGCCCAGGCGAGTCCCGTGGGAACTCCTGGTTTGCATGGCTCTCTACCGCAGGGGCAAGTAGTACAGTGTGAGCTCTGATGCACAGAGCAGACAGAGCCCCGCAGTCTGGAAGACTGAGCTTTCAACCATATAGGTGATTCTGAAAAATCTGGTTTTAAAAGCCAAACTATAAAACCTGAACTATGGGGAGAGAGGAGGGAGAAAGAGAGAAGGTCTGTGTATGAACACCGCCTCAGTCCTTGCAGGCTGAAGCCCTCCGTTCCACATCTCCATGGGTCTCTGTGGAACTAATACAGGTACATCTGGTCTGGAGAGGGGCCAAGATGGCTGGATGCTGCCTGTGTGGTTCCTCCTAGGAGGACAGAGGACTCTGGGGCTGGCCACACTCACCATAAAGTTCGGCAAATCCATTCATGGGTACTCTGGAGGTGCCTGTGACAAACTGTAGTAACCGGATCCGTTTCTCAGCATCCATCAGTAGCACGGCCTGTCAGGGGCAGAAGGTCACTATCACCAAGCAGCACACACCACTCCACACACTGCTGTAATGCAGGCAGGCAACCAAATTCTCATTTACACTGCTGTGGAATCGCCCATGCCACGACTGGCATCATCTCCCCCTTCTCAGTTGCTACAGTCCCAGCCTCTCTAATCTTAGAATGGTTGGGTCCCTTTTCTCTTTTGCCAGCAGGCCAAAATAAATGATATAAAAAGAAAACCCTTTGATGGGCTCAGGCTCAGGTTTCTGGGTTGGAGATCTGGTGTCTCCCTGAAGCCAGTTCTAACCAGGCAGTGTTCCAGACTTATCTTAACAAGGGGAATGAGATAGGGCCACAGAAAGTTCCCTAACGACATTTTACAAATAGAAGGAAACCAGAGTCAAAAATGGGCCTGTGAACCAGTCTGTGTGCCTCCCAGAACTGAACTGGCTTTCCTGGGCACGCAATCTGATCTTCTATAAGACAATCCAAAACAAAGGCTGAGTCCTAATCTTTGAAAATTCTGGCTCTTCCTCTCTATTTCACCAGCATGTGAAACATAAATAACAGACATTCAGAAGTTAAAGTACGTTAGTTGGTTTCTTATTTTTTTTTTTTAAAGCCAGCATCTTCCAATTTTAGTGCCACACACCTTTATTCCCAGCACTTTGGAGGCAGGTGCAGGTGAATCCCTATTTTGAGGCTAGCCTAACCTGGGCTACATAGTGAGACCCTGTCTTAAAAACAAAATGGTATATGCTATCATGCAGGGCTTATTTCCTTTTTCGTAATAATCTTTTAATTAAAACATTTTTGGGTAGGAGAATTAACTTTTTTTATTTGCATCTTTGGTTGTAAGATATAAAAATCACAATGGTTATTAGAAAAAAAAGTTGAGAAAATAATTTCTATGTAGGGACGAGCCAGCTCAGCAGCATTCCCACAGGAAGATCCCACTCTGATCTCCCCAGCAGGAGCCTGACTCAGGACTTAGGACTTGTGGGCCCTGACTGGGAGGCAGAGCCTGAAGCAGACAGAGGCTGCGGCGTTAGAGCGCTGGCATCCGTTACCTTCCAGAACCACTGGATGACGGGGTGATTGGGGCAGTAGCCATTCTTGTAGATAGAGTGCTGTCTCCAGTCGTTGACGTCGACATCGCCAAGGCCACACATCAGCAACTAGTAAGGAAATTGATCAGATGTAAACGGGGTGGTGCATACAAGTGGGGAACTCTCTCTTCACTAGAAATGCCCACAACTGCCTGTCACAGGCAACAAATCTACTCGGCCACTACTGCTAGCCTCCCCGGATCAGAAAACAGGCCTCACACTAGACCACACACTAGACTTCATCTATGTGCGTTCAATGTGTCATGCGTCAGAGAATACAAAAATGTCACTTACAAAGTAAGGAGATACTTAAGATCCTGTACTTTATATAAAAAACTGTAACACAAACCTCCAGCTCATTTTCGTCAAAAATTTTAATCAAGTCGATTGGAAGAAGTTCTGTAAATCCCTGAAAGGAAAAAGATAAAAACATCTTAAGCACCCTTTTCTTTAAAAAAAGAACAATTTCCTGAATCAAATAAGATTGGGATTAGTCAGATAGAGCTCACTCTTCATGCATCAGTGCAGTGTCAGGTGACCACAGTTCCAACAATAGCAAGTGATGTATAGGACTGAAAATGCATACAGTCTAGAAGCTTCCAGTACTCCAGCACTTTTTGAAACCCTGTGATACAAGGGATGCTGCAGGCAGGCGGATTGCAAACGCCATTTATGACATACTTTCATGAGTCAGTGTGTCCACGCATAGACCACAGATGTGCGAGAGGCACTTTTAAAAATAGTACGCTTTAGGCATGGGCGGAGGAGAAAAGGGGACTGTGTGAGCTGGTTTAGAACTGACAGGAAAACAAGCCAGACTCTGGTCCCTGGGCTGTCATCAGTTAGGGTGACCAAGAAGAGACTCTCAAGGCTGTGGCTCTCCAAAGCTGGGTGGGGCTGGGAATCTGCTTCCTCGGACTTCTTGCTTAAATTCAGTGCAAAATGTGCCAAAGCCAAGTTCACCCCCACAGCTTCCATCCGTAGGCCCTGATGTCTGTGCACTTCCTGCTCAGGGGAGGGCTGTCACTGTCATGTGCAGGTCACTGAGCTTACGAGAGCTGTTTGATGACAGAGGGAATGACTACCAATGGGCCTGGGTTTTTCCTTTGAATTTTCATTTACTTATTTATTGTGTTCTTACACACACACACACATACACACACACACACACACACACAGAGGTGGAGAACAACCTGCAAGAGCTGGCCCTCTCCTCCTCCCAGTGGTGCTGGGGGCTTGCTCTCATCAATATCATTATTAAAAAGGAATTTCACATCTGCCAACAGGAAATGCTTTTTATGGTAAAGACCCCCCATCACCTGAAGGGGGTAGGGAATGTCCCCTGTGGTAGAGTATGCATAGGAGAGACCATCCCATCACAGGGAGAAAGCTGGTATCTGGATAGAACATAAAAGCCCAGCGAAAGAAAAGGGGGAGAATCTGTAGGAAGTTTGGAATCACAGAGGGCAGGGCTCTGTCGGGAGGGTCAGCATGCCTCGGTTGGGTAGTCTGGCTGACAGAGCACAATTTTTGGAAGCATCGTAGTAGGCACCACTACTAGCACTTCTTGTACCTCGGGACACTTCTAGAAATTCAAGGCAATGTGTGAAGGATCTGGTAGTGAGAAGGCTCAGCCTGTAAACGCGCTGGTCAAAGCCTGAGGACCCAAATTCCTTTCCTGGGACCCACATGGTGAACAGAGACAACCAACTCCATAACTGTCCTATGATCCTCACATACATTCACATGCTTGCGTGCACATACACATAAATAAATAAATTCAAAGCAGACAAACAAATACAGGTAGAAGCCAGTCGGTGTAATCATAGCCCCTAGGAAGCTGAGGCAGGGTCACCATCAGTGCCAGGGCGGCATGCATTACACAAACTTTGTGCAAGCAAGCAACAAGCAAGCAAGCAACGATGCTATTAAAACAAATTATAAATGGAGAAAAGCAAAGCAAGAAAACAGTTTAAAAAGAAAAGGAGGCGGCGTGTCACGGTACATTCCCACCTTGGGAAACAATCAGACTGAGCAGCCTGTGCTGGCTCTGTCTCCACCCTGACCCCATTTGTGGCTGCTTACCTCCAAGAAGGCATTCATTTGCTTCTGGACCCTGTTCACAAATCTCCACTGGATGACTAAGCTGCGAGAGAAAGAAACAAAGCACATACCTAATTAGTCACCCCTGTCATCCACTGATACTAGTTTCCTTAGGCCTGGGGCCTGGGGCTCCTTAGGCGGGATGGACAGGAAGCCCTGAACAACAGCAGGGTGAGGTGGGGAGCAGCTTGCCTGGGCACACCCATGGTGAAGCCCTGTATTCCTGTAAGAGCTACCACAACATCATAAGAAATCCGCACTCTGAGGTTGCCAAGAGCATAGCCAATCTCCCGGCCTACCTCAGACCTCAGGGGTCCAGAGCGCTCCATAGATGTGAAGAAAGGAGAGAGAGTGAGCTGGAGATATAGCTCGTTGGTTATGAGCACTGGCTGCTCTTCCAGAGGACCTGGGCTCGATTTCCAGCACCTATGTGGTAGCTCACAATTGTTTGCAACTCTAGCCTTGTGGGATCTGGTGTTGTTCTTGCCTCCAAGGACACCAGTCACACACTGGTGCACAGACATATATTCAGGCAGAAGTCTCTCTCTCTCTCTCTCTCTCTCTCTCTCTCTCACACACACACACACACACACGTAAAGATCTCTTAATTTAAAAGTCAGGATGTGATCACTCCTATCTACCCATTTTCATGCACGTGAATGGTATGAACATATTTGTTAAAGCTATGTTATCATACCATACATTATGCACACTGATATTTAAGAAAAAAATTTGAGAGAGGGCCTGCCTCCCCAGTGCTGAGGTTAAAGGTGTGTGCTACCATGTCTGGTCCACACTAAGAGTTGTATACTAAAGCTTAGAGATGAATGGTAGGGCCCGGGGGTCCCTGAAACTGTCCCTGATACGGTATGAGCAATGCACGTTCTGTCCTCATAGACAAGGGGTGACATGATGACAGCCTAAAGGAGCAGCCTGTGGCACACACAGGGCTCAGCTGTGTCTGCAGCTAGCAGACTAGCTAGGCTCCACAGGCTAGGCTCCAGGCCATTGCCCTGCTTCCTTCTTCCTGTAGCAGGGCCTGGAAGCAGCAGGAGAGGGCAGTCCTACCTAGCGGAGACCCTGCACGGCCCATGTGACATATGCCAGCATCCTCAGGCCTCAGCCATTCTGGGATGGATAATTTTGAAAAAAAATTTTTTTTAAACGCTGGGACATTACCAAAGAAGGCCAGTGTCATCTGCCAGGTGTCATCCAGTAACATGGTTCATGGTTAGAGCAAGCGTATGAATTAGTGTACACAGGCAAGTGTCTTATTTCTAGATTATTTATCGTCATGAACTTTTATCTGAAAGTAACAGAAACAAGAACCCAAACTGAACATTCCTCTCCCTACATGCGTCCGATGCTTCACAGGGTCTCTTGAGTCGAGCCTACCAGGCTCTCCAATTCTCCCTGACTGATTAGACAGTCAGCGGGTTTTCTTTACATCACACTAAAATGTAAGACCCCAGCCTGTCCTCTGAATTCAAGCCTACTGAGATGTTTCGGATGAGAAGCGAGGAGGACATTCGGAGGATGAGAGGGAACACAGACAGCACACAAACTTAGTGTGTGTGGAACCCACTGCAGCACAACCCACGGCCTGTGAACCAAACGCGACTATTTCTCTTGCTTCGGCCCATAGGTAGACCAGAGCACCTCTCGGAAGAGCTGGGAATTGTGTTTGATTCATGCTGTTACACCAAGGAGGAAGATGTAATGAACTCAATCAGAGTTCTCTCTGCCTGCTATAAATGCCTAGAGTTCCTCAGGAGTCAAACTTCAGGAAGGACGCAATGATTTGTTCCGCAACACAAGGCTGAGATTATGTTGAGAAACAGCAACTATCAGAACAACTTACCGTGTTCGCAATATTTCCCTTAGTTTCTAATATGCAAAGCAAGTCTGGGGATAGAAAACACACACACACACACACACACACACACACACACACACGAATTCTACCCCATTAGTATCTGACATTTCCACAGCTGCAATTCTGAATTCAGACAAGCTATCCATCTCTGAAGAAGATCTGCCACGTTACTATAAAGTACCCTTTCTTTTTGCTGCTGTAGTTCGCAGAAGCCATGAAAGAAGGTGGATTTCCTTCACATATTCAACGGCCTAGTAGGCCAAGCAAGAAAAAATAAAAAATAAAAAAATAAACCAAAAACCATTTTTTTTTTTAAAACTGAGAAGCCAGGTATGGCGGTATATACAACTAATCATAGCAGGCAGATCTCTGTAAAAATTGAGGCCAGCCTGATCTACAGAGTGAGTTCCAGGATAGTCAGAGCTACCTAGTAGATAGACCCTGCCTCCAAAATAAACAAACAAAAGGACAGTAAGTTCCTATTTTCAGTATGCACAAACAGTTTTGGGAAGTGACTGGGGAGATGGCCCAGTTGTTTAAGTGCTCGCCGTGCAAATATAAGGACCTGACTTCTGGTCCCCAACACCCATGGGAAAAACAAAGCCAGGCATAGGGGTGTGTTCCTTCTGCATGGCGGGGGAGACAGCACACCCATGGAGCACACTGGACAGGGTACCTGGCTGAATTGATGAGCTCTGGGATCAGTGACAGGCTCTGTTTCCAAAAATAAAAATAGGATGAGCAGTGACTGAGGAAGAAGACAGGATATTGACCTCTGACCCCTCTCCAGGCATGCACACCTGCAGACTGAGAGGCACACATTCAGTATATACACACACGCACACTCGAGGAACATGTGATAAATATGTGCATACGTACTCAATATATTCTCGTTTGTTCTCATTGGTTACCATTATTTCTGACCCATTGGGCTTCAGATCCACTTGGTATGTCTGTGATTAGAGGAAAAAACAACAGTCAATTTAACATGAAGTTCTTTGGATTGTTATTGATGAACATCTTACTATAAAAAAAGAGATGAAGTTCATTTAAAAATATTTCCCAGAAATGAGCTGTGTGTACGGGAAGGTATCCAATGAGCCCTTTCAACTATGCATTTAAAGATGTTAGCATCAGAGGCAGAATATTTTACAGTTGTTCATGAGTTTTAATTATTCTTCATATGTTAGCAACAATGGAGAAGAGCAACATTTTCATGTGGCATTCATTTATTAAAAAAAAAAGTAATGAGCTGGGCAATGGTAGCTCACACCTGTAATCCCAGCACTCTGGAGGCAGAGGCAGGTGGATTTCTGACTTGGAATATGGCCTGGTCTACAGAGGGAGCTCCAGGACAGCCAGGGCTACACAGAGAAACTCTATCTTTGAAAAAACAAGAAAATAACAAAAAAATCCCAAACAAGAAAACCAAACCAAACCAAAACCATTAAAAAAATCAATCAACCAAACAACCCTAAAAAACTTAATCATGTTCAAGATGAAATAAACAAACAAACAAAACCACCAGATAATATCTATCAAGACCACAGAGATCCAAATTCCAATCAACCATCATCCCAGAGATGCAAATACTAGAATTCTGTTTGTTACAAGAAATTAAGATACACGAAGAAGTATGCATGGAATTTCTTTCAAGAGGCAAAAATATAGAAACTTAAAAAACAAAACAAACAAAACTCAACTAATAAATCATCATCATCATCATCATCATAATCAACAAGTAGAAACAAAAACCAAGTAGAAAGTAAGGACAGAAAGACACAGAGATCATTTGCTAGTTTTATTAGAGGTCAGAGGTCAACTCTCCTCCTACCATGTGGGTCTCTAGATCTATATTCATTTTCTCCTTTGGGTAACAGTTTCTCAGAAATTATGTCAAATGAAAAAAATAATGCATACAGCAGTCACACATATGTTTTTCATATTACAGTTGATGCAACATACCAGGATTGTCAGTTTATATAGTAAATATCAAAACAGACTATGTAACCACCAAAAGGGCAAAAATAAAATATGCAGAGCATCTATAAGATGACATTTGTTGGAGTCATTAAAACAGCACAGAATAGCTACTGATGTAGGAAGGCTTTTATAGTGCATCTAATTCTACTTCCATAACAAACACAAACAAACCTGTGGCCTTGCATAGACTAATTCAGGAAGATATAAGTAAAGATTTTCACTGTGAGTTTTCTTGAGGTGGTGAAATTGTGAGACACACACACACACATACACACACACACACACACACACACACACACACACACAGCAAGCATAGGACGGTATTTCACTGTCCCCTCCTTGAGTCTCCGGATCCCAGCGGCAGCTCATAGTTAATGGGGGCATTGGCACCTCCTTCCCGTCTCACTTGTGCTACCTGTTACCAGGAATGACGTTCTGAGCACTTCCAGAGTCCTGCTACAGCACAAACTCTAACTGGGCCGTGAGACACAGTAACTCCACAACCAGGAGGCAATGTCCCCATTATCTAGGGAATGGTACTGGTCCCACTCCAGGGAAATGGCTGACGTTTGGCATTTGGGGGCCATGGGGCTGATCTTGGGTCAGAATGAGCGGCAGGGGTCACTATTCTGCAGAGGGGTGGCAGAGGTCACTATTCTGCAGAGGGGCAGTAGAAGTGAAACACAGGTGTTATCCTGCTGAGGTCTACAGTTAAGTAGACCTCACTACATTTGGGCGTGTACTGGGTGCCAGGCACTCTCTGCTCAGGAGGCATGTGGCAGGCATATATATTACGTGCAGTGCATAGAAGACACCAAGACAAGGCGCGTCAAGTCGCTTACAGTATACAGACAGCCAGTGACAGGAGGAGGGTAGGAAAGGGGATAAGACAGAGAGAGATGCACAGGTCTGGAGAGGGCACACGTGGCATGACTTGCACCAAGACACACACATATGGACAATGCTAAGAGGGTTGTTACATGTAAAGCCAAGGGGAGGGTGTGCCAGACGACAAGTTGAGGACTGGGTAGTGTGAGACTGTAAGGGGTCACAACTTTACAAGCTATAAGGACACCAAAGGTGATAAGAAGCTCATGTGCATTTCAGAAACATCATGGATGGGAAACGCTTGTGGGGGCTGTGTAGCGAGGCTTGGGACAAGGAACGACACAGGAAATGGAAAGGAAGGCCAAAAGCTGCCCGAATGCCAAAGCAAAGAAGCAAGGCTGGTAAAGACCAGAGAGGAGAGCTGGGAGGAGAAACCACAGAGGTGTGAGTCACTAAGACACACCAGAAACTGAGCACCTCAAAAATCACACCTCCCCTTCACCACTGAGGAGAGGAAACTGTGGAGACAGAGAGGAAGCTTCAGCACTAGGAGCCCGGGCTCCTCAGGCGCAGTAAGGAGGTGGCTGAACGGAGCACAATTGGAGATGTGGGTCACAGATGTGGGACAATGGTGGGGCTGCAAATGGACCGAGGTCATGTGACCAGAGTGGGTGGGGCTAGAAAGGCGCAGGCAGAGGCTCAATAACAACATACAGCCCTGTAAGCAGAGCCACAAGAGAAAGCAAGGCAGCTCAGTGCCTCCAGGCCCTTTCCAGGGGGGAGTGCTGAGAATCAGAGGAGCCAGGCAGGAGTGGGAGGAGCCAGACAGGAGTGGGAGGAGCCAGGCAGAACTGGGAGGAGCCAGGCAGAACTGGGAGGAGCCAGGAATGCCCTGCTGCTAAGAGGTGGAGGGCTAAGACAAGCCCTGCCCTGCTTCCCTAGTCACAGAAACAGTAGGTGCAGTCTGTGGGGTTCCTAGGCAGGAAGCATCACCACAGGGTGTGACAAGGGCTGGGGTGACTAGTGAGGTGTAACATAAAGTCACAAGGTTCCTTCTCTCTGGGGCCTGACACTGTTCTATAAACCTCCCCAACCCTGGGAAGGACAATAGAGTCCTCCAGGTCTTCCCACTGCCAGCGCTTTGGGCTGGCTTCCTGCTCCAACACATGGAGTGCGGGTGAAAATGTGGCTTGGATAGTTCCACGGTCATGTCCTCAATCTGCAACCCCACAACCCAGTTTCACTCACTGCTTCCCACTTCACTGCATCTGCATCCCCCCACCCTCTGGGACCCTCTGACCTGGGAGGCCAGGATGTAGTGGGCTGGCCTGATGCTGCTTGTATTCTACTGCTGGGTCCCCAAGACTGGCTGCCCCAGAGAGGAGAGACTCTAAATGAATGACCCTCCTCCTAAGTTATTTCTGATTGGTAAATAAAGATACCAACAGCCAATAGTTGGGCAGAGGAGACATAGGTGGGGTTTAGGTTTCATGGGCTTGGGCTTAGAGAGGACCTCAAGGAGAAGAAGGTGCAGGAGGAAGAGAAGCCACCACGGGTTAGGTGAGTCACAAAAGCATGGCCCCGGGGGCTGGCCAATTGGAGTGAAGAGCAGCCCGGATGGAACATAGTAAGAAATAACTCAGGGTTATGGCTAGGAGAGTAGATTCTAATAGCACAGAGGGTAGACATCTGCCCAGCTCTGGTGCTGTTTAAGGCTTATTGTAAATATAAAGGTTGCGTGTGTCTTTTATCCAGGAATGAAAGGGTCAAAGGCAGGGTAAAAACCCCAGGTTGGGATTAAATAATTTCTACAACACCAGGGAGCTGAATTCCTGACTTTACCACTCAGTCCGAGCCATAGACACCTGTCTCAGGGGTGGGACACGCACCGGATCCTCCCTCAAGCCATGCAGATCCAGTCAGTTTCCACATGGCCGTCCTACTGTGATCTCTCCTCAGTCCATCCCAAGGCTGTGCAGAGCCTGGACTCATCTCTGGGCTTTGGTGTAGATGTGCACCACTTTGAAGATACCTCCTAAAAATTATTGTCACTAGGGGACAACTAAGGCCAAGTTTGCATATTATTAAGATGAACACAGCCTTGGATCCTGAGAGGAATGACAAAGAACCCAGCCAGGTGACTTCCACTCTGGATGACCGAAGTCTGAGATGAGTCCACACTGGCTGGTGATATAGAGAAGAAGAACAAAAGAAAACAACCCTGAGTGTGTAAGAGCCACATCATCACAACAGAGCGCAGAGGAAAAGGTCTCGGTGTCCGGGCTCATCACCGGTACCTGACCATATGTGGACTCCACTAAAGCCAACAACCACACTGCTTTCCGAAGAATCTCCACTCCAGATGCAAAGTTTAAAATGCCTGGCTGTCTTTTAGACTTTGGGATGCTGGTGGAGGCCCCAGCAGCCTTTAGGATTTACTAGCTTTGCAGGGAAACAGGAAACCCTGTGATAGGGAACATGGGTTCCTGACATGCCCGTCAAATGCTGTTCATAGCTAACAGTTAGCTGAAAGTCTATGTGGCTGTTTCTGACTGTCTCGCTGTACAGTGTTATAGCCCACAGCAAAGGAACATGAGTCACAGGAGCTGGATCCACATACCTGCCCAAAGTTCTCTTCGTCTATGCAGAACATGAGGTCAAGTTCCGTGGGGTCGTTTTCTAAGATCCACTTCAAAGAGTTGTAGTACTCGCTGTCCTATAGGAACGACACAGAGAAGGACATGTGAGCATTCATTTTCAAAGCACAAACCTGTCTGGCTCCTGAGTAAACTCATTCTAATGGGGCTGGTGAGTTGGCTCAGCAGTTAAGAGCACTGACTGCTTTTCCGAAGGTCCTGAGTTCAAATCCCAGCAACCACATGGTTGCCAGTTCTGCACCCTGTGAGCTCCAGTCTGTCTAAGCACTCACGCCCCACATTCCCATTCTGCAGCTGCCACTAATTCCTGTGTCGAGACGACCGTGTCTAGATGACTATTGTTTTGGTCTTGCCTCCACCACTTCTGTGAAGGCAGAAAACAGAAGGTGGAGTCTTGTCACACTTCAGATGGAGAACAAGGCTACAGAGAGCTGCAGGTGTCCCTCTGGTTGAATCTGCTCATCAAGTTTCGGCTGGTTAGGCAGTGGGAACTGAGACTTAGGTCTACCTACCTTAAGTACCATGTTTTTTTTTGTTTTTTCCCAGAAACCAACCATGATTTGCTAATTATGGAAATCAGGGAGACTTTCAATTAATGTTCAAGCAAGCGATTCCTCCCTCTTGCTCATGCGGAGTGACTGTACCTATAACAACAGCTGTGACTGCAAACACAACGTGAGGACGGCCTGAGCCGGCTAGGGGGCGGAACACCCTGCTTTTACTCACCACTGACTCCATGTCGTTCAGAGTTATCTGTTTCCCCAGCATCATCTTGTAGAAGGGCCGAATGAAGAATCCTGAAATACGGCAAAAAAACGTGGCTAAGTTTTAAGGCCTCGACACTCCTATGCATCCGCGAATGAAATCAAGGAGTGAACTGCAACTGCTTTCCATATAAATGGGGGTTGTGACTGAATGACCATGGACTTTGTGCAGAAACCCCTGAGCAAGTAAGGAGGGAGCAGAGGTTAGCTTTTGCCTTTAACCTGAGATAATCTAGGATCAACCAGAAAGAAGGTCTCAATGAAGAGTTACCCCCACCCAGTCTAGGTTGGGGGCTTAGCTGTGACCGTCTGGACTGTAGGAAGATCTGGCCCACAGCTGGAGGCACCATTCCCTAGAAAGGCATCCTGATCAAGCTAAGGGAGAAGAATGTGCTTATTTTCTCTATGCTCTTACCTGTGCATATGATGTCACCAGCTTCTTGGGTTCCTGCCTTGACTTCTCTGAATGATGAAAAGTAACTTGGAACTCTAATCTGAATGAGCCCCTTTCTCCCCAAGTTGCTTTTTGCAAGGATATGTTATCCTAACAGAAATAAGATTGAGGAAGACGCTCTAGGAAGCAGTGGAATGCAGGGAGAAGGGAACCTGTACTAAGAGATGATTTAACAGCAGATGAAAATGGCTTCCAGGTGGTAACAAACAGGGCCTGGGCCAAGCCAGAGCCTGTGATAACAAGGCTTAGAGGAAGAACCTGTGTTGGCAGAGGGCCGTTATGCAAGTTCAAGGTCTCAGGGAGGCTGGGCCAGAGAAAGGACTTCTCCCAGAGTAGTGCTGGGTCTGTGGAGCCAGCCAGGCTCTGCATGCATTCCAGTGCCAGTTCCTGGGCACTGGTGTTGCCAGCAGCCCCTGTGCAGGCTTGTACAACTGTCCACAGGGCTGCCAAAGGCATGGGGAAGCCACGGCGGAGCGGACTCCCCTACCCGGGAGATGTCTTTTTGGAAGCCCATCTACAGGAAGGTGGCGTGGCACCTTTGTCTCCAGATGTGGGGGCCCAGAGCCCTGAAGCACGGGGCATCTTCTTTTTGGCTTAGTGTAGTCCCCAGGACACAGATGGCACACTTCAGTGTCTAGTGAGGTGAAGGCAGGAAACTGGCCCTGAGGGCTTCCAACAAGGCATTCATACACTGAAGAACTGAAGACCTTCGGACACGTGTGTTCTTGTTTGTGGGAACCACCTCAGTCATCTCAGGTCCCCACCCACCCTTGCCTCTCTCCATTTTTCCTGCTGCAGGGCTGAGGGCTGGCTAGTCCAGGTTCCCCTGACAGGAACCTGGCTTCCGATGCTTCCAGGACACACAGCCCAAGGTAGAGTGAGTGCTTCTGTGCCTCCTCTTGCCAAACCATGGAAACTGACCGATGTGCCCTGCCTGTGTGCCCTTTCCCCCTTCTAACGCTCTTTCCTTTTCTCCATTAAATATGACTCCAGGGCCATGTTTTCCCACATATCTATATATCTATATTCCCCAACTGCAGCCAACGGTGCCTTCTTGCTTGGTGGAATGTGAATGAGCTGACCTTCTCAGAAGGTGGCAGGGGTTGACAGACAGACTGACACAGGCAAAGGAGGGACCTGAAGTACAACATGAGCGGCATCACACAATGGACAGAGTCAGAAAGAAGTGCTTGCTGTATACAGATACAGAGTCAGCAGAGTCAGAAAGAAGTGCTTGCTGTATACAGATACAGAGTCAGCAGAGTCAGAAAGAAGGGCTTGCTGTACACATGCATACAAGGGTCAGAAAAAAAATGCCCATTGTGTATTCATGGACAGAAAGAAGTGCTTATTGTATACACACATGAACAGAAAATCAGAAGCAAGCACCAACTGCACACACACACTTGAACAGTGAACCAAAAAGGAGCACGCAGCTTAAGTATCCAGGGACAGAGAAAGTCAGAAACAGTGTCCACCATCCCCTTGCCAAATAAAATACTGAAAACAGAGAATCACAATTAGCTAGCTATTAGTAGTACAAATATGGTCAAAGAAAAGTTTGGAGGGTCCATCAATTATTTACTGGAACAGCTCAAACTCTGTAAGGGCAATTAGCCCAATTCTCTTACACATACCCCTCTCCACCATAATGGAAATGTTCTCCCCATCCATTCTACACCCACGTTTAAAATTTTTTTCTAACAATTTCTCTACTCAGTGATGATTTCTGTAGCATTCTCTCATAGAAGGGCAGTGCTTTTGTAACCGTCAAGTCCACCAGGGGCTTTGGTCCACTCAGGGAGAGGTTTGAGTCCTCAATTCTCATGCTCTGGAGTTCTGCATTTCCTCTCAAAAAGGACACGGCTAATCTGTTTTCGGAAGACACTCTAGGGTTAAGGCCTTAGCTGGGTGATAATGTTACTTTGAAGTCATTAAAAACTGATTTGGGAAAAATGGAGCAATGGCAGGCTGCTGGGGATTAGATCATTTTAATTAACGTCACAATCAAAGTTTCCATCTGTCACTGGATCTAGCTCTCACCAGAGGAAAGGTGCCCTGCAACGGTCATGGAACAAACGTATTTTTCACCCTGGCCGTTAGAAATACGAGCAGAGACAGACGCCTTGTCTTCAGTGCTCAGGACAGTATCAGAAGACTATATTGTTAGGGGCGGGGGGTGGCAAACAGAGTACTGTAGGCTGGGATGCTAAGTGAGTGAGGAAAAGTTCAATCTCCAGCTACAGAAAACCAGTGACGCCCTTACTTACTATCCACATCCTCAGACGCTGGACTGCAGAGTCACAAATGGAACCACCTTGCTTTTATTACCACAAGATTTTGGAGTAACATACCATCTAAGAGTTTCCCATGAAACACCGCCAGGCCAGCAACTCTTCCGATGAAAGTGAAATAGGACAAATGGTCTTCATTACAGAGGCCTGAGTTGGGATTGATCTGAAGTGTGTAGTTGTCCCTTTGGGGAGGAAAAGAGCAAAATCCAGTCACACTTAAATGAAAGAAATGAAAGAGCTGAAACTCCCCTTTGTCGCCCATTGCTTCATTTTACAGTGCGTGGGCAACCTTGGGGGTACTTCGTAGCTACCGATATGAGCTAGGAGATGCAACCCATCAGTCAGCCACGCCTTTCTGTAATTGACAGTTACTGCCTACTGGAGCAAGTAAGCCATGGAAACTGCTGACGGTCGGCTCATTTTTATCCACAGAAATGTCAGTTTTAGGGATGACTGCTCAGTCATGAAGCATTCGCCTTGCAAATCTGGCACTTTCAGTTTGGTCCCCAGAACACCATTTTTAAAAGCTGGGTGTGAGAGCTCACACTTGTAATTCCAGGGCTCAGGAAGCTGAAACAGATAGATCCCTGGGGGCTTTCTGGCTGCCTGGCTTTCTGGCAAGTTCCAGGCCAGTGAGAGACTGTCTTAAAAATCAGGTAAGGATGCCTGTGGTTGTCCTTTGGCCCTCATACATACGTGTATGCAAGTGCTTTTGCACTTACAAACACACACATGCACATACATAGAGACACATATACAATGCCAATTTCAAGTGGGTCAACCAGACACCTAAAGAAGGGAACCCTCACAGAGGTAAAGGGTGTGCAGATATCCTCTAGCACACAAACTCTGTAGATGTTTTCTGTGATAAAAAGTTAATTTCTCTGAGAGGCTTTTGATTTGGGAATTTTCCCTAAAGGTCCAACTCTTGGTTTACCTGATTTCAAGAGCCCTGGGAAAAGCCCTGTGTCTACAATGCAACCCCCAGAGCACAGTCAGTGGTTCCCCGTTGGTCTTATCATGAGGAAAAGGGGCTTTCAACTAGGCACAGAGTGATTTTAGGAGATATCTAGGAGATAAAGGGAAAGGTCATGACATTGGCTCCTACTTTCTACCTTTGTGGTATTGTGAGTGGACTTTCTCAGAAGCCTCACTAAGAACCTCAACTAATCAAGGCAATTTGTGGCTAGATCAACTGACGACTGTTCTGAGACAGTCTTCTAAATGGGCTGTAAGATATAGGCACCAGGGGGAAGATGTAGAAGAAGCCACAACTGCAGCCTACTCTGGAATAACGCCAAATAAATGTCTCTTTTGCCAAGATCAACTATTCTATTAGGAGTTCAAGATCGGTCTCAAGCATTCTCAGCCTGGAGACAACAGGAGCCAAGTGTATGCTGAGAAAACAATTCAAACTGCCTCAGTTCCCTTGCTGGGCAATGATGAGACCCCCCCCCCCCCCATGTAAGGCAAAGCCTGCTTCCTCTACTATGGGTTCAGGGCCTTTGTATCCCAAGCATGGGTCTTCAAAATCCTCATGACTTGCCTTTTAAGTAGTGTGACTTCAGAAATGACTCTTATTCATATGCACCTGAATTCTGGCACTAATAAATCGTTCTCTTATATGAGAATGGCACTATAGTGAAAACTGCCTTGCTCCCACTGTAATTACCTAATATAATTCCAGTTTCAGTTCTATGAGTCAAACTGACAAGAGAAGAATCAGTTTCAGGTGTTCACAGTATACAGTACTTCGCCATGTTGGATCAGAGCTAGTTTTTAGACTTGTTAGCACAGGGTGGTAGAGTAGAGAGAGACTGCTATCTCAACTGGACGAGTTGCTTGTCTTTTAATTTTGTATTAAAATCCTTAAGAAAACTGTACCGGCTGCAGGGAGGGGCACACACTGCAAATGTCTTCATGCACTTACGTGGCAGAGTACTCGAAGAGACCATAGTAGGGGTTAAACATCTCTTTGGAAAGTAGAAAGAACCATTCTCTGGCCACGCCCCCATAGTCCAGGCCTTTCTCTGATTCAAACTCAATCCACAGCCTAGCCTTTAGGACGTCAGGCCTTTTAACAGACATGATCCTCCGATAGGACTCTTCAAATATGTTGTTTCTGTGAAGTTTCATTTCAAACCTGTTTGGAATATCAGCCTAGATGGAAGATGAAAAGACAAGTTCATGATCATATGGTACACCGCGCGCGCGCACACACACACACACACACACACACACACACACACACCCCTTAGAGGAAAATAGCCAAAGGGCAGTGACAACTGGTTCCCCTGAGGGTCTCCCTTTTACAGGTTTGTCCGCTCAGAGGGAGAACCTCCCTGTGCCAAGATGGGACACAAAGAAGCAGCCATTCAGAGCTGCTCAGGCCGAATCACGCAGATCTCTTCAGGAGAACATCTGCGGAGCCCAGAAACTCATCCTTACCACTATGTAGACATGGGCACTTCCCCTCACCCAGGCAGGCTGGAACCAGTCTTACCTCTCTTGGGAACAGCAGCTGGGAGATACAAGGCAAGTGGCCTGCAAGCTCAAGGTGCTGTCATGAGGAGTGGGACCCAACATCCTACTAAGTTTGGGCAAAACATCCATGAACCCAAAGTTGACTGAATGTAACCCCAGCCCTTGTGTGAGGTGTGCAAACAGCCTTCAGGAAGGAAGGATGAGGACCAGGCTAGCCTTGCCCTACATGGACAATAGCCATGGAGCTGCTCGTCACTGGAGGTCACAAGGAAAGCTCACAAAGAAACACTACTGTATGTGCTAGTGTGAGCTTCTAGGACAAAAAGTCTCCAGTTATGAATGAAGAACTTGAGTCACGACCATGGGAGAGACAGTGGATTCTGAGGGAGAGCAGAAGTGGCCAGCACTTCTTTACCACAGGACAAAGCTCAGAACTAGAAAGTCAATGGGGAGGGAGCAGAGAGAGGGGGGCAGCCTCAGGCAAGGGGAGAGCTATACTGGGGCTCATACTCTCCTTGGTCAGAGGCATCAAGTTTCTGAGCAAAATGAGAGCAAAACTAAGACCCCTATCTGAGGTAACAAACACCTAAGGTTGGGGGTGGGGAGGCATTGCAATAGTGAGCGCAGTATCAACTCCACACTGTCTGTATTAACCTTCAAGGGTCTCTTGGTTATAAAATTTAGCGGTAGTGATGATGGTGAAGGTGATGATAATCACACTTGGGCTCAACACTACCAAGTAATATAATTATACATTGTAAACGCCATGTTAAAATATGTATGTTAGCTATATAGCTAAAATCATATATAAAGAGATGTAATTCAATGTGACCTCCCCAGACTTCTTGACTTTGGTCTTGAATTGTTTTTTTATTCCATAAGAATCATATAATTGTTTAATATAGCACATAAGAAATTGCCCTTCAGGTGATTTGATAACGTAATACCGAGCTAGTCTTCACTATCATTTCTGAAAATTCAGATCACAGATCTGGGTGGGGTCAAAGGGCATTGAAAACGGAAGTGTAACACACACACACACACACATGTCAAAAGCATGCTGTTCTCAGTGAGGTAATGGGTGACAGAAACAGAGCTTTTGGAAGGCTTGACTACTCACAGGTTTCTTTAATTTCTTCCTAAAGTAGTCGTATTTCTGCTTAAATTCTCTGGAGTACGGAACAGCCTACAAGAGAAATCCAGACACAGATAATGTAAGCATATGCCTGAAATTTTATGTGTAGCGAGCCAATGTTGGCAAAGTTTCATGGATCGCAAACCTTAAATACTCATATTCTGTATTTTCTACAGAAAACTGGCATAATGTCTGCACAGGAAGGGACCGAGTCTCAGATGTGGTGAGATCTAATCAGCACAACAGCAGTCGTGTAGCCAAGGAAACTCTTAGGATCACACCGCCAAACTAGATACCTGTTCTGTATGAATTTTGCCAGAGTGTGAGTCAGGGTAACAGCCAGAGATACATACATACAAAGGATCTTTTATATGTATATCACTTCTCCCTTCTGGAGTTGAGTGTCATTGGATATGGCACTTAACATACAACCCCAAGTGATATATACTGGTCATTTAAAAAGTCTTCATGTGAAGCCATACATATTACTCATACTACTCAGGAGGAGGCAGAGGCAGGACAATAGTGAGTTCAAGACCGTCCTGGACTATATATCAAGCTGCTGTCTGAAAACATCAAGCAATGGGGGTGTGACTCGGTGGCAGAGTATGCTTATGATGTTCAAGGCCCTGGGTTCCATCCTTAGCAACACAAAACTAACAGCAACAGCACATCACAAACAAACTTGTGGAGAAATACCATCAGCAGAAAGGGCAGTAGACTGATAACCTCTTTCAAGGAGTGGGGAGTCTGAGTAAATGGGTACTTTTGAAAAGAGTCAGGCTGAGGAGTCACAGTCCTGGTCGGCTTAGCCTCCTTGAAAGAGGTTATCAGTCTACTGCCCTTTCTGCTGATGGTATTTCTCCACAAATTTGTTTGTGATGTGTTGTTGCTGTTAGTTTTGTGTTGCTGGGGATGGAACCCAGGGCCTTGAACATCTTAAGCATACTCTGCCACCTGAGTAATTTCCTAAATCACCTTGGCGTATGTTGGCCCAGGGATTGTCTTGGTTGTCTGTTTTTATAGAGGTCGTAGCTCACCGAGGGCAGCACTGTTCCCAGGGAAGGTGATTCTGGGTTGTATGGGAAACTCTGGCTAAGCGCGAGCCTGTGTGAGCCAGAAAGCAGATCCCTCACGGTTGGAAACACTGCCTAAGGAACAGCAGGCGGGCTTGCCCTCACCTTCCTCCCTTGATGGACTGTAACCTGAACTGTAAGTTCCTCCAGGTGGCTCTGGGTCACCATCTATCCCAGTAAAAGAAATGAAACTAGAACACGTATGCAAGAATTCTTTTAAACTTGAACACCTTCTCTGTGGAAAAAAAAAAAATGGCCCACTGGGGTGGCTTCAGGGTCTCAGTCAGATATAACTCTTGAAAAGTTTTGATATCCTATCTAGGTGACATCTGAGAGGCTAAGGCAAAGGATCAGGAATTTGAGACCAGCCTGGACCACATGATAAGACCCTGACTCAGTAGTAAACAACACATTGAAAGTTCTTGCATGTTCTTGTAAGTATGTGGCAAAGTAATATTTGGATGTGGCTATTTAAGTCACCTTTATACGCTGTATTATGAAGTAACTTGGAGTCCAACCACCACCTGCCTGGAGGTGACTGTAAAGGTCTGTGAGTCTCTTACAAACCAAAGTGGACTGATCTTGTATACAATGCAACGGTTGTATCAGCAACTGCCTCAGTCAGAGTAACTCACTGCCTTTTAGCAAACTTATGAACTTAGCCTTGGTGTGTGCACCCAGCCCTCAGCACGGCATCCCCAGACTCCAGTGTCTTTCGTCATGCTGGTCCTGCCCACAAAGAGACAGAGTGAAGAGCAAAACCTCTGCCTTTGCTTTCTGTTTTAAGGCAAGATCACACAAAGAGCTGACTGCCCTCCCACGCCATCAAAATCCTATTCTTTATAGAAAAGTTCATGCTATTTGTTTTGAATACAAGAGCAATGACATCATTCTATTCATATACGATGCTTAAGAACATTCTAAAGACAATTCACACAGCCTACAGTCTTCCTTCCTTCTGCAGGCCTGTCTTCACGTGTGTTTGTGCTGAGCCTGAGAGCTGGCCACTCTTCCCACACATGTCAGACAGAGTTATATCTGAGGAAGTCATGTATGATTCCCAACACTTGCTAGTACACAGGCAGCCACCAGTACAAGAACAAGAACAGGGGGATCCTAACATGAACTAAGATGACATCAGCACGTCTCTGTTCTGTCAACACTATATTACCTCTCAAACATTTTCTAACATGAACTAAGGTGACGTCATCACGGTCTCTGTTCTATCGATCGGCACTACATTCTGTCACAAACATTTCCTCACATCTGGATGTGCTGGCCTTCTCGTTCTGGTGGCTTGCTCACCTATCAGCAAGTATTCTCAAGGCTTTCTCTGCCTGGCACTTTAAGTGCTTAAAACAAAACAAAACAAAACAAAACGAAACGAAACGAAACGAAACAAAACAAAACAAAAAACCCAAAAAAGTACAACATAAAACAAAGTCCTTTTCCAGTTCCCTCCTGGAGCTCATGGTGGTGGAAGGCCACAGGGAGTAGAAAAGTACGTAATTAGAAAGGCAAGCCAGGGAATCAGCCTAGATATCCTGCAACAGAGGAATGATGAAATGTATGCATGCATGCACGCAAATGTCAGAATGAAAACCACTACTTTGTACAATTAATACAAAAAAGAATAGATAGGGGTAGGAGTTCAGAAGAGGAAGGCTGACGGAGTTTGGGGGGGGGGCGCTTATTTTGTGGGAGCCTAGGGAAGGCAGCTCTGAGGTACCTCTGAGCAGAAACTAGAGAGATGGATGAAACAGATGGGGAGCAGTGGCCATCACACCCCAAGGAGAAAAAGCATCTGGATGACACTGTCAGCCAGATTAACTGTGACTGAGATCAGGGGGTGGAGTGGGGGGAGGCAGGGGAACCACTCACCCCGCCCCCCACTTTCTCATGCCGGCTGGCTTAGACACACTCTATCAGCAGCTCACTCCGTTATGTGTCCTCGTCACTGAAAACCTTTTCCTCATTTATGTAAGAGGGGTCTGACTTGGAACACTGCCTCCCCTATCATATGGAGACTCCATTTAAATTCTCTCGTGTATGTATTTTCGGAAGCCTCCACAGTAGTAGGTTTCCATATAGCTTCTCAAAGACTCTTTACTCTCTTCCCACACGCCCCCCCACTCCCCATGCCCTGCTCTTCCTCCCCTCCCCCCTCAATCCTATTCTAGTTTTCCCTTTATCTCTCCCCTTCCTTGTGGGATCTTTCCTTCCCTGCTCCCTTCCTGGGTTTCTAACCTCTATGGTTATTTCGATTGAACACACACTGGAAGTTTAAAAGCTAAGACCTAAGATGCCATTGGCTCTGGGGTCTGGATCACCTCAGGATGAATGGCTCTAGCTCCATTCATCTACTTGCGAATTCTTATTTTTTCCTTAACAGCTGTATAATATTCCACTGGGTAAATGGACCACATTTTCACTATTCATTCATCAGGTGATGATATCCTGGTGGCTCCAATGTCTGGCTGCTATGAACAGAACAGCAACAAACATGGATGGGCAACTGTCTCTGTAGTAAGAGGTAGAGTCCTTTGGATACATGCCCAAGAGTAATAGAGGTGGATCTGGAGGTAGATCGGTTCTCAGCTTCCTGAAGGACCCCCACACTGATTTCATAGCAACTGTACGTTGGCAGCAGTGGAGGAATGCTCCCCTTTTCCCCACAGCCTCACCAACATGAGCTGTCACGTATCTTACTGATCTTGGCCATCCTGACTAGGATAAGATGAAACCTAAACGTAGTTTTAATTTGCTTTTCCCTCATAGCTAAAGATGTCAAATATTCAAGTGTTTCTCAGCCATTTGTGCTTCATCTTCTGAAACTGCTTAGTTCTGTACCCTATTTTTAAACTGAGTTATTTGTTTTTAGACCAAGTAAAACCTCCAGTGCTAGAAATGGGTTTTATCTGTTAAGTCATTGTCGGAAGGGGGCAGAAGTAAGCTGTAACAGAGTCCTAGGCTTAGAGCTGAACAGGGTATAGGACAGCTAAGTTCAGGAGGCCCAGGGACCTACCTACAAGGAACCTCATGTAACCATCATATCCAGGGATGTAAGTGGAGACATTCTAAAGGAAACAGATTGGAACACATTCACTCTCCATTCAAGTGGGTCTTAGATACAGAGTTACCGTAGATACAGTCACTGTAATCAGGTAGCATAAATCCAGGGCCAAGAAGTGACTGTAAATGTAACCAGGACTTTAAAAAGCTGGGGGGGGGGAGAATGCATGTATACATGTGTACACATGCATACACATAAAAGCACATATTAATAGACACATGTTCCACAGTCACCCAGACAATACACACTTGTTTTGAAAATAAAGACATTAATAAGTAGGAGACCGAGTACCCCTAGAACCAGGGAGAACACAGTACTCAGAAAGGGTGTTCAGTACGTATTTTTATATTGTTAAAATATAAAATAATCTAAAAGGCAGTATAGAAGAAGTAAGAAGACAAAGCAAAATGTATAAGACCCCCAAAGGACTCTGAGCAACTAAACACACTCACTTCATAGGCACAATGGATTTGTAAAACATTTACAAATACCTTGAGAAATAATGAACTAGAAGAATCAGGTAACAACTGAAAGTGAATCAAGGAGGGAGGGAGGAGAGTCCTAAGCCATGAGAGCAAAGAGAGGGATTCAAAGGCAGGGTGGGAACAGGTGGCGAGGGTTTGCCAGAACAGAGGACAGAGAGAACACTCCCCCTCCCCATGGATGATCCTGTGTCCAAGATGACATCCACCTGGGGAAATCCAGGGGAGATCTGCAATCCGACATGCCACCGTGAGCTCACGGAACAGCAACGATAATGAGAAAATTAAAAAAATCATGAGAGAGAGAGAGAGAGAGAGAGAGAGAGAGAGAGAGAGAGAGAGAGAGAGAGATATTTTCCCTCCAAGAAGTGGCAATCATGTTGGCAGCAAGTTTTTAATCACCAGTGTGGAGGCCAGAGGGTGTGGGAGAACATCTTGAAAAACCAGAAGGAAAAGTAACAGAATTATGTAATAGGCAGAGCTGAGCATTTCACGGGAAAGGCCAAAGACTGCCTCTCAGCATCCTTAGCTCACCACGCAGTACTGCACTACTTGCTGATGAGTATGTCTCTAGCAAGAGAGGACTTAGGGCCTTCCCTCTGCCCAGGACTGCAGAGTGCTGCAGTATCTCAGGGGCTCATGGCCCTGAGTCAGGTAGACACGTTCTAACCAGCATGCATGCATGCGTGAGTGGCCCTCGAGCTGAGTTGGTGAATCAGCAGCATCCATAGGCAAGCCACAGCTTCCCAACCTCTTCTCCACAGGGTTTTAAAGGCAGAAGAGACGCAGGTTGATTAGCACGCATTTCTTACCATTGACCTAACAAACGCCAGCATCCTATAAGTGCAGGGCTTGGTCTTACAGCCTATAAACAGGAAGGGAGGAATGCTTTTCTCTCTTAAGGGGCCTGCACCCACACTTGGGTACAGGGTATGCCTTTCTTTTTTTCTGAGTGCTTCTCTTTCTCCTAATTCTTGTGGTTAAGCCTGTATTAAAATATCTTTAACAACAATGCTGTTTAAAAAAAAAAAGGAGACAATCCTTATAATCTGTTTAAACCATCTTTTTTTAAAGGACCAGGAAGCAAACATTTCAGTCTGCTACTGTTACCAACACCATTTTCTCCTCCTTTCTAATCTCAGTCCCATGTGAAGGCCCCACACAGCCAGACCCCATCTGGAAAACTCACTGAAGAGCTGGGGTGAATCTTAAACTATTCAGTTTCACCAGTCTCTGGACATCACAGTAGCAACACACAAGAAGTGTGTGTAATAACACAATCACAAAGCAATATAAAGGGGAGGAACATGATAACACAATCACAAGTTATATAAAGGGGAGGAACACGAAAATACTGACCGGACCAGTTATGGCTGGGTTCTGTAGTCTTGGATCTTCCCACTGGGTGATTTTGCTATCTAAAAACATTAAAAACATCAGTGCATCAGTTCTAATCCCTTCGGTATATACAGGGTATTTAGGAAAAAACGTTTCCCTTTCTAAAGCCCCTTTGGGTTGATCCCAGGGAGAATTTAGTATTTTGGGGTTAGAAGGTAACCCTGCTATTGCATGTCAAACATATATATGATTAGTTAAAGAAATAATAACAAAAACACACAACAAAAGTAAAACTGTATCTTTGCGGTTTGGGGTAAGCGACCAGGTAAATGTGCAGTCATAAATCCCTCTACTCGAAAAGGATTTGTAAGTTGATCTCGATTTTCCAAAGGCATAGGCTTAGTTCCCGAGGAAGTTAACACACATTCACATTTCTTTCTCATTTCAAATACTTCTTAAAGTTTCCTTATGATGCTGAAAAACTGCTTTCAAGTAGATATTTCTACTTGAGAAAGCAAGAAATAATCCACCCTTGTGCCCCTAGCACGCATAATCAAAGCAGCAAAGGTAATTGGGCACAAAAAGAGAATTAGGCATAGCTGAGTGAGATTTCAGAGAAAGGGTTCCCTGGCAGTCTGGCCGGGCAGCTCCCTTTCTTCCAAAAGGTGAACAAAAGCGCTCAGGTCATGCGGAGTTTCACCTGCACATGATTAAAAATGCTGCAGAGGGGCCTCAGGCGGAGGTGCATCTGGGGCACTCAGATGAAAAAGGTATGGAGATGGCAGACTGGGGTACAACAGGCTACTTCTAAGTTTAAAAGAGCAGAGTATGGGGTGTGGGGTGTTTCTCTGAAAACTCACCCTGCTCAGTCTTAGCCTGCTAGTGTGCTGACGGTAACTAACAGATTCAACTTTAACAAGCACCTTAATATTTTAAACTCTGATGTAATGAACTTTCATGAAAACAGAGTCATTGTTAAAAATGCTCTAGGCCGATTATGATTAAGGCAGAGGCTGACATATGTGCAAAAAAGCCACAGTGAAGCCCATCATTCTGTGTAAGGAAGATACACTCATGATACCCCCCCCCCCAAGACTGCACACCTACTGTGTGCTAATTTCATTTTTTTTTTTTGATTTTTTTTTTTTTTTTTTCGAGACAGGGTTCCTCTGTGTAGCCCTGGCTGTCCTGGAACTCACTTGTAGACCAGGCTGGGTTCGAACTCAGAAATCCGCCTGCCTCTGCCTCCCAGAGTGCTGGGATTACAGGCGAGCGCCCCCACCGTCAGGCGCTAATTTCATTTTACTTTGACAGTTAGAGTATATGAATGTGAAGCTCCACTGGATACGGGTGGTATTTAAAATAAATAAATACAATTTAAATACGGGTGGTATTTTAGGTTGTTTAATTTCTAAAAAGAGAAAGACTTTGGACATTCAAAAGCTGCTACTGAGATGAAAAAATTAGAAAACAAAATAAAATACAGGTCACAGAATACAGCAGGACACAGCCAGATAGAACTGTGCCTTTGTTTGATGGATGTTTGTCATCAAAATAGACCAACCTCTCCCAGCACAGGAGGACTTTCAAATCTTCTGACTAGAACTGAATATCAGACTCCATCCCTGACACCTGCACTGGGTTCCCTTAGCTTCCTGAGCAGGTGATCACCAACACCCAATGGCCCTGTAACCTGACACCCCAGTCAGCAGCCCAAGGCTTCCCGCTGATTTGATTGAAATGAGATTAGAGGGGCAAGCCTCCGGGTGTGTCTGTGAGGGCTTTTCCAGAGAGGATTAACTAAGGGGGTGAGGGAAAGACCTGTCTGAATGTGGGCAGCCCTAGCCTACAAGCTGGGTGCTAGGATGGATTTAAAGGAGAAAACTGAGAAGGGCCATCAGTCTTGACATTCTGTCACTCGCTTCCTGCCTGTTAGCCTCTGCCAAATTTGTCTACCTTGATGATGGTTCAGACTCAATGGAGCAAAGGACTGGATAGACCTCTGAAACTGTGAGTGAAATGAACTCTTTTCCCTTTAAACTGCCTGGGCCAGGTATCTGTCAAACCACAGAAGTCCCACTAACAAAAGCAGTGCCACACTGCACTGACTACCAAGATGAGAACCTGCCCAGGGCCTTGCCTGTCCTCGGTGATTATCCAATTGCCATTACTTCTGTTCTTGCTGGGTGGGGCATACATCTGTGTCCTGGACTGTGAGTTCACGCTCTAGACCTCCAGGGCCATAGCCCTACTAGCCTCTATTCAAAATTTCCTCCGTAGGTCTGCCCCAATTTTATTCACATCTGACCACTGTCCTTCGCTTGGGGATAGACCTCTGAAGCTCCTACTGTTTGCAGACGGAATCTGAGTCCTCATCCTATCAGATGCCTGTCGGCTTGGCCTGTGTGCCATGCCAGCCAGCCTCCTTTGTATACCAGGCAGGCAGAACAGGACTGCATTCCTTTGAGGCTGGCCTGGCACCACGAGTCACGCTCCTGTAAATGTCTATACACATACAAACAAATCCGTGACCAAGGCTTTAGGGTTTTTGAGGGGCAGAGCCCAGGGGTCAGTTCTCACTGCCAGTGTGGAATGGCTGGCCCTATCTGGTTTGTTCTAAACTCAATTCCCACCATGCCCTTTAGAGTGAATCCCACTCAAAATCTGTCCAGAAGAGAACACCCCTCTCACCCCCCAGCCCCTCACATAGAGCCACTAGCAAGCTGAGCACTCAAATTTCAGGTTCACCTTCTAACACAATGCTTAAGACACCTCCTGGCACTCTCTACCAGACATGGGCCCTAGAGAACAGGGCTTGTAAGGTATCAATCCCACCACTCCTCTCCACTGCTGACCATGCCCCAGCATCTAACAGGAGTGTCCTGGGTTGTCTTTGTAATGAGGGAAGAAGCTAATAGTGAAAACAAAGTCCTTCCCAAAGTCTGAGTGCTTAGACCCACACACGTGTTCTGGGGCTACAGAACGAATCTGCCATGCAGTATCATCCACGCGTGGATGAGCGGGGGACAGTTAGCCAGAGTTTCCAGAAAGAACATCAGGATCTAAACATGCTCTTTTTACCTCGGAGATATTACATTTCAAATCAAGCAACAAGATAGGAAGTAGAGTAGCTAGCCAGCCAGGTTAGCTACTGCTCGCAGATTAGGTAACTGGGCAGGGTGCAGGAACATACTCGCGCACTGGGATTTCTCTTCTAACGTTTGAGATACCACTGGCCAATGGCTCAACTTCTGGGCACATCTGGTCTGTGAGAAAAACATTTTCCCCAAGAGCGCTAGAGATTTTATTCTAGCTCTTTCTCTAACACTTTACCCAGAAGGAGCATGTCAGTAATCATCTATCAGATGAGTCAAGGTGTCCAAACCAGACTTCTGAAAGTCTGCCTCTCAGGTCAACCGCTGTCATTGTAGGAAATCCCTCCAGTGCCCTGCTCCTGGCCCATGGGCACAGCGGTGGCAAAGGGAGACCGTGGATCTTGCCAGGTAACTGTCAGGAACATTTTACTCAGAAGGTGAGAAAACTTCTAAATCTTCTCCACCAGGTGATTAGAGCTGTCCGGGGGGGGGGGGGGGGGGGGGGGGAGTACCCACTGACCTGAGAAAACCCTTGAAAACACGGGGCTTTTGAACTTTACACACTGGATTTTGAGGGAAAAGGCAGAAGAATGGTTTCCAGGCCTGTATCCCTTTATAGCAGACCACAGGGCTAAGCTTGGTAAATTATGTTTTTAGTGGCATTAAGAGTGTAACCTCTCCCCCATTTTAGAAAGTTCTCAGAATTTAGAATAAATAGTATGATGGGGGGATAATTCATGTATGTACCTAGAAAGTGGTCACGCTGACAACTGTCTGCTCACAGGACCGTGTTGGAAAAGTGCACAACTCAGGGTTTTTTCTAATCAAAGACAAAACCAAAGCTTACATATCCTGAAATAACCTGTTTTAACTCTAAGGGTGGCCATGCCCCCTAAATATTCTTTTTGGGTAGGCTTTCTCATTGACTTCAAACCCAGTAACCCTCATGTCTGAAGGCAAGAGTATCATAGGACCCCTATTAACACTGGGAGGAAGTCCCTCCTCCCCTCGGATAGCCACTGGTCTGTGTATGGGCGTGTCCCGGGGGACAGGACTCTCAGCAAAAGGCTCCTCAATACACTGGGCTCACTTCCTGCTTTTGAACTAAAGAAAAACAACCAGATCCTACCAACTGCCCACGGATTTGAACTTTATCAGAAGCTTTTTTATGTTTTCCCCCCTTCTTCAGAAAGTTTTAGGGCTACATGAATATAAATTTTATGAAAAACAAACCACCTAAAGACAAAAACAAAACAAAACAAACAAACAAAGAAAACCACCCCCCTCCCCAAACCAAACGAAACCAACCCAAAACTTCCCTCAACCCTCCAATACCAACTCCCTGGCTAAAAGCAAACATTATTAGTTTAACTTGTAGCTAAAACGAGAAACCGCACATCTATGCACGGGTGCTAAAGCAAACGTCTTCAGCAAATATACTCAGGTTTCAAGAAAACAGCTGCGTATATCATTAGTGCGCTGGGTTCAGGGACACATGCCACGACAGAAAATAAGTTCAGAACCAGCACCTCTGAAGTCAGTGCTCCGAAAGCAGCCACCGTGGAAGACACTGCTCGGGTGGATTTGGGTTTTTTTTCTTTCTTAAAAAAAAAAACAAAAAAACAAAAAAACCCTAAATCATTACTTCTAATCTTATTTTCTATTTTCAGAGTGTATTTATTAAAAAGCGCAAATATCAAGGGACTGTCAAAACAAAAATAAAAAAAATTATTTTTTAATCATAAAAGAAGTTAATAGGTCACAAGATAAGCTGGGGGAAGCTTGAGTGGCTATTTTGAAGCGACCTTGGGGTGAAGGCACAGTACCGTGTAAGGGCACTGACTCTCTGGTGTCATTCTCTCCACATAACACCTGGCTGCCTGGACAGGGAGGTAAAATGACAAAGCTTCACCATCACATTTTTGTCTCCCCCTCCCCCACCCCATCCTGTACCCCTGTCACACCTGTGAGCACAGCAGTGGCTACTTACTATGGTCGATGTAAAACGTGCGGCCATCCAAGTGGACCCTTTCTTCCCAGCCAGGCTAGCATCCAGGACAAGGAGATGGAAGAACACAAGCATCAGTTAGCAGTTCCCAAATCCACACGAAAACTCCAGGACCCTTCTCTGCTAGAAACACCTCAGCACTGAGAATACTCCAAACAATGCTAACCCAGGGCCACAGCTAACGAGGAGGCACAACTAACCAGGAGGCACAACTAATGAGGAGGCATGCAGGACCAAGAGTCTCACAAGCTTCCACAGCAGGAAGCACCCGCATGCTGCTCCACAGGAGCCTCGGGAAACTGCCAGAGTTCAGTGTGAGCGCTGGAGAGCCGGCCCAGGTCAAAAGCACGCGACCTGACCTGATGTTGCTGCAGAGGACCTGGGCCTGTTTCCCAGTACCCACAATGTCTCAAAACCATTTGTAATTCCAGTTCCAGTGGACCTGATGCCTTCTTCTGACTTGTGGGCACCAGGCACACACATAGTGTATATATGCACAGACTCCAGGCAAAACAATACTACAATAAAAATAAACCTAAGAAACATTTGTAAAAGAGTTCAGCATAGAATGTTCACTTAGTTAAAACTCCTGCTGTGTACTTCAGGGAAGGAGGAGGAGGGTTTGTATAACTATATCCTCTGGAGATAAATCTTAGGGAAAGAGATAGGTGTTGATCACTCTTTTTGGAGAAGTTCAAGGTTAAAAAAATATATCCTGACCATGATCTATCTAAACAATAGGTACAGGCTCCCTGTGGTCTCAGACTTTCCACCTATCAAGGGTTCTAAGACTCTGGTCAGAGTCAATAATCAGAAATGTGGATACTAGCCCCAATCTTCTCTAGCTCAAATCTGAGAAGTACTGACTCCAAAAGAGAAGCATTTGTAAGAATAATAAATCACACAGTAAGTGGCTGAGCAGCCCCAGCACTGAGGACTCTCATCATGTACACAATGGAACTAAAAGACTTAGGCAACCAATCAGCTTTGCCTTCCTTCCTCTGCCTGTGTATGTGTGTGTCTATCCCTGCTTGCGCGTGCGCACAGGGCAGGAATGGGTGTGGAGCGCTGAGGTGTCTTCTTTGATGGTTCTGCGGTCTAACAAGGTCTCTGGGAGCTTTCCTTTCCGTCTGCTAGACAGTTGGTGCTGGGGATTGCCTTTCTGCCTCTCCACACACAGCTTACAGGAAGGATGCCACATCCACTCGTGGGGCTCTGATGTGGGCTCTGGGGATCTGAACTCAGTCCTCGTATGTCCACAGCAAGTGCTTCACCTGCTGAGTCACAGCCCCAACATTAGGGTAATAGTTAAGATAAGGTCAGCACACCTCACCTTGACTCAGAAAAAGGAAAGATTCAGGCACTAGATTTCCTCTTGTTTTTTGAGGGGTGGTGTGTGTGTGTGTTTCTGCATGTTGTGTTTTGTATGTGCACATGTCTTTGCAGATGTGCATGCCCATGTATGTGAAAGTCTGAGGAGGGCCCTGGGTATCCTGTTCATGCTCCACCTAGTTTCTTTGAGACAGGGTCTTTCTTTGATGGAGCCTGGAGTTAGTTGGGTAGCGAACCAGCTCCAGTGACCCTCCCATCTGCTCCCTGTAGCACCACGCATGTGGCCAAGTCTAGCTTTTCCTGTGGGTCTCAGAAATTAGAACTCGGATCCTAACGCTTGTGTGGCAAGCACTCTGGCACACTGAGCCATCTCTCAGCCTAAGAGATTTTCTTAGACTTTCAAATGGTTCTTCTTATCCTTGGGAAATACTAACAACTTCCATTAAAAACAGTTTATTTGAGGTTGGGTGCCGTGGTGTGTGTCTGCTATCCTAGAACCCGGGAAGTAAGAACAAGGGGATTTTGAGTTCTAGGCTGGCCTGGACCATCTAAATGAATACTAGAACTCTAAACCAAAACCAACCCAACCCAACCCTGTCTCCTCATCTCCAGCATTTTTTATGAAGGGTGAGCGGTTCAAGAAGGCAGATTGTACAAGTTTCATTCCAAACCCAGTACAGACCAAATCATATTATGCCTCCGAAGAGGAACAAAACTGCAAAACAAAACAAAAATCAAAGCACTCCCCTCAGGTTCATAAAGAGCCCACAAGAAAGAGGAAAACACTTTAAAAAATATCAACAGGTGAGTGACTTTAGAGAAGTCTTCTGATTATTTGTGCTTTTCCTTCCGCAATATTTCATGGCTTTTGTTCTTAGGACTTTGTCTACAGTATAGCTGGAGCTCCAGACTTGCTAAGTTACAAAATACATGCATGCTGCTTAAATTGCCACCTGCAGTATATGCCCCTTGCACATGTCCTATATCAAAAAACAAACTCCCACTAATGGCTAGTAATTAAAAGCCCTCTAGTACAAGCACTGGCTTGTAATGTACTATAATGTACCTTTCCAACTGCCCTGACACCTAACCCTTATAAGGAACATTGACCAATGGACCCAGAAAGCCTGGGGTAGGGGGCACAGACTTCCCGTGAATACCGAGAGGATAATCACACATTTCTGGACCATTTCATGTCTCTGCAGTATACTCACAGGAAGAGGGCCCAGGTCATTGGGGTTTAAAGATGCTTTTGACCGCATATGTACTGGAAATTTCAACCGTGGATCTTCCTGCAGGAAAAAAATGGACATGACAGCTGTTAAGAGGGATTCCCTGTGATCACTCACTGGCACCTTCCTGTCCTCCGTGTTTCAAGACACCTGGGAGGGATCCCAGCTGTCTTCTTGGTAGAGAAAGCTTGGTTACCAAGTCTTAGGAAAGGGGAACAAGGCTCCAAAAGAAGGTTAACTGTTTCCCCAAGACTCAGAGAAGACAAAAGGGGAAAAGGCAACCGGCTTGGGAGACGCATGACTGTCCTCCTGAGACGGAGAGGGGTGACTGTTCACAGTCTCTAAATGTGATCCTTTGAGAACAGCATTCCTCAACACTTGGGCTTCACCGCCTTCTTCTGAATCTGTCTGACCAGAAAGTCCGTGTGCTATTCCAGAGATAGCCTGCTTCATCCTATGCTAGCAGACGACATGAGTGAGACTACTGATGAAGCTCTGATGGTTAGGTTCCTGCTCCTGTCTTAACATAAAATCTGTAAGCATTTTTCCTTAAAAGATATGCTCCTAAGAGGCCAGAGAAAAACCAAGGAAAGAAATATGTACTCTGTCATCTTCGGTCATGTTTTCTCCTTTGCAAAAAGTAGTTTTTTTTTGCATCTGATCTTGCAACCTCCCTTGTCTCTGTTCCTTTAGAAAAACAATATCAGAGACTCAGTTTCTCAAATGCGCTTGCCCAAGGGAAAGGATCCAGTGTTGGTATTTGCCCCTTACACAGAGACAATTGGGGCTTAAAGAATCCAAAGCTTAGAAAACAAATAAAACTCAAGAGCAATACCCAGTCAACCGGAACAATAACACCATCAACCCAGGTAAAAGCAAGCTGTTGAGACATTTGACACTCCTCCATCTCATCAAAGCAAATAAAGGCTGTGCTGCTGCCAAATTAACAAAAGGCTTACTGCTTCATCGACTTCCAGGGTCATCAGTGAAACCCGGAGCGCTGGCTTCCAACAAAGTGAGAGGTTTTTGGAAGCAACAAGAATAGAAAAGGGTACAAGCAGCCCCGGCTCTACAAGCGAGAGTAGATTTCAATCGAAGACATAAATCATCACAGTGCCTTGTGAGGAACGTTGACCCTGAAGCTAATGCATCTTTCAAAAGGCTGAGATGTAGTATTTCCAGTATTCTGTAGCACATGGCAGCACACAGAGGTATGCCAGGATTTAGGATTTAGGAGGCCAAGAAGTTGATAATTAGGATATCACTAGGAGCTGCTGGCTAACTGGCCAGAAGACTTAAATGAACTTCACTAAAGTTAGTGTTTAGTGTTAACTCTGAGATGGGACAGGCGAGATACCACGGCTGTCAGGATTCTTGAAATGCCAGGTAGCTAATGACCAAGTCAGGTTTACAGAAAGCCCAGGGTGTCTATTAAAGGTGGGGATTCTGGGCACTTTAACCAGAAAGGCCAGCCAGGGAGTGAAGTCAGCTGTGCAAGACGGGTGGCTCTGTGGACCACAGAACAGTGATGCAGGTAGGAAAAAAGGAAGATGCCAGGTAATGGCAAGTACCAGGTCCTGGGGGAGTGGGAAGAGGCTGGAGTGCTCCGCTTTGCAGGTCTGCTAAAATGGCTTTGCGCGGAAGTCACACTTCAGAGCCTGGGCAGGCCCCGGATTCGTATTTTATCACAGTACAGTAGTCAAAAACATAAATGTCTGCAGCTTCCAGTAGTCTGTGTATGCACACCAAGTCGTGGTAACCACTGAGGCTGCTATCCCTTGGACAACCCAAGGAGGCGGGACAAGTGACAGACATGGCAGCTGAGGTCTGGTGACACTTAAATGGGGAGATGGGATACTAATGAGATCTTCAATGACAAGAGCATCAAGCAAGCAAGGAGATGAAACACACTCGCCATCTCTGCACTCCCTCTGGGTAGGTGTGTGTGCATAAATAGATAAAATACAGGAACACTGACTAGAAAATCCTAAATGTGCCTTTTTTTTCTCCTTTAGTCTCAGCCGTCACACTAGGTTATAGTCACTTTGGTTAGTGTGAACTTGGGTAGCTGTAATTTAACTTCAGGCATAAAGTCTGTTGTAAAGAAAGGCCAATGCTTTGTTCTGTGAAACACATCAATATCTGAACACACACTCTTTCAGCGGCTCCCTTAACAAGGGGGAGTGAAGAAGGGTCTCTAGTGACTCCCAGCATACATTGCTGCTGGTGAGGCCGAAGCCATCCATTATTAATTTTTTTTTTTTAAAAAAATTGTGGTCAGATTGAATTCCAGTTAGACTGCTGGCACACGGCCTTCATCACCTGTGTGGATAAAGGCTGCGCACTGTAGATACGACCCTAACTGACTCACTCTCCCGGTGTAAGGGGGTGGTGGCCCGAGTCTTCTCACGCTTCTAGGGAAGGTCAAGAAGCAATAATAGAGGATGACAGGGTCAGAAGTGTGATGTCCACTGCAGTTTGTCCTATCGGTTGTTTTTCCTTTTTCTGTTACAACACTCAAATCTAAGAAGACCATGCTGCCCTCACTGAGCCTCACAAGGCCAGCTGCAAACCTGCCTGAATCCAGAAAGCATCTTTTCCCTTCCCGCCTCTCCCACCCCTTGGCGTGACGGATACGCAGTTCCAAATCTGTTTTTCACAATGAGGATGCGGTACGGTGTCTGTGTCTTTGGGCGAGATCATACAGCTGTGGGAACACACCTGCCTGCTGAGGAAGGGAGGAATGACGAGGGAATTCCAGTCGCTGCCTAAGGATTTTCTACAGTAGCAGCAAGGAAGTGTCTCAATAAAGTTAATGTTCACACGAGCAAATCGGTCAATCAATAGCAAGAGTCTGGGTAAAGAGAGGCAACTGGTAATTAAACGCAGGTTTCATTTGGCACCGGTGCCAGCGGTAAATAAAGTGAGTGCTATTTAAAATCAATCCTGCCCAGCTGTACTTACGCTGCAGTTGGGGCGTGAAAGACTGTGAAAAGGTTAGGGGATTCCATTACTAAGCTAGTTCATATTACTAAAATCATAGCTTATGTTGGCAAGCCATAGTGGCTCCATTCACTAATCCTCTGACTTTTATGATATTTATCCCCTATCTCTGGAGCTCCAATTTTCTGGCTAAGGGTTTGGAACCCCAGCGGTGTTATAGAAAATGGGAACAACAGAAGGACAGCCCAGGTTCTGTGTCAGTGACAGAAAAAAAAAAAAAAAAGACCCCAAACCAATCTCTACGGTTCTACTTGCCAAAGAGCCTGCTCTCTTGGCCTACAGGCCTGTAATACTATCTCCCCACTCAAAGGTGAGTCAAACAACCCTTCCTGTCATTCTATGCCTCTGAAGTAGTTATCGGTTTACCAGATGAATGTCATCAGACCTCGATGGTAAGGCCCTTGGCAGGTAGGTAAATTCCTTTTCTGCAAAACAGGGAAGAGCCCCGGAGCTTGGTTCAGTTCTCACTGTGGGGTGTCTGGAAATTTGAGTGCATTCCTGATTGTCAGTATATTGGAGGGTCATGGCAGCCAGTAGCATTCAGTGATCGGAGCCAAGGATGTTGAGCACCCCACAGAGGAAGGCACAGGCCTGCCCTGCCTGCCAAGAACGCCCTTGTTGGGGACATGCTGCACCTCAGTCCACAGGAGTTTAGGGAGTACTCTGATTCTCAAGGGATTGAATTAACATTACACCATAGACTGAGGGTAACTGATAGCCAAGGTCACCTTGGTCGAAACCTTTTCCTTAACCCAATACCGCTGTTCCATCGGCTGGGCGGTCACCACAGCTAGAAACAGGAACCGGTAGTACACTCGCAAAACCGATCCAAGACGGAAGAGGGGTCCAGAGGTTTCAGGTTAGTTCTGCACACCGAGCACAGATGCTGGAGGGGCAGCATGGATCCCCAAGTTTGCTCTGCACAATCATAATGGATGGACAGAAAAACGAAGTTCCTGCTACATCAAAACCAACCAGAAAGAAGAGAAGGAATTCTGCTCAAGTAGAGGGTTAGGGACTATAATGGAGGAATGTGGACTTGGGGTCAGCGCTCTGTGCTGCCTCGAAGAAGCTAGCTGGGTAGGCTGAAGAAACAAAGAACAGACAGAGGAACAGAGAGATGCCTGTTCACCTTGGCCTCAACTCATTTCTCCCAAGTGCAACGCAAAGGCTCTTTCACACGTGACTGGAAAAAGATCAGCGTGGCAAGAAAATCAGTTTGGTCAAAATGGTGCCTGGGAAGAACAGTCAAGTCTTCACCAGGTCATTAGGGCAGTCTTAATTCATGGGAAAAAAAAAAAAAAGGAAAGAAAACGTAGCACGGAAATACAGAACATTTGCCTGAAATGACCACTAGACAGAAAAGGGTGTGCACTGCAAAAAGAGACAGGGAAGACACTAGTTTCAGATGTTACCATTCCTAATACAATGACTAATGGCCTGAGATCTGTTACAATAAAGCCAAAAGGCTAGCAGTGTGAAGGCTGCCCTTGCCCCCAAGCAGAACAAATTATTAAAACCAGAGCTTTCCAGGACTGCCACACCGGTAGGTATAGGACCCCAGTGGTCAGCAGCCGCGTCTGAGCACCCAACGCGCCCATTGGCCCCTCAGGACACTTGCTTCAGTGTTGGTGATGAAACTCCTCTAGAAGGACCGTGAGGATCCAGTCGAAGACAAAGAACTAGCCGGAGCTCATGGTGAAAACGGAGCCAAGTAAAAGCAGGGCCTTACCCAGGTTGTAGTCTTTGTGTTATGGTCAATGAAGAAGGGTCGGCCGTTCGGCGCTATCCTCATCTCCCAACCTGGCGGCAGGAAGCTCTGTGTGACTTTGTGTTGTGGTTTGGGGGAGTTGTAAGGTGAAGGCTGAGGGGACTGTGGGTTGGAAAGGGTATCTTTCACGGCACGGCGTATGGGTGAATCCTTCGCACCCTAAGGAACAATAACGAGTGTTAGAACTCTTCACCACGGGCCAATCCAACAAGTCACAATGCAGCCGGTATGGTAGAAAGCTCTTCCTCAGAGACCAATGAGGGAGAGGCTCCCCCAAACCCCCATTTCTCCATCTACTTTCAAACCAACCCTAACTTTACGCTTTTCTATTGGTTAGATATGCAAAAATATCAAGGGTGAACAGCCACAATGCTTTGCCAATCATGTCTGCCACAAATACCATTTTATGGATGGAGATTTTATAGCAGAGCAAGACAAGCCCTTGCTCTCAAAGAGCCCATAGTCTAACAAACACACAGCCTGAGTTTAGAGCCCAGAAGGAGACCTCTACCGGTGGTGGCAGCCACTTGGAATGACAGTGATGACCCACATCCCGGATCACCTGCTCCCACTGTGTAGGAGCTTGCCTCAGAGCACTTCAATTTACTCATGTCTTCTCTGGCTTTTGAGTGCTGTTTATGATGTTCAGGGCGGCCACGAAAACATGACAAGGAGAGCGTGCAAGCAGATGTCCAGCAATGATGTAAGAGATGAAAATACACACTAGAAACACGTACCCGCCCAATGGAAGACCCTACAGCCAAAGAAAATATGAACAAGGCGATCGCTATGCTCTAAAACCCAACAGAAGCATGGCTGCTCGGAAGGACGATGAGATCTGATGGCAAGAAGGAGCAGACACGACAGAGATGGTACAGGCTGAGCAGAGAGTGAGTGCGCCAGTGGCCGCGCATGGCATGGCGCCCGCCAAATGAGAATGAAGATTATGAGAGAGTCCAGAATGGTAGCTGGCCGAGACACAGAAGCATGGCAGCCTGCGCAGAGCAGCCTTCACCACCAACGCAGGACTGCCCAGTGTGGAGCTGCCTCAGGAGCAGAGTCCAGTTGACAGAGAAGAGGGAATGAAGAGAAGCCACAGGACAGAGATGACCCTGGTTAGACGAGGCGGCCTTCTCACCTCCAGTGGGGCAGATAAAGTTACTGTTGGCGAGCTGAGGCTACGGGGCCGGCGGATCTGGGGTTCGACTAGGTGGTTGTTACTGTTTGTGGCTGCTCCGGAGGCACCGTCTTCTGCAAGCTATTTCGGAGGCAAAAACAGGTTAGCTTTGTAGGAGGATCTCCCTGTGTGTGATTAGGAGTATGAACCCCAACAACAACAACAACAACACACATACAACCATAATTAACAGGCCTGGCCTATTTAAAAGATAGAGGAAGTAATTAAAGCTAATAATGGTGGGGGCAAAGATTCATTCAAGAGAACAAAAAATAAGTCGCTGGCCAACTAAAAACTAGCTTAGGGAAAGAGATTCGGGGTGTGGGAGAGGGAGCTACCCATGGTCACAAGCTCACTTTCTGAATATATTTTTATGTCATATTAAAGTATAGGTATCCGAGGACCAAAGTCTTCCTCAGGCAAACATTCTACTGAGAGTAATATGTCTTTGGTGAGATCTGCTTTAAATGTAGGCCCTTCACAGCAGGACATGAACACCATGCTAGGATGCTGCTCTCGGCATCTTGGCTGCTAAGGCCCTCCAGTCTGGGTTGGATGGCGATCTTCATACCTGCATGATTGGTCGAGTCCAGGTTGTGGTTCGATTGTTATGATTGACATAGTATGTTCGTCCCTTAGCATCTTTTCTTTCTTCCCAGCCTGAAGGCAGGCCCGGCGTAGTATGTGCATAGGCCACTGATGGCTGTTTGTGCAAGAAATCATCATTATTTAACAACCAGAATTTGTCTTCTGACAAGTTTAATAAAGTAACATACCTAGAAATTATGTTTCTCTGGGCAAGATAAGTTAATGCTGTTTGTCCAGAGGAAAACCGAAAACCAAACAGAAAACCAAACAAAACCCTCAAACAAAGAGTATCTGGAAGTCAGAAACAAACAGACTCTAAGAGCTTCAATGTTCCTGTGAGACAAAAGGCATCCACATTCTTACAAAATCTTCTCTTAGCTGCTGAAGTCTTCAATACAGAACCATTACCAAAATGTCAGTAAAGAAAGTCTCATAATCTGGTCCAGTTGCTAAAGTTCACTGCTGAACTACATAGTTCAAAAGAGAATTTCAAGCTGACCGACGCTTATGCCCAGAAGAGAAATGACTGCTCTAGAAACTTAGACAGCTGGCTGCCCCAGATGCTCAGTGCACAGTTCTTCCTGAGGCCCAGCGTGCACAAACTTTCAGGGCGAAATGTGACAGAGTCTCTCTTCTGACTTGCACTCCTGTGTGGAGGCATAATCTGCAGGCTCCCTATTGTGTCTATGCTCCTCAGCCCAGGAGGTCCCCTAGTACCCTAGTGTTTATAGCAGTGTAATGACATAGATTATATCCCTCCCACAGTCTGTGATGTCTAGCTGGAACTATAAATAGTTAGTGCAAATTCTTTATTCTTTATTCTCTGTCTGTCTGTCTGTCTGTCTGTCTTTCGAGAGAGGATTTCACCATGTAACCTTGGCTGGCCTAGAACTCAAATGTAAACCAGGAAGGCCTTGAACTCATAGAAAGCCTGCCTTTGCCTGGCCAGTGCTGGCGTGTGACGCCCCACCCAGCACGAATTCCATTTTTTTAAATGAAGAATTAGTGAGACTGTGGCTTGTGTAGTAAGAGGTAGTGTGAGAAACAGAGCCGGGGTGAACAGGTGCTAAGAGTACACAGGGTGACTGAGTGACTGGCAGGAAAGGGATGCCCAGGGCGAGCACAAACCTCAGAATGCCTGCATCCGTGACTCTGAATCACGCATTGTGCTGGGGAAGCGAGGATCTAGGAGAGACGCTCAGAAGGACAGTACCCACAGGGCCAGCAAGACTGCCGGGAGTTTGAAGAACAGAGGACAGCTCTGGGTGGGTGCTGCTTTCTTTAGCGGGGTCTTCTCCCACCAGCCCTCCTGAGTACCTCAGCTGGTGCTGCTTTCTTGGAATTAGGCTGATGATGTGATTCTTCTCTTACTGAGCCTTCTTTCTGTCCGGCCCTGGCTACCTTGCTTACGACTAACTACTCTGATGAAGGTCCCAGCCACAGAGTCCTCAGTTCCCTGGGACCCTGAATTAGAGAAAAAGCAAGAACATGCATATCGCATTTACCAAGGCCTGCGACTGAAGAGGGCGTCTGTGTGCTTTCCACGCTGAACAGTGCACGCCAGAAAAATTAACTTGAAAACTAACTGGGAAGCAGCTGACTTCTGGTTATTTCTAAGCCATGTTTATCAGGCAGGAACAGAGTGTGTGTGTGTGTGTGTGTGTGTATACACACACACACACACACACACACACACATATAGAACCTTCCTGCTAAAAATGCTCCTTGATATTTCCCCCAGAGAAGTCCCAAAGGATCAGGGAATTCCAAGAGCAACTAACCATACCGCATCCTGTATCCAGGAGCAAGACAACGTCCAACAAAGAGATGTAAGCTTTTGTAACCATGAAAGACAGACCAAGTGGTCCACAGCCTAAATGGAAGACACCCGCAACAAAGCCCTACTTTCCTTCCAGTAACCCTTTCATCTGGACTGGCTGGGCATACTGTCGTCTAAGCAAATAGACAATACTTTTGGCAAAATACATTTGACTTACTGTGGCTTATATGAGCACAATTGCTTTAACATTACACCGCACCTGTTACTGTTCTCCTTTTTTTGATGAGTCATGTTTTAGGGAGAGGCCATTTGATAGGTTCTCTGAAAACTCAGAGTTCTAGAAACTTTAACAAACAAACATCGGCAGCATCCATTCCTGGAAGAGACAACTTTCGAAGCCACTGACAACCCTAATGGCTCAGATGTGCTATAATCTCAGAACTGAACTGTCAGCTGCAAGAACTTCCTGCACGGGGGTTATACACACAGAGCTCTACAGGTAACAGAACTAGTTACACAAAGGAGGCTAGCAGAGAGAGAATTCTGAATGTGTCTAAGATGACCATTCTCCCTTCAACCGGAAATTGAATAGACAACCCATAATTTAGTCACATCTATGCAAGAAGCTGTAATTAAAAAAATATGTCCTGACAGCATTCTCTCAAGTCGAGCATGTAGAACAACTTGTGCCAATGACTCTGGCTACGACTAAAATAAGGCCACCCAGGACACATGGCCAGCCATGACAAGCCTCTGCCTCACCAGACACCTCTTGGGAGGGGCCCAGGCTTGGGTCCACTGATTAGACTTTTATTACTCTACGTGAACGATGCCTCAGCTCATCTCAGTCAACAGGTTAGGCAACCCAAACGTAAGCTGAACTCAACATCTGAGTTTTCATCCATAATCAAATACACTGCTGAGTGCCAGGATCCCAAATAGGCCCTCCCTCCAGCCCCACGGTGACCGTGAGCCTCTCACTACAGCGAAGAACAGGATCATGCCGAGGCTGAGGAAGTCTGACTATCCTTTGATACTGGGCATCATAGATTCTCTGACTCACCCACACCCAGTCGCAGTGCTATCTCAGGATATTTTTAGAATCTCTTCAGTGAAGATCAAAGGACTTTGCTCCCTCGCTCTTTCTATCTGAAAGGGAGAGCCCTGGGGCAGTCTGTGATAAAGTGACACTGTGTACAGACTTTTGCCATAAATCAAAAGGTCAGGATTCCTCAGATGAGGATCAGCCCTTTTAGGAGAAGCACTACATAGAAGGATGGTTACCACATAGAGTAGACAGTGGGGGAACGCTCGTCAGCATGGGGAACGTGTATAAACTGTGGTGTATTTTCACCACTGAATGCTGAGTGATTATTAACATAGCTGAGAAAAGCCGACCTAAGTTAAAAATAGTTTTCTGAGCATTATGCATACAACATCATGCTGAGGTTTCTTCCCAATAAAGAAACAGCGCCTGCGTGTATAATCACAGCACATGTATGTTTGGCAGGGCACAGGAGTGAGGTGATAATTTATAGGAAGCTTCTGCCCAGCATATGCATCAAAGAGGAGGTCAGAGGGGAAAGTCACACTGGGAGGCAGAACAGAAAATAGAGAAGATGGGAGAGAAAGGAACATGGTCCTTCCAAACCTCTGTAGGTACTGAGAAAGCATGGTGGTATATCATAGAGCATCTAGGAACTACCACTGACAAGGCTTCAAAAATAAAAGACCAAATTCACTGACGGAGGAGAACACGGACAGAGAGAAGGCTTAAAAGGGCTGTCCCAGAGGCACATGGGTTTGCCTTCAGATGGATGACCATGTCCTGTTGGGTGACCATTTACCACAGTCTGGTCCCAGAGTAGTTCTGCTTGCTCTTTTTCTACCATGGGCCATCATAACATTCCACAGTCATAAGCAGGTTGCAAAACCAATTAAATATAATGTATAGGACTGATACACTAGGAGGATGCTATGGGTAGGAGACAAACCATCCTATGCAATGGTCTGCCTTGTGGCTCCACTACTCAGCACAACCGTAGGAGACCAACTAACACTTCTTTGAATCCAGCTGGAAGTGGAGCCTGGCCTGACTGTTACATAAGGCACAGCGGCTTAGCAACCTTATGCTGTGCTCACAGTTCTGATTGCTAATCGGAGTGTCCTTTGTGTAACACAGAGTGCTAAGCATCCTCCGGGAAATCAGCTGTTGTGTAAGTAGTTAAAGTTATTCACAAATAATAAGCAGCCACTGGCGTGAGGAGCCAAGGAGAAACAATAAAAAAAAAACTTCTTCCAGAAGTCATCTAAGCTTGAATCAGCAAATACTGACTGGTCTGACTTCAAGGATCAGGAGAACCCAAGAGAAACAAGTAGTCAGACTGAAATCACATAGAAGCATGAATACTATCAATCAAAATGAGAAAGTAATAACAACCGTAGACACTTTCATTGAAATATCCTAATTGCTCCCTGCCCTGGGAATCATACAAACACTTGTCCGTTCTTATAAATCAGACTTGGTGTAGCAGAGGTTCCAGGTTAGGATGCGATGCAGACAATCTGGTTCCCTGTTATAAATGTGGTGTGAGAAACACGAGTGCACAGCCTCTTGCATGCCTGGGACTCACATGCACAGCCCTGAACACTCGACTCCTAGGGCTTCTCTCGCTTAACCGAGTATTCAGCAGCAAGAGAAAGCTCACCAGGAATAAAGACACTGTCAAAACTCTACTGGAAATGCTTGGATTAAGCACAGTTAACCAGGCTTGATGGTACTTCTAATCGAATTACACAAGATGAAAAATGACTCCATTTTACCCAGTATCTTAAAGAACCCAAAATGAGAAGTTTAAGATAAGAATCGCTCATGTCTCTCTACCATAGAGAAACTGACCTGGTTTTGAAAATGGGAGGAAACATAGTCACCATAATCAAAATAATAAACCATCCCTCAGACTTTCACCGTTAGCATTCAGTAACTGGGGGGCATTACCGTTGATTCCTCACCACCCGTGACAGTTGACGAACGGGCTCGCCTAGTTGGGGTGCTGGGCTGTTAAGATAATGTACGTCAGTAACATATATTTGGGGGGGGCACCCGTTCATTGCTTAGTGAACCAGAAATCACTGCTGTGGAGAGGCTGTGCCAGGTGACGTGAGATCGATAATCCCCGCTGTCCGCCTTGTCCAAGGGAAGCTAAGCACGCCCCAGTGACCTCTCTGTGCCACCACGTCACCCCACAGAGGCTCAGGCTACATCCTTCACAGGGGTGTCTAACAGCCACGTCAAATGTGAGGTTTTGTGTTTCCACAGTCCAAAACTTAGCAGATCCTGCCATCTGTGAATCTCAGAGAGGCCACCTGGGGTCAATGCGTGCACAGCATCTTAGGAACAAGGGGACAGGCACAATCACAGTTTCCAGGCAAAGGGACTCTGTGGCCAATAAAGCTGACGCTGATTTTGAAGAGGAGAGTGAGGGTAATTGATTTCTGCAGGACAATCACAGAATCATCAGGTTGAGAATGATCCCCACCAGCTCATCACAATCTGAGGTTCTGCTTCGGGAGGTCTGAACGGAATCCACCTCAGCTTGTTATCAGCCAACCTACACAAGGGTCTCTACCACCCAATTTATTATTTTGGCTGGGACATACACAGCACTTCATTTTTAACCTTAAAATAGCAAAACCTAAGCAAAAACATCCTTTAAAGTCAGGAAAAATGTATATGAGGAAGATGGTTTCAAAAATATTAAATCTGTGGCCTATCTTCAACTTCATACACAATGAAGCAGGTCATGAAAGAGGATCTGGGGGCTGGAGAATGGCTCAGTGGTTAAGAGCAGTGACTGCTCTTCCAGAGGTCCTGAGTTCAATTCCCAGCAACGACATGGTGGCTCACAACCATCTGCAATGGGGTCTGATGCCCTCTTCTGGTGTGTCTGAAGAGAGCAACAGTGTACTCATATATATAAAATAAATAAATAAATAAATAAATAAATAAAATTTTTTTTAAAAGAAATGATCTGTAGCAATAAAAAATTGGGTGTGACAGCTCATGCTTGTGATCTCAGCACTTAGGAGGGAAAAGCAGGAGATTGTAGCAAGCTTAGAGCTAGCCTGGAATCTATAATTAAAGTTCCAGGCTGGCCTGGTGTATAGACCAAGCCTCTGTCTTAATTCCTCTCCACCCCCATGCCATCTCCCCACAAACCCACAAAAAGAAAAAAAAAAAAAGATAAAAAAGAAAAAAAGGCCAAGGGCAAACATCAAAGTGAAAATTTAAAAACCACAGAATATTTTCACCTCCCAAAGAAGAAACCAATTTATATAGATCATTTCTTGCGAGGCAATGCTCATCTGCCCTCCAATTTGATATTTACTTTAGCATACATTGGATATCAAAAACCCCCTACCACGCCCATGTGCACTCAGATTTATCATAGCTGTCAGAAGCAGAAAGCAAATGGAGCTTCATTTGCGGAGCTGCCTTTATAGTTAGCACAGTTACTTTGTGGAGCTGAGGGTTTAAGCCATGGGCAGTAGGGGAAAAAAAAAATCAGGTTGTCTCGCTGGAAGAGTTCTTCCTGTTCAAAGGGATCAGTGAGTTTACAGAGTTCGGCTATCCGAAGCTCAGCTGTGACTGCTGAGTGGACCACCCAGGTTCAGTCATACAAGCCGGGCAGAACCCGTTCTGCTGAGTGAAAAACCAGAGCAAGATTTTAGCATTGTGGAAGTTTGGTTGGTAGGTAGGATTCTAGGTTGGAAAGTCAAGACCCTTGCGCAATTTAATTAGAAAATTTCAAATATCTTGCTTATATGGTGAATGGGTCTACACAGGAAAAACTCTTTCTCAGCAGCCCTGAAGATTTTAAATCAAAGCCAAAAAAAAAAAAAAAAAAAAAAAAAAACGCCCCCAAAACCAAAAACCAAAACCAAAAACCAAAAAACAAGCCAGTTGCGAACTGGAACTGAGCGTCGTTACCGGTGGAAGATGAGCCTGCTCTGCGACCGTGTCTGTAACACTGCAGGACCGCAGCCTTGACGAGGGCTCTCTCTGCTGCAGGGGAGGGAAAGACAGGCAGTGTCAGCAGGAGTGTTCTCATACCCGGCCACATTTCCATGCCCTGCTCTCTGACACCAGGAGGCGATCAAACACGGACCAGCAGTGGCCAGCAGTGGACCAGAGTGGACAGCAGTGACCAGAGCCCTTCCAGAGCTCCGTATCAGCTCTCTGTTTTCCAGCGGATTCAGGATTTAGAAGTAAAAGGAGGCCATGACTACCGGAAGGGAGAAGAGACAGGTCCTCACGACACCCAAGAATAACAAGAGATCAACGGTCTTGCAAGCTATCTGGGATGCCAGCTCTGAGCAAATCCTCAAGTATGAAGAACAGAGGAAAAGGGGGAAGAAAAGGTGACACTTGGCTCTTTACCAGCTAACCTGTATGGCCTTCGATGGACTTAGACGCTGCCCGTCCTAAGCAGCGAGGGTTAGGGTTTGTATTTATTTAGCTTCTGAGTGGAAGGAACTCCAGGAGGAACAGGAGTGGAGCAGAGAAGTGAACACGTCCAAAGACAGTCCTGTGTGCCACACAGGATGGTCCTCTCCCTTGTTTGCCTCGTGGATCTGCACAAAGATCCGTGAAGGTCACTGGCAGAAGGCTCCTTGCTAGAAGGATGCTTAGCCACGCTAATGGCCTGTAACATGCGTGACTTTTAACACTGTATGATAACGAACAGCAAGTTAAAGTCAGGCAAAGCTAAGTGCTGGTGTCACGGACGACCCGAGCCTTCCCACGCTGGGCAGTGTGAGTCATCCTGAGGAAAGCTTTCGCTCCACTGCTTCTGAAGAGTGGCCTTGCGCATCAAAACTGGAGGAAGTTCCAAAACGATATATATGCTGTCACTCTCGGGGCTTTAGGATATGCCAGGCTTCGGGAAGCACTAAAATTCAAGAGCTCCCTACTCTAATCGTGACAAACGCCAATTCACATCAACATAGAAAACTAGGAATTTCTTTCCTACGTGGTTTATATAAATAGTATATGGCTGCTATAATTTCTGTAATCTTTTTTTCTTTGATACATTTTAAATACACGGCTTTGTGGCTCATGCTGTTTCCATGGTAACAGTTTTTACCAATTCAAATATCTCATATATGCAGCCTCTTTTCGATCCACTTAGTACTGAATTTTCAACCCCGTGGCGCTTCTCTTTTTGAAAGACTTTTATGGAATTTTAATCTGGAAGCACACAGTCACTGCCACTCATGCAGCAGAGGCCAATAGCTTCGCTTAAGAAGAACGCCATAATCGAAGGGCTAATAACTTAGTACTTAGTGGCTTTTATGTTCAATATAGTCCTCCAATCATTTTATGTTCCGTGTGCTCATCACGACGACAATCACGTGAGGATGCCGTTTCCCACATAGTGACAACTGCCATCCTCTCCAGTACATCTTTAAGTCCAACTGCTTAAGAAACATGGCGTGCACACGTGGTCTTAATTCTGTACGCACGTGAGAATGATCAACGGGCTTTACCCACAGTGCTACTCTGATACATGCTAAGCTCTTTGTGACTGACTTCATTCCTTCTCACTGAGCTGAACCTTCTAGAAAGTTTTTCTCGGAGGGCTGAGAAACCCAGGTCAAGTGCTACCTTGATGTCTGGGCCACGGTTTCAAACTTTTTCTCCTCAAGAGTTCATATGCTGGGTTTTGGGGTTTCTTCTACCCCACAGTCAAGCTTTGCAGGGGCAATCACTTAAATATCCGCTCTCCTTGTTTGTGAAATGGAAGGTAGAGGTGTAGGCAGTGTGTGTTTACAAAACTGGTTGTGAGTCTCTGGGTCCTGATTTTCAACAGGAAATGCCCTCATGGTGAAGATACTGTTTTCATGAGCCTTTTGGATAGGAATGAAATCCTACAAAGTTAAAACCAGAAATTACACAATTCACAGAATACTATTCCTTTGGATTTTTTTTCCTTTTTGTTTTGTTTTTTTTGAGACAGGGTTTCTCTGTATAGCCCTGGTGTCCTGGAACTCACTCTGTAGACCAGGCTGGCCTTGAACTCAGAAATCTGCCCATCTCTGCCTCCCAAGTGCTGAGATTAAAGGCCTGCGCCACCACTGCCCAGATCCTTTGAATTTTTTACAAACAAGAAAAAGCTGGTGACATGACACTTCTTTCTAAAAGAACTTTTTTTTTCTTTTTTTAACCTGTCAGGGCCAATTTTCATATACCTCTTGTAGAGAAGAAAATTCTTTGGAGAGCCTGAACTGACTAGAAGTAGAAGACTCTTGGATCTTCAACTTTCCTAATGCTTCCACCCTTTACTACAGCTCCTCATGTTGTAGTGACCTCCCCCTCCCCCAACCACGAAATTATTGTGTTGCTACTCTATAACTGTAATTTTGCTATGAATCATAACATAAATATCCAATGTGGGATTTCTGATATATGGCCCCCATGAAAGGGTAGTTTGGCCCCTTAACTGGTTATGACCTGTAGATCAAGAACCAATGGCCTTGGCTATTATCTGAATCCCAGAACATTCTCAAAAGCTACAATAAAGGACTGACCACCAAGGTTCAGCTTTTCTAACAATACCATGACTTACGATCAGAGAACTAAACTGTTCCCCATTGGAGTCCGGAGTGATCTGCAACCTTCTGTTCAGTTCTTCCGACAGCTCCTGGGGGCTGGTCCGAGACACTGGGGAGGCAGGAGGTGGGGGCAGAGCCAGGCTGAGGGAATCTCCCGCCATGTTTACTTCCTCTGAAATGGTTTCCCAAGGCTTTGGAGGAATCAGACACTAAGGTTAGTTCTAGGGACTGGGGATTTACCTGTCTTCCTTCTGATAAAACACACAACATTCATAACTATCAGGGTGACCATAATCAACACTTACTTAGCATGAGGCACAAAATCTTCAAGATAAACACAAGGAAGATAGGGACATTGTCCCAATAAACAGACCAGTAAACTTCACAGAGAGAGCAAATTGCTGATGTGAGTGGTCAGTTGAGGGGTGTGAACATAATGGAGGGGGAGGCAGGCCCAGTGGCCACAAACTTACTCCTGTGAACATGCACCCCCCCCCCTGCAGCTTTTTGTCAGCCTCTGTTATGAATGGATTAGAAACACTTTAAGAATTTACAAACAATTCTCATATGGTTTTCTTTTTCTTTTTTCTAACTGCCATAAGGGTTCTTAATGAAAACAGCTTAGTTCTGCAGAAGAACATTCAGTGACTCTACTTTGAAACCACTAGCTTGCTGTTCTAATGCCAGTCACTGATACCTGCATTTTGTGAATGATCTCCTAACACAAGGTCAACAATGATCAGTCATCAGCATCAAGTTAAGATCAATTCTGACTTGTTGCTTATTTCATCTCCCTTTCCAGTAACACACTGCTGTTTATAGAGAATACTTATCAATATTCCAATCAACTCAGACCTGTACATTTTTTGGTAATATCTCCTAAGATGTCAAGCGATTCATTAGAAACTTGTCCATGAGACCCAAACAAGTGACTGAGCTCCCTCTATTCCTCAAATGACAACTTTAGTGTTGTGTCATGAGATAGGTTATGTTCCCGGGGCAAAACCATGTAAGACCTTCACACCAGAATCAGGCTCTCCCCTTGATATTGATACAAGTTTCTGGGCTTGGCCAAACATGGTTTCCACAAGCATTTTCTAAGTTAGTCATGATCTTCACGTGCAATACACAGTTTACCGAGAGGAAAAAATAAGATACAAAATCACCCTGGGGATCATGGGAAGATGGGGCAACTTAGCTCAACAGCATACCTCAGGGCCTTCTCCACCGCCTTCAGAGGCCTCAGGCTCCAAATCCTCACTAATGTGCCTCCGAGAGCGGAAGCGTCGGTGTGCAGCCTCCTGGTTGATCTGCCTAATGTTATTGTCTGACTCTGAGGACACGTCCCTGAAAGGAAGGCGAGGAGATGTGAGAAGAGAAGGGGTATTCAGAGCGAGCCCTCCCACAGTCCAGCCCTCACTGTGGGCCATGCACCGACTAAGACGTCAATGTCAAGCAACCAATACTGGAAGTCTTCCTCCATCTTCTAACTAGACCATACTGAGGCTCACCCTAACCCCCAAAAAACAGCTTCAGTGTATTGTTCAAGAGTTAGCACATCTTTCAGACATATACAGCTGTCCTTCTACATCCATGGGGGATTGGCTGCAGAGCCCTTCCTATCCCCTAGACTTCAAAATCCTATATGTTCGGTCCCTAAAAAGGAACAGCTGTTTAAACAGAACACACGTACAACTTCTGGTGTACTTTAAATCACCTCTGGATGGCTTACTATGCCTCATACAAAGGAAACATTCCACAAACAACTTATCCTGCACTGTCTAGGGAGCAAGGAAGACAGACCACTGCTCAGGGTCAGCACAGGCCTAATATATTTCTCTCCAATAGTTATGTCCTAGGCTCAGCTGAACCCACAGGTGTGGAGGCAGTGGGGACTGCGGATGGCCGCTCCTCAAGCTATACTTCAGTATTTGAGAAGAGAAAGCCAGGTCCTTCAGTCTGTGACAACCCGGTCCTTTGGAAGGAAGTGACAAGCTCACACACGCAGCCAGCAGGTCCCTTCTAGGTCTACCCAGCAGTGACAGAGCAGCTAATCTGGGCCATCAGTAATTGACTGAAGAGCAAGCACTAAGAGCACAAATTCAAGGCTGTGGTCCCAAGCGGACGTCTCCTGTGGTGTGTCTTACTTTTAGCTGCTTTCTGTCTCATTTTGACAAAAGCCTCACATCTTAAGATTGCAACCCCTCCAAGTGTGCACCAGGGGCTGACCTCCCAGACAAGCCTGTAACAAAGCACTGCACTGTCACAGCTCATTTGTTTGTATTGGACTAAGGATTTTAAGTTAGGATCCAAGTTAAGAACTTATCCTTAAAAATGACCAAATCGACTGTATCTTAAAACTACTTTGCAGAACACGACAGGTGATGGTCTTTCGGGGGAAATCTCAGCTACACAGGTCTAAAGGTCCTTCACAGGTACTTGCAAACATGTTTCAATCTGACTCCACATCCAATGAGTGCAAATTATGTTTCATGTTAATATTCCAAAATGGTTGAGAATTTTAGTTCTGGTGAACAAATAGATACCTATTAATCGACAGCCTAACTATAAATTCTTTCTAAAGTAAGGATTTAGAGTTTCCAGTACTTTCAAACTCTCTCATATCCCAAATAAAGAACCCCCGGGACCTCTGAGTAGCAGATAGATTCAACAAGCCACAGTGTCAGAGGACAATAGTCTAAACAGTCAACTATTTCTATCAAACATCTTTGCACTATCAACTTTAGGGCTAAAGGAGGTAGTGTGAAAGTTAGTTTCTATTTAATCCACATGTAAATTATAATTCTTTAATTACTAAGATCTGAATTAAAGACATTTTATTGTATTTGAATATACATCAATTTGTTGCATTAACAAAACATTGTTACATTAAACATAATCAGAATAAACTTGTATACTAGAGGTATCTTCAGAAAATTGATATTACTATAGATATAATTATTATAATCAGGAAGTACATACATATAGTAATAATGTTTCTTTTTTTTTCCCAGTCAGGGTTTCTCTGTTTATATATATATATATATTTATTTATTATATGTAAGTATACTGTAGCTGTCTTCAGACACCAGAAGAGGGCGTCAGATCTCCTTACAGATGGTTGTGAGCCACCATGTGGGTGCTGGGATTTGAACTCATGACCTTCGGAAGAGCAGTCGGTGCTCTTACCCACTGAGCCATCTCTCTAGCCCTGGTAATAATGTTTCTTAAAACACAAAAATGATTAAAAATGGCATTGTCGGCTGTTAGAAAAATACCATATTATATTCATGATGATGTATTTATTGTCCGTTTTAAAAAATGTTCAATTTTCAAGTATGAAATAAATTATTAAACAAAATGCAAAATTAGAATACACTTAAAGTCTATAAATGACCTCAGCAGAGCAGAGAGGAGGAAAGCGAGTAACCTCTTTACTATTTTAGTTCCCTTCTCTCTGTCTCTCTTTTTTAAAAATTATTATTAGACAAGGTCTCTCTATGTAGCCCTAGCTGGCCTGGAACTCACGATGTAGATCAGGTCTTTTTACTCACAAAGAGACCGCCTCCTCTGTTTCTTAAGTGCTGATATTGGGCCCTGTCTTGATGGTTAAGAATGGATCCAATTGAACTTTATTGATCACTTCCCTCACTTGAAAATACTTTACTCCACGTGTGTTTTGTGAAGACTTAAAGTCCACAGTACTCCAGCAGCTCTACACACCTGGTTAAAACAAGGGTCACAGTGAATGGACCATCACCCTGTCTCCATCTCTTGTCCCCTGAAGTATATGCGTGTCTACTACTGCAGTATTTTCGGGTGGTGGGGAGGGAAAGAATGGTGTATCTAAACCAGTAATGTCAATTTCCCATACCCAACACCCTCAGTTCATCAGCAGTAAGTATGAATGGTAACTCTGATTCTGAAATTCCAATCAGGGGCTTCGGGACAGTCCACTTTGATTGTCAGCTCGATGCATGTCTCAGAGGACTCACAAAGAGGGAAGAGGGGCCCTGAATGTGGGTTATATAACCCAAATGGCTGCAGGAATGGAATATAAGTGGAAGGATGCTGGATAACCCAGGTTTGCCCTCTCTGCTTCCAGTCAGCCTTGAAACTTATGTTCCTCACTGGCATGAGAGTCTCCTTTGGTTCGGCCCAAAGTAATAGATTGATCCAGCCCACCTCGGCTGGGAAACCATTGAAACCACAAGCCAAAATAAAATCCTTCCTCCCTGGATGAATCTTTCACAGAAGGGGAACTCCACCCACAAAACCTTTGACCCAGAATGTGTCCTGCCTACAAGATGTGCAGGGTCAAAGAAAAGAGACAGAGGGAAAGGCCAACCAATGACTGCCCCAAATTGAGACCCATCCTGCGGGCAAGAACCAATCCTGACACTATTAATGACACCCTGTTAAGCTTGCAGGCAGGAACGTAGCATAACTGTTCTCTGAGAGGCTCCACCCAGCAGCCAATGGAAAGAGATGCAGAGACTCACAGCAGAACATTAGTTGGAGCTTGTAGAGTCTTACAGAAGAGTTGGGAGAAGGACTGAGGGACCCAAAGTGGACAGGGACTCCACAGGAAGATCAACAGAGTCGACTAACCTGGACCCTTGTGGGCTCCCAGAGACTGAAACCAAAGAGTGAACACTTGCTGCACATAGGTAGCAGATGAGCAGCTTGGTCCTCATGTGGGTCCCCCAGCACCTGGAACAGGGGCTGTCCCTGAGCCTGTTGCCTGCCTGCCTGCGGATCCTGTGCCCTTAAATGGACCACCCTTTTCTGGCCTCAGTAGTCCTGCAGCGACTTGATGCGCAGGGAAGGAGAGGCTAGTGTTAGTGTTATATTGGTCTGAGGTAACTTACGCTCCAAAGAGAAGGGGAAGGCGGAATGGGAGGAGCACTTGCCTGAGGGGATACTGGGAGAAGAAGAAAGAAGGGCTGATATTGGGTTGTAAAATGAATAAATAAATGAATAAACAAGTAAATAAATAAAAGAACTATGAAAAATAATATCCCTTCTTCCCATAATTTATCTTAGATATCTGGTCACAGCAATGATAAGACAGTAGAGTAGCCAGGCTTTTCTGGTTACTATAACAATATAAAGTATGTGCACAGGGTGTATGTGTGTGTGTGTGTGGGTCTTTCCTCTGCATTTAATTATGTGAAAGAGCTGTTGACACCACCTGCAAGTCTCTACAAGTGCCAACAGTTACCAGTTAGCCTGACAAACTAAGACACAAAGGGAAATTGTCATTTTTTTCAGTAGTTAATTTTGCACACATAATTTCCCTTTGACTGCCATGGGAAATCACATGATTGACAAGAGATACCACTTGACCAATCCTTCCTCAAAACCAGGCTCAGTATCTACTAAGACTAATGCACAAGAGCAGGCCCAGCCACACAGCACTTTTTTATTAATACATTTTATTACTGTCATGTACACATGTGTGTAAAAGTATGGGGTACATGTGTTCTAGCAGGCATGTAGAGGTCAGAGGGCAGCTTTGGAAATAGGTTCTACTCCTATAGAACTGTGGGTTCTGGGGCTTCAATGCAAGTCCTCAGGCTTGGGGGCAAAGGCCCTCAGGGTCCTCTTGTCCTCCCTTTGCCTCCATGCATATGACCACCACGCATGTTGACCCAAACCAGAGGTGTGACGGGGAAACTGGGAAGACTCCATGAGTATTTTTATAATGAAAGGCTTAAAGTAAGGATTTCAGCTTAAGAAACTTATCTTACAAAATGACATTTCTTCATTTCTCAAAATTGTCATTCTTATAGCAAAAATGTACTTTACATCTGAATAAGATTAAGAACAAATCTGGGCTGGAGAGATGGCTCAGTGGTAAAGAGCACTGGCTGCACTCCCAGAGGTCCTGAGTTCAAATCCCAGCAACCACATGGTGTCTCACAACCATCTGTAATGGGATCCAATACCCCCTTCTGGTGTGTCTGAAGATAGCGACAGTGTACTCACATACAATAAACAAACAAATAAAACAAATAAATAAAAGAAATCTAAAACGAGGTGCTTTAAAAGCCACAAATAGACTTGAAAAGATGGAATGACCTCAAGGGATACCTTCTGTAGTTATGGTTCAGTGTACCAAACCATGTGCCTAAAATCACTTCCTGAAATGGCTTCTTTTGACCAGTCATTCTTTTAAAACTGCATTTTGCTGTGCTCTTGAGTGTTGGACATGATCACTACCCAGTGTCCTCAGATACCACCTCTTTTTTTTTTTTTTCCGAGACAGGGTTTCTCTGTGTAGCTCCAACTGTCCTGGAACTCACTCTGTACACCAGGCTGGCTTTGAACTCAGAAATCTGCCTGCCTCTGCCTCCCAAGTGCTGGGATTTAAGGCATGTGCCACCACTGCCCAGCCAGATACCACCTTATAATTAAGATATTTTCTCACAATATAATTTTTCTCTGAAAGGTACTGAAACCTTCTATAAAAAATCAAATTATGGGAAAAAATTTTTTTAATCTAAAAGCAAAAGATAATTGGTCTGGAGGTCCTAAGGCCTGGCTAAGTCGAACAATGCTAAGGAGAGATAATTCCAAATCCATAAACTGCAGAGGGAATGAGGCAGATGCTGTAGAAACTGACTTCTGCCAATTGAACTGCTTTCTTGCTTTTGAGATGTGCATCACACCTAAGAAGCCATACTTATGTAATTGACATCTTGATAGATTTGGGTTAAGTACCTACCCGTGAAACTATCACCCAATCTCATAGATGAGGTGCTTTATATACTTGGCAAGTGCTGCCTCAGAATCACCTCAGTAACAACTGTTCCCATCTTCCTCAGATAAAGACTTCCACGCGCTCGGCGCTCATTAATGAAGGTGAGCAATCGCTGTGTCAGCCACTGGGATTTCTTCCTGGTCCTGCTCTAAGGAGGTCACATGGCGCTGGCCACCACATAGCCGCTTCGTGTGTACTCCCATGCTGCTTAGCTAAGATGGCTGCTGCTGCTTGGCTAACGGTATAAAACCATGCCAAGGTGGGGCCAAAGGCATATCTACTCCAAATGCATATGATACTTAAAGTGACTTATCAAACTTCCAAAAGTGCAGCAATCATCAAAGAAAGACAAACAGCGATAAACCTAAAGTATTGACAAAACCACTTATATTTAAGACCCCCAACAAACTATGTGAATTTTGTCTAAGCAATAAGCTAAGGCCATGCTGGGCAGTGCAAAATGGCCAGGAACAGCGGACAGTCCCAAATATCTACTGAGAAGCCCAGGAATGACTGCCCATCCAAGGCTCCAGATTCTATAAGCTCTACCCTCAGACTATATAAAATGTCAACTGGCCAACTTGGCCACCCTCCTCCTCCCCAGTTATACAGAGGATACCTTTAAACCTTCTAAGGATTTGTAAGACCAGCGTCTAGCGTCTCTGGATATCACCTACTTAAAGAGCAGAAACTGGGAAACCTCTTTCGATTTGGGTTGAAGGGAATCGGATCACACATGTCAGCACACTCGCCTGCCTTGATTGCATTCTGAGAATTGAGCACGCATAATATCTACTTGGTAATATTAATTCTGCTCCTCTGAATGTTAATTTTTGGCTTCTCTGAAGCTCATAATGCCCAAGGCAACTTCTCCTTTCATCATGCAGACTTTGGCTCTGCCTCTTACTACACATTGAGAGATTTAAGTTTTGCTGTTCACTATGATTTAACAAAAAGCCACTTCAAAATCTTTCTTTAAAACAGTAATTGAGGTTTAACTAGGATTTATTTATTTGCTATCATCAGAACAAAAATTACTAAGGGAACAGGCATCAACCACCTCGCCCTCTCTCTAAGCTAGTAGGATGTGGAAATAAACAGTAATTACTAATTTTTGACTTTGCAAGTCTCCTGTGCAATTCTAAATAGACCAAGGCAAGTGATACAGACATGTTCTGAAAAGTAACTGAAATAAAAATAAGAGAAGCTTGGTGAGTTTCATCATCAAGTAATGCAAAAGAGTAGGGAGGTAAGACATTAAAGCAAGCTAGCCTGCCGCCGGCTTGCCATCCTCGGCCAATCAGGAGAGGGAGCTAGGAAGAGGGAAGGTGACTGCCAAACCAAAGAGGAATCCAGGAAAATCACATCTCAGTAATCCTAGAAGAGGCACAGAATAGCTCCAACCACACTGCCACAGGGCAACAGACTCTTCCTACCCCCCCCCCCACCCCCACCCCAAACGTCCTGGAACTGCCGCCACCCTTTGCTGTGCAGGGTAAGACATGGCATCCCTTCCAGGGTGAAACACTGCATCCTTGCCATCTGGTGGTACTCACATCAAGCTGGGTCGATGCCATTGCGTACTCCTGTTGTTGTGGTTGACATAGTAAGTTCGGCCTAAATTGTCCACTTTCTCTTCCCATCCTGGAGGCAGCGGAGGAGGAGGGAGCTCCTCCTGGTGCTGGGAAGCTGAGTCATTTGAGTCAACGACTTCCCATCCATGCTGTGGAGTAAAGTCAATGGGAGTCAGGAGTCTGGGCTCCAGGTCATGAGGGAAGACAATCCCAGGGTGACATCCTCTCCCTTACTCTGAGTCTTATGTTGGTTTCCTGTGTTACACCGAGATAGATTCCCTCTCCAGGAGAAAAACCAATTCAGGGTTCCAAAACTCTTTCGGGCAATGGCCAGTTAGCCATGCCAGCCTCCAAGGTGGCTGTGCCACATCTGGATACTCCATTTACTTTCTTTGCATTTAAAAGAAAAATCATTTATTTGAGTATGTGTGTTTATGTGTAAACTCACGTGTGCATACACAAGCACAAGTTTAGAGGTCAGAGGACAACTTGCGTGATTCCGTTCTTCCCTTCTACTACGTGAGTTCCACAAGGCGCACTACCATGCTGCACCGCCTTGCCTGGCCCTGTTTAGTTTCTTAAGTCACATGATAATCTTTACACATCCATTAGTTATAGTGACTCATTGATCTCTAGGGCTGCACAAAGCCCACGAGCTGCCACGACTTTCATCCTTTCAACACCACCATGAAGTATGCATATGTGCTTGAAGAGAAAGCATGGTCTAGGCTACAGCTGTAGGGACAGGGCTATTGGTCTCCAAGGAGGATGGATGGTCTGGGGCTGGTGGGAGAGGAGATGACTGTGCCATCCCCCCTTCTGTGTTGCAGTTGTGAGCCAGAGGTTGTCTTGTCTAGAAACTCCTGCAGTTGCTTAGGCATTGCACAAACAGACTGCATGGTGCCAGGATCAGAGTTACACTGTTCCGACACATATCTTCAGCATTAAGTATTACTTTGCTAACATGCCCCGGTAAAGCCAGCGGAAAATTGACCGATTCACTGGTTATGGCACTTGGAAGACAAGAAGAGAGTAAACAATTCCTTGGATTTCACACACCAATCTGTTGCTTTGCTTGGGAAATCTCAACCTCTACTCTGGCCTGCCACCCACTTCAGTCCCTGTTACTTTGGCGACAGCTGTGGAAGCCGACAGTGAAACACTGCCCGGAAAGGTGGCCTCTTGGTTGCAGGGGGTTTGGTCAACCTGTCCACCATGCATCATTCAAGTACCCCACATGTAGAACAGCTGCAAACTGATGTGAAAACAGCCAGGGAGGCCTTCATCAATGGGGGCTTTCAGAACAATACAGGAACCAAGCTAACAGAAACAACAACACTGCCTGTGGCATACGCTGAGACAGTACAATGGGACCCACAATACAGACAATACAGACACATGAAGAGTCCACAATATCAGGAAGGGGACAGGGAACATTCTTCTGGATAGCTAATTGCAAACTGCCATTTCCCAATGAGGACTCTGCATGACATAGGGAGAGAGTTTCTAAAGACTCCATCCATCTAGAGCAATTTCAAGTGGTAAAAGGAACCTAAAAAAGATCTGAAAATCTAAAGCAATAATGGGCACAGGGCTTCTGGCAGTAGAGCTGCCATGGAAGGCACCCTTATGCGGCTGATAAATGTCCTCCCCTTGGGCTCATGTGTTTGAATACCCGGTGTTCAGCTGCTGGTGGTTTGGAAGGTTGGGGACCCTTCAAGAAGATGGAGTCTTGCTGGTGTCACCGAGGGTGGGCCTTGTCTAGTCACAGCTGAATCCTGTTTCTGTCCACTTTCTGCCTCCTGACTGTGACACAGTCTGACCAGAGCTTCTCTCTCCGACTCCCACCACCTCCCCACCACGATGGGCTCCGTTGGCTGGAAACGTGAGCCGTTCCTCCTCACGTGGCTTTGGAGGGGTACTTTGTAACAGCAGCCAGACAAACAACTCAAAGAACCATGTGGAAAGCTACCTGCCCCGCTAGTCCTGTTGTGACAGAAAATGGGAATTTCACTTTTGCAAAAACAGTCACATACTGGAGGACTTCCAAAGGCAAACTCGGGGTCTATGGGTGTGAATTCATATTTAAGTCGACAAAGATCTACTTCCTCCAACAACAGAGCCTCAAGGGGACATTCAGGTAAGTTGGGTGGCCCTTCAGGAAGAGGCAGGGGCCCACAGCCATCTCTCCTACCTCCATGTCGTCCCTCTGCTCGCTGTTTTCTTCATCTTGACCGTTTTTCGGCATGTAGGCCATTTTCAACCTCAAAAACCCCTTGACGCGAGATTTATGACTGCATACAGGAAGAGAACCAGTTGTCAGGGATATGGCTTGTTTCTATCCTCTTTGTTTGAGGTGTTTGCTGAAACTGTCCTTGGAGAAACAAACACTCTCCCCTATACCTAGCCACAAGCCTCACCTCTACACGTGCCTGAAATCCTCACCCCTACAACCACCCACAAAACTCAACCTTACACCCACCCGCGGGCCTCTTCCTTATACCTACCCACAATCCTCACCCCTACACCTACCTGCAAGCCTCACCCCTACACCTACTCACAATCCTCACCCCTATACCTACCCGCAATCCTCACCCCTACACCTACCTGCAAGCCTTACTCCTACACCTACTCACAATCCTCACCCCTATACCTACCCGCAATCCTCACCCCTACACCTACCTGCAAGCCTTACTCCTACACCTACTCACAATCCTCACCCCTACACCTACCCGCAAACCTCACCCCTACACCTACTCACAATCCTCACCTCTATACCTACTCGCAAGCCTTGCCCCTACACCTACTCACAATCCTCACCCCTACACCTACTCGCAAGCCTTGCCCCTACACCTACCCGCAAGCCTCACCCCTACACCTACCTACTCACAATCCTCACCCCTACACCTACTCGCAAGCCTCGCCCTTATACCTACTCACAATCCTCACCCCTACACCTACCCGCAAGCCCCACCCCTACACCTACCCCCAAGCCTCACCTTCTAGGTCGCAGGAGAAAATCCTTAAATGTATAGGGTCTCTCCATGGTTGGATCTTCTGTCTAAAGGAAGAAAAATAAGTTAGCAGAAAATCAACATTCATAACAATTTCATACTTTTGACACTCTCATCAGGGATATGAAGGATGTATTTTTAGGACACAGCAAGGGTCAAAAAAAGAGCTGGCCCTTCAACAGGTACTTAGGGGATTAAACACTGGCATGGCAAACAGAAGCTTGTCTACCTAAGATCCACTAGATGTCACTATCTACATCAGGTTCTAGTAGTCAAGCCCAGCCAGAGACAAATGACAAAATTATAGCCACCACCGCCAAGTATAATTTCTAACTGCAGGGTATGGCCTCAATCTCCCAGAGTCGATTAACTTTGGAAAACCAGCGGTCAGTGGTGCCTCATTATCCCTGTGACTGAAGAAGCCTAAACACAGAGTTAAACAGAACGCAAGCTTCATGCCTCACGTTAAAATATCAAGTCATCAGCCTGAGGGAATTGATATTGTCTCCCATGCAAAGCATCCAGGGAGCCCTCACCCCCATCTTATTTCAGGAAGCTGTGAATGAAACTGGGCTGTGTTTCTTAGTTTGTCAACTTGACATAAACAGAGTCATCTGGAAAGAGGAAACCCCGAGTGAGGAATCACCCCCATCAGCTTTTTGTCAAGTCTGCCCCTTTCTTTGATTAATGATTGATGTGGGAGGGCCCAGCCTACTGTGGGAAGTGCCACCTGGGACAGGTGGTCCTGGGTTATATAAGAAAGCAAGTTTGGTAACTTTCTCCATGGTTTCTGCTTCAGTTCCTGCCCTCAGTTCCTGCCCTGGCTTTCCTCCATAATAAACCTTTCCCTCCCAAGTTGCTTTTGGTCCGCGTTGTTTATCACAGCAACAGAAAAGCAACCAATAGTACAGGACGTATGCTCATTCAGTAAAACATTGGGATTCATTTTAATGTGCACAGTTGATTGGCTAATAAAGCAGGAAACTGGAGAAAGTTTGTGCTGATATATTTAAAATATTACATGTAGTGAAACCTGAAATACTCAATCTGACAAAATAAATGCAATCCAAAATATTTGCTTTTATAGGAAGAGAGGCAAACCACAATATATTGATGTATTATGTCAAGAGACTGAAGAGAGAGTATGTATTTACATTAAAAAGTATATCCTTTTTTCCTAATCGTGTCCTATTCTCTTATTCCCTCTCCCATTTCCTGGCGAGCATGTGCCTGGTGTGTTTTTGTGCATTGGCCAAAGGACAACCTTAGGCACTGACTACCTTCTGTTCTTTTCTTACTGACCTAATACTCATTGATTAGGCTCGATACTCATTGATTAGGCTAGTGTGACTGAGCAAAAACCCAGGGTGGGGTGAGGTTATCCTCCTGTGCCTGCATCCTCACTGCTAGAATTATGAGGCACACAATTCTATCTATCTATCTATCTATCTATCTATCTATCTATCTATCTATCTGCACACCATAATACTTTTTCATTTATTGGCTTTACTTTTTTTTCTCAAACAAGATATTTTGATCATATCCTTCCCTCCCCAACTCCTCCTAGGTTCTAAAGTCAAAACAAACAAACCCCAAAGACAAAAGTATAGCAAATTAAACCAAACTAAACCAAAAAAAACCACATAAAAACCCACGGAATCTGTTTTGTCTTGGCCAACTCCTCCTGAGCATGGGGCGTGCCCTGGAGTATGGTTGATGTACTCAATGGTGCTCCACTGGAGAAAAGTTGATTTTCTCTTTCTCAGCAGGCATCAACTGCAAACAGCTACTTGGTTAAGGGCCAAATAGTTAATACATTCATTTCATCTATAAAAACTGAACCTTAAAAGTTAACTTTAACTTAAAAAACTCCAATATTGTATTCTATTAGATTGTCCTCAGGAAGGTAATAAGTCAAATTTATTGACATTTGGGGATTATTTTCTATATAAAAATTTCCAATACATATCACTTACAATGTAAAACTTGGTAATCTGGAATACCATTATTGGGGCCAGTGACATGTTCAGCCAGTAAAAAGTAAAGGTGCTTGCTGCCAAGCCTGAAGACCTTGGTTAAATCCCAGGAATCCACTCGACAGAAGTGAAGAACCAACTCTTAAAACTTGTTCTTTGACCTCTGCATACACATGCATATGTGGTTTGTGTGTGTATGTATACATATAAGTACACATATATACACATATGCATATATATACACACATATATATACACAAATAAATATATGTTTAAAAAGCTATTGAGAAAGAATAGTAATGCTGACAATTGTTTCTTTCATTCATTCGATAACCAAGTAATTTTAGTCAATATTAAAGAAAAGACATGTGGCATCTGGAGTGCCAGGCCTGAGGGAATGCCACAGCAACTAGCCTCAGATGGAGAACAAATTCAATGGAACAGGGAAGTGACTAATGGCTTGCAGGGCTGTTGGCGGGCATTGGTGAGGAACTGAGGCGCACCAGAGGGCGCTGGGCACTCTTCCGTGCACCTTGCATTAAGCAAGAGAACACGTAGAGCAAGTGTTTTTGAGGATTAAACTAATATTTTAATATCTTGAGGATTAATTAGCTGAGAAGGTGCTTTACACGTAGCCCTCACAAGGTGCCAGGCCCAATCCTGGCCACCGCCACCATGGACCAGATCCACCTTTCGCTTCACGGGGTGTTGCCACTTAATGCCACACAACAAAAGGCAGGTGCAAAACACACTTCATGGGAAATCCTCTAACCCAGCATTTCTTAACCGATGGGTCGTTTGACCTCTACCCCCCCAACTCCCTTCACAGGGGTCACCTAAGACCCATCAGAAAACACAGATATTTAAGTAACTAAATAATAATTCCCAACAGTAGCAAAATTACAGTTGTGAAGTAGCAACAAAAATAATTTTATGGTTGGGAGGTCCCCGCTACATGAGGAACTGGATTAAAGGGTCACAGCATTGGGAAGGTTGAGAATTAGTTGCTCTTACACTAACTGTTCATCTTAATGACAGTGTTCCCCAAAGAGAAGGCAGTAGTGAATCCCAGACTGGAGAACAGACTCACACTTGACTAGACTTTCCTTTCTTCCACAGACATTGTTGAGTTTCCCTCTCCTGAATGTCTTCAAGTGAGTGCCTCCTTTTTTTTTTTTTCTTTTTTTTTTAAAGCTTCCTCGAAAAGTAGACCACAGCAAAGAAAGATGCAGAAAGTTGACTTGAAGTCTGGTGCACTATGGGACCTGGGTGAGGGAGGGAAGTCTTTTGGACAGTGCTGTCATCTTAAAGGGAGTGGCTATTTTTATAGAATCTTTGTCTCTAGGATAGGTGGTAAAAGAAATCATCTTGAAATGCAAATGTAGGAGAAAGTTGCTAGAGGCCCAGACTTCAAATCTAGTAAAACCCACTAGCCACTCCCCAGCCTCAGTCTCCTCCTGCCTCGGTTAACCACAGTGTAGGCACACCTCAGTCCTGGAGAACCAGTTGCAAGCCCAGCAATGTCACCTACTCTCTGGACCCAGGTTTCCTCACCTAGAAAATGCCCTCAGGAAGAGAGGGTAGGGATGAAGAGATCAGGAAGAGATGGGCACACCTTGAGAAAGCATCATCGCCCGGCCAGCAGCTTCGAACTTAATGTCTACCACCACGACTACCTTAGAGTCCACCCTCCTGAACATGCTCCACTCTAGGAGAGCAGTCAGCCCATGCTGCACAGATACAACCTCCGCTGAGACAGAGACATTGACATTTCTGAAATGGCTTCTCTCTACCTACTGCAAGGATTGCCCGAGGATCCAGAGAATCCAGAACTGGCAGCGGTGGGGAATGTTAGGAGCTGTGGGGGTGACGGGGAGGCATAGATGGGAAGAGGCAGAAGAAGGTTCCAGGGTGCAACAGGACAACACCTGTCAGAACTTCCTCCTGTTATCAGGGATGCCTTCGGAGTTATTTTTATCCCTAATCAGAAGGTGCAAGATACACTACGCCCAGTTTCAATGATGGCCTGCATGTAGCAAACAGGCCTGAAGAGAGAAGTTTAAAACGACCAGCAATCATGATAGCCACAGCCAAGGCTCTTCCAGTGGCCCTGTGGAGACAGTGGGAAGCCAACGGGCAGGGCAGCGCCGGTGAGCAGCTGGTAGGCGAGAGGACTGTGCTCATTTACAGCCTCTCATCTCCTCTGCAGGCCTTGGTCCTGCTGCCAACCCACATCTCCTAGGTAACAAGTGTGTCACCAAGGCCACAGAGCCTTGGCTCAGGGAACACTGGGACTGCTCTGATGTTCTGGCACAGAGCTAGGTGGCAACCTGGCCTTGTCTCTGAGGGCACTCTGCTCGTGTAGGAAAGCAGGGGCCCAGAAAGGATGCCTGGAGAACTCAGCCATCATCAGATGGAAGGTGACCACATTTGACAGGCAGATTCCCATCTCTTAAAACCTGTCCTTTGGCAATGTCACAGAGCACTGTTTCCTTAGCTCTCTGGCCTACATAAACGTTCACTCGCCACATCTGCTCTGCCTCGGTCCTTTCCTCAAGGTGCAATAAAGTAGAAAATAAATACTGAAGATAAACAGTCAGGAATTGGAGAGAAGGAAGCAGATGTCCCAGCTGCCCCCACAGCTGGAAGCTTAGTCCCTGTCCAATTCCCTGTCCTCACACAACTGAAACCTGGCAAGTGCGACTACAGCCAGGACTGAAAGTGAATCAGGATTCTAAAATTACTCTGTTTCATCTCTCGAAGCCTTTGAGTTTTTAAAGCCAGGAGGAATCCATGATCAAAGGAGGTGATTCTGCTTGCGACAGTCCCTGCCTCCCGTGCCTGCTCTGGGACTGCAGGCAGTGACTGCCCACCCTGCACAGCCGCTTTGTCTCCTTCCCTGCCCACCTCTTGGCTCCCAGGAGCATGCACTGTCCCCGGCAGGCTGCCAACGTGGACTTACACATCACAGCCACCTGTCCCACTACGTGGCTTAATTAATCCTCGTGCCCAGCTATTGGCAATCAGCTGCGGCGGAGACATGGGTTCCACGAACCTGAAGTGTGTACCCCTGTGCTTACATGCCAACGGGGGTGAGGTTAGGATACGCTGGCCCTCTACACTACCCTGTTGGCAGGGGGTTGGGAGTACAGGTGAGGGGCCTCTCTGGGTCAGAGAACTTATGTGCAAACGGACACAGAAAATGCTCAGGCGAGCAAGCCTGAGACTCTGAAGGCAAAGTTAGATATTGCAAATGCTGGTATCTACTAGTAACTAACTGCTGTGACTGGCTGTCAGTGAAGAAAGGGGCTTCGGCTGGTAGGTCCAGAGTCTGTCTGTCTGTCTGTCTGTCTCTCTCTCTCTCTCTCTCTCTCTCTCTCTCTCTCTCTCTCTCTCTCTCACAAAACCACACACGTTAATTAAGTACACACAATGGGGCATTCAAGCGACTTAAAGCAAGTTCACAGCCACCTATCCTAAGGCCACATCTCCTGCCCCCTTACCATCAAATCCCTGATTCCTGAAGAGCTTTCTGCTATGCTGGGCATCACAAAGGAACCAGAGACAACACTTCCTTAAAGAATAAAGATGTACTATCCTAAGACAAGACAGCAGCTCATCACTAGTTTGAAATACAGTACTAAGGAGTATACTTAGTACGGAATCACTTTTTATTGTTTCTGATTAATTTGGTTTGAAGTCTATTGAATCAAACCTCAGACAAACACCACACATTTTCTCTCTTGGTGGCATCTAGGAGGAAAAAGGAGGTCCCCAATGGAGGAGCTGGAGGATGGTCCAGAGGAGCTGAAGGGGTTTACAGCCCCATGGGAAGAACTACCCAGATGCCCCAAGACTCCCAGGGACTGAACCATCAACCAAGGGGCACACATGGTTCCAGCCAAAAATGTGGCAGAGGAAGGCCTTGTTGGGCATCAGTGGGAAGAATGGTCCTTGGTCAGATAAAGGCTCAACAGAGGCCCCAACAAAGGGAAACTGAGGGAGAGAGGTGGGAGTGTGTTGGGTGGAGAGGCATATATGCGGAGGCAGGGGGGAGGAGGAGGGAGAGGGGTTGGGAGTCTTAGGGGAATGGGGATATCTGGAAAGGTTTTACCATTGGCAATGTAAATGGAGATGATATTCAATAAAAAAAAAACAATTTCACAAAAAAAAAAAAAGAAAGAAAGAAAAAGGAGAGAGCAGTGGAGTATGGAGATAGACTTTACCACACCATCACATCTTATATCCTTATAGGATGTGTAGGATGGCTCAGTGGGTGTCGGCATGTGTAGCAAGCCTGACTGTCTGATCTCACTCCCCATGTCCAACACGTAGAGAGAGACCGTTCTTCTGGGTCATTCTCTGACCTCCATTTAAGGACCGCCATGACAGAAGCACCAAGCACAATGAAAAAATAAGGAGAGCATAATAACAGTACTTTAAAAACTGAATATATATATATATATATATATATATATATATATATATATATATTTATATATCATGGAGGAACAGGTAATTAAGTAGTCCGTCAATTTGGATTTGGGAAAAAAAACTCTATTTTTATTTCTATGATCTTAATTTTGAAGGCTTTTATTATCATCTACATTAAATACCCTGGTATAATTGTATGCAGAATTACAGAGAAAGGATGTGAAGTGAGAAGGGAAGAAAGAAACTGACAAGGCTTTCTGACAGGTTTTAGGATCCCCAACCCACGGTTACCCTGGTAGCGGAAAGTATGATCTAGGGAAAAGGGGAATGAGAACCATACCATGTTTGACCCAAAAAAGCAGGGAATTCTGGTCTAATTTTCGAAAGTATCACCTGGTATTAATAGCCCCTTGCCAAAGTAGCTTATGTATAAACCTTAATGAAAATAACAATACTTATAAGTGGGTTCTGCCACCGTACCAATTGTCTTTCAAGACTCATATGTGGCTGCCCTGATACTGGCACTGAACTCCACGACAGAGAACTGGCTTTGCTACAAAGCAAAGCTACAAAGACCAGAACCCCATCTCCCAGTAAACAAGTGTTCAAGCAATGAATTCTCCAGCTGCTAGCGGGGCTAGATTGTCAATTAATAACCATATACTCAATCAGACCCCTTAGCCCTTAAATAGGTTAGGAGGGGTGGCTGCCAGGGCCACTGCCCCCACATTCCAGATCTCCATGGATCTTCTGCATTACGTAAAGATTTTTTTTAAATCTTCGCACATGCGCGTGTGTGCATGTGTGTGTGCATGTACACGTGGGTGAGCACAGAGGCCAGAAGAAGGGCTCATAGTCTTTCAATCCAGCGTCGAAGGTTGCTGTGAGGCCCTTGACGTGGGTGCTGGGAGCCTAAGTTCTGGTCCTTCATTCATGAGAACAGCAAACATTCTTAACCACCGAGCCATGCCTTAACCCCAACCTTCTTTATTAGTAATAATTAAAAGGTTGAAAGATTTTCTTATCTTCTTAGTTTCTCTAAGGGGATATTTCTGACAAATGTTGGATCTGTAGGCCACATAGAGTCTCACCAAGATCATGGGACTCTGGCCAGCTTGAGCAGGCCTCGCCCTCCTGCCCCATTCCCTCTGCCTTGCTAAAAAATGTTAGAGTACATTCGTAAAGCTAGCCACCAAGGTCTGTTTCCTTATTTGTCGGACTTCCTCTTCCTGAGGATGACTACCAAGGCCCAGCTATCAAAGTACTGGAGTCCAGCAATTGAAAGCCCCCTTTGGCTACGCTAACTAACATGTCCAATTAAAATTAAACACCTCATCCTAACATGGAGTGCCCTTGTACATAAACAGCCAGCTTTCCTATGTGCCAGTCTATCCCTTCCCTGTCCAGAGGCAGACCTTGGTCCTGTTCCCCTCAGGGCAAATACCCATCCCCATCTCCCTGGCTCCCTTTATCCCCTCCCCTTTTCTCTTCCTCTACTGTCTGTCTTTATCTCTTATTCCTGCTGTCTGCCCCTCTGAGGCAAATAAATCTCCTTTGTGCTGAGAACTTGGTCTTGGGGGTCCTGTTATTGAGACCATTTCAATAACAATGGCTATGTAGCTGTCAAGATGAAACACCTAGTATGGACTCCACAAAATAGACTGAACACAAACAACACATTCTAACCTTGCAACAGCACACAGAATGAATATCGGTGCCATTTTCCCACAAGTGTCCTACCATACATCCAAACACACATGCGACTGTACTTCAAATCCAGGGTCTCTGGGCCATGTACATGCACAATATACTACCTGGCTTCTACTACCACCAGAAGGCAAGGAACCTTCACCTCCCGACACTTTCTACTATAGACCATATCCTTGAAGGTAACTAACATGGGTCTCCCCAGTCCATCAGAAAACACAGATATTTACATTATAATTCACAAGAGTAGCAAAGTTACAGTTATAAGGTAACAGGGGAAATAATTTAATGGGTGGGGGTCACCACAGCACTGTATTAAAGGGCCGCAGCATCAGGAAGCTGAGAACCACTGCTTTATCAAGCTTATGGTGCCCTAACACAGGCTTCTCTCTGGGCACTTCCATAACCAGAAGAATGCGCTGTTTATTCTGTGGAATCTTAAAACTAAAAAAAAAAAAAAAAATTCTTAGTATATATTAATTTTATGGAATAATGACTTTTACTCTGCCCTTTTCAAATATTCATATATTCATATAATATATTTTGATCACATAATGATCATCTTAATGAGCTAGTTTCTATGCTCATGTTGGGCCTTGACAGCACTGACTTCTTTGAAAGCTTACCCAGGTTACCACGCAAAATCCCAAAGCCCAGTTATTCCCTGTACTGAATTGGTCTCTAAAGAACACACCTCTGATCACTGAAAGTATGATGCCTTTTAAACCAGTCACGCCTAAATCACACAAAAGAGGACATCCTGGAGAAAGGCGGTGGAATTTTCACTTAAGATTCTCTTTTGTTTTTTTTTGGTTTTTTTTTGTTTGTTTTAAAGGAGGGGGCGTCAGAGTTCTGCCGAGCCTCAAAATTAAAGAGATGAGCTGCCTCTGCCTCTCAAGTACTGGGCCTTAAGGATGTCAAACAAACAAACAAACAAACAAACAAACAAACAAACAGAAAAATAAAAACGTAGGTGTCTCTGTATCTGTGCCTGTGCCTGTGTCTGTCCCTGTGCGTATGTCTGTGCTTGTGTGTGTGTGTGTGTGTGTGTGTGGTGTGTGCATGTATCTGTGTCTGTGTCTGTGCATGTGTCTGCACAGGTGTCTATGTCTGTGTTTGTGCATGTAGAGGTGTCTGTGCCTGTGTCTGTGCCTTGGTCTGTGCTTGTGTCTGCACAGGTGTCTGTCTGTGTTTGTGCATGTGGATGGAGGTGCCTGTGCCTGTGCCTGTGTCTGTGCCTTGGTCTGTGCATGTGTCTGCACAGGCGTCTATGTCTGTGTTTGTGCATGTAGAGGTGTCTGAGCTATGTGTGTGAGTGCCTGCAGAGTCCAGAAGATGTCAAGACCCTTGGAGCTGGACTTTTGGTGGCAGTGAGCCACTGGACATGGGGATGTATTCTGAACTCAGGTTGCTTGCAGGAACGCAGCAAATGCTCTAAACCACTAAGTCATCTCTCCAGCTCCTCACTTGACTCCTAAAGACTATGAGTCAACTTTCCCTCGATAAACGCATTGTTCTTACTTTAGGGTAAAGAGTGACTGGGGACAGCCACATGAAAAGTAGCCAGCTGATTAGCTCTGTCTCAAAGCATGACTGACTGACTTTCCAGTTTTAACCTGAAGAACAGGACAGGGAATGCCTGAAGCCCTTTGAACTGGCTACTTTCATGTCACAGGCTAGAGTTATCGGAGAGGAGGGAGCTTCGATTGAGAAAATACCTCCTGAGATCAAGCTGTAGGCAAGCCTCTGGGGTCATTCAGTCAGCAACTGATGGAGAGAGAGGCCCCGTTCACTGTGGTTAGGGCCGACCCTGAGCTGGTAGTCCTGGTTTCTCTAAGAAAGCAGGCTGAGCAGGCCAGGAGGAGCTGCTAGTGAGTGGCACCCCTTGTGGCTCTAGGTTCCTGCCGTGCTTGAGTTCCTGTCCTGACGTCCTTTGGCGAAGAGCTGTGCTGCTGAGGCATAGGCCGAATAAACCCTTTGCTTCCCAAGGTGCACTTGGCCACAGCGTTTCATCACAGCAATGGAAACCCTAACTAAGACAGGTTTCTGTGTAGCTTCTGAGACACTCAGAAACGCTCAGAGAGACCTGAGAAGAGCCATCCCGTTTGAGGCTGCAGGAACAGCTCAGCGATTCAGGGTGCTTCCTGCTCTACCAGAGGACTAAAATCCTTATCTCAACACCCACATGGGGTGGCTCCCAGGGGCTCTGAAGGAGCTGGATACCAGGTTCCCGCATCTGTAGGCATGCACTCATGCCCCCTCCCTTGTGTTAAAAACATCTTTAAAAAAAATCCCAGGTTTCAGATATGGTTCTCATAGAAACACTCTGCAGTACAGCCATGCGGGGTACCCGAGGTTCAGCTTTGTACCTAGAAACACACGTGTGCTTCTTGAAGACTCTTCCTTAGCTGACATCCCAAGAGAGAGTGACATCATGGCTTGCCACTGCATTCCTTCCCAGAACTTCTTCAGAGCCTCCCTGGTAGGAGTCTTCCCTAGCTCCCCATCGGAAACAGCCCCGGTTTCCTCACAGCAGGTTTGTACCGGATCCTCCCAGTCACTTTATTTTATAGACTATTTATGCTACGTGCTCCCACAAGGATTGAAATGCACGATGCCCTTGTAAGGCAGAAGTATTTGCTTCTCCACTCATAGCTGTTACTTATGACACTTGGAGCTGCTTGAGGGGGACAGTGGCCGGGAGGAGGGGGGCGGAACAGTCTTAGAAATGACAGCTGGTACATGAGCCGCCATCCATTTACACTGACACAGGGTGCAGGTGACGCCCTCAAACCACAGTGAACAGTCCACAACCCCCACTGTTTTCTCACTGAGCAGGGAGGAAGGGAGGCGGAGCCGCAGAGGCTAACCTGGAACATTCTGCCTGAGGGTGGTATTGTCAGTGAACGAGAACACTCACAGAATCTTCTTTTTTGCCTCCAAACATGAAAAACCGTAAACATTCACGCTGAGAAACAGCAGCCTGTGCAGATGCAATTATTTTAACCAAAGAGAAGCGACCACCAAGCAATACTAAAGGCTACAAGGAAAGAAAAACCTTAAGATGGGACAGGAACTAGGACAGGAGAAGATAGCTATTTCACAGGGACAGTGGCTAAAGGTGGAGGAGCAGAGAATTGAGTGAGTTGAGCCAGAGATGCTGACAAGGCAGTCATGTGATTCAGATGCAGACTTTTTCACAGCTAGGATGACCTTTACCTGACCCCTCCAGAGGGCTGCCTTCTTAGCAAGAGCCATGGCCAGAGCGCACACTCCCCATCTCAGCCCCCTTGTCATGTCTGTCAGACTCTACAGACAGGCTGGAAATCCCTGAAACCCCAACGCCAGCATGCAACCTAGAGTCTGGAACTGTCCTTACCGGAAGGTGACTGAGAGGCACGTCCACCTGGCCCAGGAAGTCGTCTCGTGTCTGTGAAAAAGAAAGCAAAGTGTTAATGTAGCCATCTGTACTCGAGTGCTAGTAGTTCTGTAAAACTGTCTTACTGCGCAGAGACGAGCGTAGTCCAGAACCTGGTTCGGGTGCAGCAAAAAGGGGGCGGACAAAGGCAGACAGCCAAGAGGAGGCCCCAAGCTGTCACCAGCAGACTGGGAAGTGCAGCTCCAACATCTGGCCTTTAAGTGACTGACACTCTGTGCCTACCCCCCAAAAGAAGGGCAAGGAATCCTCTTGTAGGGCTGGCAGCATGTGACCAGTCAGGGAGAGGAACGTATTAAGGCCATTTAGGGTTTGGGGGCAGAGTTGGACACAGCTTAAAAAGAAGGCAGGACAGAAATGTTTGGAACATTTCAACACGTACTTATCCGGCCATAAACTCAAGAGAGCTCAGAATCTGAAGAAGCATGGCTTAGTTACTAATACATCTTATAAACTGCGGGTCGTACAAAGGGAAAAAAAGTGTTATGGCTTCCCGCCCCCCTCCCCCTATTCAGTAAGTATGCTACTGGAGAATCCATGTCTGGGGAGGAAGTATGTAATTTTCAATATGCTATGTCCCTTGCTCTGTTGACCTACCACACAGCATGCTTCTTTGTGTCTTAAATGGGACCAGTGTGGGTTGGTTATGGGACTCACTGGTCCAATCTTAGGCTTTGGGAGTCACCCAGGGAGTCAGAGCTCAGGGTTCTAGACTAGTGTGCCCAACAGACACTCATATGCGTCCTACGGTTATAGCAATTGTAGCTTGGCCTCTGGTGTTTAGAAGACCACAAATCAGATCAAAACAACTGCCTCCTCCCTAGGGCACAGTTGTTTGTACCTCATGAAAACATATGAATGCTGGAAAATTCTTTGCATAGGATCAAACTCTTTCCCACAGCTATCTGAATAAACAAAAACAAAAAACCAAAACAAAACAAAAACAAAACAGGGAGACCTAGAGACCCTTATCTCTACTGGGCTGGTTTACTAAGAAATACTCCAGTTTACAATAGTACCTTATCTTCTCCCATTAGTAGAATGGCAGGGAAACACAAACAAGGTTTATGGAAATAATTTATTCCAAGTTTGGGCATTTCCTTCCTGACAGATTGAAAATGTGATTAATTGGACAGCCAGATTGTCTCCTCCAAAGGATGCACGAAGGCTAAGGGAAACGGCATTGGCCAGATGTGTGTGAAGAATGAGAGTCACCTCAATGTCTGCAGATCTGTGTGCGCATGCATGCTCTGCATTTGTGTGCACATACACATGCAAAATGGGAAGGAGAGGCTGTCCTGTTCTTTGAGGTAGGGTCTCTCGTTGCTATAGAACTCTCACCATGCATGTTAGGCTGGCTGGCCAGAAAGACCTATAGATCCACCTGCCCCTGCTTACCCAGCGCTGGTATTACAAGCACAGACCACCATTCCCGGATCTATCCATGGGCTCTGGGGCTTGAACTCAGGTCCTCATTCACACATGATAAATGTGTTATTGACTGAGCCATCTCCCCAGCTACAAATGCTTTTGAGGAATTTTGGGTTCTTGCATTTTCTTAGCTATAATCCACCAGGGGCTCCTTGTCCAACAATAGGCTGGAAGGGAGGTGCCGACACACTCTGCATGTTGAAGCAGCAGTCAGAAGGAGGCCTGGGAAATAATGGTAGTGTTTTAAGTGTCGAAGACTAATCCAGAGCCTCGGTCTGGCCAGTCTAGTACTCTGACACAAGATGTCACAGAAGAAGCAGGGAGAGGCGAGTGAGCCCCCTGGAGGCTTGACTTTAGAGGTATAGGGCATGCAAAGGAGCTTCTGTCACATGTTAGTGACAGACAGAAATCAGGGATGGATGCCAGGTTGAGGACCCCGCCTAGACTCTCATAGAGACAATCTGTGGCCATCACAATATTCTTGGGCTGTTACTGCCAGAGAGTGGCCTCTTAAAGCCATGTTATAAAAATGCTAGTCATTTTTTAGTAAATCTGCAACACAAAACCACTTCCATCAAACATGCTGACTATAACAAGCTGCAAAACCCAAATTGTAACCCACAGCAAACCTGGCGTTTCTTGTGACTATCTGTAGGTACTAACAGTGTATCTGGCATTTCTTGGGACTATCTGTAGATAGTAACTGTATCTGGCATTTCTTGTGACTATCTGTAGGTACTAGCAGTGTATCTGGCATTTCTTGGGACTATCTGTAGGTAGTAACAGTGTCCATTGAACCAATATTACTCATTTTTAATCCAGGGTAAAGACATGCAGGTTAGTAACAAAATTACTTATGCTTTCTTCAACAGTGAGAATGCTCACTGGAGCCTCTAAAACAGACATATAAGGTAAAATAAAGTTTTAATGACATCATTAGAAAAGTGAATAAATATATAGACCTTAGTGCTCACTCATTAAACACTGATGAACTCAATTCAGGACCACCTTTCCTCATTCATTCATTCATTCATTCATTCATTCATCCTGCTTATTTCTTGCCTCTTTTGTCTTTTGAGCCAGGGTCTTATTTATATACCCCAGGCTAGCCTCCAACTTGAGATCCCCTGCCCCGTCTCCTATACACTGGGATCACAGATGTGCACCACTTTGCCCCTTTACAGCATGCACACTGTGACCCTTTAAAACAAGCCTACCCTGTATTTATGTTATGTTATATTATATTATGCTATGTACATAGGTACGCTGTCACAGGTTTTGGATGCCATCAGGGTCAGACCAGGATCATAACTACAGCTCCAGCAAAACCCTAATGAAGACCCCAGTGTTCTGAGCACACTGGTTAGAGATGGCAGCACTGAAGAGGACACCAGGCTTATCTGTCTTTAAAATATGTGAGATTCAGTTTCTCAAGGTACAGGCCCACTCCAAAGTCTACGCCATTTCCTGGTCTGTGGGTCAGAGTACCCCCGAAGAGTGGAATGCAAACTCACTAAGCACCTACCACAACCCCGCTGAAAACTCATTCTTTTCCAGACAGAGGTTGTATGAACCTGGCCCACAAAAGCTGAGGGGCAGGGCAGGAGACTATTGGGGAACAGGAGTAATTGGAAGCCAAGAAGGGTGGGTTCCCAGGGACCACACTGAGTCTCTAAGGCAAGACATATCACAAGGATCAGCAATTACTAGAAATAATCCTATACACCCTCGTAGCTACATATACAGGTAGTAATTAGTAAGATTTAAAATTTCCCCTTCTGGTGCTAGGAATCAAATCCAAGACCTCATACATGCGATGTAAGTCTTTAACTCTAAGCTACGTCACAGTCCTCATTGGAAAATGGTAATGGAAAGTATCAGTGCCTCGCACAAAATGCAGTGTTTTGAAGAATGCTTTGCAGTTACATGTGTAAGTGAACGCATGGCCTGAGCTGTGATTAAGATGAGCTTATGAGCTGAAGAGATGGCTCAGCAGCTAAGGTGCTTGCTTGCTATGGGGGCCTGAGCTTGGGTCTCCGGAACCTACTTAAAAAGTTGGTATGGGAGGTTATACCCCCATTCCCTCCACCTGTAAGCTGAGCATCGGGACATGGTCAGTATTGACCTCTGGCCTTCACAGGCATAGGACACACACATACACACACAGACACACACACACACACACACACACACACACACACACATACACAGACACACATATAGACATAAACATACAGACACATACACATACAAACAGACACACATACACACACAGACATACACATAGACACACACACAGAGTTAATTGCTCTCCACCCATTAACCTGTGTAGCACAGGCCCCCCACTTTACTCTGCCTACATAGAGAAAGCAAGCTCCTGCTATACAGTTGCCCACAGCACACGCTGCTACAAGCCGTATGCCTCTACCCACACCCGTGAGCCCCTGTTAAATCTCTGTTCACATCCTCACCGCCCAAGCTTCTACTGTACCTCCACCATAGCCCACACTGCATGAGCCCACAGTACCTGCATTCCAGGAACCTGTTACAGGCCTCCATAGTAGCCTACACGGCACAAGCCCTGCCAAGAGGGCACTACAGAAGCCTCCCTGCACTGCAAACCCTACCGCTCCTCTACCCACAGCCCCTCTACACAAACCTCTGCCCGAACCCACCCTGCATGAACCCTACTGTGCCCCCAACCACCACACACTGCATCTCCACTAAAGCCTGTGTTGTATGATCGCTCTTAGTTCTCCCCACACTCCATGTTGCAAGGGACCCCTTCACGTCTGCCCATATCCCATAAGCCCACACTTCAGCACCTGGGGCCTCTGGCTTTAAGATGAAATGCTTTAAAATGTTAACTTAATAGAGTAATGGTCATATGGCATTCCACTAAAATCAAAGAAAAAGTGCCACACAGTAAAATTCCTGAATCCCTGGGCTCCTGTTCAAGTTCACTTCATATGTATGAGAATACACACACACACACTGGGGGGAAGGAGGGAGAACACACTGTGCACAGACATGTACACACAAACATAAACACACACATACACACTGGAGGGGTGTGGGAAAACATATGGTGCATAGACATGTACACACACACACACACACACATACAAACTGGAGAGCTGTGGGAGAACATACTATGCATAGACACACACACACACACACACACACACACACACACACACACACACACACAGATTTAAATGGCTCTCTCCTGCTAGCTCCTGGGCCACTCAGCTTTGGTTGGTAGGGCTGAAATCTGTCACCCACTGAAACAGAGTAAGGTGTGTCCTGGAGACAGTGGTTCTTATTTGCGACAACAAACCAGGCCTCCATGTCAACACAGTCTCACAGCAAACTCCCAGGACCTGAACGGGCTCCAGTGAAAACAATCCGGGAAGTGACATGGCCGCCCCGCACCAGCTCTCTCACCATCAGGAAGAACATCTATTTTAAGGAATGCTTTTCTTGAAAACACAAACAGAAGGCACAGAGAGGTAGATGGCGCACGGAACAACTGTGCCGGCAGACTCGCCCTGCCGCTGCAGTCTGGATGCAGTCCAGGGACATAACTAGGCCAGTGTGCACTGGGCCTTCATGGGCTCAAATGAGGTCCCAGCTGCTCGGAGTTCTCAGCTATGAGACCAGGGAAATGATATTCCTAATGGCCTCTCTGCTCGGGGGCTGGCGGGGACTAGAGAACACACACTCACTTGCTCTCTGCTCAAATAGCGAGTGCATTCCAGGTGCAGGGTGAGCAGAGGGACACAGGAACAACCCTTACAATATAAGCAATTGGTAATCAGAATATACAGTCAACTGGAGTGGTGTGAATGCTGGGCGGACTCTGGGGACCAAACCCCTTATGGGACAGTACTGCTAAGCTCAAAACATCTCCTCATCCCTCCTGGACAGAGGACACCACATCTCTCACCACCTCACATCTGACAACCCACGTGTCCATGGCCGCCCTGTGGACAGACCCCTACAACCCGCAGTTTCTGTGTCACACCCTGGGTCCTCAATCTTCCTAATGCTGCGACCCTCTAAAACAGTTCCTCATGCTGTGGTGGCCCCAACCAATACCATTATTTTCCTTGCTACTTCATAACTGTAAATTTTGCTGTTAGGAATCGTAATGTAATTCAAACCCTTTTCTGGTGGTCTTCAGTGACCCCTGTCAAAGGGTCGGTCAACCTCAAAGTGGTCATGACCCATAAGAACCGCTGCTGTGACAGTGCTGTGACAGGCTGCATGGCCTGTTATGGAATCCCAAGAATACTTTGTTGTGCCACAGTCAAGGCCAGAACAACTGTAGAGGAGGCATGTCTTAGAGCATTTGCTGGACTCTTGTCCATAGACTAGCGCTGCATCGAGTGGGAGGGGTTTTTCTACATCACTTAACAATACACTTCCTTCCTCCAAGACATTCCATTCCCATAAGACAGACAATCTCTCACTAAGACTCTCCTCTGTGGGGATTTTAGGTTGTATCAAGCTGACCGTCAGACCTATCCAGCATAGTCCCAAATGGCTTGATTATGTGTGAGGAGGCAGTGATGGCGTTAAACAGAAGATGCGGTTCAGGGACAGCATGCTGGGAAGGCGGGCTGGTGTTTAGAGCACCTGAGGAAAGTTGAAGTCTTCCAGGAACAGGAACGGAAGGCTTGGTACGCACCGCCCTGGGCTGCAGCACAGTTGAGGCAGTTGATTAAGTCTGGAGCCTGGTCCCCATCTCTATGACTGACACTCTCTCCTCACTCTGCCATACACAATATGGAAGGCAGAGGAAAAAGAAGTCTGTAACATAGGAAAGTAAGGCAGCATCTCTCTCCCCATTGCCCAGATGGCTATCCAGGAAACCAAGGCTCAATGGTCCTTACAACCCGGTCCCTGACTGTGAAGACAAATCAGGCAAGGCCAAGGAACACTAACTATAATGTATCAATAACTGTTCATAACTATAATCTATCACTGTGCATCTTTTCAGAGGGTGGAGGCCCCTGTCCACTTCTGTATTCTGGAGGAGAGTCTGGCTTCACAGCTAACTGGGGCTCTGCTTCACAACCATCTAGTGGCGCGTGGTTCCTGGAGGGAGACCCTTTCTATAAAGCTGTTCTTCCTTGCGGAACACAGTACAGAAAAGCTTGAGGTGCTAGTGTCAGTTCCACACTTACATCCTTCCCACAGTCCCTCTGTGAAAAGCAAGATTAGATTGTTGACTGTCCTAACAAAAACAAAGAAACAAACAAACAAGCAAACAAACAATATCTTCAAAGAGCACAACCTGCAGAAAACAAGGTGAAAATTCTTGTAGGCTCGACCTGTCACAAAGCCATTCAACCTGACGCTGACCTTTATGGCTAAGTGACAATGGGTTGCTGGTTCAATCACACAGTGACTGTCTAATTATGGACTGAGAGTTTTAAGGTACTGTTTGTCTTCATTTTAGGATGATTTTTCTCAGGGGACTGGCCTTACTTCTCTTCTTCTCTTGGGAAGGTTTTTTTTTTTTTTTCATTTGTTTGTTTGTTTTGTTTTTTTCAAGACAGCATTTCTCTGTGTAGCCCTGGCTGTCCTGGAACTCACTCTGTAGACCAGGCTGGCCTCGAACTCAGAAATCTGCTTGCCTCAGGAAGTTTTAAAGTATAATTATTGGTAGCCAATTTAAATATTGGATCTGTAAGAGGATGGGAGGAGAACTCTGGGTCTTGTCTCTTTACTTCAGTACCAAAGAACAGAATAACTGTGGGTAATTAATACCAGACACTGAGAGTGAACAACACAGGGCCAGGATTGAATTGAGTATGAATTGAGGGGAAAATGAACAAAAGTGTAAGATGGGTTCAGGATCGTTTACTATTTTACTTCATGACCATGCTTGATGCTAAAAGTCCTTCCTCACAGGTCAGAGCATGAGATGCCAACGGTCAGTCTTGTTTTCTGGTTGGCCAATAGCTTAGACATATGGAGAACTGGGAATCGGAAACCGTGTCCGACCTGGTAGCATCAGCGAGTGCAGAGTGTTCATTCATCCTTGGGCATTTCGAGACCGAGGACGCTAAGTTAGCATCACGGAGGTTTATGCAAGGACACTAATTCACTTTTCCTCAGGCCTCTACGACACAAGCTTTGTAATATGAGCTCTGGCATCCTAGGTAGATCCTTCTCGGTCTCTTTTCTCCACTGGTCATGTTTTGGCTGCAGTTGCATCTCTGGCCAGTGGACTCCATCCCATTGCAGGGGAGAGAGTCCAGCGGAACTCCAGGAAGAGCCTCAAGACTGCAAGGAATGTAAGTTCCCATGTAGCTTGTTCACAGGGGCCAGCACTGCCCGAAGATGGGTAAGAAGCCTTCCATGGGCTACAGAGCAGGGGGGAGTAGTCGGAACAGGAGCCCAGTTAGCTGGGCACTGACAGTTCACCGTCTTGAGAACATACGATCGTCTTCAAGTAACCCCCTCCGCAGGAAACCCTAGTTGACCACGCTGCGGCACCCACTCCACAGTCTCTTGAAGGCACAGCGCCAGGGCTGTGGGTTCCGAGCGCACACAGCCTGAAGTGTATTTGCCATGAGCACAGTCCTGCGTCTGGCCTCTCCTCCCTTGCATGATCACATGTGCATGAGATGAGGAGGATATAAGCTTGAAAAGGAGAATGAACTAAGTCATTTTAAGTTATTTTTCTTACCCCCCCCCCCTTTGACAGCAGAGTTCTTTGAACTGGACCATGCCTATCCTGGGGACATCCACAAAATTCCCAAGGCACCTGGCTAAGGACAAAACCAAACCATCTAGATCTTCCCACGGGTCAGGTTCACTGTCACCACCATGCTTGAGGACAGTGTCTGCTTCCTGGAGCCTCGTTTCTCAGGTTTTCTAAAGAAGACTCCCTTCTTATCCCGGATTCTTACCACAGTCCATTCCACCTACAAGCACAACTCAAGGGCTGATGGGAAAGTCTATGGCTCCTGGGAGGGGCCTGAAGCTGAAAAGCAAAGAAAGCACGCCTCATTTTACTGAGGCGACAACCTCACAGGACAACCATAATTCTGCATCCACCCGATTTTTCTCTGTATTTGCTTCATAACATGAAGTCAGGAATCTTCTCCCAGAAAATAAGCTTGATATGGTCAATTAGCTTAACAATAAAGAACAACTTTGCTAATTCAATTTGTGGTAAATATTTTCCTCAAACTGAATGGTCTCTCCAATCATGGGACTTAAACTACCTGGCATACTGGGTTACTTTCTGAAATATACAACCATCATTCAACATAAAGTTAGATAGCTTTTGCAACTATTAGATTAAATTAGTCAACTAGTGATAAATTACAGATGTCAACTTTAAAATATCTAAGAAGTGAGCTTTCAAATTCGTTTTTGAGGTCCACTAAGCAGAAACACTGTTTAAAAGCACAAAATCCATCATCAAGTCAGGCCATTAATGAGGTAATTAAAAAGTTTCCCTCAAAACCCAGCGAAGATTTAGAACTTCTTCCTCATAGGCCAGGAAAGAAGCATGGAAAAGAGAGATTTCCCCTCTTCACACACAGTGTTAGTGAAAGGACTTTAGAGAATTTTTAAGGCTTTGGGGAAAATTAGGTCATTTGGTATGTATCTTGAGAGGAAACCACTTCAACTAAGGACTTCCAAAGATCTGGAGACAGTTTGGGGCTGTAGTAGCTGTCACTTCAGGCACAGAGTAAAGACCACTTAGTGATTTTCTTACCCTCCTGGGGCCTGGGGCCTGGGGCCATCTTCCGGTCTTTCTAGGACACACCGTATCTGTAGGAGGCCAGGTGGTACACTGCAGTCATTGTGCTAGTCTACACCCATAGCACACACCTCAGCTTAGCTCTCTGACAGATGCTGAAGCTAGCCTGTTTCAAGAACTCCTCACTTGCTTTTGATTATCTAGGGCCAGAGTTGGCAAGGACCTGAAACTGCAGGAGTCTGTGTGAGAGGCTCACAGATTGAACGTGAACTGTAATCTTAACAGTATAAAGCAACAGTTCTCAACCTGCGGGTCGAGACTCCTTCGGGGTCACATATAGGATACCCCACATATCAGATATTTATAGTACAGCAGCAGAATTACAGCTATGAGGCAGCAATGAAATAATTTATAGCTGGGGTTCCCCACAACACGAGACAGTATATTAAAGGGTTACAGCATTAGGAAGGTTGAGAAACACTGGTATAAAAGTTCAATTTCCCCTTCTATTCCTTTCCAGCCTCTGTTATTCTCCCAAACAAGAAATAGGTGGATCCATTTCTACATGTGGCTATAAATAACTATGGGCAGGAATGTAGAGGAGACAAGGGCGGGGTGTGATTCTGCTTGCCTATCTGGAGGCCTAGCCCGCTGGCCCAATAGGGTTGAGGTATTTATAGGAATAAGACTCACAGGTGCACAGACAAAGCCCAGGGATTTTGCTTGTTGTGGCCAAGGGATATCTGCCTGGATAAGGAACCAAAATGACAAATCCTGTTTTAAAATAGACTCAGAGGATGTGATCCTTAAGAGAGAACTCCCGTCATTAAACAAATGCACATTTAGGAGTCTTGTCTCCAGCTGCCTCTCTGGAGTGGCTGCCTGCCGTATTCTTACTGTGGTGGGGAGCTCACTTCCTATGCAGTACAGAGGTTGGACTTCAGACATCAAAGCCCTATATCTACTGAGATCAGATTCATAAGCAAAGACAGGTTTCCTGGTTGCTACACCAAAGGTCAATGCTTTTATCCATAAAGCAAGGATAAAAATGGCTGCACTGTGCACAGTAGTTGCTGTTAAATGGGACAAGTAGGTTCAATAAATGCTACTCTAATAGGGACTTCTTGGCTGGGTGTCTTCTGTGTCCGAATGGGGGCGGTGACTGTGTTTTGTAGACATGTGCGAGCATTTCCTCCTTCTACTAGATACCATACCAGTTCATCTGTTGGGTCAATCAAAAAAGTCTCCAGACATTGTTCATGTCTCTTCAGTAGATAGGACACTGTACACTCCTATCCCCCTCCCACTCTGGAAGGAGCCCTTTCCATTTTGGGGCAATTCCATATGAATCTCCTGGTGGTCACTATGATTCTATCTTCCTGTCACTCTCAGCCTTTCCTTGGAGCACAGGGAAGGAAGAGGCTCACACTTGAACTCTGTAACTTCAGAGTCATTTGGTTTTTAGTTTGTACTATGAAACAGACTTAACTGCTTATTAGAAAATTGCCGTATCTTTATCTTCCAGATGAGTTCCCTCCATGCCCAAGAATACTTAACACCAAAGCTCCCAGGATATAATATAGGGTGAGGCAGATCACTCATGTGGCTGCAAGGAATCCATAGAGACTGATATCAAAGGTGAGCTCCCTGCCTGACTGAGGTGTTTAAAATTACGAGCTAAAGCAATTACTGAAACAGATGTCAAGCTCTAGTCAGAAGCACACAGTGGTATTATTGCCATCAAAGCCAGGAAGGACCAAGAACAAGGGCAAAGGGATTGCGGAATGCTTAAAGGAAAGAAAGGGCTCAAAGGGAAAGGACATCCCTGTCAGAAGGTTTCAATGATCAAGCCACCAAAGACAATTAGAATGAGTGTGATAAGCAGTAAACTTATGTCTCCAAACACAGGACAAACCTGGAGAGAAAAATCTCAATTATTCCCCTATGATTTTTTTTTTTCCTTAAGGATCGTGATTGACCACCAGACAATTACCTGTGATTGTGCAGTTGGGTGTCTGGAATGCCCACTAGGACAACAGGGCTATCCAATGGTGATCACCCTAACGCTGCTTAGTTTTGACCCTCACCTCTGTTGCATTGGATGTCTTGTACTGATGACTCAAAGCAAGAGAAAAGGAAGAAAAACACTGCCCACTAGAAATACAAAGTCCAAGTCTGCAGGCACCAGTGATGAGTACAGGGAAAGATCTCTTAAGGTAGGGGTTCTTAGCTATTCTAACACTGTGACCCTTTAATACAGGTCCTCACGTTGTGGTGAAACCAACCATAAATTTATTTTTGTTGCTACTTCATAACTGCAGTTTTGTTACTGTTATGAATCATAATGTAAGTATCTGTGTTTTCTGATGGTCTTAGCTTATTTCTGTGAAAGGATCATTCAACCAACCCCCAAAATGGTTGACACCCACAGATTGAGAACTATTGTCTTATGGGCTTAGGGCATGCCTAGAGCTTGGGGTGCTGGTCCCAGCTGAGGAATCAACTAGCTGGTTAATCATTAGCTCTGGGCCTTCTTGTGATCAAGTTTCTCACCTAGAAAACCGGGACTAAAGACCTCTTGTACATCTGTGTGCAGAAGGCTCACGCAAGTTCACACCGAATGCTGGGAAGCTACGGAGTGAATGTTTTAAATCAACTGTTGAGAAACAGGATGAGCAGCGCGTTCCTGCCAGGGCTGGCCAACTGGAAAGCACACAGCTATTTTCAGCAACCCTGTGGGTGAGTTCGTCTGGTCTCCTACCAAAGGCCTCCTCGTGTACTGTGTAGAGTTCGGCATGTTCAGTTTGAGAAACCCTATTCTACTCTGTGGGGGCAAAACAATGAAATGTATTTCTTTCTCTAAATTATGGAACAAGTTGTTATAAAGTTCATTGTCCCTTAAGAAGTAAATAAATGAAGCGATGGAATGTAAGAAAAAGACCAAGATGAAAGGTTACAGAACGGGGTCTAAATTCAAGATAGGGGAACGGCCTTTAAATTTCTTCTTTAGAAGTTAATATGGGGGGTTAGGGTGGAGCTGGGGAAATGGCTCGAGATAAAGCACTTATGGTACAAAAGTGAGGACCAGAGTGAGCCTGGATGCCCAGAACCTACATCAACATATGGCATAGATGGCAGCCACCTGAAATCCCAGGACTGAGCCAGCAGACGGCAGATCCCTGGGCAAGCTGGCTAGCCAGACTAGCTGATAGGTGACTTCTGGATTCAAAAAAGAGACCCTTCCTCAATAAACAGAGATCAATTAAGGGAAGAACCTGAGGTCAACTTTGCCTGTATGTATGTGCATACTCTCCCATGTGTGCCCCTAACAGGCAAACCCATACATGCATGCAGTCTGAGCTCACATACTTGCAAACAAATGAATGGGAGGAGACTGCCAGCAACATATGGATGAGAGAGAACATTCTAGAAAATACAGTGTGACACAGGTTCCCATGTCATGAGACTTCCCTGCTGATACTCTGTAAAAACTATAGTTCCACAGTGGTGTGTGTGTGTGTGTGTGTGTGTGTGTGTGTGTGTGTGTGTGAGAGAGAGAGAGAGAGAGAGAGAGAGAGAGAGAGAGAGAGAGCGCATCTGCCTGCCTATTCTGGGAGCATTTTTTTTTCCTGGAAAGAAATCTTCACAAGACACTAGCACATATGTGACCATTTTCTATTAAGGGTAGTTACTGGGACACATAGCAGATCATACTCCACATAAGCACATGTTGCGACTAAATTTCAAATGTGAGCCTCATTCTGAATACTATCTTAAAGAAAAAACAAACTGAAAACAGCTAACCTTCGACACTGAAAATGGTATGAAAAGCAGAAAGCCTTGTCTGCATTTTACATTCTCCCTAAGTGCCTGGCATAGGGGACAGTTGCTTATTTACAAAACAGAACTCATCTTTGCTTCTGACTTGTATCCCTAATTTTTTTTTTTCCATTTGTGGCTAAGTTGATTTTACCCATCTGCAGAAAATAAATGAGGGTCTTTCAGAGTGGTGGGGGTGGGGTGGGGGTTAGCCTCAGAGTCAAGTTGTCAAGTGGAAGCTAACCCCCACTTCCTACATTATATACCACAGGGTGTGCTGTGAAAGGCACGTGTTTAAGGCACTGACGCACATTATGTGCATCATAGGTATATTATATACGATGTAATTACATGCAGACATTTCACTGTGGGAAGAGTCCTCTCTTTTCCACTCAAAATAGATTTATTTTTATGTGTATGGGTGTTTTGCCTGCAGGTGTATCCCTACACTGCTTGTATGCCTGCTGCCCATGAAGGACAGAAGAGAGAATGCATCCTTTAGATTTTAGTCCCCTACCTTGTGGGCGCTGGAAATTGAACCTGGGAGGTATGGAAGAGGATCCAGTTCTGTTCACTGGGACCCATCTCTCCAGTCTCCTCTTTTTCCATCTTGAAATTAATGTAAGGGGCTGGGAAAAGGCTCAATTGACAAGCACTTGCCATGTGAAAATGAGGAACTGAGTTTGGATCCCAGTACCCATAAACTATTGGGCTTGGCAGGGTGCATCTGTCACCCCAATGCTGTAGTGATGGGTGAGCTAGTGTAGCTACCCACTGAGTACCAGGGTCAGTGAGACCTCGTCTCAAAAAGAAGGGTGGATAGCCATAGAAGAAAATATGTATTAAAACAGTGCGTGTTAAACGTTTATAATGTAGTACAATCTACAATCTACATAGAAGAGGCAATGACCTCTGACTTCCTCATGTATGCTATGTACATAAATGCCAAGTAAAATCAAATTGTGTTCAAGTACTTTCTCCTCTCTTTCTCACCCACACACGCACACATGCAAGAACCCACACATAGCCACAGCTGTGTGTAGTCGTTACATGCAGACACTCAGGTAACTTGGTTGAAGGTAACATTTAGAGGGCAATGGTTATCAATGTGATTGCCACGGAATCCTCAGTGCTGTGATGGGGTGTCCAAATGCTATTAGCAACAGTTCGCAACATAGCCATTTATTTATTTATTTATTTATTTTCCCTGGAAGAAATATGCTATTCTGCAACTCGAGATGTAAGGGGGTGAAAATGCAGAGAGACACTGTCATATAAAATGTAATTTAGGACCTTGGTCTACATCCAAGATGAAATGGTATCCCATGAAATGTTTAATTTGCTATCGTGTGCTACGGGGAAGGGGTCAGTGAGAACAATGCTTGATTACTTAGGGTAGTAGCGTGCTAAAGAGAGCCGTTAAACCCACCCAATCCACAAATGTGCCTTACTTAAGGAAATACAGGAGTGAGAAAAGTAAATTACAGTCTTCAATACCACATTATAAATGTTTAACATGCACTGTTTTAATGAACCACTCCCAATACCTTCGATGGAGATTCTATTAGCAATATCAGGCGTGCTTTACCCAAGTATCAGTAGCTCTCCCACCAATGAGTGAGGTCAAGTATATAGATACAGGGTTCAACCTCAAGCTCACCTTGTCCTCTTTACCTCCCTGCAGACTTAAAGAGGATCAAGGTCCCAGAAGATGTTGGACATTAAGCCTCCCTGGACTGTTCCAATGCCCCATGTTACAACTTAGAGAAACTTAGGTTCTCTTAACACATATAAAGGAAACATAACAACTTTCCTCTTCCCAAGGAATATTTTCATGGCCTACGCTACAATGTGTGACATTTATGAAGACAGGTCAAACAAGCATAAAATCAAAGTGTCCAACATTGTGGCACATGACTTTTTTGTTTGTTTGTTTGTTTGTTTTTGCTTATGAGACAGGGTTTCTCTGTGTAGCCCTGGATGTCCTGGAACTTGCTCTGTAGACCAGGCTGGCCTCAAACTCACAGAGGTCCATCTGCCTCTGCCTCCCAAATGCTGTGATTAAAGGTGTGCTCTCCACCAACTGGCCACACATATTTTAACAGGTTGCTGCTGACACAGAGTTCTTTGAGTTTGCTTGCATTCCGTTATTAAGGTGATTCTAATCATATCCGTTAACATGGAATCATCACCCTTTAATTTCCTCCCTTCAAGAATTAGAACTGGTGTTTCACTGCAGAAAGGGACAACAGGAGAGCAGAGGGCATCATCAGCGCCGCACCAAGAAGAATAGCAACTAAATTTAGGGAAGAGCACTTCAGGGGTCTCTTGGGGACGAAACCACAGAAAATACACTTTCCGAGGGGGATCTTAGGGACAATGGAGGAAAAAAAAAATCACAGTACTGGAAGGGAAGTGGTTGAGAAGTAGCTTGAATCTGGTGAGCCTCCACCCCCTATATGTGCCCCTTCATAAAGCTATTACAGAGAGAGCAGGCTTCCTCGGAGCTCAGACACTCATTGACGGTGCTACTTGCTGGCTCCAAGGATCCGAAACAGAGTTCATGCATCTCCATCTCTCTGGGTGCTTGTGCTTAGCAATTACACCTCCCTGTAGCACTTTGGGGGTACAATGGGCTCCTGCAGGTCCCAACTGGGAGACTTTGGCTTTTCTTCAGTAAAACCACAGCACAACTGTAAAAAAATGGGAAGCTAGGTCATGGCCTGCAAAGATTCAGGTCCTAATGTAAACATTAATCTAACAAGGCATACAGTGGTTGCAGGTGTGATTGAATTAAGAATGTTAATTTTGGGGGCAGTGTGATGGTTCATAGAGTTAGAGAACTTGCAGTCAAGATACTTCATCATGTATATGCAAACATTAAAAAGCAAAACCCTGGAAAATTTCTTGTCTATCAACAGATTTCCCCATTTTTTTGTTTTAAATTTATGTGCCTCAAGTACTCAGTTATAGCTAGAAGTGCTTGTATACCTATTAATGTATAATCTGTTCCAATGTCTTTCTTCACCACTTGTAGATAAGCCAGAAAGATAATACTATACTATCCTCAATAAGATAGTGAACTCATTTTAAATTGCACTCTGGTGCCACAAGGTCCATGAGATACTGTCAATACTTAAGTATTACAATTTCATTTGATTATTTGTTTGAAGTTCATAGCAGTTTTATCACAGCTATGAAAACATGGAAACAACCAAGATGTCCTCCAGTATGTAAGTGACATGTCAACTGAGGTACATCCAGAAGGAACAGAACATTACTCTGTCATGGTGGGTGACTTACTGTCAGCCAGGTTGGATGCTGTGACCCTTTAATTCAGTTCCTCATGTGTAGCTCTAAGCCATGAAATTATGTTTGTTGCTATTCGTAACTGTAATTCGGATGCAGGCCAAGCACCTCTGGTCTAAGGGGTTAGCGTGTCTGTGATGATATTTCCACAAATGAGCAGATCAAGAGGGCTCTGACCGATGGATCAATCCCCTGGAAATTTGTAACACTAACAGCATTGGGAAGCAGAGAAAAGAACGCAGGAAGTAAATCCCCAGGAATGTATCCTTGAGGGCTTTTAAATTGTGGCCCTGGCAACTTCATGAATGCCACTTCCTGTCTAAGAAGAAAGGAACCACCACACATCACTGGTGCTCTCAGAGGTTCTGCCTAAGAATATGAGGCCAGGTAACCAGGGTCTGAACCATTTGAAACCACGAGGGCAAAAGAAAGTCTCCCTCTTTGATGTGAGTTCTGTTAGGTAATTGGTTACTGCAATAAAAAATAAGTAATGCAGCTGGGCTACCTCTAAGACCTTACGTTGACGGATGTCTCCTTGTCAACACAGGTTGACAACACTCCTAACAACAGCTATCGACTTGGATGGCAATGAGTCCTTGTGTTAATGCATCTTCCTCAGTTGTCACCCATGTACCATACCAGGGGAGACGATGCCTGAGTGTGGAGGTGCAGTGGACGTGTGAGATTTCTCTACTTTTGTTCCACCCTGAGAACCCTAAATAATACTCTCGCCTCTCAACTCTATTACAAATACATGCACTTGTCATCCAAATGTATCTGTGGGGGTTGTTGTTATAATAGTTTAATTTTATATATCTACATACTGGAGATCATTAATTAAATCAGAACACAAAGTCAGGGGACGTGGCTCACCAGTACAAGCAGCACGCCTGAGGCTTGGAGTTTAGAGTCTTAAAACCTATGCAAATGCCAGGTGGGTGTGGTGGCCCGCCTGCAATTCTGCTTAAGAGGCAAGAAGGGGGGATTTCCAGACAAGCTGGCTAGTTAGGCTAGCAGTGATGTTAAGCTATGTGTTCAGTCTAATAACCATGCGTCGGTGAATAAGACAGGCAGAAAAAGAGGAAGACTTTCCACTCAACCTTGGGCCTCCATACGAAAACAAATGTACTTACATCTGCTCCAGCATGCACACCCACACAGTTTTAAGAACTCAGGCACACATGCCAGGGACAGACACAGGAACAGAAAAAAAAAATCTGAACGCAAATATAATCACTTCAACTACTTGTACCTTTCTATCGCCTCAAAACATAAAGGGAAAATGGAACCAAAGCTAACCAAACAAAAACACACATTCCAAAATTCAAACAACAACAAAACCCAGTAGGGTCTGGAGCATCCGCCAAATGTGAAATGCTGAGATTAGCCCAGAAAAGCAAGTCGCTGTGGTGCAGAGATCGTATCTCCGCAGCTGCTGGCTGCCGAAACGGCTGCGGTGCCTGCTCATTTCGGAACTGCTACACTTTTATTTAGCCACTTCCTCAGAATGCCTAAGCTGTACGAACAGCTGCTTGGTTAAAAAAAATAAGAGCGGATTTGGAGGCTTTGAGTGGAAGCATTTCCTCCCCACCCCAGAGGCGACTTTTGCTAGAAACGACACCAAGATGCAGTTATAAAATTAGTAAACACCAAATAGATGCAACCCATGGCGGGTTATGGAAACTGTTCCGTTTATCTTGGCTATCTAACCAAGAAGGAATATGGTGCCAGAAGTTGGTGGGGAGGGGAATCCTTCAGTTTATTTTAGGAACAAAGGAAGCAAAAAGCACAGAACACATTTCCAAGATATCGACTCACTCCGCATCCCCTGTGCACACGTGAGATGTTCCCTACCTGCCGTTCTAAAGGGCAGAGCGGAACGGGGATTCACAATGCTGAAGACAAATAGCATACGAAAAATTCCCTGACATTAAAATTTCCTTACCCAGAAATCAGAACATGCTAGAAAATAAGCATTAAAGATATGAGTAAGGTATTTTGCAAAGACTAGGCTATATGAATCATCATTAAAAATCTTATCTATGTGGCCAACCATGTGGTTGGTATAGTTTCAGAGCAGGAGCTGTGCTGGCACCAAGCCAGGTGGTGAAAATTACTGCACCTTTTAACAACACGGACACGGGAGAATGATGGGTGCATTCTTACATAGGCGGGGGTGGGGGGCATCTTCTTACTGCTAAAAAGGGAAATTCATTACTATCTAAAAGACTTGTATCTTTACAGTACAAACAAAACAAAACAGCTAGGATGGTACATTAATTATGTTGGCACTGAACTGGCCAGGAAAAGAAATCATTTCTAATTTTATCTTCACAGAATAATTGTACTAAACAGCATCATCCTCCGGTTAGGAAAGAAGGCCGAGATTCAGGAGGCTGGGCAGGATGGCTCAGTGGTTAGTGTTGCTGCATGGACATTAGGACGTGGGTTTGAATCCCCAGTGACCCAGCTATACACATAAGCAGTATCATACCCATAGAACCCCAGAGCTGGGCTGGTAGTGTACGTGGAGACAGGCAGGTAGATCCTCAGGGTTCACGGACTAGCCAGCCTGGCTGTAAAGAAAAGCTGCAGGTTCAATGAAGAGACCTTGGCTCAAAAAACACATGCAAGAACAGGACAGAGAAAGTCATCTGACATCGCCTTCGGCCTCCTTGAGCACACTCATATGCACATATAACCACATACATATGTGCAGCCACATGCATCACACACACACACACACACACACACACACGATATTACCATTATTCCCAAAAGGTGGAAAAAAATTAATCCATTTACTGTAGATACAAGGTAGTCATCAATTTTGCCTGATTAACATTTTTTTCTTTGTATCGTTGCATGTTTCTCTGAACCATTAATCTAAATTCCTGGTCCTTAAGCAAATTTATATTATCAATGAAAACCGAGGAACTGATTTTGGAGGAAAATATTACTTAAGGGCCATCCTATATCAAAGGCACTTTGAGCACCCAGTAAACCAAAGTCTTAAAAAGATGCAAAAAACTACACAGGTGTCTTCCTGTACTTCCTCCACTTGCCATCGTTCCAATTTTTTTTTTAAAAAAAAACCTTTATTATTAAAATAGCTTGCAAAAAAAAATAAACATCACACAGCAGACCAAAAGTCTACACATCTCAATGAACTTTAACACAGTTATAGGTTAAAAAAACAATTACAACAAGAGGCAGAGTAGAAAAAGTGTGTCTTGTGTATGTGTGGCCCAGTGTGCCCAAGAAGGAAAGGGGACAACTGGGCAGGTGAGGAAGTAGCTAAAAAACCAAAAACTAAAACCAAAACCCTTCCCACAATCTCAGGCAGAGGTAGCAACAGTTCTATTAACAGAGTTTGAGAAAACCAAAGGGTCAAAGGTCGTACACCACCTACCCAAAAAATGGGCCCCCTCTCTGGGGAAGGGATGCCTGCAGACATCTGAACAGCGAAGTGAAATAGGAAGCCACAGGACAGTGTTGACAACCAGAGACTAAGGATGTCCCTCATGTTGGCTCATCTGAGGAGGCGGTTAAGTCGTCTGGATTCTGGAGGGAATAGTTGGTTTAATTTTTGTGCACTTTTATATTGAAGCCCATCGACACTTGTGAACTTGAAGCTCAGATCTCTGTTCTTTAAAGGGTGGAATGGCGCGCCTCCTGTGGATGCCTGGGGTGAGGTTCGATTGTTGTTTGCACTGCTTTTCCCACTTGAGGGTGACAGCTAGCTAGCGGCCACCTCCCTTGTTGTACATGTGGCTTCTGACACCGCTCATGCCCTGGCCAGGGAAGACAACTGGTTTGCTGCTGCTGTTTTTGAGACAGGGCCTCCTTCTGTAGTGCAGTGCATTCTCTCCTGTTTTAGCCTCTGGGATGCTGTACCAGGCAAGCTGGCTTCTTTCTCAGTGAGCAACAATGTGATTGGCAGGACAGGAGAAGGGGACGGGAACCCAACTACGCTTTATCTTGACCACTATCGATTATAGGCAAATGTTTACCATATCTATGGGGGACTTCCCATTTCATTAGTACTTAGCAACAACTGTCAACATTCCTTCTAGGCTCCGTCCCATAGTTACCTGGCAACATTCAGATATTCCTGGCTTACTATAAAAAGGGGTTGTTTGCCCCCTCCTCTCTCTCTCACTGCCTTACCCTCTTACTCTCTTCCATCTTGGTCCCTTCTCTCTCCGTTCCCCTCCCCACTCCATGTGTTCATGGCGGGCCTCTCTTCCTCCTCTTCCTCCTCCTCCTTCTTCTCCCTCAACTCCCCTCCACATGCCCTAAATAAACTCGATTCCATACTATATCTGTCACATGACTAGTACCCCAGGGGGAAGGGATGCCTCACTCAGCATGGGCCCGCAGAGGCACTCCTCCTACCTCACCATACAGCCCCTCTACCAAACATATCCCTGGCTCCTTCTTTCTTTTTATAAAACACAACAACTACCAGTGGTTAGCCTCTTTTGCTTAGTTTCATCCAACTGTTCTTCGGTCTTAAAATCTGACAGATCAGATTGATCTTTTATTAAATATGAAATGTAAAGGCGGGTTTACATTCTCCTCAGCAAAGGTGCTAGTGTAAGAATTGGATATGCCAGTAAGTGATGTTCTGGGAGAATCAGCCCCCCTTAGTCATACTTAGGGCATAGGAAACAGCCAGTGGATATGTGGTTAGACAATTGTGGGGTCTGAGGCTGCATCATCTATGGTGTTGGGCCTAGGGCACCTCAAGCCAGTAGACTTTAATATGCAAATTCTGCCCACCAACTTCCGCTTCTCTCCCATTCCCACGCTCCCTAGCCTCCTTGCCACCAGGCAGGCCACACCACTAACTGTGGCCAGTGGACTCAAGATGAGAACCATCAAGTATCAGCTTAAGTCTGAGCTTGGAGATCCTAGGTTCCTGCTGTGGTCACAAGACCAATGTGACCTGTGCTGGAATTTTCTGAGTGATGAACACCTCATCCATTAAGCCACTTAGACTTAGGGTACCCCAGCACACCTGTCTCTGTGAATGGTTCTCACTGTGGCTTTCTCCTTGGACATTGCTGGGGCTGGAGAGATGGCTCCCTGGCAGCACAGTTTCCATTGCCCATGGTGGATGAATCACAACTGCTTCTAACTCTAGCTCCAGGGGGATTGATACCCTTTTCTGGGTATCACACATATACAAATACACACAAACACACAGATAGAGACATAGATAGATACACACACACACACACACACACACACAAAAACAACAACAACTATATCACACCTTTGTGAACAAATGTCACAGCAAGAGAATTGGCCACCTGCATGAACATCTGCATTCCATCCCTTCGGCCCAAGTCCCATTTGGGAGAAGATAAATTTCTCCCTAAACTGCTAGGAATTCATCTCTAAGCTGTCACGTCTCTAGAATATTACTCTGGATGGATGCTATTGTCAAGTGCAACAAGATAAGGGATTATTTTGAGATGCTCGACCGGCTCTGGTTGGCTGCTTCTGCTTCTATACACGGGAGAGACTGCCAAGCCATGGTCCTAGAACTGTTTCATGTTTGCCAGAAGCAGGATTTCATCACTGTGTCAGTGCGTGGTGTAGAGGATCAGAAGCGTCATCTGCGTTGTTATTTCCTGTTAGTGACGTCAGGGCAAACAATGGTTACCCATCTATTTATACTGTTCTGTCAAACAATGAATGTGGATCTGCCTTCACAATAAATACTTTAGGCTAATAAGACCAGCAAAAGAAAGTTGTGTGTTTGACTTCCTTATTAAACTTTCTGATTACTAAACTCTAAGATACACGGTTGGGATAATAGTCAATTCTTCCATTTGTTCATTCATTCACTTACATAAACAATACATTTAACGCCTGTGTTGTGCTAAGCATGCGAGGGCTCTGAGTATTCAAAGTTTAATAGCAATTCACAGATTTATAAAAACATATTACAGGTCTGATCATTAAATAGTTGGTAGTTGTAGTCTTAACAGTAAAAAATAGATGGATAGTTTCCCTACTTTATTGGATACTGGGAGCTTGATGGATAAGGAATGAAATTCCTGAAAGTTAAGGCAATTAATTTTACTATGGAAAGAGTAAGTAAGTATCTTACCAAGCCAGAAGTACAATTAAGTTAACTTGAAGAGTAATTTGAAAATGTCAAAGGTTGTGTTAAGTACAAATAACAAGGTAGCGTTTCACACTCTAGGACCCTATGGAGAATCTACCGGGCACATTCTCTTCTCCAGGACACAGAAGGCACTCAAGTAAATACTTGGTGGTGATGAGGTGCCAAGTGGAGGCTTCCGTCGTCCCCTCACTGCTGAAGCATTTCTTGCTTCTCTTGCCGACCCTGGCAGCAGCTACTGTAGCTGGAGGAAGGGGCCTTTGAGCATGTGTGAAGCTTCATCTTACACCTCAAGAGGCACACCAGCCACTGGCCATGTGCAAGACTGTGGCTTCTAGCCATGTTCTGAAAGTAGAAACTAACAGATCTAAGGCCAGGGACCGTGGTGCGAACCTGTAATTCCAGTACTTGGGAGGCTGAGGCTGGAAGAGGGTGAGTTCAGAACCAGCCTGGGGGCATTACAAAGTAACAGTCTGACCTAGTTCCCACCCTTCAATTAAAAGACATATTTGGGGGCTAGGGAGTTGGCCCAGTATGTAAAGGCTCAGCCTGCTAAGCCTGATGAGAAGATTGGATCCCTGAGTCTTACATGGTAGACGGTGTCCTCTGACGGCCACAAAGACACAACAGAGAACTGTCCAGTGCAGCACACCTTCCCAGTATTAAAAACCAAACAAACCACTTCTGCTACTCAGACACATCTGGTAGCGATCCATCCTAAGGGTTTCGGAAACAGTATCAATGAACCCTTGTGCTTTCATTTGGCAAAGAGCAAACTGAAGCTGGCAGTTGTCCACACATTAGGGGATAGAGTTAATTTGTTCACTTTTATTTCTTTGCACAGAACAAAATTTTGTCTGAAAATACTATAAAATTTCTTCTAGATTCTAGCTTGTCTCCCGACCAGCCCTTACCGAGACAGACACTCGTTTCTACAGCTTGCTCCTGTATTAAACAGTTGTCTTAAACTAGGCGACCGCCCACAGGACTAGCATTTCTATTTGACACAAAATATCCCACATCCAACATTTGACACAAACATCCAACAATAAAAAAATAATAATAAACGCTCTATCTGGCCCTCCAGCAGCCCTCTCCTTCTCTTCACTGGTTTGTGGCTCCATTTCTGCTCCTACAGGTTCATGATACCTGGACATCTATCATTTTGCACAATGAGCTTTGAACTAGATAATATGAGCCTTCCCTACAGCCTAATATTGCATTTCTCGCTGACATTTAGTTGAGAGATAGCTCGATTTCAACAACTACTGGGTGTGCAAATCAGTCAGGCACAAATTAGCAGAGCTCTACTATAATTTGATTTTAAAGGTTATTTCCTTGTTGCATTTAAGCTATGACTGCCTGTAAAGGGATGTGGAAGATGAACTCTGCACATGACTGTCATTACTGCTCCCTCTTCATTTTTCTTATTCAACAGTTCTGAGAAGACTCACCCCACCTTGTCACAGAGTGAGTGAGCTCTGTTCTCTGCCTATCATTGATCTTTCAGGTAAAACAAATGGTCATGTGCAAACACGCAGCTTGTCATAGGTATGCCTCTGACCTGAACTCAAAGCAAGCCCCACACAATGACTCCATTGTTCATGGAGGCTGGAGGTTTCCTTTTGACCAAACCTATGGTGCCTGAGGAAGCAAGTGGAAACAATCCCCATAAAATCTCTTAAAGACCTCACACTGCAAAAATATTTACATATTAAACATTTTCAGATAGCCTGCAATCCTCAAGAGCTGTTAGAACAGGGGCAGGGATCCTCATGTAAAGGCAGGGCTTTCTGAACCTAACTCCTATAGCCATGTTCTTCAGCCAGTCCTGCAGAAGGGAACTCATTATCATGTGACCCAATGTTGTTTTGTGAACTTGGGTTTATGCTAGGACAATGACAGTAACTCCTTGCTCTGCTCTCTCCACGAAGGAGGCGCATGCCAGGACAGAAACTGCAGTCTCTGAGCTTCTCCCATGCTTGTTTTACATAAATTCACTTCTGCTCCACAGTTTTTCAAAGAGCAACACTTTGCTCTCTATCTGTCGATAAGTCAAGCATTTGGTCTGCTGAATTCTTTGGCAGCGAGTAAACCATTCTAGATGGGGTGGGAATTTCATGCAGTTTGAAGAGCTACTTGTGTGAACATATAGACCTTTATTAAGCTCCTTAGGAGAGATTTAAACGAGGACAAAATTAAACTTGAAGAGCATCAAGTTAGAAGTCTAGCCAAAGAGTTAAAGAATTGCTTTAAATACTGCTCCCAGTTTCTCAAAGGCCACGGGCACTCCAAACTTCTTCTGCAATAATGCCAGTTTGCAGTTGTTCATTCTAGGCGAATCAAAGGGTTGTAACATTGTAGCAGAAAGAGGATAAAATGTCTTAGAAATCAACCTCCCAGGAGAACCTCTACCAGTCACCAGATAGGATCCTAAACATAATTTCTACATGCAGGGCATGCAAATGAACTGAAAATGATGTAACCTATGTCACTGCACCCAATACACATCAGCGAACCCAGAGGGTTTTCATCTGTGCCAGCTTTTCCAAACTACCTCATGAGTGGTCCCAAGTGCTGTGAGCCAGCTGCCAGGGCCACTTCAGCTTCTGGAACTGCCTGACTCTAGGAGCTCTCAGGGTGTTGAGCCTTACTTTGATTTCTAATAAAGCTTTGTCAAGGTGACGAGAACTGGACTAAACAGATGTCATTTTTCTTCTTTTTATGATGCTGCCCTACCTAACCCATAATTCACGGGCAGAAGTTTATAACCAAATTAAACTCAAAAAGTTTAGCAAGACACAAAAGGTGATGTTTCCTAAGAAGTTACTATTGTTATTGTTGTTGTTGTTAAACTATGATGATGAAGATGACGATGCATTATCATGGTTTTACTCTCTCTGTCCTGGAACCCATTATGTAGACCAGCCTGATCTCAAACTACCAGAAAACCACCCATCTCTGCCCTCTTAACACCGGGATTTCTAAGGTATTTTAAAATGCTTTTCTTTAACACTCAGCTTTTAGAAAATGACAGTGAAGGTTTGCAGATGTCAAGTTAATGTCTTAAATTTGTAGCTTTGTGGATATACTGATGGACACTCTGGCTTTGGGAGAAGTGAGGTGATATCTACTTAACTCTACAAAGCCAGGGGGCCTTTAAGCAGAATACTGGAGTTTGGACTCCCCCAGAACCTATGTAAATGCTGACTGGGGTTGGCAGCCCTCTTGCAATTGCAGTGTGTAAAAAGCAGGGCCCAGGAGTGCCTAGAGCAAGCTGACTACCAAGACTAGCCTGTATCAGAGAATTCTGGGCACAACTTAAGGACCCTGACTAAATCGGTAAGGTAAAGAACAATCAACCAAGACTTCCCTTGTTACCCTTGGGTCTCAACATGCACATGCACAGACACTTGTGCCTACAGCCATGCAAATAAGCACCCATAACTGCATAGATCACATGTACATGCAAAATTAAGAACTTCATCTAGAACTGTTCTTCTTTGTTTAAAAAAAAAAAACAGAACATCTTTACGAATTTTTTATGAGTTGTATTTTTTATGCATATTGGTGTTCTGCCTGCTTGTAACCTAGAGCTGAGAGTGTCAGTTTCCCAGGAACTGGAGTTACAGACAGATGTGAGCTGCCATGTGGGTTCTGGGAATTAAACCTGGGTCCTTTGGAAGAACAGCCAGTGCTCTTAACCGCTGAGCCATCTCTCCAGCTCTGAGAACTACACTTCTACAAGAACAGATGCAGCAAATGTTTGCTATGTCAATTCTACTTTTACATTAGCATGACTAACATAGAGTTGATGCTTAGGCTTTAATAGCCTTTATATTCCTTGTCACTCTAGACCTAAATATAGCCATTGTGAATGACTATTGATAGACTTTGACACTGAGTAAGACTGTGTATTCATATCAGAAAAGCTCCAACATTTCTGAACCGTGTACTAACACCTTAGTACTTTATATATCAGAATTGTGAGGAGGTACTTAGAAAATATGCTAAAGTCGTTGCATGGTGAATGACCTGCACCTTCATATGTGGTCACTTCCTTGATGGAGCAACCCAGGTAACAGCATACTGAACACTATCTGAGATGTATAGGGTAAATAATGGCTTAAAACAGATAAATAGTTCACTGAGTATCTACACAAGGCTTAACATTAATATTTCACAAACAACTTGATTGATAGCAACCCCATCAGAGCTAGTGTTTAGGGAGGAAAGGGTGTTAGTATGTATACTGGGGGAGGGGAGCTAATTGTATGTAACACTTCCTCCAGAAATGAGTTAGAAGCATCTAGAATGAGAGCTGACATGTCCTAGACTTCAGTAGGCAATCTTGTGTAGGAATTTCTTTCTGTCTTAATTAGCCAGTGTCAGAACCCACCGTTACAGAAAGTGTCTGTAAGGGAAACAAATCTAAAAGAGAAAGGGTATGAATTCTACACAGGGCGGGTGTTGGGTACATTTTCTAGACACTGCTGACAGACACCTGAGACGAAGGGACATGTCGTGCTGAGGAAGCACACCGAATAACTTCCCTGAAAACAACATGAGGTAGCAGGAGTCACTTAAGTAACTCCAGGATGCCGAAGCACAGACCAGACCTTCACAGAAAACCTTGAGATACACAAGGCCACTCTTCTGAAACTGACAAGCAACAGTGAAAGCTCTGGTTTTGTTTGTTTGTTTTTGTGAAGGCCCTGAGCATGCATTTGGTCAACAAGTATTTAATATGTCATCCTTATACATAATACCAGGTGGCAAGCAGCCTGATTTTGGACAACTGAAATAGTAAAAAACAAACAAACAAAAAGACAAAGTCCACACTTCTTATCCAGAGAGTTATTTGGGATTTTTTCAAATATATTTCCTACTTGAAAAAAAATTGTTAACTAATAAATTTTTTATTTATTCACTTTGCATCCTGCTTACTGCCCCTTCCCAGTCACCCCTCCCACAATCCCTCTCTCTCCTCCGTCCCTTTCTGAGTTGGTGGGTATATACACACATATATACACACATATATCCCTCCCCTGTGTAGCCCCCATCCTGGCACATCAACTCTCCCACTGAGGGGTAGGCCCATCCTCTCTGACTGAGGCCAGACAAGGCAGCCCAGGTAGAAGAACATATCCCGCAGACCTACTTCTTTTTTCAAAACATGCAGCAGCAGATAAAAACAGAAATTTATCCTCAGAGAGAAGATGGTAAAGTTCACAAAAATGAGTGTGATCACTACAGGGGCTTAAAAGAGTTTCCAACAGGGGACAGAGTGACAACTCAGCAGTTAGATTCTTGCTCTATAGTAGACCAGGTGAGGTTCACAGCTCCCTCACCAGCTCACAACCCCTCTACAGTTCCACTGGATTAAATCCCAGCCCTGGCGTTCAAGGACATACCTGTACACATGGGGTTTACATAGACTCAAGCAGGCACATACACATTCTAATATGTATATGTGTGTGTATATACAAATATATATATATATACACAATTATACATATTTGTATACACACATATATGTGTATACATATTTGTCTATACATACAGACACACAGTCTCACACACACACAGACACACAGACACACACACACACACATACACACAGGAAAAGGGTAATCACTTACTGTACCATTATGCATATCTTGCCAGGCTGGTTACTGTCATGGTTCACAGGTGTTGCAGCTGGGTAGGTCTGTTTAATTGTTTCCCTCCCTTGGCAGCTTGCATGGTATTTTCTGTAACCATGGTAGCGAGACCACACTCGCTTTCAGTGTGAAAGAGGCCACACTCGCTTTCAGTGTGAAAGAAGCTTTCAGGTTAGATCCAGGTTGAATTATGAAGTCCTGGGTTTAATTATGAGTATTTACAGCTATAGGGGTGCACCTTCAAACCCCGAGACACAACAGAGGGCTACACAGATAATCTATGATGTTTTAGGAGTCACCTGGATTATCCTAAACAACCAGTCAAAAGGAGGGTTTCTTGTGGGGAATGCTGTTATCCCAAGTGGCTGAACATTAAGAAAAATGAATACAGGTACACATCTTAAGGGGAAAATAGCCTAGATCCAATAAATAAATAAATCTACATCATAGCATTTGCATTTATGGTCCAGCGAGTCAGCTGTGAAACAGCATCTCCAAGAAGTGACTGCATAAACAAGACTGGAACAACGGGAATAGCAAAGCCATGTTAACATGAAGGGGGGGAATTTTACAAGGTCCCATCCCTAGACAAAGAACTCTAGGCAACTAATGCTGGGTGATGGAGACAGAGCCTTTCCCAGGGATGAGGCCCCTATGTTGTCTAATACAGAATGGTCAGCCCTAAAACCATGCATCCACAAATGACAAAAAGACTCAGTGAGTTATATTTATTAACATATATATATGTGCACACATATATGCATGTGTATATAACCAATAATTAAAGAAAAAGGCTATCATTTGAGGGGTCCATGGAAAGGGTTTGAGGGAGGGTATCTGGGAGGTGCTGGAAAGGGAGGAAGGAAAGCAGAGTATTCTATTTCAACAGCATATTTAAAAAGGGAACACAAAATAAGACAGACAGATAAAAGAAGCCCTACTAAGGGTCAGTATGAAATTGAGATAAACCAGAAGAAATTTTATACAACTTAAAGTTCAGTTATGTAAGACAATGAGGAAGACCTGAAACTATTATAAAATCATCCAAGGGATTAGTTCAGAGAAACCATGATGCTTAGCTTTAGTTGTTAACACAGTCTGGAATAGCCAAGATAGGCTGTGGACATATCTGGGGGTGGGTTGGGGTGTTTGATTATATAAATCAAAGGTGGAAAGTGTCAGCGACCGTGGGTGCATCATTTCCTATGCAGGGGACCCTGTCTGCACAAGAGCAGAGGAATGCAGCTGAGACCCTGACGCTTTTCACTGCATGAGATGTGATTACTGTCCCGGTGTCTGACACTCTGACTTTCCTGAATAAAGGGCCAGAGTTCTATTTTATCACAACAGCAGAAAGTGAAAGCAAGAGGCAGCCCAAGTGAGCATCCTCTAGGCTCCCCAGGACCTCTGTACAACGGTTAATGAAAGGAAAGCACGATGTATCAAAAGCAAACATTACACCTTAATGCATTTTTACTCATGGTGAAGAATTATAAGAGAACACAGTTACTATCAGATCCTAATGGAACTTTCAGATATCTACAGGGAAAAATGGCAAATTCAGTTAAACTAAAATAAATCTGCCACTTGGGAGCTGGCAAAACGGCTCAAACTGTAAAGTGCTTTGTGCTCACACATGAAGACCCAACTTTGTGGCACCCAGCACCAATGTAAAAAGTCTGGCCCAGCAATGTCTGTCTGCAATTCCAAACTAAGGGGGCAAGAGACAGGCCAAGCCCAGAAGTTCACTGGCCAGCCTAAGGGAATAGTCGAGTTCCGGGTTCAGTAAAAGAGCCTGTCTCAAAAAGAAGGAGGGGCTGGCAAGATGGCAAGTCATCACTTGCTGACCAATGATATAAGTCTGATGACCTGAGTTCAATCCCTGAAAGCCACGTAAGGATGGAAAGAAATGGACCATTTCCACAGACTTGGCCCCTGACCTCCATTCACACACCAGGGCATGCATACCTTCACATATGCAATAGAAAACATTTACATCTAAGCACACTAATAAATAAAACTAAATTAAAAAAATAAAATGGGGTGGAAAAAAGGAAGATGCCAAATCTTGATCTCTGGCTTCCGCGTAGATATACATACCCTCACAGACATTACACAATTGCACAAATACACCACATACATGTATGTATAAAAATGTAAATTTGGAGCTGGTAGGATAATAACTGTGATGGTATGGGTGACCATGGCCCCAAAGGCTCTTTTATTTAAATTTTGGCTCCTTAGTTGATGGACTGTTTTGGGAAGGATTAGGAGGTGTGGCCTGTTGGAGGAGGTGTGCCAATGGGGATGGGCTTTGAGGCCTTAAAAACCACACATCATTCCTAGTCTGTGTCTCTCTATCTCTATGTCTCCCCCCAACTTTTGGGTAAAACAGAAGCTCTCAGCTACCTCTCCAGGACCTTGCCTGCCTGCATGCCTGGCTCACTGCCATGGTTAGCATGGACTAACTCCCTGTAACTGTAAGCAAGCCCCCAAGGAAATGCTTTCTTCTATAAGTTGCCTTGGTCATGGTCATAGTGTCTCTTCATAGCAACAGAACAATAATACATGATCCAAATGTAACTTATGCAATTTGCTGTATTTCTATGTACCCTTCCTAGCATTATCTCATTATCCTAATTAAACTGAGGTGTGGGGATCAGATTTGAGAGCAATACTCTCTTCACTGAGGCGACATATATGCCGAAGACTTCGTTGTGTCCCAAATGGTCCTTTTCCCAAGTTTTATATTCTGCTTTTGTTACTATATTGATATCCAGTTTACAAACACTTCCAAACAGAATAAATGTTAAGAAAGAATCCACATGGAAGAAAACCCCCAGGAGATCAGCATCTTTCCGGGGAGAGATCTCAAGTAGTTGAAGCCTTACAGTCATCACAGCTTCTACCTGCTACACCTGTGAGACGCATGCTGCTACCCTGGGGACACTCAGCATCCCGAGTTAGTGGCACCTGGGTAGGAAAATGGTAAATCCTCTATGCATCCTCTAGACTTGTTTGCAGCAGAAGGCAATGCCAAGGACAGTCATCTTTAACCAAGAGAAGGATGCAAATTAGAGACTCACAGAGCTGGTGGTGAGGACTCATCCCATCTCACATTCCAAAGAGTATGCTCTCAATCTAGGGCAATGCCTCTGGAGGCAGGAAAGCACCAACTTCCTCACTTCTTTAAGCAAGGGGGCTTAAGAGTCCCTGAATTAATCTTTGAGTTTCACCCTTTCTAACAGTACTGGACCAGTCACAACTTGCTGATTAAATAGGTGGCAAAATGAGCTCATCAGTTCTGAAGGCCAGATTTTAGAGTTGAAAGTCACACGCCCACACACCGATCTGTAGGTCAACTTTCACATTAGCTGTCAAAAGAAACTACCAAGATGGACCCCAAACTGCAAAGAAACCCCTTACTGCTTCTTGTGGCTCTCATTTTTTGCTACTTCAAATATCAGAGTTAGTCATGAAGTCGGTTCTGCAGCATCTAGACTAGGGATACTTTTGTAATTAAGCTTCAAGGGTGTGATGGTCATTCTTCTTTACAACCCTCTTTGAAGAAGTGTCCCCTACCCACTGTTAGCAAAAGACCAAGTGGAACAACTCCTTTACCCCTGAAGTAGAAATACTATGGCCAAGTGGTGTGCAGTGTCAAGTGTGTGGTCAGTGTGGCCAAACAGACATCATAAATACTTAAGGCAGCCACAGATTTAAGGACAGTCCATGCACGTACAAGAATTGAGCAACTCTAGAAAAGGAATTCCTTACGGTAGTTATACAAACATTGAGACGTGGCTTACCCTTTCAAGAAGCCTCAGAAACATGTTGAACAAGGACAGAGTTCTTAAGTTCTGAAAGCTGAGGCAACATCGTTAGGGCTTTTGTGGAATTCCACAACTCTGGTACTTTAAAGTTCCTAGCACACCCAAACGTGGCATGGAATCCACATACTTCAAAACATACCTACGAAGTGTAACCCAGCCTCACAGGACGGGCGTGCTTACTGGAGACACCAAAGGCACAAACTCAAGTTTTTAAGCAGTGGTAGGAAGTGTTCTTTCAAAAAAAAAAAAAAAAAAAAAAAAAGCATGCATCTCCGAGAGAAAACACTTAGTTCTTCTTTTACCAGAAGTGATCAATTCAGTCAGTCTTCAATCTCAATATGAACCCCTCCGCTCAAAGCTGAACTCAGAACTTTTAAGTTCTTAGAACTACACCAGTGTCTTAGTCAGGGTTTCTATTCCTGCACAAAACAACATGACCAAGAAGCAAGTTGGGGAGGAAAGGGTTTGTTCAGCTTACACTTTCCACATTGCTGTTCATCACCAAAGGAAGTCAGGACTGGAACTCAAGCAGGCCAGGAAGCAGGAGCTGATGCAGAGGCCATGGAGGGCTGTTTCTTACTGGTTTGCTTCCCCTGGCTTGCTCAGCTTTCTCTCTTATAGAACCCAAGAGCACCAGCCCAGGATGGCACCACCCACAACGGGCCCTCCCACCCTTGATCACTAATTGAGAAAATGCTTTACAGCTGCATCTCATGGAGGCATTTCCTCAAGGGAGGCTCTGTTCTCTGTGATAACTCCAGCTGTGTCAAGCTGACACACAAAACCACTCAGTACAACCAGCATGGCTAATGGGGAGGGAGGGTGAGAGGGACGCACGACTGGAAGAGGAAATACAAGAACGGCACTTGAGAAGCCATCTGGAATGGGCACTGAGCACCTGTACCTGTATCCAACTGCACAGTGGCTCCTCTGCTTCCTGCATCACTTGTGGAGTCAGCCACAAGATCCCTGGGGTCTGTGCCATCCTTCTCCATGGCAACAGGTTTATAATTAAACAGAATATCCAGACACACAGTCTAGGAAATAGTATAGCTTGTAAACTTCAGTTATATAAAAAGCTTTTTAAAGGAATAAAATGTAAGCGCTTGACGCTCCTTACTGAAGATACAAGAAAATATTTTAGAAGACCAGACACTGTCGGAGGCCCTGAAGACACTGAAGGGGACCTTCTGAGTATGCCCATGATTCTCTCCTGTCGCAAAGCTTTCCATTCCACGAGATGACCTAGCTTTTTTTCTTAAAGAACACTTCCTACCACTGCTTAAAAACTTGAGTTTGTGCCTTGAGCCATAGCCATAGGTCCTAAGAGTTTTATCTCTAGGACTGCCATAGAAAGACATTTGCTAAAAGCTATGTTCAGGAAACAAAACAAAGACCAAAATGGAGGACGGGGGATGGGGTGTGTGGGGGTCAAGCCTCATTTGATTGAAGTTACCATCACGGCTGAGGTCAAACTTTGCCCAGGTGATTGTTGTTTCAACTTCTCCCACAGGTCTGTCAGCCAGTTTCAGGGGAACTACATAAAATAAACTGATTAAACTACTGCTTTCCTAAAGTTGATGTAAAAAGTAAAGGATCAGGTCAGGACAAAAACAAAAAAACAGTAACAAAAGGCCCTTTCTTTTCTTTTGAGATTAGATCAGAAAATTTGCCAAGTAGGTCTTACCCTCCCCTCCCAAGGGCTGGGATTGCAGCTGTTTGGGCTTATGTGGCCCTTGGGATCCAACCTAGGACTTCATAAATGATATAGAGAAACACAGTATCAAGGGAACCACGCCTCCAGCCCTGCAAAACGCCCCCAATAGGGTTCCAGGGTTTGCCACACTTATTCAGGTGCACAGGGGTGGGGGTGTCTCACCATTTTCTATATGAGACATATTACCTAACTGCAAAGTAGCTAATTTCAAAATGAGTCACTGTCTGACACCCTTTCCGCCAACATTTTTCTTGTGCTTGTGTACACGAGAGTGTGCCCATGGAGGCCTGAGGCTGATCCTTCCATTTATGAGTTTTGCTCTGGAGATCACCAGTCTCTGCTTTCTGAGGCTGGGGTTACAAATGGGCTGCCACACTCACCGGGCATTTATGTGGGTTCTACAGATTGGAACCCTGATCTTCATGCTTGGCCAGCAAGTGCCCTAAGAGCTATCTCCCCATCCCGTTTGACTGTTTTTTTTTTAAAGCCAAAATCATGGTCTACCTCATAAATGCCTCTTTTCTGAGATGGTGGGGTGAGCTTTTCTTGTGAGGAAACTTAGCAGTACTCTCACTCTCCTACAATGATCTGGGATGTCTGAGTATGTGGAAAAATATACCTAAAATACTTTGCAAAGATCAGTCCCTGGGTAGAGCCCTAGCTCACGGTCCCCTCCAAGCTGCTCCGGGTTTTCTCTCTTGCTGGAACTTCCTGGGACAGAATGGCAGTTTCGTGCCTCCTAGAGACACTCTAGGAAACCTGCTCTGTCTTCATGTCTCCCGAATCCCTTCTATCCATCCCCATCCCTCTCACCAAGGTACGAAAGCTTTGCCCCTCTTTCCTTGCTCCAGAGTCCTGCTGATCTTCCCACTCTCTGACCCCATCCCATCCTGCCCCATGCAGAAGGCCAACAACTGCCCTGTAGACACAGACAGTGCTAATTAATGGCAGTGAGTGGCTCTGTCCAACATGAAAGCCAGCGGCTGAGGATTATAAAGTGGATGGGGGAGGGGCCGGTCAGTAAAGCATTTGCCTTGCAAACACAAGAATTTCAGTTCAGAATTCCTGTAAAATCTGTAGGTGTGGCAGGGTGGACTTGTAATCCTGCAGCAGGCCTGTGGAAACAGGGAGGTCCCTGGAGCTCACTGGCCTGTCTATCCTAACGGATGGTCCCCAGGTCATGGGCAGTCTGTGTCTCATAGAAGATGAAGCTGAGGATGACACCCAAGCTTGTCCTCTGGCCTCCACATGCATGTGCACACACGTGTCACATGTCCTATACTCATAGATGGAAAAAGGTAAAGTGGATTGACAGTTGGGGGTGCTGCATAGATGGAAAGAGCTAGAATTTTGTTAAGAGTATCTGGCCAGACTTAGGGCAGAGACCAAAATATTCTGTGAGCCATTTTTTGCATTCAGGTATAATGCTATCATATATATTATAACACATGGTACTTACATATTATACTACTTAGCCCTTTACAGAGAAAACAGTAATGGCTAATACTGGAATAGGCTGTTAATTGTGACAGATACATGTGGTAGATAAAATCTCTGAACTTTTTACGCCCGGTTGAGATTCAAGTCCTATTAGGGAATTAAGTGAAATTATAGACACCAACATTAAAAATAATCAAAGTGTCTCTGGAGATGGCTTGGTCAAGCATGGGCAATCGTGCAAAAAGGCCGAGTGCTAGCCTGTGTCATAACACCAGTGCTAGGAGACAGGAACAGGAGGATCACAGGAGCTTTCAGGAAATCTAGTTCAGCCAGTCAGGGAGCTCCAGGATCAGAGAAAGGCCTTGTCTGTATAAATGAAGAAAGAAAAATAGAGAAGACAGTTGAAGGCACTTCTGGCCTCTGTGTGTGTGCACTCATGTGAGAACACACACACACACATCACCGGAAAAGAAGTATTCTTTGATATTTCACACTACAGTGAAGGTGGAAATAGCTAAGCTAGGAAGAAAATATTTCTGAGGTTGCCAGTTTTCATTGAGGTGTTGTTCAGTGTTATTTGATGGTTTCTGAAGGTGGAGTTATCTGGAGTGTATAAAAACTGCTGATTTTTAACTACAACCTAGCTAATCCATCCAGTTATTACAACAACCTCGTAGGAGATAAACATTGGAGAGTTAAGAATAATCAAAATGTTTTCAAACAAACAAACAAACAAGAAACCAACAAAAAAGAAGTCAGACTTTTTATATAACCCAAATGTAAGTTATTTTACATATCATACCTGCTTCCCTTGAAATTAAACAATACAAATCATTAACAGTTAAAACTGCAGTTAGGTCATTTTCTGGCCAGCCTTGGCCACTGAAATTACAAACTATAGGTTTCGTGTTCCCATCTGAGTCACAGAGATGCCAGAGAGACAGCGAAGGCTGGCCTTGCGCCAATGGCCATGAACAGCCTACAATGATCCCGGAAAGACAAAGACTGTCACAGGACAGGTGAAGAGCTGCCACATTAGCAAGATGTCTGTCTGGAGTAACAGTCAAGTTGACACTCTGACCCGCCCAGGTCATTCTCCTGTCCCCACTCCACCCCAGAAGAAGCCTGATGCTCAAGCAGACTGGGCCTTTCTTGGGGCCTTGGGGATCATCCTGCAATAACCCTTCTCAGTTTTATTTCCTGCTTACCGTTTTTTACCACACGACTGTATCCCAGGGGCCTTCCCTTCTGCTCATTAACTCAGCAGACACCAGTTTCCCTCCTCTTTAGGCTACACAAAGAGACCCAGAAGCAGCTGGGAGCCTAACACTGAGATATTCTCCAGGGTGAAGCAGGTCTCACTCAACAATGCTACATCCCACTGAAGGGCTTGGCTTCCTCCCATCAATCACTATAGCAACCAAAGGTGTCCATTTTCCCCTACAATTAGCTGCCCACAGCCACAAAGTGCTGGTATCAGACTGAAGACTGTCGCAACCTTGGGTGGTCTTCTTTTAGGTGTGAAGCATCTCTGGGTTTGGGTTAGGGTCAGGGTAAGGGCTAAAGGGTAAGGGTTAGGGTTAGGGTTTTGCATTCAGGGTTAGAGTTAGGGTTAGGATTTTACACTCAGGGTTAGAGTGAGGGTAAGGGTTAGGGTTAGGGTTTAATACTCCATGTTAGAGTTAGGGTAAGGGTTAGGGTTAGGATTTTACACTCAGGGATAAAGTTTAGGGTAAGGGTTAGGGTTAGGGTTTTACACTCAGGGTTAGAGTTAAGGTAAGGGTTAGGATTTTACATTCAGGGTTAGAGTTAGGGTTAGAATTAGGATTTTACACTCAGGGTTAGGGTCAAGGTAAGGGCTAAAGGGTAAGTAAGGGTTAGGGTTTTACACTCAGGGTAAGAGCTAAAGGGTAAGTAAGGGTTAGGGTTAGGATTAGAATTTTATGTTCAGCTTTGTCTAGCACAGTGGTTCTCAACCTTTGTAATGTTGCAACACTTTCATACAGCTCCTCATGTTGTGATGATCCCTAGACATCAAATTATTTTTGTTGTTACCTCATGACTGTTAATTTTGCTATGATGATGAATTGAAACATCTGATATGTAAGATATCTGATATGCAGCCCTGGTGAAAGGGCGAACCCCCAGGCTGAGAACTACCGGTTTGGAGATTTAACTCGCATAGCAAGTGTTTTACTAATTCTATAACCAACCACACCTGTAGAATATTAGCATCTTCATAGATCGTAAATCCACCTCATCTGTCCCTTAAGAGAAACTCTAGCAAGGATTGCCATCTTACAAATAGGAAACAGATTCAGAAAAGTTAAGGGACAGCAGCACATGGGGAGAGGTTGATGGCAGAAATGTCTCTCAAATCTAGGATTTTCCTTACTATACACTATCAGGCCATTTGTAAAACTGCACACACACACTTAAGTGTTAATTCTTCTCTTGTTGTTGACTTGAAAAAGAACCTGTCACCTTAAGGGTTAATATTAAGAAGGGTCCAGGGCTGGTGCCATGTCTAGTGTGGAAAGCCTCACAGAGTTGGTCTCTGACCTCCACACCTGCCATGGCATGTCTTGGAATAAATAGATAAAGAATAAATGAACATGAAAGAATTGTGGAAGTGACAAATGTGGTCAGAGATGGAAGTGAACCAGTCCTTCCTGTTGGCATTAACTCTAGCACTCTGAAAGATGGTGGTTAGACTGCGCATCCTGTGGAGCCAGTTAGGAGATGCCTTCTTGCCACTGTTGACTTCAGGGCCCTCGGGCAACTCATTGGGTGGCCAGGCCTGGGAGTTTCCCCATCCTCACCCATCCCCACCATCGCATTCTCAAAGAGGGTGTCACTGACCAGAAGTCTCGGGTAGATAAAAGGTAGAGACAGCCCAAGGCTGTTGGGGCTGCTCTGGCGGGAAGGCTGTGTGGGCAGCACCTCAACATGGAGGTAGCACCAGGAAGGCTGACTCAGAGGCCATCTTGCCACTTCTGAATGTCCAGCTGCCTGAGGATTACACACCACTCTTGGGATGCATCATCTGACCTTTGTATCTTTTCAAGTTGCTCAAAAATGAAATTCCGTTGTTGTTGTTGTTTTCTTCTTCTCCTTCTCCTTCTCCTTCTTCTTCTTCTTCTTCTTCTCCTTCTTCTTCTCCTCCTCCTCCTTCTCCTCCTCCTTCTTGTGACGTAGGCTGAGGTACATACATAGCTTAGCAGATGATGGTGGGAAGGAACAATCCATTGAGGCATAGGTATTTCATGACCTTGAGGTTGTATTGTGACTCTATGTGCATGTCTGGACTTTACAGAAAATTTAATTAAGCTAGACAGTTCATGAATCCAATTACTGCTCCTTTTGTGTTGCTGGGCTGTAGGGAAGGCTCAGTCAGTAAAGAGCTTCCCACTGTGTAAGCATAAGGATCCAAGTTCCATCCACAGAACCCACAGGAAAAAGCTGGGCACAGCAACACATGCTAGTAATCCCTGTGCTGGATGGATGGGCAGAGACAGGCTTTATCTTTGGGATCGCTCACCAGACAGTCAGCTTGTTGAACCAAACTGAAGTCTCCATCTTGGAAAACAGGTAGGTGACACCTGAGGAACCACATCTGAATTGGTCTGGCTGCCCATACATGCATGTATGCACGCACACGCACCTCTCTCTCTCTCTCTCTCTCTCTCTCTCTCTCTCTCTCTCACACACACACACACACACACACACACACACACACCTTTACCTGCATTGCCAGGCACTATACTACAAAGGCACATAAGATCGAAAATGAACACTGTCACCCCCTCTAAGCCATTCTTTATTGTTGGGAAGAAATCCTTCCCCGTTTACCTATGAGATCACATTGACAGACTCTGGGACTCAGCACAGACTGTGGCTCAGAACACTTCTCTCTCTGTAGCATCTAAGAATGTGGCAGATAAAGCCTACAGTATCTGACTTCCTTTAGTTGATAACAAAACACCCACTCTCTCGCTTGCTCGGGCCACTACAGCTGTTTCTCAGCTGTCTCCACCAAGTGTATCCCTGAGCTATGCTGCCGGCCCATCCTGTGCGTGGCTCCCCTCCTCCAGCTTCCGGGAGAACAGCTGTGCAAGCACATCCTGTCCCACACAGAGGCTCACCTACAGTGGGCTTTGTTGACAAGGTGAGATCTCTCACAGGAGAATGCTGAGGACACTGTCTCATGATTACCTATCATTAAAAAAACATCCTAAAAGTTCAGGTCACGAACTCTGACAGCCCCTGTGATCTCTCATCCATTGTCAGACAGTATGGGCTCAACTGTGATCGCTCAGATCCAAGGTTGCTCCCTTCCCCAATCTGTCACAGGTAAGAGATGGCTAGAAGGCTGGAATTTCTCCATTTTATTTTATTTTATCTTTTATCTATGTGCACATGGATGCCCACAGAGGCTAGAGGTATTGTCAGATGCCCTGCAGCTGGAGTTACAAGCAGTTGTGAAGTGCCTGACATGGTTGCTAGGCACTAAATTCAGCTCCCCTGGAAGATGGACAAGTGTTCTTAACCGCAGAGCCTTTTCTCCAGCTTCTGAAACTGCTGTCTAAATAGCTAACCTGAGCTTGCCTCCACAGTGGCTGGCTCCACAGAAGCGAGCATTTGAGAAGGCAAGAACCAGAAGGTACAGGCTAAGCCAACGGATGGAGTCAGCTCAGCCCTGTAGAATTCAACGAAAAGGGAAATATACCCCACTTCTGGATAGAGAAGGGCGAGAAAAGTGTGAAGTCTCTGGTCTTCTAGGCAGTCTTCAGTTCCCTGAGACAGCATCCTGTGTATCCCAAGCTCTCTCAAAATTTATAATGTAGCCAAGAATGATTCTGAGCATCTCATTCTCCAGTCCCTACCTCTCAAATACCAGGATCACATGAATTCATTAGTGTATGGTGTTGGGAACAAGGGCTTCATGGGTACTAGGCAAGCACTTTATCAAGTGGGCTACATCCCTAGTCTAGTGTCCTATTTTGAATGTCAGAGGGTGCCTTAGATGTAATCTGTAAGTATGGTCTTCTGGCTTCATCAAGAACATACAGGCCAGGAAGGTCTTCCCAGAGGAAAGAAAACGGTACAATTAGGGCTCACAGACTAGATAAGTGCATCTGCATAGCTTGTTATGTAGCTACAATACCGGTTCTACAGTCACTCGGGACTCACAGAGATATTGGTCTTCTAAGAATATACCACAGGAAACAAACAAAAGGAGTTTTATTTAATCCTAAAGACTGTAGAAGGGTCCTTAAAGCTCCTTACAGAAACGACAGCAGGAGCAAATCACTGTACAGAAGAATGTTTAGGAAACAAAAGGTTGTTTCCCACTATTTGTTAGAGAGAGAGAGAGAGAGAGAGAGAGAGAGAGAGAATGAGAGAGAGAGAACACTTAAAATCCAGAAGGAGAGATGGGAGTGTCTAGGTCATCCTTATTCCTCTGGAAATGTGGCTGCCTCCTATTTTTAAAATAGCCAACATTGGAGTCTGGAAAGGTATGGCTTAGCAGTTAAGATCACTTGGTGTTCTTCCAAACCTGAATTGAGTTCTGGGCACCTCACAGCTGCCGTAAGTCTAGAAGATGGGTTGCTATCTCCTGGCCTCTGGTTATCTGAACACACATGGGATGCATGCACACACACACAGCCATGCACACACAAATCCATGCAGCTTCCTGTCCCTACTCCTGTTCGTCCTTGGCCATGTGTGAGAACACACATGCAGCTATTTCACTCATCAAGGGCCCTTTGCTACTTAACAACCACAGTTCCTCAAAACAGGCCCTCTGGTCTTCTTTTGTATTTGTGCCTCTGTGGACTTCCCAGAGCCTAGGATGCTGAACGGATTCAGAAGTGTCATCTAGCTGGACTGGCTCCTGGTAGCCACAACAGGAGAGTCACGAGTTGTCCTGGCCTCCACTTACTCTCTCTTCCTTGTTGGGATAGGTGGGGGCTAAAGCAATATTAATTTCCTTCTGTAACAATGCACACTTACTCTCTACTCATAAGGATCTAAAAATAAACATTTACTTAGGTTTTACTCTTTAGTGAAAGAATTCATGACCAGTACAGACTTGCAGTCTCCGTTGGATAGAATTAATAATGTCAAATCTTAACACAAATAAACCTGGGAAGAAAAAATATAAATGTTCCTAAGGAACACTGACAAGTATAAAGGAAATATAAGACATGGAAAGTGTTAGACTTTTTTTTCTATTTTTCAGAGACTCTGTATTTATTTTCTGTCCCAAGGATGATGTCCAATAGATAGCAAGCCGTGGTCTTAGGTCTGAAGGTAAAATTTGCTGACAATCTCGTTTCAAGCACATCCAAAATTAGCAACTAATTCTCTCCACATGCTTTATTAATAGACTCCTGAAACTTGGAGATTGGAGAGAACCACAGTCGGCAGTAGGTCGGCCAATCACATGGGTGGAAGAGAAACACATTCTAAAACAATCATTACCAAAAGACAAAGCTGATAATCCTGACCCAGGAAACTCCTCAATCCGTTACACTTGTGTGCTGCAGCTTAACAAAAGGCAAACACACACACACACACACACACACACACAGCTGGTGTGGGAGGTGGGATCCCAACCCCTGGTGCTGTCTGGTTTACATTATAATCTCCACAATTTACACTGACCACATGTTACTTAGTATGAGTTGTCTGTTGAGGACATAGCTCCATGGACTGAGTGCTTACCCAGCAGGGTGAAGCCGTGAATCTGATCCCCGTCACTTCCTACACTGGGCATGCGTGTAATCCCAGCACTCAGAGTTGGAGGCAAAAAGACCAGGGTTCCAAGATCAGCCTGGGCTACGTGAAAGCTGGCCTCAAAATAACAAATAAAATCTTTTTTTTTTCTGGCATGCTTCTAAAAGAGTGACTTAAAATTGGGTTTAATGAAGACCAAAGAGAACAATTTTTAAGAAATACAATCAAAGGAAAGGTAGTCATTATCCAAGAATAATCTTACTGCGGACTTTTATAAAAGTAAGTAAACCTCGAAGTCCTGTAACCTAAAGTCATAAAAATAAAAGTTGTTGATGGTGGTCATCAAGTGAGACATAAAATTAAAAAAAAAAAAAAACCCAACTTCTTCTTGTTCCCCCTCCCACCCCAGGAGTATGGCAGTACGGCACACAGTACAGCAGAGAAGTCATTAATTCTGCCGTCCCTTACATGGAGACAAAAAGTATAAATTAAGAACCGTTTGTTGATAACACCTCAGCAGATAGATTTGCTGCAAATTCAATCCTTAAACATCTGCGAGGAATTCTTGTCTTCTCTTTCAGAGGGAGCAATGGCAAAAAGTTAATATTGATTTATGGTTACTAAGCATTAATAAGGGCACTCACTGTGGCTGGAGATAAAGGGGGTCCAATGAGCCTACTGAATTTGGGCATCCACCCTTCCAAAAACCTGATGCTTGGTGCAGACAGAGAGCAAACTAGAAGGGCGATAAGAAGCAAGGCAGAGCCAGCAGCAGTGTGCACTTCATTCAAAAATACTGCGCTCTTCCTCCTGGCCTCCACGACCTCACTCTAATGAACAACGTTACAAGCCTAAGCTTAGTGAGCCGCCTTCTACATCCGATGGGAAGCAGCCAATCACACAAGGCCATGCTCTGAGGGTTGCACAAGTGTCCCGGGCTCAGCAGATAACTGCGGATGTGCTCCAAACATCTCTGAGATCACATGGCTCCGAGGATGTCAAAACAGCAGCAAGTGTGTGCCTCTTATTAGCCCCACCAGTGTTTCTGTGTGTGTGTGTGTCCCCACACATGAGGAGGGAGTTCATCTGTGCATTGGAGTCTGTGTGCAGAGGTCAGAGTTTAACCCCAGGTATCCTTCAGTCGCATCTCTTGCTGGCCTGGAGCTTTCTGAGCAGGCTAGAAATCTGTTGTTTTCCTCATGCCCAATAGTTTGACATGGGTATTAAGAATCAAATCAGGGGAGCTGGTGAGATGGCTCAGTGGTTAAGAGCACTGACTGCTCTTCTGAAAGTTCTGAGTTCAAATCCTAGCAACCACATGGTGGCTCACAACTATCCGTAAATGAGATCTGAAGCCCTCTTCTGGTGTAGACAGTTACAGTGTACCCACATTTAATAAATAAATAAATCTTAAAAAAAAAAAAGACTCTCATTTTCTGCAAGGTAAACATTTTTACCACCTGAGCCATCTCCCTTGTTCCCAGCTTTGCTAACAGATATGCTCAGTGACCTTCAGAATAACCAGATTATATGTCGCAAAGGTCACCTTGAGTAACAAACCTGGGTCATGCATGCTGTCTACTTAGGATGGCGTCACAGAGAGCCGTGTAAGCATGAGAGGTATTGGGCAATCTGAAGGCCGAGCTGTCCCCCATCGTTCCCTCAACGGAGAGGATAGAGAGCCCAGATTTGGCACAATTAAACCCCAAACAGCAGGAAGAGGGTGGTTTGGGCATCAGGTCCCCTGAGATCCAAACTGTGGTGGGACCTGCAGATCTATACTTGGACAAGTGAAGACGTTATCCTGTTCAAAAAAAAAAAAAAAAAAAAATCGACCCAAGGAACTCTGTCTGTTCCCCTTTTCAGATTCTGCTTCTAATAAGAAACCACTTCCCAGCTCTGTCAGAAATGACAAAAATCTGACAACTGCCCTCCCTTTTTAAGAAGTGGCATTCCAAAAGCCACAAAAATGTGCTAATATTTATTTGCAGCAGGCAGATAACTCAGCTACCGGGAGAAAAGGCATATGTGTACAGACAGGCTCTAACAGGACGGACCGGCCTCTCCGTGGCTAGAGTTAGAACCTTAATTCCACTTCCTTCTTACAGTTGGAAACTGACAAGAAAAATTAATCCTTTTACTTCTGAGCTATTCCAGGAGATAATCTCCATTATGCAGACTGTGAAACTCCTCACGGGAACACCCCGCTACCATAATACACAGGTGGCACCCAGGCAAGAGGCACCACATGACATGTAGACCTGGGAGTGATGAACACCAGGTATGAAGAGATGGCATGTCACATCCAGGGCTAGTACTCATCAAACAGGTCTAGGTTATCAGTTGCACCAGCTTACCTATTTTCTCTCTCACTGACTATACCCCAGAATCGGCTGTGTGCAACCCCAGGTGTAAACACTCTGCTGCAGTTGGAATATGAAGAGTCTCTCCTGGCATCTTGTGTTTGAAAACTTGGTCTTCGGTGGATGCAGTTTGGGAAGGTTGCATAACCTTCAGGAGGTAATGCCTTGCTAGATGGAGGAAGCAGGGCCACAGGGGCAAGCTTCAGGGTTGTATAACCTGGCCTCACTTGCTGTTCACTCTCTGGTTCCTGACTATGCATGAAATGTGGCCAGCAGCCTCCCACTCCTATCTGCTGTGCTGCTATCAAAATTAACCGTTTAGTTGCTTCTTGTCCAGTATTGTCAAATGGAGAATAAAGTAATCACTGGACCTCTCTATTCCTTCATGACCAGCAAGCCCACTTCTGACCACAAGTATATTTTTCTTATTGGATAATCATCATCAATAAAACTCCATGAATTCAGTCTGTGTTTAGAGCAGATCTTAGCCCACTGGGAATTAAATCAGCAAACTGGCAAATGTATCAATAAACTAACATAAAAAATATGTAGCAAGGCATGATGGCACATTCCCGTAACTCCGATACTTAGAGGCAGAGTGCGGAAGGCTGGAAGTTCAAGGCCAGTCTCAGCTATGGATCAAAGTCCAGGCCAGTCTTGGTTTGACTCAACTCTGTTTCAAAAATAACAAAAACACAGCTTTAAAAAAAAACAAAACTGGTGGCCGGTGGTTGATAGGAAACAACATGATGCTATGAAATTACTTCTTCTGTACTGAACCATTCCCACCATTTTGGATGCAGGGTGGGAAATGAAATAGCCACTCCGAATGCTTGGAGACAGTGGCATGAACTCAGAAAGCTTTCCTAAGGGTTTTAGAGCACGGTGGCATTGAGCTAGCCCTCCAGTCTATAAATACCGCCATTATTGCCGTCTGACCCCAATACCCTCAACCGCCCACTCTGCCCCTTCCTCCCCACGTTGGCAAATCTTCCTGCATCTGTTTTCACTTGGCAGCACACATCAGCATTCCAACAGATGTCACCTGGCCGCTGCCTGTGAATTGCAACACACCAGGCAAAACAAGAACTCTGTGCAAAGGGAAAACAACCCTTAGGAAGGTTTCTGTGCCAGGAGGTCCTTGACCCACAGACTAGGGGGGTGGGGTGGCATCAAAGAGGAGACTGTGTTTCACTCCACCTCCAGAACCCATCGTTCTCAGGACCACTAGAGGAAAACTCCCAAGCCCCATGATACCTAGTGGGAGGTTCCTCCTCTGCCCCAAGATACATCATCTTCTCCCACACAGAACCTTTATGTACAGGCCTGGATCTTCAGCCGCAGTCACGAGGATCAGCTGGGTTTGGTTATTTTATGATACCCATGGGGCTGCCATAGAAATCATGATGTCTATTTTCCCCTTGTGTGTAAATCCACACTGTAAGAAATATTTTCAGTAGCCCAAAGGAGCAACTATTTCCTCAGCAGGCATTCCAATATCATCCCCAAGCCCCACCTGTTCTATGTCTTCGCCGATAGATTCATACTGTGCCTGTGTGCCCACCCTCAAGTCCCCCAGCTGATCAAGGAAAGGCACCACAGCCCAAAAGATGAACTGATGACCCAGAACCCGAAGGAAACATTCCAAACTTTGCTCCCAGAAAATGCTTCTGAAGAGCCTGCATCGCACTGGGGGATGAAGCCTGCAGGGTAAGTGAGCTATTTTAAAAGCTATATATCTGCTTTGTAGCCCACACATTATTCATCAATGGACAATGTGCCCCGTAATAAATGCAGTCTGCAAATCAGAAGCTGACTCTCTGGTGCAGAGCTGCAAAAATACATCCACCCACAGCCTGGCCTGACACAGGCAGCAGAAGACATCTTGAAATAACGCTCCCCGGAGGAGCATAAAAGCTCCCCATTTTTCCAAGCATTGCAAAATGAAAATGGCAGGCTAAGTACTAATGTGAGGCGACCTCCTTAGAGATCTGATGGTCATCCTTGGCACTCTGGGGAGTCAGTGGGGATGAGGGAAGGGTTGGTGACCACAATGTAAGTCAGGGACCATGACCCTCCATTCTTGAAGGGGATATGAGCTTACAATAGAGCCCACTTGGCTCTTAGCTCCCACTGCCTTGAACACTCTTAGCAGAGTGGCCGCCGTGTCCGTCTCTGGCCCTTCCTTCTAAGGCCTTGCATCTCCATACGGTTCATTAGCTGCACACCCCAGGATGCTGCTGCTTCCTGATGGGCTCCGGACACTGTCTATGGAGGTTACCTTTAATTGGTGACTTGACCTAATCTAGGCTTCTAAGAGTCTCAACGAGACTGTCTAGATTAAGTTGGCCTGTGGACACATTTATGTAGGCTTGTCTTGATTGGCATGGGAGGACACAGCCTGCTGCTTGGGCCCTGGACTGTCTCGGACTAGAACTAGCAAGCTGAGTACTAAGCAGGCGTGCCTTCATTTCTCTCTGCTCCTGTCTGCCGATGCCATGTGACTGGCTGCTTTAAGTTCCTGCTGCCACAGATTCCCAGCAATAATGGACTGTAAACTGGAACTGGGGGGTCAAAGAAAACCGCCCTTCCCTATGTTGTTTCCTGCCAGTCTTTTATCGCAGCAACAGGAATGATGCTAGAAGCCGTCCTGTGTGCTCGGCACCCCTGTATGCCCCTCCATGCCATTCTCTATATTCCGTAAATAGACTTGGCCCTTAAGTCCTTTGCACATACTTGCCCTCTGAAGTATCTCCTCCCAGCTACGGACTTGATGTGCTCTGCATCACCCAAGGCTGCTTCACATCACCCCTGTACCTGGTTCCGTTTCTATAACCCTCACCATCATCTCCTATGCTGAGCTTTATACTTGTTTCTGCTTATCCCTGTCCTCGCTAGCAGAATGGGGTGGCATGAAGGAAGGTTGGGCTGGTTCTGCTCCCTTCTGTGGTCCCACCATCTGGGGCAGTACCTGGCTTGAAAGAGGAGTTTTGAGTGAATGACTAACCAATGTTTCTCCACCTGATCTACTACCAAGTTCATTTAGCTATCTTACTTATCTTGGGAAGGTCCTTCTGGGGAGTCCTACCTATTTGTTCCAGCAGACGAAACGTCTTATCTCTTAGAAGAAGAGGTTTTAGAAAAGGTTTAAATAAATATTATGGTTGCCTGAGTCAGGACAACGTGACCAACTCCCCCCCCCCCCCAATAGCATCTAAAATACTCCAACAAAACAAAGGCACTGAAATAGACACCAACACTTAGAACTATCCAGGATTTTTTCTGCTCTGTCACCAGGACACAGACACTGGGTGCAGAACTGTGTGGACGCCACTGCCTGGGCTCCTCCTGGCAGCCTAACCCTTCCATCCTTAATGGCAAGTGGGAAAAGTATGAGGAGGGACGATTTTTTCATCATTGATACAACGATGCATGCAGGCATAATCAGTGCAATCTTTTTAAAAAATTTCCCAATTAGTAGCTGACCAAAGAAGGACTACAAACCTTACCCTCAGTCACCCCAGATTCAGATACTTTTGTAGATTAAGCAACTATGGACTCTCACCCCCATGATGAAATACTGCCTGTGGTCACATAACAAAGCTTCCTGAAGAGACCTTTCATATATAGCTACTCACCCTTGAGAGGGAACCCGAGACAGACCAAAGTATGGATACCAACAAAATCCAACTTGGTAAGCCAACAGGCATAACTGCGGCAGAAATGACTCAGACATACATCACCAAAGCCCACTCCAACATGGGCGACAGCTCACAAAGCTGGGATTCCAGAGCACGGTGCACAGCCTGCAGGCAGCTCAGCAGATTGAAGAGCGTCTTTTCTAACTGACTCAGTTGGTCTAAACTTCTAGGCATGCGGCCTGGTCTGAGTCTTCTTTGCAGCTTGGTTTGTAGGAGAGCGATTCTCTGCAGTCTTTACTGCTTCCTCAGCGGAGGGAGGGGCCTAGTGAATCCTGTCAATTTGGGGGGCTTCCTGAAGCTATTTTGAGTTGTTTAACTTCCTGTTTTGAGAGCTTCCCTGCAGGATGGAATGTTTTAATCTCAGAGGAAACTGTCCATCAGTCACACCTCCTTCTGGGTTCAAGAGAATGAGAAAGATGTCCACATGAGCTCTGTGGTATCGCAGTTCTGGGGTCAGTATCTACCGGGTCAATGTGGCATCTAGTGTTTCTCGAAGTTCCCGTGGTACATCAGAAGCTCTCTAAGAGTGTAAGGCCATTCTGGGCAAAGAGTAGCCTCCATGCCACCTCAGCATCTCTCTTATCTGTGTGCAACTCCTGCTTTCACAGGGATAATAAACCATTCACCAGGGATAAAGATAGCCCTATGCTCTCTGAACTCCGAGGATGAAGTTTAAAATAGCTGTCCAACACAGACTGTTTCTGGCAGGAGGCAGTAAGCTGGATTCCAGTGGTCTTTCCAGACAAAAGCATTAAAACTCTTAGGGAAGGGAATTGTCTCAGTTATATTTTCGTGATTGGCTGGCTACCTTGGGTAAGGGACCTTCATCTGATTATAATAGGGCTTTGGGGGACTTGATTTTCAAATATACATAGTTTCTTTTCTTTTCTCTTTTTTTTTCTTTTTTTTTTTGAAACAAAGGAGCCAGAGGGGTCAAGGACACCACAAGAAACCCCAGAGAATCAACCAACCTGAGGCTCAGAGACTGAACTGCCAAGCAGGGAGCCTAACATATATATATATATATATATATATAACAGTTGTGCAGATGGGTCTTCACGTAGAACTTCTAACAGTGTGGGTGGGAGCTGCCTCTGACTCTGATGCCTGTCTTTGGGACCCTTTCTTCCTACTGGGTTGCCTTAAGAGAAGAGGAGGTGCCTAGTCTTACTGCAACTTGATAGGCTATTGCTGGTTGATACTGGCTGAGTCTGGCCCTTTTCTGAAGAGGAGTGGATGAGGCTGGGGGTGGAGGATTAGGGGTTGGGGCACCATGGGGCACTTAGAAGGATTCAGAGGAAAGGAGGAGGGGTACCTGCTGTAAGAATGTAAAATAAATACAATTAAAGCAATAACAGAAAATGTGCCAAGTTTAATGGCAATCTGTACGCAGGCTATCAGTGTCTGACAGCAGGAATTAAAACACTGAACTAAGCCAGGGGGTGGTGGTGCACACCCTTAATCCCAGCACTTGGGAGGCAGAGGCAGGCAGCTTTCTGAGTTCGAGGCCAGCCTGGTCTACAGAGTGAGTTCCAGGACAGCCAGGGCTACACAGAGAAACCCTGTCTCAAAAAACCAAAACTAAAACCAAAACCAAACAAAACAAAAAACACAAAACAAACAAACAACCTCGCCCCCAAAAAACCCAAAAAAGAATATTGAACTACTTTAATTTCAGGAAGACATTCTTGTGACCAGGATTTAAAAAACAAACAAACAAACAAACAAACAAACAAACAAACATCACACGCACATGCACACCCTACCTAATGACACACTCCATGTATGTGGAAGCAGAAATGAAAATTTCCAGAGTTCAATGTGATAGATATATGGAAAAAGAAACTGAGAAGTGTTCATTATTTCCACAGGGTACCAGACATGAACTATGACTATAATAGGACAGCATACCCCCAACCCGTCTGCACCGGCCTGTTCTGTGTAACTTTATGGGAAGCTTTATAGAAACACTCAGAAAGCATAGAATCGTGGGTGTGTCTCATCGTAGGGGCCTCTTGAGCATGCATACCACACTAGTTCAGACGCAACAAGGCAGAAAACAAACACATCTTCAGAAAGGCCTCTGCTCAGATTAAACTCCATTTCAATGAACCCCAACATTTCAAGATACAGAACTTGAACCTTAGAATGTAAAAACAGCTAAATCTGAAATCATATCCACGAATATGCCATCAGCAATTACAACGCATTATTTCCAACCTCAGATTCTCCAATTTGCAACATAATTTTACTAATGCAAGGGTAAGTCATCTAAAAGATTCAAACTAAATTAATATGGTTGAGGTTGCAAGCCATCCATCTATTGCCTTTTTAACGGAATGTAAAACCATGAGTGAGGCCATATGATGGTGCAAAGACATTTTAGTTAATAAAGCATAACAAAGAAGCCCAGAGTGCGTGCTGCCGGTTTACCACTCACCTGGGATTAAAGGAAGTCAAGAAGTATCTTAGTTCTGTGACGTGTGACGTAACATCTAGCCTGAAACACTGGATTTGAAAACGTTCTAGAATTTTTGAGTTTAGTATACATATTTCAATATTTCTGATATAATTTTAAGTATCTACCCACCTAAATTATAAAAGTTTGGACCAAAGCATTGTTCTTCCTCTCTAAGAGGTTCATATATGGCCTTACGTTCTAAGGGGATGTAGGGAAAATCTCAAAAAGTAAGATCATGAAGCTTTAAAAATGGAAAGTCAAGGATATGGGCAAATACAAGCATGGGTCATTAGCTATATTTTAAAGTCATACACTTGCTAAATCTCTAGAATGAAAAAACCCACTGTCCTTCTCTCTGGACCCAGCTGCATCAAGTATCTCTATACTTCTAACCCTGAGCACAGAAAGCCCTTAGGAAAGGGGCTCTGGTCACACAGATGCCCCCAGTTATTACAGAGAAGTGAAAGTTACTGGACTCTTGGCCATCTATAAAAACTGGCAGTGAAGACTTTAGGACTTCTGAAATCCACATTTGCCTGGAAAAAAATGTTTATTCTCTTGCTTCCTGGTAGAATTTCATCCTCTTTACTAATACTTAAAACACTGGCTAGTTTAGAAAAATTAGGATAGCCATACTGGTGCTTAAGAAACCAATACAAAATACTTCATTTACACACACACACATACACACACCCACACATACCACATACACACCACACAGACAGACTGACACACCCACAGCATACACATTTTTGTTGAGGAAGAACATGGGCCTCCCACATCCTAAGCTCTTCCCTAGCTACAGGTCCAGACCTAGAGATACAAAGTAATTCAATTTCAAAGTTTAACCAGGATCATCAAATCAATGAAATCAGGGCTCCTCCTCCAACTTAATATATACTTTGGTTTCTTTGGTTCCCTTGGCTGAGAGATGGGAACATTTGACTCATAAGCATCAGAACCAGCTATAGTTCTAGATCCCCATCTTTAAGAAGCAGGCTTTTTAAAATTCAATCTACTCCACCCTTTAACCTCCAAATTAACTTCCTGTTCAAGCACGGCACTGCTCAGAGATACTTGGATTCAAGACACAACCTCAAACTGGCCAGGACACAGGGACTTACTGGCCCACTCACACCGGGCCACCTGTCTCCTCAAAGCAAGCCCTCTCTGTGTCTCAGCTGGCTCAAGAAAGTCAAAGCCAAGCCATCAGGTGAATTAGGAAACCTCCAGGACAGCACTGCGTGTGTACAACGGACCAGAGAGAGACGTAGTTCTTAAATGCTTTCAACAATACCACTAACTAAGAAGCCCATGGTCACCATTCTTCCTTCGGGGCTTCATCTTTCTATGCCTCAACAGGGGTGTGCAATGGGTGGGTTCTTTCCTATGGCAGACTCTCCCAGGCAACTGGTAGACTTCTACACCTCTCACGTGAATTAAACAAGAGGATTGTGACAGGCTAAGAAATGTCTGACCAACCACTGGCCAGTTCCAGGTTGGGAACTGCCAGTCTACTGGCATTTGCTGAAGGAGTTCAGATCCTCCACAGTAAGAGATCCACCTACCTGCCTCTGCCTTTTCCTCCTGAATGCTGGCATTAAAGCCAACACTCTCAGCATCTGAATAGTGGAGTTTCATTTTCCACTATTATCACAACTGTTTCGCGGGGCACAACTAGGAGTTTAAAGGCAAAAAGGTGGTTAGAGGATTTTAGTTAAGCCCTTCCAGCAAGATTATGGATTTAATGATTTTAATTAAAAGAATCTAGCTTGTTCAGTTTGAAAAAGTAACAGGGCCATTCAGATCAGTGTTGGCTACATTAAAATATCCAACCAAACTAGACTCAAAAGATAAATCTTTTTTGTGTTGTTGTTGTTTTGTTGGTTTGTTTTGTTTTGTTTTTTGAAGATGGGATTTCTCTGTGTAGCCCTGGTTGTCATGGAACTTCCTCCATAGACCAGGCTGGCCTCGAACTCACAAGAGATCCACCTACCTTCCTTCTGCCTCCTGAATGCTGGGATTAAAGGCTTGTACCACCATACCCAACCTTTTAAGATAGCTGGAAAGAACCCAAATGTCCCTCAATGGAGGAATGGATATAGAAAATGTGGTATTTTTACGCAATGGAATACTACTCAGCAATTAAAAACAATGAATTCATGAAATTCTTAGGCAAATGGTTGGAACTGGAAAATATCATCCTAAGTGAGGTAACTCATTCACAAAAAAACCACACATGGAATGCAGTCACTGATAAGTGAATCCAGTTGATAAGTGGGCCCAGAAGCTCAGAATACCCAAGACACGACTCATATAGCAAATCATTCCTAAAAAGAAGGAAAGAGAGGGCCCTGGTCCTGGAAAGGCTTAATGCAGCATTGTAGGGGATTGCCAGAAGAGAGAAGTGGGAGGGGGTTGATTGGGACTTATGGGGAGGGGGGAACCGGGAAAGGGAAAATCATTTGGAATGTAAACAAAGAATATAGAAAATAATTTAAAAAAGGAAAAAAATATATGTACAAAAAAAAAAAGAAAAAAAATATCATTCTCAACAAATACAAGTCTTTTGGCTTTATGAACCCCTATGAAGACAGTACATTTATTAGTATGTATCATGAGATTAGTGATTGACTTTAGAGACCAGGAAAGTCTGCCTCAAGATTTCCCTACGCAGAGCAGCTGCACCACCAGATCACAGTCACCATTAGATGGGATCTACTGAGGTACATTGCCAGCAGCGCCTTCATTTTAAAGTCACACCGTGAGGAAACATCACACAGATCCCTTGGCCTATGCAGAATATGAGTGTCACCATAAAAATCCATCACAGCAAAGCGTTATGGCCAAAGTAAGCCAACAGGCTGCCAAAATGTTTGCAAGATTAAGAACAAACAAAAACAACCCCATACACACACTAAATCAACTCAAAGATCCTTCACTCTATTCCTTTTAAGAACTGAGTTATTTAAGGGGCCACATGGGGGACCAGGGGCTAGGGAAGACAATGATGGGGAAGAGTCAACATTCCCTCATACGCCATCAACATATGTTGTCCCGTTCATCAGGAACTGACTGCTCACAGGTAACCTACCATGTTCTCTGATGACAGAGCTGAAGAACTAACCTAACTACCCCAGTCCCCAGAGCCAAAGCCTGCTAAAAACAAAAATCTGATAAAAACAAAATCACAAGTCAATTGAAAGAATGCAACATATATTTTTTCCAAATAAACTGATGGCTAAAATTTGACTGGAGTGTTTTTATAGTTTAAAAAAATTATTTTTTTTCCTGTAAAAGCCTCTTTACTGGGAGACCCTCAAACTGAAAGTCTCTCCAGATAAAGATAATTCGCATATTCCTTTGCCGTTCAGTAAAGTTCGACTGTATTTATAAAACACCTTTGTGCTACTGAAGAGTCTGGCCCTTCCTTCTACTACTTTGTGGGAATTCCTGCTTTTGCGCCTGGGCCCGCCTCCCTCTTGTGTCAGCAAGAAATTAAGAAACTCCCCAGCCTTTCTAAGTAACTAGGGTAACAGCATAAACATGGAAGGTCTTGAACACTTAACAGTATCAATGGTACTACAAAGCTGGCTCCTTAGGCTTGACAGTTATTTGTGTAAAGGGTGTTTGTGTGTGAGTAAAGACAGCCCAACCATCTCAGGATAACTCAAATATAGCCAGGAGGCTTATATCAAAAAACCCAATCTAAGACTGTAACTAATTCATTAAGAGACTTCTAAGAATGCCGCAGACAGAGAGGATGAATTCTAAGACCCTGGAGACACTGACTTGTCTATAGCTGTTACCTTTAAGAGCCGATCTGCTTTATGGATGATGTTTGACCTTGGGGAATCTACTCACACCCAGATTTCCCATGTATTTTCTACTAAGAATCTAGCTGGCCCACATTTTTAGATTTAGAACGTTTGGGAGGCACATTTAAAGGCACACCGGGCATGCTGTGCAAAAGGAATTCCAAATCAAAAGATTTTCTACAGCACTCATACCTAGCCTGAGTAACCAATCGTACTTAAATTTTTCATTTAAAGTAATGATGAACTGTCCGTCGAGTAAAGCAGCAGATAACTGAACCGCTGAAGGAGGCTGGTGGCAGCCAGACTGTAGACGCCTAAGTGAATGTTTTCCTTCAAGATAAATAAGGCTCAGGCAGCTGCTGGCCAAGCCTGACACCCTTGGTCTCTATGATACACATACAAAGCTGGTGAATAGACAGATCGTTCCATTACATGACCAGGTCTGCTCTATTTCCCTTCTTTCCTTCCTTCCTTCCTTCCTTCCTTCCTTCCTTCCTTCCTTCCTTTCTGCTTGGTTTCATCGGTTTTGTTTTGTTTTTTGTTTTGTGGAGAAAGACTTTTGCTTAAAAGAAAAGCACCAGTTTGTCAACCACATGCTAATTATTTACATGTCCAAAATACATGTCTACTGAAACACGTTTTCTAGGTAGCGTTCTGCCTCCACGGCAAGGTCATTGTTCCATAATGTGCTTTCCTCTACAGCACTGGTCCCCAACCTTCCTAATGCTAGCACCCTTTAATTCAGTTCCTCATGTTGTGGTGAACCCCCAACCACAGCATTGTTTTCATTGCTACTTTGTAACTGAAATTTTGCTACTGTTATGAACCATACTGTAAATATCTGATATATGACTCCTTCCTCGAAGGGGTCATGACCCACGGGTTGAGAACCACTGGTCTACATAGTCCTTGCAAGTTACATTCTTAAAATCCATGTAATTTTAGGACATACTATTTTTTTTTTTAATTTCATTAGAGATTCTAGACTGAGAGTTTGGTCATGTAACTGCCATCTGTCCCCAACACCTAAACACCACAATGACTTCCGTTTTCAGGATACGTCAACGTGAGGAAAGGCACTCCTCACTGGGGGCTGCTCCTGGCTGAACATGAGATTGTACTTTTAAAGTCTGAAACTGTTTCAACAGTCATTTCAACAGTCATTTCTTAGGGTAGGTTAAACTATTACATTGTCAAAACACATTGAAATCTGTATCACAGTCAAGGAAACTGTATGGGTTTGGACCAAGAAAATGGATAAGAGGAAGAAAAGGATCAATTCACCTTCCATGTCTGTTTATTCCTAAACACGGTTGAAAATTCAATAACGAGGGGGGTAATAAAGTTTATCTGTATCACCAGAAACACTTCCAAACGCAAATCACTAAAGGGCCACAGTATTCCAGGATACCAACTCATCTGCCTACCTTAAAAAAGAAAAATCACACTGAAACACAAACATAAAGAAAGGCCCGCAGGCATCTCATGACCATACTCTGAAACTGTCAATCACAAGAAGTTCTGGGGGTGGGGATGGGGAGACCATTTAAAAACTGGAGACTGTTCTTAGTGAAAATACTCAATAGTGAAGGCTAGCACCGGCAACCTGACTGACTGAAAGCACAGGGGCTGCAAGTCTTCCCGGCTGGGCAGTCTGCAGCTGTCTTTCTGTCCTCCATTTCAGAGAGGAGTAAGCGAGCCCCCCATGCAGTAAAGGCAGGATGCCCTCTAAGGACTGCTCCCACAGCTGGAGAGAGGGCACCATCCCGTGTTGGCACCCTTGGCTTAGACACTCAAGTGGGCTGAGCTAAGTTACACTGCTGTGTAATGTGTCCCCACCACAGCTTTCACATGGCACCGTGTCCACAGCCAATCTGCTCCCAGAACACATCTCCTACTGTCCCTGAAGCGACACAATCTTAATCAGAATAACCAAATGGCACGAAACCCAACGACAATAAATTTTATACGGAGAACTCATGGTGTCTTTAAGAAGAACAGAGAACGGACTTGATGAAAAGGCTCAAATGCCTGCCCTTCCCAAGAGCCTTTGAGCTTTCTGACAGTTGTCAGAACCGTGTTTGCAAGCAAGGTTTCAAACACACTTCCAACATCAGCACATTTAGGCGCTGACTTATTCTATAACAGACTAATTTTAAAAAATATATTTTTAAAGTTCTTTCATCCAGAAGGAAATCTAAAAAGGGTGTGTAATAAGCTTGAGATTCCAAAACAGACCAAGCTTTATGATGTCCAGGAGCTACAGAAAAGATTTTTTTTTTTAATTCCCTGAAAGGCTACCAAAACACTGGGGATCCACTGACTCCAACAGGGGGTAATCTTCCCTCAGCAGAGGCTTGGCCTGCAAAATAACCAAGCTTTCCTGAGTTGGCCAGGTCCCTTCTGAGCCACTCAAACATGTGCACCTGCAGACTTACCGGAGCTCCAGCTCCAGGGTGTCCGGGGCTCTTGGGAGTCTCCTCTGGGTTTTGGGAGGCTTCTTCAGGTCCCCGAGTCACAAGAATTCGGAAATGCTGCTGCCCTGCATTTTGATCCTTCCTGATCTTGAACATGCACCCTGGACTCTGTGGGGTCCTCTCTGAATTTGTCCTGCGGATCTCAGGGACCATCCTGCTGGTCCGAGGTGATGCTTCTGGGGTTCTTCGGTCTTCGGTGGGGCTCGCCCGGCCTGCTCGGGGCTGGGTGGGGTATGATGTGCTCCTTTCCAGCCGAATGCGTGGATATCTCACCAACCTGTCCCCCTTAGTGCCAGTGAAGCCAAAGTTGAAGTCACCGCCCAGCCCCAGAGTGCCTGGCTGGGGCTGCTGCTGCAGCTGAAAGACAAAGCAACGCTTCCCGGAGCTCCCAGAAGCATCTGGAACATGCTGAAGGGACCAGCGCCTGGGTTCGGCCTGGCCATCCGGGCCGAAAGGCAGCAGCCGCACCTGGCGCACATCGGCGCTTGAGGCTCTGTGTTGGATGCGCAGGCCTGGGGTGGCTTCCTCCGTACCCTTAGCCAGGTGGGGACACTGCCCACGGTGGTCACAAGTGCCATTGACCAGGGTCCCCGGGTCCCAGGCTGCCCTTGGAGGGGAGCTTCCAGGAGTGTCTACCGGAGAGGGCTCGGATGAGCTGATCTGAGCCGAGACCCTTGTGGCTGCGGCCTGGTCTCCGAGGTCAGCCTGGGCGCTTGGGGGCCTGTCCTCAGGTCCCTCCGGTGGCCCGCAGCTGTCTGTGGCACCGTCCGCGGCCTTTCGCTGCAGGGAGATCTGCATGGAGGAGCTGCGGGTGGGCCTGGCGTCCACCCCGGCCAGGAGCTGCGGGATGAACATGGATGAACTGCGCTTGAGTGCACCCACGCCCTCCTGCAGGCCGCCGTCTTCCCCTGCGTTCTGGGTGAAGGGGTGCGGGCTGCTTCTCCGTGGCAGTGTCTGGAATGCCATGAAAAAGTCCTCTTCTCTCTCCTGGTCTAGAATCTCAGACTCGGGGGCCGTATTGCTGCGGCCAGAGCCAAAATGAAACCGAAGCCGATGGGCCATGGTGACCAGGGGGGCCGGGAGGGAGAGGGCGAGCAGCAACAACACACCCAGCACTGCCAGAAGTCAAAACCCAAAGACACCAACTCCAAGAAAAAGTGTCCCATCTGCCAAACCGTTAGCACTGCGGCACCAAGAGCGACAGATAGCAGAAATAGCCCAAGGGGCAAACAGCATTCCAGGCATGATTGGATAAGAGCAAAAGCTCTCATCTACTCTGTGACAGAGGGTAGGATGGCCAGAGACACATGACCGCCTGCTCCCCCTCCAATGCCAGCTTCTGGACTTAGTGAAGTTTCCCCTCTCTTGCTGTTTCCCCCCCCTCTGAACGGCAAGATCCCGAAACGGCACCTTCCCAGCTGCTGTGGTTCTGTCAGAAAGGGGCGGCCCAGCAGGGAGCTGGGGCAGCTGACTAAGGCAGCAAACACACTCGCAACCATGCTGTAAATCTGACCTATCACACTCACCGGGCACTGCTTTCCCAACCACCAAGAGCAACAGGTCTCTTTCTAGCTGATGCCAGAGACACCGTTGCATCAACCACAAGCACCCAAAGGTATGTCATCCACCTCCCCACCGTACCAGGGAACGGTGAAATACAGCTCGGCAGCAGGGTGAACTCTCTCAAGCATCAAATGTTATGTTTCTGTTATGATATCACCACACTACCACGAGGGAATGCAAAGTAATAAAATGTACTATAAATACGATTACACACCCCGCGGAATTAGTGTCCCTTTAATGGGAAATTATTAGACCATGATCTACAAGTAACAAAATAGCCAAGTGGAGGCGCAGGGGGCACACTGCTGCACAGCCAGCTGTGGGCCTGGTCCAGCTCCTGCTACTTACTATAAACATTCTTCATTTAAACTGTGTGTGTGTGGTGGTGGTGGGGGGTGTCACATATGATATGATTGCCAGACACACACAGCAGTTAACAGAGAAAAGAAACTCAGCAGGGGAAAACAATCTCTCTTGTACGACACATACAGGCACATGCAGACCACACACACACACACACACACACACACAGAGAGAGAGAGAGAGAGAGAGAGAGAGAGAGAGAGAGAGAGAGAGAGAGAACTCATCAAGATTACCACAGTTGGCCCTCAAACCTAGAATCTTTGTTTGCAACACGCCAGAAAAGACCAGAGAACTAAAAGTGAATGCCCCCCAAAAACTGTCCTCCGATTCATCACAAACCTGGAAATACTCTCAACATATTAAATATACATTTTCCTGGGCCCCCAGAAACATCAGTTCCTTAACAAAGAGATTTATTTAGGCAGGACTTCAAAAAATTAGAAGGGGAAAATACCAGGCTGCAAAGAGTGACAAAAACTTACTTTAAAATCTACAAAGCATGTTTCTGTCAACAGCTCTGGAGCAGAGGGTGTGGCGGATTAATCCAGTGTTTACACACACCCGAACTTGTTTTCTAAAAGCTCAGAGTTTTGAATGGCAAAAAATAACCTCTGTGAAACCTAGTCTCTGGTCTGCTCAGTGCCAGAACTTCCAAGTAGACTCCAGTCACGTATTGTCTTCCCTGGATTAACAGCTAACAAAGAAAAAGCCACCACCAGCACCACTGACATTCTATGGAAGGTAACCACACAGCAGACAGCCTGGGGCAAGGTCTAGCATGAACATGTAAAACACAACTGCATTTGGTCAATTGCTCTGCAGTCAAAGCCCCCTTTTGGTTTGGAAGCATAGTTTTTTATGCATGACAAGGTTACTCAACTACACAGAATGGGAAATCCGACACTTTTTTAAACAGTAAATTTCCCTAGCAGAAGAACATAAAGAGGTACTTTCTCTTCAAGTTTGACCATTTAAAAATGACTTTCCTCTGCAGTTTGGAGGGTAGGTACCAGTGTGTGAAGGCCCTGTTCCTGCAGAGACTTACTGCTTGCATTATTACCTCAACGAATGCTACTAGTTCACTCACGGCCAGCTCTTGCTGGAGAGGTTTGTGAGAGGCCAGGAACCACACCCTGCAACTCACAGGAGAGTTAGTCCTCATCTCTAAAGATCACTCTCCCAGGACACATTTCATTTCAACAAAGCCACCACAATCCCATATTTATAACAGTAAAGACGCAGGGATTTGATGCTCAATCCCTTAGTGGTCCATTTGCAAGAAGACAAAAGACAAACACATCAGATTACATCACCCCCAAATCCTTTAGGTAGAAGGTCCGGCTATTCTCCAGCACAGGCTGATACTAACAAGACAAGATGTTAGACCCTGTAACATCTTCAGTTCCTTCGCTGGCACTTCCTCACTGTCACCCTTGGAATCAGAGTTTCTGCATCCCTAATAACAGGGAGTACATAACTTTGTATCACGTATCTTCTTATGGATACACTGTGCCAACCTCAAGCTATTCTACAGTTGGCCGAGTTTCTATTGAATTCTGTAGAAAGACGAGTTCACGAATGCACATTCCTCTTAGGCAGGGCAGTAAATAGGAGCGTAATCGATCATGTGCCCCGAATTGTATTCCCACTTCTGAGAGTGCTCGAAGGACTGACACAAAACCTGATTGTGTTCAATTTCATACCTGGGACACTTGGCTCATGAGAATTTGATGTAAACATTCAAGTTACTTAGGAAAACAAAACACTGGACCAGCCAACTATCTCTGCAGACAGAGGTGCTTGTCATGCAAACTCAGTCACCAGTGTCTCAGGAACTCACATAAACATGGAAGGAGATAACTCACTACACAGAGCTGTCCTCTGATTACCACATATACACTGTATATTCTATGTCACACACACACACACATACACACACACACACACACACTCTCTCTACATATAAAATGCTAGTTATATCAGCTCTCTTCTTCAAGCATAGCTTCCAGAGTTCTTATGTTGTTTTTGGTGGGTTTTTCCTTCATGTAAGGGTTTGCTGTCCTAACAGTATTGAGAACGGAACCTTGCACATGACAGGCAAGTCCTCTACAACTGAGCCAGACCTTCAGCTCTTAGGCTAGGCCTTTCAAATTCCTTTCTAAGGATTTTTCTTGAGAAAATACCTCTGTTTGATTTCACCTGCTAAGGAGACTGGCTTTAATTATAAACTAACTGGTAATTAGATTTCTGTTTCCCCAGAGACCATCACCATAGAGCTGTTGGTGAATTTGCTGTGGTATCATATGTCTGAGGAACATTTTGAAATGAACAGGATTGATGGCCTCATTTACAGACGCACACACTCATCCGTATTCCCCAAAGAAGGCATAGTAAGGATTTGGGGTGATGCCATCAGAGGCGACTTTTATTAGTATCAACTATAAAAACAAATACACATATACCCAAATCAATTTTCTGACCTAGCAACACACAAATATTTGCTGCAACTGAGAACTTTAACAGTGAAACCAAAGCAGTCTTCTTGAGGCATGTGTGCTGCGGGTGACCCAGCGGATCCGAAAGGCACGACTCGAAAAAAAATCCAGTTTTTAAGAAACAAAACTCAAAACAAAGGACTTACCAATCTGTTCTCGTCAAACACTTCAAATAGGAGCCTGTGATTAGATGGATTTACCTAAAAGGAACAGAAACTATAGTTCAATACCAACAGGTATAATTTTAAAATCGAAATGAGAGACAGGAATAATTAAGAATAACTCCTAGTGCACTTGGACTCTACTGTATATCAATAACTAATCTGCTTATTTGCCATTATTCTACCGAGAATATCTAGGCATACCAGAAAAAGACAATGCCTTTATCATGGTCTCTTGAAGAGTGATCTCAACAGTCTAAAAGGACTCCTCACCTCTTCTACAGAGGAACCCACATATCTGTAGGTTAAGGTCCTACGCTTAGCCACTTACCACCTATGTGAATGTCCCGCCTACAACTATAATTTCCTGAAGCCCCAACACTATATAGCCTCATTGAATTCTCCCCACAACCCAACAGTATATAACTACCAATTCATTTTCACAACAGAAATCACCGAAACCAGGGGCTTGAAGCAATTTTCCCAGGAACCCACAAGCCAGTAGTATATATACTGAGCAACCAGAACTTGCCCTGGGTCAAGGGAAAGTGACACCCCTGAGGCTCCTGGTGTTGGTTTCTTTCTCTTTCCCCAAGCTCACCCAAACAACCCATGCTTCATCAAGTAGACTCAAGTGCCACTGTCTTGTTACCAGCCTTCCCAGACATGGCACCAGGGATATTTACATCCCTGCCTGTCAATCAGGGAAGAAAAGACCACACTGAAAGGACCTCTCTTTCTCAGGGGAAAAGGGATCCAGGAGACTATGAATGTTTGGTGTCCTCAGAAACTGCGAGCAGTCATGACAGACTTGGGACTTGGGTCTAATGCTAGGCTTGGCTTCTCCCTAATGGAACACAGAATGGTATTGTATTCGACTGTAGCACAGAGAGCTCGTGTGCTCAACCTGAGCTCCTGGCCCTGGGTCTGTGTCTGCTTAGCAACAGAACAAGCAGATGGATGGTTGCCTGTTCATTAACTCTGCAAATGGTTCCACACTCATCAGGAATAGAGACAGTCTATAGTAGGAACAGCACATAATAGACATTCAATATGAAATTGTGGAAGGAATAAAATAAAGATCTTTAAAAACAAACAAACAAACAAACAAAAAGCCCACAGGTACGATTCATTGAAACAGTTTTATATCTACTAAAATTTATACAGTGGGGTTCAAATAGGAGTGGTACAAACAATCTGGAGTTTCATGAGAAGGCTGCTTGCTGTGTCTGAGTTAACTAAGAGCCAGCAACAGCCAGCTTTTCGGTCCCTCACAGAGTTATCTAAAATATATCTAGTAAGGGCTGGGCATGGGATCTACCAAGTGTTAAATGCTCAGAGCCATATTTCAGCTCTGAACATAACAGAAAACAGATGCTGGGTAAGTCATCCAAATTCGCAGTGCAAATATCCTAGCACGGCTGAGAGGAAGAAGCCAGGATCTTGCACGCGGGGCCTAACAGCACTAGAAGGCTGGAGCAGTTTGGAGGTGTTTAACATCATCGTGTATAGACAACTCAAGCTTTCATTTTTAAACAGGAAAGGCCTTCTTTTCCAATTAAATGTCGAGGTTTTAAAGTGTCCTAATATCTGCTAGCAAACACCAGTAAGTACCAGTCTTGAATAATTCAGAGAATCTCCTTCTGTATCCAGCTGTTCTAAACAGTGCCAGAGGCCGAGGAAAGGTTCTCCTATTCGGTGGTATTAAATGTAGTTGTATGCATTAGGTCTCTGAATTAGAAACCTTTCTCTTCTAACCAGAACATAACTGATAATTTTTCTGTCTTTTGTGGGGAGGCAGTGCAGGGTCTCTGGAGTGGTAGGCAAGTAGTCTACCACTGAACCACTGCTGGCCTCATCACTGGCAATGTGTAATGCCTCCTTTCAATCATCTTCCTACTGTGGATGAACAATTCATAGTCCATATCACACAGAAATTCAACCATTGGTTTTTTGTTGTTGTTGTTTTTTGTTTTTTTGGTTTTTTAAGACAGGGTTTCTCTGTGTAGCCCTGGCTGTCCTGGAACTCACTCTGTAGCCCAGGCTGGCCTCGAACTCAGAAATCCACCTGCTTCTGCCTCCCAAGTACTGGGTTTAAAGGCAAGAGCCAACCACGGCCCGGCTTCAACTATTGTTTTAAATTGCATTGCTTCTTGCCTTTTTCTTCAAATTCCATTTTTCAAAGGTTGCAAAACAAAACAAACCCACAACTGAAATTAACCAGACATACTTCAATCTTATTTTTAAAGTTTGAGTTGAAAAAAATAACATGTTATTTTGACAACCTTTTTTATTTGTCTTATATAGCTCCAAATGAAATCTCCACAGATTTTCAAAATCTGGGACACATTCAAAATCTACCTGCCCAAACATTCTCTGTCATTTTAAGTAAGAGAAATCTCTTACTTAAAATGCTAACTAGTTTTCTTCCCAGGAGTCTTTTTGAATATATCAGTATCAATCTAGAGATCAATAACAATCATTACAAAAGAGAAGAAAAACTTACTCTAAAATAAAACTCTTCATTCCACTTTGGGTTCAGCGTCTGGAAGAGAGATTATTTTGTGATCTTCAGCTGTGTTGGAACTGACAGTTATTAATACAACTCTTCACATTTGCGCAAACATTTTTTTCATAAAAATGTTTTTCAAAATGGCAATAAAAGCAACATTATTCAATTACTTGAGACTATTCTATACACCCAAAATGCATGTGGAAGGGCGGTATTTATAAAACTGATGATTCATGACTACGAAACCATGAATTTCATGAACAAGCTCACCCGAAGGAAGAATGCTAAGGCTCACTGACAAAGAGCCATGAAAAGAAAAGTCACTTCAGAAAACGACATTGAAAATGATTTTCTCTGTCAAGGAGGCAGTAGACTTTGCTGACTCCCCTTGACTTGCAACAAGGGCGTGCTAAACTTGGAACGGCTGAAAAAGCTCATTACCTACATCAGTGTTGACATTTGAAGAATATTTTATAAGGAACAATACTGATGACATTTTTAACACACACCACACACACACACACACACACACACACACACACACAGAGGAAAAGAGAGGGAGAGAGGGAGGCTATAACCAAAGGGAACTGTATTTTTTTTCTCAAAAAAAATCATTTAAAAATATCCTTTGATCTCCATGTATGATTCATATTTTATCAATGTATTTAAATATACATCTTGCAAGATTGCAGCAATATTTTGATGCTCAGCCCAAGCAAAGCGTCTTTCCAAACTAATATAGAACACTTTTTATGAGGGAACATACACATGCACGTGTGCACACACACACACACACACACACACACACACACACACACACAGATGTTTGTACAGGCATAAAAGTCAGAGAAACGCAACCGGCAAAAATGACCTGTAAAATTCTAAAAACAAAAAAACATTGCATCAACACGTTTGCCTTTTAGCAGAGGAAAGAAAAAGAAAAAAGAAAACAGAAACAAACAAGCACAGAATACCATACATGCAAAGCAACACTGACAACAATCAATTGCATTGGTTTAAAAAAAAACAGCAAGATCCCACTTTCCCCACACCCCAACTCCTCAAAAAACCCCTCCCTTATTGACCACGCTTTGGGGCATGAATAGAAATGAGATCGAATTGGCTGTGTGTGTGTGTGTGTGTGTGTGTGTGTGTGTGTGTGAGAATGTTCCACTCCCGACCTGGGAGACAGGTACATAGGATGAAGTAGGAGGGGTTGCCAGGCAGACAAGGGACAAAAGGTGACCACAAAGCCAATGGAGCAAGAACCCAGACAGAGGAAGCCTTAGCTCTCCCACAACCCAGCACAGAACAACACATCAGGTACAACACGGCACAGCAAATACTAACCAGGAGGCTGGCTGCAGGGATGGAGACACTCCCTCCAGCTGGCGAACGGAGGGAGAAACAGGGCTGCTACTCCAAATGAAAGGCATTGCAATGCCCTCGTCATTGGCATGTGTCCTTGGCTCTAGTCCAGCAGGGGACTAGGCCCCGGACTGCTGTTCCAGCTAAGTGCCTCAGCTTCACTGGGAACAGACCAAATGCCAGCGCCTAGCACTGGGAACAATGGCCTCCGTCCTCACAGGCAGCCTCCCACTAATCTGTACACTGGCTTCTGTTTGCAAACAGATTTTACTGCTGGTCTCAATGTCAGGTGAAGGACACTGCATTACAGTTTCCTGTACAAAATGACCCTACTGTGCCAAAGATCTGAAGTGTCTCCATAGCAGCAGGAAGGATACGATATGTTTAAAGCAATGGGGGAAACAGAATACATTTTTGCAGAGAGATGAGACTTATCTAACAGACTCAGAGAAACAGTGAAACTCTCTCTCCTCTCTCTCTCTCTCTCTCTCTCTCTCTCTCTCTCTCTCTCTCTCTCTCTCTCTGTGTGTGTGTGTGTGTATGTGTGTGTGTGTCTGTGTGTGTGTTGGGGGGATAATAGTAACTCACAAACAACCCTAACAAAAATATAGTATTCTTGGTAGAAAATACGCAATTTTAACAAAGACGCCTCTACCCACAAGAAATATCCCTGTATTTTATATAGCTAAACACAAGCACAGGGGAGAGTGGAGTTAGGCATTATTTTTACAAGGCTGAGATGGCTCAGTCAGTAAGATGTGTGTGTGTGCTGTCCCAGCAACAATGTAAACAGTGGGCAGAGCAGTGCACAGCCCCTGTCACCCCTGCATGGATGCAGAGACAGAGCCCAGATCCGGGGCTTGCTAGCCTGCCTATCGACTCAAGCCAGTGAGTTCTGTGTTTAGCAACAGACCCTGTCTCAAAATCAGGGAAAGAATGGTTAAAGAAGTCACCTGATTTTGACCTCTGACCCCCAAAATCCATGTTTATTTTTCCATCCATATGAAGGTGCACAACACACACCAACAACAGGAAAAGACATATATATGGACCTATAACTTTATTATTAATACATCCTGAGTTATTTTCACCTAACAAAGCATTTTGCTTCCTTCCGTAACAGTTATTTCAAATCAAACTATTTCTCTTTTGCCTGCTAATTCCACAATCCATTTCATTAAGTAAACGTTAAATTATAGCTTACATGTTTTTATAAAAAATATTGAGTTAAGCAGAACAATTTATTTGTATGGTTATATGTGATATAAGGAAAAAATGTATACAGATAAATAAAACATGAAAAATTTTTGGACAAGGATGATTTTAAGACATAATACTTAAGGGACACTTAAAAAATATTGCTATATTATCCTTAAAACACAAACTGCTGCAAAGCAAAAATACAAAATGTTAAATAATGACTTATATAAATTTCATAAAAGTTTCATAAAAACATACCTTTTTAATTGTCTTGGTTTGAACCAGAGCAAGTTCTCTGGTCTCATCAGCTACGTACAAGGATAGCTTCACGTACGGGTCACTGCAAGGAAATGGCCCACACTTAACGGTGCTGTATGTTACTTTATCATTAGAAACAAACAAGCAAACAAAAACCAGCAAAACAGCATGAAGATGCAAACACCAGTCAACATCCCAGCTCACATTTATGTCCATAAACTAATGAGCAGATTTTAATAAATGTTCTTGTCAAACAGAGCCCAAATTAAACAACACAGAAACACAAAGACACCAGTGCTCTAACTTTAAAGATGATCTTTCCAACACCTGACATTGTCATCACTTTCAGACCTTTGACAGATTTTTCCAGAGATTGTTAAGCGACACAGGAAATTTGTTCCCACAAATAAAAACCTATCAAGAAAACTTAACTTTACGGCCCATTCGCAGTCTCATTTCTTTTTTTTTTTTTTTTTTTTTTTTTTTTGGTTTTTTGGTTTTTTGGATTTGGTTTTTTCGAGACAGGGTTTCTCTGTGTAGCCCTGGCTGTCCTGAAACTCACTCTGTAGACCAGGCTGGCCTCGAACTCAGAAATCCGCCTGCCTCTGCCTCCCAGAGTGCTGAGATTACAGGCGTGCGCCACCAACGCCCGGCCGCAGTCTCATTTCTAACACATGGGTAAAAATACTTTTCTTCTAGTAGATCTAAAACAATAGTTATTCACCGAAACCATGACAAGTAAAATAAATAAACACTTCAGAACTGAATATTGAAACCTAGAAAATTCGGTGGTCACCAGAAGGAAGAGACTTGAGAAAAGTCTAGATTAAATTTCAAGTTTTCTGACTACAAGTCCTTGGACAAACTACACAGTCTTTAATTTGAGAAGCAGGCATCTTCTAGAAAGACATGTACTGAAATGTGTAGCTAATGTAGACTGTCTATATTAACAGTGCCAATCCACTCATATTTTCTGATTCTGTTAGCCCAAATGCTCTAAATTATTCAAGTTTTCAATAAAAAATAGGGGTGGGGACAGTCAGATGGCTCAGCAGGAAAAGTACCAGGGTTAGTCGGATGACCTGAGGTCAATCCCTGGGACCCACATAAGGCTGGAAGGAGAAAGCTGACTGTTATCTTTCCTGTTATCTTCTGACCTACACACACACACACACACACACACACACACACACACACACACTCACACTCACACACCTCTGTTTGGAGAGATTTCCCAGGTGTTACCTCTTGAGTTCTCAAGAGAACTCAGAAAACACAAAGTTCTTTTATGTATTTACCCTTCCTTCCAGTCTTTACTTGTTTAATTATCTATACCTGATCATTTATTTCTACCACTCTATTGTGTCAGTTTCAAGTCAATTTGAGAACCAGTCAGATGGCCAGGGTGTTGTACTAACAAAACCCTAGAATTTATCAGGAGAAGTGCCAGGCCTGAGGATAGAGGGACACCCTGTCTTAGAAACCACTCAACAAACCATGGAGAGAGTTAGTCGTAAGGGACTGTCCCAACAATGCTTACGACTTCCAGAGTATTCACAAAGACGACAGAAAATACTTCAAGATCCTGAGTGTATTAACTCCTACCTGTTATCAGCAATGATAAGCTTATGTCATGAGCCCTTTATAAGCAACTGGCAGTAAGAGAGCAGTGAGCACACAGCACACAGGGCACAGGGCTGGGAGGGGACTCAGAGGGTGACATGCTTGCTGTGCAAGCATGAGGAGCTGAGTTTGGATCCTGGTCCCCACGTAAGAGCTGAGTAGGCCATGTCTGGGAGCCAAGAACGGGCCGTTCTCAGCTCAGGGGCAACCAGTCTGACCAACTAATAATCATATAGTAGTAATAAGGAAAGTCAAAAGCAATTGAGGAAGCTAACCAATGTGGTCTCACACCTCTGGTCTCACACACACCTGAAGGGGATCACTGCATCCATAGAGACGCCCACCCACCCACCCACACATACACCCCCACTCCAGACACACACAAAGCAAAGATCTGTAAAATATGACGACACGGAAAAAGACAGTCGTCAATCTTACTGTTGTTCATAAAACAGAAAGCTTGCCTTGGGGAAGGAGAACTGAACTGGACAAGTCCACTTTTTACCAGGGCACTTCAGAAAAACAGAAAACAGCCACCAAGACCCAGCACCTACTGCATGCTCAAGGCTCAAGAAGACCTTCCCTCGGAGGTCTCTGGTCTGGGACATGACAGAGTTGGCCTTTCTGGTCATTGTTCAGGCTTGAGTCTACCAGAATCACTGAGAGGAGAGGGTGGTTAAAATGCAGATGGCTAGGCTCCGTGACCTGAGCTAAACTCATATAACCGGAGGAGAGATCCCAGAATTAACAATGCTCTAAAATTCCCTAATGCAGAGGCACCTGATCTACATTTGGAAAACCCGTGTTCTAAGTGGTATTTGAAAAGTGCATTAACCAGCACTAGACTTCTCCGTTTCCTTTCTTTTCTAGCCGCCAATCTATCGCTTTAAAAGCTCTCATGTCTAATTTCAGTCTCAAGAACACACTTCTAGTATAGAGTATAAGAAAGTGTAAACCCATACACATAACCCCACATTACACAAAGTACCCATACACCGGGCTATGTTTTTAGACTTAGATCTGCTATTGCAATTGCTGGCTACTATGTAACTAACTTCAAGGAGTCGCTAAGCCTCACCTTAATAGAACATCCACATTCTTCCACTTGTGACTTATTCACCTCCGTTTTCATATCCCCTGCATACCGTACAAGTGACACACATGGTTGGAGTTTGTGGGTGAGGTCTCTGACCATGGGACAGTGCCTTCCAGCTGTGGAGAGGCCAAGGTATGCCTGCACACGTACTACCTTGGAGTGCTCAAGCTATAATAGACCCTATGAAATATTGACCAAGGAACTTCCTGGTGCATAATTCAGCCTTAAGAGCCTTCAGCCAAAGGCCAAGGGGCTGGGGCTGGCTAAAGGTCTGTGCGGGACAAGTCCAAGGCTACGGTGAGCCATTGAGTTACTAGTGTGTGCAGCTCTGGTACATCCCTTCCTGCTCTGCTGGGGCTTAACCACACTCACCTTTGGGCTACTCGTGAATGAGGTGGGACATCAATCCCTAACTCACAGAGTTATCTAGAGATCACAGAACAATGCGGCTGGGCATCAGTAATGGCCAGCACAGCGCCCAACAGTGCATATGTCCCTGACATGACAGCTGTTGTAAATGGCGCTTCTTTTCCTCACCCTCTGGGGGCTTCTCAGGTTGTTTCTTTCTACTTCTGACTTGCACTGATTGTTGACATGAGTTGTTGCCACATAGTTAGAACGGGGTGTGCCAGCCACAGCTTGGTAGCTCTTCCACACTTCCTCGTTATTCATACCCACAGGCACCTGGGTAAGATGCTCGGGTCGGGCATCGTAGTCAAAACAACCCATCCTTGGCTTCCAGCTACTGCTCCTCTGGTGTCTGGTACTTAGGACAGCTCAGGGCTAACAGTTCAGATAACTCTTTTAAGAAGTTCAAGCTAAGATTAGTTTACCCTTATCTAGTTAGATGTTCTTCCCTCCAGGCAAGCTTCCTATTTTATAGACAAAAGGTGAACCATACCCTTCTTCCTTTTAGCCCCTCTAAGGAGCCAACACATTTGGTACTGGGATTTGAACCACACCCTACTTAATATATGCATATTACGAGCAAAAAGAGATAAGCCCAGGCTCTGCTCCACCTGCTTGGAGCAAAGAGAAATAAAACGATAATCATGACAAAGTTGGCCAGGAACCCAGGTTCTTGTCTTTGCCCTCCCATAAGCCAGGGCCACTTAGAATCTGGGAGCCTAGCCTCACCTTAGACCTGGGAGTCCTCAGTGAGTGAATATCCCAGGAGATAACCATGAAAATGTACTCAGCTGGGCACTGTTGCCAGAGAGGAATCTGAAGGGGCACAGGCCAAGACTAGGGGGAAAGGTTTCCAGGCAGAAAGAGCCAACGTAAAGCCTGGTGATGATGGGTGTGAGCTGGGAGTCTGGATGTTTAAAGGCCCGGCTCTGCTGCCATCTGAAGAGCTCAGGGACAACAGACAACCTGGAGGGACACCGTAAGGAGGCAGCCATCCTTAGCAGGGTTTAACCCCCTATTGCTGCTGTTTAACCTTGAGGAATGCACATAATTAACTTCTCTGTACCCTGATTTTCCTAAGGCGGCGGTAGGTACCACACCAGGACTTTATACGGAAGCTTGAGGGATGCCCTTGACCTTTTGATCAAGCGTCCAGTGAACCAGCGCAGCCTCGCCGCCACCTTCCCTGAGCTGGCTTAACACACATCTGTGAGCAGCTTCTTCCTAAGCCAAGAAGCAGGAGGCGGTGGGGAGGCTTCCCCACCCAGACTGAGAATGGTCTCAGCAGAGGTGTCAAGGTTTAGAAGGGGGAGGAACGGAGGTGAGGATGATGAGCTCAGATGGTAGAAGGCTTGGGTGGTTTGAGTCCCTCTCAAGAGCAGGAAGGCAAGAGAATCTGAAGTTCAAGAGCATCCTTGACTACACAGCAACTTCGAGGTCAGCCTGGAATACACGAGTCCTCATTACAGGCAGCCTTTGTGCTCCACGTCTACTGGGATGCATTTGGGGGCTGCTTGGGGACTGTCAAGTAGGGAAAGTAGGGACTCTCACCAGAAAATATCTTTGATCCAGTGCAATTTTAAGACACCTGAAATCTGCCGGGCGGTGGCAGCAGCACACGCCTATAATCCCAGCGCTCTGGGAGGCGGAGGCAGGCAGATTTCTGAGTTCGAGGCCAGCCTGGTCTACAGAGTTCCAGGACAGCCAGGGCTATACAGAGAAACCCTGTCTCGAAAAAACCAAATCCAAAAAAACCAAAGACACCGGTCCCTAGAACCAAATGTCTAGTTTGGGAAAATGACAAAATGTACACCACTTGGACGAATGTCAGGTGCCTCCTTTTACGGAAAATATACAAAGCTGAGGGGAGAACGCTCGAGTGGCTCCAAGTCATTTACATCTGTGCACCAAAGAAGACATTTGAGGCAAAAATCAGATAAAAAAAATTGCTGTACCTTACAGACCTGAGACACATAAGGAGCTACAGAAAAGTCAGTAAGGAGCAGAGAGGGAGGCTGAGGTGACAGACAGAGCCACCAGGTGTCAAAGAAAGTATTCCTCCTGTTCACCCATGAGAGGGCAGCCCAAATTTTGCTCATGGTCCATTTTGATTTGAAAAGCTTCCTAAAGAAGGGCTTCCCAGGGGTCACCTCTCCCATGCTCAACACGGAGGCCAGGGCTGAGAACTCTGGGCCTCTGCACTAAGAGAGCGGCTCTTGTGCCCATGTGTTGGTGACACTGAGTAGCGAACTTTTGGAGCTGCACAGACCTCAACTGGATTTAAATAATGAAGAGGTGTAAATCTTTCTTGGGGTCTCATCCTCACCTCCCGTCACCTGAGGCAAAGACCCTGGAGATGAGATCACTTCTCGGGGAGAGCTGACCTTTGGCCTGTCTGGGTCTACCCCACTGCCCAGCCTTCCAGGACACTCAACAAGGACACTCAGTCACGACACACTGCGGTGACGTAATACCTGACCAGCTCACTGACTCACGGGGAGCTGCGTTCTCCCCACCTGCCACTCACTCATTTTTAGCAGAATAAATAATCCTTTCTGAGAACCACATATTTCCCAGGGGTCAGGGCAATGAGTGGCAGGGTAGGCAGAGGCTGCCTTTGATGGGCCACACGTTCAAGGCGTGTGACATCCAGGGTGAAGAAGATAGGCTCCCAAGCCACTGCCTTGTCTGCCAGGTAGGAAGGGGTCTTTCCCACAATGGTTATTCATCAGAACCCTGAAAAGGGTCCATACTGATGGAAGTCATCGTTCTTCTTTGAGAAAGGAAGGTTCTGGGTGCCACAGGGGACAGCTGGAAGAAGGGTTGGTTTCTGTTCCTACTAAAGCACAGAGAGTTAATGACTACAGTACACTACACAGGGCCACGATCATGTTTATTTTGACTACCTGGCATACTATGACTTACCCATTCTAGAGCATGCCACTGAAAATCCCATGTCTACCATCAGTGCCACATACTTATTTAGATCCTCAATAAAGAAGCAACACTTAGAAAGCGTGACAATAGATAAAATGTACAAATGCACGCAAAGACACTGACTGAAGTTTTTGTAACAAATCACGGAAGCCTAAAAGAAGTTAACACAGTGTAAAACAGAAACAGTTTAAGGCTCTGCTACCAGAAAGACAAATTATTGCCAGTTTTCTGGAGCAGAACACGGACAAAGTTCCCAAAGCATTCCAAGAGTTGACACCCTTTGACTCAAATATAACCCTGATGACTGATCCCAGAGACACAGAAAGACCAGAAAATATATGCCCAGATGCTCATGACAGCTTCATATGAGAAAAGAAAAAATTAGAAGCACACTCTTCCCAATTAGGAAAGTGATTAAATAAATAATGTTATAACTATGAAACCAGAATATTGAAATATCTCAGAGATATCTTAGAATGAGGGAAAACATGATATAACATTCAGGATTAGGCAAGTCACTTATATTTCTTTCTTTCTGTATAGTTCTTATCTCCCCCCCCCCTTCTCTAAATTTCCTGTTGTGAGCAAGTGTTACTTTTACAAGTGCAGAAAAGGTGATGGAAATTACAGTTGCACATAGGATTTAGCTAAGATACACTCTAGTGACTAGAGATCTCACTAACCCAACAGCAACCCTCACGTTGCTTTCAAACCTGGAAAATGGCCTTCAGTACATGACTACGAGGGACTTTTAAAGAACGAAGCACACACACCAGTCCTTAGGACTGAACTGACAGCTAAGAAGTATGCCCTGCCATGTACCACTTGCCACCGACACTGGCAGTGACAAACTTACTCTTTCTTACATACGATTTTAACAGATATGAGAAGACTGGGTTAGGTTACAGCCAAATGCATTCCCTATTATTCCTAGGCATAGGTAAAGGGGCATTAAAACTTTGTCCTGGGCTTAAACTGTGAAGCTGCCTTCAAAATATCCTCAGAGACTTCAGTTCTGATTTTGTTGTCTGGAGCAAGCAGTGATTTAGTGCATCCAAGAACCTTCTTACTCATGGTCTTGAAATCTCTGGTTGGGACTGCCTCCCTCCTTACAGCCAACCTTACCACCTACAGTCAGTCAGTCAGTCAGTCAGTCAGTCAGTCAGTCGGGGTCCCAAACCTGAGTCACTGCAACTCCTGAGAGCCAGAGGCCTCTGCACACATGCCACTAAAGTGGCTCTTGAGAAGATGTGGGAGTGTTTGTTAAGGGGGAGCTCGCTCCATCCATATCCCCTTATCCTGTGCAAGATCAATGTTGACCAGGAAAGCAGCTGAGAGAGAAAGCTGCACTTGTGAGTTCTGGAATATGCATACAGTTGTGGAAAAGAAAAACCCAGGAGTGTGCAGCCATTTCTACCAGTACCTGCTCTACTAGAAGTTCTAAATGTAGATTCTCTTCTTTCTCTCATCTTCTCTCTCTCTCTGTCTCTGTCTCTCTGTCTCTCTCTCTCTCTGTATATGTTTTTTAATACATGGAAGGAGATAAAGAGATAACTAATCACGTGGCCATAAGAAGAGACAAAAACTAAGCTATTTTTGGAAATTATTCCAAAGAGACACTGAGTTCTCAGCACGTGCAAAAGGCCTGTGGTGGGCACAAAGGTGGAGGGAGTGAGGTGGAAGCAAGCAGAAGTGGATGCTGTCTCCCTCCCAAAGAAGCCACAGTAAGCAAGATATCCACATACAAGAACACACATATACATACACACACACACACACATGCATACATACACACACACATATGCATACATACACACACACATACACATGCACACACACACACATGCACACACACATATACATGCACACGCACACATATACACGTATAAACATGCACATACACACATACACATACACACACACACATACACACACTGAGTTTGTAAGTGAGCCCAGGTCTTCTACAAGAGCGACAAATGCCCTTGACTGCTGATCACGGTCCAGCACCTTAAGCCTCTTTTTAATCTTTTTAAGCTTTTGTAGGTTGACACTGCGGGGATGCACGGCACACTCAGATGTACTCTGAGCAAGATGTGGCTTGGGAGGTGCACTGGAGCACCTTTTAGGGAAAAGTTATAAACATTAGATTTAAACAAATATACACACATGTACGGGTGTGCAGAGACACACACTATCACTAATCCCCGCGATTTCTAAACAAAACAAAACGATTCTAGCATGCCTACTTCATGAATGAGAAGAAGAAAAGACATGCGAGGCTAGATTCTGAGCTCCAGTGCACCTCCCAAGCCACATCTTGCTCAGAGTACATCTGAGTGTGCCGTGCATCCCCGCAGTGTCAATCTACGAAAGCCAAAGATTAAAAAGAGGCTTAAGGTGCTGGACCGTGATCAGCAGTCAAGGGCATTTGTCGCTCTTGTAGAAGACCTGGGCTCACTTTCTGGCATGTTCACAATCATCTGTAACTCCAGTTCCAGAGGATTTGACGCACTCTTCTGGCTTCTGGGGACACTGGACATACAAGATGCACAGACACAGATGGAGCACAATATCCATATATATAAAATAGAAAGGATCTTTAAAACAAACAAACCAAACCAGGCCTCCCCACCAAAACCCAGAATTAAAATAAGCTAGAGACAACTATAGGCAGTGCAAATTATTAAATTATATTGAATATTAAATTAAATGCAATGTGCTATGCAAACACAGTCATGAAATACTGCATATGACCATTAGACTTATTCCAGTGACAAGGTGCGCAGTCACTAATGCTTTTCTCCAAGACTGAAGTGCTCTCTATTATACCACTGCAAAGACCAACAAAACTACTCTAGAAACATAGCCAACTACATAATGGGTGTTGTCCTGCTGCGCTGTTTTCTAAGTGGCATAAATATGTCACTATCTAGAATCCAAACACATGGTCCCTTCGCCTAAATGGCAGCAACTAGAAAACTTAAAAACATAATGTGTCTGGGCTCAGTGGTTAAGAACACTGACTGCTCTTCCAGAGGTCCTGAGTTCAATCCCTAGCAACCACATGGTGGCTCACAACCATCTGTAATGGGATCTGATGCCCTCTTCTGGTATGCCTGAAAAGAGTGACAATGTACTCACATACATTAAACAAATAAATCTAAACAACAAGAACAACAAAACCCCACCATGTACGGGGATCTGGAGAGCTCAGTGGTCAATGACACTTGCTGCTCTTCCAGAGGACTGAGTTCCGCTCGCACGACTCAAAGTCAGTTTGCTTACAACTGCTGTTAACTCCAGTTCTAGGGGATCTGATGACCTCCTCTAACCCATGAGATCACCTCCCTGCAACCTACATACACATGCACTACACACAGACACACACACGACACACAGACACACACACACTATACACACTACACACACAGACACATACACTACCCACACACAGACACACACATACTACACACAGACACACATACTACACACAGACACACACACTACACACACAGACACACATACTATACACACTACGTGCACAGACACACACACTACACATACAGACACACACTATATACACTACACACACACACACACACACTACATATACACTACACACACACTACACACAGATACACACAGAGACACATACACAGACACACACACGCACAATATATGTATCAAAGCAATAAGGTATTTCCACCATGAACAAACCAAGAAGTGAAGTCTAAGTGGCATGCTGGTCCGTAGCTTTAATGCTAGGAAGACGAAGGCCAACACGCTCTATATAGTAAGTTCCAGGACAGCTAAGGCTACACAGATTGATCCCATCTCAAAACTCAAACAATGACACCCCCACAAAAAACAAACAACAAACAAACAACCAAAAATGGAAAAGAAGTCAAGTCGGAAAGAACCTTCAGGAAAGGTGTGCCAATGTGTCCAGTCAAAGGCCCAGCGTCCTAGTGTCTATGTTAAATGTCAGTGTAGCAGACTTCATCACCAGACAACATCTCTCCGTGGGTCTCATGCTTCTTTAATCACCATGTCAACACATAGATTGCCTCTATTATCTCTTTAGGGGGTTCCAAAATTCTACTCCATCAAAGACAGCAAAAGCACTATTTTCACACAATCTTAAGGGTGTGAGTGATTAACACCTGGTAACCTGTGAGAGAAAATGTAAAACTTCCAAACTGATTAGACAAGGCTGGGAAAGGATACGCTTATAAAGATAAAATTCTGCAGTCTGCATACTCATAGACAACATGAGAGCATTCTGAGAGGTTTTATAGACATTGGAGAAACCTATGGACTAATATAAGTGAGATGCAGAAATTAATCCATTCAGAGATACAAAATCGGTAGGTTGCCGAGAATAGAAATGGTTCTGCAAAGAAAAATCTCCTTTGTTGTGCTTGCTTCTCAAGTGCTGCCGAAGACCTGGCAGTGAGTGCCAGATACTGCCCTGCAATGAGCAGATAGCATCACAGGAGGCCTCCTGTCAGAGAGGAGAGCCATGGTCTTTCCCTGCAGTTCCTTGGTAGCTAGTGAAGCCAAGGCTAGGCCCCTAACAGTTCCTTCTATCCTTAAATGCTAAATTACTACTTCCAAGCAGTACAATTTTCTATTACAGCAATATTGTTTTTTACTCTTTACTCTAAAATAGAAAGTTTGTTGATTTTTGATAAGCCAGGAAAGAGAAGGCAACCTATATGACAGACATGCAACGTCGTCACATAAGAAATCTTGTGTCACAGAGAATACAAAAATTAGGACACTGGTGAGATTAGATGCTCTGTGGATGAAATCCTCACATCCTCCCTCGAACCATGAGTTCTTTTGGAAACCATCTACTTCTAAGCACAAGAGGCAGGGCTTACTAGTGCTTTCCCTAGGCAGGCATCCGATCCTGAGACTGCTCACAGGAGATACGGATGCACTCTGTCCTCTCCTGCACGTGCACTTAGAAGTTCTGAAGGAGAAATTCCGAACTACCAGCTGCAGGAGTGACTGAGGAAGTCTGGTTGACCAGAAACCCCTGGTGCAAGGATTCTCATACTGCCACAAGCATCACCTAGAGCAATGGTCCTCAAGCTTGCTAATGCTTCCTCTAATACCATTCCTCATGCTGTGCTGATCCCCAACAGGAGAATTATTTTATTACTACCTCATAACTATAATTTTGCTGTCATAAATCATAATGCAAACATCTGATATGTGACCCCGCCCCCCCAAAGGGGTTGAGACCCCAGGGGGAGGAGGGTTGTGAATCATTGACCAAGATGGCTGATTAACTTACAGACTTCTGGACCTCAACCCTAAATCTTCCAATTCAGAACACCTCACAGGGTGCATTTCTGACAACCATCATGGTTCCCTCATTCCCTTTGTTTCTGCTCCAGTACAGAGAGCTCATTGCACTGGGTGTGGAGGATGGGGGGTTAAGGAGAAGACACCCGAATCTATTGGAGACTGAAGACTCTGCCTCTGGGTGGCCTTTTCTTGGTCACCTGATGTTATACACATTTACTAGGGTTACCAGAAGGGCACCCTACAAGGACTACCTATAATTATAATTTACCAACCATCACTACTTGGTGTTTATCTCAGCAGGATGGAGGTGGGAGGGAAACATGTCTGGTAAAGGCAAGTCAGGGCCTGCCTAGATATTAAAAAAAAAAAAATGAAAATTATCAGCCTAAAGCCAAACCAGTTAGGAGCTCCGTGCAACAATAAGAGTCCTCTAAGATCTCAGTCCTAAAGAAAACAAGATGAAACAAAACAAAACAAAACAAAACCTCTTGAGAGACATGATCCCATCAGTTGGTTTATTCTTAAAGGAGTTTGGTGGGATGTGGAATATCAAATTTGCTCATCTGCTTCCTGCCTGGTTAGAGAAAAAAAATCATATCAAATAGGACTTCATAAGACAAAAGTCCAATGGTACATTCTGGTTTGTTTATTATACATTGCTTTTATAAAGTAGCCCTGTCCATCCCTGATTAATAAAGTGGCATGCAACACACACACACACACACACACACACACACACACACACACACACACACACAGAGAGAGAGAGAGAGAGAGAGAGAGAGAGAGAGAGAGAGAGAGAGAGAGAGAGAGAACTGTATAGAAATCAAGTGTGGGAAAAGGTTTGCAAATGAGTTGTTCTCTTACAAACTTGCATAGGAGGTCCCAGGCTAACCCAGGTTAACAGGGACAAAAGGCTGGGCATGCAGAAGACACTGGACTTAATGACAAAGCAGAGCCCACACTCAACGGTGTCAAATCTCTAAAGAGGGCGTGCTCTAAATGGCAGAAGCGCTTAGAGAATTCAGCCCTTATTAACTAACCCAGGAAGAAAAACTCCTTTAATTAAGGTGGGGAAGAGTCCTCCTGGCCTGAAATGTGACCTGCTTTCACTTGTGACCAATGCAACCTTGTCCTTATGGAAGGAGAAACTGGCATGTACAGAGGAGACACAGAAGATGGTCCTATTGTGGGGAGGCTGCATCTACGTGCCAAGAACACAAAGTGATGCTGACTGTCACCTCAGTCAGAAAAAGCAATGAAAGAGTCATGACTGAGCCCTGCTCATACCCCCGGCAGGTGGTTTCCAGGGCAGTCAGGCAGTAAATGTCTTTGGGCAGGCACCCAGCCTGGTGCTTTGCAACAGCAGCCTTAGCAGAATAGTATCCCTTAAAAGCTAGCCTTTACGGGAAGCCGAGGGGGACAAATAAGTTACAGAATGCCTTTTGCTCCTTTTGGCTTTGTAATACTTGTTATCATAGAACATCCCCAGAAGAGGCTGGGTTAGGTCCACAGACAAACATGAATTATCTTTGCAGCTTCATACATAAAAATGCAAGCTGACTGCTAGACACGGAAGCCAGAAACACTCCTGTGACTGTTCGCTGACTTTGGCTCTCAAAAGTTTCCAATACACCAACAGAAATGTTTTGTCTTTGGGACTTTACAGCCTTTGGAACTGCACATAAGGGTATGAGGACCAGAATGAAGCTGTGGGGCCCTGAGAGACACTGAATATGTCACCTTGTGATCATTCTGGGCCTGCTAAGAGACCAAAACTACAAGACCACCTGTGAAACCCTAATATTTCAAAGGGTCAGAAGCAGCCCCTCAAGACTCAGAGAGACCATTTGAAAAGGTCTTCTTCTGTAGTTTCATCTTCAAGCAGGGTAACAGGCAAGCAAACCACCAAATACCTCACCTCTCTCCGTTATTTTGAGTGCTGTGGCAAACTCCAAACAGAACTGGAGGGAGGGAAACAACTGTGTCATAATGAACAGAAAAGGGGCTAGATTATAATACTACAACTCCCATTTCTAAAGTGATAGATGTCCGGGTGTACTTTCCCATTTAGGCGGTTAATACGTAGTAAGTGCCTACGTTTAACTTCTGGACCCTCATACTATCAAGAAAGAAGCTCCCAGAATGCAGCACTTATTTGCACTGAAAGCTGGTTAGCCCGCACCAGCATGAACACCATCATCCCTTGCCAAATCTACCAAGGTGGACACACACTGGGAATTGTTCTCTGTGTCCAACTCATCTAAAGGATAGTTGGGTCTTGGCTCTGGCTTCTTAAATCTCATAGACATCTGAGAGGCATTTGGGTTTTTAAAAATCTTCAAGCCGGGCAGTGGTGGTGCACGCCTGTAATCCCAGCACTCTGGGAGGCAGAGGCAGGTGGATTTCTGAGTTTGAGGCCAGCCTGGTCTACAGAGTGAGTTCCAGGACAGCCAGGGCTACGCAGAGAAACCCTGTCTCGAAAAAACAAAAAACAAACAACAACAACAACAAAAATCTTCCCTTAAATTACCGTATTAGATGTTGAAAGACCTCTCCAGAATCTAGTGTAGACTCTACATAGTCATTAATAGGGAACTATATTTTCATTCATATTCTCTCTTATAAACATGTACGCTTGAGCACTGCAAGTTTTCCTTACTAGACAGAGGACTAGGTTTTATGGATGCATCAACTTCCCCCTGCCCTTGGAACCCTCAAGAATAAAGAGATAAAGAGCTTCATCACAGGATCCAAGCACAGAGAAAGTCAGGAGTTTACAGGGAACAGCTTGTACTTCTCTCCCACAATAGCTGGCATCTAACTTCTACTATATTTAACAACCAGCACGTGGGCTCCTTCTTTTCCTTTTGTTCTGTTTTATTCTTTCTAATTGACAGTAAGTGGAGTATCCAGCGTGGTCCATAACAGCCACATCTGTCTTATTCTCAATGATGTCAGCGTAACATTCTCTAAGCATTCTGCCCCACCGCACCTTGTCATTGGTTCAGATGCATTCTGGGACTTTCTCTTCACGCAGTCAGCACCTCTTCCATACAAACCACCCCATAATAACCAGCATCTCCATCTTCTGCATTCCTGTAGTTATACCTGCTGAGGGCCCTCCCTCCCACAACTCAAGTGCCTTTCCACACCGTGTGTTCCTTTTCAAAACTCTAAATCTTAATTCTCGCCAACTTAAGGCCACCATTTAGATCTGAGACTTCTGAATATTTCATGAAACCCTGCAGAAAATGGGTCCCCAACGTGTGATTTGTAGATAGCTGACATCTTGACAAACGTCAAAAGGAAGGTAGCTTCTCCTCGGAGTTTTACATTTAGAAAAATCACAACTTGCCTATGTTGCTAAAATTTGTAATTTTCAGCAATTTTATCTTCTATCTGTCATGCATAACTAAGTATAGAATTGATTTTTCCACACGAACCTCACAATCTTTAACTTGCATCATATCTTATGCTTTTTAAACATGTGAGATCTCGGGGTTATTAGAGTATCAAAGGGTATAAGACAAAATACATGCACTCATGCAGGCACTGGGGGAAGATTCTCAGTGACCCTCATGTCACCGATATGACCAGAGATACCAAAAAGTAAAGTCTGGGCGAAACATTATTATTGGTGGCCTCACTGGGGGTGGGGACAAGACACAGATAAACAAAATGACATTGCAGAAACCTGGATTAGAGGATTGTCTGTCATGTTATAAGTAGAGAAGGAGCTTGCCAGATGAGCACCAGTTCCCCAGTCCCCCAGCCCCCCAGCCCCCCCCCCCACAAGTACAGACTTCTTAATCCGGGTGCTGCCGTCCTCAGTGCTACCTTTCATGTTGCTGTCCATTCTTCCTTCAGTCCAATGTGCATGCTCGCACACAAAGCAGACGCTTGCAGAGCTCGCAGTAAAGGCAAACAATTGAGGAGGCGTTGAACCTCCAATTTCTGCTGAACCGACACGGAATATGATACTGCGACACTGACAACGCTTCTATCAGGTCTGTGTCATATGAGGGAGCGAGGTATGTCCTCTCTTCCCACAGCATCATTTGGGAACAAACAGCAGGCTGGAATGCTGCAGGTGATCCTCCTTTCTGTCATGTAGGAGGACACCTGGCAACTGTCCTGAATCATCCATTAATAGTCCAAAGGCCGTGAACTGGGCCTCCTTTGAAAGAGCACATGCTTGATCCATCCCAAGACATGTAAGAAATGTCATTGTAAAGGGAAGACTAGATACTGTGGCAAAATGCCAATTAATCCCTACTTAGACTTACCCTCCATATGCCATAGTCTATCATTTTGAGGAAATTCTGAAAGTTAAACGGGTCTTATGGAGACCATACAAGGGGAGGAAAAGACCTCCTCTTTTCTATGATCAGTAAAGATGTTCCTCATTGGAGGCACGGGGATCTGTCAATACTGGACCATGCATAGAAATCAAAAGATACACTCTGGCTCTGAAGTGAGAAGGACTGAAGCCAGCAGTTCCACTGGTGAGTTTGAAGAGTCTCCAAAGACAATCCGAATACAACTGTCTTGGGAAAGAATGCAGGCAGGTTTGCAAGAGTACACAGAGTCTTGTCAAGAACTTAGACCTTAAAACAGGGTGTGGTGGTGCATGCCAGGAATCCCAGCATCCAGGAGGAGGAAGCAGGAGGGCCAGAAATTCAAGGTCATCAAGGCTGGGCAGGATGCCAGACTTTTCTCAATAAAGAGGGAGTAGGAAAGCTCAGACTTATAAACCTTCAGGTTCAAGGTCACTGTCCCCTAGGCTTCATCTTCCGCCTCTCTTCACTCTGCAGGCCTCCCTGTCTGGGCTCACTTGACCCCTGAAATATATCTCTTCCTCCAAGATCATTACCCATCAAGTCTAATCAGGCTCTTAGGGCATACAGAAGGGCCCGCCTAGCCATCCCATTGATTAAATACCTGAAGGATAGAAGTCTTGTCTCAATTAGTTTTGGTCAACTTGAGTTAGAGTCTTTGGGAAGAGGAAACCTTAATGGAGACAATGTTCCTACCAGATTGGCCCATGGGCAGTCCTTGTGGGACATTTCCTTTGTTATCCATTGATACATGTCCTGTCCACTGAGGGTGGTGTCAGCCCTAGGATTGTGGTCCTGGGAACTATAAGAAAGCAGGCTGAACAAGTCATGGAGACAAGCCAGTAAGCACCCTCCATGGCCTCTGCATCAACTCCCTCGCTGTCTTTCATGATAAACTACAAGGCACAGGAGGAGATAAAGCCTGTCCTTCTCTAGTTATTTTGGGCATGGTGTTTTACCACAACAGTGTAGACCCCAAATAAGGCAAGCCTCAGACCCCAACCTCCTCTACACCTGGTTAATCAGACTGATTGTCGACACACATCTTTAAGCATGTGTGGCTTGTTCCATTCACTGGCTTTGACACCTACAACAGAGAATGCAACCATGTGGCTGGCATCCACGTCTGCCCAGCTCTAGAGCACGTCCTGTTCGCTTGGCACCAGCAGTCCTGCCTCTCAACACCATCCTCCGTGTGTTTTGTTATAAATTCAGCTATGGGGAGCAGCTTTCCTGTCTGTTCTCAGCAGACCATGTTTCACTCTCTGCTAGAAATGCCCCGCCCTACCATGTCTGTACACGCCCCTGAAGACGCCATGCCCATACCCATTGGCAGGAACAGACCAGAATAGCAACCAGTTACTCTTTCTCCATTTCTGCTGCTGTTCTGGGAGCTCTCTGCAAACATGGGTGTGTCTTGGTCATCTGTGCGCATCATATTCCAGGCACACAGTGAGTCCACAACTCCTTAGAGGGTAGTGTACTGGTCCCACTGCACATTAGGTATTTTAGAAAATAGGGGATAAGTAAATGTGTGTGTGGAGGGAAGGAGTGAGGGAGGGATAGAGAGCTAGAGACTCTCCTATTCGTATCCTGGACCCCATAGATTCATATTCTGGGGTGCAATGATTCAGAGGCAGAATTAAATTGGATTGCCAGCCACACGAATACATTCATTGGAGATTTCTTGGTTGTTTTTCTGATATTACGCCTAAAACAAAGAAATCTAATAGCCATGGACCAGAGCTTGTAAGTGAAGGATAAACCACTCTTAAAGAGTAATTAATAAGGGATTAAAGCTAAAACAAAACTACAGCAGAGCATGTAACTGCAGCATGCTGGACACCGGAAGGCAGCCTGGCCATTAGGTAGGAAACCCACAGTGAATAACAGTGCCTGTGCTGAGGATTAGCTACCAGGAGCTTCACCAAGTCACTGTGGTGGACAGACCTCTTCCTGTCACAGCAGCTAGGGTCAAACTACAACCCGCAGAAAAGCAAACTAGAAAGGCCGGCAATTAACTTTGCCCCCAAAGCACTATGAGCCACCCAGGCAATGCTGTCGTATTCTTGCATTAAGGTGGAGCCGAGGTGACCTACAGACAGCCCACCCTCACTCAGTGCAGCATCGACAAGTGGGAAGAAACCACAGGCCCTAGCAAGCTCACCTCAGAATCATCAAGTCCTTGTGGCTACTCACAGGACGGCCACACACAGACTTCCTTCCCAGACCCTCCCGGAGCCCAGCTTTCTCTCGTCCCTCTCTTCCCCCTCCGTTACTCATGAAGCACCTGCAACAGGTCAATTGTCCAGGGAAGGTGACAGAGGAAACGCCCTACCTCTTGGGGCTTGCATCCTAGCAGGAAGGAGCAATTAGAGACAGCAAACAATGCAGAATAAATGATGTGTACAGGTTATAAGATGATTACCAGAAGCAGAGAAGAGAGGAGTGCCATGCGAAGGTGGGGGGGTGCAGGCCATGGGGGACCCTTTCTGGGACTGTGCAGTGTACCATGGATCCTCAACAGTTATCTATTTCACTGAGACAGGCAGGCCTTCCCCCACACTCCCCTTCAGTGGCTGGCTTGGTTTCCATGACTTGGGGTAATGCAGCAAGGTGGAGACAGCTATGCCCTCTGGAGCGAGAGATGGCCAGGTTTATGCTCAACTCTGCTACTTGTGACATCACCATCTTCGTTTCACTAACAGCGATGAGATATCTATGGGCTGGGAGGCAGTTCCAGTTTGGGAAGCTGTCAGATTGCGGATGCTGCTTAGATTTAGATGGTGGTCACTGTAAGCTGGCTCATGACTGTCTCTTAAAAGAACTGAGAAAAACTTCCTTTATTTCCAGCAGGGCCGGATGCGTTAGCTCAGGGGAGACTGGAGTTGTGTCTCTACCTGTGGACTCCTACTTGCTTCCCTCCCCAGCATTTATCCTTTAGGTGCAGAGTAACACGTTACCAAGCTAGACTCATAGGGGGGTGGGGAGAGAACCAGGGTTCTGAGGTCACCCCATCTAACACAACTTCATAAACCGGGAGACCAAGAGTCCTCCGTCCCGGGTCCCAAAGATACTTAGGACAAGTGGCTAACTATGGTGGGTGCCCATTTAACACAGAGACGCAGACCCTGACCTCCAGGCTCAGCTGGTACCTGTGGCTCCCCTCTGTTCTTCTCATTCCCACCCAACCCCTATCCCAAACCTCTCTAGTTCAGGGACTTTCCTTCCCTTTTCTTCTCTCCCCTCCCTTCCCCCACCTCCCTCCTTCCTTCCCTTCCGTTTTCCCAGCTTGTCTTTCCTATATAAACCAGCCCTGGGCTCTCTAGGTCCCTCTTGGCTCCAGGTCTCCTCTTCTTATCTTCTTTCCTTCCTCTCCCAGCCCAGCACAGTCCGGACCCTCCCACATGCCTCTGGCTGTACTCTACCACACAAGCCTTCTTTCTCCTCAGCCATACCTAGGAGCAGTCAGGGCCTCATTTCCATTCACCCTGACCATCCATGAGCCAGACATACCTTTGATCCTTTTAATTTTTTTTACCTACTGTTCCCTCTGAATAATTTAGTTCGTGCCAGGGCTTTCCCCGAAGGAGCAGCTGAGAACGTCTAGTTTCCATATCAAATAGATGATTCTTGAGTATCCTCGGGGTGAAGGAGAATTTGCTTTCCCTGGTAAATATCTTTTTATTCTGCTCTAAGATCAATAGCCATTCACCCTCTAGGCAGAATATTTTAGAGCTTTCCCAGGAATGATACTTTTAGAGATTTGTTAAAGGCAGGCTTCCGACCACAAACCTAGTGTGAGCCCCAACTTACAGCTAGACTGGACAACAGGAGGAGCTACCAGGCAGAAGAAACTCCAAGCACTTGGAGAAGTACACGTGTAATTGTCATTTCCTTCCTTGACTGCTTCTCTTTGTGGCTCCTAACCCCATCGTAAGTATATGATCCGTGGACTTGATTAGTATGGTAGTCAGGCCCAGCAGGCTGAAAGTTCCCTGCGGGGCAGAGAAGTTCCCTGGCTCAGACCCTAAGGAGCCCATGGCCTCTCTAGCACCTGTGTTGGGAGTGAACCCCAGAGGGCTCAGTACATATGGGTCAGATAAATGAATGAGTTTCACCTTACAGCCAGGAAGCTGCTAACACTCTGAACTGGTGTGCTCTCAATTAGGAACTTAGGGGGATGCTTTTGATTTTGCTCTGATCATGTGTCTTCCCTTCCCAAACATAGATAAGCAGAGCTAAATATAGATGTGTATAAACACAACAAACCAGCAACTTAATTATCACTCAGGGAGGATCCAAGATGGGGCATCGCTAGGAGGCTGTGGAGCAGGCAGAAGAGGGGGGTGCTGGAACAGCGGCTGTGGGCTGCACCCTGCTCCACCCACTCTTGCTGTGGCGTTTTTGACTTTTCTTTCCATAACTGGGTAAAGCTATGGAGCTTTTCCATCAAATCTTCTAGCCCCGTGTCACAGTCAGAATTAAGGTTTTTTTATGGTGCTTTTCCTAAGAAGGAATGAACGCTTCGTCTCTGGGGACTCTCCTTTCCAATAGGAGGTGACAGGGCCTTGACTCGTGTCTTCTCCTCTCCTGCCCTTTTCTCTGTGTGTCTCAGACACTCATCCCCACCAGCTGCTGTCGTCATTTTCTCTTTTGTAGAAGCAGAGCTCTCCTGGTGTACCCGGGAACAGAGTTACTCTGCCTGGGCTTCAGGATTTCCCACCAACGAAGAATCAAGAAGCCACCTAATTCACTGAAACCAGCCACCAAAAGCAGCCCACCTACCCTATCAGCGATTTGATAAGGCTTAGAAAAGTCTTTGAGAAATGTCTTCACTCTGCCCATTGCTAAAATACACCAAGTACAGATCAGAATTTAAAAGAGTATTAGTCCAACAAAAACTGACAAGTTTAAGAAATGTATTCCTCAGTAGCTAAAGAGATAGCGACCATTCATTCTGAAGTGCTGGAAGAATAAGAAATTAGTTTTAAGCAATGAACAAGGCAAGTGCTTAAACCCTGAATTCAGATTTAGTTACTTAACTACAATACTAGACAGAACAAATCTATTTTAGACAAAACGTTCACTCATTAACCTCAGATCTCATTCTACTGAAAACTTCAACAAAAAACGAGTAGAACATAGAATAGAGGTAAACTCTAGAGGCCCATTACACGTGACTCCTTACAAAGCCAGACTTCCTTGACTCTGAAGCTTTCATACTTCCTGATAATTGTGTGGAGTATTTTAAACCTCCACACTGGCAAGGATCCCAAAGATCATGTCCCTGGGATTCTGAAAGGCCTCTGTCCAGAAATTCCCGATCACGAGCCTTCCGATTCTGTGACAAAGTTTCTAGTCACTGACCAGGGTCAGAAGAGGCTGTTTATAATCACATGTGAGTCTCTGCCTGCAGCAGGCCACATGAGTAAGAGCTAGTGAATAAGACAGCTTACATCACTGAAAGTGGGCTGTGTTAGGTAGTTGTAGCCACTGGTTACACTTGAATCTGCCAGGCACCAGTATTTTCACTTGGTCTGAAATCCCACTGTTCACTGCCTGGGGTATATGAGGTGGGGGGTGGGGAGTGGGGAGGCAGGGCACATCATGAACTTTTCCAGAATTGTTCACAAACTTCAATTTTCTAGAAGGAAAATCAATCCTTTGTTTTCAGGGGCAGGGATGGAGCGGGGCGGAGCTTTGGGGGGGGGGGGGAATGTCAATCAGCACCTCCACTCTGAACCTTCTTCCAGTAACTGCAGTGGACAGAGTGGCTGGCTTGTGCCTCAGCTGGAAGCAGGTAGTTTGTGATTACCTGACAGAGGTTCCACAGTTAGTTGGGTGGATTCATTTCTGGGAACCACTGTGGGGGAGGGAGAAGGGTGATGCAGGATTTCAAGAAAGGAGGGAAACACAGTCTCCTTGGATTGCAGGACTCCTGCGGGGATCTTCATTGGTGTCTAGGCAGCCTTTCTTAACCAACCTGTGGGTCATGACCCCTTTGGTAGTCACTTACTAGACATTCTGCATATTGCATACTTATATTATGATTCATAACGGTAGCAAAAGTATAGTTATGAAGTAGCCACAAAAATAATTTTATGGCTGGGGGGGGGTCACCAAATTGAGCTAAACTGTATTAAAGGGTCACAGCATTGGAAAGGTTGAGAATCACTGGCCTAGGAGATGGAATGGCTCTGGGGACCTGACTGTCCAATGTCCATCCTTGCCCCTCTGTGGCCCTCAGAATTCAAATAGCCCAGGAACAAGTAAAGCACAAATATTTACTGAGTTGAGGGCATGCATGCCAAGTGGCCCTTTGCAGAATTCTGAGCTACCAGGGAAGGACAGAGTCCAAATAGATTCTGGGAAAAAAAAAATGGGGCTTGAGAACACGTGCTCTTGCTGTGACTCCAAGGTGAATGACCTCAGAAACCTGGATCCTAGACAGCACACCTGTGAGTCCTCTGCATAATTACAAAATGACGTCATCAGCAGCCAATTCCAGGGGAAAGATCTCTACCTCCCTACGTAAATAGCTGTCCTTGAAAACCACTTTGGAAAATCCCTAGCAGGTTTAGACAAATAAACAAACAAACAAATATAAATAAGCAACAAAACAAAAAACCCATAAAAAAAAAATGAAAACCACCAGAATGAAATAGAGAAGATCAAGCCAGCCTTCCACCCCCAAGCACCACCTCTGAGCAAGGAACTCCTCGTCCATACACCAGGAACGCCAGCATCTCAAGCCAGCAAACAGCCCTTTGGTATGTGGATGGTAGCCACACTTCTCAAGGGTTCATGGCATGCCTGCCTTGTATCCTCTCCTCTTGAACAGCCCCTGAGACCAACAACCGAACACCACGAGCAAGCATGTGGTTTTAAAAGCCACATTCAGTTGCAATCCTGATTCCAAAAAGTCTTCTTGAGCAGAAAAGGCAGTTTTCTACTGAAAACAGGGACCATGAAAAAAAATGTCTAATTAAATAAAAACCCTCTTTCCCTCATCTCCTGACACCACAGTCACTGGATTCAGCTTGGCATGGGCAGTGAAGTTCATCTTGTCCTCCTCAAACCTCTGACAGTGCTTAATCTCTTTTTCCTTCATATAGATCAGTTATTTCCCCACCCACCTCAGCCAGAATCTAATTCAAAGGCATGTAGACAGTGTACTTTTCAATGTGAAATAAAGTGGTGTCAAAGTACAGAGATCAGACTATAGCTTTTAATATGTCACAGTTCTGATCCATCTGCATCTCTTTAGATCCTAGCTGTCTTAACACAGTGCTATCAGAATACCCATGGAAAGTAACCAGGCTCATTAATAGAAGGCGTGGCCCGGCTTACGGGTACACTACTAACCTAACAGTTTATGAATCACCAGATGAGACGGTGGTAAAGAAACAAATATCACATGTTAATCACGCCTGAGTATTTGCATGCATGAGTAACATACATGAGAAATGACAGCTAGACACAAAAGAACCATTTGGTTGAATATGTTCTGTCCTTTCATTCTGATTCTCTCAAAAAATTATTTTTATAAATTCAGTAACTTATACTAAGTCACATAAGCCAAGTCCTGATGGAAGTAAGACATCTATGACTGTCATCTACCGATCTGAATGTAAACCACGAGTCTCCCAAGAAAACCACTGTATGACCTAAGATGTATTTCACTGGAAGCCAAGGACAGCTGGAACCTCCCTCATTATTAGTGAAACATCACAGGAATATGGATTCAACACACAACAGGAAGGTTTGTGAGTGTTCTGCCCAAAACAATGATTTCTAAATCAGAGAACAATGGTCACAGAATTTAAGCAGTGACCCTCTTTATTAGATATAGAAGATACCAAAAGTAACCTTCCCACGTTCCTTGGGAAGATGAACACTACATTTTTCTAAACCGTCAAGACAGAGAAGAAAGCAAAAGCAGATCAGGGTTTATGTCATAGCCCCTTTCAAGTTTGCCTGCCAGCCCTTTTCCACATGAGGAAGAATCCCACCAGCTCTCGCTAACACTCAAAAACATGTACAATGGAAGAAGCTCTTGGTACATGTTAGCATAACATCGCTGACAGGAAATACGGTATTACGACAAAAATCGTACTCTGCGCCAGTGGATGCCATACACCCACACAGCGGACTTACAGAGGTGTCTTTGTTCTTACCTGTGATTGTCCTCAAGAGTCAAGACAAACAAGGCATGTGTGTGCTGTTGGAAAGTTCTGGGCCGGACTGGTGTTGATAGAAGTCTACCTGGGCAACCCTGGGGCACCCTGCCTGGTCTTCTGCCTTCCTTGCTTCAAAGTAGTGGCTGCAGCACGCACCTCTGTGGGCACTCTGAACACCAGCAAGTTTTAACACATCTGAGAAAGCCTCCCAGAAGCTCGCTGCTTAGGCTGATGAGTCACTTCAGTGACAGCTAGACCAGAATGCTTCTTGGTGGAAACAGGGACTCAGGTCAAACTCCACCCAGTCCCTAGCTAAGGCTAGATTGACTCCACCCAGCTCGGCAATTAGCTGAAATCCTCTCACCCAGTGCCCTACAGTCAAGTTACCTGTGCTTGTTCTTACAGTATCTCCTCTCCAAATGACAGTCCTCAATGGATTGGTGAACCCAGAACGGGATGTGAACACAGGTCATGCAGTGTCTGGTCTGTCTGGCTTGCGGAGAGCACTGGTTCTCTGGGGAGGCAGAGGATCAGCCTTCCACCCTCCACTGACTCTTCACAGCTCACTCAGCTTCTGTCCTGTTCTTTTAGCTGGGCCCCACACCAAACAGGTTGGAAATCACAACTTCCTGCTCTCAGAGAGCTTAAAGTAACTACCAAAATAATCATCCTATGACTACCACATTGAAAAGAAACAGCAGGTGAGATTGGGTATTTCAGGAAAGGTGAGTTCTGACGACAAAGCCACAATCCCAGTCTCCCCCATATCCTCCTGGGTCCCCCACCCCCACCCCAGGTGCCCAGAGCCTGCAGAGCACCACCATCTTGTTCTCTGTGTACTTGACTCAATCTGGGCAGCCTGACTACCACCTGTCTTTGGCTTGCTGTCTACTGTGATAAAACAGAGACCAAAGCAACTTGTCGACGAAAGGGTTTATTTCCCTTATGCGGCCTGACCATTGTCTAGAGGGAAGCCAGCCAGGTATTCAAGGCAGGAGTCTGGGAACACAAGCTAAAGAGGCCACAGAGGAATCGCAAATCCCTGTAAGCAAACACACCTAAAAAGATGTGTAAGGTAGGGGTGTAGGTGTGTGTGTGTATGTATGTAAGGTAGGGGTGTAGGGGTGTGTAGGGGTGTGTGTGTGTGTGTGTGTGTGTGTGTGTGTGTGTGAGAGAGAGAGAGAGAGAGAAAGAGAGAGAGAGAGAGAGAGAGAGAGAGAGAGAGAAAGCACTGGTGGGCTGGATGTCAGTCCTGCAAGCATGAAGACCTCGGTTCCATCCTTCAGAATCTGTATTTTATAACAAAATCTGGGCATGGTAGTGTCTATCTTCAATCTCTTCATTGAGGAGGTGGAAACAGCCAAATAAACTGGAACGTACTGGCTAGCCAGACTAGCTCACTTGGAGACCTCCAGGTCATAAAGAGAACCTGACTCACAAATCAAGGTGGTCAGCTCTGGAGAAATGACTGAAGGGTGTTCTTTGGCTGCCACACAAATGTGTATACATCTGAACACATATGTGTGCGCACACAAATGATCAAAAGCACTTCTACTTCCAGTTAAATGCTACCCGTGGTGGGTTGAACCCTAGTGCCTCAGAATATGACCCCACAGATAGGATCTTTAAAAAGGTAATAAAGTTAAAATAAGATCAGTAGGGCAGCCCCAACCCAATGTGATGGTGTCCTTATAAAAGGTAAATCAGGACACGCACAGGCAGAGGGAAGGCCGGAAGAAACTGGCCATTGCCAGCGAAGAGGAGAGAGGAATAACCAACCCTGATTTCAAACATGCTGACTTGAAGACCTCTAGGCCTGCAGAACTAGGAGGGGACATGTGTATGGTACTGAAGCCACCCAGGCTGTGTTCTCTGTTCTGTTAGGTAAGTGACAACTAGTGCTAATATTAATATGAAGTTTAATATGAAGTATTAATATGCAGTCCACATGGACTTCTGGTTCACAGAGGTGTACTTCACTCCAGGACGTTCCTTTCCTTCCTTTGTAGCCAAGGATCCATCTGGAAAGCTGGGCAGAACAACCTCATTCTGAAAAGGGCAAGACCTTTCTCCATCAAATGTCCCCTTCCACTTCAGTCAAACATGGGTTCCCAGGTCAAATGAAGCCTTCTCTGGAGCTCACAGAAACTAGCTTATTCTGAGCCTTCAATGCAACTCATTAACAATCTCAGAATTAAATTAAGACATTTTTTTAAAAACGTTTTTAATTAGCAGTGGTCAGAAGTCTATATCCAATTCTTTTTGCCTATAGGAAGAAACTAGGGCCCACTTTTGCTTTACCCAAGAATGAGAACCATGATCCTACTAATTAGGGAAACACAGGACCATTCTATGGTCTGATCTCTTATGTTTTGTTTCCCCAAATTTACAGTGTCCCCTACTTAGACTACAGTGAAAGGTGACAAGGACAAGACTTCAGATAACCAAGGGGGCGGGGAAGAGCAGGCCTGAGAACCTATCTAAAATAGGTTAGCTTAGCCTTTTAGCTTGGAGACTGGGGCTGTATCCACCTTGGTTTGCTTTGGTATGTTGTGCACTGTAGAATGTTTATCTGCATGCGTCCTTGCCACTGCCCACTAGGTAGCAGGCCTTCATAGGTATGAGAACGGAGAACAGCTACAGATACTGCTCAATGTCCCCTGGGAGGCAACTGTGACTCCAGATAAAGCCACTGCTAGAAGGGGCAGGACCTAGAGCAGAACATGGTGGTGGTGACCTTGGTGCCATGGGAGAAGGAATCACAGTATAGCTGTGGATAGGGAAGAATGCAAGGAATGTGATAGAAGCTTTAGCATCTCCCCAATGGAAGCCAAAGAGGTGCATGGCCAGCTAAGAAATGCAAGGGCCCTAGGTTTGATAAACAGGAAGGAGCTGATGTCTTCAGACTGATGATGCCTCAGTTTCACAATAGGGCAGCACCTGGAGGAAAGGAAACAGCAGTCCTTCCCAGCATGCCACAGAGTCTTCTCTGACAAGGAGAGGCCCCAGGAAGACCTGAGAATAACCAGGGAAGGACCCGCTAGAAGCCTTCGTTCCTGCCTGTTTCTTGGAGACCGTTCTTTTCCAAATTCCGTTTCAAACTATTACTTAAAGATCACACTGGTACTGCCTGGCTACGGTATAACAGTAAAACGCAGAGAGCTTCCCAGCCATTATGGAAGTTGAGGTAACAGGATCATAAATTAAAACCCCGCCTGGGATGCAGAGTGAGCGCAACATTAGCCCAGGGAACTGAGATTCTTTACAAATACACAAAGTGGAGGAGAAGGAGAAAGAGGTAAAGGGCTTCCCTAGAATACACTTAGCCAGGGGTTCAACCCTCAGGAATGTGCATTTTTAAATTCTGATGTTCCCACAATTCTGTATTATTTGTGATTAAAGGTGCAGCTTTGGATGACTTGCGGACACTTCTGCTGCACTACCAATCCACAGCTCAGGACTATGCATTATTCTTAGACAATTGGGTTATTTATAAGCTAGGTCTTATAAACATTATTAATTAAATCATTTGCTAAATGTGGATTCTGCTGGATGGAACTGAGGTTTTCATGCTTAGAAGACAGACACTTAGGTATTTCATGAAATGAGTCTAGCCCAGTGCCTTCTATCTTTATGTTAAGAGGCACACACACACACCCCTTAAAATCACACAAACACACACACACACACACACACACACACACACACACACACTCCTTATATATCTAGGTCTTACAAATGACAATCAGTATATTTCAATGAGATATAAGGTGTATACTCATGATTTGTTTATTTTCTAAGTATCGCGTGTATACACCATGTAGATGCCCATGAGGACCAGAAGAGATTGGATGCTCTAGAACTTGAGGTGCAATCAGTGAGAAGCCATCTGATGTGCTGATGGGGCTGCTGGGAACTGAACCTGGGTCCTCTGCAAGAGAAGTGCTTGGAAACACTGAATCTCTTGAGCCATGGAAAAGTGTATTTAAAAGATAATTAAAGTTTAGCTAGCATATCCAAAAGGAATAGGAATAGTTAAGAGTGACTTTAGTCACAACAAGATCTTAGGAACATAAAATTTGAATTTCTTAGTATTCCAAAGATAGTTCGGGTTTGGTGTTTTTTTATTTTCCTTTAATCTTAAAAGGATCTGCCAACTAGTGAAATCTTCATGGATTTTTCCCTAAAAAGCCTCCATGATTTAATCTATAATATGTAGTTTCTAAAAATTATTAAAAACATAAGCTATCATGAAATGTTTACCATAAAATACTACTTATGTCAAGTCACAAACCATTTCTATTAATCTAATTACAAACACAGCCACAGGGCTGGCAAGGAAGGCAACAAGGTGGTGACCAAGTCTCTCTCTCGGGCTGTTTGGATTTATAGGATTTGTGGGATTTACAGGCTTGCCTTTTATCTTTACATTTTATCTGCTATGACTAATAAAGGGTATTTAAAAATGGTGACAGGACTGTACTGTCACTTCTTGAAGGATGAGTAATCACATAAGGAGGGAGAACCTAGATGCTTGGTGTAGAAGCCCAAGTGTCTCTGTCTTGTTCAGAATCAGCTACAGTAGCAGAAACTGGGGCACGTGGTGGGGGAGGAAGGAAGGGAAGCAAGGATGACTTGATGCAGGCAAAACTCTTTATGTAATGCAGGCGGAGCTTTGTAACCCTGGGTCTGGAATTTCTTCATAAAGGTGAAGAACAGACTCTCCTGTCTTGGTTTAGCTTACTGTTCTGATGCCTAACTATAAAAGAGGATGCATGTGTGGTTAGTGTCCTTCACAGGTCCCCATGATCATGTTATGCACTTAGCACGGTATCAAAAAAAAGGTTATGGTTTTACAGAGAGGAGGAAAGGACCCCTGGATTCTCCAAATACCATTCAGTACACAAGGCTGTATACCTTCTGTTCAAAGCATATGTCCCCCAAATCTGTATCTCTGAAACCTTTGGCAGCTTACAGATATGTCCCTGTTTGTGAAATGACTATGTTCCTGACTTTGAGTTTTCAGGCAGTTACCTAGAACCCCAAACACACAGACAAACACCATGCTGTTCCCAGATTGTTTGTATTCGGAAGTCTGACCACCATGGAGCTCAGCCTCCGCCTCTCCCCTGCATGACGACCCTACCCCCGGCCCCCACCTAAGGGGCTGTCAGTCACACTCTGTCCTTGTCTTTCACTCACACATCCAGCCCATCAGATGAAAGAGCTCTACAGTCCCAGTGAGCCCCCATCTCTCTCCTCCTTTCCACACTGGAAGACATCATCTTCTGCCCTAGGCTATTGCTACAGCCTTCAGGAGCCACTCTCACCTGTAACACTAAAAGACAGCAAATCACTCCCATTTCTGGCAACAGGGAGGCTCTCAACCATAAAAATGCAAATTCCTTACAATAGTCCACGCACCCCTGAGAGACCCTGCCTCTGGCTTGGCTTCCTACTCTTTATTTAGAATGCTCTCCCACTGGCCTTGCTAGCACTTAAACCTTTTTTTTTTTCTTATAAGACCAATTTCCTTTATGAATGTTGATGCAAAAATACTCAATAAAATTCTTGCCAACCGAATCCAAGAACACATCAAAACGATCATCCACCAGGATCAAGTAGGCTTCATCCCAGGGATGCAGGGATGGTTCAATATATGGAAATCCATCAATGCAATCCACTACATAAACAAACTCAAGGAAAAAAACCACATGGTCATTTCAGTAGATGCTGAAAAAGCACTTAAACCTTTTGAGTTCATTTCCACCTGCCTCTTTCTGAATGTGTCTCCTGAAAGTCCCTCATTTTTAAAGGAAGCCCAATGACTCTTTATGATGACAGGAACATAAATAGGAAACAAGTGAAGTATGGAGCAAAGTGTTTAGATCTCAAAATTCTTTCTAGTTAGGAATCCCATTTCCAAGAAAGAAACACAAAAACAAAAATCCAGTTTAAAACCTTTTGGGTTTGCACAAAAATATTCACATCTTTTCCCATTTTCTTAAAACAAGAACAAAAACAAAACTAGAAACTTCCAGCCTACGTGATAAAATAAGATGCAAAACACCCAGAAACCCGGATGTCATTATGTATCCCACTGTAGAGGAAGTTACAATGTTACAAGGGCTAACAGAAAAGCTCACACTCCCTCCCAAAAATTAAACAGAGAAGATGCTGTAGTTGATACTTAGAAACTTCTGTAATTTTTCTAAAGAGAGGGGAAAACCCCTTTTTATAAATAATTGTTAACTTTCCAAGACACTACAAAAGGGATATACTGAAAATGTTAAAAGTGTCTACATAGTAATATATACAATAAATTGAATGAGTGTGAGCACTGGTTACATAAACAAGTGGTTGAATCCACTTGATTTTATAAATAACTTAAAAATCAATGAAAACTTAACAACTGGGAGGGGAAAGGACAAAAGGCTACAAGCGAGAACTTCATAGAAAGGAAATAAGAAAGCGCTAAGAGTGCTGGACACTTCAACCAATTAACGACAGAAAAGTGATGGGTCCACTTTCCGGGCTGGCAAAGTAAAAGGACTGACAAATGAGAGTAATGCCAGGCATAGGCGACCCACTGTTCTCAACTCAGCACCAGCTGCGAGCTGCAGGAACTAGTGGGCAACTTCCCAGTGTCAGCTCTGAAATGCTCCCCAGATGGTGGTGCTGTGTGGGAGCCTGGCTGTTGGGAGTGCGTCACCATCACCGGGCCAGGCTCTGAAGGCTGTATCTCCTTTCACTCAATCCTGCCTTTTCTGCTTCCTGCTCTCCGCTAAAATGTTCTCATCACCTAGAACTTCACCACTCTTTCTTTAGCAAAAGGGACTAAAATGGCTGAAACCCTTCAGTCTAAAGTACCTATTCGTTAAGTGTGCTCGCTTGGCTGCTGTTCCTTAGATGCTACATACCTGCTTTTTTGGCACAGGTTCTCTTGCTGGCCTGGTCAGTAGGTCCCGGGTATCCTCCTGTCTCCATCTCACCAGAACTAGAATTACAGGTGCACATCAACACTCCCAGCCTTTTTTGTCACGTGGGTGGGGGGGGGGGGCTATAGTTATTACAAGAACTTTACCAACTCAACTATATGCCTAGCCTGACTCTGGGAACGTTTAGGTTCCACCCAAGATTTAAGACTAATACTTTTTTACAGAAACCACAACTACACTAATAAACACCATGGAGGTTTTCAAGATAGGGCAGATGTTCTCAGCTACATTAGTGGGGTTTTGAAAAACACCCAAGCCATTTCAAGTGATGGAAAGCAATACACACACAGGGTCATGGAGAGGAGGGGAGGGGAGGGGAGGGGAGGAGGGAGGGGGAGGGGAAAGGAGGGGAGGAGGGGGGGGAGAGAAATTTAACTAAGTTGCTCAGAAAATCCAAGGGGATATCAGGAGATCAACTCACGAGCACGCTGGAACAAGCAAAAAGAATCCATGGTCTAAGAGAAAGGAGAGGCTTTCTAACCTCAAACCACAGACCTCTGTGGCTTCTTCCTCTGGGAAACCATAGCTGTGGCTGACGTGCAAGCCAGCAGGGCAGCTCAGCTGTTAACTGGCAGGGAGGAGTGGTTAGGCAAATCCTGCTGTCCTGTTCCTTGTCATCCACTTCAACCTCTGCTCCAATCCCCCAACTCAGGACCAGGAACATTTCCAGCTTCTCCCCATGCTTACACTTTGAAGTCTCCTGAGATCAAAGCCAATCCGGCACAGCACTAAGCTAATTCTTCCTGAGGATGAGTGTGTGATATTATAGAGCATGAAAGGTCCGTACGTTGCCATTTTCAACCGAGAGCCATTCATATCGCCAGGATTGTGCTACTAAAATGGCAAAGTAGAGCTATGTATACATAGGACTGCTGTGTGTGCAGTTTCTAAAAGACACCTGGATGAAAGCTGCAGAGAAATCAGTGCATTTTAGGGTAATAGACACTGGTCTGCTTTGCAACAGAGCCAGGTGTCTTACCATGCTGTGATAGTTAGCCTTGGTCGCTGGGGGGCACCTGAGAGGGTACCCAAGCAGAGCTGAAATTCCACATGTGAATACATTTTTAGTGTATCAGCTAAGGCAGGGGAGGGGGGTGCTGCCAATGTGGGGGTAACTCGGGCTGGGCCCCAGATAAGGATAAGAAAGGATTTGCCATGGTTCTACAACCTTCCACCATAAGGTAAACAACTTCCTCCTCCTCCTCCTCCTCCTCCTCCTCCTCCTCCTCCTCCTCCTCCTCCTCCTCCTCCTCCTCCACCTCTCCTCCTCCTCCTTCTCCCCCTTCTCCTCAGTTCAGAGTTGCTTCAGGCCCCAGGTGAGAGAGACAGCTACCCATGAACTGAAGCATCTGAAATCATGAACCAACCAGTCTTTCTTCCATTAGAATGGTTTGTCAGGAACAGTAAGATGGTTCTTCTGGTAAAGGGGCCTTCCACTAAGGCTGCCAACCAGTGTGGAACACAGTTACATGGTGAAGTTGAAAACCAACTCTCACAAGCTGTCCTCTGACATGTGCACGTGCAAACACACACACACACACCACACATGTGCACACACACGCGCACACATGCACACGCATGCAAACACACATGCACATATACTCCCCCTTAGATATATAAATGTGATAATAATAAAAACGGCTGCTCAGCTTTTGGCTGCTCTGATACAGTTAGCATCACGGCCATATCGACTTCATCCTGCTAGCACGTATCATTCGCTATGGTTTCCAGTCAGATGGGCTTCAAGCAGTGGCTCGTTTTACGCTGTACTTCCCAGCAAGAGGAACTATTTTCTTTTTTTTAAATAGGTTCGCTGGTTCTCTGCATTTATTCTCCGTGGTTTACACATTTTGTTTTGTTTTGAGTCAGGCTTGTTCCTCAGCCAGGCTGCAGTCTTCCAGCCTGGATTATAAGTGCATGCCACCATACTCGGCTCGGGCTTATTAATAGATTCCTTATTCACCTTTCCTTTGAATGTGCTGGACTTACCCATTTCTAAGTTCCCGATATGGTCTTGTCTGACTGGAAGCTAAGCAGGGTCAGGCCTGTTTAGTACCTGGATGGGAGACCAGAACTACTCAATCTATGTAAATCATGTATCTTTTACTTGACATATGCCCCGCTGCCTTACCTGCATTACTTTCTGCCCAAGTCTTCCCCTAACAGCATGATTTTAAAGTTTCTTACATTTGCCTCCTAGAAACCGAGTTGTCTGTATGCGCTTAGGGTTTAGAAGACTCTGGGGCTTATTTCTGATAACACTGACAGAATTATCTCTGCATCCTTCCTTCCTGCCACCCCCGCTCCAGATGAAGAGATGACAGAGCCTGCTCTGTCCATCGGATAGCAACACACATTTCTCAACACTACGCAACTATCCATCTATTGCAGAAGAACTCTCTCTTATCCAGTGAGACAGCCGTGCACTTTCTGTCTGGTCCCACTGAATTCTTTGGACCCTGTATCGATACCATGTGGTTTTGACCATGAAAACCTTTCTCGGCATCTTGTGATCATCTCTGAGCCAAATCTGTGCTCACTTGATTTTCTTCCTTCACATTCATCTTGGCTCTTCCCCAGAAATCACACATTCATCCTTTGATATAAATATCAGGATTGTTTTTATTCAATTAAAAATCACTCTCTGCAATTCTAAAAAGGATCACAATAAACTGACTTATTAGTTTTGCGCTAACTACATTCATTGCTTTATTTCTAGTTTCATTCCTTCAGGTTTTGTTTCATATTTTTGACTAAGAATGATGTTGGAATAGTGTGCTGGTTGGATTTTTTTTTTTGTCAACTTGACGTAAGTTATGGTCATCTGAAAAGAGAGAACCTCAATTTAGAGACGGTCTTATCACACTGCCTCTAGGCAAGTATGTTGGGGGGTGTTCCCTTTGTTAATGATTGATGTAAAAGGGCCCAGGTCAGTGGGGTGGTACCACCCTGGGCAGGCCGTGTTCCTGGACAGTATAAGAAAGCAGGTTGAACTAGCCAGTGAACACTGTTCCTCCCTGGCTTCTACTTGAGTTCTTGCCTCCAGGGTCCTTCCTTGAGTTCCTGTCCTGACTGCCTTTCATAAACGGAGTACAAGTGTAAACCGAAGTGAACTCTTTGCTTCCCGGGTTGCTCTGTCATGTTGTAAATCACACTCTGACTGAAAGAAAATGAAGACAGAAACTGCACCAGGAGTGTGGGATGTGAACACTGTGACCATCGTGGGAAGGACTGTGAAGGTGCTCACAGTGTGGGCTCTAACGGGCACCCAGTGATCAGAGCTTAAGGGGCTGTTGTGTAGGGGCCTGAAAGACAAGAATGTTGAGAGCCGTGCAGAAGATGGCTTGTGAAGCTTCAGGGTAGCTTTTTAGAGTCCCTTCAAGATGATTGGGACCATTCGATATTTCAAAATAAGAATCTGTGGTTCTCGCTTGCTAGGGCTGAATAATCTACTCTGCTTAAGAAGAGCCCAGAACTACTAAAGGGGAATTCTTTGCTTTGTTGGGACAATCAAACCCGGTTACTGGTGCTGGGAAACTAGTGGCGATTAAGAAGAGGCCAGCATCACTGAGATAAAAATCTTCTAAGAAGTGGTTGCTCTAGGTAAGCAACCAGAAGCTGTGGTCTATCGAGAGCTAAGGTTGTACCTTGTGTCTGTGGGTGAGCTTTGGTGACGTGTATGAGTTTCTCAGAGAGTCTGGTTTGAAGACAGGGAGAGCATCTGAAGATTGGCATGGTGAGAGATCAGGAGAGTGGTGGATGCAGACTCAGATGCAATAGAAACCTCAGGATTGAAGGAGTCATGCAGGAGAAGATGGGGCTTGGACCATTTGACATGGTCAGCGTACCTGAAGATAGCCCAGGGAGGGCTATTGGTGAGGGGCAGACAAGTAGCAACAGATATACCAGAATTCTGGAGATGACAAGACCGTGGCCTTAGTAACAAGGACAGCAATACCTGTAGAGTGGAGCTGGCCTGAACCTAGGAGGCAAGCTATGTGTCCTATGAACCGCAGGGACACTCTTGAGAGGAGCCAATCGCTTGCGAATGAGTCTCAGACAGAAGGACAATGAATGTGATTCAATGCATAGCGCTGGATGTTGGTTTTGCTTTGTTGAAATTGTGAGTGTTCCTGGGTTCTAATGTGTGTAACTCGTTTTATTTTGCAGGAATCTAACAGCTGGGGGACTCTGGATTTTAAGAAACTTTGAATTTTCAAAGAGCCTTTGTATATCTGAAGGACACTGAGCTTTTAAACAAAAGAAAAAAAAAGACTGTGGAATATTAAAAGTCATACCAGGCTTTATATTGTGATATCAGCATGAGATCTGGGGGACAAACAAGAAAGGCTTTTTAGCAGTGTCAAACTTTTGTGTGTCAAGGTGACAATAGCTCAGTTGTGTCTAAAATTATTTATTTATCAACTTCACGCAAGCTAGGGTCTTCTGGGAAGAGGAACTCGTCATTGAGAAAATGGCTCCTTAAGATTTGCCTGGAGGCAAAGTATATTTTCTGGATCAATGACTGATGTGGGTGGTCCGGGATGGTAGGTAGGCTAAGGAAGCAGGTTGCTAAGCAAGCTGGTGACACTGCTTCTCTGTGACTTCTGCTGCAGTTCCTGCCTCCAGGCTTCTGCCTGTAATTCCTGTCCTGACTTCTCAGTGAAATGACAGGAAACAAACCCTGGCCATGCATAGAAACCCTAAGTAAGAGAAATGGTTGCCTTACATTTCCATGCATTTGTCTTTGAAAGAACAGATGTTTTCTTAAAACGTTTATTGTCTGCGTTTTAAAACTAGCCCCCTCGACAATTCTTACTGGTTTTAGAAACTGCTTTTCCTTAGAGGGTCTTAGAGTTACAGGCACACAACCCTTTCAGTGAGCCTTCAGTACAACATTAAATAATTGTGGAAAAAAATTAATTGTGAAAGAGGACATCCTCGCTCATTCCTAATTTTAATCAAAATGGTTTGAGACTTTTGACTTTTAAATATCTGCTGTTGTGAAACACACACACACACGCACACGCACACGCACACGCACATGTACGAGCGCACCTTTTGTTATTTTTCTTCCTCCTGGTTTGCCTTTTCAGATTTATTGCATTATTAATATCTACTATCTTTATCAGTTAGCTTTGCAGCCTCTGCTGTCCTGGCAAGCACACGTCTCCTGATGCATCAGTACAACAACCGATGACACCTGAGAAGAGTCCCCAGGCCTCTAACTCCCCAGTATCATTGGAGAAGAGCACTGACTACAGTGAACTCACCTTTTAATGTACCCACAAATCTATTGGTTAATGGGGCTATAGTGATGGTTTACCACTTAACTGCTCTGGGTTTGATTTCCAGTGTGGTAGCTCATAAAAATAAAAAAAAATGTTTCAAAGTGTATCCATATTTTATTGTTTGACAATTTCATAAGCACATAATACATTTTAATAAAATCCACCACCTATCTTCCCTTCCTACCATATCGCCTCCACCACTCTTCCCTCCCAAGCTTATGTGCTTTTTGTCTTTCTTTCTTTCTTTCTTTCTTTCTTTCTTTCTTTCTTTCTTTCTTTCTTTCTTTCTTTCTTTCTTTCTTTCTTTCTTTCTTTCTCTCTCTCTCTCTCTCTCTCTCTCTCTCTCTCTCTCTCTCTCTCTCTCTCTTTCCTTTTCCTTTCCTTTCTTTTTTCTTTTTCTTTTCTTTCTTTTTGTAAAGCCTACCAAATCTATATAGTGCTGCCTACATTTGCACTGGTAGAGGACCACCTTCTGGAGAATGGGTACCTCAGAGACTGCATCCTGAAAACTGACCCCCCTCCCCTCAGCAGCCACCAATGGTCGATTGTTCCTCAGCTAGGGTAAGACTTCATGAGCCCGCCCCTATCCACACTGGGAGTACCAAGATTTTAGGTTAAACTTATGCTGATTCTCTAAGTGAGCCGGGAGCCTTTCTGTGCCTCACTATGTCTTTGAGTAGTATAACACTGAAACTTTATGCTCCTCAAAGGTTGGCTAAAACAGCTAAAAACATAAAAGTGAAAAATAAAGGAAACCCATGCAGCCAGAATGGAAATCCCCAGGGCCTCGCTCAGCCGCCCTTCTTGTCTCTTCCATAGAAACTGGTCCATCCAGCTTTACGGCCCGTCCTTGGATTAGGTTTGGTCCTTGGTGTTTTACTAATGAATCAGCCCTATGTTTTTAAGTGTGTTGGCTTGGACTGTGCACAGCCCTTTCCTGTAAATGCTGCTACCCACCCGCCAAGCGCCCCAACCTTTTCTCTTCCCATTACTATTGCCTAACTCTATTTATTTGTTTGTTTTCTGAGAAAATAGAACTCGACTGACCTGAAACTCAGGATTGCCCCCCCCTCCACCTCCACCCCTTTTTCTCACTCTGTTTTAAAGAACAGACTTTATTTTGTGGAAAATAAGAAACAGTACTTGCTCATAATCCACGCAGGCCCTCGCCTATCTGACACTAGACTTGTACTTTCCTGCCTGTAGAATTCATCCAGGCAGAGAGGCTTGTGTGTGTGTGTGTGTGTGTGTGTGTGTGTGTATCTACATAGTGGGAGATGTGCTAAGGCCCCCAGGGTTCCCCGAACCAGTCACAGCGTTCTAAACCAGTGATGGCTTCTCCGTGTCTGGTAGCAGCAGCTCTGCCATCCATCCCCACTACGATGCTGTTGTCTGGGCTCAGCCACTCAGTCACCATTCTGGGCCCTCCTATGCATGGATCCCTGCCTTCCTGAGGTGGGTGGACCTTCCTGCTGGCCAGCTGCTGGCTTTAGTTAGCTCCGGGCTTTGTTTTGTTCCTACCTTAACTTTACCTTTGCCTGCTAATGTCCCTGTCCTTTGCTTTGCCTAGTTTCATCTTTCAAATTCTTACAGTACAGATGTCTCTTCTTCAAGTGACTTTGTACCCCCCAACCTTTAATTTTAAGGTACCTTCCCTAGTCTAGACGATATATTATATAATATTAAGATTTTCTTTCTTTCTTTTTAATTTTTTTCCTTTTTTTTTTTTTAAACAAAGAACAAGAAGAAAAAAAACTACTACAAACGGAAACAAAACTTTTAAGTCTCTAGCTCAGGCTATCCTGGAAAATCCCTAGGTAGCCAAAGAACCTTGAACTTTTGACCCTCCTGCTTGCCCCACCTGAGGGCTGGAGTTACAAGTCTACACGTCACACACGGGTTTATATCAGATGAAAGTTTTAAGAGCCATGCACAGAGCTGGCATTCCCCGAGCAGAGCCCTAGCAAGCCACGGGGAGATGTTACCTCCATTCCAGACAAAGGCTTGGTCAGGGTTACTATTGCTGTGATGAAACACCGTGACCAAAAGCGACTTGGAGAGAAAAGGGTTTCTTTCATTCACAGTTCCATATAACAGTCTATTATGAAAAGCAGCATGGGTAGGAACTTAAAGCAGGGCAGGATCCTGGAGGCAGGAGCTGATGCAGAGGCCATGGAGAGTGCTGCTGACTGGCTTGCTCCTCATGGCTTGCTCAGCCTGCTTTTTCTTTTAGATCCTAGGACCACCACCCAGGGAAGGCCCCACCCACAATTGTCTGGGCCCTCCCCTATCAATCACTAATTAGGAAAGTGCCCTACAGGCCTGCCTGAAGTCTAATCTTATGTGGGCACTTTCTCAATTAAGGCTCCCTCCTCTCTGTTGATTCGACCTTTCGCCAAGTAGACATAAACTGGCCAGCACACAGGCCACATCCAAGCAAAATCATCATTTGCCTCTCATACCATGTTGCTGTTAGCCTACATTTTACATTCTTGCTGTGTTCTCAGACAAGTCTAAAAACAAAAAATAGCATATGCTGATGGTGTGTGCCTTTTATTCCAGTAGCAGACAGTCAAAAACAGGCAGAATACTGAGTTCAAAGCCAACTTATTCTACATAGCTACTTCTAGGTTAGCCTGGGCTAAAATAGTGATACCTGCCATGAATAAATAAGTTAATATCACCACCACTGCCGCCACCACCACCACCACCACCACCAACAACAACAACAACAACAACAGGAACAAACTCATGCAGAAGAAAAAATACCACCAGAACAAATCCTGCAGTGGTCTTAAAACTGCAGGCTATAGAACCGAGGACACAGCGCAGCATTATAATGCCTGGCTACTAGCATCCACAGTGCCTGGGGTTCAATCCCCAGCAGCACTAATAAAACAACCACTTATACCCGTAATCCTAAATTAAGCCACTCTGGACTCTGACTGGACAAGGACCTGCTCTTGCATTGTCGCGTCAGCTTATGGCAGAAGCCCTTACGGCACATTCGAGTAACTCGGGGATGAGAAGAATCGGTTCTTCAGAAGCCACTGCCCTCCCAGGTTCAGTCAACACGCACTATGAGAAGAAAGCCTATCTCAGCTTCCTGCGGCAAGTCTCAGAAGTGGATGCTGAAGGGACCAAGGTCTACGCATCCCAGAGTGGTGTGGGAGGCTCTGACCTACTTAGAAGGCCATCAAAACCCAGAAACCACACACAGGCTGCTAGTCCCTTAATCCTCACTCCAGGGATTTTTTTTTTTTTTTTGAGGTGTTAAAGGTCCCAACCTGGCTGGAGGCATCTGAAAATAACACTCAAATAGAATCCCATTCGCCTACGCTCTATTAACTCAGACTTAGTTTATGATCTGGAAAGAGTTTGGACTTATGCTTCCATATTTAGAACCCTAGGACAAGAGAGTGAGAAGAAGGCTCGGCCTCTTTAAGGGAAGACACCTTAGAGGCTCTGACTCATGACCACAATTAACACACTAATAATTTATCTAGGAGTTAAGTAAGTACCGTTGTCTGCGGTGCTGGCCAGTCCTTATGAAAGCCAGACCCTGGGGAAAACTGAGTATCTTCTACACTTCTGCCTTGTTCCTGAATACTCTTCCTAGCAGTGCCAGTAGCAAAGATGTCACTGTGGTAATAGCAAGTCTTCCGGTGGCCGCCACCTAGTGTTCCACAGGGTCTCCAGAACCTGTGAGGAAACAATCTCTTCCTTTCAGGCTGAATGCAAGCGAAAATCAACCAACAACTACACGGCACCCTGTTTATGCAACCTGTAGACCCCGATGACTGGCCAGAGCTTGGATACTAGTGCACACACGAGAGGGGTGCGGAGGCCGCTAGTGCATACATCAGAGCACAGAGGCAAGTTTTAGGGTGATAGAGTCCCCAGAACACCATGGCAGACAGGGGCAGTGGCACTGCTCCATCAAGTCCAAACATGCGAGGAAGGTAGAGTAGGGCTCAGGAATTCTATAGCATCAAGCCTCTTAGAATCCACTGGCTGGCTCTTCCTAAGATGGACACCCCAGATACCTTAATGAGGTGATCCTAAACCTGTGGGTCATGATCCACTTAGAGATGTCTAACAACCCTTTCACGGGGGTCACCTAAGACCATTGGAAAAACACAGATATTTACATGGCAAATACATGGCAAAATTCTAGTTATGAAGTAGCATCAAAAATAACTACATGGTTGAGGGTCACCACAACATGAGGAACTGTAACTGAAAGGTCGCAGCATTAGGATGGTTGAGTGATAACTGCTTTAATGCACTTCACTAGCAATAGCAACAGATTATAAACAAATCCTATCCCCATGTACGTACACAAAGACTCCATCCGCTTCTCCCGCCCATCTTAAGCTCTAAGACAGTATCTCTAAGCACTTCGGGCAGGGTGGCTGTCCTCCAAGGGTTTCTTTATGAGGCCAGGAATGAGCAGTCCAGTGCCAACAGCTCTGCAAACACAAGGTAAGAGAACACTGGCTTCTGACTGAGAAGCTTAGTGTGCTCTTCAAACTGCTTTCATTTAGCCACGATCCTATTGGATGCTTAGAGCAGCCAGTACTCAGTGTGCAGAGCACCCTCATGGGAGGAGGGTCCTGAGCATAGAGAAGACAGAAAGGAACTGAGGAAGCCTTCTCACAGATGCTTGTCCCCCAAAGGATATAAGAATATATAAGAAGACTCATCCTCACATGGGGAATGTGGAGCAGTGTTTGTCAACCTTCCCAATGCTGTAATATAGTTCCTCATGCTGTAGCCAACCCCCAACCAGAAAATTATCTCATTGCTACTTCATAACTGTAATTTTTGCTACTGAGCAGTGTCTCTGTTCCTAAGACCATTGGAGACATGTGTTTTCCAATGGTGGTGACCCACAGGCTGAAAACTGCTGGTGCAGAGGGACCAGTACAAGAGGATCCGTGGGACAGGGACACGGTGCAAAGGAAACAGGAATGCCCACAGAGGCAAAGGGCAGGCAGCTGATCTTATCCGGAGCAAAGGGAGCAGAAAATGGAAAGAAAGAAAGAAACAAGGCTAAATCAGAATATATTTAGAACATTCTACCTGCAGTTAAAGGGAAGGCTGGAAATTCCTTTTGGATGTGGGTGGGTCTCTATCAGTTCTCTTAGAGCAAAATCTTCAACTAATGACTAATAGAGAGCCCTGAAACTTCAAGATTCTGCTTCCCACGTGCTTTCTATTCTTATTCTGCACCAATTAATCATCTCATTTTCCTCTCCCATTGGACACACTCCTGTCTCTCTGTCTCCCCCCTCCCTTCCCACACCCCTCTAGTTGAAACAGTCCAAGCTCCCTAGGATTACAAAACAAACTTTCAAATATTATCACCACAAACATTTCCTCTAAACATAGCCTTCCTCATGTTGAGAAAGGGCAAATATCTTTGCCAGGTGACCCTATTTACCTTCCTCGGTCTCTGTTTCTCTTTCAACCAGTTGCGACCAGAACTCATTGCCAGTGCTGTGCAAGCTTGATTGTCTGGGATCCTACTACTAGCTGGCTAGTGATTATAAAACCACATTAGTTCACTGAATTAGAGACCGATGCTATAAACACCCAAGAAGGAGAGGGAGTGGGGGAAGGAGAGGGAGTGGGGAAGGGGGAGGGGAGGGGAAGAAAGAGGGGGAAGGAGAGGGGGAGGGGAGGGGGACAGGAAGGGAGAGGGAGAGGGAAGGGAGGGGAGGGGAGAGGGAGAGGGAGGGGGAGGAGGAGGGGGAGAAGGAGAGGGAGAGGGAAGGGGAGGGGGAGGGGGAGAGGGAGGGGAGAGGGAGAGGGAGAGGGAGAGGGAGATTCTTTGTTGATATGTGTCTGTCAGTATGAATAACTATGGAGGACAGAAGAAGGTGTTAGATCCCACAAAGCCATGGTAACAAGAGGTTGTGAACTGCTGAGCCTGGGTCCAGGGTCCTGGGTCCTGGGTCTTGGGTCCTGACTCAGCAAGTTCAATGCATGCTTTCAACTGCTGAGCAGTCTCTCCAGGCCCCGCCCAGTCCAAGCCTCCTTAGTTAAGCTGTTCCTAGCCCACTGGAAATCTGCATCTGATTTACATTTTACACCATCCCCAGTAAGATGCAGGGTTCCTCTTTTCCTAGGTCTTCTGTTACCCCTCACTGCACTATTTCAGAGCTGGGAAGCTCAATTTTTATCTGAAAAACTAAATGACTTCTTTCTAACAATGCATGGTACATTCTGGAATCCCAGCTTTCTGCATGTGACCTCTGCACCTTTCAATGAAGACAAAGACCTCTTATAGAGTGTGGGTTTTTTCTTTTTTTTGTTTTTGTTTTTGTTTTTTTGGATATGGTTTTTTTCAAGACAGGGTTTCTCTGTATAGCCCTGGCTGTCCTGGAACTCACTCTGTAGACCAGGCTGGCCTCGAACTCAGAAATCTGCCTGCCTCTGCCACTGCCTCCCAGAGTGCTGGGATTACAGGCATGCGCCACCACCGCCCTGCTAGAGTGTGTGTTTAAGACTAAACAAACGGTATGCCTAATTTGAAAAAGACTAAAACTCACAAATATATGCAATTCTCTTATGCCACTGCCTGTCACCCGTAGACACAAATATTCATTAAAGCTACAAGAGTCACATTTGTCTGTCTAAATGTGTGCTAATTTGGTTGGCATTATCTGGTGATAACCCTGCCCAGTGGAAAAGTCAAGGTGCCCATAGAATATCAACATCACAATACCAAGAGACTTTTCTTATCCTTTTGCATCTTACATAAAGGACTTGCTTATTAAGCAAAGCCCATAAACAAGACAAACTCTATAAAACAAACAAATCACGCCTGGAAAGCGGAAGGCAGGCAGGGAGATGGGGGGCGGGGGCAAACCTGTCATAAATCTAGCTACACTTTGCAATTTGCAAAAGCCAAACTTCACTTAGGTCACTGCGGAGCTCAAAGCAATGGTCTTTCCACAGTGGACTTCTACATGGGGCTTGGCTTACAGCGGGCTGACAAGATTGGCATAAATCTTAGAACTGAGGAACGTCTTTGTATTCTCAATAAGTCACAGAACATAGTGGTTAGTTTTCGAATGTTATGAAATTTTAGGGTCTGATTCACTAATCTTCCCAGACAGTCTGGCAGGATTGGGTTTACCACAGAGATGACGACCAAGTGGAAAGCTTACTTCAATTATATAAAAAGTAAAAAGAATTTGTGCAATGTTTTTTATCAGCCCTAGTTATTTTAGCATTTACTAATTTGGGTGCAGCTAGCATAGCATATTCGGATAAGATCATCTGTTTCTCAGTATCGAGCGTTGCCTTTTTAAAAACAAAAGCAACCCTCCCCTTATTTGTATACTTTGATCAACACTGGACAACAGTACACTAAAATCTTACACTCACTGTGCAGAATACACTTACCAACTTAAAGAATACCTGAAATTCCAATTCAGACTAGATCCTACAAAACGTGGCAATAATTTCATTACTTGCATTACTTCAGCTGGCAAGTCTGTGTGTGCATAACTTAGGGAGTAACTGACAGTCAAACTTTTACTTAAATATACGCAGGAGCCTAATAACATCAGTTAATAAGTTTGTGCTCATGCATGTCCACCTCACAGCAAGGCTGTGGAGCTAACATGCTTCTATGTGTATACAGGCAATAATTAGACTACAGTGTTCCTTCATTCAGTCCATGGAGTTTTAGCTCCAGGTCACAAAGGTGCTCAAAGCCTGTATGTCGTACTATGTCACCGTATTTACTGTTGTTAAACTTCTCCACAGAGCTTCTGCCATTTCTGTATAACTTATTATACTCCATACCCTATCAGCGATATGGAAAATAGTCTTCCTGTGTTATGAGGGGAGGGTAACAGGGAAGAAGGTTCTAGACATGTTCAATATAGATGCAGTTTTCTCACTTGCATATGTTCGGATTTCTGCTGAGTCTCTGACTCCTTGAAGCTGTGGATCTGGAACCACAGGTGTGGATTCTATGGGGAACACATTCAGTAAAGAAAACCGGAACCACAGATGTGGATTCTATGGGGACACACGCAGAAAAGAGAGCTGGGGTACTTGTCATACAAGAGAAATGGAGGATGACTAGAGAAGTCAAGCTATGACGAATGCATGAAGCAGGAGTGGTGGACAGAACCACCTAGAAAAGACCCCTCAGCAAAGGCCAAGTCTGGGCGGTGCACAGACAGCATGCTGTGTGAGAGCAAAGCAAGGATCCATTCGGTCCTGGTGACCAACCACTGCTGCGTCCTCTCCCGAAGAAGGCATCAGATCAGGGCTTCCTCACGCTGTTATTCCTTAGAACCCACAAGTCAGGGGCAGAGCCTGGCACCTGCCTGCCTAACAGGCTCTGCTACCGGCCCACGGTGTGCACTTTGACCAGAACTTCCCTAGACCCAAACCTAGCCAAGGCAGGCAGAGGGAGGTAGAAGAGAACAGAAAGAATACACTTGCTGTGGTGGAAATGGAGTGGGGTATGTGTGAAGGGAGGCACAGCAGACAGGGACTGACAGCTTCTGGATCTCATATGCAAGCCCTCTCTAGTCTTCTAAATGAGGGGCAGGGACCAGGTTCTACAAGCAGAGAGCTACCTCTTCTGTGAGGCTCAGCAGAGCGGGGAGGAGCTTAGTGTAGCTCTACAGAGGTAGGCGGAGCTTAGTATAGCTCTGGAGAGACCACTTGTTTCCAAGAAGAGTGGGTGTGTGACTAAATCCCACCAGAATGCCAGAATAACACCCGCTCAAGGCTGTTTATTCCAGAACACCAGTCACACCTTGGGAATAGCCAAGTCTACCAGAAGTGGGCTGGAGTACTTTATGTGCCATCCGTGTGACAAAAGGGAGCTGGGTTAGGTCAAAAGAAAACGGAAATGTTGGATGAAACATTGTCAAGAGTCAATTCTTTACAAGTCAGCCTTGGTTGATAGTAAGGGGCACCTTTGGTCCTCTCAAATACACAGAAAGCTACCCATGCAGGAAACAAGTTAGAAGCAAGACAAAGACATCTCTCAGCAATAGTTCTAATTTTCCTACTTGCTCAGTCAGGCCCAGTCTGATAAGGTCATCCACTGTCTTCTCTGGGTCTGAAATTTACCATATGTGTCTCTGGGTACAGGCAGGCACACAAAGGTACCTCCACTATTATCCCATTTGCAAAGCCAGTTTAATCTAATTAAACAGTCAGGGAGCATATGCACGAAAATTTTAATCTTGAAGGTTTCTAAGAGCAGGCAGCATGACAATAAAAGATGTCAGATACGAGCGCACGATTAACTGAAAAGTGAATTAATTAACAGGCAAAGTTGCCCAAGAACTGAAAGGAGGGAGAGAAACACGTCAGAGGAGATTAGAAAAGGAAAGCTAACCTTTTGGAGCCGGTTCCTTCATCCCCAAAGGGAGCGTCTTAGACTGAATTAGCTCTCAGATCTCAGAGTCTGTTTCTAGAGTTGCCTGTCAGCCGCAACCTCGCAGTGACAGCGACAGCCATGTGCCTGTCGTATCCCCACTGTGTGAGAAATGAGGCCCAGGCCCATGTCGAGACACAGAGCCCACAGCCGGATCTCCCACTTGCTGGCTTCTCTCTGAAGCCTCACTCCAAAGAGCTCGTGCAAGAATTCGTCAAGTCAGGGCAGAGCATGGAGCTCAGTGGTAGAACAGTTGCCCAGAGACTGCAAGGCCCTGATTTTCAACCCAAGTATCACACACATGCACGCATGCATGTGCGTACACATGCAAACATGCATAAAAAGTATCGGGTAATTATTTACTATACTTTTATTAATTATCAAGCCATAATTTTTTTAAAAGGCATTTTGCCAATAATTTGAACCGGAAAGATACTTTAAAACCTTTTTACTTTTATCTATCTATCTATCTATCTATCTATCTATCTATCTATCTATCTATCTATCTACCTATCTATCCATCCATCCATTTTTCTCTCTCTCTTGCTCTCTCTCGCTCTCTCTTTCTTACTATCTACCTACCTATCTACCTATCTACCTACCTATCTATCTATCTATCTATCTATCTATCTATCTACCTATCCATCCATCCATCTTTCTCTTTCTCTTGCTCTCTCTCGCTCTCTCTTTCTTGCTATCTACCTACCTATCTACCTACCTATCTATCTATCTATCTATCTATCTATCTATCTATCTATCTATCTATCTATCTAATTAGTGCATAGGTGGGTCCACGGTTGCCACAGCAAGCATGTGGAGGTCAAAGGACTATTTATGGGAGCAAGTTCTCTCCTCCTACCACATCAGGTTTTGGGGGTGGAAGTCAGGCTATTAGGCTTCGCAACAAATACCTTCACCCAAAGCCATCTCCCTGGCCCTGACAAAGACATTTTATTACCCTAAAGCTATTATCAGCGACAGCTCTTTATCTTTATTAACTATGCCCAACACACACACACACACATACATACACACACACACACACACATACATACATACGCACACACACACACACACACACATACATACATACATACATACATACGCGCACACACACACACACACACACACACACCACACACTCTGTTTTACTCCTTATAAACACACTACCCAGACATAGTCTTTAAAGCCAGACTCTTAACCCCAGCACTCCAGACACTCTGGGCTGGATGTCCCACAGGAGAGGACATGCTGCACAAATGCAAAAATGAAACCAGCAAGAAACCCCAACCCACAAGTGCCCACCCACTTCCCACCATCATCTTCTCCTCCAAACTATAGCAACCAAAGAAAGTCTGCAGAAACTACCACATGCTGGTGAAAGGGACACAACTGCCACTATTGGAGAACTGCTTTAAGTATCTGAGGGTAAGTTTACATACCAGAGTTCCGTGTGAATGGAACGACTAGTTTTAAAACAATTCTGGTTGGGAAGTGGGGTCTGCGAGTAAGGCACGTGCTACACACGCACAGGACTGGAGTCTGGCTCCATATACTGACACAAAGCCAGGCATGTACTGTACGGCTTGAATCTCAGCCCCCCTACAAGTCGGAATGTGGGGACAGAAGGATCCCCAGAAGCTAGTGGGTCAGCTAGCCTGGTGCACACCTAGATGACCAGGAGACCACTCTTCAGACAAGGCGGAAAGAGACAGGCGATGTCTGAGGGTGTCCTCTGGCCTCCACGTGTGCGTTGTCACACTCTACTGTGCACGCATTCATGCCTCCCACCCTGAAAATAATAAAGTGATTCAAAAAGCTCTTTATTAGAAAATACAAACCAGTGTTTATCTCTAAAACACAGTCACTAAAGAACAAAGCTGCAAAGTCAATGTTTTGCCTTCAGCTGCACTGAATTAAGCTTTCTTGTTTTTGTTTATTTTGATGTGTTGAGACAATGTAGCCGGGTTGGTCTTGAACTTGCTTTGCAGCCAAGAATGACCTTGAACTCCTAATATTTCTGCTTCTACCCTACAAGTAGGAGGACTCTAGGCAGATACCACTATATCCAGCTGAATTAGTGCTTAGAAAAGAAAAAGCATGCAACACATACACTTAATAATTCCCTAGTAACAAAGAATTCAGGTTAAAAAAATCATATTTAATCCTACCTACCCCATGATTCTAGAATAAATATCAGAGTCCCAGCTAGGGGCTGTGTGACACAGAACTTGGCCTGAGAAAGAGACTGAGATGACTCATGATGGACCCACATGCACCCTGCCTCAGAGGACCGCAGAGCTCAAGGATCATTTTGCCATCCACAATTAATGCTGGTCCCGTTCTGCAAAATGCAATTAAAGGCAGAGAGAAGGGGAAGATGCCTATGATCCGGACACAGGAAATACATGCCTTATGTAATGCCTCCAGATTTCATTTCTGTTGTTCTGTTTCCTTATAGAGAAGGTTAGCCACAAGAACTTCAACACTCAACAGAGACCTGTGAGAAACACACTCCCCAGTCAAACCTAACAGACTGCAGGTTGAGAAACAAACAAACAAAAAACCCTAAAACTACCCTTAATGGATATCTTTCAAAAATCATAAAGGGAGACAACTTGCCTCTGTTACTATAAAAGCTATTTTTAACCTTGTTTTAGGTATTGCTGTTGTGGAGCATAAAGAAATCACCAGTGCTATAGTCAGGTCAGAACTACTGTGCGTTCTCCTTGACCTACAAGTTCAAAGGTCATCTAGACACCCCCGCCATTTACTGAGACTGTCAATCAAAGATGAACGAGAACAGATGGTAGCCACGGTGCCTGCAGGAGACCTGGGCAATGACCACATGCAGATGGGGACACACAATCATTTAATACCAGTATCATCTGCCACCACCCTGCCATCTCCCAGGGTGGCTGTGGACTTTAGGACTACCCTGATCTGAGCTACCTGTGAGTCCTCTGGTGGGCAGCTTGTAGCTGCCGTCCTCTCTGGCATTTGTAGTTCTTTCCTGTACCACCCAGGAAAGAACACAGAAGACTGGCGCTGCCCAGTTCCCACAGGTGGGCAGGTGGCTGGCAGGGAAGAAGTCCCCAGAGGAGGGTATGCAATTCCACTTGAGCAGTCCCAACCAGGCTGGAGTCATTTACCCTAGAGATCATTAACCAGGTGCTCAGGCCTCTTGGCCAGAAGTGAGAGTCTGGAAGTTGAAAGAATGTTACCAAACACACAGTTTGTGTCACCAGGAAGAGTCCATCAGCGTCCAGGCAAGAGCCGAAATGAGGTCACCCCTGGCTGGGGGGAGAGGACACTCATTTCTTCTGAAGCTGCCAGAGTCTATTTACTCTTCCTGCTCCCTTATGGGGGGGGGGGGGGAACCAAACATTACCACATGTGCAAAGCAGCCTACGGGGAGGGAATTATACACAGATAAGGAGTGCTAGATTTTTCCTCACTAATTTTCAAATGTCTTTTTTTTTTTTTGTGGTGGTTATTTTGGCTCTATACTCTCATGTCACCCACAAAAAGAACAGTGAGTCCCTACAGTAGTTGAACTGTTCTGTTTGCCCCACATCTAAAGACCCAGCACCACAGAGTTTGCAAGGGAAACAAGTCACCATGAAGCAAGAAGGGTCAGAAGTTCAATTTCACACATGACAAAGGCCCACGGTTTTGAAGATTCCTGACAAATGTTTTGTTTTCTGGCACATTTCAAGCTATCCCAAGGTTAACTTCCTTCTTCTTCCTAGCCCATGGAAACCACACATGCTGCGTCTCAGCCTCTGTGTAAGGTGCCCGTTGATGGGTCTGCTCCCCAAATGTATTCCTGCACTGGTCTTCCATTCAGGGTCATATAATTCCATTTTGTCATATAATATGTCCATGTTCTGTGACTAAAGCGCTCTCTCTCTCTCTCTCTCTCTGCCCACACTGTTCCTGCTATTGCAGGTGACCTCATGGAAAGACAGCTTACTCCAAGAAATTAATCCCTGTATTTTTCTAAATGGCACTTATGTAAGTCCTCTTTAACTTAGAATATGAAAAATATAAAATGTCCATTGCAGTTCTCTAAGCAAGGATAACAGTTCCTATTCTGAACACTGAGGACCATGAGACGCTAGTAAGAAAGGACTGAGGGGCTGAGCACCTCACGTCTCAGTATCAAAACTTACTGACAGGACGCCTCTCTCTACCCAAGAGCAAAATGATAAAATCTGTGAAGCTCTGGGAAAGCTCAAGTTGGGAGTCATAGGACTTGTCCCCTCGAGGTTCCTATGAAGGTCTATGACAAATTGCGTCCTAGGAAGCTAATCTCCAGGGATCCAGAAACACACTTATTTCCTGGCAGCCCAGGTGACCACACTGGCTGTGTTTTGAATCGGAGCAAATATATAATGAAGCCTACAGCGAAAAGCTCTGTCCTTATTTCAACCTGGAATTTTGTACCAAATTTCTGAACTCTGTGTGATAGATCCTTTCACTGTGTCTATTTTTGACATTTCAGGAAAACAGCAAGGACAGATGCATCACTTATTCATGGGGAAGAAGGCATAATCGCTTTCTGTGCTGCCCAGTGGGACGAAGCTTCGGGCAACATGACAGAGAGGTTAAGCACATAAGAAATGAAAAAAAAATTATGCTATATTTTTTGATACAGGTATCAAGGCATGCTAAAGATACTCAATGAGTACTTTAAGAGAGAGAAGGTGTAAGCTCAAAGAGTCCTCTAAATTCTAGCACATGTAAGTTAAAGCTCACAACACGAGAGGGTTCTGCACAGACCAAGAAAGGAGACAGAGCCTTTGCCCACACTTACCAGATTCCAGGCAGGAAAACCTCCTTTAAAAGGGAGAGGGAGAGGAAGGCTGGTCTAGATGCAGATGGTTGGTCTGTTTCCCTTAACAACAGCAAGAATGGAAGAGGAATCCTGGCCTCTCCAGTTCCCTACAGGCAATCAACAGCCCGGAACGGGTGGGCGGAGCCAGGTGCTGAGAGGGGAGGGCTCTGTAGCTACTGGCCAGGTAGAACCACGTAGAGCTTCCCAGTAGGCAGGGCACTCTGAAGCTGCGCTGAGGGCTGTCTGGGCTAGAAGAAGCTAGAAGCTGCTGCTGCTGCTGCCTGCCTGTCTCAAAAGCTTGAGCGAAATCAAACGTGGGGAAGACAGAAACGGCTCATCACCGAGGCATCCCAGCCAAACACTATAGGCGGAACTTGGTAGATTCCAGAGACACAGGAAACAGCTCAAGCTCTGTGATGCTGACCTGCAGCCAAACTGCACCTTGGAAGTTGACAGCCAAGGTTTAAGAGGTGTACAGTCTGCCCCAGGTGACCTGGAACCTCAGAGTCCCTCAGCCATTTGGAACGCCCCCTTTACAATGAGTGATGCAAGATGTGGGAGCAAGGAAGGACAGCCCTCCAGAGCTATTCCTAAATGGCCACACAAATGTTAGGAAGAATAGCCAAGGGAGCAAGAACGCCCCTCTGGGACATTCCTTGTCACCCTCATAAAGGCAAAAATGAACTTTCACTTTTAATTCACTAAAACCGGTTGGTTTTTGAGCTTAGTGACACTGGGCATATTTCTGAACCACCCTGATCCTTGGAAAGTGGAGCCCCCCACCCCCATCCCCCAACCTCCTTCCTGCCCTGTACTGAGAAGCAGGGAGACCCTGGTGTTCTTGAGAGCAACATTGCACCATCAAGGCACTTTTAACCTAACCTCTACATTTCCTTTCTCTTGAGCACTGAACTATAGTCCTCAACCACCCCGGGGCTACTTTCTTCTTCTTCCCTCAATGAGGAGGCTGACTCAAGAAGGCATAGAGTGGGCTGCCTGAGCTCGTGCCTAGCAGGTGCAAGACCCTGACCTCACCTCCAGCACTGCCAACTAAAGGAATCCATGCCCCACTGCACATTTAGTAACACAGGGTGCTTTTCCTTTCAATGACTCCAGCACGTTGAAGGCACAAGTTTAAAGTTCAGTTTTGAATCCAATGGTTGAAAAGAGAGAGCCCATGACCCCTCAGATACCCAAGTGGCAGCCCAAGATAAAGGGGACCTCAGCCCAAGGTTCAATGTAAATTCCCACTAGAAAGCTAGTGTCGTGGTTTGATTATGCTTGGCCCGGGGAGTGGCACTATTTGGAGGTGTAGCCTTGTCAGAGGAGGTGTGTCACTGTGGACATGAGCTTTAAAGACCCTCATCCTAGCAGCCTGGAAGCCAGTATTCTGCTAGCAGCCTCCAGATGAAGATGTAGAACTCTCAGCTCCTCCTGCACCGTGCCTGCCTGGATGCTGCCATGCTCCCACCTTGATGATAATGGACTGAACCTCTGAACCTGTAAGCCAGCCCTAATTAAATGTTGTCCTTATGAGTTGCCTTGGTCATGGTGTCTGTTCACAGCAGTAAAACCCAAACTAAGACAGCCAGGAACATGCTCCGTTCTAAGGACCAAGAATATAGAGAGGAGCTGACAGAAGAGCCAAGGTTCTTTGCCTGTAATTTTCCCTTTCAGAGGCTTGGAATTGGGCTTGCAGATGGTACCACTCTTTAATAATGATGAGGAGTTTAAGAGGATGCTTGATCCTATCCAGGCCAAGAGACTGCCATCCCCATCTGCTGGTGGCCCTTGCACACTGCAGTCACGAACCCTACTCCACCTTCAATCCACTCTGGAGAGGCAGCATGGAATTCCTGCTTTGTCACAAATACTCCCCCACAGCCAGTTCCTTCCCCTGCTCAAGGACAACCTTTATTCTCTCCCTTCAGATCTTAATTTCCAACCTTCATTTTTTTTTTCACACTCAAAAAAAAATTCTTTTTCTCCTTCCTCACCTAACATCTGGGAGTGTGGTTATAAAACGAAAATTCTCAGCACCCAGAGAGAAAACAGAAGCGAGTGCCAGTATACCCCTGACACAGAACAGAAAGAGCCGCAACATCACTGCAAGGAAAAGAGAATCACCAAGTACGCTGAAGAAGGCAGCTGAGGATTCTGAACTGACCAAAGACGGGACTGGGCCTTACAGTGTGTGTGTGTGTGTGTGTGTGTGTGTGTGTGTGTGTGTGTGTCAGGGGTTCTTATAAGTTATTCTGTGCAACTGAAGAATGTATTGGCAGCCAGTCACATTTAAAGCAATGTTCCTAACCATTTATCTTCTTCGGGTATCCATTCATCCCTCTGGACTATTCTACATCCAGCAAGTTATAAATGACCAATATCAATTGTTATAGTTTGGATATGCTTGGCCCAGGGAGTGGCACTATTTGGATGTGTGGCCTTGTTGGAGTAGGTGTGGCCCTGTTGGAGTAGGTGTGTCACTGTGGGCATGGACTTTAAGACCCTCATCCTAGCTGCCTGGAAGCCAGTCTTCCTCTAGCAGCCTTCAGATGAAGATGTAGAACTCTCAGCTCCTTCTGCGCCATGCCTGCCTGGAAGCTGCCACATCCCCACCTTGATGATAATGGACTGCACCTCTGAACCTGTAAACCAGCCCCAATTAAATGTCATCCTTACAAGAGTTGCCTTGGTCACGGTGTCTGTTCACAGCAGTAAAACCCTAACTAAGACACAAATCTTGGGGGTTGGGGGGTTATTCCCAGAAGTGAGGATTGTGAAGAAAGATGACCTTAGGAAACTCATATTTAAGAGATGCCCCTACATCAAGTCTCTTACTTGATGTTGTGATTTATAGGACAGCGGCAGGGGAACTACAATAAACCTCAGGTTTCGCAAGCAGTGGCCAGGAGACTGGCAGTGATAATGGGGACTTGGAGCGTGGGGAGGAGCCGGAGTCTGGAGTGTAACAGAGGATACTGCTGCTGAGTGCAGTGAGGAAGACGGAATTGTCAGGACTTCACACTGAGGAAAGTACGTTTTGCAACCTTACCGCCCCCGTGTACTGGTTGTATGTTAGTGCAGATACAGCAGAAATCTCCTCTATAATAAGCTTAATTTTATCCTAGAACAATCAAGAGGTGAATTTCAGTAGCTCTGCATTCGCCAATCAGAGTATACAGAAAAAGTTAACACCAAGAAATAGCTCATTTGTAAAAGGGCTTTGATCAGTGAATCTAGTTCAACAATGGTCTCCATCTCTACAGAAAAACCCTGCTCTGATGAGGGCTGAGAACCACACCTGTTAAGAGTAAATACTAAGAATGAAGCTAAAGATCATACTGGTTTGGGAGGTGGAGTAGGTGCTCACCAGCTGGCTAGGTTTACAGCATGAACTCCTTCCTACTGAGTGGGCCTTAACCCCAATTAGGCAGCTGCTGCTCAGCTGCCAGCATATAAGGACTCCCATTGCACCCTGGGATAGCTTACCATCCTAGCTACTGTTGTGGTTCACAGGTGTCACTGCTGGGTAGGACTCTGGTGACTTTCTCCCTTGGCATCTTGGAAAGCACCTTGCAGTATTGTGAAGAGTGATTGTCAAGAGGAGGCAGATTCAGCCAGACTCTTCCAAACCATCATATGTATATATTTATTTAGGTGCATGTATGTCTATGTTCGTGTGACAATAATAATTAAAGAAAATGAAGCTCTGAGTTTAACAGGAGCCAAGAGGGGCACAAGAAGGGCTGGAGGAAGGGGATGCAAATGTATTTGTAAATATATATGTAAATATGGGACATACACAAAATTATAAAAATAAAAGATTTTTAAAAAGGATGAAGAAGAAAAATGAAATACAGTTCAGCTAGGTGTGGTAATGCCCATGTATGAGGATGAGAGGTTAATATTGACAGCTTGAGGCAGGTAGACAGAGAGCATCAGACTAGGCTACATAACAAGGTACCACAGGATGAGGGGGAAGGAAAGAATGTAGGCACTTGCCTTTCTCCTAAGTATGCATATATTCATAGCCTGGCTTTCCTCTTAGCCTCTAATGATTCCAAAAGCTTGCAACCAACCACAAGTTCATCTGCAAGGTCAAGGCCACAACACGGGCTGCAGTGTTATGTCGAAGCATGACAACATGTACCAACCAGCTGTTTAAAACCAGACATGATACATCCGATAGAGGGCTAATATCCAATATATACAAAGAACTCAAGAAGTTAGACCCCAGGGAACCTCTATGGCTTGGTTCCCTAAAAGCAATTTTGTAGAGGCTCTAAGGTATGAACTTTACCCATGACAATATTGTGCCCTAATAAAATGTTGGATATGCGTATGGGTCTGTACATATCAAATTCCTTAAAAGACAATGGCAAAACCACTTGGATATCTAGGATCGGTGTTCATGGGCCAAGCTGAGTGTGACTCAGCAAGAGCCAGTTAACTTCTGAAGACACACACCTGTTCTCTTCATCTCTGCTTCAGCACCTTACAAAGTTTCAGTCAGCATGAATCTAGGCCTACTAAACTCAACCAGAAGTCAGAAACAAGATCCCACTGCACGGAATCACCACCAACTAATAGGAAAGAAAGCAACGATGTTTGTGTTTGGTTAAGTAGAGAGCAGAAATACCAGAGGCAGACAAATCAGAGCCAGTCAGCAAATATCACTGAAGTACGCGATAACATGTCGATTAACCTGATAAGCTAGAATTAGGAAGCCTGAGAACTAACCCTAATGGTCCCTCCCCTTTTTTCCACTTAAGAAACAAATTTTCTTTTCTATTTATCTATTTATCCATTCATTTATTTGTTTGTTTGTTAGTTCACTCATTGGTTTGTTTGTTTGAAGACAGGGTCTCTCTATCTATCAATGGCTGTCCTGGAAACTGCTATAGATCAGGATGTCCTCAAACCTATTGTTAGAATTAAAGGCATGTGCCTCAATGCCCAGCTATTTAAGACAATTTAATACCTTAATTTACCCCAAACCAGGCTCGAAGTCAGCACCTTAAGCCTGTTCTATGCAGTTTTATACTGAACTTGATAGTTTCAACTTGATAGAACCTTATGCTACTAACCATCAAATATGCTCTGATCTTAGACAGCCACCTGGAGAGCCGCCAGTTCATAGGAGAGTCTAGTGAACTAGTTAAGTGCATCTGGGATAATTCAAACCTTGAGGCATAGCAAAATATACTCTTGTTCACTTAGCTGTGGAAATTATTGTTAGGAAGATATTTTCTAGCCCTTTTGTATTGTTTCTACATCTATGGTGTAAAGGTTATTACCTGTGGTTTGGAGTTTGTTCAGAATGAGGGAAGAAAGAGCCCCAGGACATTCCAAGGCAGCAGAGTTCAAGGGGGAGCTAGCCAGACAGTGCTGAACTTTAAAGACAAAAGAGCCTGCTGCCTTTCAAACAGCAGGCTTAGAGCAGACAGAGAGAGAAAGGCAGGAGAAATCTGATGTGGGCTTTATGAGGCCTAAATATAGGCATCTGCAGCAGAGTGGTTTCTTTGGGGAACAATTTTAAGGATTCTCAGGAGGTGTTAGCTGCTCACTGTACATCAGAGGAGGATAAAGGCTTCCTGGGTTGTCTGGGAGGATTGGGAACCCAGAGAGAGGAGCCCTGGGAAGGTGAAGAAACATCTTTTGTTCCCAGTCCTCCTGCTGGACAAAGGGGGCTGCCGGAGAAGGTCATGGCTTGGTTTCTGATTCAACAAAACAGTACTGAACAAGAGCCAAAAAATTATCCTGCACCTCTGTCCCAACACAGCGGACTGGAAGAAAAATCAAGGCTTGCCGGGGACTCCGGTAGAGAGACCTGGATTTGTCTACTAACAAATACAGATTGCTCGTACCAAAAGACTCTCTTCTGTAAGAAAGCAGAAGTGTACCTTTGCATACTATCCATTCTTCAAATGGTAGCAGAGGCCACTGGATTGGTGCAGGTGGTAAAACCCACCAACACTGTGTTGAGGAAAAAGTCAAGAGTCGAACAGAGTAATGCAGGACTTGAGAGCAGTAGCAGTGTTAGGCTAAACGTAGACCATGTGCAAGTCTCACGTGTAAGTGTGACCCACGACTTCTGTAACTTTAGAGCCCTGGGGTAACAAGTGGCCTTTCCAAGCCTCAGTTTTCCCAACTGCAGAGACGAGTTCACTCCTGACCCCAACTACCTGTGCCTTACTCTAAGCTGCTTAAATCAGTTTCTGGGATGAGACCCTAGTGAAGTCTTTTTGGATGGTCTCTGTGAGTTCTACTGTGGAGTCAGACATAAACATCGTTAGTCCAATGTGCAACTCCGGTGTGTGCTCAGGTTCAGTATACACGCCTAGACTTCTGTCTGTTGTAACCATCAGCCTATATGACTGAATCTGATGGAGAGACCTTGGCTGAGTGCAAACCCAGCCGGGGAGGTGGGCAGAGATGCTCATTTCTGAACACGGGATTAGTTGCTTTTCAATGGACATTTATCTCCTCCATCAACCAAGGAACAGTCATTCCTGCCCACCTCTCACTGGACACCTATGACTGTGTATCTCCTCTTAGAAAAATAGAGTGGACAGGCTTGATCTGATGGCACGGGTAAGTGCCACTGTGACAAACCTTCCACATGGCTAGAGGCTGAACCCACTGACACACCTACCCTCTGACAGCGAGCTAACTATTCACACCTTCATTCCCTGGTCTATAGGGAGCACCATGACCCCTCTGATGGTGGAAAGCCGTCTGCCACTGGAGGAAACATTCTTACCTGCCCAGTCTGTCTTTTCTCATGCTCTGAAGATCACCCCTTACTAGGTTATTGGTCTTTGTATTGATTTATAGACCACAAATGCATTAAGGAAATCAGCTCTTCTTCTGGGACAGAAGAACCCTGCCTGCAGTAGGCTCTCCAGATTCTGTTTTGGTTTTGCCACGAATTCTTTTTCTTGGATGTTCTCTGGTAGTTGCACCTTCTCTGACAGTGTTGTTGTGATGAACAACTTAAACTTCTTTAAAAACTTAAAAGGTCAGGGGCAAGGAAGATGGCTCTTTTTTTTTTTTTTTTTTTTTTTTTTTTTTAAGATTTATTTATTTTGTTTGTGAGTGCTCTATCTGCATGTACACCTGCATGCCAGAAGAGGGCATTAGATCCTTTTGGAGAAGGTTGTGAGCCACCATATGGTTGCTGGGAATTGAACTCAGGACCTCTGGAAGAGCAGACAGTGCTCTCAACCTCTGAGCTATCTTTCCAGCCCAAGGGATAGTTTACATGGGGTTTGAACCTGGGACCTTTGGATTGGCGGTCCGTGCTCTTAACCTCTGAGCTATGGCTCTAGCGCAGTAAAAATTCTTGCTATGTTGATTCCCAGGACCCTGCATTAAAGAGCTAGATGCAGTGGCACATACTTGTAGTTAATCTCTGTGATAGTGGAGAAGGACAGATGGAGCCCTGGAACTTGGTAGCCAGATAACCTAATTAAATGGTCAAGTTCCAGGACCTAGTGAGATATGTTGTCTCAAACTCAGGGTAGACACCTCCTGGGGAACAGCACCCAAGGCTGACTTCTGTTCTCCAAAAGCACATGCACACATATGCATGAAAACCTGTACACCTGAGACCACACACACACACACACACACACACACACAAACACGCATGCGCACGCACACCCAAGGTTAGTAGATATTATTAGCTTTAAAGAATGCATTGTGGAAAAGGAATTGGCCCTCACAAAAACTGGTTGCAGCAGCTTGATGGAGCAAGGGAGCCTAATCTAAGACACTCTGCTGTGGCCATTCATCGCCTCTGTCTTGTCACAGTGAAGACCTCCTTACTTCGGCAACATATGTCCCTGTCACACATTTGTACTGTTCCCCTAACACAAAGAGACTGACTGCCACCATGCATTCCTAGGGCTAACCACCACCCGGACACATAACCCTGTGCTCCCTCTCTGAGAAAGCGAGGGTCCCACTGCAAAAAAAGGTCCAGAGACGCTTGGAAATCTTACCTCTTTTGTACCCAAAGCCCAACACTTCATGGGAAAAAAAAATGTTTCTAGACTGCTTCTGCTCGTCTGCCATGCGCCTAACAGGCTCTGGGGTGAGTGGTGATGCCATCGGCACCTCCTGGCTCTCCACCCCACATTCAGAAGCACCCGGGCAGGCAGCTGGTGGGGAAACAGCAGAGTGGTCTTGGAACTTTTGCCATATGACTAAGCGCAGCGATTCCTGACGGGATAGTGACAGCAAGACCAGAGTTCCCAGCAGGACCCCTGCTCCAAGCCCTGCCAGCAGAACCGCTATGCTCCAAAGCACAAGGACCCCTTACCCAGGCAGGTGTTCCTGTCGTAACTATTTTTCCTGTGGATCCTTTGACTCCAAAAGTTAAAAGGTATAAAACAGACTACAAAGGCAGAAGTTAAACGACTAGAAATGATGAATAAAGACAATGTTTCTCCTTGAGATCTTTTGCGTGTTTCCTTTTGCAAAGCTAGAGCGAATCAAGTTAAATCCAGAGTGAATCAAGTGTGGGGAAGCAATCTGAAAAGATGCCCACGGGTGTAAAAAAGAATAAACCATAGGTGCATCCCCGGGGCAGGACGGAGCTCTAAAGGGAATGTCTAAGCAGGCATGCAAGATACCCCCAGCACTCCACCTCAGGTATAAAGCTATGCTGAGCACAAGAGACTGTGTTTCCAGATGCACACTAAGGGATGATACACAACTTGTTAACTCCTACCTTTAAAAGTACTGTAAATGCCAACTTAAATGTCATCCTCCAGGCAACCACTGGCACGAGGGCCAGTTGGCATTGTCTAAGTACCCTGTACTTGGGGCATCTTTCCTATGGGAGACGGGTTTCTCTAGGCAACCCAGGTTTACAGCAGGGAATTGATCCATGTAATCATTTCTTCTACCACAAGTATATCCAGTGTGACAACGGCCCTCCAATATGGTGGCTGTTGAGCAGTTACGAAAATACTAAGACAGACAGATGCATGCTGGGACCTGGAAACAGCTCAGTGGCCAGGCCTGGATTGAAAATAAGCAAGAGCATGTACCTCCTACCTGGAATGCCGGGACTTGGGAGCCTGAGGTAGAAAGAGTGCTACTGGGAGATGCAGGGTAGCTAAACTCCAGGATGGTTAGCTCTCCACCAGCCTGGAGACAGCCAGGACAGCTACCCTGACTCACTGCAAAAAACTCATCAAAACAAACAAGGGAAACAGCCACTGTGGTAATGATCCTCCATCTGTTTCTCAGAAGGTTGGCTACCCGGGTCTTGGTCTATTGGATGCTTCCTTAAAATGACAACGACAGCTGGTTAATTCATCAAGACAGACATCTATTTCCCTATTAGTTTTAGAGGCAACAAGACCAAGGCCAGAGTAACAACATCCAGGGTCTGCACTGGGTTGCAACCTCCTGCTTTAAGTATTCTGTCAAGCTGTAGAAGAAAGCTCCCTCCAGAAAGCGTTGTAAGAGGCAGCTAATCCCACCACCCTGGAGAACTCCCCGGGCTTAATCACCTTTATCTAGCTGGTCTCTGAATCCTGGAACACTATTGGTATTTGAATTCTAGAGGGAACACATCAAACTACAGAAATGTCCAAGGGGTTTACTTCTGTGAGACTGAGGGAAAGGGCTAACAAAGCCTATTTCCTGCCTCATGCATGTCTACTGAGATATTCCCAGCATGTACCACTTTCAATATTATATAACATGAAAAAGACCATCCATTTCACATCTGTGTTGAAAAAACGACTTGGGACATGTTGACACTTTTCTGAAGAAAAGAAGGAACAGATATCTTCTGTGGGTTCTTGCAAAGGTGTCTCTAATTCTTTTTTTTTATTCAATATATTTTTTATTTACATTTCAAATTATTTCCCCTTTTTGGCCCCCCCACTCCCTGAAAGATCACTTGAGTGTTTTTATTCATTTCTGTGTTCACTGGAGAGGTCTGAATTTCTCAGGGGCAAGAAAAATGTATTTATACAGCCTTAGCAGCCGGGGGTATGCGTGTGTGTGTGTGTGTGTGTGTGTGTGTGTGTGTGTGTGTGTGTGTGTGTGTTTGTAGTTAAAACATTATCATGTAAGAATGAACTGTCTTCTGACTAGAAAAATGTATCCATTCTAGATCACCAAGAACGGGCTAAGAACTGTAAACCCAGAGCCAAAAATAAATGTTGGTGTCTACAAAAGCTACTTTTTATCATCCCAAATAGCTTGTGTCCTTCCCTACTTTTGGCCCCACTGCAAACAAACCTGGACTTCCTCTCAGCTGACTTTAAATGGTGATGCACACCTTTAATCCAGCAGAGGTAGACAGATCTCTTGAGGCCAGGATCTCTACAAAGTGAGTTCCTGGGTATCCAGGGCTACACAGTGAAACCCTGTCTCAGGAAAAAGGGAAAGGAAAAGAGAGGGGAGGGGAAGGGAGGGGAGAGGAAGAGAGAGGAAGGAAGGGGAGAGGAGGGGAGGAGAGGGGAGAGGAGAGGAGAGGAGAGGAGGGGAGGGGAGGAGAGGGGAAGAGAGCAGAAGAGAGGAGGGGGGAAGAGGAGAGGGGAGGGGAGAGGAGAGGGGAGGGGAGAGGAGAGGGGAGGAGAGTGGGGAGGAGAGCAGAGGAGAGGAGAGGGGAGGAGAGGAGAGCAGAAGAGAGGGGAGGGGAAGGGGAGAGCAGAGGAGAGGGAGACCTTAAATGACGGCAAAGGATAAGTATGTTGGTGCAAAATGAGTGGGTATTCTAGGCACAGTTGCCAGGTTTGGGGGCTTTTGCTGAAACACAACCATTTAGACAAAGTGTCTGAGACGCTCTCCTCTGTCCCCAGCAGGACTCCATCAAGACACTGAAATAATACCCAAGCACTCCAAAGCAGCAGCCAACACAACCTGCATGTAAGAACTGGTCCTTCAAACCTGCTGCTGCCTGCTCACCGAGGGGAGGGTCGCTGTGATAATCAACACCGGGCACCTCCTGTCATGACGGGAGCCACAGAGAGGAGATGAAGACAGAGGGCTAAGCACCTTCCAATCCTCTTCAGCCTTTCCACAAATAGCTTCCCTGCAGCCCTGCAGGAGCTCGGGGCAGCCCTAGGCAAAGGGGGTGTTCTGAAATCCAAACCACAGCTGAGCAATTCTAAGACGATACACCCTGCTCCCTGCATGGGCAGAAGCTATTTATAGCAATATAAATTAAACTATAGTAATATAAATTTCTCTATTAAGAGTACCAGTCTGGAAATCCCTTTTTCAAAGAAACCTGAGCAACTTTTAAAAAATTTCTGATCCATAAACTTTGAAACTAGTAGCACACAGTAGCGCACTGGGTCTACAAGACCACCCTGGAACATAGCAGTCAATTGAAGAATTTCATTCCTTTTTACTATCTGCTAATTATTCCTTTTTCTGTGAGTTGTATCTTGTTTTGATGAGTCTATAAATTATTTGGCAGATAAAAAGAGGAAATAATGTTTAACGCTATGTCTGCCTACTTTAAAAACACCAACTATGTAAAAAAAAATTAGAAATTGCTTAAAGTAAAAATAAATCTTTCCTATGTGTGGAACTGCTTGAAAATGAAAATGTGTGCCAAGATATGAATTAATATTCTTTACACGTGAACTCCAAAGAATTGAGTATGGGATTCATAGCCCATTTCCATAGTACAGAATGAAAATGCACCTACTAGTTGGCCACCAGAGGGAGCTGTAGGTTCCACGCTGTAGGTTCCACAATATACCTGAACACAGCTGGATGGCAGAGGTCACCATGCAGCCATGCATCACAATTCCTACCTCTAAGAAGTGTGTGTGTGTGTGTGTGTGTGTGTGTGTGTGTGTGTGTATACACTAAAATGGGGCTTTCCTTAAAAATAAATGTATCTGTGCTGATCTTAACATTGAGCAAAAGATGCCAGGTAGTGGTGGCACACCCCTTTAATCAAAAGTACTTAGGAGGCAGAGGCAAGTGGATTTCTGAGTTCGAGGCCAGCCTGGTCTACAGAGTGAGGTCCAGGATAGCCAGGGCTACATGGAGAAACCCTGTCTCAAAAAAAACAAAACCAAAAATTGAGCAAGATATAAAAATAACACAACATGCACTTATAAAAAGTTTCATATTATTATTAATTTATTTTAAGAATGAGAATTTATTAAAAAGATATGCAAAGAAAACAAAGAGAACAAGAAGATTAATACATTCAGACAGTAATAATATGAGCATGCAAGATAGCTTGGAGAGCACAGAACAGGAAACTCAGCCCAGAGGCAGGAGCAAAGAGGAACAAGTCACATAAGGCTCTCTAGTTTGCCAAATGCAAGCAGTGGATATGTGGGGCTGTGGTTTGAATCTGAAATGTCCCCCACAGACTTCAGGTTTGAATACCTGATTTCCAGATGGTGGCGCTGTTTTGGGAGGATGTAAAACCTTTAAGACTCATGGCCTAGGTAGCGGATTTGGGTTGCTTCTGGCAGACCCTGGAGGTATATCCTCTCTAGTCTGGCCCAAGTACTCTGCTTTGTGTTTAATGCTAAGATGTAAGGGGCCCACACTGTTCATGCCTACTGTTGTGGAATTCTTCCTTACTGTCCTTGCCATAGACTTTCTGAAACTGTGACCCAAAAGAAGCCTTTCTTCTCACAAGTACTGCTGTCAGACATTTTGCCAGGGCAATGAAAAGAGTAACTCATACAGCAAAGAAATGGATAACGGTTTTCATGGGCATAGTGTCCTGGGTAATGCGGGACGGCAGCAAATAGGAAAGGTTTGTCTCCTATCCACATGAACCTGAAGGCCAGGAGAGTGAAAAGCTCACCTCAGTTGCTCACTGACACTTCTTGGGAGGGAACCAATATCACTGCCTATCTATCTAGAAAGGCGGGTGGAAAGACCTGGGATATGGACTGAATGAAGAGAACAGTTTGGTCATGCAGATGGAGAAGCTGGGGTTGACACAGCCGTAGTGAGAGAGAAACGGTGGATCTTGTGAGGATACAGAGGTTTGGCCATAGGTATTTAGAGTAGCTAAGGGCAGGATGCAAAGAACATACTGGAGGGTCTCCTAACATGCGTTTGCGTCTGTGTCACCATGGGCACCACAGAATGATTGCCAAGGACATAACATAGCCAATGCTCAGTGGAAGAACAGAAAGATGAGAGCAAGCGTGGACCTTGGGGTGGTTTGAATGAGAATGCCCTGAATAGGTTCATGTATTAGAATGTTTAGTCCTGGGCACAGCAGTTAAGAGCACTGACTGCTCTTCTGAAAGCCCTAAGTTCAAATCCCAGCAACCACAGGGTGGCTCACAACCATCCTTAATGAGCTCTGACGCCCTCTTCTGGTGCGTCTGAAGGCAGCTACAGTGTACTTATTTATAATAATAAATAAATCTTTGGGCCTGAGCAAGCAGGGACTGATCGAGCAAGGTTAACCAGAGTGAGCAGGGTTGACTGGAGCAAGCAGAGGTCCTAAATTCAATTCCCAGGAACAAATGAAGGCTCACAACCATCTGTACAGCTACAGTGTACTCATATACATAAAATAAATAAAATAAATCTTTAAAAAAAATAAAGAAAGAAAGAATATTTGGTAATGTATTTTGGGAAGGATTAGGAGGCGTGGCTTTGTTGGAGGAGGTGTGTCATGGGAGTCTTGCCATCACACTTTCCATCATGACGGTCATGGACTTGCCCTCTGGAACTATAATCCAGCCCCCTATTAAATGCTTTTCTTTATAAGTTTCCTTGGTCATAGCATTTCATCACCACTCAGTAGCCCAAACTAAGACAGACTCTAGTGGCTAAAGCCCCCTCTTTAAACACTAAGGACCAGGCATGGAGACAAGAGGCAATAGTGGACTGAGGACAGCTGTTCCCAGTTTGGATGCCTTAATTGATGGGTCATTCCACAGAATGAAAGGTATAAAAAGTTTTAACATTCCAGGCCAAGAAACTGTGTAAAGACAATCTAAATTATGTATCGTAGTTAGCAGGAAATCTCACTTTGAGAACGAAATGGTTCTATCTGTACATTTAACAACAAGAGACTATTAAGTTATATACTATTCGGAGCCCGCTCTAGAAACAAGAAGTGTGCACTTTCTATATTGTCAGGATACACTGCATTCAAACTCACTTCAAATGAGCTGATGAGGTGGCTCCATGGGTAAAGGTGCTTTCCCCTGGCTGGCTGGCTACCCTTACATCAACCCGACACACAAAGTAGAGGTATCAGAAAGGAGCAAACCTCAATGAGAAAAGGCTTCCATAAGATCCAGCTGTAAGGCATTTCTTAATTAGTGACTGATGAGAAGGGGCTTAGCCCATTGTGGATTGTTCCATCTCTGAATGCAGGTCCTGGGTTCTATAGGAAAGCAGGTTGAACAAGGCAGGAGAAGCCAACCAGTAAGCAGCACCCCCACCCCTCCCCCATGATCCATGACCCAGCCTCTAAGATCTTTCTCTGTTTGAGTTCCCATCCTGACTTCCTTCAATGAAGAACAGTGCTGTGGAAATGTAAGCCAAATAAATCTTTTCCTCCTGAAGGTGTTTTGTCATAGCAATAGAAACTCTTAAGACAAGTTGGTACCAGGAGTGGGGTCCTGCTGCAACAGATCTGACTGTGTTGTTTGGGGGAGGACTGTGAAAGTCTTTGGAACGTTGAGTGTTGAGACCTCAGTGGGCTTTTCTGTAGAAGTTTTAAGGATAAAAATGTTGAGATCAGTGGAGATGATGGATTTGTGACTTTTCAGAGGGAAGTGAAGACTCTACTGGCTTTTTTATGTGACTTCTCTGTTGTTCTGGTTAGCTGTGGCTGAAGAGTCAGCTGCAATGAAAAGATACCAGAACTACTAAAGTGAAACCTTGTTTTGCCCTGATACTCGATGCTGGTCTGCTGGAGCTGAGAATTTACACATCGTGTGCGTGCATGCACACCCACACACAAACAACTAAGCCTTTGTTTTCAAGGAACATTCAAATTATTTCAAGAGAAGGAGGGGGTGTCTTGACACAAACAATACTGCTTTCTGACTAAGAAAACAGAGACAATGGTGTTAAGGTTGATTTGCCCATTTTGATTTCTCTGATCACTAAAATTTGGAAGTCTTTCTTTCAAATGTTTGTACTTTCTTACCATGCATGACTAATTATAAGCCTTTGCAATGATAGCGATGTAAGGCAGTAATTGTACAATAGGGGAAGCCCAACAATGGGCAGAGAAAACGGAGGAACAGAAATGTAAACAGGCCTGGAGGTAACCTCACCACCCTTTTCTCTCTGAAGCACGCAGGAACACTCTAGGACTAGAGCCAAGCATATATTCACTAACTGTGCTGCTGTCCTGCATACCAGCCCTTTAATAATTTACTGGACAGTTAACAGACTGTAGATTCCCTATTAAACATTATTTGCACTGGGGTCATAAGTCTCGAAAATATTTAGGAAGGAAGAGAGGCAATAATTTAATTCTAATACACAGCTATACATCTGCATCTGCTTGCACAAATATGAATTCAACTTCAGCTACTATTCATGCATCTTCATACACGAAGCAATGAGAATAATTATTTTCACTAAGACAAAAAACATTCTGTAATTGTATCCATTATCTGTCTTAGATTTTGTGGTGTACATCAAAAAGTTTCATAAACTGTATTTAAGCTCGCTGCCCCAGAAAAGAAAAATAAATAAAAGCTGCTACAATATCCAGGAATCTGACTCTGCCAAGCTCCAAAAGTCAACACTAGCAAAACTACTCTTTGTCATTTGCCACCCAGAACCTCCATTAGAGTTTAATTTGAAAACCACAACCAAATACTATTGACACCCTATTCCTGGTTCTAAATATATCTGCTATAGGAAATCAGTGGACTATCACCCACATTCAAACCATGGCCTGCAGACCACAGGCATAAAGCTATGCCCCTGCATTTAGTTGAGACTCCAGAAACAATATAGCCAAATCCAAGTCTCAGAGGCAAGGTTTTCAGTGACTTTATTATTATACTTTCCTGCTTGCACCCCACATTTCCCCATGAAACAAGCTAGAAAGAAACATGCTTCCCTCTTCTTCAAGACAGATCATAGAAACCAGAACCTCTCTTCTTCAAAGCCAGCCATAAAACAGCACAGTGTTTCTCTAATGTTCTACACTGCCTTTCTGTGTAACAACTGGCCATAAAGAAATAAAGGCCCTCTGCCTAGAGGGGTCTTGCCCTAGACTTAGGAAGAAGACATGTTAAAACTGAGGGGCCAGGGAGAGTTCTGGTCAGACTGTTTCTATGAGCTCATACCGTGTCTGTGCATTCTACACGCTATCCTGGCTTCATAAAATTCACCTTTCAGTTGTCAATCTTGGCGATCTAAGAAAATGTGAGCTCCTTCGTACTCCATTATTATCTCAACCACGCAGATTTCCCTCAAATCATCAGGGGGAAAGGCTATACTACTGTTTATGTATCGTCCAACTGTCCAAATACAGTTTATGTTGTTGAGACTGTAAGTCCTGCTGAAGCTTGACTCCTTACTGGAAAACAGAAATAGAAACAGAAACCTGCACACGACTGCACACAAAAAGACACACGCGCGCGCGCGCGCGCGTGCGCGCACACACACACACACACACACACACACACACACACACGTAAGCGCGCGCATACACATGCTCACAGTGACTTCTGACTTAGATGGTTACCTCTAGCCCCCAGGAAAGGTTTCATTTTCCATTTAAGAACCGATGCTTTGGGTTAAGGCTCATAGTTTTAAAAATGGTTGCCATTCAGCCATTTTGTTCCTCAAAATATAAACACAAAAAAGTTTTATAAGGACACGACAAAAAGAAAAGATTAATAAAGAGGAAGGAACTTCAACTTCAAGCTTTCACATGCACATGCATACACATGTATACATATCCATGCATACATGTGAACCCACACGCATGCAAACACCATAAACACACACATTTAAGAATTCCAGGATCAGGCTTCCAAAATAAATTCTGTATTGTGCATTTTTAAAAGCCCGAGTTTACGTACAATAAGATATTTAACTTTTAATAGTATGGATGCACGGCAGATCCAGAGGACATCCCTCTCAAGGCCTCCTGGGTTGCACTCTGGTTATGGTATATTGCAGCCAGGGCTATGGAAACCAGTGGCAGGCAGAGGGGGCACCCTTCCTGCCTCCTTGGGTATGGAGGAGGGTGCTTCCCTTTGACCATGCCATCGTAGAACTGCTCTGGTGAACCCTCTCAGCCAGAGCCCCCGAACGTGTGAACAGTAGCTCAGTTTCTGCAAAATAAGTAGGTCACTGCTTGGGACCTAGTGAGGGAGCCATGAGGAAAAAGAGGCACACATGCCTGGAGAGAGGAATAAAAAGGTCACCTAGCACACAAGAACACGCCACACACGGCATTCACCCTCTCTATCCCATGATTACCATCACTCTGCCCTTACGGCCTGTCATGATCAAGTCTGAACCACATACAGAACTTCAGCTACTTTTGGCTTTAGCCATATCAACAAAATCTCGAGCACCTACTATATGCACAGCATGTCCTCTTCCTGAAAATGGATTCTCAGTGACTGCTACACCATTAAGGTTTAGAAATGAGGAAGTAATGTCTTATTTTGTTTGCTTTTCTTTAATCTTAATATATTCATAAATCAGGAGGGCAGAGAAAGAAGGGGCCACACTTCTGAGGAAGGGACATTTACTAATAAACAGCATTAGGGACGATTCTCTTAAACACACACACACACACACACACACACACACACACATTACAAAAAAATAATCTTTAAAATGTTCAGACATACACCCTGCCCTGTAAGAATGTATACGAGACACACCACAGCTTTTTCTCCAAGACTCAAGATCTCTAGAAAGATCTATGCTAATGGCACTGATCAAGTACAGCAAGCCTGGGCATCTAACAACCTAGATACAGGCTGCCCTGGGCATTCAATTTGCCTCGTTCCTTTATCTCCGGGAGCCAGGAGGGCTGGGTGGTATGCAAGCTATGAGTTACTTACTTTTAAAAGACACTGCACTCATTCACATAAAATCTAAACAATAATGTAGTTGTTACAGGGTAAACAATGGATGGTATTTATAGCTGAGGCAGAAGGTTAATATTCTTTCAGGTTATTTTGGCATTTTTCTAGGATGGGGTAGGGAACAAAAACAGGTTCTTTGGGATTCCAGATGAATCACAGCAGCAAGGGACTACTTGTGAAGGTTTTAAGACAAACACGTTGGTTCTTTGCAGATGTTGTGATTCTCAGCAATGCCCTGGATAGCAAGACTGCTCCAATGGGCTCCCCAGAGGGAAACAGAGGCTGGCAAAGAGCCTTCAGGCCCTAAACATAGGCTCTGGAGAGAGTCAGTCCTCTGTGACAAGAGAGTAAGATAAGCTAGCTCCTGCTATTCAAGAAACAGCGTCCAGGAGAAACATCAAATGCAGGCCCAGCTCTACCACTGAGGAAAGCCAGGTGTGTGTAATACTAGTGGCCTGAGGTCCCTGGGACCCAAGGGCCTCAGTTCTACCTAGAAGAGAAACCCATCACTGACCTCCAATCCTGGATCGATGAGAGCCTGGCATTTCTAGATCACCAAGATCTCCTGGAAACCTGAGTTTTTAATACAGAATCTTCCAAACGTTAACCCAGAATTTTCTTAGTACACCACAAGCAAAACTGACACACCTGTGGATTTCTTCTAGTCTGGGGGGATCAACAGTCCCCACACTCTAGCCTGAATGCTGTTCTAGAAGTGTCTGTGATCACTCAAGGGGGACTTCAAGGTACTTACAGCAGAAATCAAAGGGGAGTTGTTTTATGTGAGCTTTTCAAAGGGGTAAAAAAGAAACAACCTATCTTTTAGGACAAAAGAAATTCATATTTTAACCTATATCAATATTTTAAGATATAGCCAACACATCAATTTACTTGTTGCCATTCTAGAGGGAAAATACTTGATATTATTGGGATCAAACTGTTCCCACAGAAACCCAAGAACCACCTTAGCACCACTGACAACAGTATGACAAGAGACTGTGATGTGTCTCCTGTTCCAGTGTTTAAATTTCACATCTACTATACAGGAAACACCGTCACAGTCAGTTTCGGCTGTCAACTTGCCACAAACAATTAGGAAGAAGATACCTCAGTTGAGGAATTTCCTCGATAACACTGGCCTGAAGCTTTATCAGTAAGGTATTTGCTTTAACTGCTAATTGATGAACAAGAGCCCAGCTCCCTGTGGACAGTTCCATCCCTAGGTAAGTGGGTCCAGACTGTTTAAGAAAGATAGCTAAGCCAACCAGAGCAAGCAAACCTGTTGGCAGTGTTCGCACAAGACTCCTGCCCCAAGCTCTGGCCGTGAGTTCCAGCCATGGCTTCCCTCCATGACGGGAACATATGAATTCACTAATTGATGACATCACCAGTAAACAATGGAATGCGCTCAATGAGACAAGCTACTTATCAGCCATTCAAAGCTAAGAGAAGAGAAACATGTCTAGACCAGAGTCCAACAGACCTGACGATTAGATGCAGGATGAGCATCTCAGTCCGCTTTCAACAGCTTAACTAGAAAAGGCATCTTAGAGACACTTGGGGGAGTTCTGTTAATGGACTAGGTAATGGTGTCCATTAAGCAATTACTTTTAATTTTGTGAAGGCAGTTCTGTGGCTATATAGGCATTATTTGTTGATTTTTGGAGATGTGGGCTGCAGTACTTAGGGACTAAAACCATGTTATCTGTAATTTGCTTTTGAATACTCTTGGTGGGGGGGAACTGATGAAGCAAACACAGGAAAATAATAACTTAGATGTAGATAAAGGAGCTGGTGCCACGGGGATGTGAGCCTTTATTACACGGCATTACGGTCTTAGGATTCTAAGTCAGGACAGAAGGCTTTCTCTACATGCTATACTTCCAAAGACCTGCAGTCCATTTGTTTCAAAATTCAAACTAGAAGCTGCCAGAAGAGCGAATGATGGTAAGCCAAGGATGGTCAAGTCAGTATTAAGACCCCACCACACGTGACGTAAGTCTGAGTGTCCCAAAGGTGTCAGCTGCAAGCTGGGTTGCCAGGAAACACACAGGAAATGAATACCTTAAACAGGTACCTGTGTACTTCGGCCTTCCTTCCTTACACAGGTATCCGTAGCCACAGTTCTTTGGCCTGTACTATTCTGGTTGCACGCAAAGACTTAAACTGAGGCCTAGGTATTAAGCTCAACTCTAAGCTGAAGCTTCCTTTTCCCACCGCAGGGTCCCAAAGATCCAGAGGCCCCCTCCACCAGCCCAGGAAGGTACCATCCTAAAGGCCTCTAACCATTAGCGCAAGGATACCAGCAGACTGGCGTGTCATCTGTATGGGGCTGGTCCCCTTGTGCTGTTTCTCCAATGTGCATGAGATACCGTGACGTGACTAGCTCCCTCCCATTTCATGACTCACCTATCCTGACTGCGGACTTCACAGTAGGCAAAAGGCAGGACCTGTGCCTGTCCCATCAGAAAGTGTCCACAAGGATGTCTGGGTAAAGCAAGGGGCCTGCTTACCCCACGCAGCTTCCGCCTTTGCCTTGACTTTCCAGCAACGCCTGACTCACTGCCTGCATTCAAGGGACAGTGGCTGAGGTGACCCACGGCCCCCATCCATCTCCCACATCCTTGGGCCTTTCCTGACTCCTAATGCTAAGGGGTTGGTACCAGGGCCCTGACCCTCCAGTCCCAGCCCCAGCTTGGCCTTGTCTATCCAAAGAGAAACTTCTGGAATCTACTGTGGCACAGATGAATTCAGCCCTCCACAAGATACGAAACAGTACCTTTTCACAGATGTCAGTGCCAAATACCCTTGGCCCAACGTTCCTTTATCTGCCATCCTCGTGCCTGCCTCCCTCAGCCTCCTTTCTCTCCATATTCCTCTGACATGTGACTTCTGGTGAGCTCCCTCTGCTGTGTCCCCAGATCTCCTGTGAGAATCAGAACAGGGACTTCCCCTGAAGGTCCAAGAGAGGAGGGAGGGTAAGGAGCCCACAGCACCTCCCAGGAAGAAGATACCCACTCTCTAGGCTGGCAGCCCCAGGCCACTAAACACTCCAATCACGCTGCACTTAAGGACTTCAAATCAGTGGACCATACCAGCTTTGCAAGGTGAGAGCCAGAGGAAGGCAGAGACTCAGCGACTCACTGTAGACCAGAGACAACAGCTGCTCCACCCACCCCACCCCCTACCACCCCCCCTCCGTCTGTGGGCTCTGAGACACATCCCAGGGAAGGGACCTCTACACATACTCTGCAACTGGAACAGGCCAATGAGAGAGAGAGAGAGAGAGAGAGAGAGAGAGAGAGAGAGAGAGAGAGAGAGAGAACAAGAGCCAAGTGAGCAGCTATCATAAGGATGCAAACAGACTCCCAGCCCTGTTAAAAGCAGCAGCCAAAACAAGCAGTGGCAACTTGTTTAGAGTGAGTTCTCAAAGACAGAATAGAAGCATCGACGATGAAGAGAAGAAAGAGGTAAAGTGGGCCTGGTTCATGCAGACTCTAGGTTGTTTCTTGAGGACAGTAGGAAACTCTAGAAGATGAAAAATAGAATACAATCCTAGCCATCAGAAGCCAGGCGAGCAGAGATGCCAGCCAAGGGGCTGTGGAGAAAGCTCAGGCAGTAAAGGGCTTGCCACACAAGCGGGAGGACTTGAGTTCAATTCCCAGAAGCCATGTTTTAAAAGCAAGTGTGATGGAATGCTTGGGGAAGTGGACACAGTTAGGCCCTGGGGCCTGCTGGCCAAATAGAGATTACCCTAATCAGTGAGTCTGGACCAATGGAAGGCCTTGTCTTTAAAAACAAACAAACTCCAGAAAACCAAGGTGGATATTACACAGGTGTGCATGTACACACACACACACACACACACACACACACACACACACACACACACATACACACAGAGAGAGAGAAAGGTACAAGCCAAAGTGAATTGAGGCCAAGATCACGTTGCAACCCTGGGGCAGCAAGCAGGAACAAAAAGGCTCAGTCAGAAGCAGCCAGGCTTCACCCTGCCCCTGCAGGTGGCAGGACATCGCTTCAGTGTCTCCTTGGCTTCTCACATGTCCTCTCACTCCCTAAAGGATTAGATTATCTTTTGTCCTGCACTGTTCCGGAGCCAGGCATGGGGGCACGTGTGTGTGAGCACAGCATATGCGAGGCAGAGGCAGGATAGTAGAGAGCTTAAGGCTTCACTGGCCAACTGGCAATGGCGAGACTGTCTTCAAACAAACAACACATATAGAGGAAGGGGGGGAAATCACTGCATTTCTCTGTCACTGTAGAAGGAATAAAGACTAGGTGTGTCTTGTAACCTAGGGCGACAAGAGACTCAATCTGCATCTTGCACCTTGACATCCCATTCTACACAGACAGAAGTGTCCGAATCTTAGATGAAGAGCTGTGTGACTGTCCTATCCTGGCCTCCAGGTGAGGCTGGCAGAGAAGTTCCCCTGCCATTCTCCACATGGGTAGTCAGTCTGCTACGAGGCTCAGATAACCGATCTGCTCTGAACAAAGGGTCTTTTTGAATAGAACTTAGATGTGGTGATAGTAGAGACGGAAAACAATCTTGCATCCTAAGTCCTAGACTGTGGCCCAGGGAACTAAAAAAGGGTAAGGGTGTCTTGGTGTAGGTCTTTCAAGAGAGGACTGGTGAGCTCCTGCTAAGGGGGGATCCAGGCCACCAGGGTGCAGCTCTACCAATGCCTCATCTTTGAGCCTTCAGCAGCTGCCATCACTGTGCTAGAAGAACAAAGAAGAAGTGCTCTACTTTTCTACAAGTACCTCCAAATTATCGCATAGGCCAAGTCTCCTGGCCTCCTCCTACACCAGTATCCCCTGCCATGCCTCAAGCTATGAAATTTCCATAGTAAGAGTTCCAACACCTGTTGTCAGGGAGACAGGGTTCCAGCCAGGCCCGGGCTAGGGAATACTGAGGCTGGGGGTGAAGGGAGGACGCTTGCAGGCCAGATCTCTGAAAGGCACACTGGATGGCAGGAAACACACTGCAAAGCCTGCTCTTGTACTCGTGACCACGGCCTAATGCTACCTCAGAGCTTCCGCTCACTGACCACCGTGGGTTCTCCCTGGACTCCAGCCTTCTGCTGCAGGGCGGAGTTATCTGTTTCACAGACATGCTGTGCCACAGATGGTTTTGAGAGATTTGTTAAGGTTGGGCGGAAAGAGAATGAAGGTCATCAGAAAAATACTAAGTAATAAGACAAGGTTGAAACCGACATCATCGACAAAGCAAGCAAATAAGAGCAAACAAGTCGATAAAAAGGAGGAGGAGGCAATGAGGGGACCCCGGAAGAGATCCCTTCACCCCCAGAATCTGGCTGAAGAGTCCAGCCAGCTGAAAAAGGAATATCAGTCCATTAGCAACAACGTGTGCTGTCAAGGCCATCTATGTAAAAACACTCCTTGTGTACAGAGATACTTCAGAGTGAATGTCAGAACAGCCATGCTTAAGGCCTTAGCACATGTGACCGAGGACAGCTTGGTGACCTGAGAACCTGAACATGTCTGAGACTCTCATGGAAACCCCAGGGTAAAAGGCATCTCTTCACCCGGCTGTTACTCATGGTTTGCCTTATCAGACTGTAATCCTGTTCAAGGCCCCCAGGAGACACCCTACAATCCCATTCAAAATACAGAAGTGGGGGAGAGTTATTGGAAACCTTTTGGGTCTAGTATCTTCAAGGAACCCAGACCCACATTTGAGCATGCACTATCTCTGCGTCTTTCTGTTAATTTTCATGTTTAAATCTTTGTTAAAATGTCTTCCTAACAGAGTTCAACTCCTTAGCCAGAAGATCAAGGCTAATAGTAGTTCCACCACTCCCCCCCACCCCAGGACCTATATGATGTATGGGTGAGGGAACAGCCCATCTCCACCCCCAAGAAGCTATCCTATGACCCACGAGCACACAGATTCTGAAAAGCACCTCAGACTGCCGCAGGTGCCAACTGGTGTCTTCTGCAGGTACAAACTGGTGTCTGCCCTCTGATAGCAAGAGTAAGGGGCCAGAGAAAGAAGTCACCTTAGCCTGCGCTACCAAGGACAACAGCTTCACAGTCAACAAGCAAGGGGGAGGGGAAAGGGAGAAGAGAGGAAGGGAAAGGAGGGGAGGGGAGGAAAAAAGAAAGGGGAGATCAAAGCAGTCAGGTGTTTCCATTTGTTAGGCTGACTGAGAAAGGGAAGGGGCCCTGTTTCTGGGTCTCTCTCTGGCACTGATCTGTCAGGCGACACTATTTGTCATTCTAATTTGTATCAAATTTGCACCCAGTCCCTAAGAAGAGTCCTTATTTTCATACAAATAGGAAAACTTGAGAGCTGAAATTTCTTGTGTTCTTATAAGATTCTGAAACCAATTCCATTACAGTAATAACAAGCCGAGAAATGGGATAATAATCTATTTCATCTTTTAAAAATGTCTTTTAAGATTTTATTTATTTATTTACTTATTTATTTATTTAGCTCAGTGACAGAGGCAAGCAAGAGCTATTAGAGAACCTCCAGATAACCTGTGGACACTGAAAGGACCACTGTTGTCTCTGGAAGCTAAGGGGTTAAGAAAGGAAAGGTCTGGGCTGGAGAGATGGCTCAGTGGTTAGGAGCACTGGTTGCTCTGTGTCTGAAGACAGCTACCGTATACTTACATATAATAATAAATAAATCAACCTAATGGTGTTAACTGGTGATGTGAAGCAACTCCGCAAAGCTGTCCTCTGACTTCCTCATGTAGCGTATGGATACCTAAACATGGATTTTTTTTATTTTATTTTAATTATTTCATACGTCATCTGAGCTGAGTTGGGCTATAGTGGCAGGATATGAGGTGAAGTTTTGATAGGGATGGAATTTGAGAATTCCAGGAATTGGGGTCATTTCAGGTTGGGAGGAGGAGAATTCCTGGAAACAGTGACAGGGTTGCCCTGGAAGGGAAGAGAGGGAAGCACAGGGCTTTCCTGTCCCCACCTCCAGGGCAGGCCTCCCTTGCCCGAGCATAGGAAGGCTGTCAACCCTGCAGTGTGAGTTCACAGTCAGAGAGATACTGTTTGGGTGGGATGTGTGTCTCTCACACCTTCCCACTGCACAGGGAAAAGCACAGGGCTTTCAGACACTCCCCTTCCCAGGGACCCACCCACTCTGAGAGCCTGTCTTCCATTAGCTGTTCGAAGCACACAGGAGAAAGCTCTTTAAATAATGCGCCAATATTTTCTCTGGCTTTATTTTTTGATGATTTTTCTCCATTTTATTCTATAAACTTCGCATACTATCATGAATAGGCAGAATTCGGTGACATGTGAGGTGTAGAGGGCTTCTCTGGGGCTTGTGGAGAGGACCGAGTGTAACATGGAAAGAGGCCGTGTTAGGCACAGTCTCCTGCGTAGACAGAGACGCTGTCACAAGAGGGTCATAGGACAAAGCATGGGGGCCAACAAGACCACGATGACACAAATCTTCAGTAGGCACCTGCCATCTTTCAAGATCATTCCACCACGAAATAGAAAAGGGTCGGACAGGGGACAGTAGGCTGTCTAGTCATTCTTCTACAAGAGTTGACCTGTGTGATGTAAGGGACTAGCTGGACTTTGTGCACATCACCCAATTATCTCAAGGATAAACAAGAAAGCTGGGCTTGACCACTTCTAGGTCTCAGCTGGGTCAAAGCTCAAGAGCTCTGTGCTCCAAAGTCTGGTTCACCCTGCCTCCTTCTCATAAATACACTGCCACACCCTACAGAGAGCCTAAGTGGCCAAAAAGGCCAGGGAACATCATGAACAGCACTGAAATATGATTGCTAAAGCACCCAGAAAGCTCAGACTGTCCCCAACGCCAGGGCACGGTGAGACAAGGTATATCACCAGCAACACCTAGTCACCCTATCCCTGGACAAAGACACATCAAGGACACCAAGTTCAAGAAACAATACATACTTTTCTTTTCCCTTCATTAGGAACTAAAAGCACAAAACAAGCCCCAGAAAGGCCATCACTCTGCCTGTGTGGAGAACTGCCTCCACTTCCTCCCGTGGATCCCCACTGTCAGATGTTCCTGCTGTGGTATTTGTAAATAACCAGCGCATATCTCCCATATACTTTGAATCGCTTCTACATTTCTCATACTCTCTACCCTAAACACTGTGTAAGTCACTTTTTGTGCTGTGTTGTGTAAGAAACAATGGTGGGGTATGTGGAGGGGGGGAACTACTATATATGTTCAATACCAACATCATTTTCCCCCAAATATTTCTGATTGGGGATTGGGAGACTCCATGAATCCAGAACCAGCAGAAGTGATAAAAATACACACAGACGAATTCCCAAACTGAGAGGAGGAAGATAAACCTCACCCGAATCCACTTTCCTCAAGCAGTCAGCCCTAGTGAGGGAGCCAGCTAAGTACCATGGAGATGCACTTGGTGATCATGATTAGATATTCCATGCAAATACCACCTCTGGCCAGCTGAATCAGCATCCGGCACTACGCCAACCTCCCAGGTGGCTCTGCAGAAGCCTGAGGGTGGTCCAGGTGCACACTTAAGTTTGAAAAGGATTTACCAGGCAGGCCTTCTGGCTCAGGCCTAGAATTCCAGCACTTAAGGGGCAGAGACAACACGACCACAAGTTCAAATCTGGTCTAGGAAACTTAGTGAGCCCCTGTCTCAAAAGAAAATATAAGGGGTGTGTTTTTAGTTGTTAAGCACTTACCTAGCATGCACAAGGCCAGGATCAATCCCCAGCACCCCTCCACACACCACCAAAGTTTACCAGGTTTTCCGGAAGCCCCCATACACACAAAAAAGCAAACATACCTAGCTCCAAATATGTCCTTTTTGGCGAGGTCGATTCCAGAAACAACTTTTACTCTGAGAATACGGGATTCTCCCTGTTAGAAAAGGGAAGGAAAAAAATAACAAGGTTAAAACTGATCCCGTAATAAACAGCTCTCTCGACTTGGTGCTTCAAGTCAGTAATTTCCACCCAGTCCAACACTGTAATATACTTCAGTTCATGCTTACGTAACTGCTGCTACAGCCATGTCCACAGGCCACACTGCAGCCATGCCATGCTAAGACTCAAGCCGGGATGGTGACGGACATATTATCCTAGCGCTCAGGAGGCAGAGGTAGGAGATTCACCACACATTCGAAGTCACCTTTGTCTACACAGTGAACTCCAGGCTAGTTAGGGATATATACTGAGACTCCATATAAAAAAAGAGAAAAACAAAGTCCAAATGGGTAGCTGGGAGGATAGCTCAGTCAGTAAAGAACTTGCCCTGCAAGCAGGAGGACCTGCGTTCAACTCCCAGGACCCACATTGAAGAAATGGGTTTGGTATGAGTTTGCAATCAAAGTGCTGGGAAGGCAGAGATGGGGTGGATCCTGAGGCTACTGAAGAGCAAACCTGGCTGATTTGCTGAATTATAGGCCAGTGGAAAACCAGGTCTTTAAAGAAAGGAAACCAAACCAAACTAAAACCAAACCAAACAAACGAACAAGGCATATTAAGGAACGACATTTGGCATATATACGACACAATGGAAAAAGATGTTAAGACTCTGGAAACTGATGCATCCTGATTAATCAAACCCAGATTTAATTCTAAGTAGCCAGGTCATTAACATCAATTACTTCTGATATTTGAGGAAATACTGCCCAGTTGTATCAAGATCACAATCACAGGGGACGCTGAGGCAATAGCTTCCAATGACCAAGTACCAAGATCACTATAAATAATTCCTTCTTTCAAGTGCATATATTTATAAATGTGGCCAGTGTTATCTCCTTAGAAAACAAAGTGTTTTTCAAAACTCAGTATTAGTAAGTGAAAATAATTCCCTGATTCCGATAAAGAGAGATCAAAAGCCTTACTCTGAAAGGTAACCTTCTCAGACTGGTTAGTCAGTCAGTTTTTCATCCACCCACCCAGTCAGCCATTTCCTCACTCCTTCTAGTATTTAAGTATCTCCTATGCCTCGGCACTGAACTTGGCCTTCAGATAAAAACAAGTCTACTGGAAAGAACAGACACCAGCACTTTGGTAGCAGGTGAAGGGTCAAAGGTTGCGGAACACCTGAGGATGGAGGAGGGCTGAACCAAGGTGACAGAAGTCTGAGTTTGGCTCACTATTAACATAAGCTGAAATAGAGGATCGCATCCAACAGGCCTAGGCTCAAATCAGATAGCAAATGGGAGAAAGACTGGATCTGAGTTAGAGACACCGGAACTGACCAGCACAGACCTGGAGATTGGTAATGATTGGCAACGGTCTGCAGAAAGTTATCCAAGAACAAAATAGAAGCAATGACTAGGAATGGAGCCCTTGTGACACAAGTACTGAGCAACAAGAGAGACACAACCAAAACCTCATCTCCTGAGGAAGAAACACCTGCGTGATCATGTGATGATAAAGGAAAAAAACAGGATAAAACCAAAGGTGGATCGAACCTATCTAGCCACAGACTGCTGTACTTATGGACAACTAGAACACATGCTTGAGATGGCTTGCACCCCAGGAGCCTTCCAGCCACCCCTGCATCCATCCCCTATCCCACCCTGCCTTGCTCCCTCCCTGACATAACACGGCCTCCCCACAAATACAGAGGAGAACACAAGAAAGTAAAGGAAGATGTTCTCTTCCTATCTGTGCTGGAGGGATCAGCTTGGTAGTACTTTGCCAGAACTGGGTTCATTCCCCAACAGCTTCCCAAGCAGTTACCAAAGAACCTCCGAATGTGCAGGGACAGCCCTGACCTATCTCTTATATACTTTACAGATCTCGGGTCTCAAGAATTCTTTCTTTTGGCACATGGTATTCTATGGATAGAAGCTCTATTCTCTCTCTCCTGTTCTTTGCTTTTGGTCATGTGGTGCCTCCCAGAGCCTGCTGATATAGAGAGATGACACAGTGAACCTAGTTTTTACATACGGATCAAAAATCGGGCACCATGCCTCTGCAGAATTCTTTGTATGCCTAAGAAGTGTGTGTGGCCTGCTAGAGCCCGATGCATACAAATTGAGTACTATCCAAGTACCTCTCAAACAAACAGGTCCATGCCAGATCCTGAGGGGGACAAGGAGTCTCAATATAAATACTAGAGCCAAGAAGTCTCCTAAATGTAGCCATACTGAAGGTGAGGGTGAGTGTGTGTGTGTGTGTGTGTGTGTGTGTTGAGAAGGTGGGAGGTTCTGTGCCTGTGATGGTGGATGTGGAGGAGATGAAGGGATACTGTTTAGGATGGAGGGCAAGGCACTAATGCTCACATACCGCAGGGTAGAAGATAAAGAGGCTGGTGAGAAACTGCTCACCCAGCTCTAGGGAGTTTCAGACATCCGGAGTGGAGTCCTGCTCAGCAAAGATTATTTGATAGGGACTTTAGCCAAACTGTCACCAGGACTGAAGTAGCAAGATGAGGCAAGTTCACACCTGGACTCCCAGTATCTCCATTCCCTTTGAGTGAATGGGCTAACCAGAGTGGCCTTCTTCTTAAATTAAGCAAAAATCACGCAACATTGATATGATAAATGCTGAAAGATAAACTCGGAATAAAGAGAAAGCTAGGCTTTTCTACAGAAATCAGGTCTTTCACTTAGTAAATGTGAATACATGTGAAAGGAAGATACTGAGGTCAACCTGCCCTGCAGCCTAGCTTCCCCTGCTTTCGAAAGCACCTCCCATAAGCCCTCGTAATACAGGAAGTCACAGCCCAACAGAAGCCTGCTAAAAGGATTAGTATCTCTAAATCCCCTAAAATTTAAATTTCATTCATGTGCTTTGACAGAATCTCATTTGTGAATCAATCCAAAAAAAAAAAAAAAAAAAAAAGCAAATCTTAGAGGAGAATGGGGAGAGTGAGCAGAATGTAGAACTTGCCCCAGCAAAGGCGAGGACCTGAGTTCAGACCCTCGGAGCCCAGGTAGAGTCTGAAACCCCAGTGTTCCTACTCAGGATGGAAGACAGAACCCAGGAGCTCACAGAAGACCTAGCACCTAGCACGAGGATGCAGAGATTTCAAAGCCAACGGCTGTTCTCTGATCTCCACATGTGTACCTTGTCACACATATGCACGGACCCCCTCATATACAAATGCACATGCACCCCCTTGTTTGTATACATACACAGTGCACTCACACATACACACACACACACACACACACACGTGCTGAAAGATCTTTTAAGTCACAGACAAGTATAAATACTATATAATTATCATATAATGGTATAATATCATTATAATAGGCATAAAAGTGCTAGAGAGATGGCTCAGGCAAACAGGACAACCTGAGTTGGGATCCCTCGAATCCAACACATATGTAAACAAAACAAAACAGAACAAAACAAAACAAAGCACTCTGGGTACAACAAGTTACCTGCAATCTCAGTGCTGTTGAAGTAGAGATGAGACGGATCCTGGGGGATCCTAGCCAAACCCATTCAGTGAGACACCTAGTCTCAAAGATAAGCTACAAAGTTATCAAAGAAGAAACCCTGCATGGACTTCAGCCCTCCACACATGTACCTGCACACACATGTGTCCTTACATGTAAACATGAAAAAATGGCTGCTTGTTTTGAATTCCAACCAGAACTTGAAGTAAAGATTCCCAGAGTCAGCTCACCAACCTCTGGGCTCTGGGACAAAGACCTCACAGAACCTATCCTCTTCCCCTGCCTTCTCACCTACCCCCGCCCCCCACTGCCCCTCGGATGTGGGAGTGCCTAGAGTCTGAACCCAGAGTTCCAGCCAGAACTTAGGATCAACAGATTACCCAATCTTTATCAGAGACCTTTTTTGCAACAGATGGGAATTAACATGAGTCTCACAGTTAGATAATGTGTAGAGAGTGAGACTTTGCCACAGAGTTTCACAGCTAGATAATGTGCAGAGAGTGAGAGACTTGGCTCATTCAGTCCTGAACAGGGTGTCGTTGTCAGACCCTTCCCTCTAATACTCGGGCATTTATGTGAAAGACAACGTGTAGTGACTGAAGGTGCCAAAGGTGATGGGTAGCTCTGAGGAAACAACATATTCCAGATATAACAGAGAGTGTGTGTGTGTGTGTGTGTGTGTGTTTTGTTTCTCTTAAAAGAGAAAAAATTTGAAGTTGGATGGGTAGGAAGGTAGTAGAGGGTTTGGGAGGAGTTGGGCAAAGGAAAGATTATGATCAAACTACAGTGTGTGTAATCCTCAAAAAAATAAATTAAAAATATTTTAAAAAGAGTTCTCAGAGAACTCACGAATCCAAAAGAGGCAGAAAGGCAGTCTGGAAACACACAACTTCTGATGCTGGCAGACAGTGCTTTAGAGACATCATGACAGGCAGGGAAGCAGTGGATCAAGGCAGGTGGTGGAATGATGAACGGAAGGCCACCCTGAGGGGAAGACACGGGAGTGAAGACCTGGGAAGCCGTGTTGAGGGTGAACAGGAAGCTTCAGGTGGGGCTGACAGCGGGCCTGGGGACACGTGGACACACCAGTGAAGAATGTGCCCAGAAGGGCACTGTGGTGTGGGGAGGTCAGAGACCAGACAGGAATCTTTAGAAGGGGGTGGACGGCTGGGCCGCGGTGGCGCACGCCTGTAAGCCCAGCACTCTGGGAGGCAGAGGCAGGCGGATTTCTGAGTTCGAGGCCAGCCTGGTCTGCAAAGTGAGCTCCAGGACAGCCAGGGCTATACAGAGAAATCCTGTCTCAAAAAAAAAAAAAAAAAAAAAAAAACCAAAATAAATAAATAATAAACAAACAAACAAAACCAAAACCAGAAGGGGGTGGACGTTACACCAATCATTTTGGTGGATGTGCTAAACCGTGTGTCAATCATGGTTTACACAGAAAGGAGGTAGAGAGAGAAGGAGCTGGGGCTTCCAGCAGGGTGGATATAGAAGTAACCCAGACAGCAAACAAGAGCACATTCAGCAGGGCATGGCGGTGTGTCCGTCATTCCATTACTCAGAGGCTAAGGGATGTACTCAAGGGTTCCAGGCCAACAGGGACACTGCAGTTAAACACTGCCACAAACAAACCAAGTCATAAAGTCCACGATGAAATATCTGATCCCAGCCTGGCATGGTGGCTTACGGCTTAACCCAAGCACTCGAGAGGCAGTGGCAGGTGAATCTCCGTGAGTTTAAGGCCAGACTGCTCTATGTAGTGGGTTCCAGGACAGTCGGGGCTACATCCAGATCCAACAACAACAACAACAACAACAACAAAGAATCAAACAACCAAAATAAAAATGAGCTAAGAGTCAAGCAAATAGTTAATATGCTGTTTCCTTTTTCTACCAAGACACATAACTAGACTACATTTCCCAGCCTTCCGTGTGGTTAGGGAGATGTCATATGATTAAGTTCTGGCCAATGGACTCTTAGAAGAAACGATGAGGGCTTCTGTCAAAGATTCATAAGCCATCCCTACTGGACACACACTGTTTGCTTCTCCATCCCTCTACTAAATGGAGAAAAACATGCATGATGCTCTGGAAAGGGAAACTTCATTGAGAGAGTCAAAAGAGGCCTCCCACCCCCCAATTCCGTGACCTGCTACCCCTCCCTGATAAGATCAGCATCCCACTGAAAACCAAAAACTGAAGCAGCATTGAGCCTGCCTTTCTAGTCAGCATGTTACTGTGTAGTTTTGTTTTGTTTTGAGGCAACCACAAGGCTAAAGAGATTGCCCTGCTGGAAGAGGAGACTCAGAGTTGAGTCCGATCCCTGATCCCACAAGATGGCAGTAGAGAGCTGACTCCTGAGTTGTCCTCTGACCTCAACACACCAACTTCAATAGGCACATATACACTTTTTTTTTTTTTAAGGTCAATATTTCTATGTAGCAAAGTATCCAGGAAAGATGTCATATACTGATTTGCTTCTGGATAGTGGCTAATGTTTTCTAGTTTTGTAGTTTTGTACTTGTAGTTTTATCTTTGAAACAAACTTTCTCTTTTCTCCTCCCCCTCCCCCCCAACACTTGCCTGAGGTTGTAGCTCCATCCAGCACTTGCATGGCCAGTACCATGAGGAACGAAATGGGGGGAAACTCCAACTTTTACAGAAGTCTCAGCCCAAACAAAAGATAAAGGAAATTAAAAAAACAAAAAACAAAAACAAAACAAAAACAAAAACAAAAAAAACACAAAACGTTAAGTCACAGGTAAAGGACCCATCCGGTTTGCTGCATTCCTAAAATGAATACGCCCTCTCTACCAAACAAAAACAAACCCAGGAGCTATTGTTCTGTTTTACCAATTCACAAAGATCATCTAGGGATGACGGTATGAAATTGTATGCACTATGCAGCCAGCAGGTAAGAAATGGGGAGAGAGAGGAGGACCTTTTATTGAACACTGTTTACAAGCAGAGGCTGTAAGCTTGTCGCTCTCCAAAGCTCAAGCAAAGAGTGTTACACAATAAAAATCATTTTTTAAACAGTAAAGACTTCTTATCTCTGTTTCCTCAAAATGACAAACTAAATACAGATAAGCAGCCAGCAGCATGGAGCACCGAAGCAGGTAAAAGGTATGTGACTAATTTACCACATGCAGTGGGCCTCGGGCTGAATGACTGCACCTTCTGAAGCATGCTTATTACTTTCATAAAAATCTATGTGTGATATTTTGGTCCTTATTTATGACTTTAGTGGAATCAAATATTTAACTAAGGTGGCTTGACATGGACAATAAAAAATATTATTCAGAGACAGACGGCACAATCCAGAAAGAGGCAGGCACAGAGAAGGTCAGACCAAAGCCAAGTTTCCATGTCTCTTCCTGTTGTTAATCTCCTGTTCTGCATGGCTGTTATTTAACAGGGGTGATCCCAGATACTCTCTGCATGTGGGACTTTCCTGAACACCGACGGCGAGCATTTTAAATATGGAAGTGGTACCAGATGATGCCCACTGATAAAGTCTCTGAAATGCCTCATCTGTCAAAACCCCCCTCCTGGCAAACAAAACAAAAGAAGCAGCTCAAATCTACCCAAAACTCCCAGGGATGGGATCTGCCTCTGACTTTTCCCTTGATAGTGACTTCTTATCTACTAGTGTCACCTATAACAGCAGCTGCTGTCTCTGAAAGAATGTGATAGGCAGGCTGGGAAATCACCTTCTTCTTTCATGGGGAGCCAGCAGTGACCAGTGGCCTCACGTACACCAGCTGTCCACATGGATAAGGAAGTCCTAAGTCAGGGATCTTACTATCTTGCTCATTATCCCCTTTATTATTTATGTATTTGTCTTCCCTACCCTCTGGCGTATTCGTAAATCCAGTCAGTACTTGGGACACTGTAGAGCCATCTGTGGACTAGAAGACACCACCACCATTCTCCACAGACTGCACACAACGGCATGCAACTTTAGTTACATTTTAGAGTAAGCTAGCATATGGGAGCCACCCTCTTAGCACCCGGGAGCTTGTCATTCCTTTGTCTTTGTATCCCTGCCTCAAACCTCAGACAAAATCATGTGCTATATATTTTTGGAAGACATCTTTTTGTTGTTGTTTTTTTGGGTTTTTTTTTTTTGTTTGTTTTTTTGAGACAGGGTTTCTCTGTGTAGCCCTGGCTGTCCTGGAGCTCACTCTGTAGACCAGGCTGGTCTCGAACTCAGAAATCCGCCTGCCTCTGCCTCCCAAGTGCTAGGATTAAAGGCGTGCACTACCACTGCCCAGAAACATTTTTTTTTTTAAGAACAGTTCCAGATTCACAACACAAGTGAATGAAAAGTCCAGGGGTCTCCTCCAGGCTACCTACTTTCCTAGGATACTCATATACAGTCTCCCCCAGTGCCAACTTCCTGAATCTTTGACACTTGTTACCAGAGATCCAATTGTGAAAATACATAGGGCCTTGCAGAATCTGCAACTTACGTGAGTGTTCACGCTGAACGATGTGTCATCAGTGTGTGTGCACGAAGAAGTACAGCCCTTCCTTATCCCCTTATCCGTGTTTTAAATAGAATCCTAAATACCCCCTCCCCATATCACACACATTACCTTCATCTGCATCCTTCCCCTTTTGGCTCCGCCCTAATTACTGACCTCTACGCCTTTTCCACTATTAATTTCCAAGGCAGGTTTCAGGAACATCTCTGCAACTTTGCCCCTGGGTTCTCCACTCTGCCTGTCTAAAGTCACATTCGGCTACTATATCCAAGGCACGTTTAGCCCTGAGGGGGTCACACACTGCTGAACAATTTCTGACCTCCTACAACTGTGGAGTTAATATGGAGACAGTTATCTTTTCCATGGGAGTGGCTAGAGGGGGAAAGAAGGAAGACACAGAGTAGAGAATGGGGAAGGCCCAGTGCCTGGACTCCAGCTCCAAGAGTAGCACCACCAAGTCCCAACTCACAGGACCAGCTCCTCCAGTGCCAGCCCACGGTTAGCCCATCACAGGACACACAGTCAAGTGCAGCTCTACAACACTGTGAACCAGTCACAGCTGAAGGACACGGTATCTGAAAACTGCAGGAAGTATAGGACTCCATACACCAAAAACTCCTTGACCTTGCCCAGAGAACAGTCTTTCTCACACCAAGTCGGTACGGCTAACAAGTAGGAGAAAGAAAGAGAATGTCTCTTCAGAGCAAGACTGGCCTCTAATGGAACAGCCCAAGAGCACTCTGCCTCCATACACTGTAGGAAATGTTTAAAATATGCCTGCGGATTCTGGGCATTCTTTTCTTCCTTTTCCCTGACAGTGAGGACTTGAGCCTAATATTTCTTTTCCAGTAGAATATACAGGATGTAACAGAGTGTAACTTTGAAGAATAGGTCATGGGACCCCCTGCCTCACCCTGCCACCTCACAAGGGAACAGAAGCAGCCAGGCGTTATGAAAGTTTTGTATGGAGAGAAACTGAGGCCTCCTCTCTACAGCCATGAGATTGAGCCAGCACTACATTTTGAATATGGAATGTTCCTCAAAGACCAGTGTGTAAAAGCTATAAATGTGTCGTCAGTCACTGGCGGTGCTGTGAGGTGAATGGACACGTAGTAGGTGGGACCGGTACATATTCCCCCACAATGCACTGTGTCACCACATGCCAAAGCAATGGGACTGAAACCTCCCAAACTGAGGACTACCTATGCATATACAGATATACATCACATATATTTGCATATATATATCATATGTATATATTTCCTTTTTTGGCTGGTTATCTCAGCAACAGGGAGCTAACATACTTAAAACCTAATCTTCAATTTCAGGCACATCTTCAATGTGAGAATCACTGCAGGCCTCTGAACAGGCTCTTGTGGGAGGGAGGAAGGTAAGGAGGAGAAAGGTCAGTGAGGATTAGAACTTAGAACGTGCCAGAAGTGCTGCCTCATGGACTTCAGCAACCTGGGAATGAGACCAGCCCAGTGCAACTGCATGGTCAAGGGTCCGTGCTTCTTCTACAGTTCTACAGACCTGCATGCTCGCAAACCAATGGCTCTAAAGCCCTGTAACAGTGACATTTTGTTGCACATAGACACGTCAAGAATCACTGTACACTCAGCGCCCCACACTGGACGTGACTGGGGGCTGGAGAGATGGCTCAGGGGTTAAGAACACTGACTGTTCTTCTGAAAGTCCTGAGTTCAAATCCTAGCAACTACATGGTGGCTCACGACCACCCATAATGAGATCTGAAACCCTCTTCTGGAGTGTCTGAAGACAGCTACAGTGTACTTACATATAATAAATAAATAAATCTTTAAAAAAAATTAACAAGTGTGACAAAGCCTGGAGACGTGAGCCAGTCAGGCTCTGCGGGCCGGGCATGCTGCCAAACCTGACAGTCCATGCTCAGTCCCTGGGAACTACATGGTAGAAGGAGAGAACCAATTTCCCAAGTTGTCCTCTGGCCTGCATGTATGCACCATGGTGCATGCAGGCACACATGGTAAATATAATTTTAGAGGAGGAGGAGGAGGAGAAGCAGAAGCAGGAGGAGGAGGAGGAGGAGGAGGAGGAGGAGGAGGAGGAGGAGGAGGAGGAGGAGGAGGAGGAGGAGGAGGAGGAGGAGGAGAAGGAGAAGGAGAAGGAGAAGGAGAAGGAGAAGGAGAAGGAGAAGGAGAAGGAGAAGGAGAAGGAGAAGGAGAAGGAGAAGGAGAAGGAGAAGGAGAAGGAGAAGAAGAAGAAGAAGGCGACGACGATGAAGACGACTGGAAAGCTGCTTTGTGAGTCCAGCACAACAACCCAGTAAGGTCACCAAGTCACCTGCAGTATTCAAGGAAGAGGAAGCGGGGAACAAAAAAGCAGGTAAAGATCCCAACTGGGGCCACTGGCCCTTTTATGAGAACTGTCAACATTCTGGAACATTCTCAGAGGAAACGGGCTGGCAGGAAGTCAGAACTGAAACTCACGTTGACCAAAAACTGTTGAGGGAAGAGCGAGATTGCTGCCAAGCTACCTCCGGGGACCCTGGCAAGAAGGGAGAAGCTGTGCTCCAAGAGAAACCGAATACGAGACACGGTGGTCTTCTGGGAACTGACTGTGTCCAGCGAGGGCCTGCTGAGGCCACAGCCGCGGCACCCCTGTCAGAAAAGCTCTGTAGCAGTGAGCAGCAAACTCCCCCAACTGCTCTCAACTATGACTAATCTTCCTGTTCATCCGGGGCTAGTATCGCTGGACCTGCAGTGAATGACACAAAGAACTCAATACTCTTTGACCCCTGACTTCAAAGCACTCACGTGATATTTCTTCCCGCAAAGACAACACTAGATGCCTTTGTGTCTGGCTCAGAGCAAAGCACAGCCTGGCATTCAAAGTGGCTAACCTGAGTTCTTGGCCCGTGTCTCTGTCCTACATCATCCCACCCATAAGCTCCATCCCTTGGGAAAAGAGAGCTTAGCAGGTGAGGTGAGAGCCAGGGGAAGGCTGAGGAGGGAGTGGGGGCTGGGCTCAGTACTATGACAAGAAATAGTCCCCCACTGAGCCTTAGCAAGAATGAAAGGTCTACAGCTACGCAGAGTGCTTAGAGGGGGGAAAAAAGACTTGCCATGCAGTTAAGAAGACCTGAGTTTGAATCTCTAGAACTCAAGCAAAAACCAGGTGCAGCAGTGCATGTCTGCTGTCCTGGTGCTGCCATCTGGGGATGTGAGGCAGAGAGAAGAAAATCCCTGGATGCTTGCCTGGTGGTGTTCACAGCAGTGCACAGCAGGAGACGCCACCTCAGTCAAGGCAGAAGACAAAACCTCAGTCCTCAAGGGAAAGTTTCCTAGGATCGCCTACGGCACCACAGCACAGGGGTGCACACGCCGACACAGATGGATGATGGGTGATGAGGTAGATAGACAGACAGATAGACAGCTCAAGCTAAACCCAGTGGAAAAGATGTCTATTTCCAGCTATCTTGGAAGCTGCGTCAGAAGGGTCGCAAATGAAAGGCCACCCTAGGCCCCTTGGTGAGACCTTGCTTCAAAACTAGAAAGTAAAAAGAGGGGTGCAGACACAGCTCGTTGTAACAGCGGCTGCCAGTCATGGTGCTTGGTTGGAATATACAGAGCTCGATTAGAATGCACAAGTGCAGTCTGGTCGGAACACATGATGCCTGGTCAGAATACACCCCGAATGAAGAGCACACTCCCGGGGGACACGGAGTTTGGCAGCGACCCCCAGCTAGAAACATCAAATCGTCACATGTCAGAAGTCCACAGTGAATCAGAGATTACGTCAGAGTAGAGGAGGCAGTCGCCGAACAAGACCGTAGATCGAAGGAGCCCATGAACATCCCAACTCAAATGTCTGCTTTCTTCGGTTAATTAAAAATTCTTTTTAACCGGATAGTTGGTCGGACTCCCTGTAAAAGGCTTTCAAAGGATCTGCTTGTCAATGGTTCTTTTGTTCCGTCCCTCTAATCAGAAGACAGGAAACATTTTTGAGTTCCTCTGAGATCAATGAGAATCATCTTGTGTTTACAGTTCTAAAAATGACCGTAATAAACAACAGAACAGTGTTACAGTCCAAAGCTATTAGCTCAGGAGCTAAAATTCTGCATGTTTCATGGCAGATGTGAGTGACCTCTCATAAAAATTGAGGTCTGGGTTGGAATGTGTAGTCTAAACAAAAAAGAATGGAAAGGGGCCAGGGTCCCAAAGGCCCTCAAGAAGATGCCTCTGGGCCTCAGAGATAAAACTCATCAAGAAGTATGACTCTGCTTAGAGCGGCACACATGTGTGCACGGCCCAAGAGCCTTGGCCAAGTGTCGGGAGTGGCTCTTCCACCGAGGAACCGCAGAGATGGGAAGGCACTGGGGTGAGGGCAAGTGTCCTCACTGTGGGTGAACTGCAGTTCAACGCAGGGTGCCTGCTGTGCATGGGCTCAGAGCTTCATGACTGGCAGACCACAGAGCCCCTTGCCACTGCCTCTCAAGTACTCTACTTCCCACTGGACTGGCCCCTCCGTAGTCATATACTTCCTACACTTCAGACAGCCACCTGCTTCCACCAGGCCCTATTCTGACCATACAACATGACTGACAACTCCCCCTTACTTACACACATACACACACACACACCCTATAGGCGGTGCCCAAGTGGCCTATGTTGGCATCACAGATGTTCTGTTTCTTTAGTCACACAGATAATCCTCTAATTTATTCCTATCACTACCTCATTTGCTGCTGGGTTCACGTTTAGAATGTAATTCCGTCCTAGTTCCTGGATCTGTGTGATGCCCTTGGGGAGCCCATATCCACATATGAGCTACAGCTGGAAGCCATTCCGTGCCAATCCACTATGACCAGGAGGAAGGCAAGCGGGGAAACCAGGTTTCAGGACCTGAGACCCAGGGACAGCACCAGTTACCTGGGCTTTCCCACTGGCTCTATGAAGTCATATCCACAGTCACTGAGAGACACTTCCATTGTTCTCTGGTGGACGTCAAAGACAAATGCACATCCCAACCCTGCAGACAAAATGTTATGCTTCTGACTATTACATACAGGTGCAACTGCTGGTGGCCATGCTTCTGCAGATCTGCCCCTTTGCTACAGAGCTCAGTTGGCTTGCCTTGTGATAGTCAGCACAACCTCACCTGTGTTTGAACAGCCTTTCTAGGGCCCTAGGCCAGGAAAGTCCTTCTTCCATGACCCCCATAGTAACCCATCCCTCTCCCAGTCCTTCCTTTTCAGTGTTCTCCAAAGAGCTCTCCCCCTGAAGATGAAGGCCATAGAGCAGCCCATAGGGATAAGGAGTCACATGCAACCTCTCATGGCCAGAGAGCCAGCCCTAAGGTGCCCCTGGCGTGGCTCAGCACAAGACTGTCCTCCCAGATTCTGGCAGAGAATGGACGGAGCACCTGAGATTGCAGGGAAGTTGACTAGATGATGCTGATGTGAAGGAAAGTAAGAGAGTGAAGTTATAGACACAGCAGAATTTACAAGAGTTCCACTGTGTCCAGGTGCCAGCTCCTATCCAAATTACACCCATTAGAAATGCTAGCAAGGTCCTGGGGAGAGTCCCAGGGTTCTGTGATTAGATCCATCCAGCACAATGCCCTGAGCTAGGAGAGCATAGAAGGGAACACAACTAGCAGGCTAATACAATCCGCACTGGATCTACAAACTGGGTAAGGTATCAGATGACCACATCAGAACCCAGAAGGCTCTCATCAGACTGGGTAAAGGGCGAAGCCGCACAGGCTGGGTTCTGCGGTGGGGTTTGCAATGACGGCCTGCTTCAGGGCAGAAGAAACAAAGCGGGCGCTTGTAGAATCTTGGGGGCTTTGTGGTCTCAGGGTCTAACATGACTGAGTGGCAGGACAGGGGTGCCTTTTGGACGACTCCCAGGCCAGACCAAGGGCTTTCATTCCAGCATGACGTTTAAAACCTAAGAGCCATGATTTAAGATGAACACTGTTGGTTTGCTACTCTTTTTGTTTTTTTTTAAATAGAATGAAATATACACAATAGAACCAAGCCAGTCTATGAAAGGATGGCAGTGTTCGGTACGTACAGGTGTGACCGACAGTCCAAAATAGACTGACACATAAAAAAAACCCCCGCCAGAACATTGTGTGAGGCCGACAGCCTTTATACAAGAAGGAGAGGAGGAAGCTGTTACCCACACAAATATTTACTTGCAAGTTCATAACGAAAACTTAGTAAGGACACGAGAACCTGGTGACGCTGGAAGAGTCTGGGGTCGGAGGTGGCAGGAAAGACAAGATTTCTCCCTGTGTAGCCTTCTTGACTCTTTGAAATTAAAACCATCAAATTATATTAAGAACTTAAAAAAAAAAAAAAAAAAAAAAAAATGTGCTGAGCATCCAGGATAGTTAATAACCAAAATAACAAAAGGTATTTTTAGGATGGTATGAAAGGGGCTAGAGGGGTGGCTCCTCGACTAAGAGCTTCTTGTCGCTCTAAGAACCCAAGTTCATTTCCTGGTACCCACGTGGTAGTTCACAACCAGCCACAGCTCCAGGTTATCCAACACCCTTCTTTGGACACTGTAACCAGGCATGGCATGGTACATGAATATACTCATAAAGAAGCTTAAAAGGGCTACTGAAAAATAGTATATAGTATATAGTATATAGTATAATAGTATATAGTATAATAGTAAATAGTATATAGTATATAGTATAATAATAAATAGTATATAGTATAATAGTAAATAGTATATAGTATAATAGTAAATCGTATATAGTATATAGTATATAGTATAATAGTAAATAGTATATAGTATATAGTATAATAGTAAATAGTATATAGTATAATAGTAAATCGTATATAGTATATAGTATAATAGTAAATAGTAAATAGTATATAGTATAAAGTATGATAGTAAATAGTATATAGTATATAGTATAATAGTAAATCATGGTTGGGGGGCAGGGAAGCAAGCATATTCTTTCTTGCAGGAAAAGACCAGAACAGTAGCAAAAGTGAGGTCTTTTTCTGTTGGGAGTGGGGAGAAGGAGAGCCGCAGAAAGCAGACGTGCTTCACAGCAGGGAGGGAACTTCTGGTCCTTACCAGAGTCCGACTGGGCACAGGTGGCGTCCGGGAACAGATGATGGCCCTAGGTTATTCTAGTCAGACAGCAAGGCTGGCATCCTACCAGAGGCACAAACAGGGGCAGGAAGTAAAGGAGAGGGTCTCCGCATCCCTACTCATTCCTGAATGTTGACTCTTTCAGACTCAAACACGAGAAGGCAGCCCTTCATCTCAGTAGGAAGTGTAGTATCACAGAGGACTTGCTATGTGGGGTTGGGGCTTCTCCAAGAGAAAGCACAGGAACAATGAACACTTCACATTTCCTTCACAGCGGCAGTGTGCACTTCCTTCAGAAGCTTCCTCACGTCTGTCTCCAATTAGCACAGACACAGCAATGAGGTACTAGTCTACTCTACAGCACTTGGGAGTTCTGTGTCTTACTGTTCTCATTCCAAAAATGATTTCCAATGCAGATCCCACTCTGCCTGGATGTAAAATCCTCTTAGGAAGGGAACCAACATTCATACTCCACTGCTTCGGGCCCTAAAGGTTGACAAGGCAGCCTAGGAGAGCAGTCCAGCCAGCCCCAATCCTGCAACAGACTATGAAGCCACATGGAAAAGCAGAATCATCACTAGGCAAGAGCAAGAAGACAATCCTGACCTTGGGAAGCACTGCAGAGGGAACTGAGCCAACTTACCAGAAACATGGAGAAGGCCCCAGGGCCCAGTGTGATGGACCAAGAGAGCTGCAGGCTCCAGCCAAAGGCCACAAGGATGGCATGGGTCCTCATTCAAGGCCAAAGACTCCCAAAGCCAACCCAGACTTTGAACGTATCCTTAATTCCTGTCTTTTTCTCCCTAGCCTGGTGGCTGGAAGCCTGCAGCTGAAACGTATGGTGGTTGTATCTCATCTAGAATGCTAGCACATTCCAAGTCACTAGCTTTGCCTTGGGGAGGAGGTTAGCCTGAGAGATGTAATAACTTCATAGACACCTGCTTCTATGATCTTGTCTCCTTCAAATGTGTGACCAGTCACCATCAGGCTATACTGAACGTGTCCACAGCCTCTACATGCAGCCTCGCCATTTCATTCACATCATTGCAAAGACAAACTCTTAGCCACAGGGTAACATATTAACTTTGGCTCTGAAAAACCTGTATGCCATAGCTTCTGAAGTGTGCCTTGTGTTTCGACTCACACCTTTAAAAAGGTGAAATAGAAGCTATGCAGTGGTAACATATGCTTTTAATCCTAACACTTGGGAGGCAGAGGCTGGTGGTTATCTGTGATGTGTCTGGTCTACAGAGTAAGTTCTAGGACTGCCAGGGCCACACAGAAAAACCCTTTCTTGAAAAACAAACAAAAATAAAAAAAAGGTGAAATAGAAATGGATTAGCTCGGTCAGTTTCCTCATAAAATACCTGCAATCTGAGGTTTTATCTATGTTCTAATTTTGCAGGGTTTGGGCGTCTTGTGTGATATGAAAGGTAGGTGTGTGTGTGTGTGTGTGTATGTGTGTGTGTCTTTGTGTGTGTGTGTGTGTATGCATGCATATGTGTACAGGCCAGAGGTATAGAATCCCCCTAGAACTAGAGTTACAAGCAGTTGTGAATCTCCTGACTCTGTAAGACCAGTACCTACTCTTAATCATGAACCTCTTTCCAGCCCACTCTTAATTTCAAGAGAAAACTAAGTCAAGCTGTCTATTTAGCTTTTATTTAAACTGTAAGACAGGATCTCTATTAGAGAACTTGTACAGACACAGCCTCTAAAAAGATGTGTTAGTGAGTCACAGCACATCTAAAAGGTCTAGAAAAACAAAGATAAATAAATGATATCCTCCCAAAATAGGTGGGAAGAAATAAAGCCATGGCTGAAATCAATGAAATAGAAACAAACAAACAATACAATACAATACAGCAAAGAGATGGTTCATTCTAGAGATGCAGAGGTGGTACAATATATGTATATATAAACAGAATCTACCACACAGACAGACTGAAAGACAAAAACCACATGATAGGTTCATTAGATGCAGAAAAAGCCTTTGACAAAATATAATAGCCCTTCAAAGTAAATGTCCTGGAGAAAGCAGGGATACCAGAGAGATACCTCAACATAATAAAGTTGATTTACAGAACACCCATTGTCAACATCAACATAAATGGAGAGAAACTCAGAGCATTCACAAACAAGACAAGGATGTCCACTCTCTCTTCACCTATTCAGTATGGTACTTAAGTCTTAGAGCAACAAGACAACTGAAGGAGATCAAGGGGATTCAAATATGAAAGGAAGCATTCAACTATCTTTATTTGCGGATAATAAGATTTTATGCATCCAAGACTCTTAAGACTCCACCATGCAAATTCTACAGCTGATGAACATTTTCTAACACGCAAAAATCATTAGCCTTCTTATATGCAAATGACAAATGGCGCGAGGAGAGAATCCTGGAAATAGGATCTTTCATACAATAGACACACACACACACACACACACACACACACAAAAGATGGGTAGGGAGAGAACCCTGATAAGCGAGAAAAAGACTGTAGAATAAAACCATTAAGGCACTAAAGAAGATATCAGAAGATAGAAAGTTCTGCCATGCTCATAAATAGCTAGGACTAATAGAAAAATGGCCGTCTTTACAAAAGCAATTAGATTCAATGCAATCCCCATCAAAATCCCAACACAATTCTGCAGGGAAATTGAAAGTCTTCAACTTCGTACAGAAACACACACACCCAAAACAACAACAACAAAAACCAGAATTGCTAAAAACAATTCAAAGTAATTAAAGAACTGCTGGAGGAATCACCAGCTCTCACCTCAAACTGTACTACAGACAGAGCTATAATAATAAAAACAGCATGGTATTGGCATCAAAGCACACACATTCATCAATGGAATTGAAGACGCAAGCAGCAGTCTTGCCAGAGTAGTGAGCTAGCTCTTTGTAAAAATAAAGACAGAGAGCTATAGAGGAAATCAGTCTCTTCCCTCCACAGCACTCAAATGAGCAACTGCAACTGCACTTGCACACACACACACACACACACACACACACACACATGGGAGGGAGGCACACATGAATGGGTAACCCATATGGAAGCGCATATCCACACTCATGCATACACACTACACTGAGCTTCCTCGTGGCCCACCCAGCAATACAGCTTCATCTTCACAGCCATCCTTTGAACTGCCCAGCTATGATAAATTCTGTATATGCACATTGACTCTGGGCCTTTGCCCTTCTGCTTAACAAACACTATTAAGTATCTTCTTTGCAACAGGAATGTACTTTGTCAGGACTACCACTCACTGGTAACCTTGTGAAGCAGGCCATGATTCACGATGGGGAAACAAGGTGAAGACGCTAAGCTCTGACAAGGGAGATGATCAAACACTGTCGAGAAAGAAAACAGCAGGCGAAGTGAGGAAGGATGCTGGGTAAGGCTGAGCAGTGATGTATGATACTGCCCATGGTTACTACCTTTGGCCCAGGGCGCCCCTCGGCCCAGCTCCAGCACCCTGGGCCAGGGAGCCCCATGGACAGGCAAAGGTTAAGAATCATTTGAGGCAAGCACCTGAGGAATGCGTCTTTGAAACAGGAAGGATTTCCAAAAGCCAAGTTATGAAATCTCTAAGAGGTCTATTAAAAATAAGTTAGATTCCAATCTCTCCGCCTCCTTGAGATGTGACCTGAACTCCCATTAAAGTCAAAACTCAAAGTCCTTTTCCAACTGGGGCATCAAGGATTATTTTCAGTCACCTGGGGCAGGAGGGGAAGTGAGACCAGACCACAGCAAATGGAGGGCACTTAGAACATCAGCCTCCTCCAAGGATGGGAAGTTCTCCTGCTAAACTTTGATTAACCACAGCCACCATGATCAAACTAGCCAACCAGTGCGCCCACCCCGAGAGCTGCTACAGCCCACACGGAGCACCACAGAAGTTACCACAGCTGTTATTTCTCTGCTCCTCAGCAAACACACAGTGCCTCTAGCTGCCTGAGACCTAAAATGCTTCTTGTCAGCCTAAGCCATTAGTGCTTTTAATTTTCTGTTTAAACACTGGGAACAAAAGTTTCAACCCAAAAGGTACTATTTATCAAAAACAGAGACACAGAGAGGCCAGGCTGGCAGAGTAAAACAGCAGGCAAATGGAGCTATTGATTGGAGAAAAGGTGCTATCCCTTAGGAACACAAAAAGATATGTTTGGCCAATTCCACTAAAGATGCTTTAATAAACTATTTTAACAGGCAAATAATGAGACACTATGATGCTTCACAAAAAATCTACCACTCTTTCAAACATACCCCTAGCAAGTCTCAACACTGAAAACTCCAAAGGAGCCTGACCAGGCTAAACCACATAGAACTCAGCTGTAACCAATGGAAACAATTCAGTTCTCCCTACACAGTTGATCAATGTTCAAAGATAACCATTTTCCCCTTCTCAACTGGTAAAGGGAAAGATTCACAATTTTCCCAGTTTTCATGCATTCCATTTCAATCCATTCATTTTTCTTGTCTTAGTTCCCAAAGCAACACCTGCAGTTAGAACACCAACCAGGCCCTTTCAGAGTTGCCCTTACTAAAAATAAAGCTCATCACCTTGAGGCCTACACAAAATCTTTGGAGCATGATATAAGCTAAGAAAACTACCTTGATGATGATATATTAATAACTCAAAGATCTTGGCGGAGAACAGTGGATGCGGCTCTGTGATGGGCTGGGAGAGAGCTTGCTTAGCAAGCCTGAATCCCTGGGTTCAATCCCTGGGTTCAATCCCCGGGCCTGCACAACTGTTTACAAGCCCTGAGGAGATAACTCAATGAGGTAAGTGCTTTCTATAAAAGCAGAAGGACCCGAGTTTGAATATTCATAAACCCGAGTTTGAATATTCATAAACCACATAGTTGGGGACAGTCATGCAATAATGGATACGAAGAATACCTGGATGTTCAGAGGCCAGCTAGCCTGGTGCAAGCTCAGTGAACCAGCTCAGTGAGACTGTCTCAAATTAAATAATTTGATGATAAGGCAAAGACTGACACCTAAAGTTGTCCTGACTGTCATATGCATAGAATGGCATACATGTAAAACACACACACACACACACACACACATGGGGGGGGGGAGAGGATATACACACATACATATACATATTATACACTTACACTTAAAATTCTTAAGAGAATATTGAGGTAATATAAAATTATTCTAACTGTGGGGGGGTTTATAGAGTTTTTAAATGCTGTAGAGGGTAATCCATTTTCTCCCATTGAGAAGAACCTTACCCAAAGTCAGCACTCTCTTGGAGGTAAGATGGTCCTTGTAGGAAAATGTTCTAATGAAACTGGAAGAAGCCCACAGTCGAGAGTATCTGTGTGTTCTGCAGCATCTACACGAGTCTTGCCTGCAGCTTGGTAACTTTCCTCTGGTAGTGCCAAGGTCAAAAATGCAGTTTTAATTCTACCCCCAGGCGCACTGCATGCTGGGTGCTCCTCTCTGAACCACGCCCGCCTCATTACCTGTAACTGTCACATCCCAGGTGCCTAAAGAGCCTTTTACCTGGATGCCAGAGTTCAGACTCCCTGCCAAGATGGCCTCTTGCAAGTGCACTGAGAGCAGAGTCAGAACAGCCCTGGGAAGACGACATCAGTTGTCCACATCCCTCCTCCTTTGGTAAATGTTGGCAGTACATCCTGTCATAAAGGAACCCTCGTCTTTACCTTGTGCAAAGTTTCTCCTAGGTCTCTCTCAGCTTATGCAAACACACACCTGGCAGTGAGCTGCTCAGAAGAAAAAAGGGTCAACACTGTTCTCAAGCAGGACAAACAATCAATGTCCTCCTAAGTGTTAGGCCATCCTTCTCAAGAGACATTCAGGCTCACCAACTCCTGGAAGCAATCAAACAATAGAACCTCACAATGCCAGACCTTAGAAAGTCCATCGCTTTTGAAGATGATTTGACGATCTTCTGGACATAGGTGTATTCTCATAAAAAGTTTAAAATTAAGTTATAGGCTAAACCAGTCCCCTCACGTTAGGAAGGAAGCTCATCAGGTAAAAGCATAAACCATCAAGCTTAACTATCTAAAATTTCTGGAGGCCAAATGATAGAAGGAGAGAGGCAACTTCTACAAGTTGTCCTCTGACTTGCAGGCAACATGGCACATGCATAGTCGCACAAAGGAATAAAATTTTAAGGTAACGTTGTCTAAAATATTGCTAAAAACTCATCCTTGGACATGCTAACCCCCGGTATTCACAGTGTGACTGCACTTGGAGACCGGCCCTTTAAATGAAGGGGTTAAATAAAGCTGAGGTCATTTAGATGCCACTGATCCAATGTGACTGGTGCCATTCTCAGAGGATATTTGGACAGAGACACCAAAATCACACACATGGATGGAGTGGGGGCAGGGATGGGGGAGGTCAGCCATCTGCTCTCAAAGAAGAAAGATCTTAGAGAAGTGGTTCTTGACCTCCCTAAAGCTGCGACCCTTTAATACAGTTCCTTATGTTGTGGGGACCCCCAACCATAAAACTATTTATTTGCTACTTTGTAACTGTGATTTTGTTACTGTTATGAATCATAATGTAAATATCAGATATGAACGACAGCTGGTATGTGACCCCCAAAGGGGTCATGACCCACAGGTCGAGAACTGCTGCTGCCTTGGAAAGATGACCTGGTAGCAGAACTTTGAGAAGTTAATTAGCGTTAGGAGCCAACCAGCATGTGGTCTTTGCTTGTTGCAGAAAGAGAAGTAAATTTTAACAATCACTGAGCAAGGCAACAGTATATGACAGAACATTCTTCAGAGTCAAAACACTGTTGAGTTGGGTAATTACTAGGGAGAAAGGCAGAGGTGAACTCCTGGGACCAGTGCTCTTGGCCAGGAACAATTTGACCAGCAAACTCCACTCAGCCTGTCTCTGTCTCAGGAGTATGGCTAGAACACCGAAGGTAGATCATATATCAAAGATGCCAGAAGTAGGGGAATCTCAGAGGATGGATAAAATTTGGTGCCAAGAAAATGGCACAAAAGGAGATCACAGGCATTCTGACCCCCAAGGGAGAACAAAACAGGACAGCTGGCCCACAATTGAGGGCTCAGTCCCACAATATACCATGAGCAAACACACACTAAAGTTGCTTATGAGCTGGGCAGTGGTGGCACACGCCTTTAGTCCCAGTACTAGAGCGGCTGAAACAGGCAGATCTCTGAGTCCAAGGCTAGCCTGGTCTACAGAGTGAGTTCCGGGACAGCCAGGGCTACACGGAGAAACCCTGTCTCAGGAAACAAACAAACAAAGAGACAGTAACAGCAACAAATATAATTGCTCTGGCCTTTATATTATGATTCATAAATTACAATCACATACACTTTAATACTTCTTAAATGAGTGAAATCTAAAACTGTGAACATACCTGGGTACTTTCAAGGGAGTGAGTATTCACAAGTATTATGACACTGAGAAAACATGCCCACCTTGAGTTCAAAGGCTGCATGAAGGTGAGGCTAGACAGACAGACAGACAGACGTTTTTAGAGCAAGGCGTTTTGTAACTAGGTTACAGGTGGGTGGGTTTATACTCCAAAAGGAAATCATGGCCCTGTATGAAGATGGCTTTTACTATCACAGTAGTGTAACATGCTACAGGTATCTGCTGGGTACAACCTAGGTAGCAGATGGTTGCTACCATGCCTGATAAAGGAGATCCAAAGTCGGGCACTCACGCTTGCACAACCAAAGCTTTATCTACTGAGTCATCTGCCCAGTTCAATGTCACTTCTCTTTATGGCTGGATAAAACTCCATTGTCAATATGTACCATGTTCAGATTTTCTTCTTGCCTCCATCTGCTATCCCCGGGACTTGGTTTTTTTGTGACTAGAGTGGCAGTCAACAAGGAAATGACAGGCTGATTTAGGATTTTTTGTTTGTTTGGTTTTGGCTTTTGGCTTTTTTCAAGACAGGGTTTCTCTGTATAGCTCTGGCTGTCCTGGAACTTACTCTATAGACCAGGTTGGCCTCGAACTCAGAAATCCGCCTACCTCTGCCTCCCAAGGTCTGGGATTAAAGGCATGCGCCACCACTGCCCTGCTGATTTAGGATTCCTTAAACAGCCAGAAATTGTCTGTGATCTTTCTAGCTTTTGCTTTTTTGAGGAGCCTCCACACTGATTTCCTAACGGTTTGGACTAAGCTACATTCCCACCAGCAGTGTGTGGGGTACCCTCTTCTCCCCCAGCAATTTCACCAGCTATTTTCTGATGGCAGCCATTCTGACTGGAGTGAGAAGGAATCTCTGAGAGGTTTTGTTCTGCATGGCCATTATGACTGGGAATGTTCAATATTTCTTTCCTATGTCTATAGCCATTTGTACTTCATCTTTTCAGAACTGTCAGTTCATTAACCCATTCACTGGTTGGACTGTTTAGTTCCACAGTCTTGAACCCAAAGTAGAATGGTCTCTTTGTGTCTCTGAGGAACAATATCAAGTTCACCAGTATATGCAAAAAAACCAACCAACCAACCAACCAAACAAACAAACAAAAAAACAATAGGATGTTTTCCCAAACCACCTGTGCTGGAGGGTCTTAAGTCAACTTGACACATAAACTACAATTTTCTGAAAGGAGAAAACAGCAATTTGATAATGCCTCCATGGGCTGGGGGAGATGGCTCAGCGGCTAATTGTACTGGTTGCTCTTTCAGAGGTCCTGAGTTCAATTCCCAGCAACCACGTGGTGGCTCACAACCATTTGTAATGGGATCTGATGCCTTCTTCTGTCTAACAAGCACAATGGTAAATACATGAAAGAAAGAAAGAAAGGAAGGAAGGAAGGAAGGAAGGAAGGAAGGAAGGAAGGAAGGAAGGAAGGAAGGAAGGAAGGAAGGAAGGAAGGAAAGAAAGAAAGAAAGAAAGAAAGAAAGAAAGAAAGAAAGAAAGAAAGAAAGAAAGAAAGAAAGAAAGAAAGAAAGAAAGAAAGAAACAAACAAAGAAAGAAAGAAACAAAGAAAGAAACAAAGAAAGAAACAAAGATAGATCTGCCTATGAGACGTTTTTAAAATTACTTAATTTGATGGTGCAGGCTCATTGCGGGTGGCACCATCACTGGGCTAGCTGTCCTGGGTTCTGAAAGCAGGCTGAGCAAACCAAGAAGCAAGACAGTAAGTGGCACCCCACCCCCATGGCCTCTGCATCAGCTCCTGCCTCCAGGTTTCTGTCCTGTTTGACTGAGTTCCTGTCCTGACTTCCTTCCAAGATGAGCAGTGATATGGAAGTATATGTAAATGGAATAAACCCTTTCCTCCCCAACTTGCTTTTTGGTCATGGTGTTCTGTCACAGCAATAGAAACCCTAACTAAAACGCCATGGGATTAACGACCAGTAAAAAGAATAAAATCGGGCTGGAGAGATGGCTCAGTAGTTAAGAGCACTGACTGCTCTTCCAAATGGTCCTGAGTTCAAATCCCAACACCCACATGGTAGTTCACAACCATCTGTAACGAGGTTTAACGCTCTCTTCTGAAATTTCTGAAGACAGCTACAGTGTACTTACATATAATAAATAAATAAATCTTTTAAAAAAATCTTTAAAAAAATAAAATAAAATCACCCAGAACTGGTGATCATGTGGGGGCAAGGAGGGACTATTTAGAGGAAAGTTGATGTGGCATTTCAAACAATGTGGCTAAATTTATGCAGAGCCCTGAGGGAGAGATTCAGACAGCACTTCTCAAAGCCTCTCCCATCTGAAGCATCAGACAAATGAGCAGAGAAATAGACTTATAAGAACGTTCATTAAGGAGACAGACTCACTCTTTAGCTATACATCTATCAGTATTAGAAAACTCAGTTGCAGCAACTACTATCACCCTGACAATCACTAGGTTCTGTCATCTAGGATAAAGTGACCAAGCTTTGATATTTGCCATTTAATCCTTAAAACTCAGTGGACTTTCCAAAGAGGAAAATGCTGTCTGAGTCATTAAATGACCAGTGCGGCTGACAATGATCAGTAGCTAATGTCAGAATTTGTTCTGTATGAAAATAGCAATACAGAGCACACACACCAGGGCCTGTAAGTCATAGTGTAATTTGCCTTCAGATTTACTATTTAAGGGAAATGTAGTAAAGTGAATAAGGAATATCCCCAAGGCTCAAAATATGAACACCCAGGTCCCCAGTAGTTGGTACTGTCTGGGGATGTGGCTGTACTAGAGGAAGTAGTCACTGAGGGTACACTTTGAGAGTGCCCAGCCTCGCCCTACCTCCAGTTTGCTACCTCTGCCTCATGCTTTCAGTTAAAAACGCTTCCTGCTCTGGCTGCCTGCAGCCACGTGGTCCGTCATGTTTATGGACTTAATCCTCTGATCCTATAAGCCCAAATAAACTCTTCCATAAGTGACTTGCATAAGTCATGGCATTTTATCACAGCAACAGAAAAGAAAACAATACAACTGACCTGTGGTAGAGGCATTTTTTTTTCACTGTGTCTCTATTCCAAATCCACCCTGGCCTTTCTATCAGCTGCCCAATGAAGGTAGATGTGCCCAGCTCACACCTTGCAGCCCACATGAGGTCAAGGTCAGTTATGGTCCAATCCAAGGTCATAGACTTGCTCCAAACATTCTGGAGGGCTTTTGCAATTGTTCTGGGACCATGATTGCAAGTGCTGGAGCATGGACTCTGCAGATGACAACATCATGTTGCCAGGTCAAGAGGTCCAACACCAAAAGAAAACAAATAAAAGGAATGGATTTGATAGAATCAATATTTTGTTTTAAAAAAAATTAAACGGTTAAATACCTATGCAAGTCTTTATAGGGCCATTAGCAGACAGTACCCAGCCTACAGCCACCAGGCTTACTTTTTAACCATGAAACCCACCATCTCTCTGATACCAAACACAAGCAGACATGGGCCACCCAAGTTCCCATGGACAAATATCTCCCACTGAATGTTCTCTACGGTTAGCATCATTTGCTAACTTAAACACTTCTTGATTGTTGGCCCTAAGTTTGTAAGACAGAATGACACCAAGCTCTGAAAAGTCTTTCCTGGAATCCATTGTCATTAGTATGGATAAAGAAAAACTAACAGGGCCTCTTTGTAGATAGACTTAGTTGCAGGAGAGACATTTCTGGCAAAGGCAAAGGTACTATGGCTGAAATAATACCTGTTCTCTAACACAGCTGAGTCCAGTGTCATGGCATGAGCTCAGGAATATTTGGCTACAGGGGTCTGGAGAGATGGCTCAGGGTTACAAGCACTGGCTTTTTCCAGTGGACCCAGGTTCACTTCTAAGCCCCTATAGGGCTACTCACAACTGTAACTCCAGTCCCATGGGGGTTCAATTCCTTCTTCTGCCCTCCCCCTACTCTTTATTGCACACTCATGGTATACACACATACATGCAGGCAAAACACTCATGCACATAAAGTATAAAATTTTAAAGTTAATTTTTTTAAAGTATATACAGTTATTTCCTATCTGTCTGATGATAGGCTCACCAAGAAGTTCTTGCATCCCTACTAGGTAATAGAGATATAATATATGCATATCCTGGCTTGGTGGGAGAATGACACCAGTCACCAGGGCAGTGCCTAGGGTTCAGAGGCATCTTGCACACACACAGCATCTCCCAGCTCAGGACAAAGAGCCAGGTCACCTGACCACCAATAAGAAATATAGTAAAGGTAGTATTTCTACGAAACATAATAGGCAGGAATATTCCAGAAACTTTTTTTGCATAGCTTGAGTTTCAAATTCTGCCATTCAGCAATCCCCTGGATTTTGGGATATTTGTGAGCCCATGTGCCAGGCTCTGAAATGTCATAGGAATCTGACCATTCCAGCTGACCAAACCCCTCAACAGGAAGATGCAGATGCTCCTAACGCCATCTCCCATTTCACTCTAAGTTTGTAAATTGGGGAAAGGTTATCAAAACTTTTCAAATATTTATATTAGCTATATTTAAACTAAATGGATGGTTAAGATAGGTGAAGCATGTGGCTAGATCAGACATGTGTACATGTATGTAAATATTGTATATATGTCTAAATATATAAACACACATACTACATACACCATGGACCTATTCATGAACACTAATATGTACCACATACACAAAAATAGTCCCAGAGCCAGGCGGTGGTGGCGCATGCCTTTAATCCCAACACTTGGGAGGCAGAGGCAGGCGGATTTCTGAGTTCGAGGCCAGCCTTATCTACAAAGTGAGTTCCAGGACAGAGAAACCCTGTCTCGAAAACCCTGTCTCAAAAAAACAAAAAACAAAAAACAAAACAAACAAACTTTTAAAAGGCAATATTGTTTTGATGCATTTGCTTGTTTGTTTCTTGAAACTGGGTCCTGTAATACTAGGATTCCAGCAATGTGCCTCCATGCTAATCTTCCAGAACTTCTTCACCCTAACTTTGCTATTTGTACACATCAGAGAATCGGCTCCTGTTCTCTGACTCAGAGGAAGAATGTTCCCATCAGCAATCACCACCAAATGGTATGATTTAGCCCCTGTGATACTACTAACGAGGAGGTCCTATATTCCCCAATCTGAATGATTTATTGTTATTTTATTTGTGAAACAAGGTCTCAAGTAGCTCAGGCTGGTCTTGAAATTGCTTTGCAGTCAAGGATTACCCTGGACTTCTGATCGTCCCATTTCCTAAATGGTGGTATTATAGATGTGTGCTACCACATTACCTGATGCTGAAGATCAAACGGAGGGCTTCCTGTAGGCTAGACAGTTGTATACCAGTTGAGCCATATCTCCAGCCCTCAAGTCTTTTCTCCCACTTTCAAAGCACTTTCTCTTTCCCTAGCAAGGTGACAGAAGGCATAATCAGCAACAGGAGGGAGTGGCATCGCCAATCCTGTTAACACTACCCTCTCGTGATAACTAGCATAAACCAAAGCAGTATCATGACAAATGTAGTTGCTAGAGATGCTGCCTCTGCTCAGGCATATCTTCCTGTGCCTTTATTTGTCCTAGAGTCCATTCTCCCAAATTTGTAGGAACTGAAGCTCAGAGAAGCTCACCCAAAGGCCAAAAGGTAGTGGGTTTGCCACGGGGAAAATAGGTCTCTATCCCAGGTCCGTCAACCCACAGAGCCACTCTCCACCCACACTCTCATCAGAACCACCTTATCAATAATCACACGACAGTCACCTGGACCGAATGGCATTCTCAATACTTCTTTAAAGCTACTGGTGATCTCAGGAAAGTAAGCAGTAATTCCAAGCCAGGGCCCTTACACCTGCTTTCGCTCCTGTGGCTACCTGAGAGTGGGTCGCGCCAGGCCAGCACACAAGGTTGCAGTGAGCAGCACAACTCTGGCAAAAAGGACACATTATGCCAGAAGGGCATTCCTCCACAGAGAGAACTAGTGGAGAATGTGCCACTAAAAATGGAAAGGAACAGACAAAAGGATCCATTGATCTCTACATAAAGAAGCCATCTGATTGGAATTTTCATAGCAGACACCACCAATCCAGCATTGTGACATGACCAGGGAACAGACAGAATCTCCTCATTCTGACGGTTCTTTTTGAGAGAGAACAGTTGGATCCGAAATTGTGATGCTAATCAAGTCACAAATTCACCCACCAAAAACTTGAAAAGCCCTAGATTTGGCAGTAGAACCTTCCATGTGTCTCCCTTCAGCAAATCTTCCTTAGGGCAGCTGTAAGACCACACACCTGACCCTAGCTGGCCCAGAGCCCTCTGGGGCTGAGTACTGGTATAGCACTGCTCCCTGCAACCTTCGGATGCTCCAATCCTAATCCAAGCTGCCAGCATCTCCCTAGGATGACCTAGACAGCCTGCGAACTGGTCCCTGCCTCTTCTCTTGACCCCGTCCAGTACAGTGAACACTGAATCAACATTTACTGGCAGGACAAACAGGATAACTATAAGTAGAAATTTTATACTTTGGCCTTGACCAAATCTGCATAGCTCACCAACCTCTCACCTGGATCAACTCCTGCCCACAGCACTGGCATCCCATGCCTAACCGCAGCCATAGACCAACCTTGGCAGTTCAGGAGCCTCGCCCCTAACCCCTTACCCCCACGCCCCCAGCCTTTGAAAGGAACAAGATCGCAAATGAGCACACACAGCTGCCCTAATGCAAGACTCCTCCAGCCCAGCCATCTCAACTCTACCAATCAGAGGCTCCACCAAACCACAGACTGGCCACATCGATCCTTAAGCAACACAGACAGAAACCATCCTCTCCTTCGTTGACCCGTGAGAAACTAGAACAAGGGTTTCTTGGGCTGTGCCTTGTTCTTTGTGCAGTGTTTGTTTGAGACGGGGACTCATGTCCCCGTCTTGCCTCAAACTCACTGTGAGGCTGAGAAGTGACTTTGAACTTCTGACCTTCCTGCCTCCACCTCCCAAATCTGGGATTATAGGCCTGTGCCACCATGCCAGTCCAGAAGACACCCACAATCAAACTCCAGTTGCTATTTATCTGTCTTAGACAAGCGCTCTATCAACTAAGCTACCCCCCTCCTCCCAGGCTCCCTCTTTTCTGTTCTTTTTGCTTATTTCTCGGAGCCATGTTGATTGATTGATTGATTGATTGATTGATTTTCTGATTACAATGATTCCCAACCACTGGGAAGAAGAAAACAATCAAGAAAATGTCTCCATAGGACTGGCCTGTGGACAAGTCTGTAGGGCTTATTTTTAATTGATGATAGATTGGAAGGGCCAATCCCATAGTGGGTAGTACCACACCTAAGCAGGTGGTCCTAGGGCGTACAAGAAAACAAATTGAGCCAGAAGCAGGCAAGGAAGCAGCATTCCGTCCGCTATGACCTCTGCTTCAGTTCAGTTCCTGCCTCCAGGTTCCTGGATGATAGACTTAGAAGCTGTGAGGTAAAATAAACTCTTTCTTCCCTGAGTATCTTTGGTCATGGCGTACTTGTCACAGCGGGCAAGCCCAGAACATGTGCAGTCACCCAGGGGTCACTGTCTGGATCAAACAAACATGGAAAGAGGCATAAAAGATTTCACAAATGCAGGAACAAGTAACACCAGGGGTGAGTGCTAACAAATCATCACAATCCCGTGTCCAAAGTTGGGCAAGGAAAGTTCCGGGGGTATCTGCACCACCTAGCCCTGGCCATGCACATTCCCAAAGTCATAAGAAGGTGAACGTGAAAACCCAAAGTTACAGGTACTGATGACAACAGTACTGGATGCGGAGGATGAGGTGAAGGAAGGGGAGGAGGAGGAAGTGGAGGGAGAGGAGGGGGAGGTTGAGGAGGAGGAGGTGGAGGAGGACGAGGTTGAGGAGGAGGACGAGGTTGAGGAGGAGGAGGAGGTGAAGGAGGAGGAGGAGGTGGAGGAGGAGGAGGTGGAGGAGGAGGAGGTGGAGGAGGAGGAGGAGGAGGTGGGGGAGGTGGGGGAGGTGGGGGAGGAGGAGGTGGAGGAGAAAGAGGAGAGGTGTGAGGTGACAGAGAGCTCATCTGCTGAAAATGATAATGGGGAAACTAAAGAAGTAGCAACAAAACCATGTTTTAGAGATGTGGAGATAAAGGAGGAAGAGTCATCAGAGTGGTGGAAGGCAGGCAGCCTTTCAGAAGCGGGGGTGGGAGGCTAGACTCAGGACTCTAGGCTCTTCTTCCCCCACTCAGGGATACAAGCTTCCCTTCCTAGCTACCAAACCCACTTCCCACTGATGCCTGGAGACCTACCTCCTCCTCACAGAGCCCCGCCTCCACTGTCCCAGCAAGTCCTGCTGGTAACAGACAGAACTCCTTCCCTGACCTTTGACATGGATGGAAAGCGACATGGTGTGTTACCTAATGCCACAGTAATGAGTGAAGAAGCTGTGTGTCATATGGGCCATCAATCACACGGACACATCTTTCCTCAGAGGACAATTGGAATATACTTCCGGACCTGAAGGGCACTGAACCCATAGAGGCAGTGTTTCTTGCTTGTTGAAATCTAATAACTATTGCTAAATCATACTTCCATATTAATCATGTTTCCAGTCTACAACAAGAGATATGGTATAGTTTAGTGGTAGAGTGTTTGCCTATTGTGCACAAGGCCCTGCATTTGGTTCTAATTATAAACACACACACACACACACACACACACACACACACATTTTTGTCAAGTTGGCCATCTTATATGTCTATATTTATATAACATATAAATATAATATACATTATTGCCATCCTTTTATATTGATCTAAATAAACATACAACAGCAGGTACCAAAAGTTCAAAATAAAGTATAAATTAGAAAATGTTTAACTGTTTATCAAAATAACTATATATAAATTTTTGTTAATAAATGTTCAGCAATGGTTGATCCCTGGAGAAATGGCATATCTAGCTCTGAGTTATATACTTTGAAGGAGTCAATAAAATACAAAAATGTGCCCAAAGACAAGTTCTAGACAGTGCTATTCTAAAACAGTCCTGTCTTCACAGTCCACAAATCTTAGTGCCTTACTTTCTTGGAATTCATAGGTCTTGCCAGAGCAGTGGTTTTCAACCTGTGGGTCGAGATCTCTGTGGGTGCCAGACAATCTTTTCCCAGTGGTCACCTAAGGCCACTGGAAATAGCAGATATTTACATTACAAGTCATACCAGTAGCAGTTATTAAGTAGCAATGAATATAACTTTATGGTTGGGGGTCACCACAGCATGAGGAACTGTATTAAAGAGTTAGCAGCATTCTGATGGTTGAAGACAACTGCTCTAGAGTATTCTTTCATTTTTCGACAGTAAGCCTGTAAATTTTCCTCCGTCCTGTCTTCCTTCGTGACCTTTTCCCTCACTTCAAAGCACTGTACCGTGGGTCTTCCCGGCACCCAAACTTGCGACGGCTGGGAGTTTCCAACCTTCTTGCCTCCTCATTCTCCTGCATGCCGCAAACCAAATTAAATTCTTGAAGACAACCTTGATTGCAACCTTTTGCGCATCCGTGACTCATTGCAAATCCGCTCCAACTCTGCCAGCAGAGCTCTTGGCCAACAGACACCGCATTCAGCCACGCATTGAGCAAGCAGAGAGTGAGTAATAAATAAATCAGATAAATCCAGAAGACATTATCTCCACCCTGTGGTGGAACATGCTCAGAGAGCCTTTCTCTGCTTTCTCTGCTGGGGTAGAAGGAATCTCCCTGAAGCACTTGATTTTCAGACTGACAAAAGATGGGGAACTCTCCCCAGAGAGAGCTATTAATATCTACGATAATAAATATGAACCACCCTCAGCGTGAGAGTTGTAACCTTATTTTTTTTTCTTTTACCTCTAGTCACAAAGAGTTTCAAACTGACCTAGCATTTAAATCCTCTTTTCATTCTTTAGAAGATAACAGACTTCTGGGTCCCAGAGGGGAACCGTCCACACTTAATTAGCCACAGGTGGGAGCAGCTTTTTGGACAGCAGCAGTCGGGGTATTGATATCAATGATGCAGAGAAAATCCAGTGTCTTCGGGAAATGCACACAGTGACCGTCTTAACAACCTGGGAGCATCTCGCACGTGATTCGCTTCCTTTCTTCCCACGCCTCATCTGACTAGGACTTCATTCTCATTAAAAGTGTGACTCAAAAACAAAACAATCCCACAGATCAAGGGCAGAGGAATATTCCAGTCCACGCACGAGGAATACCAATGAAGGAAACTTAGTGTGTTAATGTTGCAAGAGAAGCCAAGAAGCAGTGCGGAACTTACTAGAAAGAGGTTGGCTCTGTCCAACTAGGCTGGAGGTCAGCCTCTGCAAAAAGCTTGAGAACAGAACCTCAGATCTCACAGTCTATGTTAGTACAGCTTCTAGAAAAGACAAAGCGGTTTTTATCTCTCTTTATGGTCCAACAGCCTTTGTACCAACATAAATTTTATAGTCAGGGGATTGACCCAGACAAAGGGGGGGGGGAGTTGGGAGGGGTCACAGACACAGCACAGCACAGTTGGCTCCCAGGGGCACAGGCTTATGGCAAGGCAAACTGCAGCCTGAAGGGACCGCTCCCCACTTGAAGAATATTGCCAAAGCCAGGGAGGGCTGCTGTAGATCTCAGAACAGCAGCCAGTGCTTTGTTTTCACCTGGTTTCTGCTCTAAAGGAACAGACACTCCCCCTCCCCCTCCCCCTCCCCTGCTTTACTAGTCCATGCTTCAGTAAACAAGTACGGATCCTACCCCTGATGCCTTCAGAAAGGCAGAAGCAGGGGATCCCGGGTAAACCGTGGTGACACCTGGGCAAGAGATACAGCTCAACTGGGAGACTGCTTGGCAGGCATGCAGGGAACCCCAAGTTTGAGCCTTGGCACTACATAAAGTGCAAATGGTGGAGACAGCCTGTGGCCTCAGCCACCAAGAGGCTGCAAGAGAACCCATTCAAGGCTATTCTAGCTACAGATCGAGTTAGTCTTGAATACATGAAAACTTGCCCACCGAACTCCACCCCTCAACAACCAAATTTTTTTAAAAATAGAGACAAAGATGTTCTGAGCTTTAGAAAAAAAAAGTGTGTGTGTGTGTGTGTGTGTGTGTGTGAGAGAGAGAGAGAGAGAGTGTGTGTGTGATGTGTGTGCGTGACATGTGTGTTCACTGATTCCTGTGTGTGTAGATGCAGAGGCCATGATGCATGTGTGAGTGGGCCATCACCTTCCCACGTGTGTGAGATAGAGCCTCTTATTCTTTGCTGTGTACATGAGGTCATCTGGCCCTCAAGCTCTAGAGGACTCTCTCTCCATCTCCTGTTTCTCTGTGGAGCACACTAGCAGCGTGTAAGCATTTAACCTGAGTGCTAGGATCAAACCCAAACTCATGTTTGTGCAACGGCTTATCCACTGAGCCACCTTCCCAGCCCCAAATTCTGACATTTTCTGAAGGCAATAGAATAGCTTGAACTGATGGATCACAATAACCGCCAAATTAAAACTATAAAAGCCCAGAGCCCACTTCTTTGTAATTGACACCTACATCCCCAAATTGGGAAGGGGAAATGGGCTGGGTGAGGGTGAGGCCTTTACATCCAACTCAGGATGTGTCATAAGGGTGATGTGAATTCCAGTTCTTTCAGCTTCCGGGCACTTGCTGCAGGAGCTGCTAATGGTTACTGACAGCAGCCTTAGGATAATCTAACTCAGGTACAGGACAAGAGTATGCTCACTGCACGGAGGTTGTTAAGATAACCTGAAAACTAAGGCCAGGTGTGGTAGGAGGGCCTTAGTTCAAGGTCAGCCTTGGCTTCAAGGTGCACTGGGGCCAGCCTGGGCTATAAGAAACTCTCTAAAGTGGTAATAAAGATAAAGAAGGACAGGAGCTTAACTCCTTATCTAATACACGGTTATGTTCACCTTCAAAGACCTGAACTAAGAAGATCTGGATTCAAGATTCACACAGCCCACTGAATTCAGGGCAGTAAGAATAAATTCCTTAGCTGGGTGTGGTGGTACACGCCTTTTAGCCCAGTCCTCCTCGGGAGGCAGAGGCAATCGGATCTCTTGAGTTCAAAGGCCAGCCTGATGTACACTAGGACACCCTGTCATTCCAGGACAGCCAGGGCTACACAGAGAAATCCTGTCTTGATAAACAAACAAATAGAATATTTGTTTTGAAGTTCCTGAGTTCCAACTCTATAAATGGGAGGTGGTATCTACTTTGCAGGGCAGGGTTCAGTAGGGGCCACAGAGAACCTTCTAAACTTTCGAACTGTGTAAATATGAAAGGGAGAAACACCACATGTGGAAGCTGTCAAAGAGGAAAGCTCCCCCACCCTCTACCCCCCCCATCCCACCCCAATCCAAGTAAAATCAACAGGAACATTTACTTAAGCATAGAAAACCAACAAGCAATCCATCAGCGTCAAAACACAGGTCTCCCAAAGAGTTCAGGAAAAAAATAACCAATAACCTTCTTTCCAGCTGTCAGGACTGCCCAGGTGTTCACCTAAGGGGTCCCGAGATCCATGTGCCAGGCTTCTTAGGGCTGACTGAAATGCGCAGGGGAAAGAGACTTACTTCAGCCAGAGTTTGGAACTTGCCAGATGGCATTTCAAGCCAATATTAATGGCCTAGGTTTGTGCTACCACGCTCTATACCGAGGGAGCTGCTCAAGTATTCTAGTCTCCTGACACACAGGGCGCCCAAGCCACAGATGCTGTAGGACACGCCCTCTATCCACAGCTGTAGGACACGCCCTCTATCCACAGCTGTAGGACGCCCTTCCATCCACAGCTGTAGGACACGCCTTCCATCCACTGTCTTCTAGCTTGGTTCTGTTCATTTTCCATAAACAAAACTTTTCAAAGCTTTCACGAGCTCAAATTTAGCACATAAAGCCCCTTCAAGAAATAAACAATGACTGAAAGAAAAAAAGCAGACAACAATACTGAGTAGTGAATCAACGCATGCAGAGGCCCAAGGGTCCCTCAGCTCAGAAAGGCCCAGCACAGGTAATGGCGCCTGCTGAGCACTGCTCTCTCTGACTCTTTGGAGTGTCCAACCTTGAGACTGTTATTATGGCCCCTTAGACACAAGGACCCCAGAGTATGTGACAGGATAATTAACCTGCTAAAAGCATGCCTTACCTGACAGACAACAGAAGCTTCCAGTGCTAAGGCTCTTGGGTACCTTCTGCCACATTCCAACCAAACAGGAAAACTGTTTTAATCTCTGTGGTTGAGACAGGAGACTGGCTATATGGGAGGTGAGGGAGAGTACAGACAGGGGTGCCGCTCAAACTTGACATCTTCCTGCCTCTGATCTCCAACTGCTAGGATTACAGATATACTCAACCACACTCCTCAATGTCTGCTCTCTCAGAGAGCTGCATTGTAAGCTAAATTCAGCAATGCAGAAGTAATTTAATCATTCAAATACGACATCCATTGCAGCCGTTCCTCTATGGCAGACCTCTGATGTAAGTCACCCCAAAGATGTTCCGTTGATGGTCCCTTCCAAATTCCCATTCCGATCACTGTCAAAAGGCACCATTACAAAATCCCATAACTTCAGTGTGTGTGTGTGTGTGTGTGTGTGTGTGTGCGCACACAACAGACTCAAGTGAAAAGATACTACAGGTTGAATGACCCTCACCCAAAGGCATGCATCCAGTGTTCTGAAACTTAGTGTTTTTTTTGTGCTGTTTGGAGTATTTGTACATTCACAATAAACATCTTGAGGATGGGACTTTGCTGTTTTAAATACAAAATCCACTCACAGAACACATAACTTCATGTGCACAGCATGAAGGTAATTTTACACAATCATAATTTCAATAATTCTGGACATAAAACACCTCCAGATTGTTTGGTTTTCTAGCTTGTGGGTCCGTGTTGGAGCAGCATTTTAGGTTTTGCTTGTTTGGGTTAGGGATCCTTACTCAGCCTTCAGCAGTCAGGATGGGGAGAAAAGGCTAACGGTGCCTTTCTAAAAGTCAGTAAGTATTACTCAGTCACAATTAAAGTAATTGCCTCTTGGCCTAACCACATATTGTATTACCCTGGAATTCTGTGTAGACATACAGTCTCAGTTACTAAGAGCTCACCTCGGGTGAACACGCCCTAGCAACTGCTCACCCAGTGCTGTGCCACTGTCCCCCCTCCCCTTGCTTTCCATTTCTTGAAGTTCCTTCTGCTGCTTTTGGAATTCTTTAGAAGTTCCTATAAGGAAGAAGTAACCAGGCACAGACCTTCAAAGGCTGCAAGCTGGTAAACAAACAGTAGTGGGCGTGTTTCACACTCCAGCCTGGAATGGATAGGCTATATGAGCCATATAGGAGCTTGTCGCATACAAATCTTAAGAGTTTCTTAAAGGAGGCTGGCTGGTGGTTAACAGTACCTGCAACCCTCCAGAGTTTGGTTCCCATAGTCTATGTCAGGGAGCTCATAAAAGCCTGTAACTCGAGCTGGGCACTGGTGACTTTAATCCCAGTGGCCCGCCTTTAATCCCAGCACTTGGGAGGCAGAGGCAGGTGGATTTCTGAGTTCGAGGCCAGCCTGGTCTATGGAGTGAATTCCATCCAGGACAGTCAGGGCTACACAGAGAAACCCTGTCTCGAAAAAACCAAATCAAAACAAACAAACAAAAACAAAAACAAAAAGCCAGTAACTCTAGTCCCAAGGGATTCAGCTCCCTCTCCTGCCCCTGCCCCCAGGGCACCGGGACACACAAAAATAACAATAATATTCTTACAAATGAGTTTATTAAAGAGTCCTAGGCAGGTGCTTTAGCGGAGTCATTGGCTTATCAGCCATCTCTCAGGAAAGGATTTCAAATACGGTAACACTTGATTCCCCAAGGCAGAGGGGCCGGAAAGCCAAGGCAAGGCTAAGTGCTTAGTGGTAGGAGCCAGGCAGCCAGGAGAGATGATGAACTCACTGTGAGTCTCTGTTCTTTTATCTGATCCCAAGCCAGGGCAGAGACACCGCTAGGCTCGAATTTCAGGGCAGTCACACAAGGAGGCCAAAGGCACATGACTGTCACTGAAACTACATCTCCCTCTTTCGGTTGGTGACAGGGAACTATACCGGCGTGAACTCCCTTGTAAACCCAGCATAAACAACCCAATGGGCACCTCCTTAGGACTTTATCAGTGATCTTAGCAAACCCATAACATGTACACACACTGAATGAGATGATAAGGCACAAGGCTACTTTAAAAAAAAAAAAAACTCACATGCGTCATCTGGAATTCTGTTTTGAAAACAAACACTGCAAGTTGAATCTCACCTCCTACCAAACTCTCCCCCTTCCCAAGTACAGCCTGTTATGCATGCGTGACAGGCGCTCCACCGCGTGGAACTAACCACACTGTATTCGACGCACTCAGCGGAGCGGTTACTGTAGGCAGGGAGGGAATCATTAACTGTACAGTGAGAGGCCAAGTTCATCCAGGAGAAAGAAAAGCTTCCAGTGCCCTCAGCCTCCCAGACTTCAGCCCAGACGCCATCCCATGCTCCAGGCATTTCAATGTGTCCTCCGCCACACTGCACCACACAAAGCAGAGTTACACATCCCAGCACAGAGCAGTAGTGAGAACTGGAGAGTGAGACAGGTATGCCCAAAGTTGGCAAAAAGAGGCCCACCCCCAAAGTGCCCTTCCCCTTACGCCCGCTAATCTGACAACGCAAAAACAAGAGCAGCAGTGAGAGTGGAGAAAGGAATGGGCTTTAGGCATGAGGATGGCACTGCTTATCCTGAGACTCAGAACCCTACGAGAGCCAGGCTTTGTACTATGCTCCTGTAATCCTAACATGTAAGAGATAGAGAGAGGAACATTCTCAGTTGGACACTAGCTTGAGCTATGCCCTGTCTCAAAAACAAGCAAACAAACAAACAAACAAACGGTTTCACATTGTTATGGTGCCAGTGTGGTTGGCACTCAGGAGTCACACTGCAGACATGTGAACCTGGAAACTTGCCTCTCTTAGCACCTCTATCAAAGCAACTTCAAGCGGGCAGTGGTGGCGCACGCCTTTAATCCCAGCACTTGGGAGGCGGAGGCAGAGGCAGAGGCAGAGGCAGGTGAATTTTGAGTTTGAGGCCAGCCAGGTCTACAGAGTCCCAGGACAGCGAGGGCTACACAGAGAAACCCTGTCTCAAAAAACCAAAAAAAAAAAAAACAAAAAAAAAAAAACAAAACCAAAAAAAAAAAGAAAGAAAGGAAAAAAAAAGAAAAAAAGCAACTTCAAAGGGAAGGGAAGGTTCTCTCACCTCTTACGCTTTCTGCAAGAGTTTTACTACCAGTCACAAGGAATGCTGGGATGAATAAATGGGTGTGGTGTGAGGAGGACGTGGTCCACTAAGAAGGGATAACTGGTCACCCCAGTCAACCTAGTGGGAACCTGCAGGTAGCAAGATAAGAAAAGGGAGAAAGAAACCAGTGATATGGAGGAAGAGGAAGGGAAGCAGGGGTAAGGGGGTGGACGTACGGCCCAATGGTCAGCACTTTCTATGGAGTGACTAGCCAAACAAAGTGATGGCTAAGAAACATGTTTTTTTGATTCATTTTTTGTTTTTAAAGATTTGCTCTCAAGGGTTTGAGAGGTGGCACATCGGTCAAGAGCACATATTAGTTTCACAGAAAACCTGAGTTCCATTCCCAACATCCAAACAGTGGCCCACAACTGTCATTCCTCCAAGGGATCCGCTACCCACTTCTAATCTCTGAGGGCTCCTGCACATGTCTGTCTGTCTCTCTCTCTCTCTCTCTCTCTCTCTCTCTCTCTCTCTCTCTCTCTCACACACACACACACACACACACACACACACACACAAATAATATAGATATTTTTTAAAAGGTAACTTTTTTTAAAACTGCTTTTGTGTGTCTGAATGTTTTGCATGCGAATCTGTGCAGCATATGCATGCAGTACCCACGGAGGCAGGACAATTTCAGGCAATTGTGAGACACCATGACGGTGGTGCTTGGACTCAAGTCCTCCACAAGAGCTTCACAGGCTCTGAATGGCCAAACCATCCCTCCAGGCCCAGGACATGGAATTTGGACTCACAGCACTCAAGCCTTGTGAGGTTTATTTTGTATCATTCAGAAGAATCTTGAGAATGAAGAGGCAAGGGGAGGACTTCCTTTAGACAAGGCAGTGGGAGGAGCCAACTTTAGGAGTGCCATCCTTGATAGGGCGTGGCCCTGACAGAGCTGTTTGCAGGAAAGACAGGCCTTGTGGCTACCAACCCCAGGCTTCTCTTTCTCAATGGTGTAAAAAGCAAAGATATCAGCTAATGACATAGGAAGAGCAAAAAAACATAGAAAGTGTGAAATGGCTTTCTCCAAACTGACAAAATCACCTTAAAGGTGTAAGAAGATGTCAGTTGGAACTGTGGCAGCTGTGGAGCAGCCAGGGTTTTGGAACAAAAGGGAATTTTAGTCTAGCAAGGCTGGAGTCTCTCCAAGGGACCTACGACTGTTTGCTTGGCCCTAAGAGGGGACTCTTGAACTCTTGAGCTGCACAGGCGTCCTAGAGGGTCTGTGCTGAGGGAATCTGAGAAGTTAGGCCCATGAGTATGCCAAGATCCGACTTTCTGTTTCCAAGTCGGAATCTCTAGTAGGAAAGGAACAAAGCCCATTGACTAGGAGGCCTACAGAGGCTCGCTGAAATGTGGTACGTATAGACCGTTGAAGCTAAAGAGGTCAAGGGTCACAGAGTGAAGTGCAGTGCACACAGAGGCTTTCACAAGGACCCCAGAGGGAGCCACATATAAAGGTCAGGTGGTAGGATGTAGGCGCAGCATCGAGGAGGCACAAGACGGAGGGATGGTTGGTGGCATAAGGACCAAATGGAGGTGAGGCTTCAAGACAGAAGAAAAAGACAAACGTGGGAAACAAAAAGAAGAGAGACAAGTAAAGAGAACAGAACGTGATGGGACACCGAGGGGACACACAGGATGTGAGGACCTAATAGACAGAGACCAGAGGAAGCACAGAGTGAATGGTCAGCAACAGCGAATGGTCATCAGTGGGCGACAGGAGGCTAGGCGGTTCCCCCAGCCTAAACAGGCTTCATCTGGAAAGACGCATCAATCTGAACTCTCTGCCTTCCACGGGACAAGCTGGCAATCCAGGGACAACAGCTACTTAAAAGCTCACTCAACTCTGTTTCAGCAACTTGCCTGCAAACTTATAACTAACTGCCTCCCTGTGCCAAGCACTCCTCTGGCCAGATGACAGCTTTCAGCTAAAGCCTGCTATCACTAGAGGGCGACACAGCCCCAAAACTTGAGCAACTCCCCGGCCTTGCTTTACTACAAGCTGAAAATTCTCTCAAGTTCGAAAACTTTGTTCACGTCTTTTTCAGACAACTGAAATATCTTAAAATATGACAAATGAAATATTGTTAAAATACTTAGAAAGATTTGCGAGTGGGTTTGCAGAGAAAGGGGTCTCAAGGCTTCATTCCTAGTCTACGGCTTATCTCTAGGCAAACGAGAAGGGTCTGGAGAGGCCACAAGGGGTATTATTTCATGTTGGGCAATAGATCACACACTAAGTGTTTTCACAGGCTGACATCATTTTAAAATGCCTTGAAAATTGGGAAATAACTGGGCAGTGGTGGCACATGCCTTTAATCCAAGCACTTGGGAGGCAGAGGCAGAGGCAGAGGCAGAAGCAGAGACAGGTGGATTTCTGAGTTCAAGGCCAGCCTGGTCTACAGAGTGAGCTCCAGGACAACCAGGGCTGCATAGAGAAACCCTGTCTTGGGAAAAAAAAAAAAAGGAAATAATTACCTAGAAGATAGATCTGAGCAAAACCTCAGAGAGAACAGACTGGAAGATATTACTCACTGTACCCAAACCTCCAGCCAGCAGCCACAGGCTGTCCTCTAGGCCATGTCCTGTGCCTGTGGACAAAACACGCATTTGTTTAAGAAGGAAATTAAGCTCAGCTGTCCTTCAGGACCCTCAAGTACTGGAAGCCTTGGCTCTGTCCTCCGTTAAGTGCATTAGCATGTAAGTTCTGGTCATCACCTCTCTGCCAGCCAATCATCGCCATGTTCTTTGCTCTCTTGACTCCTTCCCAAGCCTGGAGGAGTTGAGAAAGAGAGCTTATGACTCGAATAGCATGCCTTCCTCTTGCAGTCTAACAACCACCTGTAGGCTTTTCACATCTTGATAGAAAGTTCACATGCGTATAAGGAGTAACTAAGGTCAACTACCAAAAAGAAAAAAAAAATACCCTGCTGCATTGTCAAGTCACCTGTACTAACTAGATATTTAGACCAGGAGTTGTGGCAGCCAGGACCCGGAGGTTAAGAACCCTGAGGTTAAAAACCAGGGCTTTCACAGATAAGGAAGCGGAAGTTTCCTGTTCAATTCACAAGCAAAGGTTCCGGATCCCCAGGGAAACAGTCAAAGGTATCCAGGAAGTCATGAGGTTGACTATTCATGTGCACAGAAATGGTCTCATTAGCTTATGATTTTTTTTCACCACTATAAGGCTCCCTAATAAAAAGAAAAAAAAAAAGGCTGATTGCTTCCCGGTAAATAAAGACAAATGCTCGGTAGAGATGTGGCTGACTTCTAAACTGAAGAATGGACCCAAATCAAATTTGAACCCGATGAAAAATTTAATTGATTGCATATTACCTTGAACATAAATTATTCTGAATGGAAACGGGGATGAGATGTTTTTCTGCTTCGAAGCAATGGAGTCTGGATATGTTCCTACGTTCTCATTAATTCCCACACTGATTTACAATTAGCGTCTGCATGAACTACATTACCTCTGGAAGAAAAACAAAACATGCAGAAGAGCCAGTTTTGCTTTGGACTTGAGACTTCCACTGTCCTGAGAGCCTTGGTTCCTTCCTGTTAGGTAGTAAGCCCCACCTTTCTCTCAGAGGAGCCTGGGATTTCTATTCAGGTGAAGGGAGATCAGCCAGCTGCTCCTCCAACATCTTTCCCTGCCCCCCCGCCCCCCACTCCCTCATTCCCATCAGGGGCCAGCCAGGAAGTCTGTATGCTAGTAGGCGGAAAGCTGGCTGTTCAAGCCAATTCCTTGTCTTGGTCCTCATCACCCTGCACATGGAGATCTGATCAAGGCCAAACATTGCTGAGTGAGTCTGCCCATTCCATCCCACACTCACCAGGGTGAGGCACATCTGCTTAGTTCCACATTACAAACTCAGACTACGTTAGGCTACATTTCTCCAGGATGCAAGCTTTGGCATTGACAAAGAATGTTATTTGGTCCCCTCTGCAAATTCTTCTATGCAGCCTACTAAGGCCTGCCTCTCTGTCTGAGCCACACCAATAATGTGTGAATTTCTCCAAAAGCTCCTTCTACCTGCAGGGTCCTGAGTCCCACACTCTCGAATTTTGCTGCGGCAGATTTGGGGAGAGGATCAGGAATCTGTATCTGGGATGACTAATCAAGGCTCAAACAAGGCACAGAAAAAACAACACTACTGACTTCTGAAGGCCACGTTATAATATTAAGTCTGATACTCTAATTCCAAAAATATGAGATGATTTGATGAACAATCTGGTGACCCACAGAAAACTCTCAACGGTCTGCATATGTTCCTACATCTGTTTGGTCAAAGGCAAACAAGAAAGTCATTATTCAGAAAAGTTTTCTGGGCCAGGTAACATAAACAAATAACCAGTTGGTCACGGTTCGACTAGGATGCGAGCCTAGGTCAGCCATGGTCCCAGAAGCAGGTTAAGAGGTGTGGCTGGTTTCTGAAGGCAGAGTTTGGATGAAAGTTTGGCCCTACTGAGTATGGTCAAAAACCTAAAGGGCATCAATCTACACCAACATTTCTCCTTGGGTACCCTATCTGTCTCAGACTTACAGCTCACAAGTACAGGAGGGTTTTCTAGAGTCTGCCAAATATATGCCCCACATTGATTCCTCTAACCTATTAATAGGGGTGGGAGGAGAGAATCCTATTCTAAGATCTCTAATGCCAAGCTTACACCCAAGTGGAAGTTAAAAATCTCTCTATTAATGCTGTTCACAGAAGTGTCCCCATCGACGGGCTCAGCTTGGTGCATCCCCCCCTCCCCATCATGTTTTGCTGTATAACACACACAAGATGGACTTCTCACCACTGAAGCAAATATTAAAACGGAGCATGGAAAGTGCAAGTCATTCTCCAAAGGTGCAATAATAGAATCCTAGTTCCTCTGTCCCAACCCAGACCAGGTTTCTTCCTCCATCAAAGCACTGGGAGTAAGAAGCCAGCGTGTCTTTTGAGCATCCCATGACAAGTGTTTCAGTTCATCTTGAGAGGACTCCTGGGCACCCCTCTTAGTGCTGTAATATCCTGAACTAATGAGAATCAACACAACTTAGCTCTCTGGGCTTCCTAAACAATTTCAGCACCTACCCAAAGACTGCTTTTAAAAACAATCACCAACAGCAAGAATTCCACAGAGGCCTCCATTCCCAGAAGGAAATCTAATTCTGTGAGCTTTAAGTTCATACCGTGTGACTAGACTAGAAAGGGAGGAGAGAAGGAGACAGACCAAGCTAAATAAATTCATAATGTAGACAGATTAAAATTAAGTCTTAAAATTAAAATTAAGGAGGTAGAACGATGGTCCAAAGAGATGCCCACTCACATCCTGAGCCAGACTCCATGACTCTGTTGGGTTACATGAAGAGGGGACATTCAGTCTACAGATGAAATTAAAGTTGCTAGTCAGCTGACCTTAAAATAGAAAGATCATCCTTGATTATGCAGGTGAGCATGATGTAATCACAACAGTTCTTTCTTGAGAGTAGAAAAGAAGCCCAAGTAAAGGGGTGTGGAGACAGCCATAGCCATGGGCATGCGCAGAGAGATGGCTCAGCTGCCATTAAACTGGAAAGGGGGACCTTGGAAAGCAGGCACCCCAAGAAGCTGGACACGACAGGATGTGACCTCCTACATCCTCAGGAAGGAATGTGGCCCCCAAAGCACTTGATTTTAGCTCAGCGAACACATATTTGAATGTGTGTGCACGCATGCACATGCACACACACACACATATACACGCGCACACACACACACACACACACACACACACACAGAGCAAAATAACAGATTTCTGTTGTTTTCAAGCTACTGCATCTGTATACACATGTCCCCAGGCAGAAGAACCCATCTGGGTGTCCACACAATGTCTAGGGAACCTTTCTCCACCAACCAGAATGATTTCTGCAAATTTATGTCAAATGCTATGCAAAAACACATACTGCATTTTATAATCCCAACCAGAACAAATGTATAGGCTTTCTGAGATCTTCTAATGATGCCATTGCCAATAGCGGAGGCATCTCTCTCTCCCTACAATCTGTGAGTACCATACATAGCAGACTTGACCAGGAGCAATCCTGCAGTTTCTCAATGTACAGGAACAACCCACGAGAACACATTTTTTTTAGTTCACAGTTGCTGGATTTTCATTGCAGAAGCCCCCTCAAACAGTCACCTGAGATATATCTCTGCAAACTCTAAAAAGGCTTTTGACTGGCCCTTACTAAAAAGATGTGCTCGCTTTCAATTTCTACCATTTCATCATTCTACATGGGTGTGTGTGCGCGTGCTGTGGTATGCCAGTGGGCAACTTCTGGGAATTAGTTTTCACCCTCCGTTTGTTGAAGAAGGGTCTCTCATTTCTCCACTGGCTTGTGTGCTTCCAGGCAACGCTGGCTCTGCCAGCCACCTTGTTATAGGAAGGCGGAGACCGCAGATAGACATCATCATATGTGGTTTCTCACATGGGACCTGAGAAATAATTTCAGGTCCTCTGGCTCACATGACTAAGTAACCATTCAGCCAACTCTCCAACCTCACATCAAGGAAGATTTATTCCAGCAACACAAGTAGTCAGAAATGCCTAAAGCCTGCACCATCATGGGAAAGGAGACTGATTAGAAAGAAAGAAAGCCTGACTAATACCGAGATGGATGCTCTCAGCCAACCATTGGACTGAGCACGGGGTCCCCAATGGAGGAGCTAGAGAAAGGACCCAAGGAGCTGAAGGAGTTTGCAGCCCCATAGGAGGAACAACACTATGAACCAACCAGTACCCCAGAGCTTCCAGGGACAAAACCACCAACCAAAGAGTACTCATGGAGGGACCCATGGCTCCAGCCACATATGCCGCAGAGGATGGTCTTCATTGTCGGACATCAATGAGAGGAGAGGCCCTTGGCCTTGTGAAGGCTCGATGCCCCAGTGTAGGGGAATGCCAGGGCGGGGAGGCAGGTGTTCGTGGGTTGGTGAGCAGCGGGAAGGGGGATGGGATAGGGGGCTTTTGGAGGGGAAACAAGGAAAAGTGGATAACATTTGAAATGTAAATAAAGAAAATATCTAATTTAAAAAAAAATAAGAAGAAAAAGAAAGGACGAGTCCCCAGTACAGCCATGGCTCCAGTCCTCCCCTTGGGTTCTCATATCCTTGCCTCTGTCCACACACCTCCAATTCCAACCCATCTGTCACTTGGGCATCAGTCATCTATTTTTTTTTTCAAATGAGCTGTATCTATACGCCTTACACACACCACACATGCATATGCACACAAAATTCAAAACCTGTAAGAAGGTATGTACTCTGAAGGAACAGCAAAAAGGTATAACAGAACATTTATAAAGTAACAACGGTGTCTCTTTAGCAAGCTTGTGCGGTGTGTATGAGGTGCTGCTGTATCGTGACTTTCTGATAGTGCAGCCACTCATAGCTGTGTCACCGGATCACAGGAGGAACGTCTGTATGACTCAGCCCAAAACTCGCTAAAGACAGGAATTTTCCAGTTCCATTACAGTCCTGTGGGACCACAGTCTTCTACATGGATTGTCAGACAACTGCCTACTTAAATACGAATTATACATTTATTACACATGGGGAAAGCCTTTTTCCTCACAGCCCTGTGCAATCACATCCACATTGGCTCTTTTACCATCTGTCCCCAGCTAGCCCTTCTACTCCAGGAAGGCACAGACCATCTGCTCGGTCACCAGAGAAAGCCAAGCAGGCATGGTGCCAGACTGGCTACCCAGAGAGGTCGCTGGGCACTGCACTCATCTTTAGAAACCATCTCAGTTGTTTGGGCTCCTACAGCGAACTCCCATCATGGTGGCTCATAATCAGACTTCCCCTCTTGTGGTTCTACGGAGTCAAGATCAAGGCTCCTGAAGTTTCAGTGTCTGGGGAGGGATGGCTTCTGGCTGGCAGCCAGCACTCTGATGGTAGGGAGCTAACTGGGCCTCAGGGGTGTGCCTTTTATCAAGGCACCTGCCCCACCAGAGGACCCCCGGCTCATCACTTCCCAAAGGCACCACCTTCTCATGTCACTGTGGGACAGGATTTTGACTTGAGGTTGTGGGGAGACTAAACATTCTGCCTACAGCAGAAACCATATGGTTTGACAATATGAAGTCAAATATAGACACTGAAAAAGCATTTTATTTTTTACCAACTGCAAACTAGATTTAAAGAAAAAAAAAGACAAATAGAAACTCACCTAAATTCTTCGGTTAAGAGACTAGTGATAGTGAGATCCTCTCTCCTCTCCCCTACCCCCTGTCTCTTCCCCTTCCCTCCTCCCCTTTCCTTCCTCCTTCCTCCTCTCCCTCTCCTTCCCCCTGTCCCCTCCCCTTTTCCACTCCTCTTCCCTTCCCTCTCTTCCCTTTCCTTCCTCTTCTCCCTCTCCCTCTCCCAGTCCCCTCTCCTTCCCCCTCTCCTTCCCCTTCTCTTTCTCCCTCTCTCTACCTTCTCCCTCCCCCTCCCCTTTTCCCTTCCCTTCTCCCTCTCTCCCCTTCCCCCCCTCTCCTATTCCTTCTCCTCCTCCTCTGCTTCCAGGCATCGGATGCAATCTGACAAGCCCCCTCAAGTCCTGCTGCTGTGTCTTCCTTATATGATGGGCAGTACCCTCAAGCTGTAAACCAAAAATAAATCCTTTCTGGCTTTGACAAAAGAAGAAGAAAGAAGCAGGGTAGTGACAGCCAGTCTGCTCAACCTCCTCGGGTGAGCAGATGAGCACCAGGCCAGTGAGAGACTCCGCCTTAAAAGACAAGATGAATGTCACACAAGGAAAGACATCCCTGGCCATGCTCTGGACTTCACGTGTACCTGCATATATACAGCTGCCCCCCCCCAGGAACACATTCCAACACATATGCACACACACATACATGTACACACACACACATGTGAACACACATACACAAACAAGTGACAGGATATAAATTCATACAAAAACCATAATATACATCTCGGTTTAAACCTGAGTCTAAAACAGAGGCTTTGCAAGAGTCAGATACCAAAACACAGCTCATTTTAAACTGAGAAGGCAGGTTTGGTGGCAGAAGAAAGTGTTGCCTTTTAAGACACTATCTGTAGGCAACTCTCAGTAAGCAACCACACACTGTGCATCTGCCCAGGCGAAAAAATGGCTTAAACTACACGTGGAAAAACACCAACATAAAGGAGAGACAAGCTGGTCTCCGCTGTGCTGGAAATGACAGAAAACAGCCTGTGACACTCCTAGGACAGCTATACTCAGACACACCGGGCTCTCGGCAATGACACAGACAATCTGGGAGCCCTAATTTGCTACTGATGGGGATGCAGCGTGGCAGGGGCTTTTTTGAGAACTGACTAGGAGCCGGGTAGTGGTGGGTGGCGTATGCCTTTAATCCCAGCACTTGGAAGGCGGAGGCAGGTGGATTTCTGAGTTCGAGGCCAGCCTGGTCTACAGAGTGAGTTCCAGGATAGTCAGGGCTATACAGAGAAACCCTGTCCCGAAAATAATCAAGAGAGAGAGAGAGAGAGAGAGAGAGAGAAACACTGATTAGGAGTTCCGTGAATGGTTAAATGTGGAGTTACTGCAAGATCAAGGAGGCCATTCAGTTTCTAGATACAAAGCCAAGACAAATGCAAGACAAAGACCTGGCATGAGCTAACCTGTGCTACACGGTTAGCACATGTTTCAACACTTGGGAGGCGAAGGCAGGAGAACTGCTTAGATTGAAGCCTGTTTATGCTATATATTAAGACCTGTCTTAAAATAATTAGATAATTAGCTAATTTATTGATTGACAACCCTGTACAGCTATTTTTTAATAGTAAAGGAAGTAGAGGCAGCCCAATGTCCATCAACATATAAATACCTAAGCAATACCCTACGGTGTCCATACAGTTTCCACCTTCAAGAAGGGCACAATTTTAGAATATACTGCAGCCCATACTGTGGAATATGGTTTGATGAAAAAAAAAAAAAAGAAATTGGGTACCGATACTTGCTTCAGTGGTGTGGATAACCAATCCCAAGGACACTATGTTAACTGAGGTTGCCAAAGACCACACAGGGAATGATCTGATTATAAGAAACGACGAGAATAGACTAATCTGGAGCCTCATGCAGTAGGTTAGCAATTGCTTAAAGACAAGGTAGGGGGGCGTGGGGGAGACGTGGAAATTGATGAGTGTGTGGGGCTAACCACCTTCTTGGGAACAATATTCAGAAGTTCAAACAAGGATGTCTCCATGGGACCATGATAAAACCAGTCAATTGTATTCTTTACTTCTACATCTTTATTTCCGTCTTTGAAATAGGGTCATGCTGTATAGCCCAGGCCGGCCTCAAACACCAGATCTTCCTGCCTCAACCTCCAGACTGCTGAGGTTACAATTACCATGCCCTGATCAACAATAGACTTGAAATGGGTAAAACACGTGGATATGTGGGTTTTATCTCAGTAAGCTTTATGTGCACTGCTGACATTTTACAATCCTATAGCAAAGCCATACCGTGAGCAAAAGAGATGTCTTTTATAGTATTTATATTATTCCAACTATGTGTTTCTATTTGCATATGTGACAGGTACACACTGACAGAACCAATAAACTCAAAATGGGAGTGGTTTGGCAATTAAAAAGACAATCGAGCAGGGATCAGTCCTACAAGTCTGAGTCCAAATCGGTGAGTTATAAATGAACCCCCCCCAGGTCCCCACACCAATCTCTATTCAATGTGTCCTTCTGGAGCCTAGATCCCTCCCTCAAGGACCACCAGGGCTGCCCCTTAGAACACACTGAGAACCTTTGTCAGAGATTCAGAGCTTTGGGGCTCCAGGGACCTGCTGAGTTCAAAATCTGTAGGAGCTTCTTGGTTTACAAAGCATCAAAGGTGGTCCAGCCAGGGCTCGTAGCACACCAGCCTGAGCTATACTAGAGATCATCTACACCCCATGCCACCCCACTTTTCTTTAAATTAAAAGGTGGTCACATGACCACCACCCATGGGGCTCCACGGGCTGAGAAATTCTTCTACCTATTCTGTGGATACAGGTCCACATATGCGAACAATCTTGACTCCAAATCTCAGGTCCTAGTCTTCATGGACAAGGCCCTGAAGAGGAGCTTCCATCCATTCAGGGTCCTTTCACAGAGCACACAGACCAATGGGGCCATTCAGCCGCCCAAATGAAGGACAGATGAACCAACCTTCCTAGTTATTTCCCTTTCTCTACTAAAAACAATGCTTAAAATTTTTTTCCCCTGATTTGTCCACGTGGCATTATCTGATAACTGGGTTGGGGGTAAGCTCAGATGAACCCTGTTTAGAAACCCGACATCATTATGAACTAAGTGTGAGGGCTCACACCTGCAATCCAGCATGCTGGAGGCAGAGGCAGAAGAATCAGATGTTCAAGATTGTCTTCTACTACACAGTGAGTACCAAGGAAACACGGGATTCACGGTGCCGTATCTAAAACATAAAACCTACAAAAGTGAATGACTAAATCGATCCCCTTTACCTGTCTGCCTCCACCAATAGACAGTTCCACTCTGAGTGCCAGGCCAGACGAGAATCCAGTGCTAGAACCTTCCATGCACTGCTACACGCAGCGACACAGGGAAAGGTGTGAGATCCCTTCGTACTGATAAGAAGGTTGGATCCATTTATGTGAGCGGTTCCTAGGTGACAGGGCTAGGACCTAAGGCCCGGTCTTTAATCTCTGTCACACCACAATGTGTTCATTAAAATAACAGTATGAAATTAAAGCACACTTAAGGAGCAAGGAGATTCATATTGAGAGACATTAAAAAAAAAAAAAACCCTAAAACATTACAACAAGTTTAGAGCAAGGAACCACTTCAAACGTGAAACTCAAATTCTGTCCTTTATACTTTATCCCATGATAAGAATTGTATCACGGCCCATGGGGGGGGGGGGGGCTCTGCTTTATTGCTTCATTTTCATGGTACTGGGGCCTCATCTAAGCTGGTAATCAAGTGCTCTACCACTGGGCCACACCTGCAGTCCCAATGGCACCGTATTTATTTATTCAGCAAATTCAAATGTCAAATAAATACATGTCATAAAATGAAATACTCATTTCTGGGGTTACCATCAAGCATTTGTGATGATTAATCTCTGCAGTCAGCAATCCTGACTGGATGTGGAATTACCAAGGAGATTCACTTCTGTGAGTGTGTGTGTGTGAGTGTGTGTGTGTGTGCGTGTGCATGTTTTCAGGGAGGTTTAACTAAGGGGCAAGGCCCACTCTACATCTAGATGGTAGCATCCCATGGGATGGGCTCCTAGACTGAACAGAAAACAGAAAGAGGAGGAAGCCAACTGTGCGCCAACAGTCACCTCTCTGCTTTCAGGCAGCTGGCACAGTGTGACTGTCAGCCCCTCTCCCATCACCACTGCCTCACACCACAGTGGACCATATGCCAAGCCCAGGTCCCTACATCCTGGGAGTGGTGTTCTTCTCACCATACAAACGGACCTTTCCACCTTTAGGGACTTGGCCCTTTGAAAGTCCTTTTCAAACGTCTCAGGGAACAAGCCCTTGCTTCCACTAGCTGTGTTCCAGGCGCTGTCTTTTCTCTAACCCTTACCAGCCGAGCACTCCAGCTGTCAGCTCCCGTTCTGGCCTTTCTTGGTAACGACGGAACAGAGCCCAGAGCATCCATACACTGAGGTCCCACCCCACCTCAGAAGCCCAGGCTGCAACCTCGTTTGGAGACAGATCCACAGAGAGGGACTAAAGTTCAAATGAGGTGACAACAGCAGGCCCTAACCCAATAGGACTTCCTTACAGGAAGAGGAAATTTGGAAGCACAGAGGGAAGGCCCAGAGGGGGCACCGGGAGGGGATGGCCATGTGCCAGCCCAGGACGAGGCCAGAGGAAGCCAAATCTGTTCACACTTTGATCTTGGACTTCTAGTCTCCAGAAAATAAATGCCTGTCGTTTAAGCCACCCAATCTTGCTGGTAGTCCTTGCAAAGAAAACATGTTGTAGCCATTCTCCTGGCTTGCCAGTCAGGCAACCCAGGCTACAGGGGGGTCAAGCCCAGCTCCTGCTTCAAATCCCTCTTCCATCCTGGGTTTTAGGCAATTGGTGAGGTTTCTTACTTCCTCGCTGCAGACTGAGACCACCCACTCTGCGTGAATGTTTGGAGAATTAATTGTGGCCAGACATTTTATTGTGCCATATTTCTATAGTGAGTGTATTTTTTTTTTTAAACATTTACTCTCTCTCTGCCAGCCACACCTCCGAGAACTTGGCATACATTAAATTACTTAATCTTCCGGGATGGGCCCTTCATTAGAGCATTAGGACAAAGAATGCTGGAGCATGAGGTCCAGGCTCCTCCCCAGACGGTCTGGTCCCAGACTGCACTGCTGACCCGCTGAGCCCTCACCCTCTCCACAGCACAGGTTATATATAGGTCTAGCTTTCTCTTCACTCGCGCAGTGCCTGGCAATCAGTAGACACTCTGCAAAGGCCAGCCGAGTGCCAGCATCTGCCCTTTTGGTGCCTTTTGGTACCTTTACCCAAACCAGTGCTTTTAAAAGTATCTTAGAATCCTGTGAAGGTCAATTTTAAATGCCAACTGGCCATGACTTAGAATCACCTGAGAAGAAAGCCTCAGTAGAGGAGTTGTCCAAATCAGGTTGGCCTGTGGGTTCGAGAGCCCACCGTGAGGGGGCATCATTCATTCCCTAAGCAGAGGGGTGGGGTGGGAGTGGGGGTCCTGAACTTTATAGTACTGGAGAGAGCTGACTTTGCACAAACAAGCATAAAAATGTGTTTGTTCCTGGTTGAGGCCGTCTGATACCTGGGCCGGGCCTCAGATGATGCAGAGATCCCCCTCTGCTTCTCACCAGACACACAGCTAGCCAGGAATGAGTTTCTTCCGATGGGTTGGGAAACAGCCCTGGCTGGACTGTGGGTGTGCACATCAAGCTGCAGGGCTTTGGAGGGATTCTTGACTCAGGGCTGGTCCAGGCCTTGATCTATCCTTGGAAGGCTGGCTGCGGGGAGGGAAATGGCACCCTTCACAAGACATCCTCCGGTCTGGATTCCAGGCTGCCCACACTAACGCCAAGTGCTTTTAAGTTGGTGTTTCTTTCATCCAAAGAGCACCACCTGAGAGCACAGGAGCAACCCTGATAGAGAAAATCTGGATTAACTAGATTTTAGTTTAATAAAGTCTAAAATGCAAGCAGAGGGTATGAGCCAGCCTAGGCCCAATCAATCAGCTTCACAGTAATACACTAACCTAGTGCATTCGGCCATGGTGGGTACTATTGTCCTTAACCATGTTCGAAATATAAAAGAGAAGTAAAAAAATAAATTTAAAGACCATGGAAAGAGAAAGCTTGGATCAGAATACATTACCAATGATCCGAAACAAAGATTAACAGATTCCCTTGGCATTTTAAAAGATGTAGATTAAGATCTTGATTTCCTTGTATTCCAAGTAATACTTACTTAATAGCACTTGTCATTAACAAGTATTTATTAAGCAGTGTGCCTCCAGCTTGACTAATGTGTATCTCCCAGCCTCTGAGTAGGTACAAGTAAAACCTGCTGCAATACAAGCATAGACTGATATCACCCCAGGACGGCAGGAGAAACTGCAGCACACACCACCGAAGACAGCATCCAGTGGAGACTGAAAGAGGTAGCCTAGAGACACAATGCCATCAGCTTCGGCTACATAAGCAAGACCTCGAAACCAAAAGCACAAAAGCAAACAAAACACAGTTGTCGAGTGAACTGGCAGCAAACAGTACCATAAGCCTCCTGCAGCCCAAGAGATTACCATGCCTCATTAGGACACAAGTATCATCCGAGCATCCTGAGGCACGCCACACCATCATGGCCCAATCATGGCTACATCAGGACCAGGTATCTTCCCAGTTAGCCCTCGTTCTCCTTATATCCTGGAGCTAAGACATAACCAGGTCGTCACATCTGACATACAGCTGCCAGCCAGTTCTCATGAGCTTCTCTGATGCTGCACATATCCTTAGAGCCTGGGCTCTTTGCCAAGCCCTAATGCCTGCTGGACGTTACCCTGCCTCTCCTAGAAGAAGCCAAGGCAATACTAATGTAACTACTAATAAAACCTACTCTGTTTTTCAGGGCATGCATAACACCTTCTCTTCGATAGTAGAATTCTCTCAGAATCCTCAGAGGCAAAGGGTAGTGTTGGCTCTCTGGAATGTGAGTATTAACTGTCATATGTACATGTGTAGGGGCAGTTCCCAAGATTTGTCTGATGTCGTTTAAATAATTTGAAAAAAAATTGAGGAAACGTTAGCAATCATAAGGAAAACACTGCAGTCACCCTTTGAACCTGTAAAGATTGGCAAAACATTTCTTAAAAAGCCAATTATAAATGTATAGGAAAGCCGGGCGGTGGTGGCGCAGGCCTGTCTGTAATCCCAGCACTTGGGAGGCAGAAGCAAGCGGATTTCTTATTTCGAGGACAGCCTGGTCTACTGAGTGAGTTCCAGGACAGCCAGGGCTACACAGAGAAACCCTGTCTTGAAAAAGCCAAAAAAAGGGGGGTGGGGGGGAGGTTCCCTGCAGAAGGGGCTGGAGAGATGGCTCAGCGGTGAAGAGCACTGTCTGCTCTTCCGAAGAGCCTGAGTTCAAATCCCAGTAACCACATGATGGGTCACAACCATCCATAAAGAGTTCTGACACCCTTTTCTGGTGCGTCTGAAGACAGCTACTTAGACATAATAATAAATAAATCTTTTAAAAAAATAAAATAAATGTACAGGAAATTTTAAAGAGAAAATAGTACACTGGACATTTAAATCATTAAGAAAGAGGTTAGAGAGACAGCTCAAGGGTAAGAGTCCTGGCTGTTCTTCCGGAGGACCTGCGGTGGGCTCACAATCACCTGTGATTTCAGTTCCAAGGGGCACCGGGCCACCAGCCTCTGGTAGCCTTGGTACTCCTGCCACCTCCCAACACCCGGAACGGGTGCACACACATACACATAATTAAGATAAATCTAATTTTAAAAACCACTGCGAATGCCAGGCAGTGGTACCGCATGCCTTTAATCCCAGCACTTGGGAGGCAGAGGTAGGCGGATTTCTGAGTTCGAGACCAGCCTGGTGAGTGAGTTCCAGGACAGTCAGAGCTACACAGAGAAACCGTGTCTTGAAAAAAAAAAAAAAAAAAACCCAAAACACTGCAAATAATGAAGTGGTTTTATAGTTTTTAAAGTGTATGGCCTCTCTCTTTGTCAGAGGCACACATCTTTTTCATATATTAGCAAAAAGAATCCCTACTTTAGGGGAGGTAAAATTCATCAACACTAACAACTTTAAGGTGAACAGTGTGAAGAATTAGTATATTCATAGTACGCTACAACAGCTCCTATCCTGCTCCAAGGCTGTACTGCCCCTGAAGGGAACCCTTTGCTCAGACACTGCCATTTCTCTCTCCCTCCGCCCTTGGCAACCTCTACTCTGTTCTGTTTCTATAGATGCACCTCCTCTAGATATTTCACACACATGAAACCTTCAAACTCAGTGACTTTTCAGTGCACGGTTTCTTGCAGTTTTTGCTCTTTAATTTTCTTAGACTTACTTTGTGTATGAGTGTTTTGTCTGCACGTTAAGTGTGTACAGCGAATGTGCGTGGCGCCCACGGGGCCCACGGAGCCCCTGGAACTCAAGCTATATAAATGATTGTGAGCCACCCAGTGAGTTCTAGGAACTTAACCAGGACCCTCCACGTGGGCGACAAATGCTCTTCTTAAATACTGAGCCATCTCTCCAGACCCTTAGTACCGTGTTTCGTTCTCTTTTAAAGATTTACGGACTGATGAGTGCGGTAAGTGTATCTATGAAAGTGCGTGTACTCCTGGGCATATACCCAGAGCATTCCCCACCATGTAATAAGGATACATGCTCTACTATGTTCATAGCATCCCTATTTATAATTGCCAGATGCTGGAAAGAACCCAGGTATCCCTCAACAGAAGAGTGGATGCAAAAAATGTGGTATATCTACACAATGGAGTACTATTCAGCCATTAGAAACAATGAATTCATGAAATTCTTAGGCAAATGGATGGAGCTAGAGAACATCATACTAAGTGAGGTAACCCAGACTCAAAAGGTGAATCATGGTATGCACTCACTGATAAGTGGATATTAACCTAGAAAACTGGAATACCCAAAACATAATCCACACATCAAATGAGGTACAAGAAGAAAGGAGGAGTGGCCCCTTGTTCTGGAAAGACTCAGTGAAGCAGCATTCGGCAAAACCAGAACGGGGAAGTGGGAAGGGGTGGGTGGGAGGACAGGGGGAGAGAAGGGGGCTTACGGGACTTTCGGGGAGTGGGGAGCTAGAAAAGGGGAAATCATTTGAAATGTAAATAAAAAATATATCGAATAAAAAAAAACAAAAAAAATCTAGTAAACATTGTGTTTGAAAATTAAAAAAATGTAAATGTCTAAAAAAAAAAAGAAAGAAAAAGAAAGTGCGTGTACGCATGCAGGTCCACGCTCCCAACACACACTGGGCAGCCAGACAAGGGCTCCCTCTTTCTCTTCAATCTCTCTCTCTGCAGAAGCAGAGTCTACTCCTAAACCTGGGGCCTTCTGCTGTCTCAGCTCCACTGGAAGGCAGGAAGCCCCAGTGTTCCTCCTCCCTCTGCCACTTGGAACTGGCCCATGTGGGATGCCCAGCCTGTTCCGTGGGTACTGAGCTCTGGTCCTCACAACTGTGCTCCATCCATCCGGTCCCTCACCCTCTGATCCATCAATCCGGTCCCTGGCTTCTTAGTCGTGTGTCATACTTCACAGCCTATTCATACTGCAGTAGGCTAATACTCACTTAGACAGCTATGCCATGCCGCTGCTACTTGTTAATCCACCAACCACTTTATTGTCTCGCCTTCAACTGCCCACACTGACAATACTGGGATCAAGTGCCTTTTTATCTGCTGTGAACAGTACTGTCTGCCAGAAATTTGAATACACATACATTTCATCCTCTGTACTTTCTATGCTGGGATTCACCTCTGTGTGCACTGTCTGTAAAGGCCACGCTGCCAATTTCCCCGTGGTTCGTCGCTCGCTCCTCTGTGACTCCATCCAAGCTCGACCTCACTGATGGCACGTGCTCCACTGCTTTGCACCAATCTTATATCTTTGTCTTATTTCTTTGCCTGTGTGGGTGGGAGGTGGGGGTTGGGTAGGGACAGATCAGCCTCTACTGTAAGCAGAAGAATGCTCAAAGTAACAGCTAAAAATAACTGATTTACAAAAGCAGGTGTGCACCCTTGGGACTCACACACAGATGTTCCGCCAGAGCAGGAGCAAGAGGAGCTCTGCAGATCCCTGCAAATGCTCTTGGTAAAGATGACCTTGTGAACCAGAGCCAGGCAATGCAGAAGACGCTCCAGTCAGGCGGGGTTAAGCAACAGAGCTGGGTTGACTGGGATGGTCTATCTATCTAGTCATGGCCTTAAGTTCTACTTTGTCTTGGGCAGGATAAGCCACTCGTTCACTACTGTTCCTGCCATTTCAGTAAATGTCACAGTACTGTATCTCTGGTGGACGGGAAGGCCACACAGCTATGCATTTCACTTCCTGCATGGGAGGAACCAGGAAGACGGACAGTAATCAATCACAGAGGCTTTGGGATCAGCCCTAAGTGGCCTGCGAACCGAAGCGCTGGCATGCGTTTGTATGTTTCACACCCAAACATACTATACCACACATAGTATACGCATAGGGTAAGCATAAGTGAACTTTGAATTCTGCTGTACCTTGGAACTGTTACTTTTTAAATATTCGAAATGTGTGTGTATTAGAAATGTGCAAAGGGAGCTGGAGAGATGACTCAGCAGTTAAGAGCATTGACAGCTCTTGCAGAGGTCCTGAGTTCAATTCCAAGCAACTACATGGTGGCTCACAAGCATCAGTAATGGGGTCCGATGATACACTCTTTTGGTGTGTCTGAAGACAGCTACAGTTTACTCATATAAATAAAAAAATAAATACAGAAGTGAGCAAAGTGAGACACACACACACACACACACACGAGATCTGTGTATACCACACATTGTCTTTGGAGTATTTAATAATTAATCTGGGGCTAGATAACAGTTCACCCAATCACTGGCCACCATAACACAGAAACATGCAAAGGGCGCTGGTCTTCTGTCCCTGGACTGAAGAGTCCATCCTGGAAGCATCCTCTCAGGTGTGCAGTGTTTGTGATGGCAGAGCCACTGGAGGACACACAAGCACAGTCCTCGGGGCAGGGGGCAGCAGCTTCAACCTTTGACCCTCACTGTGAACTTGGAAACTCAATCACGGGACTGTGGGCAAGCCAACAGAGGCTGAGCACCCTGGGAGCAGGAACCAGCACTAGATGAACCCTCCACTTCATTTTCCTGCCAATTTTATTTATTTCAGATTTTTCTTTTTTAAAAAGGAGGAAATTTGGCTGTTAAAGTTAGTCCCAAAAATTTGCCAGGAGAAAAGTATGGCCTATTAATAACACGTAACTTTTGCCAGATACTTCAAAGGAGCAATTGTGTGTGCCTTCTGGTTCTGATCATGCCTTCAATATGGGCGTTACAAAACAAAGCAACTTCCAGAGAGGTGCTCTGGAGTCAAAACCTGGTGCACACTGGTATTCTAAATCAGACTTCCAAGGACCAGGCCCTACAGGCATGTGACTATAGTTCTCCAAACCATAAGTGCTGCCCCAGTGATAAAGGCAGAAAAGGGAAGGAAACTAGATCCCCCAATCTTATTTTAAAACAAATTATCAGAGCTTGAAAAACAAAACACTAAAGAAAGGAGGGTGTGGGGGGGAATTAGGTTCCAACCAGGCCAGAGAATATACACTCTTGATCACAAGGAGTTTTTCCTGGTTGAGATAAATAGACCCTCTGATGTCGTGAAGGCATAACCAGAAGGATTCAAATAGGCCAGAAATGAGGTGGATATGCAGAAACCAACAGAGGAACACCACACAGCTGCTGACTCTCCCTTCAGACCTTCCTGGCAGCCTGGGCAAAGTGAGGAGCTCAGTAAGTGGTCTTTAACCACTGCTTCCATATTAACTGCTTCCAAACTTACTTCATTGTGAATAATTTACTCACGTTTCCATGAGCACCTGGCATGGCACAGTGACGGAGGAGAGAGGCTCTTTCCTTGTCTTGGGTCTCGGTGGAAATGAGGGCAAACCAACCTAAAGGAAGAAGCCCAAGAAGGTGCCTCCTATCTGCCCTAGACTATGAAAGCCCCGCTCAAGGAGGGCATTTCCGTCTGTGAACACAGCTATCTTTCTCTCCTGCTGGCCTTCCGCAGTCTGTCCACTGAGGGGTGTGCAGAACCCCAATGTATTCACGGGAACGGCGGCAGCAGAGGAGCAGTAGCTCTGCGCTCCTCAAATGACACTAGACACAGACGGAAGCCAGAACCGCTTATTGGAAACCTCAGCCCTCATTACCCAAAACAAAGAGCAGCTCTTTCCATCACCGGGTGCTCCACACACCAAATGCAAATTAAACCAGCAGAACAAAACCCTCATTGAGAACGGGCAGCTTGCTAGGGCCTTGTTCTCCATCCAGTGGTTCCCAGGCTCCTAGGACTACATCACCCTCAGTAACTGCAGCTGGTCAGGCCGAAGATGGCTGAGGTAACACAGCTGACACAGAGGATGCTGGGCTCCACTGAGCCCTGTCTCTGCTCAATTCTCTCCTGTCAAGCTGCACACATTTAAAATTTCATGTTTAAAAAAAGAAAGAAAAAAGCCGGGCAGTGGTGGCGCACGCCTGTAATCCCAGCACTCTGGGAGGCAGAGGCAGTTGGATTTCTGAGTTCGAGGCCAGCCTGGTCTACAGAGTGAGTTCCAGGACAGCCAGGGCTTTACAGAGAAACCCTGTCTCGAAAAAAAAAAAAATCCAAAAAAACAAAAAAGGAGTAGAGGTGTTCTCCCGGTTGCTACTTTATAAAGCTGTGACCACACCCCCTTAATCTAAAATCAACTATCTCCTTTGTGCCCTTGCAAGGAGCTTCCCCTACAACACCTAACTCCAGTAGGTGCTCTATCAATAAAACGTGGAGAGAGAAGCCATCTTCCTCCAAGTTTCACAGGAAAGGAAGCACCAGCCCTAACTAAAACATTGGGTTTTTGTTTGTTTCTTCGGTTAGTTGGTTGGTTTTGTTGATTGTTTTAGGTTCACTTTCTTTCCCTGAAGAGTTAGGGTGTTTCAGTTAAGATTTGGGTCTTCAAAAATCAAATAAGGGGGCTGGAGAGACGGCTCAGCGGTTGAGAGCACTGACTGCTCTTCCAAAGGTCCTGAGTTCCAATCCCAGCATCTTCACAAGCCTCTGCCAACACCACCACCATATTCAGCTGGAGCAACGGTTCTCAACCCACAGGTCATGACCCCTTTGGGAAGAAAATCCCTTTTACAAAAGTCGCCTGAGACCACCAAAAACCATATATTTATATTATGGCTCATAACAGTAGCAAAATTACAGTAATGAAGTAGCAACATAAATAATTTTATGTTTGGGGGTCCCCACAACATGCAGAATTGTATTAAAGGGTACAGCATCAGGAAGGTTGAGAACCACTGGACTACAGGATAGTTTCAGTCACTTATGGGGCTAAAAGATCTAAGGACTGCTGGCCCGAGGGTGTGTCCTGCTGGGTGGAGCCCCTCCTAGCACCCCAGTTCCAGTGCCGTGGAGCAGAAGGTGGGGGAAGCACACATCATCCTAGCTTCTTCTTGGCCTGGCTGCCAGGAAACTCGGAACATCTGTCTCAGGAGACCTTGACACTCATTTCCGATCCCTTCCTTCCTGGTCCTGCGTTAATCATTTTTCATTTTATTGGGCCTGCCCGTTTATCGGACACGGCGTCCGAGTATCTTGTGAAAGCAGGCAGAGACTGAACAAGCAGCAGAAAGGGAATATCTTAAGTTTCTATTTCCGGAACGCCTCCTCCTGCTAAATGGGGGTCCCACATACTCCCCTCCCCCACACTTAACCTTTAATAGACTTCTCCCCAAAATATACCCTTTGTAGTCCCCAAATTCTGAGAAAAGCTCCATCATCCTCAAAGACAACCCACTATTCCTATGTGACTTTTGAGTGGGGTCAGGAATCACAACAGCTGGGCCAGCGAGACAGCTACAGGCAGGAAGTGTGACCTGCTCTACCTCCCATTCCTCTCTTTCTTCGGTGCAACGCCCTCCTCATCAACGCCCCAGGCATTGAGGGTCATAGTTACACCATCGCTTGGGACACTCCTGCTATATAGGAGCTCTGCATGCTCTCTGTCTGTCTGTCTGTCTGTCTGAGCATTCTTTCTCCCTCTCTTGCTCATTCTCTCTCCCCAGTGAATGTAGAGTAAATTTCTCTGTAAAATTTAAAGAGAAAAGCAAAAAGAGAAATGGGATCTGACCCATCTTGCTTGAAGCTATTTTAAATGTCCCAATACTGGGCATGGGGCCCAGGGTGTCACCAGTAAAGTGTCCCTGCAAGTCCCTCCTGCATCTTAATACCAAATCACTATCCTTCCATCCCTAGTTAGACTATATCTCTTCTGAAAATAGATCAAGTCCTTCTTTACAAGGATTGGGGCAAGAATTATTTCCGATTCAGACTTTTCTGAATTTAGAAATATTTGAGCACACGCTACCCCACTGACCATCCCTAATTCAAACCTCTAATACCCCAAATCTCCTGAAATCTGAACAGTGTGTTCAACCTGTAGAGCTAGCACCCAAGTAGGCGGGCCTCCTGGGGAGGACCTGGATTGCACCCTCTGCCAGTACTCAGGGGCATGGCCTTGTTTAATGCATAAAGGAAGTTTCCTTTACCTTGAGTCGGTCCTCTATGGTCCCTGGGTAACGTGAAGTATCCCTCTCCCGCTCCTACCAGAGCAACACTGAAAGAAATTTGCTGTCTAGAACAAGGCAGACGTTCAGCAAATGTCAGTGATGTACCAGAGAGGCTGGGCCTGCTTGTTTTCACCACGCAAAGCTAAACCAGGGCATTTAATAAACAGTTGTCACAGTAAAACTGTGGGCTGGATGCTGTGAGGGGAAACAGGGACCCACAAAACCAAACAGGGGCAGCCTCAAAAATCCCTCTGCATGAGGCCCTGCTATTTGTATAACAAAGTCAAAACATTAAGAATCAGCATATATAATAAACAGGTACCAGATAGTCGACCAACATGAAAATAAGCCTACTTGACTATCATTGGTATATTCTAATTTGTGACTGGACAGGAGGATAAGTATAACTGTCCCATAAGAATGCATATAAAACTCACCATGTCAAGTAGTACTATGTGACAAGGCTTTAACCAGCTCTGATAAGATTGTGAGTCTTATGCTGTTGGCTGTGAGCACCTGTTCATACCATGGCTAGGGTCTCCCAACAAAAATGTATGAAGTGAGGGGTGTCAGCCCCCCCTTTTCATGCTGAAAATCTGAGGCTCAATGGTATAAGCCACGCCTCCATAGGAAACCTGTAAGCTTTAGAGAGCTCTGGAAACTGCTGAAAGAAAATGGGGGTGGGCCCTGAGATATGAGGAGGATAGGATGCTGACGGCCACAGCGATGGACACGTCATTTGTTGACACTGTAAAATAGATGTTATCCCTATTGTGCAGACGAGGAAGCTGAGACACAGAATGTGCACAAAACTGAAAAACAAAACAAAACAACAACAACAACAAAAACCAGAAGATCTGAACCCAGACAGATGTTATCAGGAGCTCCTAAAACCATTCTTCTGTATTCACAGCAACCCTTGATCAAAGGCCTGAAGGTTAAAGGAATTACTGGGAATAGAGAAGACATGGAGAAGAGAGCAGTGGCTCCTATTTGGTCTCTTAAGACTGAGAGCCTAGCCAAGCAGTGGTGGCGCATGCCTTTAATCCCAGCACTTGGGAGGCAGAGGCAGGTGGATTTCTGAGTTCGAGGCCAGCCTGGTCTACAGAGTGAATTCCAGGACAGCCAGGGCTATACAGAAAAACCCTGTCTTAAAAATACCAAAAAAAAAAAAAAAAAAAAAAAAAAGACCCGAGCCTGAACTTCCTGGAGGGGTCTATCAGGATGACTGATGGGTCAGGATTCCGGGAGCATCTGTGTGCAACCCCTGCTTCTGCAGGCTGATACAAATGCAGCCCCCTGACAGCATGGCAGCCATAACTACTGACCAGGGAGACCAGGGAGAGCAGATCTGTCCTTTCTCAGAAAGTTCTCTGCTCAGCCTCATCCTAGCCCTGCGCTCTCCCTGCAAACAGCTTAGCTCTCTCTACTCTGCCAGATTATTTTAACACTGTTCTGAATCAAACTAGGAGGAGGGAAGTCACACTCCCACTAGCTCTATTTTTATTTCTGCTAAATGCTTCATTCATTCATTCATTCATTCATGCCTCACTCTGTAGTCCGGCCTGCCCTCCGCCCTATGATCCTCTGAAGAGCCTCTGACTTCAACCTCTAGCATGCAAATGCTTCCATTAAATCCCCTCTGGCCCTCAGCACCAACGGATCAGTAGGCAAAACATCCCAGTCCACTTGCCTATCTGGTTCAAGGTTGGTATTCAGAAGTGAAGGCCTTTTGTTAGAATAAACCCTTAGATAAGATATCACATTCTGGGTCATTGACTGGGGTAGGACCCAGAGGAAACCAAGCAACAGTAGGGGAGACACCCAGGGCTTTTCGATCCCTGTGTCCTTCACCAATCAAAAGAACTTCTTAGCTGGTGCTTTATTAGTTCAGCTAAGCATGGATTAGAACAGATTTTCTGTTTCTTCCTCTGGCGAATACAATGCTTCTCCACTAGGAGCAGGCCCTGCAGTCGCCTGCAAGTGCACACCCTGAGGCTTGGGCGACAGTTCAGAAGGACACTCCATGGCTCTCTCTCTCTCCCAGTTGACAGCACTCTGAGAGGAGCTGGCACTAAAACATTATTCTGCACAGTAATTGACAATGGTCTCGTTTCTTCCCTATCGGAATAAAAGGCCTCAGAGCTGGAGGGCTGGGTCATAATTCTTGGGAACAAAACACTCCTCATGGCGTCCGCTTTCTCTTTTGTAATTGAAGGCAGAGCTCCAAATGCTTTTGCCTCCTGAGATTTGCTGGCCACAGCTGAACTGCTATGAAGAGTAGGCTCCAATGCTCAGAAGACCAGAACCTTAAATGGCCAACGAGTAATCTGTAGAGAAACTATCTCCCCAGTTATCACTGCCACCTGCTCTTCTTAACGATTTGCCACAATGATAAAGATTTTTGCAAGGCTCAAAAGAATTCTCCTCCCAACATGGCTGCAGTCCTGATTTATGGGCATTTATGGGCCTGCAGGAAGGATCAATTGTATTTTGGAAAATACACAGTAAAGGAAAAAGCCATTATGGTGGTAGAACCGGGGAGCTGCCTGCAGAACCTGCTGAGGCTTCCTCATTTCAAATGAAACTTAGGAGGTAGATCCATAAAGGTGGGGGGCGGGGTGTAGATAAGGTTGATGCCCGACTGCCTTATATCATCGAACCAGCCTGAAGAATTGAGTGGGTCTATACACGGAGGCCATCATTAATCCACCATTTCCAGACACAAAGCTGCTTGCTGACTATAGATTGTCTGCACAGATTTAAACACACACACACACACACACACACACACACACACACACACACGGGAGGAGGAGCTCTCAGCAGACAAAAGCAAGATCATCCCAAAGAGCCCCCAAATGCAATGGCATCCCGTAAACCTAGAACCTAAAACTCATGATTGCACAAGGCAGTTTTCCGACAGAATTTAAGATACGTGGGTACATCACTCCCAATGCGAAGTAAGAGAACCCGTGGGAATGCCTACAATGAACTGGCAGCAATGTTCAAGCTTGATGTATAAATGCTGAGGACCCGAGCTGAGGGCTCCTCCACATAACCTCTCGGGTGGGCTGACCCCTGTGTCCTGACCCTTTCTATCTTAGATCATATGAGCACAGGGAAGACCTTGGAATTCTACCACCACCCACGTTTCTAGGTCTCTCTACCTACCCTCTGCCGGGAGAAGCCATCCCCTTCCCTTTCCCCACCAGTGCCTGAAGTTGCCTTCCATATCTGTTCACTTCCTAGTACCCTCACCACATAAAGGCACCTCGAACCCCAAGATGGCCAACGAGCAAGAGAGGAAGGATCAAGATTCCAATTGCAATAAAGGAGAAGTCAAGGGCGCATGAATGAGAGGAGTCTCGTGGGATATGTGTGCATAAGGACGAGCCGGCCATGTGCAGGGCTGGGATGCATGCATGAGGGTGAGCTGGCCATGTGCAGGGAGATGTGCCGTGCTAGCACCTACAGTGCTAGGCTAGCCACAGTCCACACTGCTCTAGATGTGTCCAACCTACAGCCCAAGGGCTAAAGGCATCCCATAGAAGCTATACTTGAAGCATGAGACTTTTACATTTACAGATATCATGTGTTTTTGTAGTCCCAGAGAAAGGGGGAACTGGCAGGGAAAGTGGTTAAGTGTTCATGAATTCAAGGAGAAAAGAGTCATTGCCCCAGGAATTGAATTCTTAGAATAGAGCAATGGGCCTCCAGGGTAAACAGAGGTTTCAAAGGGAGGGGAAGATTAAAACTCTGGCATTAAAGTCTTACAAGGTGAGTGGAGATAAGAGTTTTATTTCTTGTCATAACACAAGTCTTATAAAGATTCAAAGAGTAGAACAAGCCCCCCCTCTCACTCACTCACTTATGCACGCGCACACATACACACACACACACACACCTCTCCCACCTCCCCACCCCTGTTTTGTTTTGTTTCTCAAGACAAGGTTTCTCTGTGCAGCCCTGGTTGACCTCTCTGTAGACCAGGCTAGTCTAGAGATTTGAGTGCCTCTGCCCTCCTCCTCTTGAGGGCTAGATTAAAGGTGTGTACCACCACAGCCAGGCCCTTCATATCTTAACCATCAGCAAAAAGATCAAGATCTACAGAATATACAGTCAACAGCCTCTGCCACTGAAATCCCAGAAACACACCCAAATCCTTCGAACCAGTCAAGGTAACAGTCAAGATCATGCTAATGAGACAAGAACAGAAAGACACTAGATAACTCTTTTCAAATCCATATGCATGGGGAAGGAGGAGGCTAACTTTATTGCTAATTTTTTAAAGATTTATTTATTTATTTTGTGTCTGAGTATACCTTTGCTCTCTTCAGACACACCTGAAGAGGGCATCAGATCCCATTACAGATGTTTGTGAGCCACCATGTGTTTGCTGGAAATTGAACTCAGGACCTCAGGAAGAGCAATCAGTGCTCTTAACTGCTGGGCCAACTCTCCAGCCTTTTAGTGCTATTTTTAAGTGTTCTTTGTAGGTACTTATCAAAGGAGAGCAAACATATATAGCCTACACACTTTTCTCATGTGAGAGAGACCAGCGCACATAACCTCAACTACCACCCTCCAAAATAGCCCCCATGCAGCCTGGCCGTGAGCTTCCTACTCAGCTTGATAGGAAGGGAGCTATCACCTCAGCATGTCCATGGGCAGGAGTGAGCAAGGGAAGAGGAGGGAGGGACCAGAGGAAAAAAGGAGCAGTTGTTCACCAGGGCCTGGGTGACTAGAGTTACAAAGGCCAAGCTGTGGGTTGTATCTGTAAAAAGGACCCTACGCGTTCTGTAGCAAGGAGTTGGGACTTAACTATGCAGACAGGGTACAGAACTCATGTCTGTGGCCACAGGAAACCATGAGGAGGGAAGGGGCCAAGGTACCTTAGGCCTGCCTCAACTACCTCATTATTGGATCCATTCAGTCAATGTGGAGAGAGAGAGAGAGAGAGAGAGAGAGAGAGAGAGAGAGAGAGAGAGAGAGAGAGAGAAGATCCAGAGCCTCACTCTATTTCTAAGAGAGAGAGAGAGAGAGAGAGAGAGAGAGAGAAGATCCAGAGCCTCACTCTATTTCTAAGCTGCACCCCAATCTCCCGTGTCCTTTTCTAGCATGGAGCATTCCTGCCATATAAACACTTTTTAAAAATGGTGCCGGTTCTATGAGAGTAACTCTAAGACTCTTAACTCCCTCCAGTGTTGGCCTGTCCCAGGCCTTCTCCATCCCTCTTCCTCAGACATGTAATTCCCTTCTAGTGTAGAACACGGTGCTTGGATAACTGATGGGATTTTTTTTCTCCTTACCACAAATAAAGTCACTGTTGTCAAGTGAACATAAGCCCAGGCCACTGAGCAGCATCCTAAACGTATTACATGTCTTCTTACATGACAAAGTGTCCAGGGGACTTTTACTGTGAAAGAAGCATAGACTGATGATAGGGGCTGCTCAGCCTTCTGATGGGAGGAACGGTGGGTTACACAGAGAGAGGGAGACACACACTGCTATACATACACACACACACACACACACACACACAGAGCTATACACACACACACAGCTATACATACACACATACACAGACACACTGCTACACACACACACAGCTATACACACACACATACACAGACACACACTGCTACACACACACACACACAGCTATACACACACACATACACAGACACACACTGCTATACACACACACACACACACCCTGACCTGGGTAGTTCTTGGGAGGTGCTTATTGACTCATTTGACAGACTGGAAGGCTGAGTAAAAATGAGTAATTAACATACCTTTCCATTTTTACCAAACAGCTTTCAGTTATTCAAGATGCCTGCCTGTAAGATTAATACTTCTTGAAATACTCCATGCTGGATGTCCAGGGTGGGGGGCGGGGAGGAAATACTAATTTTGTATTTAGCAAAACACACACTCCCAAACCCTCACAACTTATAACTGATAACCTGCCCTGCCCATTTCAATTAAGTGTCTTGCATAAGTATCACTCATATTATTACTTTAAAGGAAACTGTGTATATGGGTAAAATGGCATTTGAGTGAGAGACTAACTAGTCTTTCGGTTTTCTAATAAAGGTCGGAATGTTTTATTTCTCCTTCAAATCTGTGATTCTTAAATAGCAGAAAATTTGAATTTGGGCCATAGTGGCTTCCGTACTTTTTAAACGATTTCTAGATCATGAAAGTCCTAGTCTTTATCTCACATCCACTAATTCTACACAATCCTCATATAACTTCAGTACTGCTGAGTGCCACCCCTTCTTCACGGTCCATTGCTCCTTCCCTATCTGTTCCACACTGTGCCTTCTGCTGTGCCCCTTGGATAGCATAGCATAGCATTCCGTGCCCCACCAGGCCCACCGTCTTCTCAACTCCAGACTTACTCGGAATCTCCCCTTTACTCTACACAATCTCTGCATCTACAACTAGGAAATTACACACATACCCGACTCCAGCAGCCCACCATCTATCTCGGGTACAGTGAGAGTCTACACGCATTACTGTCTACACTTCTACCTCCTGCCCAACTAACTTGGGCCATGAGCACACCCCCCACCACATCTGGACCCTTTACCACCCTCCCAGTTTTGTATAAGCCTTGGAGCAGTTGCTCTGAGTCACGAAGCGTGGTGAGTTCAATCTGACACAGAGATGGAGGAGGGACTGGTCCAGCGCTTTCCAGCTTTCCAGGCAGAGTTCAGGCTTTGGAGCTTCTGAGATTTTGAGTTGAATCTCCCCTTGTCTTTGGGATGATGACTGAACCTGCTTGGAGGCAGCCCACCCACCCCCATTTCCTCATTTACAAATCTAATATATAATGAGATAAGGCACAGAGGTCTCCGAGGAGACCAAGGTGAGGGGGCTCCTGGGTGGGGGGGCTGCTGAAGGACAGGGCCGCCTGCACACATCCGGTGTGCTTTTCCTGAGTCAGAGTTTTGGGTGAATTTGCTCATTTAATCTCTTCTACAACCTGTATGTAGCATGTGCTTTTTGTCTCTACCTGGAAGAGACATTAGCATCCCACGCAGCTATGACTCCTGGCAGTGCTAGAAGGAGGAGCCAGGGTTTCCATTCTGCACGTGATCTCTCACCTGCAGGGCTGTGTTCCGCTAACACACTAGGGCACGAGATTTGTCTTCATGCAAACACACGTGTAATGGATCACTGATGTTGCCTGTAACTACAGGAGTTCCTTTGCCTACTCTATATCTATATTATATGACTATGGACTCATTCACACTTTTACCGATTAGAGCCAGGCATGCCTTGGGGGCGGGCCATAGTTTGTCCCCTCTCCCCTAGTTCTCTGGTTTTGGTGCTCCAATGTAGTGCATTCACCCATTAAATGTCATTTTGAGAACTCATGGTTCTGTCATTCCCTGTTAGGTGTTCTTTGTAGCACCATCTGCCCCAAGTGTGGCAATCAAGCCCTTTAAGAACCTCGGTAAGTTGGGTCTGGTGGTGCCTGGTTTTGATCTCAGCTTCTTGGGAGGCCGAGGCAGTATGATTGCAAAGTCAAGGCCAACTTGGATAACTTAGTAAAGCCAAAGTAAAAAGAAGGCTGGCGGTAGAGTTTAGTGGCAGAGAACCTGCCTGGCACGCGTGGGAGCCAAGGTTCCAAGCAAAGACAGAAAGGAAAACGTGGACGTTACAATGCAGGTGAAAGGTGGGATGGCGTGGGAGGGGAGAGTCAAAGAAGCCTCCAGTTCTTGCCACCAACACCCTTCTAGGGTTTGGAGTTCCCACACCAACTCTCAAAATACTCTACAATAATTTGGCAATACTGTCTTTGACCAAACCTCTAAAGTTTTCACATACAGTTTTCCATGGCCCGGGGAACAGCTCAAGAACAGAAATCCCTCAAATTGTCACAATCATCCCCAAAAGACTGAACTCTGTCCGTCCCTGGGACGACCTGCTCCCTGAGAATGGAGTTGCGCCGAGGAGACAGGGCCTTTCAAACTGTACTCAGCATCAAACTGTAAATGACTTCACCAAAGCAGGCCAGGTTCCAGTAGGTCTGTGCCCTTGTACAGGGATATTAAGGGCAGAGACACACGCTGAAAAAAAAAAAAATCACTTGAGCAAAGGGCCATCAATAAAACACGGAGAGGCACAGAAGAAACCAGGACCACACCTTGATATTGGGGTCCTAGCCCCCAAAAGTTAAGCAGACATAAATTTATCATTTACGTCACCCAGGCGATGGCACCTTGATAGGACAGACCTAGCTCAGCGCTGCTGTTCTGATGATGCTACATGTCCCATCCCCCTTTGGTCCTCATGAGGTACAATGGAAGCCATCTCAATCTAGAGTCTCTGAAGACTCAGAAGAGTCAACGGTCTTTCCAAACCTCTTATCTTCCGGTCTCGAGCAATGCCCATCAACCACTCCCAAGCCCCAAGCTGCATCTAATCAGTCATTTCCTCAATAAACAAACAGAGGGAGAAGCAAACCCAGAGTAGGACAGGGAGGCAATGCATGAAGAGCTAGGCTTTCTCTGAGACCACAACTTACAGACAGCCAAGCAAAGACTGTAGCATTCTCTAATTCCGAGGACGCAGCTGCAGGGACACACAGGCCTGTCCGCCGCTGAGCCCCAGGCACCTGCACTGGTGTGAGGCTGGCAAGCTGAGTCAGATGAACATCTGTGGAATTTGAAAATATTTAATCTCGTTGTCCCCCACATAAACTGGAACCTCGCATAGAGACATACTAAGTGAAAGAGCATATAAATACGCCAGGCAGTCAGGTCAACGTAATTACCACACTAGACCACAGGTTTCACTTATCTTCCTCACAGCCGGGTGAGCAAGGAAACCAAGCTTTTACTTACACAGGAAGGGGTGGGGCACTTCTCTAAACAATTTAGAGTAGGCATTGAATAAGAAAAGTAATGCCCCAGGTGCATTTACACAAAATACAACCATAAAGTTCTTAGTCTTTTCAATAGCAGATGATATGTAAACTGTCAACTTGGGAGACCTACTCCATAAGGAGCTATATATAGAGACCAAATGGTAACAAAAATAGCAAGTGCAGTTGAAGTTCATAGAAGACAGTCTATGAGCTGTCAGGAACATGGGCCACTGGCACCAGGTTTATAATGTATGTCACAGTCCTCTATAAGGAGCACCATGTAACTACGTGCACATTAGATTGGACATGATCTGTTCCATACACACTTTGTACATGTAGTGAAATGCCACACTGTATGCTCATGAAGAGGTAAATTACTATACTACACACGAATCAAAATGTCTCCCAAAGTTCTGAGGTGGTGAAAGTGGGGTTCTCTGTAAAGATTTATTTTATTGATATGAGTGTGTGTGTGTGTATATGTGTGTGTGTGTGTGTGTGTGTGTGTGTGTGTGTGTGTATGTTTCCCAAAGACTCACCTGATGCGGGTTCTAGGAAGCACGCTCGGGTCCTTGGAAAGAACAGTAAGTTCTACTCACAGAGCATCGCCCCACAGGTGAAGAGTTTTACCTAGCCTTATCTTATCACCATATGATGAACATAGCTACTGAAATACATTTACTTAAAAATAGGCACAAATAAAAAAGAAAGCTTCAAGGGTTTAAATATTTTTTTAAGATTTATTATATGTAAATGGACTGTAGCGGTCTTCAGACACCCTAGAAGAGGGCATCAGATCTCATTACACATGTTTGTGAGCCACCATGTGGTTGCTGGGATTTGAACTCAGAACCTTCAGAAGAGCAGCCAGGGCTCTTAACCACTGAGCCATCTCTCCAACCCTAATTTTTTTTTTTAATCTAAAACTTTAAAATGCTTCAGGGAAGCATCGGGGCAAACGAAGAGGCTCCTATAAAGCCGGGGTAGTCTCTCAGCAGCGTCAGCCAAATGCCAAAGCACAGGTGCCTTGTCCTGAGGTAAGCAGTGGCTGCCACTTTTGTAGGGAAGCGACCCTTGGAAAGACCCACAACAGTTTCTGAAAGAACTATCCTAGCAGACCTCATCTGGTGCTGAGAGGCACAGAGAGATAAGTATTGGCATTCTACTGGTAGGAAGCAGGCTGAGATGCCACATGCACAGCTGGTCAAGAGTCACTGAAAAGGACATAGATGTGGTATCGCACATGCTCATTTAGTGGCAAACATTGGAGCTGCGTGCTACAGAGCCTTACATAATATACTAATTACACTCTTCCCCCAAAAACCATGTGATGAAGTTTCAAGATTATCCCTCCACTAATTGCCTTGGTTTAAAGAAATGCTTTTCTCAGTAGAAAAAGAGGAGAAACGTCAGGGAAGCCAACTCAAAGCCTGGGTTACACTTAAACTACACCGGCCATGTGATCACTGGTCCTGTCTGATGTAGCAGAACAAACCGAAAAAGTAAGGAACTAAAACACTGAGCTCAAGAGTTCTTCTGTAAAGTTTTCAGAAGAAAGCAACAGATGGAACTAGGGAGGTGAGCTCCCCATTTTTCAAAGGGCTGAGCAGGAAGATCTAATCCCCACAGATCTTATTCAAAATAAAAGGCGTTTTCAGAAGCCAGTCCAGGCTTGTAGTCCCGGTGCTGGGAGAGCTGAGACAGGAGGATCCTATCTAAGGAGCCAGTCCAGCCTGCTTGATGAGTTGCAGGCCAATGAGAGACCCTGTCTGGAAAAGAAAGCAGAAAGCTATTGAGGGTGTCCTATGGCCTGTTCAGGTTCCTACACAAGCACAGACATGCATTCAAAAGACACACTGGCGCGCACAAACAATATCGCTTCTTAAACGAGTCTCATATTCCAATGATCTAAAAACGCCCACCGGAAGACACACCATGGAGACATCACTCTCAGAGGATCCTGGTCTTGGGGTCTCTTTCTTCGCCCCATGCCTGCCCACCTACACATATGCCACAGTGACCCAGTTGCTGCTAGATTCTTGGGAATTCCTCCAAAGTCTTCCTTGAAGATACCAGCAACTATGAAAACCTCCTTCCCTCCATCTCACCAATGTATCGAGTAAGCTAAAGAGTAGTTAATGAGCTGTCCTCTCCAGAGACCATTCCTTCACAGAGATATAGGTAACAGGCATTCGATAGAATCCAGAGAAGCTCCAGCCAAGGTTTTTGGGCACTTACAAGTCAAGATGACATATGCAGGAAGCACAACTCAAACTTTAATATCTGAGCAAAATCAGCCGGAACCGAGGAGTAACACCCCATGTTCTAATGCTTCTAAATGAGGTAAAACACAAAATAATAATTATCAGGAATCCCGTCCTCCGCTGGCCAAGCAGTCAGCTGTAAAATCCGTACAATCTGATCCAACAGCAATGATTAACAAGCACATGTGTCTCTGTCTCCAACCTCCAGTTCAGGGTCCTGAAAAATCTCTTAGGAGAATCTGTGGTCAATTAGTATAAACATTATTCCCTTAACAAGGAAAGAAATGACTAGTTGAAAGAGTCCTCTCGGTATCGATTCTCGGCCTTTTGTCTAAGATCAAGTGGAAGAGTCCTCTCGGAAGAGAGCTACACATGCTGTTCTGCTTGGAGATGAATACAGAACCAGTGAGACTTTACCAACCACACAGGCAATGGGGCCTCAGGTGCGTTTACCAAATGTCCCCTTTCCATGTTGAGAAATGTCAAGGCTTCAAATGATGACATCCTAACACTCCAAGCCTTGAGCATACTCTGTCTTTGCAAGCTCTCCAGCCCCTTTAGTTCCAGTTTGCCCATTCATCTTGCACATCTGGCCCCATCTTTCCAGCCTCCCCCATCAGTCTAGACCCTAGCCCTCCAGGTGTTAATTTTGCTTTTTCTGCTTTCAAGGTGTCACCCTCAGGCCCACGTCTCCTCATGTCCACCCCCACCCCGCCCCACCCCCACCACATTCCAAGTTGTGTCACCATAGACTGGAGTACCACATCCCCGCTGCTGCCTGGCACACTGCCCTCCACCTGGACCCACTGCTGCCACCCCAATGGCCCATAGAGCGTTCCCTACCTGCATCAGGTCCTCACATAGCCAGATAACTGTCACAGTGAGATTTAACATCTGCCCCATCAGAAGTTCTCATGCACTTAAGTCCTAGCTCCCATTACCTCAAATGTGACTATATCTGCAGACCAGAACTTTAAAGAAGTTAGGTTAAAATGAAAGCATTACAGCTGGATCCTATCCAATCTGACCGGCAGCGTTACACAGAAAAAATAGCCTGTGACACCAGGGGTATGTGTCTACAGAGACTTGCAGAGGACATGGTGAGAAAGCAGCCACCTACAAGCCCAGGAGACACACCTGGAAAGATCCCGTGACACCCTCCTCTTGGACTTCTAACGCCTGCAGAACTGTGAGAACTGTGAGAGATTTATGTTAAGTCTCTGGGAAGGTGTTTTGCTATGGCAGCCATAGTGAACTAATAATAGAACTGCCCTCACCTTCCTTCCCCTATGCCAAAGCTCACCCAGTCCTTAGCAGCCTGTCGCATCAGACAATTCATTCCTATGGAAGTTAAGACAGTTTTTAGGGTACTCCGAAGGCTGTACAAGCACCTAGTTTGGGTAAAAGTTTAATACTTAATGCTCATCACAACAGTAGTTTCTGCCCCACCCTAGATAGCCAGCGATTTCCCTTCCATCTATCTCTCTGGGACTCCTGTAAAACACCGCTAAACCAGCAGCTCTTCCTTCTGCATCTGTGGGCTTGCCTATTTTCCTGTCAGTGGGCTCATGGTTGCTTCGCTTCATTCCTTTCAGGGCTCAGCACTATTCCTGGCCCAGACACGCCACGTTTTGTTGTTCACCCTCATCAGTTAAAGAACACCTGGGCTGTTTTCACCTGAGTCTGAACACCTGGGCTGTTTTCACCTGAGTCTGAACACCTGGGCTGTTTTCACCTGAGTCTGAACACCTGGGCTGTTTTCACCCGAGTTTGACGAGTCTGACATCACACTTCCATCCTAAAGCTTGAACACAGCAGGTAGACTTGGTTCTTAGAAGACAGGCTGCTAAGACTCTCAAAATGCTGTAAGACATCATCGGCAGGAGAAACACCTCATGTTCCATCATCACACAATGAGGTAGAGGTCTTAAATTAATAGCAATTTCTGCAGCAATTTCTACACACACACACACACACACACACACACACACACGATTCATTGTACCTTTCTCAACAATCACAGGCTTTCTGTCCACAATCACCAAGTGTCTGTTATCATAAAGAGCCACACTAGATTGACGTATGCCATTAACAACACGTACACATAAGTCACCATTTCTGTGAGCCTTGATCTATTAAAATTTGTATTTAGGGCTGGAGAGAAGGCTTGGTGAGTAAAGGGCCGACTGTGCAAGCCTGCAAATCTGAGTTTGGATCCCCAGCACCCACCCACAGGTGATGCTGCAGCACGCGTCTGCCGTCTCAGCGTCCTGCAGTGAGACAGACGGGTGCCTGGTGTGCACTGGGGTGAACATGAGAGCCTGTCTCAAACACGGCAGACAGTGAGGACCCACACCCACAGTTGTCCTCTAAGGTCCACACGTGCAACACACACACACACATGCTATATACCATATACACAGATATGTACACGAAGATGACAAAAGAAATATTTCTACTTAGAATCCGGGTTCCTAACAAAATATTGTTTCTCCCTTTGAGTTATTCCAAGAAACTGACAGCAAAGGACCTTTTTTAAAAAAAGAAAGAATAGAAGGCAAGAAGCACTAGTTGTTTATTAAAACTTTTTTTAAAAATGATTTTATAATTTAAAAGGCAGCATAACAGTCACAAACAGAATTATCCCAAATATGCCAAAGAATATTTATTAGAAAATAGAACTGGAATCCAGATGTAAATTAAAGGCACAAGCTTTCGAAGCAGAGGGGCAGAGGGGCAGAGGCAGGTGCATCTCTGTGAGCCTGAGGCTGGTCTGGTCTACCTAATGAGTTCCAGGACAGCCAGGGTTATATAGTGAGACCCTGTTTCAAGAAAACAAAACAAAATAGGGGGCAGGGAGAGAGGCGGGGAATAGAACTAGAATTAAAGATTTCAAATTGCATCTTTAATCCTGGTTTCCAGTCATTCTCTGTTCCATTCCTGCCTAAGACAACATAAATGTCTTTATTTCATACTAAAATAAAATAATATGTAAAATTTACATATTATTTTATTTTAGTATGAAATACTAAACTATACTATACTATGAAATACTAAAGTGTCAACTATAATGAGAAATTATTAGATTGGGCTGTTACAACCCACTGGAAAGAAGGTGTGCTTGGGGAAAAGGGAACCTGAACTGTATGCAAAGCACATTTGCTATGGAGAAACTGCTGGCAAGACCAGACAATTCGGCACAGAGTGGGCCAACATTATTTATTAATTGAAAGTATCTTTTATTTGGGTCTGGAGAGATGGCTCAGTGGTCAAGAACACTGCCCTTCCGGAGGACCAGGGTTCAATTCCCACCACTCACATGACAGCTCACAATCATCTGTAACCCCATTTCCAGGGGACCTGACACCCTCACACAGACAAGCAGTCAGGCAAACTGCCAATGCATATAAAATAAAAAGAAATAAGTCATTAAGAATAAAACCTTTTTTTTCATAGAATATATTCTGCTCACAGTTTCTTCTCCCTGATGTAGTCAGCCAACTCTAATTACTTTTTTTATGATAATTAAGTTAAGTGCTCTGAAAGGGAGACAGCAAACACATGGGTTCAGAGGAAAAGCTAGAGGTAACAGCACACACACACACACACACACACACACTCTGCAGCAGGGCAGGGCCACACAGGTTTCTGCTTCACTGAATTGATTCCAGCATCCAGACTTCCTTGTGCTCAAACATCCTTTAGGGCAAATAACAAATTTCCTGAGTGGGTTTCCTCCCAAAGCAGCAGAGTTGTTTTGACTTTGGGATGCATTTCCCCAAATGCGATTCCATTTCCAAAGCAAGTCCACAGACACCTGTTCCACAGACACACACAGCAGTTTGCAGTTCCTGGAGAAGAGCACAGAGAGGCAATCGCAATCAATCTGCACGTGGTCACTTAGAAGAGCCACGCCCCAGAGACGCCTCCTTGCCATACTTGGGATGTGGGTTGCTTAAATTCACTAACAATGGTCACCTGTTCTCCGATCTCAGCTTGGCCTCTCCTGCTCCCCAAGGAAGCCTTATCCTTCACAGCTGGTGAGCTGCTCTGGGGAGCTGAAAGGGAGCCCAGTTGTCCCAAGTCCACCCCAGGTTCAGGAGTCAGCAAGCACCGCACTGTGACTTTCTGTCACAATGCAGACCCCTTAGTTTAGCAGGGACAGTAATCAAGAACTTTTTCCTCTTCTCTACAGTTGGGTGTTTTTCTCAAAATAAATTTGGGCCCACAGGTTATCCAGGAAGGGATTCAACTGAATGAAAACAGGTGGCTGCTCCCCACCATCCCAGACCCAGAACAGTCTTCACGGATGAGGGATCTATCAGAAACACCCCCGTTGGGTTTGCTCGTACCAAAGCCACAAACTCTACTGGAGAGCCCAAAGCCTCAAAGATTATGATGTCATAATTATGAGCCCAAAGCTCTCACCAGAGTGTCAGCCTTGAATGAGAGACTGTGTGCATTAACTGCACACTTCAGAACTGGTGCCTGGAACCTGTCCTGGGCAGCTCCTAAAGGGGCTCCTACACAACACTTCCTTCAGAATTTTAAAGACTTATTTTATTGTATGCGTGTAGGTGTTCTGCCTGCATGTATACCTGGAGGAATGACTTGCTACCTTGTTCCAGCTAGTACAGAGCAAGCAGTTCCTACAGCAAGCTTTTCTCTCACTCTGCGTGTGATTATCCTATGTCCTTGGGCTAACTACTCCCGAATGTTCCTCAATGGAGTTTCCTTCATTTTTTGTTCCTATTTACCAAGAACGCGGTCCTTGGACGGCAGAGTCTCCGTCAGCATTATGTATTTTGGGTGTTGAACTTTGAGAAGAAAGGACTTCTGCAGCCAGAATGGCATTAGTTATGAGTGTGGTGACGGCTGTCACACGAGGGTACACATACAGCCTCGTTTAGCAAACTCAGAGTGCTTAACTGGGTTTCAGGCCCTGACCTCAGGATTGCAAAAATAGTCCTAACACTCTACAAGATCGGTACTACTCTAATTCCTGTATGTTGATGAAGAAAACTGAGGCATGAGTCATGGGTCATGATGACTAGAGCATGACTGAGAAGGGATACATCTCAACAGGAGGCAGGCAGCCTACCTCCAAAGCCTTGAGCCTGGGCTCCTATAGAAAGCTGCTGAGGGCCATATGTGACCTGGGGACGTTTATGGACTTCAGAGCTGAAGGTTGCTTAGGGATGCGTCTGGAATCCCAGGAGCAGTTTCGGGGTGAGTGGAGTCATATTTCCTGTGTGTATGTGTGTGTCTGTGTGTGTGTGAGAGAGAGAGACAGAGAGAAAAAGAGACAGAGAGAGAGAGAGAGATCTATAATTCTGATTGGAGGAGCTGGATGGAACACTAGCTGCTTTGCCTGTGGAGCCAGGTTCAATTCCCAGCACCCACACCTTGCAGTGCTAGGGTCTCAAGTAACTGCCACACCCAGTCCCAAATGCGTTCTCCAGCAAGGAAGAGGAGCACTTGGCATTTGTACTACACAGTAAGTGTCTGTGACGCCAGTCCACTCTCTATCTCTATCCAAAGCCAAGTGGAGTTATTACTTTCCCTCACCAACAGGAGCGAAGCAAAGCCATTAATGGGGCAATGATGCCCATTTCACTCAGTTCAACTCAGCAATCAGCTTTCCGGACTGTGTGGTCCCACCCAGTCCCAAATCAGCTAAACAAGAAATGACCTTCTCCCTGAGAGAAAATCATAGTCCACACCAGCTCCCTCATTCTTCCTCAAGTCAAGGACCCTCCACCTCTGACTTATGTTCTCTACACCACCCCCAATTCAAACAGTCTCTCCTAAAATACCAGGGAAACATAGATGAAGTAATTAATTAGAGCAGTAATTAAAATACATCTCTTAAAGGTAGGGAAGAGAGCCCAGAGTAACTGATTTTTATGCAAGCCTCAGGGCCTGGATTCTGAACCGCAGATCTCATGTAAAAAGCCAGGCATGAGCCAGGCAGTGGTGGCACACACCTTTAACCCCAGCACTTGGGAGGCAGAGGCAGGCGGATTTCTGAGTTTGAGGCCAGCCTGGTCTACAGAGTGAGTTCCAGGACAGCCAGGGCTACACAGAGAAACCCTGTCTCAACTACACCCCCCACCCCCAGAGAGAGAGAGAGAGAGAGAGAGAGAGAGAGAGAGAGAGAGCCAGGCATGAGGCAGGTGTGGCAGGTGTGGTGGCATGCACTCATAACCAAGGTGCTCAGGTGGCAGAGCCAGCAATATCCCTAGGGCTCATGGGGCAGCCATCCTGGGCTAATCAACAAGCCCCAGGTCCCAAGGAGAGACAGCCTCAAACACAAGTTGGAAAGTTCCTGAGAAATGATACCTTAATCTGACCTCTGACCTGCACACACACACACACACACACACCATCTTTGATAAGAGACAGGAAAGCCATTCATTTCACAGCCAACGTAGGCAAATATGGTGAATAATAAATACCCTCTCATTCTACGGGGCCTCTGCCCTACCTCCCCTACCCCAATTTAGCCTTTCCTGTTCCATAATAAAAAGTACAGTGCCAGGAATTTGATTACCATACAAACCTGAAGGGCCTGTTTCTACTTGGAACGATTCCTGCGATGCTCGCCTCCGTCTCCCACTCACCCCATCTCTGTCCACACCCTGGAGCTCAGCGCTCCCCAGTGGACCTGGGTTTTGCTAATGGCTTCAATCCTAAGCATCGTCTTGTTTTTCTACGTTACATAAGACGGCCTGCAAGAACCCGCCGGGCGTGAACAATGCTATTTTTTTTTTTTCACATGAGCTCACTTGACGCTGGCCGTCACTGATCTTGAAACAGCATTTTCAAAAGAAGTTTATTTTAAATAAGGCACTTCCTGGACTCTTAAAAGCCCGCTTCACGGCATCATTTTTCTGTCTCTCTTAGGAAACTTCTTCTAAGTCAGAAAAGGGTTGTCAACCTCTCTCAACCTTGGTAAAAGTAGCATTTCTTCGGTTGGGTTTAGATGCCTCCCTCATTGGGGGAAGCTTTTTGGCATATTATGGGATGCTTAGCAGGATTCCTGGTCTCTCCACTCAGGCTCTCCTGCCTCCCTGAGTGACAACTTAAAATGTGCCAAGGGTCACTGAGCATCTCTGGGTTGGACCAGTTTTGTAACCCAGAGATGCTTGGTGACACCTAGCCAAAGTCTGGGCATTGTGGTTCACACCTGTAACCCTAGCCTTGGGAAGGAAGGAGGCAAGGTGGATCCTGAACTCACTGCTTAGCTACCCTAGCCTATGTGGTAAGCTCAGACAAATAAAAAGATCTTGCCTCAAAAAAAAAAAAAAAACCAAAAAAAAAAAACAATGAATATCTTAGGAGGGGTGGGTGTGGTTGCCCCATTACACAGTATCTCCATTTCAACTGTGTGTGTGTGTGTGTGTGTGTGTGTGTAAGCTTCTATATCAGTTTCCAGACAACTTTTTAAAAAACTCTTTAGTGCTGTTATTTATCCCTCACCGTGTTCCCTCTTCGACCCTGCCCTTCCTCCCCTACCCCAACTTAACCTTTCCTGTTCCATTATAAAATACACAGTGCCAGGAATGGGTTACGTCGTCTGGAGTTGTTGGCCAGTGAGATCCCACAGACATCCATTACAGACTTTTGCTGATGCGCTTGGTTACCATAGAAAACTCTTCTGCATAAATAAGACCCTTTTGCAGAAGGCAGAGCATACTTGAGTCACCTAACAGAGAAGTCAAGCCGGTGTTAGCCTGGACGCTTCATTCCCACTGGCTAGACTTCATAGTGCTGGGAGGTGACATCCACACCGTCAGAGAAAGAAAGGGATCCTCACTCTTGAGCAGCTGGGAACCGTGCAAGGCCAAGAGTAACCGGCTGCACAGGGCGTGCCCACCGGCACAACAGGGACGCAGCATCATAGGAGTAACCAACCACTCTCTGCTTGGATTTGAGTGTTCCCTGCAATAAGAAATCCATCCATACCTGGCACCACGAACCAATAGGCAGGTCACGGATCCTAAAGGAGAACCTACTACTACTATTCTGCTAAATGATAGAGTGTTAAATTGACTCCTGATGACTTATCCTTATACTCACAGATTCGTGCATCTCTCAACCCTTATCAGAGAAGCTTCTATTTGCAATTGATGGTGATTAACATAGAGATGCATGGGCTGGAGAGATAGTTCATTGGTTAAGAACACTGATTGCTCTTCCAGAGGTCCGGAGTTCAATTTCCAGCAACCACATGGTGGTTCTGTAATGGGATCTGATGTCCTCTTCTGGTGTGTCTGAAGACAACTACAGGATACTTGTATACATAAAATAAATAATTCTTTAAAAAAAAAAAACATAGAGAGCCACTACTGACCAACATGCAAGACTGTTAGTCATAAGAGACTGCAGGATGCTCAGCCCTAAGTGGACATCTACACCCCTCCTCCCAAGGCTAAGGGATCATTGTAGAAGAGGGGAAAGAAGGAGTATAAGAGCCAGAAGTGATGGGTGACTACAGGGAAACAGTATGTTTTGAAAACAGCCATGTAGCTACATATACAAACTCAGAGCAGTTGTGTCAGTGTGTATAAGATCTTTACAAGCCCAAGGCCAAAAGCCAGCATTAAGAGAGCATGCAATCTCATGTCGAGGCATGGAGCTATTGACCACTGCTAGCTGGGACAGGGGCAGTCAGGTTTCTCTAAAAGTACAGACTCTGGTAAGTTAACCATGCTCCAGTCGATGTTCACACACCCATCAGGGCAGCACAAATTGGTCTTGATGGATTTAATGAGAATAAGTAAGAACACAAAGGAAGGAAGAACTGGCTATGGTGGTGAGTGGATACGATCAAAACATATACAGAACTGTAAAAGAACTAACAAAAAAAAATTTTTAAAAAAGGTGGTGGCACCTGAGGAAAGATACCTGAGGGTTTTTGTTTTGGGTCTTTTGCTGTTGTTTTTGGCTTGTTACTAATTAGCCTCAAATAGCGACATGCTTTCAAACATCTGGTTTCTTTCAACAACTATTCAGTGGAGATGTTTGCACAAAGAAAGCTAAGTCAGATCAAAAAAGTCCATTCTTCATAAAGGGGCTATTAGGCAAGCTATCAGACAGGTCAAAGCAGTGTATGTGTGTGTGTGTGTGTGTGTGTTGGATGTCTGTGTGTATGTGGTATGTGTATTTTCATGTGTGTGTATGTACATGGTGTGTATTTTTGTGTACGTGGTATGTGTGTATATGTGGTGTGTGTGTATATGTGCATATGTGGTGTGTGTGTGTGTGTTGGAAGGAGGGACCAGAAGATGGGCTGCTGGACTGATGGTTTTTACAGCTACCATACAGGTGGGAAGAAAGACCCAGTAAGGTCTGAGCACAACCATGGCGCTATTATTGCTACCAAGATTCCAATGTCTTCCTTGAATAATCATTCTTGAGATTATTTGAATCTTTAATTTCCACAGTTCACAAAATTCCATATTAAAAGGCTTCCCCCCCCTTATTTCTATGTATCTTTGTCTTACTTTATTGAGTGACTTGTTACATTTATAATTTTTAAAGCAGAATCTAGTAAGTATGTATGTTTTAGTTCCCCCTGATGATAATATAAATCACTCTTAGTGGCTTATTTATTATCTTACAATTCTGAGGGTCAGAAGTAGAAAATGAGAAGGCAATTTATATAAATAAATCATATGTGAAGTATGGATACATGAATTTGTTTTACTACAGCAACCATTATCAATGTGCAACCAGTAAAAACACATGAACACACACACATACACACACACACACACACACACTGTCCCATTTCCTATCTTCACAGAGGCTGCTTTCCTCCATCAGCACCAGATTCTCATCTAAGATCCTGCATCCCCAGGCCAGCTTCCTGGGTTGCACAGCTCACCTCCTGTCTACAGGCTGCTATAATAAAGCATCCCTTTCTCTTGTCCCACTACTCCAGAGCTCCAGGGCAACACAAACCACACATGGGTCACTGTGTGGACGGCCACAAGAGCTGGAAAAGTATGATGGAGTCCCACAAGCGAGTCACTCCACTTTCTGGTATAAACATCCATTTCTTAGCTAATAGACCCAAGTCCATGGGAATCTGACTGCATCAGGTGTGCCCTCACAGATGCCCAGCCAGGTATGCTAATACACTCCTGCACCCCTGCCCCCAGCAATTCACCCTGCCTCAGAAATAGCTTTAACCTGGGTCTTGAGAGATGGCTCAGTAGTTTACTGTTCTAAAAGACTTGAGTTCAGTTACTAGCACCCACATGGTGCTATTTTCAATTGCCTATACCTGTAACTCCAACTCTGGGGGGACCCAATATTCTCTTCTGGCCTCTGTGGGCAACCGCACTCCTATGTACATATCCCTATACAGACACGCATAAATACAAATAATTAAAAATAAACATAAATCTTAAAAAAAAGACTTAGTCATTAAATGTCAAGTTAGCTCGCTGCCTGTGAATCTGCTGATGAAAGAAAGGAACAGGTCAGAGGGCACTGAGGGAGAGGAGAATGCTGGGAGAGACTGAAGCTGAGGTGTTCACTTCCAGAAGCCTAATGTCAACATGGAATTAGATACATATGTATATCTGCAAATCTGGATTCAAACATCCCTGGGAAGGATATCGAAATGTGGACTTTCCTCTAGACCTTATTAGTCAGTTTTTCATCATTTATTTAAACACCTGTGATAAGAGACCTGCATAAAGAAGAGATTCCTTTCTTTAAAAAAAAAAAAAGATTTATTTATTATATGTAAGTACACTGTAGCTGTCTTCAGACACACCAGAAGATGGTGTCAGATCTCATTACGGATGGTTATGAGCTACCATGTGGTTGCTGGGATTTGAACTCTGGACCTCCGGACGAGCAGTCAGTGCTCTTACCCTCTGAGTCACCTCTCCAGCCCAAGAAAAGATTCCTTTACCTGCCTGTTTGGTTGGCTAAAAATGCAAACAGTAAGATGCAAACACTGGTGATGGTCCCGCCCCACCCCCAAACCAATGGGAGTTAATATTCTAAACAGGAAGCCAGCATTGGATAAGGTTCAAGTATTTCCAACACCCCCCTAGAATTCCCTAGAGTCCTGTGAGAAATATCCTAATTCTGTTCAAGGGCACAACATTAACGGACCTAGAACACTCTGCAAGGCCCCAGTCCTCAAAGATTCCCTTCCACCTCCCAGCATCACCACCTGAAGAAAGAAGCTTCTAGCACAGAGACTGTTGCGGGGCGGGAATCACTTCTAAGCCACAGCACCTGTGTACACTGGAACTACACTCTGCCTAACTGACTACAACACAAACCACCCAGGCCCAGGCTAAACTAAACGCAGTGAATCACATGAACAAAGACATCAAAGGAGAGGAGAGGAGAGGAAAGAAGTGATGACAGAGTGGGAGGGGCCTGAAAGAGAATAGTTGGGTCACGTGACATAAACAAAACTGGAAAAATCTAAAGTTTTGTTGAAATTATCAGCATACCATTTTATGTGTATAAGTGTTTTGCCTGCATGTGTGTCTATGCACCACGTGTGTGTCTAATACTTTTTAGAGGCAAGATGAGAACATTGGATCCCTTGGGCCCAGAGTTATAGACAGTTGCGAACTGCCATGTGGGTGCTGGGAATTGAACGTGGGTACTCTGGGAGAGTAGCCATTGCTCGTAATTGTTGAGCCATCTCTCTAGACCCAAAAGAACAATTTTTTAAAAAAATGAAAACTAAGGCCAGGCAGTGGTGACACACGTCTTTAATCCCAGCACTTGGGAGGCAGAGGCAGGCAGATTTCGGAGTTCAAGACCAGCCTGGTCAAGGACATCCAGGACTATATAGAGAAACCCTGTCTCGAAAAACCAAAAAGAAAAAAAAAATAAAGAGAAAAAGAAAAAGAAAAATAAAACTAAAACAAACTAGCATGATATCTGTCTACAATGGCTTGCTTCTGTGAAGCTACATTTTCTATGTTTCGCATTTGTTTGATAACATTATTATTTCTTGGCCAAAACTAAATCACATTTAACTTCACTGTAAGAATCTGGGCCTTAAATTATTTAAGTACTAATCACTTAAAAAATATTAGATTAGGGGGAAAAAAAAACCTTTAAATTCCACTGGATATGCACAAGATCCAAGTTTACAAATATTAGCTAAACTTCAAACAAGCTCTGCATTCAGCAAGATATGTTAGTTTGTAATTTCCCAGTGTGCTGAAATCAATGGTAATCTATGTAAGCTGTGTAAAAATGGAGGCTTCAGAAAAGGGCTGATCCCTGAGATACACACACACACACACACACACACACACACACAACACAAACATGCATGCATGCAGGCAAGAAAATGAGAGAGCAAGAGACAGAGACAGACAGACAGGCAGACAGAGACAGAGCCAGAGCAAGATGTTGAAAGTATGACAGCAAACAACCATGTAAATGAAGTAACAATAGAGAAAGAAAAAAACACATGTACTGTGTAGAAATCCACCAATAACTGCTGCTCCTTCACTTTTTCTACAACATAAAATGTAACAAATTTCTTCCCTGAGGCAGATTTTCCAAGGCAGGAGTATTCCCAAGGGCAGGCTCTCTCCTCTTGAATAGTTTAACCACCAGGAAATCTTCTAAGCACTGACAGCCGCCTCTGAACTCTACACATCAGCCCATACCTTCTTGGGCCTTCTCAGCTGGGGCTGTCACCATGGAAGCCCGCATCCCATGACAGCCACTAAAATGAGCAGTGGGCATGTGTGCCGTCCCAGGGGATAAGTTTAGTTTCTCAACTCGTCTAATCGGTGTCTAACTTAGGGAAGAGCACATTATTAAGGCGCTGTTGTAAGCAATGGATCTGATCTAACTGATGTAACAGTGACACCCTGGCCCGTGGCCAATGCAGGATCCCCAAAAGGCTGTCCTGAATGACGGTGCTTACTCGGACGGCCATATGTGGTTCTGTTCTTTATAAATCACTGACGTCCCTTATTTTATAACACCTGGACTCACCAAACAGCTGGTTACTGGTTGTTTGCCTGACAAAACCCAGCAAAGGAATTTACCACTTGGGACATAATTAGGGTCTCCTAGCAGTGGCAAGGGAGAGAAACGTTGCTAAGGAATGAGAAAATAAACAAGTAGATGAAGTATGTTCATTCACCGAGGGAATTTTCTGTATCGAGCTACCTTTAGAAGCAAAGGTTGGGTTGGGGCAAATTCAAACCAACAGTGAGCAAGATGTCTTAGATCTAAATGACATATCTCAATGGGGCTAAGCTGCTGGGGCCAGGTGACAGTCATTCATATCTGACAGTGTCACGGTAGCGTGTAATAGTCTATCAGTCATCCAAGGCTCCACTACCAATTAGGAGTCCTCTCGCTGTTGGGTATGACTTCCTTGAGTCAAGAGTGCATCGAACACAGAAAGCAGTAGACAATGATGAACTCAATATATTAATAAAGGTGATCTTCAGCTAGTAGGTAACATCCAAAACTGACACTGTACGCTGAAAACATAAGCCAAAAATGTCAGTATTTTTCATTTGTGAATGTATATGTGCCTACATGACTTTACACACACACACACACACACACACACATATACACACATATGCACTTCCCAAGATAATGATTTGAATTCAATCCTGGGTCAAAGTGTCACAGAAGGAACTGGCTCCCAAAGGCCATTTCCTGATCTTTGTGTGTACATTGCTTATGCAGGTCTGTGTGCAGGCACACACAATTGAAGACATTTCAAAGACACATGTCACTGAAAATACTCATACTGACCTACAAAGAGCTCAGCCGTGACTCCTGTCCCTGGAGCCCTAATACGATGAGTCAGCAAGGAAGGTAACCTACATGTCGGCAGGACCTTCCTCTAAATCGATGCCCAGGACAGGATGATGCTTATTAAGACGGGGCAGCAACGTCAGGCTCCATGCTGGATTCAAACAGACGACACCATAGGCTCCTCGCCTCTTTAAAATCTAATGGAGCTTACGAGTCCCACTACCTCTCCTTTCATCTCACACCTTCTCAGAGGCACAGCCATGATTGTGGCCGCCTGTGACGCCTCATGGCCCCACAGAGAGCTGGGGCTCCGGCTGTGTGCTTTTTTTCACGTCATCTTACCTTAACGATAACAACGGTAGCGGTAGCGATAGCGGTGGCGGTGGCGGCACACGTTCTCATCTCAAGCTGTGGCAGAAGGCTGACAGCTAAATTATATTTCTTTGACTACCACTGTAAGTCCTTAGGGATTGGAAAATTCGATCCACTGCAGAGCGGACTATAAATAGCACCTTCCCTTCCTGCCACCTCCAGTATGAAACCAGCAACTACTAAAAAGCACTCCGGATCCTAGTGTGAGTCTTCCCTAGCTGTGAGACAGAGGGAAGGATGGGGACATTTGAGACAGGAAAGCCCAGGAGGTCACTGAGCTTTCCTGGCTGGGGGGTAGTGGTGGTGGTGGTGGTGGTGATGATGATGATGGTGATGATGATGATGATGGTGATGGTGATGATGGTGATGATGATGAAAGGCAAGAAGGGTGGGGGACACTTCATAAGTACATGGTTTTGGCCAAGTGATCCACCATCCTCTTTATAACTCAGAATGATCTCCATGACCCACTCGTGGATTAATTAGATTAACCATGAAGAGGGGGCAACACGATAGAAGGGGGAGGTTCTTGGTCTTTCCACTGTTGACATTAGAGGTCAGAATCCTGTCATAGAGAACGACATGTAAACTACTGAACAGCAATCCTGGCCTCCACCTACCAGATGCCATAGCACCTTCCAAGGCTAGGGCTGTCACAAATGCCTAGAGGGAACAACACAATGGGCCCTGTGATGGTTTAAAAGGAATGGCCTTCATAGACTGCATTTGAATGCTTGGCTCATAGGGGGTGGAACTATTAGTAGGCATGGCCTTGTTGGGATGGGTGTGGCCTTTTGGAGTGGGTGTGGCCCAGTTGGAGGAGGTGTGGCCTTTTGGAGTGGGTGTGGCCTGGTCGGAGGAGGTGTGGCCTTGTTGGAAATGGGTGTGGCCTAGTTGGAGGAAGTGTGATGCTGTGGGGGCAGCCTTTGAGATGACATATGCCCAACCTACACCTAGTGTGATAACATGGTCTCCAGTCACCTGCAGATCAAGATGTAAAAACTCTTGGCTCTGCCAGCACCATGTCTGCCTGCAGCTGCCATGCTTCCTCATAAGAGATAATGGACTGAACCGCTGAACTCCAAGCTAGCCCCAATGAATTGTTGTCCTGTATAAGAGGTACTCTGGTCATGGTGTCTCTTCATAGAAATGAAATGCTAAGACAGGCCTCTAGGTGAGAACCGCTGTACAAGGTCCTTAATAAATACATATATACTTTCCCCTCATTTCTTCTCAGATTTCTGAAATTAAGAAACCGGGAGGCCAGGCGGTGGTGGCACACGCCTGTAATCCCAGCACTCTGGGAGGCAGAGGCAGGAGGATTTCTGAGTTTGAGGCCAGCATGGTCTACAGAGTGAACTCCAGGACAGCCAGGGCTATACAGAGAAACCCTGTCTCGAAAAAAAAAACAAATAGAAAGAAAGAAAGAAAGAAAGAAAGAAAGAAAGAAAGAAAGAAGAAAGAAAGAAAGAAAGAAAAGAAAGAAAGAAAAGAAAGAAAAGAAAGAAAAGAAAGAAAAGAAAGAAAAGAAAGAAAGAAAGAAAAGAAAGAAAAGAAAGAAAGAAGGAAGGAAGGAAGCCGGGGGAATTATTCCAGACTCTTCTTTCTTGCCTGATAAGCGGTAACCAAATCTAATAGCGTGTATGTGTCTTCAAATGCCCTCACCCCCTCCATACCTCCCACCCTCATCACCACCATTCAGCTAGGACGACAGCTCCCTGATGCTCTATGACTCTCTCACTTAAATCTACTCTCCCTGGTTGTCTTAGGGTTTCACTGCTGTGAACAGACACCATGACCAAGGCGACTCTTATAAGGTCAGCATTTAATTGGGGCTGGCTTACAGGTTCAGAGGTTCAGTCCATTATCATCAAGGTGGGAGCATGGCAGCATCCAGGCAGGCATGGCGCAGGAAGAGCTGAGAGTTCTACATCGTCATCTGGAGGCTGCTAGTGGAAGACTGGCTTCCAGGCAGCTAGGATGAGGGTCTTAAAGGCCACACTCACAGTGACACACCTACTCCAACAAGGCCACACCTACTCCAACAAGGCCACACCTACTCCAACAAGGCCACACCTACTCCAACAAGGCCACACCTACTCTAACAAGGCCACACCTCCAGATAGTGCTACTCCCCAGGCTAAGCAAGTACAAACCATCACACTGGGGCTCCACGGTAAGTTTTATCTCTGTATTGATTCGTTTATTTGTCCAGCCCCACTGGAGCTGAGCACATGCTATGTCCCTAAGCTACATCCCCAGGACCCAGCGTAAACTTGAGAAAAACTTAAACCTCAACAGGTTCCTCAGTGTACCTCAAAAAGCAATCAAGTCCCAGTCACTTCCTGAGGCCCACAAGGCCAACTTCATAGACTGGCCTCCAGACTACCCCTCAGCTCTCAACTCCCCAACACAATACAGCCTGAAGCTTCCACTCCTGGAACCAGAATGTGTTGGTTCAAGTCCTGCCCCTGATACCTACTACCTTGCTTATTTAACCCCTTTGTGTCTTGGTTTCCCCAACTGCAAAATAAGATATCAGTACCTAGCCAGGTGGTGGTGGTGCACACCTTTAATCCCAGCACTTGAGAGGCAGAGGCAGGCGGATTTCTGAGTTTGAGGCCAGCCTGGTCTACAGAGCAAGTTCCAGGTCAGCCAAAGCTACACAGAGAAACCCTGTCTCAAAAAACCAAAAAAAGATATCAGTATCCATCTGAAAGCTCTATTGTAAATATTTCAGCTCATTTAAAAATGTTTTAATGGGCAAAATCACATTTACTGTGTATGACTTAAAATATGCATAAGTTGGGCTACACTGAGCTAAATTGAGCTTCACTACTTTCAAGAATGCAATACGTATTTTATGCACACAGGTGCACTGCACCTGTACATGGGTGCACCTGCCTACAAACATACAATGAGTAAACGTAGCACACTGTTACTAACTATATTTGGTAGACAACTGATGGGTTCATGTCTGATACAGAACGCATAATATATAACTGCATTATAGCAGACCAGTAAGCAGCACCTTCCATGGCCTCTGCATCAGCTCCTGCCTCCAGGTTCCTGTTCTCCTTGATTTCCAGTCCTGACTTCCTTTGATGATGAATAGCAACGTGGAAGTATATGCTAACTTTCGTTTGGTCATGGTGTTTCATGACAGCCACAGAAACCCCAAGACAGTGAGCTGGTCCCAAATTTCCATCTTTGTCCATTTTCCAGGAAATGGGTGAGGAATCAAGGAGAACCAAGAACAGCTAGACTCCCATAATTGCAGCTGCTGGGGCATTTACTCTTACTTAATGATCAAGTATAGGCATCAGTCTTCAAAGCCTGGCACCTAGCTTTTGACTCCTCTTCATAGCTCAGACCCTGTACTGGCTGGCTTTGTGTGTCAACTTGACACAGGCTGGAGTTATCACAGAGAAAGGAGCTTCAGCTGGGGAAGTGCCTCCATGAGATCCAGCTGTAAGGCATTTTCTCAATTAGTGATCAAGTGGGGAGGGCCCCTTGTGGGTGGTGCCATCCCTGGGCTGGTGCTCTTGGGTTCTATAAGAGAGCAGGCTGAGCAAGTCAGGGGAAGCAAGTCAGTAAGAAACATCCCTCCATGGCCTATGCATCAGCTCCTGCTTCCTGACCTGCTTGAGTTCCAGTCCTGACTTCCTTTAGTGATGAACAGCAATGCAGAAGTGTAAGTTGAATAAACCCTTTCCTCCCTGACTTGCTTCTTGGTCATGATGCTTGTGCAGGAATAGAAACCCTGACTAAGACAGACCCAAAAGGGCCTGTGGAGCCATTTGTCTCCTTAACTCTGCAGATGCTTCTGGGAAACTCAGATTACAATTGACGCCCCCCCCCCAACTAATCTTTGTGGAGAGATGGGTCAGTGGTTAAGAGCACCAACTGGTCTTCCAGAGGTCCTGAGTTCAATTCCTAGCAACCACATGATGGCTCACAACCATCTGTAATGGGATCCGATGCCCTCTTCTGGAGTGTCTGAGGACAGTGACTGTGTACTCACATGCTTACAATAAATAAATAAATCTTTTTTAAAAAAAAAATGCTTGTTTTGGATTTTGCTTTACTGGGGTCCTGCTATTTAACCTGCACTGCAACTAGAGATCCCTCTGACTCGGTCTTCAGAACTTCAGGTGTTCACGCCACAGATGGCTTCTCTCCACACACTTGGATTGCTGTTGCCCATCATGAAGACCACAACCACATGGACAGGGGGTGGGTGGGGGGTGGGGGGTGGGACGGGGAGAAAACCGATGCAGACAATCTGTCTTCTAATCTCCTCACACATGCATGCATGTATATGCGAGCTTTCACCTCAGTTAACAAGAAGCTCACAGACTTCTGTTTCAAAAAAGTCACAAAACAAGGCTAGAATGCCAGAAACAGAGAAATAGCTCTTGACCAAGGAGCCCAAGTGTTTCAGTTCTGCATTCTGTCAAAGTCTGATGGGGTGGTGGCTGCACAACCCTGCGAGTGTGCTTAATATCACCCCTGCTTAAATATGGTCCTCACGGTCGATTCTGTGCTATATTGTATTACAGGGTAAAAATTCCTTTAAAAACCGAGATAGGTGACTGTAGGAAAAGGTAGATGGTAGCACAGTCGCCATCTAGGGAAGAAACCACTTATGAAATGCAACAGAAAAGCAAGGCGACTTCTACTTCCCCCATAGCAGTCCAATCTGAAAGTTGTTGCAAGGCAGAAAGCAGTGCAGAGGAGGAGCAGCACAGACAGACCTGATGCTAAGACCCAGAATTCCTCTGTGGCAGAGCCTTCACCTGAACTGAGACAAGAACATGCTACTCTGCCAACAAAGTCATGTTCTCCTAGAACCAATCTAACCAGAGACCTAATATCACTTGGCGCTTTTCATTTCAGATGATCAATCTTCAGATCCCAAATTCATGCCGAAGTGGACTCAAGGAGAGGAACTCTGACAGTGTCCATCCTGCCCACGGACAGCTATAGAGACAATGACCGGAGGGACGGCATATTATTAGACAGATTTGGGAGGAACCATAGCTGTCAACAGGTGACCAAGGCCAGCGGCTGGCTCCTTTGATTCAGCCAACCACTCCACGCATGTTCTCTCATCCCTACCTTCATTGGATGTGCTCAGTTGTCCTGTTTTGTCTTCACTGATATAGGGTATATGTCATAAGGAATAAGTCTATCACGAGTTACCAAGAAATTAAAAAGAACAAAACCCTCCCATCACGTATGAGAGAAGTACAGTATTGGTGAGAGCATTATCAGCCGCAGAGCCTTACAATAGGAGGTGAGTGTCTGGGGTGTCTTCCCTGAAGAAAGAAAGCGTGAACTTAACTTCCAGTGAAGCTGAAGTACTTGCTTTTCATTCTTATTCTTGTTCTTGTTCTCTCTCTCCTGTTGCGTGCTCTCTCTCTCTCTCTCTCTCTCTCTCTCTCTCTCTCTCTCTGTGTATGTGTGTGTGTGTGTGTGTGTGTGTGGTGGTGGTGTGTATGAGTGCACTTGTGTGTTTCATCTTCCCAGGCCCATGCCAAGGGCATTCTGAACCTGGAATGAGTAAAGGGGCGGACCACAGGGCGGCACAGCTGACTTGGGCAAAGCTCCAATGGCACAGTAATAGAAACCATCCCAGTCCCTCCTTGACACATTCGCTGAGAGATGAGCAGATCTAAGCCTTTGTGCACCAGAGGGACACAGAGTGAGACTTCCTGCACAATTGTGGCAATGAAAGGTCCTTAATCTTAAGAGAAAGCCACAGGAAGCCATTCTCTCTCCTCTCCAAGCAGTATACAAAGAGACTGGCTCCGACTGCCAGTGGCTACTACCCTCAGATAAAGAAGGCCTCTGAAAAGAGCAGGATTATGGATGGCAGAGCAGAGCAAAGAGCTCCCACAGTTTCCTCATGACATCACTGGGTTGGCAGACCTGACCTGGGAGTATGTTCCCTAAATGGCATGAGTCGTGAATGTGCTGTTACAGTTCCGGGGACAGCTATAGCAATCTGCCATCATGCTTAAGTAACACAGCATACAATTAGAGACTGGCCAACTCAGACCCCAAAACTGCATGACACTGTCAACTGTAGCCTGTAAGCAGGGAGACTGGGAACTAGGAGGGGAAAAACAGAATCCACCAACAGACTACACATACACAAACTGGAAGACAGACGCATCCTCTTTCAGAAATAAGAGTCAGCTGAGGTAGGGCTCTGATTTGTCTCAGATTAGAAATAGTGCAGTATTTGTCAGCTCCACCCTTTTGTTTGGGAAGGAAGGCTCTCTAGGTCACACCCAACACTTAAAGGGCATTAGCTGAAAGGCAAAATAAAGAGCTTCTGACCACTTAGATATTTATGTAAACCGAGAGAGCAAATTCTGTTGTGCACACATCATTAGAACACGAAATTACTTGAAGGATGCGGTGGTGCATGTAAGATCCGAGTTATTTGGAAGGTTGAGGCAGGAGGATCGCTTTGGCCTTTGAGTCCCAAAGCCAACTTGGGCAACAAGATCCAAAATGTAATTAAGCCAAAGCTAGGCCAATGCACTGAAGTAGATTTATATTAAGAGATGTAACTCCAGACCTGCCTGGCAGTGGTGGCACACGCCTTTAGACCCAGCACTTGGGAGGCAGAGGCTGGGAGATCAAGGCCAGCCTGGTCTACGGAGTGAGTTCCAGATGGCACCACCCTGTCTCAGGAAAACAAAACCAAACAAACAAAACAAAAAACCTCCAGACCTAAGAAAACAAACTCAGAGACAAACTCAAGTTAGATCCCAGCCCATAATCTTCACAGAATACTCCAAAAAACTTTCAGAGAGCAGAGAATTAAATCATCTTCATGTAACTGTCATGCATAGAAGGACATTCATAGAAGGACAGAAACACAAAGATCAAGTGTCGTGGTGGAGAAAATGTCTGTAAAAATATCCAGTTTACCAGCCAATCCTGTATCCTTTCTCCTGCCAGCTGGGGAGCTCCAGGCTGGCAAAGAGCTGACCTTGGTACCCTTGGTAAAGAGCACAAGGCAGGGCCTTGATAAACACGAGTCCAACCGAGCAAATATCATATCTGTATTCGTACCAAAGTGAGCTTATTGTTTTTTTACCTGAACCTTGAAGCACAGGCTTGTGGAGGGGGTGGGCATTTTCTAGTTTCCTTTTATATATGACTTCTATCTCCTTAAATATTAAATTTGAGATTAACCTCTAGCAATCATACATATTTATGGACACAGTTACTCAAACACAGCCTGTGATTGCAGCTACGAGGACATTGCAGGGACCCATCCAGGTCATTTCCATCTCTCTAACATTGCTTTTGTGTTCAGAGTCTTCAAGTTCCTCTCTCTTTAGTTATTTATAAAATACATAATAAGTTCTTATGAACTGTAGTCACCACAAATCCCACAGTTCTGCCTTATTTTTAAACTTATAAAGAAAAAAAAAAAGAAAGTATCTCATAAAAACAAAGTACAAGCAGGTAACAAAGAAAATAATTCTTTAAAAATTATCTGTAATTCCTTTGCTAAAAGCTAGATCTATCCAGCTGGGATATCTCTAGTCATTTTTCTTTCTTCCCCCTTCCCTTTTTCCCTCTAACTCTGGCCCCTGCTCACTCCCGCCCCCGCTAGCCATTTTTAATATGTATAAACTTTTCTTTTACAACGGAATTCTATTGTATCAGTTTTATAGGCCTCTAGGTGTCATTTCCAAAGATGTTATTACTAACATCTCCATATCAGTCAATATTCGTCAATGCTACCTCCTACCCACAGCCCTGACTTACTGACTCTTCTCAGCCTCCTTCTGGAAGTGAGGCCAGGAAAGCTCTCACCCTGGGCTCAATATGTCCTTTTTGATTAAGGTTCACTGGAAGCTAAGACATGACTGCAAGGCAGGCATGCCAAATGCCAGCTTCTCAAGAATCAACCAAAAGGTACCCTAGAGCCCACAATCAACATGGAGAGGTCAGCTCAAAGAGCCACTGAACTTGCGTCTCTTCTAAAGCAGTGGTTCTCTACCTTTCTAATGCTTCGACCCTTTAATACAGTTCCTCGTGATGTGGTGGCCCCAACCCCCACAACATTAAACTATTGTCATTACTAATTCCTAACTGTGATCGTACTGTTATGAATCATAATATAAACATCTGATATGCAGGATATCTGATATGTGAGCCCTGAGAACCCCTGCTTTAGAGTTAGCAAGACTAAGTTAGGAACTGGGCATACCCAGTTCTGTCAGGAGGGTGCTTGCCTTGCAAGCAGGAGGTCAAGGGTTAGCCCCCAGGACACTGGGAAGCAGGCTTGGCGGAGAGGGGAGAGTAAGGGAAAAGAAACGAGAAAGGCAGGCCAGGGATGGAGGGGTAAACTTAGTGGGAGAGCACGTACCTAGAAAGACCCTGGATTCACATCTTAGACACAAAATCCACAGATATATACAACTAATGCACCCAGCAAAAACTCTTCAACTCAAGACTCCCTGAACTTCTCAGTGGTGATGTCTCAAACACTTGCCAAGTTGTGCATATAAAACTAAGGGCTGGAAAGATGGTTCTTTCAAAGAACCTGACTTCAGTTCCCAGTACCCACAGGGTAGCTCACAACCATCTGTAACTCCAATCCCAGAATATCCAATGCCCTCTCCTGACCTCTGCAGACATCAGGCATGCTTGTGGTACACATACATACCTGCAGACAAAACACCCATACAAACAAATACATACATGCATTGTAAATAAATAAGTAAAAAAGAAAATCTGCTTAGCTTTGCTTTGAAACCTTCATAGCCAGGCAGTGGTGGCATACGCCTTTAATCCTTGCACTTGGAAGGCAAAGGCAGGTGGATCTCTATGAATTCAACACTAGCCTGGTCTACAAAGCAAGTTCCAGGACAGCCAGGGCTACATGAGACCCTGTCAAACAGGACACATGTGTTCTGCCTGGGAGACAGGAAGCAGAAACACACATAAAGCACTCAAACACTATTCCCACCTGACTTCAGCTGGCTGAAAACCTCCAGTACCTAGAGCCCTGACCAACTTTCACGGAACTGGTTGGGTGCCACTCACACCCACAGCAGGAGATTTCCGACAGTGTGTCCTTCTTACGTGGGACCGCTGTCCCAATGAGCCCTTTCATGTCCCAAGTCCAGATGGACAGCACATCACAGCATCTTTCAACCAAAAGAAAAGAAAACATCTCGGAGAGGCCCTTTTTCTCTTGGAGAGTAGAAGACATAAAGAGAGTCCACACTCCCTCTGAGGATGCCAGCCTGCCAGCCTGCCTGCCAACAAGTCACCAAGCACTGAATGTGATGAGTCTTAGGGAATCTGAGTGGCTTGACTCTAGACTTGGTGAGTTTTGAATCAATACATGGCTGCAGTCAGGGACAAAAAGTCAACTGAAGTGTCAAATTCAAACTAGTTACCCAGATATGTGTGGTGGGGGCAGCTTTTCTCACTTAGAGTATTACAGAAACAGTCAGCAGTTGGGCCATTTGAATTGAGAGCAACCCTAAATAACTATGATAGAAGTCTAGACAGGTACATTCACCAGCTTCAGTTAGAGCCTGACTACAGGCATGCACTGGGAATCAAGAATCTCTTTAGCAGGGCTGGTGATGCAGCTCATTTGGAACAGTCCTTACTTAGCATTGAACAAAGCCTTGGGTCTGATCCCTAAAAGACATGTGGCAAATGCCTAGAGTCCAGCAGGAGGATTGGAAGTCCAAGGTTGTCCCAGGCTCCACAGTAAATTAGAAACTAGATGAGGAGACAAAGAACCCTGAAACTATGTTTCGAGAAAAAAAAAATCTGTTTAGCAACCAAGACTAGGAGTGATATTGGTAATCAGTTCCTCGGTGACAAGAAATTACAGGAAGGCTCACATAACCAGAAGCATCAGACAAAGAAGGACAGGCAAAAAAGACCTCTGTGTGCCAGCACATCTCTCTCCTGAAATTGTTTGTATACAATTCTTTTCCCCTGGGGAAAGACAACATTGAAAACACTCAGAAAACTGCTGGTCTCTGCTGCTGTATCCATTGAGACTCTGCCCTCTGGATGTTTTTACTAAATATCTGATTTTGTTTTTTTACAGAATATATTGGTTTCCAAATCTAGTTTCTATATATTTAATCTCTAAATTATGCTCTCATTTCTCTATTCTACCAACAAGCAGAGCTCAAAGTAACAGTAAACAGTACAAATATTGCCACCTATAGTCAGAAAGCGAGAGTATCCATTTGTACTGCCACCTGCAAGAGAAACACTGTAACAACAGAAGTGACTTTCAATTCATCCTCCCCATGCCCGTCATCAATCCCAATACTGGATTAGTTGTTACTGTCCATTCTTCTTAATGCCAGATGGTCAAGAGCCAGAAGTGGCGGCACACTAGCACAGTCTCAACTGCTAGAGACAGAAGCTGAGAGAATGCAGGCCAGAGGTTCAGGGTATACCTCTATCAAACTCTTAAAAACAAAACAAAACAAAACAAAAAACCAGAATGACAAACTCATCTAACCAAACATCTGCAACATAGAAACTGAAATCTTGTGAGATTCTTCCTCCCCCTCCCCTTTCAGACCTGCTACTCAACAAAAAACGCAAAACTAGTAGGGTGGTAATATCACATGACTTAATCTCAGCACTACCTAGGAAGGCAGAGGCAGGTGGGTCTCAGAGTTCAAGGTCAGCCTGACCTAGAGTTCCAGGACAGCCAGGGCTATAACGAGAAATCCCCATCTCGAAAACAAAATTAAGGACAACAAAATCTGTTTAGCTTATCTTTTAAGTCAAAGGAAAAAAATGTTTTAAAGGTAAAGCAATATGCTTCCTTTCTGTCACATGGAGCCATTTTAATTTGAATTTGGAGTAGGTTTTTCCCCCAAGGTGGTGGATCCAACCCAGGGCCTCAGGTATTACCTGTTTTTATTAAGCTATTTGAAACACCACACAAGGCAGAAAAGTGATTAACTGAGCCTCGGATTCTTCTAATTTATCAGAAAGTCACATGTGTTGTTGCAATGTTACATTCTAAATTGATTCATAACTTTAAACAGTTTAAAAGACAATGTAATTCCCATGCAAATCACTTTGTCAGTTTACAGTATAAAAGTCAATGCATTTACTCCATTCACAGGAATTTCTTTCTTGAACACATTTTTTTTTTCCTTTTGAACACACAGAAAGCCTATGGAAGTTCCCCCAGATTCCCAAAAGCAACTTTCAGATACATGGTCCTCAGTAATAGGAGTATCCACTGTCTCAGTGATGCCCTAGAACCACAAGATATCTGTATTTTCCTTGGCAGCTAAAGAAACTGCTATCATTTCAGGATTTCCATTTTGCTACTGTTCTCAGCCCTTGCAACAAGTTATGTTATTCCTTCAGTTAAGACAACTGTTTTTCCATAATAAAGTTAATTCAAGCTTCCTGAAAATAAAACAATGTACTAAGAAGAAAAAGTCCAAGTTACTCTTTTGAGCCCTGGGTCTTACTATGTAGCCTAGCTATCTTCCAGCTTGCCAATCTCCTGCCCACTGACAAAAAGGAGACTATGGAAAGGCTCACAAGTGGGAGAGGGCTTGTCTCATGGGCCCTGGCTTCTAGCTCTAGCGTAAACAAACAAGGTCAAAGTTTTTAAATGACATTGTAAAGCCTAACCTCTGCTTTAGTTTCTCAATGTTTAGCAAGTGTACAGCAGGCAATTCATCCAGTGGTCCGGCCCTCACAGCCTATGAGGGTTGCAACCCTGACACAGCACTAGGGATAACACCATTGGGATTACAGTCTGGCAGCCCGCACGCCTTAGGATACAGACATTAACGTGCATCAGAAAGCAGCCTTGTCCTGAACATCTTCCACAGCTACCAGGATGAGCTTACGGATGGCGTGTGAGCGGCACCACAGAGGCTCTGGTGTTTCCTCCACGAATGCCCATTAACGACTGTTTCTCTCCCTCTGACCCTTGCTCAGAAACAGATGCAGAAATTGATCTTGAAAATGCTAACCTGGACCTGCAAGCTCTGTGGAGAAGCTTTCACTTAATATGCAAAGCCTTGAGTTCAACCCCAAACAAACATCCCATCCCGGCAAACAACAGGGGGAAAAGTTCCATTACTGCACATTCTGAAGCAGACCTAAAGCTTAGAGTAAATCACAGGGGTTTCTAAGAACTCATCGGCTCCGACACATCCTTGTTTCATATTTTAACATCTATGAATAGATGCTTCCTAAAAACTGACAGCATGTCTTACTTGGACAACAATATTAGTTTGGGGCATATAAAATAATGATGCATCTTAAGATGGCCGTGCTCTTAAACTGTAAACAATATGCTATCAAAGGCCAAGTTACCCTTAAGTGTTCATTAGCAAGCTGATAATCATATACAAATCAGTAGAGACCCCTTACAGCAATAGAGAAGAGAACTGACTGTGACAACTGCACGCACTGCCACATGGGAGAGGCGCACACAGCCACTCTCTGCTGCCAGGTGAGAATATGACCCAGAGAAGCTAGGTCTCTCGCCATTTTTCCATGAACCCTCCCCTCCCCAAGCTTTAACACAGTACGGGGACCACTCTAATGAGGACTAGTAGGCCATTTTGGTCAGTGAGCCTTTGAATGCAACCCACGGTTAGCTCATTTTCCACCATCATGAATAATCTAGCTGTAAAAACCGCTCAAGATGCTCTGAAGAAAAAGGGAAGTCTGTCCGCATCCTTTAAGAACTAGGGCTCTGGGACCCACAAGCCCACTCACTCCCTGAATATTATTCGCGCGGTTCGTTCCAGGGCTCTTAGCTTCCATTCCTCAACCAGAAATAACAGCATACTGTTAGGTTCTCTAAGGAAGCCCAAGTTAGACAGCATATGCTTAAGGCTTGATGCATATAAGTACTTGATGTGCATCCTTGTTTGTATGGAATGAGAGATACAGTCTAAGTCCCGTCTCAAGCTATGACCTCATCTAGCTCTGAAAAAAAAAAAAACATGTTAAGTGACAAATCCCATCATTTTGTCTCTTTGGGGTTGTGGATGCTTGTTTCCTGGTTCGTCTGTTGGCATTTAGCCCAGCCTGGCCTCAAGCTCACCATCCCTTCCTCTCCTTCCCAAGTGCTCAGATACCACAGCTAACCCTTTCGAAAAGCTGTCTTTCAAACTCTTGATACATTATCCAATAGAAACTCTTGCCCACCCAAAGAAGATAACTGTCTCAGGTGTAATGAAACATTCCAAAAGGGTAACAATAGTATTCCGGAATAAAACCCATAAAACCCGCCAGCATGGGACTACAGAGGGCCACAATTAAATACAAACAAGAAAAAGGCTCTTCAAGACCCAAGCCAGTGGCAGAACCTCGTCCAAACCTTTCTGATTCAAAACCAAATCCGATCCTCAGCCTCGAGTAAGAATGGCTGTTCCTTACCTAATCCGTTCAACACCCAAACTCCTTTGATGGAGCTTTTGATTTTGGTTCCTGAAACTGACATGATTTGAATCAGAGTGAATATGAATTTTAATTGCCAAAAGAAAGCAGCCGCAAGGCATGGCAAACCTTAATTAGCATGTACAGGGGCAAACCCCACATCTCAGTCGTTTCTCCCTAGCCAGACTCAGGCTGATGACCCCAGGCGGCAGAGTCTTGGCTCTGCCATCCCTCTGTGTTCTAGATTAGCACCATGCTTGACCAATAGCAGTACAGAGCTCCCCGGTGCTTCATAAGGTGGAACAGGACTAAGTCCATTCCAAATACACAATGCTTTCTGCCACTATCAAATATAAACACAAGTCCACTTACAAGAGAACCATGGGCACTCTCCACTTGCGGAGAGGTTTACAAGTGGACTCCTCTTTACAGCTAAACATCCGATCCTTGCAGTCCACTGGTACACCCTATTTAATACATCTTGACAAGCCTGAGGTGCCTGGGCATTCCACTTCCAGAGCCTGTTAATTACTCCCATTTGTTTGCTTACAGACTAATTCCTGAGACACGACAAACCAATTACATTTAATAATTTGATATTAGTATTATACAAAGGCATTCTGTCTGTTTTCAAAAGGCCCCCTGAACAGAGAGAAGCATCCCACACCAAACAGATAACCTTAAAAAAAAGAAGGCATTCATTTTCTATGAGTAAGAGAAAAATGAAAAAGGTAGGCGAGGCTTATTTCGTGTCCTATATGATGTGTGTAACTAAACAGAACCATCCATAGTAAGGCAATACACAGATAAATTGTGTCTTCCTCACCACTTGCTGTTCCCCGTAGGTTCCTCTGACAGCAGGCAGGAGGGAGGAGTCACAGGCAAGCCCCCACACACCCCGTGTGTCCGTGCTCTTCTCTTTCACACCCCACAGCAGTCAAGATTAACAGTGATTCTCCAAGACAAAAAGTGGTACGCCCCGAGGTAGATTCTGACACAGGCTACCATCGTACACAAAGCACAGACACAACCCTGACTGATGGAAAGGATTCCTTTATGCAGATGCATTTTCCAAAACAGCCTCAAAATATTTCGTTCAAGTGACTTTAAAAAATAGTCATGTTATTTAAAAAAAAAATTAAAGAGAACCCAAGATGAAACCCAGCTGTTTTCATCTCCCTAGATACCTCACCCAGGAAGCCCTTTGTTTAGAGACTGTCAGAATCTCAGCACCTCCAAGAAATCTGACTGCCCTCCAGCACCAGATAAGGAGCTAGGGGGAGAATCCCCCTAGGTAAACAAAACAATTCTACTTTGACCCATCTCCAGGTAATGGCAGGCACACACACACACACACACACACACACACACACACACACACAATGTATTCTACACGAGCATGGCAAATAATCAAAATCACATCACACATTACTAGCATTGTGATCATTCTTTGATCACAAGCAGCCCAGTAAGCCTATCTCGAACTATCGAAAAATAATATCAACCCTTACACGCCCTGCCTTCCACAAGATACCCATTTCATTCCACACTTACGTAGAATACATACACACACACACACACACACACATACACCCCGCCACTAGGGAAGCTGCAGAGAGCAAAGGCTTGTCTCAGATAATAGACTTTCTTTAAACCCCACCCCCATCACCAGAGAAAGAGGGAACCTCAGAAAGAAAGCAGGGAGGGTAAGAAAGAGAAATCGAGAAAGCCCATATTTCCAGGCATCCACTTTTCATGAAATGCACAACCAGGATAGGAAATACCTCCCTGCTGAGTAATGCCTCATGGGTTGTAAATTCACCTCTCGAAAGGGGAACCAGACCTGGGCGCGCACCCCGCCAGATGGCGAACCACTCCTACCTGCTCCATCCAGCCTGCCTGTCACTCCGCGCCCGCGACAGGCCTCCCACCCCCCTTTTTGGCAGAGCAACACACCAATAAGAGTCGAGAACGGCTGGTCGAGTGAGGGCTGAACAGTGATTTAGCAGGATCCTTTCAAAAGGGGGAGTGGGGACCGCGATGAGCGAGTGAGGTTTTTAAAAACAAAGCCCTCTCCAGTCAAACCGACCGTTTGGGGGGTGTGGCTTATTTCATTCGTTTTATTAATAAAATAGATCAATGGAGCTTTCTTCTCTCCACCCACCCCAGAGATGCTGGGCTTTGAATCTTCTGGACCGGAGAGAAAAGGCCGGGAGGGCTGCAAGCTTCCTCTAAGTTTCCTGCAGCACCTGCCTCCTCCCCAGATCACCTCCACACACCAAAATAGGAGACTATGGAACGCACAATCCCAGCTGTAGACTTTGCAAGACCCAGGGGCGACCGCACGCAACTCTCCGGGTGTCCCTCACGCTCGCCTGGATCTGTACGCATCCGCTACCGAGCGCCCATTAGCAAGAAAAGTCCCAGGGGGAGACACCACTGGGCTCCTCAGCAGCCCCCAGATCGCCTGCACCACGCAAAGACCCCTGCAGCCACCTAGACGTGACACACGTCACGGACTCCGGGCTGCAGGATCGTGGTCCAGAAAAGTTGCCCAAGAGCCCGGAGAGACGCAGCTTGCAGAGGAAAGAGACCCGCGGGGCAGCGGCGCACGCGGCCTCCGCCCACCCCGAGAGCCCGGGGCGAAGAAGCGCACCTCCCGGGTGAAGAGGGAGGACCAAGCTACCCTCCGCCCGGGACCGCTCGAGGTCACCCGGAATCCCGGAGCCCCTGCTGGCAGGGGACGCTCACAGCGGAGTGGGCCCCGTCCCCTCCGCACAGCTCTCTGGGCAGGAACTCACCTCCTCTTCCGAAAGTCCGTAGACAGGCTCCCCGAGTCCGGTCGCCATGGAGCCGGCGCCCCGCGCGGGGTCTTACACGCTGCAACCGGCTGAAGTGCGTCGCGGAGCCGCGACCCTCTGTCCTTCTGCGCTGCCCGGCCGGGAAGGGCCGGCAGGTGAGGCTGCACCCGGCCGCGGCGCCGCTTCCTCCCGGAAGGCTGCGGGGACGCGCGGACTGGCGGCTCCGAGAGCGCGCTGAACGGCGGCTGGCCCGGAGCTCTCCCCGCTTTGCGCTGAGCCCGCCGGGCTCCCGCCCCCGCCGATGGCTCTCCCGGCCTCCCCAAGCCCGCTCGGCGATCCCCGGGACCCGCGCGCCCGCCCCTCGCCTGCTCCGCCCGCCGGCTCTCCCCGCCCCGCCTGCGCCGCCCGGCGCCCACGGGGACCCTCCCGCTCGCCTGGGCGGGCACTCGCGCCCCCCAAGCCAATCACAGGCCGGGCTGGGGGGCGGGCCGCGGGGGTTGTGGTGTTTCTCCCCACGCCCACCCCACCCCCGCGCCTCCCGGGTCACCCGACGCAGAGCGCTGAACTGGGGCGCGCCCTGGCGGGCTGGGCCTGCCGGGCTGACCCTTCTCTTGCCCCGCTTCTCTCTGCCTTGGGGATCCGGTAAACTGGACCTTGGGGGACCATGAAGACCCCGTGAAACAACAACAAAGCCACTATGTCCGTTTTTATCTCTCTCTCTTTTTTCTCTTCCCAACCCAGAGTCTCCAGGAGCTCTAAAAGAGAGAGACCATGCTTGTTTCTAGACCCCCTTTACATTCTTGGCAGCTAGGGCAAGCCAGACTTGGCTAACAGCTTCAGCTCACCCAAGCGATTTTTCTGGCCGGGCGGCCAGCCTAGGAAAGGCTGCCCCGGTGTGGCCGCGAGTCGCCATTGCTGGTGTCAACTCTGCTGGGAACAAAACCAACTCCGCGCCCGCGCTGAGTACACACCCACCCACTTGAAACCGGCTGCCTAGTTCTTTGATAAAAGCTTTTTTTTTTTTTTTTTTTTTTTTTTTTTTTTTTTTTGTGAGGCACAGCGTGAAATACCAGATTCAAGTTTAAGTTTGTCCTTTACATATGCAAACGATGGAGATGTCTTAATAGCCACCATAGGAATCTTCCCACGTTCCAGATAGGGAGTTTCTCTAGCAAGCCCTTCTTTTAGTCCTTCCAGGTTCAGGAATGCAGCAGGCTACTTTAAATAAGAGAAATTCGTCACTCTACTTTTATCAAGAAGTCTTTCCTAGGAGCCGGGCGTGGCGGCGCGTGCCTTTAATTCCAGCACTGGGGAGGCAGAGCCAGACAGGATCTTTGTGAGTTCGAGGAACAGCTAGGTCTGCATGGTAAATTCAGGACAACCATAGCGGTACAGAAAGACACTGTCACAAAAACAAAAAGGAAGCCGTTTGTTCCTTAAATTTAAATGTTGAGTGCAGTGGTAAATTAGAAAAGAAAAGAGGAAGAACATTTTGTTTGCCTTTAAATAGCACTAGAGTGTCTGGTATTGTCTGGGTGGTTGGGATTTTCACTGAAGGAAGAGAGAACTCACAAGATCAACAGATTCAGCTTGTCTGTCCCAGCTTAACGACCGAGTACCTTCTGTGCACTTGCAAATCAAAACGAAGGATGTTGCACTAGCCCCAAACTTGAGCTCTCTCTTTCCTCCACTGCAATGCTTCCAAATGTAAAGACTTCCCTTTGAAGTCAGCCCGGCGGAATTAACACACTGCTCAGAAGCCTCGAACAGGGTTGGGGAGGGAGGAGGAGGGAAACAGGGGCGGGGAGGGGGATGAAACCGGGAGGGAAGGAGGGGGGGGAGGAAGAGGACTGCTCTTAAGTATGGTGGGAAAAGTTTATATATACATACATATATATATATATATACACACACACACACACACACACACACACACATATGTGTGTGTGAGTGTGTGTGTGTGTGTGTGTGAGAGAGAGAGAGAGAGAGAGAGAGTAGCCAAAGGCAGGGACATCTGGGAGAGTCCAGAGTGGACCCTGAGAGAGGGGAAGAAAGCAAGGGGAGCAGCTTCCAGCCCAGTCAGTCAGCCAGGACCAAGACAGTAGATGAGAAGACCCGAAACCAAAATGGCTGCAGGGAAGGGCAGTTGGGGGAAGAGAAGCCCATCCTCCAGACTGGAAAACTTTAGGGTAAGGAGTAGGGTGTGCCAGCCACACCCTGTAACAGGTAGGACTGAGGAATGCTGGGAGTAGTACCCGGCTCTCAGGTCAACTTTGATATTTTAAATGGGCACCTCAGCCATTTGTCCTGGGTTTGAGAAATAACAGGAGCCCCAAGATCTCTACTGAGAAATAAAAATTGCGGAAGAACACGTCTTAGACGATTGCTGGCCTGGGCTTTTTTATGCAGTCAGGCCTTTGTCAAATTTGCAGTTTATTTTGCGTTATGAGGCAAGGGGAACGGGGTGATGGACTCTTTAAATTTCCTGAAAGAAAACTGTGTTGGGTGGGTGGGGTGGTGGTGGTCTTGAGAGATGATTCAGTAACAAGTCTGTCCTTCTGCAACTCCAGATCCAAGGGATCTAATGAGCTCTTCTGTCTTCACAAGTATGTGTCGGTTCATGCAGACATCCACGTAAATAAAACAGATTTTAAGAAAAAGTATCTCTCAGCTGAGCGGTAGTGGCATATGCCTTTAATCCCAGCACTTGGGAGACAGAGGCAGGCAGATTTCTGAGTTCGAGGCCAGCCTGGTCTACAGAGTAAGTTCCAGGACAGCCAGGACTACACAGAGGAACCATGTCTCAAAGAAACAAAAAACAAACAAACAAACAAACAAACAGAACAAGAAAAAGAAGAAAAAAGAAAAAGTATCTCTCAAAGGAAAAAAAAAAGAAAAGAAAAGGTATCCTTTTCATTCTAGGGGTGAGGCTGACTTAAACAGCTGTTCTCTCCAAATTGAAACATTCCCTGCTGGAGGTAGGCTCTCCTCCACAGCTACAAGGCTTACACCGAAGCAGCAAATTGATGAAGGGAAGGCCAGCAGTGCCTGGAAGTAGGGCCGGGAGCCCTAGGGATGTCAACTTCTGGTAGCATAGGTGGGCTTTTCCAGGGTACCGCTGACTTTGAGTCACCCAAACTCCTTTGAGTAATCTCAATAAAGTCCCAGGTTCCCTAAACTATATCGTCAGAGGAACTGTTTCATCGTGTCCTATCTGAGATGAAGACACATCTGTTCCTCTCTCCCCACGAAAAGTCACCCAGCAGGCACAGTCATCCAGACACCACAGAGGGCTGTCAAGCCGCCTCATCCAGCCTCTCACCATCCTGCTCCCTCCCCACTCCCCTCCCAGCCGGTGCCACCTACAGTCTGGGTCATGCCCTTGATATTCTCTGAGGGGCGGATGTTAGTAGAGAGGCATGATTGTGATCAATATAGTGCGCGCATCAACGAATCAGCAAACGCTTACATTGAACCACACATAGGAAATGTGCCATGTGTCATTTATTACGGACAGTTTATGAAATTACGATCTGTAACACCGTTCAGTGGACAGGCTCAAACAGGACATGTATTACTATATGGGTCTATAAAGGAAGCTTTATCGTCTTTTAAGGAAGAGATGAGTTTTTGCATTGTGAATAACCAAAGGAGTTTTACTTAATTGTGATTTTTTTTTTTTTTTTAGTTACATAGACTACCCAAAGATATAGAGCTTTAGGCCATAAAAGTACCCACTTAAAACTATCATCTCCTTTTCAGCTGAGTACCAGCTTTCCCCCGCTGGTGGTCTTGTTGATCCCCACATTAAGGGGAATCTGGGGAGCTTTAAAAATGGATGGAAGGGTGGGTCATTCTCATAGGGTCAGTGGAGGAGGACAGGTGTCAGTGGTTACCCTAGCAGCCCAGGTGAGCCTCACGTGCAGGTTAACTTGAGATCAGTATCCTAAGCCATCAGCTCCCAGACTGCTACACAGAGAAACACCTGAGAATCCACCAACCCGGGCATGTAATTAATACTGGGGTTGGTTTTAAAGCTCTCCAGATGATTCTGAAACACAGCAAAGATTAGGGACCCCTGGAGTGGAGTTTTATTTTTGCATTTGTACATTTTTATAGCTTTTATTCCCTTTTTTTTTCACTTGAGAAGAAACTATATATTGAAAACACACATATATCTTTTGTAGAGTAGCTAGGTTGCGAGCATCTACCCTTTTGTCTGGAATATCCATCCGCGTTGCTTAGGGATCTCAGGTTGTATGGGTGGGGTTGGCGGATAAGGATAGCTATGAGACACTACACAGCATTATTAGCTATAGCAATCAGTTCTTTCCCATCAGTTTCACGTCTGTTCAGAAACCATGCAATAACTGTGGCTTCTCTTCTGAAAGCTGTTGCAATTTTGTTTTTGGAGTGTTTGGCAGATGATCTTCACTGGAATCATCAAAAATGAAGGCTACCCAAGCACAAGCTTCAAATATGAAGGGTTATCAAAAACAGGCAACACGCTAAGGCTAAGCTGCCGGCTTGCAGGTTATTGAGTTGTCTGGTAGAATTCTGTGAGTCTTAATCCCATCTGGGAAAACCATAGTGTAGAATGATATATAATACCGCAAGTTTACACAGGTTTCATCAGTTAACAATGATTTTCCCCAGTGGCTATGTTTCCTAGGAAGACATGTTGAAAATGGCTACAGACTTGGAAAAGCTGGTGTCACACTGGAGCTTAGCAACATTCCTTAAGTGGCAGACAGATCTCAAAATATTAAGCTGTTTGTGATTATATGGAAAAATAACTTTCAGGTTTCTGACAGTTACAGAGGTAAGTAACAATGCATGACTTGCAGATATCTACTTTTGTATAAAAGTAGCTAGGGCTTTATGAGGTTTTAGGAAATACATTTTGAAGACCCGTGTAAATTTTTTATGAAGACCTTCAAAATTACATTTTGAAGACATATAGAGTCTGGCACTCTAAAAATAATAAAATATCAAGATTTAGATGTATGATTATTTGTTCAACTGACAAAACATCTGCCTTCTGACTGACTGTGTGAGTCATTTCCTCCTTCAAAATCATCATTTCTAAGATACATACACCTGCCCCACATTACTGTCCACTCTTCTTCTTTTCTGGAAGTTTGTATTAATTAGTGTTCTTTTCATTGCCTTCTTATTGTGTTTCTTCTCCTGGTTGACAAGCAAATCTGCATTTCTATTCTTTAGAGGGTTGCACCTGACACTGTGCCTAAGGTTATAAGTCAGAGTTACATCCCTGCTTCTGCGAAATACAAAAAAAAAAAAAAAAAAAAGTTTAAAACTCTGGGTTTTGTTTTTATTTGTTTGGTTGGTTTGGTTTTAGTTTTTCCAGGTTAGGGATTCTTTGTGTCATTCTGGCTGTCTTGGAACTCAGGCTGTAGACTGGGCTGGCTTTGAATCAGAAATCCACCAACCTCTGCCTCTCAAGCACTGGGATCAAAGGTGTGTGTTACCACGAGTGGCTGTTTGTATGTTTTTGAGACAGGCCTCATTATGTAGCCTTGCTGCCCTTGAGCTCACTGATACCCACCTGCCATCCATCGCGTTTGAGTTCTAGGAATAAATGCATGTGCTGCCCTGCCTAGGTAAAACACTCTTGTTGGGTTATTCTTTGTTTTAATTTTTAAAAAATTCCTTATATAGTATTGCTATTAAGTTTCATTCTGAATTATATTTGTGATGATGAGTAATTAAACCTGAAGTCACACAAGAGCGAGGTAAGAGAGTTTCATCCCCAGCCCCGCTTCGGTCCTCCCCACTGACCCACCCTCTCTAACTACAACATCGGACATTATTACTACACAGTGTTTAAAGCTTTGCCAATATTGTTGTCAGTGCTTTGCTGCGAGGCTCCTTATTGCTTTGTATATGTTCCTCTAGGGTCATCCTTTCCAGAAGTTTGTCCTTTCAAATTACTTTGTAAAAGAGTCAAGAGAGATAAACACAAGCTTCATTCATCTGAAAACATCTACCCTGGCCCTTCCTTGACAGATCAGATGAGATGATGCAAGATTCAAAGCCCTTGTGGAATGTCTGGGTCTCAGCAGGTTGGACTGTGCCTCACAAGTCAAGCTCCCATTGTTGAAGATGACATGCTCAGCTCTTGATCTAATTAGGTTGCCATATCTGCCTTCAGGATCTTGGTGTTCCAAACTCTCTATTATTTCTGCACCTGGGACTTTGTTTTTCTTTGCCTCATACCTCTTGCACTTAAGTGGATTTGAATCTTTCATAACCCCTGGAGAATCCTTGGCTCGTATGGTTTCATTTAGACCTCCCATTCTCTTGGTTCTGCTTTTCTGGAACTCAGTTAATTGCATCTTTCTGTTCCCTGTCTCCCAGCTACCTTCACATACTCTACCTCCTTATCTTTGCTAAATTTCAAGTGAATTCTTCAACTCTCTCTCCCACTTTATTAAAGAACTGTTTCATTGAGTCTAATTTTCCATTCTCAGCAACTGAGTTTTAATTGAACAATTATTAGTTTTTTGGGGGGGGTTGTTTTTCTTTTTCTTATTTATTTATTTATTTATTTATTTGAGACAGGGTTTTTCTGTATAGCCCTGGCTGTCCCAGAACTCACTCTGTAGTCCAGGCTGGCCTCGAACAGAAATCTGCCTGCCGCCGGGTAGTGGTGATGCACACCTTTAATCCTAGCACTTGGGAGGCAGAGGCAGGCGGATTTCTGAGTTCGAGGCCAGCCTGGTCTACAAAGTGAGTTCCAGGACAGCCAGGGCTACACAGAGAAACCCTGTCTCGAAAAAAACAAACAAACAAACAAAAACAACAACAACAACAAAAAGAAATCTGCCTGCCTCTGTCTCCCAAGTGCTGGGACTAAAGGTGTGTGCCGCCATTGCCTGGCAGTATAATTTCCTTAGTAACCTGAAAAAAATACATTTTTAAAAGACTGTTACTAATCTACTAATAAAAACATATACTCTCTCTCTCTCTCTCTCTCTCTATATATATATATATATATATATGCTTCAGTATGCTCTCTGCATACATTATTTTTATTAAATGCAGAATGATCAAGGGAAAGTAATTAAATGATTCACCTAACAGTTCCTAAGACGCCACTGACAAAGTCAAATAGCTTTCTGCTGCACAGGTAGGGTGGGAGTAAAGGGGAGGAAGACACACTGGAGTTATTTGGTTCACATATTTGAAATGCCTTGTTATCACCAGAGGGCTTTGCAGCCACTGGGACAAAACAACCTTTCAGCTAATAGTGGGAGACAAGAGTCCTGTTTTTCTCAGAGAGCTTTCCCCTCTCCAGCCTCAAATGTAACCCCGTGAGCTCGCCACCTACAGCCCACCCTTGCTCCTTTGGAGGTGGGAGGTCTTCTGGTTCTATGGACTTTTCTTTCATTGTGGTGATGATGTCAAGATGGCCCTCAGTCCTGTCAAGGGAGCACTGTAGACCTCGCTGGGCAGTTTCTTCACCTTCCGAAGGAGAGCAGGATTAAAACCCAGGAGAGGAAAAGAGCCAAGGATTGACTACTGTGGTGCTTGAATAGAATTGTTCCCATGGGCTCATATTTTTGGACGCTTAGTCACCAGGGAACTAGGGAGTGGCACTCCTTGAAAGTATCATGAGGTGTTGACTTGTTAGAGGAAGTGTGTCATTGGGGGTGGGGCTTGAGGTTTCAAAAGCTCATGCAGGCAGCCCAGGTGCCCATTCTCTCTCTCTCTCTCTCTCTCTCTCTCTCTCTCTCTCTCTCTCTCTCCCCTTCCCTCCCTCCCTCCCTCCAGGATGTACTTCTCCAGCACCATGCTTGTTGCCAGATCCCTACTATGATGATAATGGACTGACCTCTGAACCCATAAGCAAGCCCCCAGGTAAGATTTGTAAGATTTGCCTTGGTGATGTGTCTCTTCTTCTCAGGAACAGAACAGTGACTAAGACAACCAGAGAAGCTGCTAGAAGACAGGAAGCCAAGGCTTTGACACACTGTTCCCTGTGGAGAGCCCGTGCCTAGCAGATCACTGTGCTGTGTGCTTTAGTCTAGAAATGCACTTCTGAGACTATCTGCACTGCAAAATAGGAAGTGAGACATGCATTTCAGGCATCAAAAGATTGGAATCAATCCCACATGGCCATCAGTAGAGACCCTGCAGAAGCTATCACGGATACATCTGTCCAGTGGAGCACCATGTAGCTATAAAAATGAACGAAGATTCCCTCTGCACTGATACAGAGGAATTTCAAGGATGTGTTGTTGCGGGAAATATTAAAAAATAAAACGAACTTGCCAACTCTCCACGGGGTCAGATCACACTCTCCTGCTCCCGCAGACACTGGCATGTTCTCAGAGAGCTACTCTCCCTGCTAGCCCCCGATGTGCCTGATCACTGCGTTTCTAGCTCTTGTTTGCCTGTCCCTGGAACCCATAGTTCTTCCTCAGCCATAAGTCCATGTAGTCCATTGCCCTGCATTCTAGTAACTAAATGGAACTGACAACCTCGTGGTTGCATAAGGCAATACCCAGTCACCTGGTAGAATCAAGATTCTTAAAGCTTAATTAACCAACCAGATTTATATATCAATAAAATCACAGTTTACAAGATGCCAATACAGTCATTTCAGAGCCAGTTGATAATGCTTTATTTCAATATTTCTAACCTTGTGAAATCATAGCTACTTGTGGCTGGAAATCACCACACAGGTACATGTCAGCAGGTACATGTCTCCTACCTCCTCCTGCGCCCCTCTCTCCTCAACTCTTAGTTCTGCCTCCCTTTTCCCTGTCCAATCACAGGCCTCCCACTGCCCTAATATGATTGGACAGGGAAAATCCTACAACAATAGGTTAAGGAAACAAATCAACAGGCAGAGCCATGCTTACACTGGAGCACTATTTGTATGCCAATGTCTAGAAGTACAGGTCAGGGAGGGCTCTGTCTCTTGGCAGCGTGTTTCAGCCTGGCTTCTTCCAAAGGTTGGGACTTTCACAGAGTAATTACTCTAAGGACTCTCGTCCTCTTGATAGAGCATCTGTTTGTTAGACTTCAGTCAAGTTGAAGGAAGATGGAAAGAACGGGTCCTTTGCAAACTAGTCTATCATATGGAAATCCTAGCCTGGGTTACTGGTCCACCACTACGCATGAGATATGGAGAAGGCAACTAGGTGACAGGAAGATGAATCTGCTGAGGAAAGGGGAGACCACATAAGGAAAAGGAAGCCACTCACACTCAGACTTACCCAAATGAGACCACGCGTAAAGATGGTATCTAATCTTCAGAATTCTAAACAAAATGTGTGAGGCCCAAGATGTGTGCACCCCACCCCCACCCCACTGTGTGGTGGTTAATATAAACATTGATTAGCACTTTTAAGATGCATCTGTATCAGTAGTCACTGTTTCAAATTTAATTAATATGGGAGATTATATGATAATTGGCTCTGGGTTTTCTATTTCACTAACTCAATTTTTAGTGACATGATGCTATAAGACATATAATGAAATGGCCTCCTAAGGAAGCAGGTGAGCACGTCCAGCCCTCATAGAGTCCCTGGAGCGGCTGTGTTTTGTGAGCATTTTTTACTCTCTCTACCATTTGCTGCTTTCTGTTTTGTGACCTTGGCCTCTCTCCATCAGATGTAAAATCTGGACTGCAAAGATAAAACCATCAGTCCTGGTTGGCTGGCATTTTGTTTCCTACCAAATAGCCCAACCCTGGTTCCCTGGTGTGGCTTCACGGGAACTCCCTTGAGTGGCTGTAATGGAGACCAGAGTGGAATGAGTGGATGTTGCTTACCAGAAGAAGCTAATGACCTTGGAAGCACTTTGTGACTTCACATTCACAGAGATGTTTCCAGCCAGCTTTGTATACACACTCTCTCTCTGTCTCTGTCTCCCTCTGTCTCTGTCTCTCTATCTCTGTCTCTCCCTGTCTCTCTCTCTCTCTGTCTCTCTCTCTGTCTCTCTCTCTCTCTCTCACACACACACACACACACACACACACACACACACACACGCATGCACCAGCATCTTTCAGTCTTCCAAGAGAGGCTGTGGGTTGCTCAGGGTACTGAGTTCTCTGCAGACTTTCTACATATTCCAGCACAGAGCTGTAAGCCAGTTGCTGGCACCTGTGTTTACAGAAGCCATTTCTTCTTTTTTTTTCTTTTCTCCTAAAACCAAATGTCTTTGGCCAGAACTAGGAGAATCTTTTACTTCCTACAGTTGAAACTGAGCCAGGGGAAGTGGCCTTGTGATAGGCAATTCCCAGCAACCCTGCTGGCAAATAGCCACTTACACCACAGGGTCCCCTGAATCTGCTGGGAGAGGCCTCACCTCCAATTAGTATGGAACAAACAGGCCTCTACTATTATGACAATGGAAATTTCCCACAGTCATGCAGACTCGGGTCCTTTAACAAATCAGAAATCTGCTATGTTTTAAAGCTCTGGTTACTTGGTGTGGGTACTGCCAGACATTAAAAATTTATCCCTTTTATTTGATATTTATAACAGGGCTTTAAATACCACAAAGCACCTCTTTTCCACACACATTGAGCGACCATCAGTCTCAGCTCCACCCCTTTTCTGCTCACCTAGCTCCTGGGATACCATAATGAATATATATGGGGGTGTTCCTCTGACTCCAGACCTCTCAAGTTCTTGTCTCCCACCCTACTCCCACACCCTTCCTCCTCTGTTTTCTTGTTTGTTGGAGACAAGGTTTCCCTACCTAACCCAAGCTGGTATGAACTCCTGTGCCTTCTCCTTCAGTCTCCTGAGTGCTGCTGGCATGACAGGATTATAGCACTGTGTTTTACATTTCTGTTTCTGATGGCCACTTCCTCCTCACTACATACACCTGGAATGTATCCATTCTCCAACCTACAGTACCTCCACCCAGTTCAGTTCAAGTTGACAGGGTCCCTCTGATCCCAGCCTGTGCACATTCCAGTCACTGTCTGACTCCATTCCCTCCATCCCTCTTGCCCCACTCTGATTCCACCATCCTCTGGGATCGGAGAACCTCGTTACAAGGCACCCACCTTTTCCCTTTGCCTTCTGCCCTCTCACTTTAGTGACGTCTTCCCCAGCAATCCTGACGTATACATCTTCATCCCAGTTCCCTTATAAGTTTCAGTCATGAATGTCTAAATCCACCTGACTGCGTGGTAGCCACTCTAGGACACGGGGAGTTCAGTATACCATCCATTGAATCCATCATCTCTCCCAATTCAGTATACAGTCCATTGAGTACAACATCTCTCTCAGTTCAGTATGCCATCCATTGAGTATATCTCTCCCACCCTCCTGCTTTCAAACAAACTCCAAGTGGAACAGGCAATATGATGAGAGACAGAAGGCAACGCTCTATGCAGGGATGAAGGTAGATGATAGAAATGCCGAGAAATAGGTTAAAACAAATAAAAAGAAAAGCGAGATAACCCTTGCTTCACTACTCCATTGTTGTATTCCATAGCTGCCTGCAGCTATTATGAACTGGGTTGCTGGAACAGAAGCTGAGGGATGGATGGGGAAGGGGCGAAAAGAAAGAAGGCCAGGACAATATTTTACTGATCAAGGCCGAAACTTTAATGGCGGTCAGACCTTTTAACAGTTTGGGCAAACTCTTCCCCCCAGACTCCGGGCTGAGTTCCGGTGGAAGTTGTCTAGCTTCTCCTGGAGGTCCTTGTATCCACTGCTCCGGCAGCTGGGTGGGTCACCTGAGCTTAACCTTCACTGAGCTTCTCCACCCTAGGATAAAAATTCCTGCTTTAACCTACTTCCCTATTATGCCTTATTATGAAGCCAGGGATTGTCCTTGGCCAACGTCAAGTTCCTCCCATGGTATGACTCCCCAATATGGCTCTGGACACTCCATCAAAAGCCAAGTTTCTCTTTGCTTAAAGGGAACCAATCCTCCCCAACTATCTAACATGATTAGTTCAGGGATGGTCATCCGATCCACTTGGGGCCTCCTAGACAGTGTAATATTGTGAGTCTAGAGTTACTGGGGCCATCCTTACCACTTCCTTCTAAGAAAGCACTGTCAAAGAAAGAAAATCTGACTTGGAGTTTAGAAAACTTACTCTAACTGTGGGCCCAGGTTACTGGTAACTAAAACTTCCAACATCCTGTGAGTGGAAGGAGAAAAAAAAAAAAAATAGGAAAAGTCATGTTCTGCCTCTAAGCACAATGTTATTATTTTTATTCTTTTTTAAATATGAGACCGATTTTGCTATATGGCCCAGGCTTGATATTGAGCCTGTGATTCCCCTGCTTCAGCCCCCAAGTACTGAGATTACAGGGGTGTACCATCAGTCCGAGTTGGCTTGGATCTTAAATGCCACCTATAGGCAAAGCATTGAAGATTGACTCCGAGGCCTTGGCATTGTCGAGACATAGGGAGTCTTGAAGAATGGAGCCTCGTGAACAGGAGTTAGGTCACTGGCAGTGGGCACGTGGGAAGTGCTCTGCAGACTCAGGTCCTTTCCTCTCTCTTTCTTGGTTCCCCACAATGATACTCTGCCTCTAAACAGCAAAGGCATCTTGCCAAGGATAAAAATCTCTGAAACTGTGAGTCCAAGGAAAACTTTCCTCGTCTTAACAGGATCTTCTCAGTTATTTAGTCATGACAGTAGGAAGTAGGCTGACACCTTGCTGTCATTTGCGTCTGACATTCTCCAAGAGATTCATATGATGATCACTTGGTCCCAGGGGTGACCGCCAGTAACTTGAGGACAGGTTGACTACACTAAATCCTATCTTTTATAGAAAGGGCAACATTTTGTTCTTAACTGGATTAGATATGTATTCTGGTTATGGGGTTGCCTTTCCTGCATATAATGCTTCTGCCAACATTACCATCTGTGCACAGAATGCCTTATCTACTGTCATGATATTCTACACAGCATTATTTCTGACCAAAAACCTCAGCTCACAGCTAGAAAAATGAGACTATGGGCTCTCATGATCAAGGAATCCACAGCCCTTTCCACAATCCCCGCCATTCTGAAACAGCTGGCTTGGTGGAACGGTGGGATGGCCTTTTGAAGACACAGTTATTTCAATAGTTAGGTGGCGGTAACCTGTGGGGGAGGAGCTGGGGGAGGGTTCTCTAGAAGGAAGTATCTACTTTGAATCTGTGTAGTTTCTGCAATAGGAAGAATTCGCAGGTCCAGAAATCAAGGATGTAGAAATAGGAATGGTTCCACTCATTATCTCTCCTAGTGACTCACAAGGAAAATTTTTGGTTCCTGTTCCCAAGATCTTAAGTTCTGCTGACCTAGAAGTTTTGGTTCCAGACAGTGGGACAAAAGAATCATTCCCTTGAACTGGAAGCTCAGACTTCCCTCTGGCCACATTAGGCTTCAGATTCCCTTAAACCAGGGAATCTCACCTTATGGGTGGCAGCCCCCATGGGGGTCAGATGATTTTTTCACAGGGTAACCTAAGACCTTTACAAAACAGATAGTTACATCATGATTCATAACACTAGCAAAATTACAGTTATGAAGTAATAGCCAAAGTAGCTTTATGGTTGGGGGTCACCACAATATGAGGAACTGTATTAAGGGGTCAGCATTAGGAAGGGTAAGAACCACTGCCTTAAAACAACAGAATAAGGAAAATAGCAGTGTTGGTGTGTATGTGTACATGTGCATGTGTGCATGTGTGCGATATAGACTACCAGGAAGAATTAGATTGCTTTTCCACAATGGTGGTAAAGAAAATTGTGCCAGGACACTAAGAGATCCTATTGTGTTATGGTATCTTATGATGAAAGTCAATGAGAAACTACAGAAATCCAGTTCAAGCAGGATGGCAAAGGGCTCAGATCCTTCAAGAAAGCAGGTATGGATCACTCCTCTAGGAAACGAACTAAGACTTGCTTAGATGCTTGCTGAGAATGTGGGGAATACAGAATGGGCGGTAGAGGAAGGTAATTATAATTACTAGCTAAGGCCTTGTGACTAGTGGCAGAAACCAAGATTATAACAGGCCTACATGCTTCTGTACAATTTTGTTGAGAATGTGGCTACATACACACACATTAAGCAGTCAGTTATACGTTCTTTTCTCTATTTCTCTATCATGTCATGTAATATAGATTAAGATAATACATTTTGGTTATGAGACACTCAAAGACTAAGTAATCCTCAAGGGACGTTGCTACCTATTCTAAAATATATAAAGCATTTTCAGCTTGACATGGGATAGTTATATCATGTTAGGCAGAATTACGGCCCACTTATTGTTTTCATCTGGTTTGGAAATGAAGCGTGATGTAAAGCAATGTAGACATGATTGACAGATTGACAAGTGCTGGGCTTGAGATGGTTACCCTTGGTTGTCAACGTCTGTGCTTCTGGATCAATTAAAATCTAAGCAGCTGGGCATAGCTGTGAGGAATTTTCTTGATTGGATCATTAAAGGTGGGAGACCCATCCTAAATCTGGGCCACACCTTCTGGTGGAAGAAGGAAGCTTTTATTTTTTGCCTGCTTGCCTTCCCTCATAGGATCATGCTGTTGCTGAATCACCTTCGCTGGTGTTAGAACTAACTTTTTTGGGATTCTAATATAGACTGATGACTAACAGCTCTCTAGGAATCCCCTGGGAGTTCAGCACCAGATTAGGACTCCTGAGATATGGTCTTATAGACTGATTCTTGGCCTTTCTATTAGAAGACAGCCTTTGTTGGACTAATCAGACCACACTCTCATAAGTCACTCTTATATCAAGAGTCAATCCTGCCGGGCGGTGGTGGCACATGCCTGTAATCCCAGCATTCTGGGAGGCAGAGGCAGGCAGATTTCTGAGTTTGAGGCCAGCCTGGTCTACAGAGTGAGTTCCAGGACAGCCAGGGCTATCCAGAGAAACCCTGTCTTGAAAAAAACAAAAATCCAAAACAAACAAACAAACAAAAGTCAATCCCCTCTTGATAGATATGTATTCATTCTATCAGTTCTGTGCCTTTAGAAAGCTCTAATATAAGAGGTGTGGACTGGCTGGGTGAAGTGGAACCCTGGGGATGGACCTTTGAAGAATATAATCATTGCTTCTCAGCCTTTTGGATAAGATCAAGTGAAGACTACAACCACCTTTTCTTTGCTCTCCACTTCCTACACTCCCACAATAAGAAAAGACTCTGCCATGTAGTCTTGTCCTCAGGACAGAGCCACTCTTCCCGCCTACCGTCCCTGCATATTGAAGTAAAATCTCTCTGAAACCACAAGCCAAAGCAAACCTTCCATCCCTCACGTCGTCACCATAAGGTGTTTTGATATAACAAGAAAGGTAGGCCAAGCAGTGGTGGCGCACGCCTTTAATCCCAGCACTTGGGAGGCAGAGGCAGGTGAATTTCTGATTTCGAGGGCAGCCTGCTCTACAGAGTGAGTTCCAGGACAGCCAGGGCTATACAGAGAAACCCTGTCTTAAAAACCAAAAGAAAAAAGAAAAGTAAAGTTAATCGAAGCAGCAATGTTCATCAGTAGAGGCAGTGAGGCTGTTATAGGTGAGTGCAGTCTAGTTGGTGTTCTCAGGTTCTTGGCTTCTTAGTCAAAGAACTGAAGTGTGTGCAAACAGTAAAGCCACAAAGGGCATTATTCAGAAGCAATCTGAAAGTGCAAGAGAGAAGAGGACCTTTCAGAAGTGTCTGCCTAGGGTTTTTGTTGGCCAATGAGAAGGTAGAGATGACTGATACAAGTGTTATGTGGATGGCTGTCTGTTTTTATTGATGGGATTTAGTAATGTAAGCCTGTGTCCACCACACACATCCTTTCAGAAGAAGCATCTTATTTTAAGATGGTATGCATGCTCAATCGTGCATAAGCATAAGATTATAAATAGGAGTTTCCTTTACATATTCATGCAAAAGACAGTTTGCCTAACTGCGCACACATCCAAAACCAGTAGAGGGTGAATTGGTTGTCAACTTGACTCTTCTTGGTTGTTAACTTGCCATACCTAGGAAGAGGGAATCTCAGTTGAAGAATTGCCTTTATCAATCAAATCCTCTTGTGAACATGTCTGTGGAAGCATTCTCTTGATGGTTGACTGATGTACAAAGGGCCAGCCCACTTTGGGGGTTGTGGTGCCATCTTTAACAGGTAGGCCTAGGCCATAGAAGAAATGTGCGTGAGTCAGAAACCAAGCCAGTAATTAGTGCTCCTCTATGTTCTCTGTCTCCAGGTTTCTTCCTTGAGTTCCTATCCTGACTTCCATGTATTATATTTTAACCTTAGAAATGTAACATGGAATAAACCATGAAGTTGGTTTTGGTCACAGCAACAGAAAATACACTAGGCCAAGACCACTGCTCATAGTACCTGGCTATGTTCTGGGGTATACTTGGCTACAAAGTGGGCAAGGATTACTAAGGTTTCCTAGGGAGCTATAGGTCAGAGAGACCAGATAAATTTTGTTTAGGGAAGATTCTCTCTCTGTCTCTCTCTGTGTCTTTGTGTCTCTATGTCTGTCTGTCTCTGTGTGTGTATGTGCATTTACTTGTATGTGCGTGTGCTTCCTTGCATGCATGTGTGTGCATGCATGTCTGTCTGCCTGTCTGTTTGTCTGTCTGTCTGTCTCTCCCTCCATGTGTGTATGCATGTGTGTGTGTGTGTGTGCTTGTGTGCTTGTGTGCAGTTTAGTGCAGGTAGAATACTAGGTTGCTAATTTCATTGCTCAGGAAAGGCAATGTACATGTAGCTCAAGCCAAGCAGGAGCCTGGTTACTAAGCTATCCCTATGCTTGCCTGTCCCCCGAAACCACGTTCTTAGAATAAACCAGATAAAGACTTGACCTAAGACAGTGATGCAGAAACAGAAGCAGAGATACCTTTGAAAAGGAATCTGGGAGTCAGGTTCACAAGAAGAGGGTGCAGTTGACATTAGAGGGAGGGACAAAGAATTGTAATAGACAGCTCCCAGTTCAGTGGGTGTCCACTGAGCAGGTGATTGTCATTCTTGAGAGAAGAAATACAGGAAGAATGAGTTAGCAGAGGGGGTCCTGGATATGTGCACGCACCTGTGGGAGTGAGAAAGATTCAGGGTTATTCTTGGATCCTGGATACCCAGGATACCTAGACATCCAACTAATAAGGACTTTCTATTGATTTTACACTAGGTCACAGCAACCTTCTCTGACGGATACCCTATAACACTTTCATTGCTTCTGTCAGATATTGTGTTGCCGCAGCAATACAAACAAGTAACAGGACACGTCAGAGTAAAATTTTATAATTTTATAATCTAGAACCTATGTGCCTAACCACATTATGGAATGTGACGCAGAGCTCTTCTTCTCCTCCTCCTCCTCCTTCTCCTTCTCCTCCTCCTCCTCCTCCTCTCCTCCCCCTCCTCCTTCTTCTTCCCGAGACAGGGTTTCTCTGTATATCCCTGGCTGTCCTGGAACTCACTCTGTAGACCAGGCTAGCCTCGAACTCAAAAATCCGCCTGCCTCTGCCTCCCAAGTGCTGGGATTACAGGCGTGCGCCACCACTCTCCGGCTGACACAGATGTCTTCTATTAAGTGATTTAAATAGAGTATTTTCTTTTCTTGTAAATATAAAATCATACATACATCAGGCTGATTTCCCAGCTTGGATGAAATAATGGCTCTCTCAGTTGACAAAGGACATCCATCAAATGAAAAGCAAACAGCAGACCTCAGCTGTTTTGAAATTTTTAGGGGAAAGTAGGTTCTGAGAGATAGTGTGGCATTCCTGGTAAAGAGAATGTCGTGCTCTTTAGCTGATCAAGATAAACTAGGATCTCTGCACAGTAAACAGTAGTGGATTTGTTGTGTGTGGCTTAGAAAGGGGAGAGTGTTATGCAGGTTGGGATAAGCACCCATTGTCCCACAGACCAGGTAGCAGTTCTTCACCCTGTGGTCCTTAGCCTGAGAGATGGACTTTGGCCAAGCTGTAATAGAATCTGTTAGGAACCTTACAGCCATTGTGAAAGACTTTTTTTGGGCCACAGCTAATCTGCTTGTTTATGGCTGTTCTGAGGCAGCCAATTGGAGGACAGAGGGAACTGAAACATTTCCATGACAACAGGAGTTTATTAAGAGAAGAAAATTCTTTTTATGACCAGACTGTTCTGAAGTGAATAATTGGCCATAAAAGGTTATCTAATATTTTTTTCTAACCCACATGTTATAATGATTAGCTAAAATTGAACACTAGCACCAAGACCCTTGGAACCCAATGAAACATATAATTTAATCACATAATCTTCCATCCTCTCAATAAGGAATAAAGATCACCATCATAATAAGGGTAGTTTTTAAGGTTAATTAGCTCATGTTCATAAAGTGTGTTTTGGAGTAGTAAAGAAGAAATATCATAAATTGTATAATGTCATCTTTTTTTTTTAAACAAACATGTTCTTTGTTCATGAAGTATGAGATTTGGCTCTTATTCCTAAAATTTAGTAGTTATAATTTATTTTCATTGTTACTTTTTAGAATCTCATGACTCACCATTTAAGAGACATACAAAAACAACCGGTGAATCACTAAGACACAAAACACAAAGGATGCCCCTTGACCAGAACTCTGTTGGAACTCTTTCCTTCTTCCCCTTCTCTCCCCTCCCCTCCCCTCCCCTCTCCCTTCCCTCCCCTCCCCTCCCCTCTCCCTTCCCTTCCCCTCCCCTCCCCTCCCCTCTCCCTTCCCTTCCCCTCCCCTCCCCTCTCCCTCTCCCTTCCCTTCCCCTCCCCTCCCCTCCCCTGTCCCTCTCCCTTCCCTTCCCCTCCCCTCTCCCTCTCCCTTCCCTCCCGTCCCCTCCCCTCTCCCTCTCCCTTCCCTTCCTCTCCCTCCCCCCCCACCCCCACCATGGTCTCTCTCCATGGTGCTGGGCACCAATTCTAGGGTCTTGCACAAGCTAAGCAAGTGATCCACCACTGAACTATTCCTAGTCTTCTATCACTCTTTTAAAAAATGTTTTGTTATCAAATATTAGTTATGCAAAATGGATGTTATAGGACATTTTCATACTCGTGCAGAATTTTTTTTATTGCATTCAATCCCCACTAACTCCTATTCATCCTCTTTCTCTTCCCAATTAGTCTGTCTTCTACTTTTATGTCTTCTTGTTTCTCTGTGGCCGATGACTAGGAGCAAGGTGCACTGTCTACAGGACCATGGCCACCTCTCCAGTAGCTCACACTGCTAAATCAGTGTCTCTTCTTCTCCAGCGATCCTCAACTGCCTATAGATCCTCAGCCCCACGAGCCCCTTCCTCCTCCATGACAGGACCCAATGGGCCACATCTTGTGCAGACTTTGTGCAGATAGTCACAGTGGTTGTGAGTTTACGACTGCAATGTGGGCCTGGAGAGATCTCTCAGCATTTAAGAACACTGGTTGCTCTTCCAGCATTTGCATGGCAAATGTCTGTAAGTGCAGCTCCCAGGCATCTGACAGCCTCACAACGAGGCACTTAAAAATAAAATTAAACGAATTATATATTTTTTTAAAAAAGACAATTACAACATCATATTTGAAAGACATCCACAACACTCTCTCCTATCCTCCAGACCTTAACTTTTGTTGCTCCCCTGTCCCTCAATGTTATCCAAGACGTGGGCGTGGTCAGATAGATGTCCCCTTTATGGTTGAACTCTCAGAGGTTCCTTATTTTCAGCACACTGATCAGTCATGACTCTCTGCAGTTGCTACTCTCCACTGAAAAAGAAACTTCTCTGACTAAAGCTGAGAGCAGCACGAACCCACAGGGATAGACATATAATCACTTAAAAGACAATTTGCTGGGAACATAATATCCATTTAGCAAAGCAGCAGCTGCAACTCGCACCCCTAGGGTAGATGACCTTCTTAGCCATGGGGTTTGGGGCAGGTTTGCAGCATGAGATGTGAATTTTTTTCATCTGGAACAGGTCTCAGTGACAACTAGAAAGTACTCATCCCTTGACAGATCTGCCGTTACTGCACCAGTGGGCACATTGTGCACAGTCAGTTGGTTTAATGCACAGAGTGTTCACAGCTAAATCAGAGTGTTGACGACAATCCTTCCCCAGCAGTCTGCAGAGCACCTTCCGGCAATTTAAGAGCTAGTCAACCTAGTTACAGCTTGAATTTATCTATGTCCTGAAACCTTCAGCAGTAGGGCCTTATAGTCTAGTTCTGATGGGAAGCCAATCTCAGAGGGGAATTGCCTGTAATGTTTTGGGGGAACTCGGGTGCCTTCCTGACCAACAACTCTTGGTGGTGGACGTAATCCACCACTGGTTCTGGTATTTGCGTGTAATGGCCTGTGATGTGGTGGTTAGTTTGTCAAGTTGCCACAATCTAGGATCAGCTGAGAAGAGAGTTTCAGTAAGGGACTGTCTAGATCAGATTAGCCAGAGTGTGCTAATTGTTGTAACTGTCTTAGTTTATATGGGAAAACTCAGTGTGAAAATGGATGGCAGTCATTACCTGGCACTATACAGGACTATCTTCTGAACCAAACTTCAGCCATCTTCAGGAGTCCAGGTGGACCTGCTTACCAAAGATCATCATAGCTGGGCTTGTTGACTGTGGGAAGGAGATGGTAAGAACCCTCGCCCGAGTATCCAGCCTCCCTTCCCATTGGATACAATATGGCTCTAACTGCATGTGATCCTGGAGGTTGGAGGGGTCACTGGGAGGGACCAGAGGATTTAGATGTAAAAGGACAAGGAACATCCTTATCTTTGCTGGGTATCTAGAGTGTTCTAAGTAGCCCCTCACCTACAACTTGTAAGGAAGCCCAATAAATGCGTTGGTTCCCAGAGTGAACTTTGGTGGAATTGTGCCTTGGTTTATTGTTGGGTCCTTAGGAGAGGAGTCGATGTTCCTTAGGCCTTTTCCTGGGAGGGGGTTTCAGCAACTCTTAGTTTGGGAGTCCTAGACTCTGTAGGAATCCTGTAGCTTTCTACAAGAGAACGAGCTGAGTGCTTCTCTTGCATGCACCCAGCCTCTCTCTGCTCTTGGATGCAATGTGAGTATCTGTCTTGAATTCCCCCCTTGCCTTCTTTAAATGATGGCCGATACCCTAGACTTGTAAGCCAAACAGCCTCCTTTCCCCCTAAGCTGCTTTTGCTTGTGTGTGGATATTTATCACATCGGCAGAAATGAAACTAGACACATGACTCCGGAAGCCTTTTATCTACCCACAGATGGGGTCCTTGCTAAATTTTATTTTTTTAATTAGGTTACCAAGTATCAAGTTTTCTTATGACTTTTTTAGGATTTCATGAGCTATCCTAGCTAACCTTGAACTTACTCTGTAGGCAAGTGGGCCTTGGGCTGACCCTGCCTCCGAGGCCTCTGGGATTGTAGACCTGTACTATTGGGCCCAGGTTCCGATTTTATGCCTTGTTTCTACTCCAATTTTCACCGATTTAGAATAAGACTACATTTTCAATTACATGATACTCAAATTTTATCTTCTGTTTAATTAAATATTCAGAGAAGCAGGCTGTTGACATATAGCACATTTGCTCTGGTTAACTTTCTTAAATTGAGAATTCATTAGAAATATAACTAGAACATTACATTCAATATTTTTTTAAAGATTTATTAATTTATTATATATAAGTACACTATAGCTGTCTTCAGACACACCAGAAGAGGGCAACAGATCTCATTACAGATGGTTGTGAGCGGCCGGGTGGTAGTGGCACACGCCTGTAATCCCAGCACTCTGGGAGGCAGAGGCAGGCGGACTTCTGAGTTCGAGGCCAGCCTGGTCTACAGAGTGAGTTCCAGGACAGCCAGGGCTACACAGAAAAACCTTGTCTTGAAAAAACCAAAAAATCCAAAAAAAAAACAAAAACAAAAACAAAAAAAACCCCAAAAACCAGATGGTTGTGAGCCACCATGTAGTCGCTGGGATTTGAACTCAGGACCTCTGGAAGACCAATCAGTGCTCTTAACCACGGAGCCATCTCTCCAGCCCTCAATATATTGCTTATATTTAATATATTGATCTGCAGAAAAAATATTTTTTGCTGGGCGGTGGTGGCACATGCCTTTAATCCCAGCATTTGAGAGGCAGAGGTAGGCAGATTTCTGAGTTTGAGGTCAGCCTGGTCTTCAGAGTGAGTTCCAGGACATCCAGGGCTACACAGAGAAACCCTGTCTCAAAAAACCCCCCAAAAAATATATTTTTCTATGGTCATAAATAATATTAATCATCTTTACATTCCATGCTGGGAATTTCCAGTGAAATATAGATTGTATAGTCAAAGAAAGCTTACTTTGTCTTTTGTTAAAACTTTCATAAAAATCTTTTACTAGTCTTATACCAAGTATAAAAAATCCACACATGGAGCACTTAATACATTTTTGGTGTAAAAGAATAGCAAGCACGTTTATTTTCTACAGTAGGTAGTATTTAAGTAAGAAAATACAGGCCCATAGATGTTGAAAATACAGCTCAGCCAAGAAAAGGATGCATGGAAAGCTAAATTCAGTGTGGTCCGCATCATGAATGTGTGCATCTATCTCTGTGTCTAATTAGCATAACTGTATGGATACACTCGTTCTCCAACAGTTCCTAGAGCTCATGTGCCAGGCACCCAAGCAGTCCTCTTGTCACCAGACCGTATGACCCGGTGAAGAGCTTCTTAGTGTCGAGTCCTCCCTCCAAGCTTGGGTTTGCCAACATAAAAACTCCTGCTGTCTTTTGGGTCCCATGATAAGCAGGCTCTTCCTTAACTGACTCTGTGTTGGCATCAGACTATTTACACACCTGGAAATTTCCTACCTAAGGAGCACATATTCCATAGCAACAACAGAATGTTCCAGCAAACCCCAACATTGGACCCTCTAGCACCTCACAGACTCAGCCTCTTTCCTGCTTATTGTCTGTCTGTCCCACAGTTCTGGTTCATAAAACCCGGTTTCCAGTCACAAATTTCCAGGCCCAGCTTCAGATAGATGAAGTAGGATGAGGTGAGCAGGCAGACTGTGGGAGACCAGGATTGAAGCAATGCCTCAAATTGTGCCAGAGCCTGGGACAGGGGAACTGAGAGGGCAGGGAGGAGGTGAAGAAAATGTGACAAGGCGGGCAGACACCCAGCTCATAAACAGAGAGCTGTCACCTATCTGAGGAGGCCCACCTCATCGGAGCGCTTTGTGAGGGATGAAGCTAAGGTGGAGGAGATTTTTCCTCTACCTTTAAAGGGACAGGTCAGGCATGATGACCCGCACTTGTGATCTCACACAAGGAAGGCTGGAGCAGAATAATCATAGTTTATGTTTGTCCAGCCCTGGGCTACATAGCAAGACCCCATACACGGCACCTACAAGAGGGGAGGAGAAAAGGCAAGAGGGAAGAGACAGGAAAGGGTGAAAAGGAAAAGAGGGAAGTTACATAGCAACAGGGAGAGAGATATTCAGGCAAAGGGAATTTGGACGTCTGACTCCGAGACAGAGATTTCTATTCCTCAGACAGCTACTGAGTTTTTCAAACTTGAAAAATCATTATAGTTTGAGTGTGGAATGTTCCCCACTGGCTCTTGAATACTTGATTCCAGACTCTGACATTCTTTTGAGAGGATCATTACAGGCATGAAAGCTAACTGTCTGTCAGATTTAGGAGGTGAGGCTTGAGGGTTTGAGCTAGCTCTACTTCTGGTCAAGCTCTCCAATGCCAAGGAGCCTTGCTTTCCTCACTGTGGAAGACCATTCCCCTTAAACTGTGAGGTAAATCATTCTCTTAAGTTGCGATTGTCAGATATTTTATTTACAAGAGTAGAAAATGAGTTCAATAGGCCTGAAAGATAAACATCTTTTGCGTGGGGAAAGCCCACTTTCAACTATTGGCTCAACCATACAACGTAGGAGGTGATTGGCTCGTCCTGTCCACGTGAGGCACCGCTGTAGTGGAAGTGTAGTACTGGAAGCCAGGGTGTGTGAACTTGACCATCCTGTTTTCTGCCATTTAGTAGATGATTGCTTTCTTAGTTACTTTTCTATTGATGTGATAAGAAACCATTGTAAAGGCAACCTATAAGAGAAAGAGTTTATTTGGGGCTTACAGAAGATTAGAGTCATGACCGTTCTGACAGGGCAGCAGGTTGGCACGGTGCTGGAGAGTAACTGAGAACTCACATCTTGATCCATAAGCACGAGGCTAACCGGAGATGGTAAGGTCCTTGTGAAACCTCAAAGCTGGCCCTTGGTGACGTGGCTCCGCCAACAAGGCCCCACCTCCTGATCCTTCCCAAACGCACCAACTGGATACCAAGTATTCAACATATAAACCTATGGGGGGGGGGGCATTCTCTTTCAAAACACTACCAAACAAACAAACAAACAACAACAAAAAACCCGTAAGACTCAGAAATTCAGGGGACATAGATAAGGACAAGAAGCTTTTGTTTTTTCATTCCTATTTGACTGCTGCCCTTCCCAGGTCTGAGAATGGATGGTTTATTGCTTGTTTATTGAAGAGGAAGGGGGGGGGCTGAGGGTCTTTGCTTTCCTCAGAGTCACCTACTGAACTTTGTTCATTGAGCAGTGGTAGACCTAGACTTCAAATGAACCCTTGAATGATTTAGGCCTTGGTTTACCTATCTGTGAATCTGAGACAGTGACATCTCTGTTGTCAGTTGGGAACACAGTTCCTTATCCTAAGTGCTGTTCAGAGTGACTCCACAATATCAAAAGGCTAGACCCATGCACCAGTTCTCAGTTTTCAAAAGCACGTTACGGCAATCTAGAATAAACTAGAAAGAAACAAAATAAAACAACAACCAGAATATTCTATTTCACCAGACTTTTAAAATTCACTCTGTGATTCGTATGGATAGTTTGGTGCAAAGGCCTGTCAATTAATTTTAAGGACTCTTAGTTCTCACTCGGTTAGGCTATGATAATTCCCTGATTTAAGCTAGCCTTTTAAAAAATTATGCAAATAGAGGCATATCTGCCTCTATTTCAGCTATGACTGACAGCATCCTGGCAGTTAGGATAGCCGCCCCAGGTGGGCTGACACAGTGTGGAGGCATTATTCCAAAAGAACAAAAGATGTTTTCCCTTGGTTTTACTGCAATTTATTTCCAGTTTTCTAACCCTCCTTCCCCTCCCCCCACATCACCCTCCAGGGAGGGGACTGGTACTCATTTTATAACATTATCTCTCTTCTTTATTTCATGTGGGAAAGAAACATTGGCCTCGAAATACACCCTTGAGGTTCAAACTTACTTCCACAGCATACCTGTGCCACACACCTGATATACAATCTGAAAGGCAGCAACAGGGAGGAAAGGCAACATCGGAAATCATGCTAAATTCATCGTGAATAAAAAGCACCTGAAACCTAGGTCTATGCGCTTCGGACTGCTCACAGAAGGCTGACACTCAAGGCCAGCCTGTGGTTTCCACCTGTACTCAGGAGCCATTTTGATTTTATTTCCCCAGATGCCCGGCTGTATGGATTCTCAGCCTCAGAGATTAAAGTCCCTTCCTGCTGCTCTGCAGGACACATTTCCCCCCTTTTGCTCTGGTGCCTCGAGACAAATGTTTATAAGCTATTCCTCTCTATGTAAATCAAAAGGCAGAGAGCAGTGGGATATGGGGCCGTTGGTGTAACTGTGTACATTTGTGTAGTTAAATGCTAAGCAGGAAGCTACATCGAAGCCTGTTCCTGGGTTTCATCTAAACACCATGTCACACATATTTTCTGAAATAAGGGCGGCACCACATTCTTCTCTTACCAGATGGTTTTTTGCCCCACATTCTCAGTATCTGCAGCTGGAGGTCAGGGTCACTGTCCTGAGAGCTTTACAGACCTAATATTGCATTCAGGGCTACCACATAGGTAGCATGGTCATTCCTATTGACAGAAAAGGAAACAGAGGTAGGACAGTGAGTAACTTTGCACTTGGACCGATTTTCAAACTTAGGTTATGGTTTCATTTCTGTTGCTGTGATAAAATATTCTGAGGAAGGTTAACCTAGGGGTAAAGGTCTGTTTGGTTCATGGTTCTAGGTTGCAGTTTGTCATTGCAGGGAGTCAGGGTGACAGTGACTTGAAGCAGCCAGTCACATCTCCAGTAAAGAGCAGAAAGAAGAAATGCACACACCCAGACGCCCAGCTTGCTCTCTCTACCCTTTCTTAAGCCAGGATTCGGATGGGGAAATTATGTCACCCACGGTCAGGGCGAGTCCTCTTATTTCAATTATCTCATCTAAGAAAATCCCTTGCAAGCTTGCCTGCAGGCCAAGCATTTCTGTTCAATTGCTCCTGGAGACCCTCTTCTCTAGTGGTTCTATGGCAAGTCAAGCGGACACCCAAAACTAACAGTCTCTCATGAGAGTGGGAGAGTGAGCCCTGTACCTCGCTTGGCCACCGAGCTGCCCAGCTGCCCAACTCAAACCAGGTCAATAACTCACTGCAATGAACATTTGCAAGTAAAAACTGTGGACAAAAGGTTATACTATTTGACATACGGTATGCTTCCACGATGAGATCTTAAAAATTAATTTATTATTTTTCTCTGGGCAGGAAAGGTTACAAGGGCAGAGGACAGATACAAAATTGGGGTGCATGATGTTAAATTCACAAAGAATCAATAAAATGTTTAAAATAACAGCAACAACAAAAAGTTAACAATTACATTGGGAATTACTCATTAAGATTTCTCCTACCAAGAGATAGCCACATGGCACTTGTGATCTCTTTTTTTGGTGTGTTTACATATGTGTATGCGGCATGCATGTGTGTATATATGCATGTTCATTTGTGTGTGGGGTACATGTGCACATGTATACAGGCCTGCAGTTGACATTAAGTGTTTTCTTCAACTACTCTCTATTTTATTAACGAGGCAGGGTCTCTGGCTCAACCTGGCGCTCTCCAGTTCCAGCTAGTCTGTAGTTTAGCCCTGGACTCCTCTATATCTCCCAAGTGCTGGGAGTACAAAGGCTTTTATGCGGGTTCTGGGGGTCCAAACTTTTCTCCTCACACTTGTATGTCAAGTGTGTTATCCGCTGGGATATCACCCGAGCCTCTGTAATCACTTAACAGCGTAGAAACACTCGTGCTTATTCACAATGCTTGGTGAATACCTAAAAGCACTGAGTCACAACGTAGCAAGGAGGGCTATGAAGTTAGTAAGGCCCACACCAGCCTCGCTCCCCACGGATCACAGCCTAACTAGGACACAAAAACTCTAAAATAGACACACAAAGCAAGAGCAGCTGACAGGTGGGAGTGGAGAGCAGGCAGAGAAAGCTGGGTAGACTCCAGAGTGCTTCCGGTGATCCGGGCGGATGCCAGAGTGCTTCCGGTGGTCCAGGCATCCAGCTGCATCCTCCCTTAGCGCCTTCACAGCTGTCCTTCCAGCATGGTTACTTCTCCGTTTTACAGAGAGACAGACTGGGTACTGCTGAGGTGGGTAAATTGGCCTTGATTACCTCCCTTCTATTCGCAGTGAGAGAAGTCTCAGTGAGAGAGGTTATTTATTTATTTATTTATTTATTTATTTATTTTTGATTTGTTTTTTTCGAGACAGGGTTTCTCTGTGTAGCCCTGGCTGTCCTGGAACTCACTCTGTAGACCAGGTTGTCCTGGAACTCATAAATCTGCCTGCCTCTGCCTCCCAGAATGCTGGGAACACAGGCGTGCACCACCACCGCCCGGCTCAGTGAGACTTCTATTCTCAGTGTTGAGGTAAGCTAGAGGCTCTGATGCTCTGATTAGCTATCTTTTCCCTTCCTTCCTTCCTTCCTTCCTTCCTTCCTTCCTTCCTTCCTTCCTTCCTTCCTTCCTTCCTTCCTTCCTTCCTTCCTTCCTGTCTTTCTATCTTTTCTTTTTCTTTCTTTTCTTTTTCTTTTCTTTTCTTTTCTTTTCTTTTCTTTTCTTTTCTTTCTTTTCTTTCTTTGAGACAGGGTTTCTCTGTGTAGCCCTGGCTGTCCTGGAACTCACTCTGTAGACCAGGCTGGCCTCAAACTCAGAAATCCACCTGCCTCTGCCTCCCAAGTGCTGGCATTAAGGGTGTGCGCCACCATTGCCCGGCCTAATTGGCCATCTTCTCAGGAACAACTACAATTAGTTCAGCTCACACACATGCTTAAATGAACCTTGAAGCCATTTAAGAGTTGGCATGATAATGGAGTACTAGTAGGCAAAGGTCTAAAGTTTAAAGTAGATCATCTCCCTGTGAAGTTGAGATCCCACAGGGCTCCATCCTTCTAATTTCTAATGATGAGCCAGAAATGTATATATCCCCAAAAGGAAGTCTGATGGGACCTGAAAAGGCCAAGGGGGCACTAAACGCCTGGCACAGAGACACTATGCTGGAAATAAATCAACTTGTACATCCTCAGCCGAAGTTCACAACATAAATCCTGAGCAGTCCAGAAGATCTTAGGCCAGAAACTTATTTCAAGTTGTCCCAGACCAGTAGGCCTGTTGGGAACTCAGCAGCGTGTATCTCACACAGTTCCCCCAAACTACTCCCTAAGGAAAAAGCACAGTTCTCAGGAATGAATCAGCAATCGAACATCCAAGGAGACCGGGTTCTTCAGAGTGAAAAAGAAGGAAGAGGAAAGAGAGGGGAAAAAAAAGACATAACAAGCCCTCAGTCCTAAAATTATCCAGAAATTGTTTTCTTAAAAACAAAATCCTGTAGATCAAAATCAAATCAACAAACACATAAGTTTGAGAAATAAAAAACAAACATAAGATATATTTCTGATGATGACACAAAGAGGAACCTCGGTGATTGTAACAGGGGCCTCAGTGGTCATGCTCAGCACTGTAATAGGCATGGCCAGAGAGAGAATTAGTGAAGTGGAATATAGATTTGGAGAAGTTATACAGAATGCAGGACACATAGAGAAGGAAAACATAAAAAGGCTGTTACAAGACACGAAAAGGAGCTGGACTGTTGCTCAGTTGTAGAGAATGTGCTTGGCTGGAGCGAGGCCCTGGGTTCAACTCCCTAGCACTGAGGCAAGCAAACAAAACAAAGCAAAAACCTCCACGAATGTCTCCCCTTTGCCTCATCAGAGCTCCTGAAGGGAGAAGAAGAAGAAAACCAAGCTAAAATATGAAATGTGCATTGTATGCTGAGAGGGACAAGAAGCTGACGAAAGAGATTAAATGGGGCCCAGGCAAGACAGCTACACAAGGCCATGGGGGGTTTTTGCTGCTTGATAGTACTTGGCAGAGGACGGCAGACCCTACATGTGGCCCGTGTGTTAGGCAATGGGCTGCTTGGGCATGGAGAAACTTCTAACTCCTACAAGAGTAGAGAGCGACAGCTCTGGCCCTGGCACGGTGGCTTTTGCTTTTAGCTCTTGGATTACAAAATAGAAATGGCTTTCCCGGGGAACAGTGATATCAGATCTGATTGTCATCTGTGCTTCCAAAGGTCAATTCTCCATCAGCAGGGAACACTGCTGTGAAACCCAGCACACACCCCTGTGCATCTGCCTCACATGGCACTGATTATAGCCAAGTTTAGTCCAGGATCTGGACTCTCGGCCTTACCTAGACATTGGCTTCTGTCTTGCTCTGTAGTTGTTTTCTTTCTCTTCCTTCCAGAATTTCATCTTCTATTTCACCTTAGTGGTGTATGTAATACAATACATTCCTTACTTTGCATTCCTAAGTATGTAAGATATTTTCTCTGACATTTCCAAAAGATAGTCATGGCCCGTGTCTTTGTGTAGTAGCTGAAGTCCCAGATCAAAAGGGCAATCGAATGTCATGTGAGTTACATTGGACGAGGGTTGACAGTTTGCTAATAACTCACCCATGAAATATTGCAGAGGGCAGAGGTGAGATCATTTGCAACTTACCGAAAAGGAATTAGTAGCAGGAAACAAGGTCTCTTATGAAGTGCTAATTACACGGAAGGGAAATAAGGCTGAGGTCAGGCCACTCGGGTGACAGGAGGAGGGGTGGAATGAGCAGTAACCAATCTCTGTATTTGGACTTGAACTTTCAGGGACAGGTTTACAATTGAAGAGCCATGGGTCTTAGGAATAGAGCTTGTGAGGATTCTGCTGAGCTAGACCAACAAGAGGAGGGAGAAAATTCAAACTTCCAAATCATCTGGGAACTCTCCTGTAAAAGATGAGCAAGGTGAGACTGGAGAGTTGGCTCAGCACGTAAGTCAGGCAAGTGAAAGGATCTGAGTTCAGATCCCCTGCACCCACGTAAAAAGTTGACTGTTGGGGAGCATATCTGTAAGCCCAGTGTTGGGGTTAAGAACACTTGCTGCTCTGATAAAGGTCTGAAGTTTGATTCCAAGCACCAATACTAGGCAACCCACTCTAGATCCAGGGGATCTTGGCCTTGACAGGTACCTATGCTCATATGCACAAAGAGCAGGGGCTGGGGAGGTGGCTCGATGGGTAAAGTGTTTGCTGAGAAAGCATTCATATGATTTCCTACCAGGTATGGAGCAGGCCTCCAGTAGTCCTAGCATCCAGGAGGGAGAAACAAACTATTCCTTAGACAAGCTGGGTAGCCAGACTATATGAAAATAACCCTTGAGTTCAAGTGAGAGACCCTTCCTCAATATATAAGGTGGAGAGCGAGTGATGAAGACACCTTATACCTTCCAGCCACCCACCACATGTGCATGTGTTATTGGATGTGCTCGAGCACACGTGCACATACATACACACACAGGCACACAGGTTATACATGCATGCATACACACCACACACATTCACACACACAAATGCACTAACTAAATGAATAAGGTGGAGCACAGTGGAGAAAGATTTCTGGAATTGATCTTTGAGTCTCTAAGTGCATGTACACACACACACACACACACACACAAGCACACGCAGAAGACAGACAAACAAACCCATAAAGGATTGCCGGTGTGCAACCCCAGCTTCTCAGATCAGAAGGCAGGATGCATTTGCATGGTACAGTCACTGTCAGGAACAGAAGCAACATATTTGCAGAAGATCAGGACTCGTCTCCGGCATCTGGAAACTGCAGGGAAGAAATGTTTCTGCTGAAGAAGGGACGGCAAATTGAATTAATTACATAGCAGCATTAGCACTAATTAAAGATGTGCAGTGCGTCACTGGGTGTTTTCTTATTTAGTGTGCTCTCAGCTGCTCATTTTCCTTCAGCCAGCACAGAAAATATTAATAAAGGCTTTCATCAAATCACTAGAAATACTGCAATCCCAATTCTTGTTTCACTGTGTTGCTGAAAGCCCTTTGCCTCTTGATTCACCTCTGATGGAAACATTTCGAATCTGACTATTTTGGCTCAGTGACACCTTTTTTTGTATTTACATGTAAAGATTGTCAAATCCTTCAGCAAGATATTTCTAAGCAGGATTATCTTACTCTCTGAAAAGAACACATTTTTATTTACTCTTTGAGAATTAGGATCACATTCACTCCCTCTCCCTTAACTTCTCCCAGACACCCTCCATGTTCCCTCTCCATTTCGTGTTCTTGTAACAAAAACCACATGAAGCAAACGACCCATTGATTCCATTTGGCACTGCCCATATATGAACGGGTGAGTTGCGCCATGTCTAAAGCAAACTGATCTTTTCACTGTAGGCAGTCATTAACTGTCAATAACTTCTCCGCTGGGTGGGGATGCTTGTGTGCCTCTCCTCCATCAGTACTTGAGTGCCGACTGGCTTGACCTTGTAGAGATCTTGTATGAGTAACCACAGTGGCTGTCAGCTCATGATTGCAGTGGTCTTGTCATGCACAGAGGACACTGTTTCACCCCAGCCTTCCCTGACACTTGCCCTTTCTATTCCCCTATTACACAATGTGCCCTGGGCCTTGGAAGGAGAAGGTATGGTACAGATGTCCCATTATGACTAAGCACTCCACAGATACTGGTTCTCCGCACTTTGACCAGTTGTGAGTCTATGCACAGATACTGCTCTGATAAAGACTGAGGGCTACACTAACCTATGAGTACAGATATAAATATTTAGAAGGCAGTTTCATACTGTGTTGATTTAACAAAATAACAGCAGTGGGCTCACTCCCCAGTCTCAGGTTCTTTAGCACATCAGGAATGCGTTTCCTCCAGTGAAGTGTTTGTTATCTTCCTGTCTTATCTGCTATGTCACTTTCTTGGAAAGGACAAAAAGAAAAGTTGAGCCTATAGTTCTTGGGTCCTGTACCAAGTGATGGAGGGACAATAAGGCAAAATATTGTTTAAAAGATACAGCAACGAACAGGAAATAGGTGCTTTAAATAAACCATAACACTGGATCTAGGAAGAGTTCAAGTAGATGACTTCAAAGTAGGGTTGAAGCACAGTGGAAACAATGATTTACTCACTTTAATATATTTATGAAGGGCAGAACACTATTGCAGATGGTGAAAAAATAAGAGAACTATCATAGCCTCCTTTTGGTATAGAAACAGCTTCACCAGAACATTCCAAAGATGTAGCTACACTTGAAATACCCTTCTAGTATAGGTTCCACTTCATGGAATCCTTTTGTTAGATGAGAGAGTTAGAGAAAGGAACATCTGCCCATCCCTTAGTCAAGAGAATTTTTTCTCCAGGATGTTTCAGGCATCTGTTTCCTCTGATATTCTGCAGCAGTGCAAGGATACATAGCCATATTAGGCTCACTTTTTTTTTTTAAATCAGGCATCACCAGCTACCTTTCGGCAAATGATTAACCAACAGGTTTGCATTGTATCAGCAATGTAACTGCCATGATCTCTTCTTACTGTCTGATGTGTGGATCAGAGGTCAATAGTGGTTTTGAGAGTAGTTACTGATTTATAGTCAAACATTCCCTGGTCCTTGACAGAAATAGATGCCATCTTTCTTCACAATAGTGGGTGTGAGGTAGATGGCATGTGGAGAGAGGGATTTTTTTTTAAAGATTTATTTATTTTATGTATATAAGTACACTGTCACTGTCTTCATACACACCAGTAGAGGGCATTGGATCCCATTACAGATGGCTGTGAGCCACCATGTGGTTGCTGGGAATTGAATTCAGAACCTCTGGAAGAGCAGTCAGTGCTCTTAACCGTGGAGCCCTCTCTCCAGCCCACAAGAGAGGGATTCTTATAAACTCAATTATATAACAGAATTGCAACTGCATGGTGTAAACTTCTGGCATCTGGTTTCACTCAACAGTAAGATTAATTGCCTCTCAAAGAATATGTTGACTTTGCCACCACCTTAGTCAGTATTTACTTTGGAATCAATAAGAGTCAAAACTTGAAAGGTGGAACCCAAAACCTGCAGATTAAAGAGGCTTCAGACAGGGAAGAACTCAAACAATGTAATAAGGAAGTGGGAAAAAAAATAACATGTTACCTTTCACGAGCAACCATTTTGTATGCAAAACCTGAGTCAGGATTCCTGGTGAAGCCAAGAAAGCCAGGCCTGCCTTGCATGATTTTTCTCAGAAGGAAACAGACTTTGGCTGCCCAGATCAGTGAATTACGTAACACAGCGTTTCTTCCTAGCCAGGGGAAACCAACGGGAGTAAAGCTGGCTAGTCACACTTTTATTAATAGCATTCATTAAGCATACTGAATGTGTGGTATGCATACTACTCATCACACAAACTATCCTATTCCATGTAGATTCTAAAAAGAAAATTCTGCCAGCAGTTCATTATAGCAGCCTACATTATAGCAACTAGAGCCAGGGCTCATACCTGAGGAAAGTGTGGGTTCTACAATGGTAGGATTTGGCATTGCTAAGAATTCCATCTGCCCTGTTCTATAAGTCTCACTACTGCCCTATTGCCAACCTAAACACACCCCAAGACTGGAGAGATATTTGCTGCTCCTCCCTGCCCAGCCTGATATTTTTTACCATGGGAGGCCCTATTTCAAGACGAATGCCTTCAAAAAGTCTGGCAAAATCAGGACTGAGATGACACTCCATGGGGATTTAATGAACTCTTTTGCCAGGAAAACTTTTCCACTGGAGCACAGCAGGTGATGCAGGTTACTATGAATCCAATCCAAGCTTGGGAGAGGCTCACTCCACCCTCAGGCTTAGAAGACCCTGTTTCCTCTCAACAAGCTCTCCGTCCAAAGCCTGGTGAACCCCTATCTGATTTTATTCTCAGAACTAAAACAAACCTAGAAAGAGAAATTCCCAACCCCACAGCCAGAGATCTTCTTAAAAATATCATCTGAGAAGCTATGACTTCTGGACCCAGACTAGCCTTCTAGGTCTCCAGGAGGAACATTATGATAGGTGGATTGTAGCAACACAGGATATAGGAACCATGTCACTGCAGATTACATCTGTGGCTCAGGCATTAGTGGCAGCAATAAAAAAAGAAGAAATTTACTTTAAATGTGGAGAGACAAGACATTGGAGAAAACTTCCTTCCCATAAAAGATCCTAATGCCCCTAAGACAATCTGTCCTGGATGCCACAAAGGTTTCCATAGAAGAAAAGATTGTACTTCCCTATATGACAAGGAGAGTAAGCCACTGGAACCTTTAAACTTAAGATGGGGCAGGCCTCAGCCCCAGCAATAAGAGAGACAACTACTCCCACAGAAGTCTCATGGGTATCCAGCATCTCAGAAGGCTTCCACCCAAAAGTAATAATTAAAATAGTTGATAAGCCATTTAAAAGCCTTATTGATACTGGAGCAGACAAGACAGTTTTGAGACAAACAGAGGTTCCATGAGACTGGCAACTGATCTCTGGGCCTCAGCTCATAGGCATAGGGGGTTCTTCTCATGCATTTATCACTAAATAGGCCTATAGGTGGGAGGGCCCTGATGGAGAAACTGGCCTAATGTGCCCTCTGGTAGCTCACGTAGCCACCAATCTTCTAAGGAGATCTTACAAACCCTAGAGGTAGTGCTTGCCACCCAGTCGGAAAGAGATCACATCAAAATAGACAACAACACCTATAAAGAAAGTTATACCCAAGGAGACCCTAAAAATCCTCCTCTAAATCATCCCCAATTTTAAGGCCCACTGTTAGATTTGATAGTCCTTGCTTTGATTGGCTCTCCAATGAAGCCATTTGGGCTCCACAGTAGCCTCTATCAAGGGAGAAGCTTAAAGCCCTCACACAACTGATAGAAGAACAGCTTCTACTACAACACATCCACCTCTCCTGCAGTCGACAGAACACCCCTGTGTTTGATATAAAAAAGAGATCAGGGGGATGGAGACTAATCCAAGATTTGAGGGCAATTTACAAAACCATGCGAGTTTGAGTCTCCCGTCAAAGGGGGCTGCCCTGAATCTCAGCCATTTCTGCCAATGCCCTCCTATTAGCAATAGACATAAAAGACTGCTTTTTTCCCCAATCTCTCTCTATCCCTGAGACTGTGAATACTTTGCATTCTCAGTACCCCTCATTAACAACTCTGATCCAGCGTCATGATATGAATAGACTGTTCTTCCTCAGGGAATGGTTAAAAGTCCAACCATTTGTTAGGAGGCTGTGGCTACTGCATTAAAACCTTATTTAGACAAAAGACTCATTATACTTACTATATGGATGACATCTTAATGGGGGAGACTCTTCCCCCTCCCCCTCCCAACTTAAAGTGCAGCTAATACCTTCCCTATTTGCCCAAGGATTCAAAATAGCCCCACACTGGATTCCAGATGTGGTCCTGAGTTTTCACTCACTGGTGGGGTGTCAGAATGCTGCTTGGGGAGACAAAGTGTAGGGATGCTAGGCTATGTTCCTTTCTCCCGTTGGGGTGTCAAGCCTGTGGGATGCTGACAGGCCCATCAGGGGAAATGAAACACAGCTGAATTTAGGGGTCCTAACCTGTGTTTCTTGGGGGCTGGACTTGGATGGAGGCTGTAGTTCTCAAGCTCCTGGGTACCCAGATGCCACTGGGAACTGAGAAGAGTTGAGAACTGGAGGTCCTCGAGCTTGGCATGATCTCTGGGACAGGGGTGGGGATCCAACTTATCTCAGAGTGTCAAGAGTGTGGAGAGGCCTTCTGTGGAAGACTTAGGGATGGCAGTGCAGGTCGAGCTTGACATGATCCCTTGGGCTGGGTGGGGGAATTTGACTTATCTCAGAGTGAGTGCCAGGAGTGTAGAGAGGCCTTTTGCAGGAGACTTAGGCATGGCAGCAGGGAAAGGATACATGAGACTTATTCCGGATGGACCAGAGATTAAATACCTTTGCAGGAAGGAAAGCCCAGGAATGGAAATGTGTTGGCTAAACATTCAGGGCCCATACCTCATTAGCATGGAGAACTCTGGGTTTTTAATGCTATGTGAGCAGCTTTCATGATCCTCTTAGCTTAAGGCCAGCCTGGTCTACAGAGTCAGTTCCAAAAATGCACAGGGCTACTCAGCGAAACCCTATCTCAAACAAACAAACGAACGAACAAAACAAAAGATGGAAAGCAATTGAGGAAGTTCTGTGACCTTCACAAGCATGCAATTTACTGAAGAAATAGAAAGTGCGGCCTGGCATATGGCTCAGAATGCAAAATGCTTGCCACGCAAGCTTGAGAGCCTGAGTTCGGATCTACAGCACTCACATACACACATGCATACACACATGCATACACACATGCATACACACATGAATGCACACACACAGAAACTGAAAGCATTTTTCCACATTTGTGCAATCAGGACATTTTTTTATTTTTAAACAAAATGGCAACAAACAGGCCCTTTTTGTTTCTGTCAACTTGCTTGTTGCTGAGGTCTGAAGACTTTTGGATCAGAAGACAACAGACGGGGTGCATAGTAGTCATCAAACTGCATCCTATAAGTCTGTGTCATTACCGGCAGAATGGTGGTATCAGCGCTCTACCATCCATATACTGGAAATGCAGCTACAAAGTCTTGAACCTACTTTTCCTTTCTCAGTGATTCCCTGATGCCAACTGTGGTGAAGGGAGTGGGTCCCTAACCAAGCCTTATGTCCTCATTCATAGAACAAGGGGAACTCCTGAAGATCATCTCACTTCTGCCAGCCTTCCCTTGTGGTGCTTTGAATAACATAGTGAATGAATGAGAGATGTCTTTACAAGAAAGACACATTAAGAGCAGTCCCACAGACAGGTCAGAGGCACGCGGGTCTTTCAGGACCTGTGACCCTGATGATCTCCAGCGGATGGCACAGAAGCTGGTGGCTGGAGGTGTTGTGGGAGATATAGTCAGCCCCTGAATTCTTCTTTTAAAAGAGTTTGTTTCTTTTGTTTATGGAGGTTTTTTCCTGTATGTATGTCTGCATACCACATGTGTTCTTGGTGACCTCAGACACCAGAAGGCATTGGATCCTCTGGAACTGGAGTTATAATAGTTGTGAGCCACCACATTGATACCAAGAATTGAATCCTGGCCCTTGGGAAGAATAGCCAGTGTTCTTTAGCTTCTGAGACTTCTCTCTGGAGAACTTGAATTCTCTTTTTCTTTCTCCTCCTTGTTCTTCAAGATAAGATTATATTGTGCAGCCAGGCTGGCTTTGAGCTCACTTAGGTAGCTCAGGCTTGTCTCAAATTCAAGTTCTGGGGCCCGACTTACCGGGAAGGCAAGATAAATCAGAAAAAGGCACTGTTAGCAAAAGCGAAATGGTGCCTTGAAGCCCTGGAGCAAAGAAATGAACAGATTTGGGATCCTCTTCAGGTTTCATGTCAACCTCTAAGGCTAAATTTTAGTTTCACCTGGGAATTGGGTTTAATCAGAAGTATTTCCATGGGGAACAGAGCTTGGGAAATTGGAATTGATGAGTAAATACTTAATTTGGTTTCAAAAGAAAAGAAAAATCCAGTCTCAAAGGGAGTCTCTGGCCAACTGGGAATCGTGAACAGATATAATTAATAGTGTCATAACTGATAAAACAGGAAGGATCCTCGTCAGTGAGGCCTGCCCTCTGATTTCTGGTCTTGAGGGCAAGCTTGGTAGATAGAGAAGGGAGAGAAAGATTCACTGTGTGAACGTGGGAAGCCACTGCCATCAGACTGGCTGCTGGCTCTGGGATGCTACAGAGCCTCCCTCCCACTGTGCAGTGTAGCATTTAAGAATGCAGACTCCGGAGTCCCTTCATGTACATGTTCTGACACCGGGGCCTGGGACCAGGCCAGGCATCTGCTGCTGGTCCTCAGATACTCTTTAAGCTTGAGAGCATGCCCGGAGCAATGTGCAGTCATTTCCACTTGCACCTGAGTAAATTTTAGTTTCTTTCCTTATCACAGATGGTATGCTTGTAAGCCAAGGGAGGAGGAGAACCCGTGATTAAACACAGGAGGGTATTTCGTAATGTTTCTGGGGAAGATTGAATTCGAATTAAAAATGGCACAAATGAGAAGAAAGGATGCCATGGAGACGTTTGCGTCCGAGCCCTCTGCACAGGGTAAGCCTGGGCTATACAACATTTAGAAGAGAACGCAGAACCAAAACCTCTCCTGTAAGGGGGTTGCTTATAACAAGGAAACGGAACTGTCCTTTAACCGTTCCTTTCTCTCTAGTTCCATTCCACTGGGGGTGAGGTGGGGAGAGAAAGGCACTTGGAGACAGTTTCGAAGACCAGACCTTCTGGTGACCTATGCATGTGTCTGTGAGAACAGCCAAATGCCTCTGCGTGTTTATCTTTCCTTTGCCTTTCAGGCGTGTGGAGATAGATTCTGAAGAGAAAGAAATGTTCTTGGACAGCCAGCTGCCTTCATAAAATCCTGTGCGGCTACTGTTCATGTGCTTCTCCTCTTCCTCCTCCTGTTCCTCCTCCTTCAAGACAAAGTCATGCTGCGTAGCCCAGGCTGGCTCACACTCACCTAGACAACTCAGGCTTGTCTCGAAATTCAAGACCATCTTGCTTTAGCCTCCCCGGGTGCTGGGATTATTAGCAGGTGCCTCCGTGCCCAGTTCATCCTGTTTCCTGATGCCGAGGACTATTGAGATGGCAGAACTGATAAACAAGCACTGTCCCCATCCACCCTTTTCTAAGATTGACAGCAATTTGCACACTGAGTTCTCATGGGAATTGAAGAATTCCTGTCTTCAGTCCAAAAGATCTGAGTCTCTCCCCCAGGACTAGCCATACTCAAAGAATACAGAAGATAAAACAAACCAATATTTCTATTTTCTTAAAGTTTATATTCTTCTCTGGAAGCTGAAACACACACACAGCTAAAGCAGAAGGCAACAGTGGGCCTTTGGTCTATGTGGGGAAAGTGAATAGCGTTTGTTTAACAAACTGTTGTGGAACATCGACACATTTCCTTCTCCCGAGTCAGCTCAGATGACGAGACTTATTTTTAAAAATTGTTTTCTCCCAAACTTCAAAAGGAGTTTCCCTCCGATGAAATAAATGTATTCTGCATATGAGCATGCTGGGACTTGTGACCAGAGCTTAAACAGAAGCAGAGTCCCATTCCACCATGTTTTCTCTTCTAAGGTAATGTAGATGCATGTTTCTAAGACATGGGATCTCTGTTCTGTTTCTATGACTATGGGCAGGAGCTAAGAATGACAGCCTGGAGACATCTAGCCTGAAGCTGAGCCTTGTAGCACAAGGAGACAAGCTCTGCTAAAGCTGACCAAGCTCAGGGCAAGGTGTCCCAGTTCAGTCTCCAGATGAGTGCACAGTCTAATTACCATCTTAACAGTTAGTCATCCTGGGAGACCCTAGGCCAATGATCCAGTCAGTGGACAGGCATGTCTTAAACCTAACCCAAAGACACCGTGACCATGACATACACAGCCACTGTCGAGTTTGTATGCCTGAAAGGTCACGCAGCAATAAAGGGACAAAACAATGAGGAAAGCAGAGCTTTCATTTCAGTTCATCTCCTAGGTATTTGAGCCTTTCACACATCCACTTCAGACAGGTTTTTATTGTTGTTGTTGTTTTGTTTTTGTTTTTTTTTCCGGATTTGGTTTTTTTGAGACAGGGTTTCTCTGTATAGCCCTGGCTGTCCTGGAACTCACGCTGTAGACCAGGCTGGCCTCGAACTCAGAATTCCATCTGCCTCTGACTTCCAGAGCGCTGGCATTTGTAATCAAGACAGAGAGAGAAGAACAAGTGTGTTGTGCTCACTTTCTCTTTTCTTATTATCTTGAGAGAATCTTTCCAGCCTTGTTAAGCCAATTAAGATAATCCCCTGCAGGCATGCCTAGATACCTAGGTGATTCTGAGAGTTGAGACCAACCATCACAGGAACCTTTGAGGGTTCCAATCACAGCCTGCAGAGTCCCCAGATGATGTCCAACAGACTGCAGACAAGCTATGCCTGCCAAGCCATGTCCAAACTAGAGATTTTATGGAAAAATTTAAGTTATGGAACAACTACATGTTGGGGTAATTCTTATAGTAATTAGATCAGGTATTGGCAACATCCCCCATATTTTGACTTGCCTTTCTGGGGTGTTTCCTTGACATTCAATAAAGTTTCTTGTTTGTTTGTTTTTCTTTTCTTTTTTTTTTTTTTTTTTTTTTGAGATAGGGTTTCTCTGTGTAGCCTTGGCTGTTCTGGAATTTACTCTGTAGGCCAGGCTGACCTTGAACTCAGAGATTCACCTGCCTCTGCCTCCCAAGTTCTAGGATTAAAGGTGTGCACCACCACTGCCCAATGACATTTAATAACTTTTAATGTACTGATAACTCAGGCACTGATCTCTCTCAGCTGTTTTTTATTTAAGGTTTTAATTTGTTCAAAATTAAAATTATATTTTCAAGTATAGTGACATATACCTTTAATCTCAACACTTGAAGACACAGGGAGGTAGGTCTCTTTGGGGAAGCCTGGTCTACATATCAAGTTCCAGGACAACTAGAGCTACATAATAGAGACCCTGCTTTGAACAAAAAATAAAACAAATATATATGTGTGTGTGTATATATATATACATATATATGCATACATATATATCATATAACAAAATATATTACATGTATATTCCTAAATATATAAATACAACCTGATTAATCCATGTAATGCTACTTGTATGTATGTGATCTCAGAACATACATTGGTTAGCTTTGGATAACCAGTTTGGGACATTTTCCCTGGGGAAGACTGTTTCTTTCACTCTTAACATTCCTTAGCTCCCCTTCCACGTTAGCATGTCTCTTGGTATCATTCTTTCCAGGTCTTGTTTAGACAGCCATATTGATTAAATGTCATAGGTGTCATAGGAAAACTTCCTTTTCCTCCGGCTCTTACAAACTTCCTGCCCTTTTCTTCTATGATAATTCCTGAGCCTTAGGTGCAGGACTTGAGTTATAGGTGTGTCAGCCATGGTCAGCTGTTCTTTCCATATTTTGATTAGTTGTGGTTTTCTGTAATGGTTTCCATCTGTTGCAAAGAGTTTTCTTGATGAAGAAAAGACTGTCATACACTTATATATTTCCATGTTCACTTGTTCTATCAGATCACAGCTTCTTCCATGTCATGTGCTATAGTATTAATATTTTAATAAATCCTGGCATGGAGTTACTACCTACCTTAGACCATTTATGTTCCTAGATGAAAGACACACACAGCCTTTATATTTTAATGTGTCCTATGCAGCACAATAGCTGGGCAACTGCCTACCCTGCATGCTGTTAGAATCTGCTTTCCACCAATAACCCCCGAGTTACTACGTACTAATTTCCGTGTTCTGTCTTAGCCGCTCTTATCTCCAATTAGTCAGCCCTCTGGGCCACATTTTCCCGGCCCAGAACCCAGGGCTCTCTCCTTGCTTCCATCACTTTGTTTGTTTGTTTGTTTGTTTGTTGTTTTGCTTTTCGAGACTCTGTGTAGCTCTGGCTGTCCTGGAACTCACTCTGTAGACCAGGCAGGCCTTGAACTCAGAAATCCTCCCAAGAGCTGGGATTAAAGGCATGCGACGCCACTGCTTCTCTGTCCCAGGGCAGCTCTTGTCTCTGTTCTGCATGCTCCGCTCCTAAGGCATGGCGTCTCTCCCTTCCGCCTGCCTCCTCGTGGCCCCAAGCCCAGGAACCCTCAATTTCTCTCTTCTCCCCAGCTATTGGCTGCTAGCATCTTTTTTTTATCAATCAGATGCAATGTGCAGATCCTCTCCTGCAAAGAGTTTTAGGGAACCCCATTAGCATTAGAATACAAGCAGCTACAATGTACCTCTATAATATGGGTCTAACTCAGGAAATCAACACTCAATTTCCTGAATAGTTCTATCGTTTTGCTATAGTGACACACTTACCTTTAAAGAATACATCTTCCAGTAACTAATGGCCCAGATTAAAAATTTTAGCTTAGAGAGTAGCATCTCCTTGGAAGGTTTTATAGGAGCGAACTGTGAACTTTATTTTAAAAAAGGATTTGTTGTGTTTGAATGAATGAAAGCAGAAAAGAAGGCTTTTTGACCATAAACACAGTGTGGTAAAGTTATGGGATGCACAGAGAGAGAGAGAGAAGCCTGGCATTTGAAGGGTGGAGGTGCTCTAGGAAGAGGTGGATGGCTTTTTGTTTTGTTTTTTTGTTTATTTGGGTTTTCTTTCCCCTGGAGAAGTAGCAGCGATGACCTGCTACATCTCTGACTTTACATAACCGCTCACTCAGTTCCAAAAATTCTTTCTTATGTGCTTTGCTCCAGTTCTTCAATCCAGATCATGTTTAAGGATCTAGATGTTACATGAGTTGAAACAAGAGGAATTACATGGATTATTTTCTCAGTTAGGGTTTTATTGCTGTGAAGACACCCCATGACCCTGGCAACTCTTATAAACCAAAACAATTAATTAGGTCTGGCTTACAGTTCAGAGGTTTAGTTTATTATCATCATGGTGTCATGTAGGCAGATGTGGTGCTGGAAGACTACAAACTGTAAAGCCAAGAGTTCTGCATCTTGATCAGAACTAGGCCTTGCTTAAGCTTCTGAGACCTTAAAGCCTGCCTCCACACCTACTCCACACCTACTCCACACCTAGGCCACACCTACTCCCCCAAGGCCGCACCTCCTAATAGTGCCACTCTCTATGGGCCAAGCATTCAAACACATGAGGCTATCTATATAGAGGGCCATTCCTATTTAAATCAACACAGATGGATTGTCATAAAGGCAACCATTTGATCTGTAGTAGGTTTAATGCAGTGAAATTCAAATTTATCATTAGGTAGATTAATTTGACATTTGAAATAAGGTCTACACATTGTAAAGCCACAGGTTTAGACTTCGTAAGCTTTGAGAAGCCCTGGAAATAAAGTTGAACATTATGACTCAGGGCTGTTTACACTTCCTGGGATTTGAGGTTTCATGCAATCCTAGGTATTGTGATGGTAATGATTCTGACCTCACTAGAACTTGTTGAGGAATACTAAGACCAGCTAGTGTATATATTAACTGGGGAAAGCTGAGTTGCCTGGTTGTTATGGCAATAAACACTGTGCAACTTCTTTTAGAGGTTTTCCATGACACGAAACAGTGTGATTCTAGAAGTGTTTAGTTCAGCAACAGAGCTTTTAATATGGACATAGCTTTAGCCTCAAAGGCTTCATTCTATATTTAGCTTAGGGACAGATGCAAAACTGTGGAAAGCCTTGTGTCTGGTTCTTGAGTCAGAGAAATGGGCACTTCACAGGGGAGGGCACTTCATCAAGCAGGAGGGGCTGTGGTAATTATGTACAAGCAACCCCAAAGCTTATGAGAGAGTATTTGTGGTTCAGAGTGTGCTTATGTCATGGACCATTCAAAGGACTGTTCTCATTTATCCTCAAATGAGAGCACAGCTAGGTGGGAACAATCCAGCTCTATGTTGCTAAGATTCTCAAGAGGACCAAAGAAGAAGGAAGGAAGCACAGTGGCATGCACTGGCCTTTAGAATTTGCCTAGAAGTGACACATGTCATTATTAGAGACAATACACTGGTAAAGCATGATATATAACAATACCTACTTAAAGACTTGCAAAACTGGGCATGACCATTAATGACCAGTAGTCATGGTCTTCTAGATGGTGTTTGCTTATCCACAGAACCTTAATACCTTAGCTGTAAATTTCTTTTCATGGAGAACCATCCTAGCTAGATATTGTAGAATATTTAGCAGCATCTTTGACTAGATCTGCCCACTGTAGTCCTGTAGTTCACTTCCTAAATGTGTTCCCAAGCTATGTCAACCAAAAATGTTTTCAGATGTTCCCAAAGTTCTCCTGGAGGAGACAGGACAAATATCCCCTCAGGCGAAGACCATTGGCACGCATTCATAGTAGAGTCTGTACCTTTCTAGGTGCCTGTCTTTGACTGCTGAGTATTCTGCCACCAACCCTGGGTCCTTGAGTAGTTAAATAATCTTTCTGGGCCTATTGATTTAGAGATGCAAATGATAGCCAAGATAGTCCTCTCAGGGCACTGTTGTAGGAGATTGGTTGAAGCAATACAGTATTTGCAACATACTTTGAAAAGTACCTGATACATAATAAATATGTAAAAATAAACTTTAGACAAACCATACCACTTTTGGAGTGGCCAGTGATTTAGTGGTTGGAGTGGTCTTGTTGCAGGTGTGTTTGCTTTATGTCACATTGAATATGCTATTTAAACACACAAGTCACTGATGCTTTATTAATTAAACACACGCTAGTTCTTTAGCACCATGTGAGTTACCTTGGCTAAGAATGCCCTGGTTCCGTCCCAAGGGGTTAGAAATAAAAAGAGACTAGGTGACTCACAAGGGTGACTCAATAGGCCTATATTTAATGTATTTTGTTTCTGATGGCTTTCTTCCGTTTGTGTATGGAAAAACATTTTTAGAAAGCAAGAATTCAAAGTTGACTCTTTTTCATTTTGATGCTTGCTGAGAACAAAGGACTCATGAGGATCGGACCAAATGTGTCTGTTTATTCTAAGCCCAGAACACGCCAATCATGGGCACTGAAAAGCAAAATAAGGATTGCTCTGGAGGCTGGGGGCCTGGGCTGTCAGCTCACAGGTCCTTTAGAATTCAGTGTGGCTACTCATCAGTGTCAATGCAATTCTGCACATTTTCACTCAACACCTATGCATTTGGTGTCCTGTTAGTGACAAAAGCAGGCTAACCCATATTAAATGCCCAAAGGGGATTGTGCAGCTAAGGGCCAGGCACATTGGAATCAACCACTTTTGAGGGAAGAAAGAGGAAGGAAAACTACTTTACCATCTGCCAGTTATAAAAGGGTGAGGAACAACTACACCTGTTTTTCTTGCTTCTCAAAAATGATAGTAAAAGAACTTTTTAAGACAAACCCATAGGAACAGAGACCAAGGGGGAACAGACAATAGCAAGGATATTTAGTGAATTAGAGAAATAGTTAGAAAAGAGTTAGTAGAGCCATAAAAGCTGAAATCTAAGTAGAGCTGAGATAAATAGAGAGCTTGCTTGATTCATAACACAGGACCAAAGTCTCAAAGGTGCAAAGGCAGTAATGACTCTGGGTAGTTTGAAACTTGAGGGGTTAAAGACATTGATAGCCAGAGGAGACTCGCTTGAAAGTTTAAAGATAGGTCTACAGATCTTCCCTTGAAATTCTTTCCCTTGAGTGGAAGATTCATGGCTCTTCCTTGAAGTTAGTCTCTGCATTCATTGGACAAGTACTGAAATTGGAAGAGGAAGGATAGGTCTCCATCGGATGCCAATCCCTCTGTCTCCTTGTTCTGTGAGAAGAAGGGGTAGCAGCCAGGCTACCAAGTAAAAAGGGAATACCTTAAAACACAGGTAAGCTCAGGTTTCCCCATTACATGTTTCAGCCAGGCCATAGCATGGTGAGGTGAATTGCTGACAGACCCTAGGCACCTGGCCAGAGCTTTTGAAGCACATTTTATTTTTCAGCTCTTATATATGAGTGACAGCCATGGGTGACTGGCTGCCAAGAGAAGCCCCAGCCAAGACAGAGAACAGAGGAAAGGAACAGGAACATGAGCTATGTAGGCAACAGGAATGGCAACCCTAAAGGAAAAGGTAAAACAAACAACAGGCCTCTAGCAAAATATTCTTAAAGATAAAGAAGTCACACCACAAATGAGAGACAATTGTGATTAAAAAAAGAACAGGGAAACCTACTGGATATTAAAAATATGAGATCGTAAATTATAAATTCAATAGAGCTGAAGAGTTTCCCAGAAATGTTGACCAAAAAGAAATAGTAAAAAGGAGAGAAAAAATATATAAGAAACTAGAAATGCAAGATGTCCATCTTCTAAGTTCTCAGGGGAGGGGAGGAATAGAAAACAAAGGGAAGCGGTCATTGGGTTGAGGTTATTACTCAATGGTCAATGCTTGCCTGGCATGCAGAAAGCCCTGGGACAATCCCCAGTATAACAAAGGAACAGGAAGAAAAGCAACAAAGAAATCGTTGAAGTAAGGCAAGAATAAGTTCACAGATTGGGTATGAATTTCCTGTTTAAAAGGGCTCTCAATTGCCCCACCTGGGGTTCCATCCCATATACAGTCACCAAACCCAGACACTATTGCGGATGCCAAGAAGTGCTTGCTGACAGGAGCCTACTATAACTGTCGCCTAAGAGGTTCTGCCAGAGCCTGACCAATACAGAGGCTTGCAGCCAACCATTGGACTGAGCACAGGATCCTGGATGGAGAAGTTAGGGGAAGGACTGAAGGAGTCGAAGGGGTTTGCAATCCCACAGGAAAAACAACAATATCAAAAAGCCAGACCTCCCAGAGCTTCCAGGGACTAAATCACCAACCAAAGAGTACACATGGAGGGACCCATGGCTACAGTTGCAGGGGACAGCTTTGTCTGGCATCAGTGGGGGGGGGGGGGGGAGGTCCTTGATCCTGTGACAGCCCGATGTCCCAGTGTAGTGGAACATCAAGGTGGGTGGGTGGGGAGCACTCTTACAGAAGCAGGCTCATGAGGAATGTGATGGGGGTTTCCAGAGGGGAAACAGGGAAGGGGGATAACATTTGAAATGTAAATAAATAAAATATCTGCCCTCCAAAAAACCAAAAAGAAAAAAAACCAAACAACAACAAAAAGAAGACAATGAATGAACATAAATCCACAACAAAAGCACTTAGTCAGAGAATTGGAAAGTGCCTTGGGTAAAAACAGCAGTTCTCAACCTGTAGGTTGTGACCCCTTTGGGGTGTGAGTGTGGGTGGGGGTCCCGAGGTAGATGGTGGTGAAGGACCCTTTCACAGGAGATGAATATCAGATGCCCCACATATCAGATACTTACAATACGATTGATAACAGTAGCAAACTTATGATTATAAAGTAGGAACAAAATGATTTTGTGGTTGAGGTCACTACAACATGAGGAATTATATTAAAGGGTCACAGCATGAGGAAGGTTGAGAACCCACTGGGCTCAAAGGGCAAATAAATGCTGGTCTCTGTGACAAGGTCGGGAACTCCAGTGTCACTTATCGTGGTTCTTGAATGCAACATTGGACATCAAGGTGTTGTACACCAGCAAGAGACAATTTTAAGGTAAATATATTTTTAACCTCAGAATTATGTTCTTAGAAAAATCATCAATTAAGCATGAGAACAAATAAAGATACTTTTGAAGTGTAAGGGGAAAGAACCATTACAGTCCTGGAACCATTTCTCTGGAAATAATTAGTGTCATTTTGTATAATATGCTAACCACTTGCCATAAATGTCTATTTAAATTTACATTTACTATAACTGGCTTATCTATTGTTACTGTTTTTTTGTTGTTGCTATTATTGTTATTGTTGTTTGTTTTAAGGGACAAGGGTTTGTTATGTAGGCAGTGCTGCTTGGTATAGAATTCACTATCTAGAGCAGATGGACCTTGAACTTGTGAGTTCTGGAATTGTAAGAACTTATTACTATATCTGGCACAATTATAAGAAAATTTAAAATTCAATCTTTAGTCACACAACCCACATTTAGATACCCAAGTCACATATTGCTAATGAGAATCACTTGTTTTATGTAAATTAAATAAACCAATACTATCATGACTGAAGAATGTCTGATGTATACCATGGGGTTATGCTCAATCAAACTAAGAGAAGATATAAATGTCACTGATTACCAGGCAACGACACAAAAACATCTTACATATTTGCGTCATGGTGCCTTTCGTGTTTTAAAGTTTAAGGTTTTGTGAATTCCGAAGCATGCTTACTCTAAGAGTTTCAGACAAAGGATTATGGGCTGGACTCAGGTTAAAAGAAATAATCTTCAAAAACTAAGAGTAACACAGTAATGCCAATATTGGAATATTGCCAAGGTGTCATTTAGCCAAATGATAGATCTCCACCCATTAATTCTTAAAATTCCAACAGATTTCTTCCCTCTCTCTAGAACTTAACAGATTAATTATAAATTTTATCAGGGAGATCCGGTCTCTATTAAAGGCTAAATTTAGAAGAACTAATCACAGGCAATTGCCCCATCAGCTAATGGAAACCTATTGAAACACCATAGCAGTGAGGAGAGTGACAGCAGGCACAGAAAGCCAGAGAAGTGGAAAACAGCAACAATCTCAGAATCAGGTTCACTGCGGCCATGCAATCAATGGTGAACATGGTGGTCAAAGTAATGGGAAATGTAAAACTTCATGTTACAGAATCCTTCAATTGTTCCCCCTACCAGCATCTAGAGTTTCTATTGCCGTGATAAAGCATCATGACCAAAAGTAACTTGGGGAGGTAAAGATTTCTTTCAGCTCACACACAGGTCCATATCACAGTGGTTCATCATCAAACAAAGAAGAGGCAGGAACTCAAGGCAGGACTTGGAGTCATGAAGGAATGCTGGTTCCTGACCTGTTCCTTAGGGCTTGCAGCCTGCTTTCTTTCTTTCTTTCTTTTTCTTTCTTTTTCTTTTCTTTTCTTTCTTTCTTTTTTTTCTTTCTTTCTTTTTTTTTTTTGGATTTGGTTTTTTTTGAGACAGGGTTTCTCTGTATAGCCCTGGCTGTCCTGGAACTCACTCTGTAGACCAGGCTGGCCTTGAACTCAGAAATCTGCCTGCCTCTGCCTCCCAGAGTGCTGGGATTACAGGCATGGGCCACCACTGCCTGGCTGCAGGCTGCTTTCTTAAACTATTCAGGACCGCCTGCCCAGGAATGGCACCCTTTGTAGTGGGTGGTGTCTTCCCACATCAATCATTAATCAAGAAAATGCGCTGTGGACTTGCCTACTGGACAATCTTATGGAGGCATTTTTCTCAATTAAGATCCCCTCTTCCCACACACATCTGGGTTTGTATCAGGGTGACAAAAAGCCCTCAAACCCTTTCCTTTCCAGTTTCATTTGCTCTATTTGAACTCATTATTAAGTCCACTTGGTGTTGCCCCCGTATGTATGTGAGAGTAGGGCCATCTACTAGAATGTGGCTAGTCCCTCAGGGTCTCCATCCCTGAAGGAAACTAACTCTGTCTCTTCCAGAAGCGGTCAGTTGCCGATAGCTTCTCAACTAGAGATAGGACTTCACTGTCCTGTGCTGACTGTGATGGCTTGCTCTTGTGCGGGTCTTATGCACGTGGTCTCAGATATCATGAGTTCATGTGTCCAATAGCTTGGAAAACACTATTTTGCAGTAGCCATCTACTATATCTGGCTCTGGAACAATTTCTTGAGGGAGGGGTATGATATGGATGTCTAGTTTAGGCATGATTACTTCATAACTTGTTCTTTGACATTGATCAGTTTGGGTCTTTGTATTAATTGTCATCTATTATTAAAAAAAGGTTATGTAATGAGGGTTGAGAGATGTACTAAAATAAGTACTTAGGGGGTAGTTTAATTGTATGTCCATTTATCAAGAGACTAGTTGTGGGTTCTTCTGTGGGTCTAGTAGGGCCAATGATACTCAGCCATGGTATGTCTTAGCTTAGATACCAGAACTAGGCATGCATGGTTCTCTCCTGGATGGTGTTTTCTGTCAACTTGATACAAGCTCAAGTTATTTGGGAAGAGAATCTTCCATTGAGAACATGTCTATATCAGATTGCCTGTAGACAAGTCTGTGGGGGTACTTTCTGGATTAATTATTTTTGTGGGTGGTGCTGCCTCCGGGAATGTAGTCTTGGGTTGTATAAAGAAGCAGTCAGAATTCATCATCCACAGAGTTTTGCTTCAGGTTCTGCTTCCAATTTCTTGTCTTAAGTTCCTGCCCTGATTTCCCTTGGTGATGAAGTGTGACTTGAGAGTTTTAATTGGAAACACTCTTTCCCATACGTCGCTTTTGGACATGGTGTTTTATCACAGCAAGAGAAATCTAAGATAGGTTCCATTCTGTAGAGCAGGTGCTAAATCCAATCAGAAAGTGGTTGGTTACTTCATAGTGTGGTGTTCCTGCCACTGCTGTTCCAGTCTTGCCAGGCCAGTTGTTACTGTGGCTTGCAGAGCTCATAGCTGAGGAGGAGTAATTATCAATTACTTTACTCTGAAAGGAGACCTCTAGGTGTAATATAAGTCAAACACATGTATCTAAAGAGTCAAAGCTAGCATCTATCTGCACAGGAAAGAACGTGTGATGTTTGTTGTTCCGGGCCTGCATTACTTCCCTCAAAATGATGTCCATTTATATGCAGATTTTATAATTTCACTTTTGTTTACTGCTAAATAACATTCCATAGAGTAAATATACCACATGTTCGTCATCTGCTCAACAGTTGATGGACATCTAGGCTGCTTCCATTTCCTGACTATTGTGAATAAAACGGCAGTGACCACAGATGAGCTTTTGTCTGTGGAGCAGGCTATAAAACCCTTTGGGTGCACACCCAGAGGCTATAGCGCAGGATCACACTGTGCCTCTATTCTAGCTTTCTGAGGTACCTTCTCACTGGTTTCCATAGTGGCTGCAGCAGTTCCAGTTCCCATAGGCAGTGAGTGTGTCTTTCCCTTTCTCCACATCTGTGCCAGGCCAGTATTTAGATTTTTGGATTCTAGCTATTTTGACTAAGGTAAATTAAATTTCAAAATGGTTTTAATTTACAGTTTCCTGGTGGCTAAGGATATTTAAATGTATATATTTCTCAGTCATCTGTTCATCTGTATTTCTTCTGTTAAGAATTCTGTTTAGTTTCAAGCCTCCCCCCCCCCCCCAAACAGGGTTTCTCTGTGTAGCCCTGGCTGTCTTGGAACTCACTCTGTAGACCAGGCTAGCCTTGAACTCAGAAATCCACCTGCCTCTGCCTCCCAAGTGCTGGGATTAAAGGCGTGGGCCACCACAGGTGGGGGGTGGGGGGTGGCGTCGCGGTGTCGGTGCACGCCCGTGATCCCAGCACTCTGGGAGACTAATGTAGAAGGATATTGACTTTAAGACTATCCTGAAGTTGTTTATCAGCTGTAGGAGCTCTCTAGTGGAGTTCTTTGGGTCACTTAGGTAGACTATCATGTCGTCTGCAAATAATGATAGTTTGACTTCTTCCTTTCCAATTTGTATCCCTTTGACCTCCTTATGTTGTCGAATTGCCCGAGCTAGTACCTCAAGTACAATATTGAAAAGATAAGGAGAAAGGGGGCAGCCTTGTCTGGTCCCTGATTTCAGTGGGATTGCTTCAAGTTTCTCTCCATTTAGTTTGATGCTGGCTACCGGTTTGCTGTATATTGCTTTTACCATGTTTAGGTATGGGCCTTGAATTCCTGTTCTCTCCAAGACTTTAAGCATGAAGGGATGCTGAATTTTGTCAAATGCTTTTTCAGCATCCAATGAAATGACCATGTGGTTTTGTTCTTTGAGTTTGTTTATGTAGTGGATTGTATTGATGGATTTCCGTATATTGAACCAACCCTGCATTCCCGGATAAAGCCTACTTGATCATGGTGGATGATCGTTTTGATGTGTTCTTGGATTCGGTTGGCAAGAATTTTATTGAGTATTTTTGCATCGATGTTCATAAGGGAAATTGGTCTGAAGTTCTCTTTCTTTGTTGGATCTTTTTGTGGCTTTGGTATCAGCGTAATTGTGGCTTCATAGAAGGAATTGGGTAGTGTTATTCTGTTTCTATTTTGTGGAATAGTTTGAAGAGTATTGGTGTTAACTCTTCTTTGAAGGTCTGGTAGAATTCTGCACTGAAGCCATCTGGTCCTGTGCTTTTTTTGGTTGGAAGACTTTCTATGACTCCTTCTATTTCTTTAGGCATTATGGGACTGTTTAGATGGTCTAGTTGGTCCTGATTTAATTTTGGTATCTGGTATCTGTCAAGGAAATTGTCCATTTCCTCCAGATTCTCCAGTTGTGTTGAGTACAGGCTCTTGTAGTAGGATCTGATGATTTTTTGGATTTCCTCAGTTTCCGTTGTTATATCTCCCTTTTCATTTCTAAGTTTGTTAATTTGGATACTTTCTCTGTGCCCTTTGGTCAGTCTGGCTAAGGGTTTATCTATCTTGTTGATTTTCTCAAAGAACCAGCTCCTGGTTTTGTTGATTTTTTGTATGGTTCTCTTTGTTTCTACTTGTTTGATTTAAAGTGGCAGGTTATAAAATCAACTCAAGCAAATCAGTGGCCTTCCTATACTCAAAGGATAAGCAGGCTGAGAAAGAAATTAGGGAAATGACCCCCTTCACAATAGCCTCAAACAGTATAAAGTATCTTGGGGTGACTCTTACCAAACATGTGAAAGATCTATATGACAAGAACTTCAAGACTCTGAAGAAGGAAATGGAAGAAGACCTCAAAAAATGGGAAAACCTCCCATGCTCATGGATCGGTAGAATCAATATAGTTAAAATGGCCATTTTGCCTAAAGCACTATACAGATTCAATGCAATACCCATCAAAATCCCAACTCAATTCTTCACAGAGTTAGAAAGAGCAATTATCAAATTCATCTGGAACAACAAAAAACCCAGGATAGCTAAAACTATTCTCAGCAACAAAAGAAAATCTGGGGGAATCAGTATCCCTGACCTCAAGCAATACTACAGAGCAATAGTGTTAAAAACTGCATGGTATTGGTACAGTGACAGACAGGAGGATCAATGGAACAGGATTGAAGATCCAGAAATGAACCCACACACCTATGGCCACTTGATCCTCGACAAAGAGGCTGAAAACATCCAATGGAAAAAAGATAGCCTTTTCAACAAATGGTGCTGGTTCAACTGGAGGTCAGCATGCAGAAGAATGCGAATTGATCCATCCTTGTCTCCTTGTACTAAGCTCAAATCCAAATGGATCAAGGACCTCCACATAAAGCCAGACACTCTGAAGCTAATAGAAAAGAAACTGGGGAAGACCCTTGAGGACATCGGTACAGGGAGAAAGTTTCTGAACAGAACACCAATAGCGTATGCTCTAAGAGCAAGAATTGACAAATGGGACCTCATAAAATTACAAAGTTTCTGTAAGGCAAAGGACACCATCAAGAGGACAAATCGGCAACCAACAAATTGGGAAAAGATCTTCACCAATCCTACATCAGATAGAGGGCTAATATCCAATATATATAAAGAACTCAAGAAGTTAGACTCCAGAAAACCAAACAACCCTATTAAAAAATGGGGTACAGAGTTAAACAAAGAATTCTCACCTGAAGAACTTCGGATGGCGGAGAAGCATCTTAAAAAATGCTCAACTTCATTAGTCATTAGGGAAATGCAAATCAAAACAACCCTAAGATTTCATCTTACACCAGTCAGAATGGCTAAGATTAAAAATTCAGAAGACAGCAGGTGTTGGAGAGGGTGTGGAGAAAGAGGAACACTCCTCCACTGCTGGTGGGGTTGCAAATTGGTACAACCACTCTGGAAATCAGTCTGGCGGTTCCTCCGAAAACTGGGCACCTCACTTCCAGAAGATCCTGCTATACCACTCCTGGGCATATACCCAGAAGACTCCCCACCATGTAATAAGGATACATGTTCTACTATGTTCATAGCAGCCCTATTTATAATTGCCAGATGCTGGAAAGAACCCAGGTATCCCTCAACAGAAGAGTGGATGCAAAAAATGTGGTATATCTACACAATGGAGTACTATTCAGCCATTAGAAACAACGAATTCATGAAATTCTTAGGCAAATGGATGGAGCTAGAGAATATCATACTCAGTGAGGTAACCCGGACTCAAAAGGTGAATCATGGTATGCACTCACTAATAAGTGGATATTAACCTAGAAACCTGGATTACCCAAAACATAATCCACACATCAAATGAGGTACAAGAAGAAAGGAGGAGTGGCCCCTGGTTCTGGAAAGACTCAGTGAAACAGTATTCAGCAAAACCAGAACGGGGAAGTGGGAAGGGGTGGGTGGGAGGACAGGGGAAGAGAAGGGGGCTTACGGGACTTTCGGGGAGTGGGGGGGCTAAAAAAGGGGAAATCATTTGAAATGTAAATAAAAAATATATCGAATAAAAAAATTAAAAAAAAAAAAAAGACTATCCTGAGCTGCATGATGAGGTCTTAATTCAGAAACCAACAAATAAAGCAATAACAACAACAAGCAAAAACCCTTTGTGAAACAAAGGAAACATAGAAGAGAAGCCTTGAAATGAGGCAATCTAATTGAAATGAATATGCTAATACAGAATTGGTATTCACAATATATAATGAGCTTGAACTAAAGAACAAAAGGAAGAAAGCCCAATAAGAAAAACGGTCCAGCCAGGCAGTGGCCGTGCATGCCTTTAACCCCAGCACTTGGATGGTGGAGGCAGAAGGATCTCTGTGAATTCGAGGCCAGCCTGGTCTACAGAGTACATTTCAAGACAGCCAAGGCTGTTACACAAAGAAACCTTGTTTTGAAAAAAGAAAAGAAAAGAAAAGAAAAGAAAAAAGAAAAAAATAGTCAAAGATCAGGAACAAGCAATTCATAGACAAAAACATATAGTAAATAAATTATACAAAGACGTTCAGTCTCACTACTAACCGGAAGTGCTTGTTAAAACTCCAAAGAACTGGCATTTCTGATAAATGCAGCTCTCATCCGTTGTTAAAGGCCCTCCCTTTGCAGCAGACATAGACTATTCTAGAGACCCATGACTGATCAAAGTTCAGTAAACAACTGACCATGCCATGCCCATCCCCAAATGAGACATCTATAACAAACCTCTTATACTCAGAGTTCAAGGAGCATTGTGGGATAGGGGCCAGACAGATTATAAGAGCCAGAAAACCAGGAGAATTGATCTGAAATGGTATCTTCCAGACACAATAAGGCTGTTGTACACATGAACTCTCAACAGACTCCACAAGACCTCCCTAAAACCATAGCGGTTGGCAGCTGACATAGATGGGGGTTAAATTTCACAAGGCCCACCCCTGGTCAGAGAACAATAGACAGTCAGTCAATGGCTGCTGAGAGGAGAGTCAGTTTTCTTCATGGATAGGTTGACCATGTGCTAGTGGGTAGACCTGTTTTCATGTTCATATGGGTAACACCAATTGATGAAAAAGACATGCTTTTTGGAGGGGACATTTGAAGAATGGAATGAGAGGAGTTGAGCAGGGAAGAGAAGTTGATATAATTTAATATAGTGTGCTCATGTGCAAAATTTCCAAAATGTCTAAATTAAAAACATCAAGGAATCATCTGTTTCATTTTGATTGATAATAGTAGCAAAATTATAGTTATAAAGTAGCAAGAAAATAATTCTATTTTCTTGTGGGATCACCACAAAGATGAGGGACTGTATTAAAGGGTTGCAGCATTAGGAAGGTTGAAAACCACTGGATTAGAGGCTATATCCATGCAACTGGATAAAAGAGAAGAGTTGGGATTTAGAATATGAAAACTGCCAGGTGGTGGTGGTGCACGCCTGTAATCCCAGCACTCTGGGAGGTAGAGGCAGGTGGATTTCTGAGTTCCAGGCCAGCCTGGTCTACAGAGTGAGATCCAGGACAGCCAGGGCTATACAAAGAAACCCTGTCTCGAAAAACCAAATCCAAAAAACCAAAATAAAGTAAAATAAATAAAAGAACATGAAAAACCAAAGAACTGTCCTATTTCTCTAAGAGAACAGGCTGAAGAACAAGGGAATAAGCCAAAGTGTGATTTGTTTTTTCCCTCATAAAGGAGCAACCAAGTCTGGTCCCAGTGGGGCTATACTGCTTGGGCAGGGCTAGGGTCCGTGGGAGCTGCCAGAAAAGTGCCCTGGTATCAGGGGTGTAGGAGCCCTTAAGAGAGATGGCTGGAGCACAGCAGGCTCCGAGGGAAGCAGCATTGTTCTGTGGGTTCCTAAAGCTGAGATTCTTCGTGTAACCCCTGGAGGTAACTGCTACAGGAAAGGGCGCTGTGGCAGTGTGGCAGTCACTGGGTGAATCACAACAGAAGCCCTGCAGACTTGCTCTCCTGACTGGCACAACCAGGAAAGGACCTCCTAGTGACAAAAACAAATGAAGGTGGGGCTTACTCACACGACTCCACCCCCCCCATCTCTCCTCCCACAAGCCTGGATCACAGGGCGCCCCATTCATGGAAGGTCCCTTCCTATATATTTCCCAAAAACAAGGAATTGAGGAGATAGATCTGGGATTTCTATGTTCTCTTTGATGATTTGTCCCTCAGTAAATAAAAGCTTTTTTCTTTAAAAGAAACAATGGATGCCATCATATTGACTTGTGTATATCCCAACCAAAAAAACCTGAGCTCAGGATCACTGACAAGGATTAATCCTGACTATCAATTTGATGGCATTCAGTCATCTAAGAGGCATATCTCTGGCTCTGTGTGAAGGTGTTTCTAGAGAATTTGAATTGAGAGAAGAGACACCTTGGAGGTCAGTGGGACCGCTTGTTGGCCTGGTGTCCTGTCCCGAGCACGAAGGAGAAAGCAGAGTGGTTGCAAGATTCTCAGTGGGCAAAGGAGCCTGCTGCCATGCCTGAAGATCTGAGTTTGATTCCCAAGATCTACACAGTGGAAAGAGAGAACTAACTCCCACAAGCTGTCCTCTGACCTCCACATATCTTGGGACACAGCCCCTGCCCCTGTTAAGTAATGTAAAAGAAAACTTCTTAAATAGAAGGAGAAGGTGCGAGGACCACCGGCATCAGTTCCCTCTGCTTACTGATATGGATGCAAAGTGGATGCCTTGTATTCCAGAACTCTGCCTTCCCCATCAGGGTGGACTGTGTCCCGTCAAACTGCAAGCCACAGCAATCTCTTTCTCCCATAAGTCAAGTCTTAACAGGCATTTTGATCACAGCACCAAGAAAAATAACTAATTCAATTAGTTGCTATTCTGTTGCCTCTATACTTTAATGTGGTCTCAATGGCTGCCACATACCAAAGGGCATCTTCAAAGCCAGTCCTCAAGATATTAGCCCAGAGTATGCATTCTTCTCGCTCTGCCATCTGATTTCGGATGTGATGGGACCAGCCACTTCAAGCTCCTGCTGTGCCATGAGGTGGGGCAGAAGGAGATTTGACCACAGAAGGGAAATGCTAGGCTATGCCTGGTAGCACATGCCTGTAATCTTAGCTCTGGGGCTGGGCTGGGCTGGGCTGGGGTGGGGTGGGTGCTGAGGCAAGGGGGATCTGGAGTTCTGGGTCAGCCAGGAATTGTGAGACCTCGTCTCACGGCAACAACAATGGAGTGATGCAGAATGAGAAAAATATGACCCAGTTGCTGGGGTTCCTAAATGTGGAGGGAGGTCTCAGATCCAAGGAATGCCAGGAGATCTGCTGAATCTGTGAGAAAAGGAAACTGTGATAGTCTGTATATTCTAAGCCCACTATTAGAGGGTGTGGCCCTGTTGGAGTAGGTGTGTCATTGGAGTAGGTGTGTCATTGGGTGTGGTCTTTAAGACTCCTTATCCAAGCAGCCTGGAAGTCAGTATTCTACAGCCTTTAGATGAAGATGTAGAACTCTCAGCTCCTCCCCACCATGCCTGCCTGGATGCTGCTATGCTCCTGCCTTGGTGATAATGGACTGAATCTCTAAACTTGTAAGTCAGCCTCAATTAAATGTTGTCCTTCTAAGAGTTGCCTTGGTCATGGTGTCTGTTCAGAGCAGTAAAACCCTAACTAAGACAAATTTTTGCTACAGTCTATAGAAGGAATTCAGCATAGCGACACCGCTTCTGTACTTCTGACTTTCAGAAGTGTAAGGCTTTGTCTCTGTAGGCTTTTGTCATGGTATTGTGTGCTAAACTGTGCCTCACTCACATCCATACATTGAAGTTGTAATGGGTGCATGGTGCCTGAGAATGCAAGCAGATTTGGGTATATGATTTTTCTAGAGGTAATTAAGGTAAAATGAGGTTTTTCTTCCCGTAGATCAGGTTGTCAGCATGACTGGGCCCCTCCTTGTTTGAAGGTAGTCACCTCCTTATGCATCACATAGCAGAGGCCAGGGAGAGGAAGTCCACTCTCTCCTGCTTCTTCCTAGGAGGGAATCGGTCCCATTACCTGGCCTCCTCTCTCATCACTTAATTGCTTCCCAAAGGCTCTGTGGTTAAATCCTGCCAATTAAAGAACAGGTTTTCAATATGTGAGCTTTGGGAGACATATTTGGTCCACAGTGTATATGCTCAGGTAACCTCAGAGCAATAAGGAAAAAGAGATAAATCCTGAGGGTTTTAGGAAGAAAAAGCCAGGAAATTATTAAGCCAGGCATGGTGGTGCATGCCTGTAGTTAGGATGCCAAGAAAGGAGGTTCAGATTGGCATCCAGAAGCACCACTGGAAGTCAAGTTGTAGACAGGCTAGAACACCCAGAAATCTAAATAATGACCTCTGGGAAGGTCCACCCCAATAGTGACAGCTTGAATAATGTGGTACCTTCCTTAGTTTTTGTCCCCACTTGCAACTTAACACCAACCAGAGGAGACCAATTATGTAACCAGTCCCATAGAAGGCCCTCTTGTGGCTACCCCACGTACAGCTCCCAGAGCCATAGTCTTTCAGTCAGGCCAAGCAGGAAGACCTCCCCCATTTCCCTTCTAGAGACCTCAAGGTCAGACCCTGCCTGACCTTGAGTCCCTGTCAAAACACAGTGACAGTGGGTTGTGGATTCCTGCTCTATAGCAAGCTCAGAATCCAGAGACTTTGGAGGTAGACGAGATGGCTCAGTGGTTAAGAAAAGTTGTTGCTCTTGCAGAGGACCCAGGTTCAGTTCCCAGCACCCACATAGTATCTCACAACCATTTATAACACCCGTTCCAGGGAGGAGATGCAATATGCCCTGTTATGGCCTCTGCAGGCACTGGGCATGCTTGTGGTACATGTATACACAGGCCAACACTCACACACATTTAAATATAATCTTTTTTTTAAAGATTTTTTTGGGGCGGGGGGTTGGCTTTTTGGAGACAGGGTTTTTCTGTGTAGCCCTGGCTGTCCTGGAACTCACTCTGTAGACCAGGCTGGCCACAAACTCAGAAATCTGCCTGCCTCTGCCTCCCAGAGTGCTGGGATTACAGGTGTGCGCCTGGTACCACTGCCCAGCTTTTGTTTTGTTTTTTAAAAAGTGTCTTTACCTGTCTCAATTTATTAGATCTTCATTTCTCTGCCTGTTGATTCATAGAAGCACCCAAAGGTAAAATTATAATATAATAATAATAATAGTAATAGTAATAATAATAATAGTAATAATAATATAAAGTAGAGAGATGAAACAACTTTCTCATTTTTGCAGCAAAAGTCAATAGAAACTATTTAAAGAAACAAATCAAGAAATAGAAAGTATTAGAGTTGCCTGTTGGGGGGGGGGGGGCATACTTTTCTATGATTTACAAAGAGGAAATTGGCTCAAGTCCCCCTCCCACATCATCCAGGAGTGGAACTGAGCTGAGAACAGAAGGCAGGCATGTCCTTTTATCCCAAGAACTTTCTGAAATTCCCAACCTTGTGTTTTTGTATCAACTCATTACTTTTATAGTTGTATATATTTCTGAGTAGTTACTCTTTAGTCTCTTGGGTAAAAAAACAAACAAAAAAAAAAAAACAAAAAAAAACAAATGATTTTAAAAGTGTGGATGGGCCTAAGGAAGGAAAGCTGTTGGTGCTGACCTGAGAGCCCAGGTCATGGTAAACTCAGGAACAAGGAGTGAGTGAGCACTGGGTCCTGGGAGTGTCATCCAAAGAACGGGTTCCTCAGGAGGAAACATCAAGACAGCCATGCTTGTCTGCTTCCAGTCTTTCCTGGTGACATTTGCTTTGGAATTTAGAAGCAAACAAGAAGGATCAGCTCCACAATGGGTAGGAGAGGGGAAAAAAGGATGACCGTGGAGAGATCAGATTCAACAAAACAAACAAGCAAACAAGCAAACAAATCAGGCTTCAACAGCAGGCCCCGGGGTAGCAGCTCACCACAACATCTCGGCTCTGTACATTCCAGGGGGGGGGGGGGGGAAATGCTACCGGGTTGTCCCAGGAGGTCTGAAATAAAAACCGTCTGTTCTGCTGTATGGTTTTAAAACTTGTGATTATTTAAATGTCTGATTCTTTTTCCTTTTATACCAAGTGTGGGGGTGGGACGCATGACGATGCCTACAGTGTAAAGTCTCAACTGTTCCTTGCAGCCTTGAGCTGATAATTGAGCTGGTACCGATGGCTGCTGAGAAGCAGGAGGTCACAAATGGCTGCCGTTTTATTTAAGAAGCCTTACGGCTTGCCCTTGTCCATTAACACAAAGAAGGAACTGAGTGGGGGCATTGTTAGCTTTGAACACCCACTAAGTGGCTGCCTGATTCTGCACTGCCACAACAGTAGCTATTCAAGTCGAAGCGAGGTCCCCGCTGTCCCTGCGGTGCGCCCTATCGTTACTACCTCAAGATGGAGACCTCATTTCAGCAGAGGTATAGAGCTGTCAAGGACCAGTCACTTCCGGTCCATGTGATTCTTAAGTTAATCTTTGGAGATTGGGGGCTGAGCCTCCAGGTCTTCTTGCCCAGTGCAGATGCAGCGTGTGTCTTTATTTTGTGTCCCTACTCACAGCGATGCACAGAATATCTTTGGAGGAAACACTCAGATAAACACTAACCTCATTCATGTCCATAGCAGGGTCATCGAGAGATTCCGCCTCTTGGCTCTGGGGCGCCACTTCCGCCTTCCTCAGCAATTGCAGGAAGTCTTTTGTAAGAAGTGCAGTAGAGAGCACTCTAGGGCAGGCATTAGGAGACCTCCGAGAGGTTGCAGATTCTTGGTTTCTGTCAGGCAGCATCTGCTTCTTTCTCCCTCCTGAAATTCTACACAGACTTCCCACTCTCTCCCAGTCCCCTGTCCAGCGGTGTTTAACTTTTCCAAGTCCATTTCATGACTTCCTTAACATTGCTGAAGGTTCCCGAGAGGTAGAGAGAAGAGAAAATATACACAAATAAAAGCTGACGCTGTGCTCTGGGGAGGCTTAGGTGTGACTCTGGTGTGATTTGTAAAGATGCATTGATTTCCCTGCTTAGCAATAATCCTTTCTTTTGATTATATTCTTTCTGCATATTCCCCCTGGCCAACATCTGACAAATTTAAGAATCCTTCTGATGTGTCTAAACTTAATGAGAAGCCAGGATTCTTTGAAAGACAAGAAAGCCACAGTTAAGAGATTGAGCAAGATATAGTTGGAATTTTGGAGATTGCTGCAAATCTTGTTGTTGTTGTTGTTGTTTGAGACAGGGTTTCTCTGTATAGTCCTGGCTGTCCTGGAACTTACTCTGTGGACCAGGCTGGTCTTAAACTCAGAAATCCGCCTGCCTCTGCCTCTCAAGTGCTGGGACTGCAAATCTTTAATTCATCAGTTTAACTATTATTTATTCTCTCTCTCTTCTGTTCCCCCACCCCCAAAATCCTGTGCTAGGAATTGAACTCAGGGCCACACCCATGTTAAGAAAGTGCTCTAGGATTCACTGAGTTCCACTCCCAGCCCAGCTACAATTTCTTTTACCAGTTACAAATATGGATGGGTTTGCATGGTAGATAGTTCTAAGTATTACTGTAATCCTTTAAAGAAGACAAGATCTGGGCTGGAGAGATGCCTTACTAGGGCCTTACTAGGGAATTGAACTAGGGCCACACCTGACAAGAATTCAATCCCTGAAGCTTACAGGGTAGTAGGAGAGAAGTGACTCTCAAAAGTTGTCCTCTGACCTCCACACATGCCACAATGCACATGTGCTTTCTCTCTGTCTCTCTCTCCTCTCTCTGAATGAATGAAGGAAACCCAGTTTTATTCCAGCAAAAAGAACTCCTTACCCCTTCCCTGGGCCAGCATTGCGCTGTCCTGAATCAGAATCAGTGTCTTATTTAGATGCCTTTGATTTTAGTGGTACAAGAAAACATGACTTCACCTGCCAGTTTGTTCCTTCCTGGTCTCTGTTACTTAAAGGTAAGCTGGTCAAGAGATGGGTGACTCTTACCTGGGTAGCCACAGTTTCTGCTTTGTGTTCCTCAGGGTAGGAGTTACAGACGAATACAGGGTCAACCTCCAGCATGGAGCCCTAATTGGTACTTACCAAGTGTTGGTTTTCTTAGTCACCCAATACTGAGTGGTTCAACTATAAGATAGCAATTGTTGCTGCACATAGTAGTACTCAAGCCATGGGTACAGAATAGACAGGAGCTTCACCTCAACCGTAGTACAACCTAGTCTTTATTGAACAATGCAAACATGGCCATTGAAAGAAGAGAGGCATTTAAAGAATAAAAGCCACCAACTATCTTCATGATATAACTCCAGATGGGCAGATCTCAGTACAAAATCACAAGTAACATGATGAAATGAGACAACTTGTCTCTTCTGAAAATTACCAAGCCTATTCGGACGACCTCTCATATAAAATTCCAGGTACAGAATATGGCAAACACTCAAAGAAGACTCTGGGATCCCATTAAAAGGCAAGACCTATACAATAAGGGCATGTTGGTAGAATAGTAATTGCATGCAAAAAGCATAGGAAATACTTTAAATAAGAATACAGAAGAAAATCTCCCAAATCTAGAGAAAGAGAAGTCTATCCAGATAGAAGAGACACAAACAACACTAAACAGGAGGAGAAAGGAAATCCCCTCCATCACTGGAATGAAAATACTAGATGTAATGAAAAAAAAAAAAGAAAGTTCATTGAAAGCTGCAATAGAGAAGATCCAAGTCACAGAGAAACGCAGGATGACATCTGACTTTTCAATCCAAACCATGAATGCAAGAAGGTCTTGGACTGATGTCTTTCAAATTCTGAGATGACAGAACTGCAACCCAGTTGAATGTATCTAGCAAAAACTCTCTGTCAGAATTGTGATAAGAGAAAAACTGTGCATGATAAAATCAGGTTGAAGTCTATAATTTAAGCTGATCTTCAACAATAGAAGCAGTAATTACAAATCTCACAATTAGCCAGGCATGGTGGTGCATGCCTTTAACCCCAACACTCAGAAGGCAGAGCCAGGCAGCTCTCTATGAGTTCAGGGAAGCCTGGCCTACATTGTGAATTCCAGAACAGCCAGAGCTATATAGCGAGATGCTGTTTCAAAACAAACAAACAAACAAACAAACCCTCTTAACAACAACAATAATTCCAAAATCCTGAAAGATTCAGCTCAGAATTCTATCAGACCTTAAAAGAAGAACACTAACACTACCCGAATTGCACATAACAGAATTGGAAGGAATGCTTCTAAACTTGTTTTTATGAAGCCAATATTCTTCTGATACAAAAACCTGATAAAAAATACTATAGCAGCAAAAAAGAGACTAATAGGACAATTTTTCTGATGAATATAGACATAAAAATTTCAGTAAAATATTTGCAAACTGCATAAAAACATACAAAATATTGTTCACTGTGTTTAAATTGGCTTCATTCCTCAGATGTAGGTAGGGCTGGTTCAATGTACATAAATCAATAGATGTAATTCACCACACAAATGGACTCAAAGACAGAAATCACATGATCATTTCAATTGATGTAGCAAAAGTCTTTGACACATTCTAACAGCCCTTCATGATAACAACCCTGGGGAGACTATGGATGAAGGAGCATATCGCAGAGAACAAAGGCTATGATAGACTGATAGCTACCATCGTGTTTAGTGGAAGGTAAACTTGGAGCACTTTGTTAAGTTCAGGAATTTAACAGGATGTCTGCTTTCGTCACTCTTATTCAATGTGGTACTTGAAGCATTAGCATTAGCTAGACCAATAAGAAAAGAGAAGGAAACAAACCCATACAAGTAGAGAAGGAAGACGTCAAAGTACCCTTATTTGCAGATAACAGGATTCTATATATGAATCTGTAGGAACCACATTTCCATTATGTGTTCATCACTTGGTGGACATCTTGGCTGTTGCCATGCCCTAGCTACTGTGAACCGAGCATCTGTGAACATGAATGATCATGTGTCCCTGTAGTAGGAAATAGAGTCCTTTGGGTCACATGCTAGAAAAAGTTCTAGTTTTCTGAGGAACTGCCACACTAGTATCTATATACAAAGGGATAATATTTATCTGTAAGGAATAATGAAACTAGGAAAGTTTTAGGTAAAAAGCATTATCCTGATTGACATATCAGATTCAGAAAGACAAACATCACATGTTATCTCTCATATATGAACCTTAGCACTGGGATTTCTGTTTCTAATTTAAAGTATCTATAGAAAATGGGAAACTGGAAGGGGTTTACTGCCATGAGGAGGGAAGAAAGATGTTCAAGGAGGGGGGTTTCAGAGCACAGGTGATATGAAGGGGAGTGGAATGTAATGGGAGGGGGGGTTGAGTACAAAGAGGATTGAGAGGGGAGGAGAACAGATGGCAGACTCAGAGGAGGGACAACTAAGGACACTGGAATGTCAAATGGAAGTCAAGGCTTCCATTTGACTTTCCAGCTTCACACACACACACACACACACATACACACGTCCCATACATTCATGTAAATGAGCTTAATTGGAGTTATCCTATATAGCAAATGATGTTTATCTCAGAAGTCATATTTTGCCAACTAAAAAGCTCAGTGCAAAGAGTACTCTACCTCCCCTGGATGTGTTGGACAGAAGTGTCCCAGAGACCTCCAAAACACTATAGACGACTGCCACTGCTCTTGGTCCCTCACCAGAACTTGACAGTAAGACTCTAAACTGAAGACACACATGGCCACAGGACTTGGAAAAATCAAGTTGATGCTAAGCAGGAAGCTTCCTCCCTTCTGGTTTTCGTGGTCCTGGAAGGTACTGTGTCAGCTGCTGGGAGTGGGAGAGTGTGCAGAAAGCCATCAACAGTCTTACCTAGTTGTACTTGACAACTGCAATGATATTGGTGTTATAACTGTGGCATAAATGTTTTGGGGCAACCAACCACTCTCTGGTTAGATATAAGGCCCACTCCAAAGAGGAAACACATATCTGGTACCGTAAGTCTGGTCAAGAACCCATAGTTGGAGAGTTCACAAGCTTCAGGGATGAACCTGCTACTACTTTTCTGGTAAAGGGATGAACTACCTTCCTAATTTATATCTGTATACGCATAGATTAGAGCAGCTCTTAGACCTCATCAAGGACATTTCTTTGTGTGGTAGATGGTGGTTAGGGCATGAGCCCTGCCCAGGATCAAACCAGTCGACATTCCAGCCTGGAATCAGAAGGCATTTACAAGCCCCCTTCCCTAACTATTGACAGTAGATGGCTTCTGAGGGAGAGTTAGTTTTCTTTAAGAGTGTGACTCTTCCTGCGTAAATCAACTATGCTCCAGTGGATGGCTCAACACCTAGGAGACTGTGGGCAGCGTACATGAGACTTGATGGATTGTTTTTTAAGAAGAGTAGATAAAGTTGGAGAATAGGTATAGATCTGAGGAAAATTTGGCAGAAGAATATTGGAGTGACTATCAAAATACATTATAAGAAAGTATCAAAGTGTTGTATTCCATTGCTGCCTGCAGCTATTATGAACGGGGTTGCTGGAACAGAAGCTGAGGGATGGATAAGGAAGGGGGGAAAAGAAGGAGGGCCAAGACAATATTTCACTGATCAAGGCCGGAAACTTTAATGGTGGTCAGACCTTTTAACAGTTTGGGCAAACCCTTCCCCCCCAGACTCCGGGGTTAGTTCCGGTGGAAGTTGTCTAGCTTCTCTTGGAGGTCCTTGTCTTGACTGCTCCGGCAGCTGGGTGGGTCACGTGCTTAATTCAGGAATTCCTAGACCTGGAGGAACAATGAGCTTAACCTTCACTGAGCTTCTCCACCCTAGGATAAAAATTCCTGCTTTAACCTACTTCCCTATTATGTCCTAAAGGCAGATTCCTGCCCGAAGCCAGGGATTGTCCTTGACCAATGTCAAATTCAAACCTTGTGCATGACTGCCCCAATATGGCTCTGTACATCAAAGGATAAATAAAACATTTTAAAAACTCCTTTTATGCCCCCAAACCCTTAAAAAAGAGTGCTTTCAAATCCTCCCTCCAAGGGCTGAGGATCAAATCCAGGTCTTCAGATATGCTCAACTACTGAAGTATCTCATTATCTTCCTGAAAGCACTGGGAATTACTGAGAAGTTGTTTCTCTTTAGAAAATGACATGACCACCTTCCCCTATCCCCCTGTGATATTTCCCAAGGTGGTTTGTTTAGGAAACCCAGCCTGTAAAAGTGGTCAAGGACATTTCTGCCTAGTTGTGGTCTCAGTGAGTCTAGGTGTGTTCTAGCATGGCTTTCCCCAGGTAGAGAAAGTGGGAGTGGGCTTCATCTGTCTCCCACTTCTAAAGAATAAGGAGGCTGAGATTGCGAGGAGAGCCAGAGAATGTCAACTCCTGTTCGCAGGTGGATCTGAACTTGTTCCTTCCTGGGGACAGAGTCTACTTAGAGAAAATTATACCTCCTGCTCTTTCCTAATTGCCTTCTTCAACAGAGCTTGTAACATGAGAGTCATTAACAAGAGCCTGGACTGACCGTTCCCGCAGTGGTGGAAATGGCCAAGAGGAGTCAAACTTCACTCCTAGCAAAAGTTTACTTAACAGACCAAATCTCATAAAACACAATGTTCCAGGAGGACGGGCACACTGGCTTTGTAGTTTGTCGGATTCTGTATGTCTCCCTTGCCAGTACAGTAGGCAATTTTTTTTTTTAGGGAACAAATGACTAAGCAGGTGACCTGACTTGAGTTTAGAAATACAAGACATTCCCCAACAGGCCTGTTATTCAGGGGTATGTGCTGTCTGTGTCTTGTCAGATCATAATAGTTCTCCAATATATATTTATGGTGAGACTTTTAGGTTTCTGGTACTGCTCTGCATGAAATGTATGTTCTGTTTGAAATAGCATCACATGAAATAGCTTCATGTATTCCTGTGTTTTTCTTTAAGTCACTGAAGACTTTTGGGAACTAGTTTGTAAAGGCCAATTTGCCAATCTTAATTCTTATTTGCATTAAAGGGTTTGAGGTTCAACTACAAATTTGGTTCTTGAATTTTTGTTGCTGCTGTTCATAACTATAAGTGTTTGTAAATAATTATGCTGATGGTGCATGAGACAGACAGAGAGAGAGAGACAGAGACACAGAGAGACACAGAGAGAAACAACAGAAGTGCTCCCTCATGCAGTGGTTAAAAATATTTCTGGATTTCTGGTTGATTACAGCAGGATTTTGTAACTCTGTAACACTCTGATTAATTTAAACTAGGGTTACATGTTAAATATATTTCACTTTTGTGTATGTTTCACTTACGTTTATGAAACTAAAAGGTAAAAAAATGTCAAGAGTGGGCGGAACTCAGAAGCATAATATAAATGCTGCTGGTGAGGTCAAGTTCAAACCTCTGTGTTCCATGTGCACTGGAGCCTGGCTAGGCAGAAAGATTCTCTACAGAATTTAACACCAGCCCTTGTAAAGTGGGGACAGTCTCCTCCATGGTGAAGATACTGGAAGCCAGAGCTGAGACATAATGGCTTTTCAAGTTTGTTTTATCTGGTTGTGATAAAACACTGACCAAAACCAACATGGGGAGGAAAGGGCTTATTTCATCTTATAGCTAGCTTATCATTCACCACTGAAAGAACCCAGGGCAGTAACTTAAGGCAGGAACCTAGAAGCAGGAACTGAAGCATAGACCATGGAGGAGTGTTGCTTGCTGGCTTGCAATGCATGCTTTCTTATATACCCCAGGATCATCTCTCCAGGGGTGATAGAAACCACAGCAAGCTGAGTCCACCCACATCAATCAAGATCAAGATGGTAATCAAGACAATTGCTCTACAAACATGCCCACAGTCCAATCTGATAGAGGGAGTTCCTCAGTCAAGATTCCCTTTCCAGGTTGTCTAGGTTTGCATCAAGTTGGCAAAGGCGAGGTACCATAGTGAGCAAGTGCTGGGCAGTACTGGAGACTGGGGTGCCTGTCTGGGTTCTGGGGAGGGCAATGGCTGGAGGTTGGGATGCCTTTTGGGTTCTAGGAAGGGGCTACTTTAGTGACCATGTGGTTGTGGTTCTCACAAAAACAGGGCTGAAAGGCACTGGAAGGGAGGCCAGCTCTCTTATTTTACAGAAGCGTAAGACCCAAGAAACAAGCATTGTGTGTAAAGAAACAAGCATTGTGTGTTTGGCTAATGAAAGAGTGAAGGAGAGTTTACAGCATGAATTGTAGAAATAAAACCAAAGCAAACCAACCAAACAAAACCTGGGGTACAGACAGATTCTTTTTCGGCTGCCTATTTTCTATTAGGACTTCTCAATGTAGCTGGTACCTGGTATCCATGCTGTTCTGGAGGTGACCCAGACAGTGTGGATAGCTTGATATTGACTTCCAACTGGGAAGGAAAGTGTTTAGGATTGTTCTCTTCCTGACACCCACTCTGCAATTAGCTAAGGAGAAAATAAGGAATAGCACTCAATGATCTGTCTCTTCAACCTTATGCTCCAAACCCAAAGTCTAGAACTTAATAAGCAGCAGTAATGCTGTCTTATGTTTATGTAATTGAGATAAGCACATTTAGATAAGAAAATGAGGTTATTTGTAAAAAAGAAAACTAACAAAAATAGTTATTTGTGGCATGAAGTTAAGACACAGCGGACATGGAAGCAGGTGATGTGTTTGCATTTCACTTCAAGAAGACGCAAGGAGGGCCAGAGGGCAGGGGTGGAACTTAATCCTAGTGAAGCAGCAGGTGTCTGTATGACACCCACAACAGGCCTTTGGGGGGCTTATTTTATTTGAGAAAACAAGCCATGGGCATGTGAAAATGAATTTAAGTAATTACAAGTCTAAATAATGAACAGTCAGGGAAAACAATGGCCTGCTTCTCTGTCAGAAGAAACAAAACATTGTGAACATTGTGAGACGCCTTCTTCTAGGCCAGGCACAAGGAAGATGAGGGCGAGGAGTTGAGATTTTATCCAAATCTAGAAGAGTTCAAATTTTGAACATTGAACAGAAGAGACCATTACCAATAAAGCTAAGATTTTCAGGTACACTTAAAAAAAATCTACACAATTATAATCCAAACTTTCTCTATCTCTATCTCTATTTCTATCTCTACACAATTATAATCCAAACGTTCTCTATCTCTATCTCTATATCTCACCTGTATCATCTGTATCATCTATATCTATATCATCTATATCATCTATATTATCTATATCATCTGTATCTATATCATCTATATCTATATATCATCCATATCTATCTCTATCTCTATCTGTCTACCATCCATCCATCCATCCATCCATCCATCCATCCATCCATCCATCTACTTGGAGGGAAGTTCATATGTATGCACACTCTAGTGCACATTCACACTTTTATTGTGAATGTGGGCACATGTGACACATATTTAAATGCACGTGTATGCTAAAGGACACTTTTTGTTGTTTGTCCACATTTCTTTCATTTTGAGACAGGATCTGTTATTGGCCTGAAACTTGCCAGATAGGCTAGGCAGGCTGTCCAGTGAGCCCAAAGGTGTGCAGGTCACTACCTCTCCAGTGCTGTGTGGCCACCACACTTGGTTTCTTCACATGGGCTTTGGAGATCAGCTCAGGCCCTCCCACTGGCAGGGCAACCACTTTGCTAACTGAGCTTGCTCCGTAGTCCTAAGCTTTATTTTTCATACATTTTTTCCTATTAATTTTTTTTTTAGAGTGGCAGAAACACACTCCACCGTGTACTCTAATGGAGTAGAAATAAACACAGTGTAATGACCAAATATTTTACAAGTTGTCCCAGCTAACTTTTATTGTCTGCTTGATAAAGCCTAGATTACCTGGGAAGAGAACCTCAATTAACAAATCGCCTGGGCCAGTTGGACCTTTGGCCAAATCTGTGAGAGATTGGTTGTTGTTTGCTTGAGGAGGGCCCAGAGTTCAGCCCACCGTGGGTAGCACCATCCCTAGGCTGTGCTATATAGACAAGCTAGCTGAGTCAGCCAGAGACCATGCCACTAAGCAGTGTTGCTTCATGGTTTTTGCTTCAGGCTCCTACCTTTACTTTCCCAAGTAACTCACTGTTACCTGGAAGTAAGAGGAAACAAACCTTTCCTTCCCTAAGTTGCTATTAGTCAGAATATTTATGACAGCAACGGAAAACAAATCATAGTTCCCCATGGAAGAAGTCATTTCTTTAATACCAGGCTCACAGGTGTAGGTAACATACTAGAGAGAAAATGAAACCTTCTATTCTTCTATTTTGGTCAAAATTTTTAAAAATTTTAAGTGAATCTCATTTTGCCAAATAATAAATTTTGTTCTCTTGAAAATTTGAGTAAATATTTCTGAAATGGGCCTACTTTTTTTTTTCACTTTCTTTTTATTTGTAAGACTAAACATTTCATCATGTCATAAGATATGTTGGGAGAATTTTTTCTGTGAATAGTAAAAATTTCAAGTGTCCTTGAAAGCTATTTATTAATATCACAAATTAAACAATTACCAAATGAGGCTATGATCTCTTGTTAAATATTCTGCACACCTTAACTTTGAGAAGGAAGCTCCTATTACTCCACCCTCATGCTTCTAGAAGACTTGAATTAAATGTATCCCCAGATCATAAAGAAAGTTGCAATCATAACTATTCTATAATCTAACAGAGTGAACGGCAGTTTTTTGTTTTTACAAAATAACCAAAGACAAAAACAAACCCCAGGGATAAAAAGCATGATGAGTAGACTAGATTCATTGTTTTAAGAGACGAAACCTAAGGTGATCATGTGAGAGAAGAGAAAAGGAAAGCCTGCTGCACGACTATTGGGCGATATCAGGAAGTCAATGAGTGAATCTCGGAAAATAGTTGGAAACTAAGTTTGACCAGGGAATGAGACGACAGGAACAGAAGGAGAAAATGGAATTGCATATGGTTGCTGCTAAGGTTACCTCTAGTTAACCACACTTTGGAAATGTTTATAATTGGCCAGAGTTAAGTCATGTGACTCTGTTGCAGTGAGGTAAAGGAGCACATGATCTTTTTTGATTCCATATGTTATGGCCACTTTTCCCCATTAACTATAGACAACAGGTATCAGTAGGAGAAAAGAAGATTGTATTGACTCTAGTCTCCATTATGGTGAGCCAATCAAAGGCCACAGCTGTTGGTCCTCATGAACAGGTTCAGTCTGCATTCATCAAGCTCATCTCAGAGTCCAAAGAGTCTGAAGCAGCCTGTGGCATCATGAAATTCACTTTTTTGGGGGGGGGTGTTGGATTTGTTTTTTTTATTTTAATTTTTAAATTTCATATATTCTTTGTTTGCATTCCAAATGCTTTCCCCATTCCCAGTTCCCCCTTCCCCATAAGTTCCATAAGCCTTCTTCTCTCCACCCATTCCCCAATCACCCCCTCCCATTTCTCTGTCCTGGTACACCCTTATAATGCTGGATCAAACCTTTCTAGGACCAGGGCCCTCTCCTTCCTTCTTCTTGGGAATCATTTGATATGCTAATTGTATCTTGAGTATTCAGAGATTCTAGGCTAATTAATATCCACTTATCAGTGATTGCATTCCATGTGTATTCTTTTGTGATTGGGTTACCTCACTTAGGATATTTTCCAGTTCCAACCATTTGCCTAAAAATTTCAGGAATTCATTGTTTTTAATTGCTGAATAGTACTCCATTGTGTAAATATACCACATTTTCTGTATCCATTCCTCCATTGAGGGACATCTGGGTTCTTTCCAGCTTCTGGCTATTATAAATAAAGCTGCTATGAACATAGTGGAGCATATGTTCTTATTGCATGCTGGGGAATCCTCTGGGTATATGCCCAGGAGTGGTACAGCAGGGTACTCCGGAAGTGTCATGCCCAGTTTTCTGAGGAAATGCCAGACTGATTTCCAGAGTGGTTGTACCATCTTGCAATCCCACCAGCAGTGGAGGAGTGTTCCTCTTTCTCTGCATCCTTGCCAACACCTGCTGTCTCCTGAGTTTTTAACCTTAGCCATTCTGACTGGTGTGAGGTAAAATCTCAGGGTTGTTTTGATTTGCATTTCCCTAATGACTAATGATGTTGAACATTTCTTAAGGTGCTTCTCAGCCATTCGAATTTCTTCAGGTGAAAATTCTTTGTTTAGCTCTGTACCCCGTTTTTTAATAGGGCTATTTGGTTCTCTGGGGTCTAACTTCTTGAGTTCTTTGTGTATATTGGATATTAGCCCTCTGTTGGATGAAGGGTTGGTGAAGATCTTTTCCCAGTTTGTTGGTTGTCCTTTTGTCCTTTTGATGGTGTCCTTTGCCTTGCAGAAGCTTTGTAATTTTATGAGGTCCCATCTGTCAATTCTTGATCTTAGAGCATAAGCTATTGGTGTTCTGTTCAGGAACTTTTCCACTGTGCCTATGTCCTCAAGGGTCTTCCCCAGTTTCTTTTCTATTAATTTCAGTGTGTCAGATTTTATGTGGAGGTCCTTGATCCACTTGGAGTTGAGCTTAGTACAAGGAGATAAGAATGGATCAATTCGCATTCTTCTGCATGCTGACCTCCAATTGAACCAGCACCATCTTTTGAAAAGACTATTTTTTTTCCCCACTGGAAGTTTTCAGCTCCTTTGTTGAAGATCAAGTGACCATAGGTGTGTGGATTAGTTTCTGGGTCTTCAATCCTATTCCATTGGTCCACTTGCCTGTCACTGTGCCAATACCATGCAGTTTTTAACACTATTGCTCTGTAGTATTGCTTGAGGTCCAGGATACTGATTCCCCCAGAAGTTCTTTTACTGTTGAGAACAGTTTTAGCTATCCTGTTTTTTTTGTTATTCCAGATGAATTTGAGAATTGCTCTTTCTAACTCTATGAAGAACTGAGTTGGGATTTGGTGGGGATTGTGTTGAATCTGTAGATTGCTTTTGGCAAGATGGTCATTTTAACTATATTAATCCTGCCAATCCATGAGCATGGAAGATTTTTTTCCATTTTCTGAGGTCTTCTTTGATTTCCTTCTTCAGAGATCTGAAGTTCTTGTCATACAGATCTTTCATTTGTTTGGTTATAAACCAAGATACTTTATACGGTTTGTGGCTATTGTGAAGGGTGTCATTTCCCTAACTTCTTTCTCAGCCTGCTTATTCTTTGAGTATAGGAAGGCTACTGATTTGCTTGAGTTGATTTTATAACCGGCCATTTTGCTGAAGTTGTTTATCAGCTGTAGGAGTTCTCTGGTGGAATTTTTTGGGTCACTTAAGTAGACTATCAAATCATCTGCAAATAGTGATTTGTTTTTTTCAAGACAGGGTTTCTCTGTATAGCCCTGGCTGCCCTGGAACTCACTCTGTAGACCAGGCTGACCTCGAACTCAGAAATCTGCCTGCCTATGCCTCCCAGAGTGCTGGGATTACAGGCATGCACCACCACCGCCCCACATGAAATCCACTTTGAAGGACTGATTCCAGGACTGGGCAAAGCAGGTACAAAAGGGACCAGGAACAAGAATGTCTCTGAGCTCGTAGGACACTGGGCAAATAGTCTAAGTTCCAGTGATTCTCTTGAATGGACTTAGAGTCACAGGGTAGACCCCTCCCCCCCCAACTTCTGGGTCAATGTGAGGGTGTTTTCAGAGAGGTTCAAAGGAGGTAAGAAAACCCACCCTTGATATGACTGTGGTTTCTAAATCAGCATCTCTCTCTCTCTCTCTCTCTCTCTCTCTCTCTCTCTCTCTCTCTCTCTCTCTCTCCCTCCCTCCCTCCCTCTTTTTGGTTTCTTCAGACAGGGTTTCTCTGTATAGCCCTGGCTGTCCTGGAACTTACTCTGTAGACCAGATTGGCCTCAAACTCAGAAATCCATCTGCCTCTGCCTCCCAAGTGCTGGGATTACAGGCGTGTGCCCACCACTGCCTGGCAAATCAGTGTTTCTCAACTTGTGGGTCGCTACCCCTTTGGGGGTATTGAATAACCCTTTCACGAGGGTCACCTCAGGCCATCAGAAAACACGAATATTTACATTACAATTCATAACAGCAAAATTGCAGTTATGAAGTAGTAACATAAATTATTTTACGGCTGGGGGCCACTACAGCATGAAGAACTGTATGAAAGGGCCATGGCATTAGGAATGTTAAGGACCACAGGCCTCAGTGGAAGGGAGAAGGTGAACTGAGCACCAGGATTCCATGATCTCTGCTTCCTGACTGCAGAAACAACGCAAACAGCTGCTGCAATCTCTCAGTCCCATGACTTCCCCACCATGATGGGCTGCACCTTCAAACTGTGAGACAAAATCAGCCTGCCTTTCTTAATAAATTTGCTTTGGTCGGGCACTTTTGTCACGACAATGAGAGAAGTAACAAATATGATCTCCTACTTAGATAAAAGTTTTGGTTTTAAAATAAATTTGAAAATTCATTCCATTGAGTTCCAGCAATTTGCCAGTAAAGACTTAGACTGAGAAGAGCTGCTTCCTGACAGGGGTTATTCAAACAAATTCAACAAGAAGATCTATCTACCCAATAACCAGGCCCCATCTCTTCCTGCTTTTCTTTTGTCCAGGCATGGAGAATATGCATGCCTATAATCTTAGCTCTTGAGCAATTGAGCCAGGGCAGGAGCTCAAGGCACAAACCAAAGTAGAGATCATGGAGGACTGCTGCTTACTGGTGAGCTCCCTTCTGAATGCTTAGCCAGTTTTCATATATAACTCAGGACCAGTTGCCCAGGGCAGTATCACCCTCAGAGGGATGGGACCTCACACATCAGTGAACTAGCAAGACAATGCCCCACAGACACGCCTCCCCACAGACACGCCTCCAGGCCAATTTGATGGGAGGCAATTCTTCAATTGAGGTTTTTGTCTTCTCAAGCTGACAACCAAGAATAGCCATCACACAAATCTCTGCATTATTCCAGCTCAAAGTCCTCGTGATGTCAATATAATTCCAAAGAATTATTACAGGAGCCAAAATGAAGGATCTTCTAGTTATAAAAGGGAGGAGAGTCTGTATTCTTAAAGGCAGTCACAACCAAAAGATAAAGGACAGATGCAGGGGCACTCCAGTCTGAGGAGGCTAGAGAGACATAAAGGAGACAAGAAATAACAGACTCTAGACTGATCCTTCAGAGGAGAGGAGGGAGGAAGTAAGTATCATGAAAGACATTATTGGGTTAGCTGAAAAACTGGAACATTGCGTGGTTGGAATACTGAGTCAACCCAAATATATCAATTTGATAACTGTGTTGCAGTTATGTAACAGGTTGTTCCTTCCCTTTGAAATATACACTCAAGAGCTGGAGAATAATGGATAATGAGGTAAGTACCTTACAAATTCTTCAGAAAAGTGTGTGTGTGTGTGTGTGTGTGTGTGTGTGTGTGTGTGTGTGAGAGAGAGAGAGAGAGAGAGAGAGAGAGAGAGAACAAATGTTAAAACTGTGGGGTACAATGTTGACAGCAGGGGGATCTTAGTAACAGAGATAATAGTGTGTTCTGTGTTATTTTAGTTTACACAATTTTTAGTTCATTTGACATGGGTTACAAATAAAGAGGTAGTGTTTCCATATTCATTGAACTGGCTTTAATCACTGCTTTGTGTGTGTGTGTGTGTGTGTAAATCCCTATGTCCCAATTTATCTGCTTTATGCAGCTTGTACAAGAGTTTGCTAATCTGCTTTGACACCTAAAAATTTTGACATCAGACGATGCACAGACATGATCCTGGAGAAAGGATACTAAAGTAACTGTTGGTAGCTGCAGTCGGACAGGATAAAAAAAAGCTCTTCCCGACACATATGCATGCAAATGCATGGAGAGAGTCCAATACCTTGAATATGTTTTGAAGTGGAATGCAAAATCAACCGATATTATTTGTAGTGTTCTTACAATCAGGAAATTGGAAAGATTCATGGGCATATAGTTAGTCGGTCATTCCTTTTGCCCTAAATTTGAAGGGTTGAAAAGATCTCACTGGGGTCCTGGAAAATAAGCTTCATACACTTAACCCAGCCACTTTCAACATTTAATGATCTTAGTGGTCAGCCTTTCAAGGGTTTATCATATTGCTCTGTTCTTGGGGGTGGGCAGGGAATTTTCAGTTTGGTAATCAAAGTGACCACCTAGGAGGAAAGTCACCCCATATATCCCCAAAATAAATACTTAGAGTCTGCATGTTTACCTTCCCAGTGTTTAAAAAGAAATGGACAAATAGCACTGATTGGCTCACTGTGCTGATTGATGAGAATGAGCAGTTACAGCCCCTATTAGGCTGGCCGTGAACTGGTAGATGGTCCAATAGCAATACATATATATGCAACACACACACACACATACACACACAAGCAGTGAGGGCTCTCCCACACAACTCCAGAGGCACATACCCATCATGATATGTAACAGATGGACGCCTCTGGGGGTGGGGGTGGGGGGAAACTTCCCATGACAGACCGTCTGGAGTTAGCAACAGGAGAGCAGTAGTTCAAGTGCTGGCCCATCATGCAGAAAAGGTTTCCCTTCACTCTGAGAAGATACTCACTAGCATTGTACTTGCTGAGTGTAGCAGGAACACTGCCTGGCAGCTTCCTCAAGGTGGCTTCAAGTGGACATGCTGGTGTCACTTCCTGGTGACTAAATCTCGTCAGGGTGGGCTCTGTAGGAAGGTGCATGGAAAACATGGCTGCTTACACGGTGGATGCTGCCAGTTATTAGAAAGCTCTCCCCATCCCGCCCATCTGCTGTGGGGAGGTGTCTTCCCACTATTGGCTTCTTCTTTGACCAAGAAGTTTCGTAGATAGCTTCAAAAATGAACATGCAGTCTGAGAAGGAATTTCAGTGAAAGAATTCATGACTTTGGTGCTATTGGGTAATAATAAGAGAAGCTAGAGGGATGGAAGTTTAAAAAGCATTATGATTAGTTTTAATTTAGATGGACACAAACTAGAATTGCTTCAGTAGGGGAGCATCAAACGAGAAATTGTCCTGCCTGCCTCTATGGACGTCAGAAAGCCCACCATGATGCTTGGTAACACTGTTGGTTGTCGGCCTACGTGAGAAGGTGTTCTTCAGAAGGGAGTTTGTTTTCACCTTCTGCTTCCTTGACCTTCCCTCTCACCACGGACTGGATCTACCCCATTGTTGCTGTCACTGATGCCACCTTCACTGGAAGCAGAATCAGCATTTCCAAGCTTTCATCCTAGAACAGGGATGAGTAGCTTTCCAGGAACATCCCTGGTCCCCAGTACCAGGTTATGACTACTGAGGCATCCCCCCTCGGTGGACTGAGAGACTGCTATTTGGGGACCACTCTGACAGTTGAGGCATCCAGCCTCAAGGACCAGGCACCAGATCCTCAGGATCTCATATTGGTTTGGTTGTCATTATTTTAAAGGTCAATATATATTGAATATATAAAGATATATATCTTTAAATATATATGTATATCTATATATTGATCTTAAAGATGATAGACTGATACATAGAAGATAGATGGATGGTTATAGATAGATAGATAGATAGATTATAGATGGATTGTAGATGGATGAATAGATAGATAGATAGATAGATAGATTATAGATGGATTATAGATGGATGGATGGATAGATAGATAGATAGATAGATAGATTATAGATGGATTATAGATGGATGGATAGATAGATAGATAGATAGATAGATAGATAGATAGATAGCCTGACTAGAACAGTAAGTGTTCTTTTGATGACAGTGTAGAGGGCTGATGGCAAACTTCATCTTCTGTCATTTTGCACAACATTTTTACAAGGAGTGTTGTGGGTTTGGCAGGGGCATGAAGGAGGACAGAGAGCAGGGCATGAAAATCGGAAGTTTATTCTTATCTTATTGAAGTTTATTCTTATCTTATTGATTTGTGAGAATTAAAATACACTGAAGGCTATTCCCGTACCACTTATATACACCTGAGCCCCCTATTTCTAACAGACTGGATTTTATCTATATATGGTGACCGCGGTTTTAAGTCTTAAATTTTATTTTTAGTAAGGTTGACCAATTATTTCCGTCTTGATTTATGTTTTATGATTTCTTCAAGGTTTTGTTTGGCTTTTGAGATGGAGTCTTATATAGCTGAGGCTGGCCTCAAATTCACCATATGGCGGAGACTGACCTTGAACTGATCCTCTGGTCTATAGCTTCTGAGTGCTGGGACCACAGGCTTGTGCCACTATGCCTAGCTTGTGTTTTTAATATCTTAAAATTTCTTCCTGGGGTTGGATCAATGGTTTAGTGGGTTACTGCATAGCTGTTCTTCCGAAAAACCAGAGTTTGAGTCCCAACACCCACATAGCAGATCACAACTGTCTGTAACTCTGGTCTCAGGGATCCAACCTTCTGGAGTAATCAGTTAGTAGGCACCCATATGGTGTGCATACATACATGCATTACAAATATCCATATATGTAAAAATAAAGTGGAAAACTACAGAAAAGATTCTTTCTATATCCTCACTAACAGTATTTAAGGTCTTTTTCATTTGTTTGTCTGAGCAGTTGACTGGTTCCAGCTCTTACTTGGTCTTGGAGTGCTGGGATTACAGGCATGCACTACCAAACTTGGCCAGACGGAAGGTTTTGTATATATTCCTAGTGCTGAATTTTCATACACAAGGTTGTTGTTGATGTTTAGGCTGGCCTTAACGTCTGGGCTTAAGCAACCCTCAAATTTTAGCTTTCCAAGCAGGTGGGATAGAGGAATGTGCCCTGCCCAACTTCTGGAACTGAGTATGAGACGGAGAGGAGATTGCATCTCAGAAGGAAAGCGTTTCTTCCAGGGCAGTTTAGGTAACAGTCTACACTCTGTGAACATGTACTATTTCAGCTCCACTAGGCTCCATGTGTGATGACATCGGTCTCCATCCTCCTCTGTCACTTCTCTGTGCTCAGACATTTCCTCTGCTCTTTCTTTTTTTAGGAGTTTGACAAACCCAGGCAAAATTCTATGAGAATTATTGGTATTCAATTTAACTTATAAATTACTCCAGGAATAATTTTCTTCTTCATAAAGTTCTCTCTTCTCATGAGTGGTCCTCATTATGCTTAAGTGTGTGATCGTGAGATCTAGTTGTAATCACGGTTATGCTTAGGTGCGTGATCGTGGGACCTACTTGTAATCCCAGCATGTGGCACTAATACCGGACAGCTGCTCCTGATCAGCCCTGAGGTATGTTGTAAGATCTGTGTCCATTGTAAGGGTCCATTTTAATCTTGCTCATGTTTGAGATTTATTCTTAGATAATTTCATGTTTTTTTTTTTTTCTGGCTGTTGTAAGCCTCTCAGTTACTGGAATTATAGGCGTGTGTTGGTCTGGCTGAACAGTATCATTTTAAACACTGTATCCTCTAACTGTCATTGCTATTTGTGAATTCTATTGAGTTTTCAAATATAATGTTCGATGTTATTGTAGTAGGTGGCTGAGCCCGACTTCTTATACTATAACGAATTATTCAAGACAAGGCAATCTCTGAAGAAATATATTTGGTTTATGGTTCTGAAATCTAGAAAGACCAAAGATGTGACAATAGGTCCTTGGGCCTTCTTGTTGTATCATCACATGGTACAGGACAACACGTGCCAAGACAGAACAAGGGTGCTAGCTCACACTTGCCCCATCTCCTTGTTAAGCCATTAAGGTCATCAGGGAGCTGAACCCTCATGACCTTGTCTAGCCTTGATCATCATCCAAAGGTCCTACCTCCAAATAGCCTTCATATAGCGTGAATGCAGGGATTACTTCCAAAACATGAGTTGAGGATGGATTGATAGTAACAAGGCGGAGAAACCACCCTGTCCTGCTATTTATTGTCCCAATGGTAACAATCCTTCAGCCATTCTTCTAGACGTTCCTTTAAGTATTTATTCCCATATTTCAAATAATTTATTAATTTTTCCACAAATTTATATATGTACATAATGAATTTTAGTTATGTTTACCCCCAACTCCCCTCCCTCATCTTCCTCACCCTTCCATGAAACCATTCTTTCTGACAGGTTCCCCCTCCACTAACTCTCATGCCTTTTCGGGTGCGACTCATGAATTTGGAGTTACTTGTTGATGTGTAGGAGGGAGGTTATTTTCAGGAGTATAGGCAACTTATCAGTGGCTACACCACTAGGGAAAAATGCTAACCTCTCCCCCAGAAATCATTAATTGGCAACAGACCCTCTGGAAGGGTGGGGCCTCATGGGGCCATCCCCCATCCATGAGGAAATGTCGACAGCTGAACTTTGTGCTGATAAGCATTGCAGTGAGTTCATATGTCCACGGCCTGAATAGAACACAATTTTTGTTGTTTGTCGCCCAGTCTTCTGAGCTCTTGTAGACTTTTCTCCCCTCTTCTGTAATATTGCCTGGGTCTTGGAGGACGTTATATAAGTGTCTCATTTAGAGCTGAGCACTCCATCACTTATTCTTGGCACTTTATTCAGTATTAGGTTTCTTCTTCACATTGTAGTGGGGCTCTGTTGGGTCCTGTGATCTTTGGTTCTCCCATACTGCATTGCTGCTCTGCCAGGTCCCATGATCTTCGCTTTTCCCATGCTGCATTGCTGCTCTGCTGGGTCCGGTGATCTTCAGCTTCTCCCATGCTGCGTTGTCGCTCTGCTAAGTCCGAGCCCCGTGCTTCTTTGGGATCTTTCTTCTCTTAAACATGCTATAGTTAAGACCGATGACTTGACTGAAATAAAGTCCTGGAGTGGACTAACTTTTCTTCTCAATTCTCGGGCTTTGCTCTCTTTCCCTCTGATTTCCAGGATTGTTCCAGGGCTTGCTTGAGGAGTCCGGTGATATTCTGATGTCCAGTTCTTTGTATGCTATTTTGTGTTCTTTGAGGGCAGTTTTTTGTTTTGTTTTGGGGGAATGCTTTTCTTTGTCACATATGTTCTTTAACTTAATGATCCTAAACTCTGATGTAAATATTTTTCTTATTGTCCTGAGCTTGTGGAAGTCCCTCCTGGGGGACCTCTTATCAATTCTAGAAAGTTTCCCTTTTTCGTTTCTTAACCAAATTTTCTCTGCTTTCCTCTGTTCTCTCTAGAATCTGCAGATCAAATATTCTTGTAGGGAATTTTGCATTATGAACAATAACTTTTTATAGAGAGAGGGTCTTTCCATGTTGTTCACACTAGCCATGGATTCCTGAGCTTAAGTCCTTGACTGTCTTGCCTCAAGCACGGGGCAGGGGATGGGGGTGGGGTGGGGGTGGGGAGTGAGGGTTGTACTATTTGTCACCTTACCCAATGTCACAATATTACTTTGAAAGTAAAAAAAAGCAAGATGTGTAATATGTTTGGGTTTTTTTGTTTTTGTTTTTTTAAAAGATTTACTTATTATATCTAAGTACACTGTAGCTGTCTTTAGACTCACCAGAGGGGGTTTTAGATCTCATTAAGGATGGTTGTGAGCCACCATGCGGTTGCTGGGATTTGAACTCAGGACCTTCTGGAGAGCAGTCAGTGCTCTAAACCGCTGAGCCATCTCATCATCCTCCATAATATGTTTGTGAAAGAGAACATTCCTGTTGAAGCACAAGAGAGGAGACATTAAGAGATAGGGCTGGCTGTGACTCACACGAGGAGTACTTGCCTAGTGTTATGAAGCCGTGGGGTTCTCTTCTCAGAGATACATGAACCAGGAAGGTGTATAAGTAGATGCCTGTAAATGCCTGTAACACTGGCAGTTGGGAGATGTAAGCAGGAGGATCAGAAATTCAAAGTCCTCCTTGGGAACACAGTAAGTTTGAGGGCAGCCTAGGCCACATGAGACTGTCTAAAAATTATATATATACTATGTTATATATTATATATTATATGCAATATATACTATATTATATGTTATATACACTATATACTATATTATATATTGTATACAACATATACCATATTATATATTATATACAACATATACTATAGTATATATTGTATACAATATATACTATATACTATATTATATACAATATATACTATATTATATAGTATATATTATATACAATATAACTATATTATATGTTATATACAATATAACTATATTATAGAAACTATATAAGATTTACTAATATATAAGTTTTACTATATATAAAGACTATAGTGATTTATGTGTTCTTAAATGATAAGGCCCAGCAGAAGGTTCACTACTTCTTGCTATAAAAATACTGCTGAGTGGCAGGCCATCACTGCTCTGTGGCTTAAAATGTCTGTGAACTTTATTAGCTGATGGTGTTGCTAATATTGTGCTTTGTGCTTTGTCCATTGTAGCGGAAGCAACACTAGGTATCTGTTAGAAGTTAGGAAAAACTAAAATGTCTTCCTTCCTTTCCAAGTCCTGAGACCTTCTGGGAACCTCTGGCACCAAGAGTTCCCGACTCAGATGATACATCTTTTAAATGCATCTTCTAATTGTATGTTTCCTTCTAATTTTACATCTCTTTGTTCCTTGTTCTGATTTCCAGGAAGTGACCTTTGTTCTCCATTCTTTGGTTGAATTTTCTGAAGTTATACTTTAAATGTCTACTGATTCGCTTTTGTTCTCAGAGTTTCCTTAATTTTAATGCCCTTGCTTTTGCTTCTGATCTGAAATATTCTTTCCAGTCTTCCGAAGACATAAAATAAAGGTCACTTTCTGTTTTTTCTTCTGTCTCCATGTCTTCATCATCATCATAACTCTTTGCTACTTGGTTATTAGTGAGCATGAGTTAAAAGAATCTGCCATGGGACCTTTATTGAGGATAATTTTTTATCTCTTCCATAACTTCTCTGTAATGGTAGAGAGTTTTTTAATTGGTATATAATTTTCACAAAAGTTTAAGGCTATAGCTGAGTGAACTATAAAAGGTCAAGGTGGAACATTCACCCTACACATGGATCCCCTGTGACCTTTTCCAATAAATACCCCCTCTGAGGCAGAACTTTTGAATGTAAAATAAGTCTTACCCATTCTTGAATTTCATATAAATGAATAAATGGGGCCATACATTATTTACATTCTCTCTTGGATCTGGCTTTTTAAAATTCAACACACCTTGAACATTCATATACATTAGTAAAGGGTCAGCCTCCTTTCTCCCTGAATAATGCCTTCTGGTATGAATATATTACATTATTTGTTCGTTTACTTATTAACACCTACTTTGTTTCCAATTTTGACAACTATGAGTAATAATACCTTACTGAACCTCTGTATATATTCATATTATTGATTATATATGCATATCACAGTGTGCATGGAGGTCAAAGGTCAACCTGTGAGACTTGGTTCTTTCCTTCAACAATGTGAGTCCTGGGGATGGAATCCAGATTACTGGAACGGCTCAAGTGCCTCGGTCAGCGAAGCTGTCTTCGTAAGCTCCTCCTATCTCTAGGATTTTAAGTTCATCTTTTTAAAACTTAAAATACAAATGTAAAATATACCAATGATACCTCTAGACCATGTTCCTGATTTCACTCACTCTTCTTACAGTATCTCTTTGGGAGCCCATCATTTCTTGCTGAGGCATATCCTTTTGTTGTGAACGTTGGTGGACAGTGAATTCCTGGAGCCCTGGTTTGGCCTCATTCTTGCCTGGTTGTTTGTATCAGCCCTGCCACTGTGAAATGAGTTCTCTGGGTCCTTTAGCATCTGTTCCTGCTTCTGGGAAGCCTGAGACTGTGGGCTTATGACTTTTTAGGTAAGGTAGCCGGATTGCTTTTTCTCTCTGGTAGCTCCCGAGATCCTTCCCTCTGCAATTTGTATTCTGTTCTTTCCTTGTGCTATTTTTGGTGTCATTTCACTTGTTTAATCACAGTCGATGGAGCAAATATATTTGTTGTAAGGTTTTATTTACAGTCGTGCAACACTCTCAGTCATTATCTTTTTTTTTAAAATATGGAACGCTTCATGAATTTGCGTGTCATCCTTGCGCAGGGGCCATGCTAATCTTCTCTGTCTCGTTCCAATTTTAGTATATGTGCTGCCGAAGCAAGCACTCAGTCATTATCTTTTTAAGCACTGCCTTTCATTATTTCCTCTCACTAGTCTCTTCATTATTCCTTGTTATTATTATCTGCCAAAATTTCTAAGGAACTTGAGTCCTTCCTCTAACATTCCACAATTCCTAAAGATGTTTATTTTAAACATATTTTCAGGACCAGGGGGATGGCTCAGCTGGAAGAAGCACTGGCTGAGTAAGCCCGACAACCTTCTTCCAGTTCCTGAGGCCCACATAAAAGTCCGGCTGTGGTGGCATGTATCTGGAATTGGAGCCCTTCTATGGTGAGACGGGAACCAGAGACAGAGAATCAGCCAGACACTCACAGGCCATCTAGGCACTGCTTACAAGAACCAAGACCCTGCCTCTAGGCATGTACCTAACACACACCCAAATTAAAACACTTTAAACAATGTTTTTATATTCTGAGCCATCTTGCTGGCCCATGATCAGTCCATATCTTACCAACTGCTACCAAAGATTTGGGGAAGGAGGCATTGAATAATTAATTTAATTCTTGTAGGAAAAATGCTTCCATTTCTTTGTGGAATTAATGAAAAAGAAATATTAAAATAAATACTTATATTTGATAATAGATCCTAATTAACTAATACCTCAGTTAATTAATGAAGTAATTATCATTGCCCAGGGAGCTTGTGCTGAATCACTCACACACAGAGACACACACAGAATTAAAGCATGATATGGGGAAAAAGGAACAATGCAACCTTACGAAAATCATTTTTCATGAATATTGATGAACTTTCAAACCACCTTCATGAGCACATTGTTCTATCCTGGGGAAGCCTGACGGCAAACACAGAGTATTAGAAAAACAACTGTCTTCCTTGCACCTGCTTGTAGCAGACATCAATGGAAACCCACGGGATCAGCCTTCAGGCAAAGTCTCCATAGAAACAACTCTGACACATATTGGCAATCCACTCAGTCCCACTCATCTGTTGAGATTCTAGAACTGGAGTTGTTTGCTTGTGAAACTGACTTAGTCTCTTTAGAAGATATGCCTGGATCAATTGGCTCTGTTTGTGAACACTGCTGTCATATGGTGCCTTATCTGCTTCTCTCTTCTGGGATATCAGGGTTTCATTATGATATGTGTCATACATGTGTGTCATATGTGTGTGATGGTTTGTTCATGTTTGTCCCGGGGAGTGGCACTATTACAAGGTGTGGTCCTGTTGGAGTGGGTGTGTCACTGTGGATGTAGGCTATAAGACCCTTGGCTCTGTGGTCCAGGTAGCCAACTCTACCAGGAGAGATGCTTGTAAGTGAGTATTTTGCTAGCAGCCTTCCTAGGAAGATGTAGAACTTTCAGCTCCTCCTGCACCATGCTTGCCTGGATGATGCCATACTTCTACCTTGATGAGAACAGACTGAACCTCTGAACCTGTAAGCCAGCCCCAATTAAATGTCCTTATAAGAGTTGCCTCGGTCATGGTATCTGTTCACAGCAGTAAAACCCTAAGACACACATAAGATCACATCCCTTTTGATAGGGTACCTCTTATTATATTGTCTGGTGTCCTAGACATTGACTTTAAAATTCTTGGTCCACTAGCATCCCTTCCTCACTGGCCACATCAGTGTCCTGCAAGCTGACTTCCAGTTGCCAGCACCTAACTCTCTGACCCAGGATTTCTCTGTCAGACCTACTACACCTCAGCTTTGAGCTGGAAGAAGTGCCAAGACATAACAATTGCAGGGTCATGTGTAGAAGCTTGGATAGCTTCCCTAGCATCCTTGCTTTTTGGAGAGACCACTCTAAAGTGCACAGTCTATATGCTCTCAGAGTTCCCTGAAGGAAAGATACTCCATTTGTCCATGCATTGGTAACTTGCTTGATAATGTACATTCAACTGAACGTTTTCTCTGCCTTCCATTACTTTGTTACTTTTCCTTCCTGTGTTTCTTTGGATCATTGCCCAATTAATTATCCTACTTGAAATTATTTTCATTAGCACAAATCAACTGTATGAAATAGGAGGTTTCACCATGACCTTTGCATGTAGCACATCCCTAGAGGTCAGCTAAGACTCAAAATCTGTTTTGTCTATATTATAGAAGAAGCCATCACCTCAGTGGATCTACTAACTCACGCAACAGGGAAGCTCTTCATTATCCTTCAGGCACCTGTATAATGCTCATTACAAAAGTGTTTCCCAATCTTTCCTGGCAGAGCTGTCCACCTAGACCACAGAGCCAAGGCAGGCATTACCTGCCTCATGTGAGAAGCAAGCAGATTACTAATCACAGAGCTGGCTCTGATTCGAAGTGCTTTCTGTAGCAATCTGAGCCTTAGCACAGTGTAAAACTTTGCAGAGCACTAAGAACTTCCTTTTTCCAATAGTATGTTTTTCCTCATAAATTAAAACTGGTTTTGTTTCCAGCTGCTCTTCTGTCTATTGTGTTGCTAGGTTATTTGTGCAGTAATATGTTTCAAGTGGTTGGGAGATACCCTGAGGTTGTTCTTCTTCACTTTCTTAATAACTTAGCCCAGGACTTAAATCTGGAAGAGACTGGCATCTAGGAACACACCATAGAGAAGAAGGGGACCTCATTTCTATAGCCCTTTAATGACAGGGTGCAGTCTCCTAAAGCCCTAGTCCAACAGTGACTCCATCCAAGCTGGAAAAAAAAGTAGACAATATTTTTAATGGCTACATTAAAATATGTTACCTTGGATAAGAAGTACCTAAGAACTTTTTTTATATATGTAGAGGGGTTGAATCTCTTTGTCTCAAAGTCAGTCGTAAAATACTGAAATGTTATTCAACTCTTCCTCTTCCTTTGTAAGTAGGCCATGAAGAAATGCTTCCCTTTATTGTGTCTCATAGTAGAATATGCAGCCCTTATGACAAACGGGGTTCTGGCCCAGGCCCAGGAACAGGAAATATTGCAAAATGCCAGAATGATATGAACAGATGGATCTGGCTGGGCTCTCTCCCGAGACCGTTACCCCAAGGTCCAAGCACACTACTTACAGGCATATCTATTCTTCATAAGAATGGATGCTTTTCCATTGGGTTTTGGGTCTTCATGTTGAATGTCTCCCCTGTCCTTATTTTTTAACTGTACATCTTTTTATTCAAAATATACAGTATATTTTCTATACAATATATTCAGATCACATTCCCCCTCCCCACCTACTCAAATCCACACTCTTTCTTTCTCTTTAGAAAGAAAACAGGCAAACCAACAAACCAAACAATCAGATTTTTAAAAAAACACACACAAGAAACACGCACAAATGAGACCTGTAAAAACAACCAAAAATCATAATATACAAGCAAAAGACCAATAATAGGAAAAAAAATGTCCAAACAAAGTAATATGAGACAAGAAGTCTACAAACACGCCATTGAGTTTGTTTTGTGTTGGCCATCTCCTGCTGGGCACGCGACCTTCTCTGGTTACTATATCCAAGGAGACTCGAATAGGACCCTGCCCAGGGGTGGCACCACCAACAATGGCTGGGCACTTCCACATGAATAATTAGTGAAGAGAAATTCTCATAGGGTTGCCTATAGTCAGTCCCTCAACTGAAATTTCTTCTTCCCAGCTGAGTCTAGTTTACGCTAAGTTGACAGAAACCAGCCAGCCCCTCTACCTTGGTGAATGTTGATCTGTCTCCCATTGTTTTGGGTAGTGATGGAAGAGGCTGCCATCTGAAATACCTTGGGGACTGTCCTGCAGAAGGGGTGATCATACTCATCATGTTGTCCAGAGTATATGTCCTTCAACCATACTCTAGGTGAGGTCAGAATTGTGTCACTGTTCATTACTATTATTGTCTTTTTGTCAAATACCTGAGAGAAGCTATCTAAGTGAGGAAGGATTTGTACAGTTCGAAGGTTTCAGAGTTCATTCCACAGTTGCTTAGTCCCATATGTTTACAAAGAACATTGTGGTGGTGTGGCTGTGTGGCCGCGGAGTCTCTTCACTTCACAGTGGACAGAATGCAGAGAGACAAACAAAAAGAGACCAGGAGTGAGATGCCCCCAAGGACCTACCCTCAATGAGTGACCTCCTTTATCTAGGTCCTCTTTCAGCCACTGAGGTTGGGTCTGATTAGTTCATCTTTCCTCCTGTTATGATGCTAAGTACCTGATATTGTTTTACTTGTTGACTGTGGAACAGCCAGGGTTTTCTTATCTACAACTTTAAATTTGCTCCTTTTTTTTCCTGTATAAGCTACAGTTTTCTAATCTTCATGCTCTGTCTCTTATTCTTGATTCTCACTATAAATCTGAGTAAAACCAGCCAGGAGCCATCACATTACAGTGGGAATGGTCTGCTGTCTTGAAGTTTCCTCTACCACATTAGTTTATACATTACTTTTAATTTTAAACTCATTCAAAATTTCAGGATATGCACAATATTCTGTATTGTAACATGAATATATCTCTAGTACAATTCCTAATATGGTCCTTGTTTTCACCTGTAGCTTAATAAGCCTAGACTTCACTGTCCACATTCCAGTTGGTACTTCGGCCCCTGATCCCCTTTGTAGGGACTAGGAATTAACCTTGAGGATTTACACACGGTGGGCAAATGCTCTACTACAAATATATATTCCATCCCCTGTTATGATCCTTTGGGATCACATATGAATCATTCATTTAGCCCTGATTACAACAATCTCAACATTCTCAGCTTCAGTCTTCACACTCTTTCAAATTCCTACACAAATGAGTTCAAAGGCTTAAGAATTCTGTAATCAGATTTAGTCAAAGCAAGGATCCCACTTTGTTAGTACCAGTTTTCTATGCCAGGTCCTGCTTTTGTAGCTGTAACAAAATACCTCACAGAAATAACATACGAAGAGGAATGTATTTTGGCTTATGGTTTCAGGATTTGCAGTCCATGGTTACTCAGCTCTGTAGTTCTGGGATCATGACAAGGCACAACATCTTGCTGGTGGCAGTGTGGAGAAGAATAAGGATATTTATCTCATGGTGTGTAGGAAAGAGTCACTGCAAACATACTGTCTTAGCTGGAGTTTCATTGCTATGAAGAGACAACCTGACCATGGCAATTCCTATAAAGGGCAATGTTTAATCGAGACTTACAATTTCAGAGGTTTAGTCCCTTATTGTCATAGTGGGAAGCCTAGTGACACACAGACTGGCATGGTGCTGGAGATGGAACTAAGAGTTCTATATCTTAATCTACAGGCCACGGAAAGAGACAATGTTGGTGGGAGATTGAGAATAGGAGACCTCAAAGATGGCCTCCACAGTGATGCACTTCCTTCAACAAAGCCACACCTCCTAATAGTGCCACTCCCCATGGGCTAAGCTTTTAAACACATGAGTTTATGGGAGCTATCCCTATTCAGATCACTACACACACACACACACACACACACACACACACACCCCACAGAGGAGGGATGGAAACAGGATAGCTCTAAAGATCTTCCATTAGCCGACTTAGTTATTCCTGCAACATCCCATTTTAATAGTTTCCCCAAACAACAACAGCTGAGGACCAAGCGTTAAACACATGGTCTCTGTGGGACTTTTCATTGTAAATCATAATACTCATAGTGTTAAAATAGTCATAGCATTTAAAAAATTGCATCAGTCAGAGCCAACATGAAATCTAAAGAAAATATATAGAAATATGGGGATACCTTGATCAGTGGATCCAGCATCATCCTGAGAATGCTTGTCTATCAGATACTAGGGTTTGGGCTATTAGGGAGCAAGAATTCTCTGTTTTTGAAAATAGGAGTGTGTTCAGGCATCTGTGATTTCCTTTATCACTGAGGGTTACAGGTTGAGGTGACAGAGATCATCATACCTAGTGCTTATCTAGTTATGAGGTCAGCTTTAAATTTTGAACTCATTCCGCTGGGGAAGTTGGAACTCAAGGCCTCCTGGTCTAAAGAGTCTGGCCTTCATAGAGATGGGTTTATCAAGGTGATGTTCCCATGAGATTCTTTTGCATCACTGGCCTCCAAATAAACTTTGTGTTTGCCTTCCTATAGGCAGAGAAGCTGAGGCAATGAGGCGTTAGTAACTACTTTACATTATTACCATATTAAATGCCAAGCACGGATTCAGATATCAGTTCTCAATAGCTGGGCCCCTCGCACTATAACAGCCTGTACCCTTTGCAGACCTGGTGGTCCCTCCAAATGGGCCTGACTCATCTCACCCTTATGTGAGGTGTGGCCCATGGAAAGTGGCAATATTAAGGGGTGTGGTCTTGTTGGAATAGGTATGGCCTTGTTGGAGGAAGTGTGTCACTCTAGGGGTAGATATTGAGATCTCCTATGTTTAAGTTCTGCCCAGGATGGAAGAGAATCTCATCCTGGCTGCCTTTGGATCAAGATGTAGAATGCTTGGTTCCTTCTCCAGCGCCATGCCTGCCTGGATGCTGCCATGCTTCCTGCAATGGTGACAAAGGACTAAACCTCTAACCTGTAAGCCAGCCCCACTGAAATGCTTTCTTTTATGCGAGTTGCCTTGGGCACAGTGTCTCTTCACAGCAATAAAACTCAGAGGAAAACACAGTATCTAACAGAGAATGTGTCAGGTGGTTTGAAAAATAAACAGTAGGTGGTGTGCTTAAATTCTGGCACCAGAACTTCCGTTCATTTGACCCTAGCTGCCACCCCGAGCCTTGGCTGTCTTCCCTATATAAAGGAGAAACTAATGGCTGCCCACAGTAACAGAGTGTTGTTCAGAAATCAAATGCATTTGTGAGCAGGCTTCTATAAGTGGGGAAATATTTGCTAAGTGTTTAAAGTGAGTTCAACTTTTAAAATCCACCCACAATGATGTGTGTGACCTCACCGCCCTGCTGGAGGTCACAGATTCCACTCTGGGTAGACACTGTAATGAGTGTAAGCTCTTTTAGCTCTTAGCAGTGTCAGGCCGTGGTTGGCATTCTTAGCTCCATTTTATAAGAAGGAAAGTCAAACGTAGAGAGTCTAAAGAACTTGTCCAAGACACACAGTCGGAGAGAAAGGTCAGCATTTGAACATACTCAAGACATACCTGCTAACCTGACTAAATCGTCTTGAGAAAAAAAAAATATCCCCAAGACTCACAAGGTATCAGAGCTAGAGGTGATCTGCTGGAAACCTCCTTACTGAAGAAGTGATGAAACTGGGTACAAGAAAGACTGACCTGGCAATGTCGGAGCCTGGCCGAGGCTGCCCTGAGAGTGGCTGCCTAAAGATGGAGCACATTCCCTCTTCCCTGACAGGATCAGAAGAGCACTCAGGTCACCCCGAATGTCCTAGGTTAGATATAAACTGAAATTTGTGCAATTGCCATGTGGATGTGGGCCTTTTAAGAGAATGAAACAAAAATAGAAGGGAATTAAAACGCATGTTCTATTTCACATTCAACTCAGCTGTGCACGGTTAATCCCTCAGCTTGTTAACATGTATGTATTCCTGTTGAATCCTCTAATGCATTGTGTATAACTCAACCTACACCATCTGTACTTCATAGATTTAACTTCATATATATGTTTAAGCTCTTGAAGCTTTCTTTTTTAAATGAAAGAGCTGACTGTGGGTAAGATTGTGTAAGGTTTTTTTTTTCTAATCTATATTGGAAATCTTTATAAATCAGAACATGTATCATTATATTATTACTAACATTCCATCTTTTTCAGCTTTATTTTATTTTTTTTAACATGTAGCATTACCACACACTCTCTCTCTGTTTTAGAGTTTATTTTATATTTTTATGGTGTGCCTGTGCATACACACAGATATGCAGATACCTACAGAGGCGAGAAGGAAGCGTCTAATGCCCTGAAGCTGGATTTACAGGTGGTTGTAATCAATCTGATGTGGATGCTGGGAACCGAATTCTGGTCCTGGTAGGGCGGTGATCACTCTTAGTGGCTGGACCATTTCTCTAGCTTACAGTACGACATCACAGATTTCATAAATGTTGGATATTACTCAATGGCATGGTCCTTACTTGCTTGACCAGTTTTCTACAATGGATTTGTGTGCTCATTTTTGGGGGTTTTTTTGGATTTGGTTTTTTTTGAGACAGAGTTTCTCTGTGTAGCCCTGGCTGTCCTGGAACTCACTCTGTAGACCAGGCTGGCCTCGAACTCAGAAATCTGCCTGCCTCTGCCTCCCAGAGTGCTGGGATTACAGGCGTGCGCCACCACCGCCCAGCTTTTTATAACTTTTTTTGGTTTGTGTGTGTGTGTGTGGGTGTGTGTGTGCTCTTTTAGTTTTGCTGTTTTAGCAAACTGTGCCAGAAGGTATATCCCTAAATATGTGTCTTTGTGCACATGTACAGCCATGAACCAAAAATTTCTAAGTGTGAAATTGCTAGGTCAGAAATTAGGTGCATTTAAAAAATTATGAAAAATTTCAAAATTGTTCTCCAAAAATGCCTGCTCAGTTTTGACAGTTCTCTCTTCAAGTTGAGATCATGGCATATCATGTTTGATTCTGCAGCGTTAGAAGATTGAACCCATGGCCTCACATGTGCCACTGCTGAACCACACCCAAGACCCTGACACAGGATGTTATAAATGCCTCGAAGCGGTGATGAATGAGACAAGCACACCTGGCCACTTGCTCTTCCGAGTTCTCCTGGCCTAAAGCTTCTCTTCACACAGTCATCAGCATCATCAACACAACTCTCTTGGCTTGAGGTTTTACGAAGAAACCAAACACATCTCTGCTCCATGGGATTATCACAGACCAAATGTTTATATCATGTCAGATTCACATGTTGAGATCCTATCCTGCAAGGGGATACTATTAAGGGGTAATTGCTATTCGAGAGTAGAGTCCTCACATCATGAATAGCGTTCCTGTGAACACTGTCTTATAGTACCCCCTCATATTCTTTCCCATGATGCAAAGGTGCAATGAGAAGGCAACAGTCTATAATCAAGAAAGGACTATCACCAGAACCCCACCATATTGACACCCTGATCTTGAACTTCACCTTACACAACAGTGAGAAGTATGTCTAGTGTTTATTAGTCACTCAGTTAATGGTATGCCATTTTGGTAGCATGAACTGACTAAGATAGGTAGCTTTACTTTGTAAAGTATGGGTAAAAGACCAGATGAGCTGAAATTTTCTGATGGATAGGACTTATCTTAATGGATTTGGTGGCTTGTCTTAGAAGTGACATTTTCGAGGTTGCATGGATACAGCGGGATTCTAATTTGAACAGAGGATAAATTTGTAGAGAGCACTTCCTACAGAGAACAGAAGATGAAAGTCCAGATTTAGAGATAGATGTGTTCATAAATGCTCACTGTAAGGAAGGGTTTTTCCACACAGGACTTCTTTCTATGCCCAGCTCTCTATGTGTATTTAAAACAAAATATCTTCTGTATCAAGCACTTCTATCATTGCTATTACAAATCACTAGACAAGAGCTACTTAAGGAAGGAGATATTAACGTTGCCTTGAGTTCAGGAGGGTCCAGTTGATCATGGCAGGGAAGCATGGTAGCAGGAGCTTTAGGAAGCAGGTCACATGGTGTCTGCAGCCAGGATTCAGTGAGAGATGGAGGTTTGTACTCAGCCTGATTTCCCTTGTTCAGTTTGATACCCTCTAGGGTATCATTCACAAAAGCCCTTCCTTCCATAGTTAAACTTCTCTGGAAATATCTTCAAGGGATGTACCCAAAGTTTTATCTGTCAGGTAATTCTAAATCCTATTGTAATGCTGATCAAGATGAACTGCTGCACCCTCCTAAGAGCCTGTTACCTACACAGAGCATCAGGAGATCTCTCATAAGAAAAGAAATGACCATCTCCTGAAACAGGCAACTAAAGTTCTTCTTTAGAGGGGAAAAACACCCAACAGTTTGTTTAGAAATGTCCTTTCTGAGCTGAAGGGGTTTGCGACCCCCTCATAAAAAAACAATATCAATCAACTAGAGCTCCCAGGGTCTAAACCACCAACCAAGGAGTACACATGGAGACACCCATGGCTCTAGCTGTGTATGTAGCAGAGGATGGCCTTGTCAGGCATCAATGGGAGGAGAGACCCTTGGTCCTGTGAAGGCTCAATGCCCCAGTGTAGAGGAATGCTGCAAGGGCAGGGAGGAGGGAGTGGGCAGGTGGGTGGGAGCACACCTTCACAGAAGCAGGAGGAGGGGGGATGGAATAGGGGGTGTCTGTGGGGGAGGGAATCAGGAAAGGAGATAACATTTGAAATGTAAATAAATAAAATATCCAACAACAACAACAACAAAATAATAATAATAAAAAGAAGTGTCCTTTTCTTAGCAGGGACTCCCATTGCTCAAAAAATGTGTACAGATCACTTGCTTTACTTATCTCTTTCTGTATCCTATCTTACCTCTATAAATTAAAAAGTATTTAATTCAGCAACATCGCCCATGAGAAGGGTGAGTTCAAATTCACTTTTCTTCTTATCCAGTCACAGGGATTCTACCTTAGGAGGACCCAACTACCTACGACCTGACCCCTTCATTTGTTTGGTTACTTACAGATCATACATAGCTTTGCACACAGGCTGAGAGCCTGTTGCATGTTTGCTCTGCTTGGTTGTTTGTATTTTAGAGCAAATTCCAGAGTGTTATTTTGCTCATGGCTCTTTTTGTCTTTCTGAAGGGATGCTAGTTTTGTGTCATGTTTTATAAAAGTAAGTGATGAGAATTTTAGCTGCAACCATGCTGCTAAAGCTCTGCTTTCTAATCAAAGAGGACTATTACTTTGACTGTGTTTCCCTTCTTCAAAAATCATGGCATTTTTCTGATACTCCATTAGGTTAATTAATATATTTAACTGAACATTAAAATGTTTTTTTTTACATATAGTGCCTGAAATGAGAAGATGATATTCGATATTTTATTGACATTTTAGGCAACCTTTACTAAGTTTGCACAAGCCAATCTATATTTAAGTAGGGAAGTGCCTGAGTTTACTCATATAATATTGGTATAAATAGCATATAGATATTAATTTACTTTTAGTCACATATTCTATGTACATTTAAAACTTTTTAAATAAAATTATCTTTAAAATTGAAAAAAAAGCCTTTATTGATTTTTGTGCCTACTTCTTTGGGTTCATTAGGAATAATTATTTATTCTTTAAAATTAATATTTTTATTTCTTTTTCTGGAACTTTAATACTTCTAGGCCATCTTCCCAGGATATATGACTTTAATAACCATCCTTGTACAGAAGGAAAAAAGGTCCTGTTAAGAACCAATCACGTGAAGCTGGGCGTGGTGGCACATGCCTATTATAATCCCAGCACTTGGCAGAGGCAGGCAGATTTCTGAGTTCAAGGCCAGCCTGGTCTACAGAGTGAGTTCCAGGACAGTCAGGGCTACAGAAAAACCCTGACTCAAAAAACCAAAATTAAATAAATAAATAAATAAATAAAAGAACCGATCACGTGAATGACAGTGAGTTCCTAGAAGTAAGAGTGGCTCACATGTTAAAGGAATAATTCAAGATAAGGGGTGTTACCCCAGGATCCCCCAGGAATTCTGCTCGTTGGAATTTTTCTTAACAGAATAATAGATCTAGGGGCACATTCTGATGTCTGAGAATGCTCAGATCCTTATTTACCAAAGGCAAGCAACCTGAAAGCATATGCCGGATGGTTTATGGCCCTGGGTGTGATAGAACAGAATCGGGCACTGGAGACTGATGCTCATGAAGGACATTTGATTACTGGAGAAAATGGCTGTGAGTTATTTATTGAAGAGGTGAGGGGGAGGGGTGCTGTAAGTACTCATATGTGAAATTCATAAGTAAATAACTAAATAAATAAATACAAAGAAAAAAGGAAGCAGATCACGAATCAAATATGCACATAAGCCAGACAGTAGTTTGTGGTTTTCCCATGACCAATTTCACAGTTGAAGCCTTGCTATGGTGCAAAGGTATTGGGAGCTGGGGCCTTTGGGATAATTAATAATTAGTTCACCATTAGAGGATGGCACCCCTGTGATAAAATTAATGCCTCAAAAGAATACACAGTGCACAGATGCTCATTCTTTCTCCTCTCTAAGTCATGTGGACACAAACCAGGAAGGGAACCTCTACTAGATACTGGATTTGCTGGCACCTTGTTCTTGCATATGGTGACCTCTGGAACCATGTGAGGTGCTTATTGTTCAACTCTCAGTGTCTTCTATGTGGCTGTTACCAAATAGCCTAGATAATGGGCAATTTATTTAAAAAAAACAATTTATTCCTTATAGTTCTTGATTCTTGAAAGTTCAAGGTTGAGGGGTCTGCATCTAGAGGGGGGCCTTCACCCAGAATCATCTCATGAAGAAGGGGTGAAGGGCAGGAGGGCAGAGGCAACCCTCAGAGACCACTATGCTCCAGCACTCCTCTGTGGGTGCTCCAGGCGATAGCCCCAGCTAAGCCTAGTCTAGCGCCCACCCTGACCAATCGTCAGGCAGGTCAGAAGTGTATAGTTGTGTGAGCTCTCCGTAGTGGTCCATCCAGCTGTCACTAAGAGACATCCAAGGATGCCCTGTGGGATGGAAGGATCACTCAGCCACACCCTTCCTTGGTACCTGAGCTACATAACGGAGAAATAGCATTGCTGTTTGAAGTCTGTTCTCTGCAGCAGGGGATGATGGGAACAGCAGAAGATGGTTCTCTATGCTTCGGAAGGGGAGTGCCTGAACCTCCTGGTTGGTTTTCATCCTGGCGTCTTTAAGAATACAGGGAAAGCCCCAAGAAGTCTATGGGCTTCCATGAATCGGAGAATTCCATCCAGAACATTCTGTGTGCCAAAGGCCTTGTTCTCTTACCTCAGTTTTTTCTGAATTCCCCTGAGGCCTTGCCTTTTTCCCCCAGCAACAATCCAGTCACATTATCTGGTCTTAGATGCACAGCATAGACACTGGGGGCTGGAGTTTCACTCTGCCCAGGAAGCATCTTTTGAAAATGACAAGAGACACTCCTGGGTGATGACTATATGCTATTCTCAGTGGGAAGATGACAGTTCAACAACGGGGTGGATCTTGTTCTGAATAAAAATCTTCATCGGTTCCCCTTTGTGGAGTCCTTGAGTGTATGTGTAACTCCTAGATGTATGTGGAACCCCGGTGTGTGTATGTGTGTGTGTGTGTGTGTGTTTGTGTCTGTATCTCTATCTTGTGTATGTAGTTCCTGTATGTGTAGCCCTGAGTGTCTAGCCCCTGTGTGTATGTCTGTGTGTGTCTCTGTATGTGTATGTGTGTGTAACCCCTGTGTGTATAGTCCCTGTGTGTGTGTGTGTGTGTGTGTAGACTCTGTATATGTGTATAGCCTCTGGGGGTGGGGTGGGGGTGGAGGGGCTGGTTTTAATCCCCTTAAAACAATTCTCTGACATGCAAGAGTCAGAGTTGTCACAGTTAGGATAATCTCCAGGGACCATCTAATCCTTCCCTCTCATTTTGTAAAAGAAGAAACCCACATCTCATATGTATGGGCGTGTTCTAAATTAGAGAGTTTATAACTGTCAGAGGAGAGGCAGAAAGCCCAGTCTCCCCCACTCCAGGCCCATATTGTGTGGGGAGGCATGTGAGTAAATGCCTCACATACCCTTACATAATTCTAGGCTATGATAAATGAATAAGCATCTGGGTAAGGTAGGGTAGTGTGCACCTATAATTTTAGCATTTGGAAGGCTGAGGTAGGAAGATAATGAGTTCGAAGCCAGTCCACGAGTCGTAGCAAGCTTTTGTCTCAAAGCAAAAAATAAACAAAGGAAAAACAACAGAAACTCTAGATTTTTAGCACATCATCCCTGGGTCTTTTTCCTAGTAGTTTATTGCCAGCAAAAGTAAAAGAAATCCCCACTCAGAAGCACCAGTGAGTGGGTGATGCCCAGCAAGTGTTAGCTGGTCCTGGGCTTGGCCTCATTCTTTGCAGAGTAGAGCTGAGGTTGACAGAAAGCCAGGGTGACTTCAGGGCCCTGCAGTAGCATCTCTGGTTTCCCAGTCTACAGAGCTGGGCAGGTGCTGGCCACCCTGCAGCTTGCTGGTCTCCAGAATGCCTGTTATTTTAGGGCTTTGGGAGGGCTCGCAGGACATTGTGTTTGCAGGAAGCAAGCGCTCTGCAAACGCTTGCACTGGGCACATGCCTTGCGTCAGCCTTATGTTGCTTTCTCTTCTTGGCATCGGAATACATTGGAGTGTGTGGATCTTTGTATGGCTAATGAGAAGTTACACAAGGAAGGATTTAGTAGGTAATTATTTACAACCAGGCTGGTTTTCTCAATGAAAACGTTTTATGGATTTCCTTTTTAAGAAAATATTAGTCGCCTGGGCAGTGATCTTTAAGTTTGTTATGCATTTGAGGTATGTTCGCTTTATCTCTGTTACTAAGTTCAGGGGCAAACTAGCCCCATATTACCTTTCTTCCTAACTCCTAAATTCTCTAAGAAACCTTGAATTGAAGAAAGGAGACAGAATTATATCTGCCAAGCAAGTTAGGATGAAGATATGGTCCCAGGGTGTTTTTAAGAGCTTGTGTATGTGTGTGTGGGGGGGGGGGATAGAGAGAGAGGATGGAGCTCTTGGTGTTATCTTTGCCCTCAGAGGGTACTAAGGGGGTTCTTATGGAGCCCAGAGATACTCATGAGAGGCGTTTATGACGTTTATGACGAAAGGAGAGCTGGGTCCTTCCTTCTTTTTGATGATGTAATCTTGCTGTCCTCCAGGGGTTCCTGCCATTGTTGAGTCTCAGCTGAGCTGATGCCAGCTCTGTCCCCTTTAAGTCCCCACAACTGTGAGATTTAAAACAACAATAACAACGAAACAAAAACAACAAAAGACCCAGACAAACAAACGAAATCTCTTTTCTCTCTAAAGCTAACCAGCCTCAAGAATTTCATGGTAAGGATGGATGATGGGCTAACAGAAGGCGTCTCTAAGGAATGTGCACTTATTTAAGAAGCCTAATTATGTCTTCAGGTTACTCTCCTGGATGGACCGTACACACTGTTTAAAAAATGATTGCAAGTTCATGTGCTAATCTCAGCCACTATGGCCCCAGTGCTGGATGCATTCTGCGCCTCCATCCTCCACGCTTTTCAGACAGTGAAAATAATAAGCTGTTCACTGTGCTCAGACCTTATGCTGGTTTTGCCACATTAGCATTTTGTTCTTGTTCCAGACAGCATCTGCCTGGTGCAAAACCCCAGCCAGTTCCTGTAGTACCCGACTGAGTGAAGGAGACTATTCCTGAGGCTCTTGGGGGCTCACAAATTAATTCTGAAAACACCAACATAGTCATTTCTCCGGAGCTTACCACGGGAAATGCAGGATCCTGGAAATGAATCCATGTAGAAAGAAGAAAATAGGGCTCAGAGCTGTCTAAGGCAATGCTTTTGCTACGTTTAATGCCAGAGAACAGGCCACTGAATAACAACTCATTATTTCCACCTGCCCTTCTGGTTTCCCTGGAGATCTTCACTTTGATTGGCAGGGAAGTTATGTCTGGCAAAGGCCTGCTGAGACCACTGCAGGGATGAGTTGACAAAGCCCTGCTGCCTCAGCGAGAACCAGCATGTATTTGCTCATGAGGGCTGAGCAGACCCTGTTCACTCCCACAAACAAATTCACCCTCAGTCACTTAGGATGCAGCCTTTTCAACAAGTTAAAGTGTCAACAGGAGATTTCCCAGAGCTACAGAGTGTGCACTTGGCAACTTCTTCCAGAACCGGGATAAAACCAAACAAACCCCAAACTGCAAAGTGTAGAAGTATTTCAGATTTCATCGAGGTTTTGGGGCTGGTAGGAGAGATAGCTGGATCTTAGGAGAGCTCTCTCTCTGCAGTGGTGGGAAAATGGCCAGAGAGCTGAGGGACACTGGGGCCCAGTCCAACTGGGGAAGGATGCTGTGCAGAGCCAAGGCTTGCTCATGGCCTTCTGCCAAATGGACTGACCTTGACATTGAAGTGCAGGCCTTAGGCAGGGCCTAGAGTACCAGATGTGACCAGAACTGAGGAGGAAACCTAGATAGTAATTCATGTCATGGGACAGGCAGCATAGTGTGGGGGTGGCGGTGTGCTGGGAATTGCTCAACAGAGCTCTCACAAATCACAGGTGCCTATTGCAAGTTTTTCTGTTATAAAACAGTGTTTAGCGCAGTTTATAACAAATTAATACTCTCGTATATAATCCATATTACAGTGGTTCTCAACCTGTGGTCATGATGCCTTTGGGGGGTTACAGATCAGATATCCTGAATATCAGATATTTATATTATGATTCATAACATTAGGAAAATTACAGTTATGAAGTAGCAATGAAATATTTTTATGATTGGGAGTCAGCACAATATGAGGAATTGTGGTAAAAGGTCACAGCATTAGGAAGACTGAGAACATATTGTATTCATTAATTGTCACTAAGTGTATTCATTAATGGTGGTCAGTTATCCATTAAGAAATTGTCAAGAAGCATAAGGGAGGCTGCCTTAGTTGGGGTTTTCATTACTGTGAGCAGACGCCATGACCAAGGCAACTCTTATAAGGAACAACATTTAATTGGGGCTGGCTTCCATGTTCAGAGGTGCAGTCCATTATCATCATGGCAGGAAGCATGACAGAGTCCAGACAGGCATGGTGCTGGAGGAGGTGAGAGTTCTACATCTTCATTTGATTGCAGCCAGGAGAAAAGACTCTTCCACACTGGGCGGAGCTTCAAAGCCCACCCCCTCAGTGACACACTTCCCCCAACAGGCTACATCTCCTAACAGTAACGTTCCCTATGGGCCAAGCATATTCAAACCACCGCATGTGGTGGTCGTTGTTGTTGTTGCTGTTATTATAAACTATGTTCTGATTATTATTCATTGTTTGTGAGAATATCTGTCCATCATGGTGGACAAAGCTCGGCAGTTGGTTACAAATGAGTCAAGAATCAGAGAAATCAGGCTAAAAGTGGACTCAGCCTGTAGCCCTCAAGTTCCACTCTCCTGAGCCCACGTCTGCTAGCTGTGCCCTGCCGCTTGCGTGTTGATATCAAAATTTTCATTATATTTTCTTTTATATGATTTTAGTTTCCAATTTATACCTCTACATCAGTATGACTTCAAAATCTACTATCGGGTTTTAATCGTTCTATCATGACTAACATTTCATAAAATTAGACTATTGGTAAATGCTTGAACGCTGTCCAAATCCTCAAAGTGGATTCCTTGGTGTTACCATGTTTATGAGCTGATTTTAAGCTACTGCCATGCCGTGGTGACATCATTGAGCACAGAGCTGAAAAGAGATATGCAGTAATGCGACATTTTATTTAGCTCCTGTACAGATATAGCAGCTGTAAAAGTACTGAAATATAAGTATAATATAACATAAATATAAATATAATATAAAATGCTGACATGTAGCAATATTACCAAATGGTAAGTCTTGAATGTTTATCATCTTTGCTTGTAATAATTTATTTAGTAATGGGTTTATAACATTTAATTGTTGAATAACTATATTTGGTCAATATTTGTACTAGTTATATTTTTGTCAACAAACCTAGACATATCTGAGAGAAGGGAATTTTAGCTGAAGAATTATCTCCATCAGATTGTAGGCAAGTTTGTCCGGGATTTTCTTGATTGGTGATGATATGGCAAAGGTTAACCTACTGTGGGCAGTGCCATTCCTAAGCTGTTGGTGCCGGGTTGTGTAAGAATGCACTGACTAAGCCATAGGATGGTATTCTATTACTGCCCATCCCCCAACATTACACCTCTTTCCCTTATCTCAAGGCCCCTTTCTCATTTCATGACCTATGCCCACACTTTATTCCTCCACAAATTCACATACATAAAAAGGGAAAGCTAGTATCTCATGTGAGAGAGAGCAGGTGGTATTTATAGCGTTGAGTCTGAGAGATCTCATTTAATTCTACAATCACCAGTTCCATTCAGTTCCCTCTGAGCTTCATTTTTCTTTATGGCTGAATAAATTGTCACTGTATACTTGTAAAACGTTTTTCATTATCCATTCATCTGTTGAGGAACATCTAGGCTGTTACCATTCCCTTGATCTTGTGAATGGAGTAACAATTAGCATGAATGTGTAAGTATCTCTGTGGGAGAGCATGAAGCTAAGAGTCTTTAATGTGTCTATAATTTTTGACCCAAAATCTAACTTCTAGAAATATGTCCTAGAAATACTCAAAGACACACCTTTGAGTTATAGTGAATGCCTACGATCCATGAGTTACGATGAATGTCTATAGACCTTGTGTCATGGTGAATGTCTACAGTCCATGCATTCATTGCAGTTAATGCCTACAGTCCATGAGCTACAGTGCATGCTTATAGACCATGTTAGTTATGGTGAATGCCTATAGCCCAGGTGCCCAGAAGGATGAGAAAGAAGACTGAGACTTTGAGATCAGACTAAGCTACATATCCTAAAATTGAAAGGAGACAGAAAAAGTTAGCCTGTCCTCTGTGCAGAGAGGACATGAAAATTTGTGAAGTGGCCCACGGTTTTTGGAGAGATGTCTCCATGGTTAGGAATGGGTACTACTCTTTTGGAGTACTTGAGTTTGTTTTCCAGCACTGGGTGGCTTATGCTACCTGTAACTCTAACTCCAGAGAATCTGATACCTTTGTATTCTGCAGACCCACACCCACATGCACATGCCTGCACACAGATACATTTATAATTTTAAATATATATGTATTTCAAATTATATGTGAATAATTTTAAAAATAAAATAAATCTTTAAAATTTATAACATACATTCAAAGATGCTGTGCTGAACATATATTCAAATATCAAAAGATATTTATATAAAGGCTCTATCAGGAGAGACAGGTCAGTTGTCAAGAGTGACTCCTCCTCTTCCAGAGGGTAAGAATTTGGTCCTCAGCAGACTTGTCAGAAGGTTTACAAACACCTGCAACTCCAGCTCGAGGGGAGCTGAAACCCTTCTGACTTCGTCAGTGCCCACACCCAAGTGCGTATACCTATATGCACACAGACATAACTAAAAATAAAATAAATATTATTCTTAAAAAAGATTTGCCTTTCACGATGTAGCAAATAACTAGAAGCAAATTTAGACAGGTATGATGGTACATGCCTTTAATTCCAGTACTTGGGAGGCAGAGAAAGGCAGATCTTGGTAAGTTTAAGGCCAATCTGGTCTGTATAGACAGTTCCAAGCTACCACAGCTAACTCAAAAAAGGAGCAAGTTTAGTATTCTATGATATAACTCTAGAAGAATTTTAATCTAGCAACACGGCTGCTCTGGCAAGGGATGACATCCAAAGACCTCCTAAGTCTATATTATCCAGCTGGAATTATATAAACATACCCTGGATTATAGTACGATTATGCTGAAATACAGGCATGCCCTTAGTATGCACCTTTAATCCCTAACAGTGAAGGTAAGAAGGTAAGGTTAATTTGTGGAGGAGACAGCCATATTTGAAAGTGATGTCTAACTGAGGAACAGACAAAGTGATGAATCAGAAAAAGATCTGACAGAATGAGTCAGAGATAGGATGTGCCCAACTCACATGTAAATACCACAAAAAAGAGGGGCTACCTAAGAGCAATAGCACATAGCATGGGGGTGGGCGGAGAGAGAGACAGAGAGGGAGAGGGAGAGAGGGAGAGAGGGAGAGAGGGAGAGGGAGAGAGGGAGAGAGGGAGAGGGGGACAGAGGGAGAGAGGGAGAGGGAGGGGGAAGAGAGGGAGAGGGAGAGAGGGAGAGAGGGAGAGGGAAAGGGAGAGGGAGAGGGAGACAGGGACAGAGGGAGAGAGAGAGGGAGAGAAGGAGAGAGGGAGAGGGAGAGAGGAAGAGAAGGAGAGGGACAGAGGGAGAGGGACAGAGGGATAGCGAGAGGGAGAGAGGGACAGAGGGAGAGGGACAGAGGGAGAGGGACAGAGGGAAAGAGGAAGAGGGAGAAGAGGAGGGGGGAGAGAGGGAGAGGGAGGGGGAGAGGGAGGAGAGGGGGAAGGGAGAGGGAAGGGGAAGGGGAAGGGGAGGGGGAGGGGATAGGGAGAGGGAGAGGAGTATGGTGGTGGTGTGAGTAATTCAGTCAGAAGCCGAGAGACACTGAAGTGAATCAGTCAGCCTGGAAGATTAGATTGTACAGTGACTGGAAGCTTCCAGGCCTAGACCGAGTGATAGAACACAGAAGGAAACGCTCTGGGCTCAGGCCAAGCTGTGTGTTAACAGTTCTCTTTTTATCTGAGGAAAGGTATGGACACATTGCTATTACCTCTATTACTAGATTCTTCTATATTATCCAATATTTCTAGTCTAAAATTCTTTCTAAAAATCTAGTAATATATAATTGTTATTACATAATAAACAGCAGAAAAACAGAACAAAATTGTGCATGCAATGTGACCCCAACATTTTATTAAATGTGCACATGTAAAGTTGAAGCTAGTGTGCTAAAATTGGACTAATGATTACCTGTTTTATCATGAGTGATTTCTTGTTTTCTTTAAATAATTTATCAACTTTGTAAGTATTTACTTTAGAAAAAAATATTTTATATGTAATTTTTCGTGTTTTGCCAGCCTGTATGTCTGTGTACCACATGCATGCAAGACTGAAAGAGGGCTTTAGATCCCCAGAACTGGAATTACCGATTGTTGTAAGTTGCCATGTGGGGTGCTGGGAGCCAAACCTGGGTCCCCTGGAAGAGTAGCAAATGGTTTTAATTGCTGAGCCATTTCTCTAGACCCCGTCGGTCTGTCTTGAATCACCATGTCAGTTCCTCTGCTTCCCAACTCTGTTGTCTGTGGGGACTCAGTAATAGCCCACCCCACACACAGGATACCCAAATTTGCATATACCTAAGTCTGTAAATAAAATGGAGCATTGTTTGCATAGAACCCACACTTATTCTCTGCTTACTCTAAAATTATTCTAATTCTCTAAATTACTAGGAATGCCTCACACCTGTGGTTCTCAACCTGTGGGTCATAGCCCTTCTGGGGGTTGCACATCAGATACTTGCATACCAGATATTTACATGGCAGCTCATAACAGTTGCAAAATTACAGTGATGAAGTAGCAATGAAAATGGTTCTGTGGCGGGGGTCACCACAACATGAACATCTGTATTAAAGGGTCACAGTATCAGGAAGGTTGAGGACCACTGCCTTATATGTTGCAAATTCCATGTCAATAACAATGTCAGAATTTAAGCCAATTAAAAAAATATTCATAGGGTCAACAAAGATGTACTGTTTTCAAATATTTCCTTTCCTTCTCGCTTGCTTGTTTGTTTTGAATCACGGTCTCACTCGAGCCAGTGTGGCTTTGACTCTACTTTGGGGCTGAGGAAGATCTCCTGATCTTCCTAATTTTAGTTCCCAAGTGCTGGGCTTGCAGGAGTGCTCGCCATGCTTGGCTCGAATATTTCCAATCTGCAGTCCACTGAACCAGTCGCACACAGGGGAACAGAGGGCAGGTTATATTACTTAAATTTATTCATTATGACATATGTGCATTTCCACATGTGGGTATGTGGAGGTCAGGGGGCAACTTTATGGATCCCATTCCCACTTCCAACCTTTATGTGGGTGCTGGAGATCATCAGGATTGTGTAGCCAGTGCCCTTACCACTGAGCCATCTTACCAGTCCTACTAGATACATTTAATATTAGACACATTAGATGCTCTAATTTTAAAGAGGTTGACTTGTAAGTCTGTAGCTAGCTAGCTTATCATCATGGATCACAGGGTCTGCAAATATATAATGAAAACATTTTTTTCCATTTTCATTTTTTACAAAATAAATAATAGATAAAGTTGAGTTTACTGGAATTTCTTTTATAGTCATTTGCAAACGTAAACAAACGAAAATAGCTACACATGAATTAGTCACAGCAAAAGAAGTTGCTAATGGGAAATGGTTAAAAGAAATGAACAGGTTTATATTTGGATTCTCAGAGAGAGAGAGAGAAAGAGAGAGAGAGAGAGCAGACACATTGTGGAGAAGAATACAGAAGTCTGCTCACTCAGTAGCTCTATCTTACAAGTCACTGTCTGTTCTGTTGTTGTTGAAAGATTTGCTCTGTGATACTGAAGTTCATGCCCAACAATTTGCCAAATGATATCAGCAAGTGAGGGTCAACATCTTAAACATAAGAGTGCTTTAATTTTTAATTACCTTTTCTGACATTACAATCAATATTTATTAAGCAGACAAAAACAAAAATGACACCCTGCTGAGTGCCCTGTGAATTATTCAAAGCAAAGTTCTTAGGATAATGAAGCCAGGCGTCCAGTTTGGCCTGGAGAAGTCTCTGCTGCTGTTCCAGGCCCGCTGTGTTTTCACTCTGGTGTTCCTGATCCCGCCTTCCTCCCATTTCACTCCTTCTGTCCTACCTTTGGCTCTCAGAGTCTCTTTCCCAGCACAACTGCAAGTTTAACTGCAACCTGGCTCTATCTTTCTCTAGTTAAGGGATTTTCATCCTAACTGATGTGACAGTTGTCAAAAGGAGAGGCTCTAGCCAGGCTGTGGTGGCGCACACCTATAATCCCAGCACTTGGGAGGCAGAGACAGGCAGATTTCTGAGTTCGAAGCCAGCCTGGTCTACAGAGTGAGTTCCAGGACAGCCAGGGCTACACAGAGAAACCCTGTCTCCAAAAAACAAAACAAAACAAACAAACAAAAAAAAAAAACCCAAGACAAAACAAAAAAAGGAGAGGCTCTGCTGATGCCTGGCATCTCTAAGCAGTCATACCTTGCTTAAAAAAAAATGTTTACACTGGAAAACAAGTCATGTGGGATTAAATTGATCTGGCTTTCTCTTTGGAGGGTAATGTAGGATTATAAATGCAATCTTTTGGCCTTGGGAAAAGTAAATACTATTCTATGGCTCAATGGGTCTGTCAAAAAAAGAAAAAAAAGAAAAACCTCTTCTATCATAATTCAAATTGTTGGGGAGGTTTTTGTTGTTGCTGTGTGTGTGTGTCTGTGTGTGTGTGTGTGTGTGTGTGTGTGTATTTTATCAAAATTTTTTGTTTTTGTTTTTGTTTTTTGTTTTTGGGATTTTTTTTTCCTGGCTGTCCTGGAACTCACTCTGTAGACCAGGCTGGCCTCGAACTCAGAAATCCGAAATCCGAGTGCTGGGATTACAGGCCACTACCGCCAGGCAATTTTATCAAATTTAAGATTGAAGAGATTTGTTGGTTAAGTGTGCACACTGCTCTTCTAGAGACCCTGAGTTCAAGTCCCAGCACCCACTTTGGATTGCATTTATGTACAGAGAAAGAGAGAGAGAGAGAGAGACAGAGACAGAGACAGGGAAAGAGGTAGGAGGGATTAAGCTTTTTAAAGTAAAATCAGTTTTAGACAATGAATATCATGAACAAAGCTATTCACTTGCATGAACAAAGCTATTCACTTGTCACATCTCAAGTAGTTGACACTTGGTCCTGTTTGGCCCCACTTCGGAGTGTAACCTGAGCACCCCTAAAGAGGAGCATGCAGGATGTGAGTCTGTGTTCCCAGATCTCACCAAGACGTCTTTTCTGGGAAAGACATAGATGACAGTGCTGGAGAGAACCTGGAGGGGTGGAAGGTCTCAAGTATGGTGGCAGCATCTGAAGAAACTAAGGTGAGTTGCTACCTTTTATTAGCCTGGGTGAGGGTTACCAAGGCACCTGCCACATAAACTAGTGAACTTTTAACTCAGAAGAGGAAGGGGAGACCATCCAAATGCTTGTATTTGGTCAATGAGACAAGGAAGTATCTTCATCCTGTATCTTGCCCAGGATGTATGCATGTGCTTTAGATCAGACACTGGATTACATTTAGGCTGAGGAGAAATGCAGATGTTGGAAAGGTAATCTGTGGGGTGTGGGCTGAGCTCGGCTCTTCCCTGTGGACTAGTGACAAAGGTGAGAGACACTGTGGCATTTTCAATAGGAATGCCTCTCCCCTCACCCCAGGCTCATATATTTGAATGCCTGGTCAGTAGGGACTCGTGCTACTTAACAGGGATTAGAAAGTGTGGCCTTGTCAGAGGAAATGTGTCATTGGTAGTGGGTGTTGAAGTTTCAGAAACTCATGACAAACCCAGACTCACTCTCTCTTCCGGCTCTCTGAAGATCCAGATGTTCCTTCTCCAGCACCGTGTCTGCCTGCTTGCTGCCATGTTTCCTGCCATGCTGATAATAAATTAAACCTCTAAAACTGTGAGCCAGCCCCAGTTAAATGGTTTCCTTCATATGTGTTTCCATGGTTATGATTTCTCTTCTCAGCAACAGAACACTGGCTAAGATAGACACCTAGATAGCAAAGGTGACTCACTTGTCGCCTCTAGGAGACAATTCATCAGGCAGACTTACAAAGGAGCTCTATCGGCGTGCACAAAATGGACAATGGAAAGTCATATTCCAGTGGAGAAGCACAGTAAACAATTTCAAGCTACAAGAAGAGCAAAAATAGCACAGGACAGCTCCTTGTCCTATGTAACTGACTACTGAGCATCAGCAGCCATGCAGGATGGTCTAAAGATGGTCGTCTGACATTAGCTGGAGGTGGTGATGCTCTCCTGTAACTCCAGGATTTTAAAGGCAGAGCCAGGAGGAGGGCGAGTTTAAAGACGGAACAGAAAACTGATTCAGCTGGGCGGTGGTGGCGCACGCCTGTAATCCCAGCACTCTGAGAGGCAGAGGTAGGCAGATTTCTGAGTTCCAGCCCAGCCTGGTCTACAGAGTGAATTCCAGGACAGCCAGGGCTACACAGAGAAACCCTGTCTCGAAAAAACCAAATCTGAAAACTGATTCACCAGAAAAGCTAAACAATGTCCCCAAGGTCACGCAGGCGGGAAGTGATAATCAGAACCTAGTTCTTCTCCAGTTGCTGACAAGACAGTAATCTTATTTAGCCTCTAAGTTCAGTTAACTCAAGGTTCCTCTTCTGGCTGGCAGTGGTGCACGCCATTGATCCTAGCACTTGGGAGGCAGAAGCAGGTGGATCTCTGAAATCTAGGCTAGTGTGGTCTACAGAGTGAGTTCTAGGACAGCCAGGGCTACACACAGAAATCCTGTCTTGAAAGACCAAACAACCAAAACCCAAAAAGAAACAAAACCAAACTTCCAAAATGAACAAACAAGCAAACAAACCATCTGTAAAAAGTCGATGTGAGTGAGTGTGTGTGTGTGTGTGTGTGTGTGTGTGTGTGTGTGCATGCCTGTGGATGACAGGAAAGGGCATCAGATTCTCTGTAGCTGACTTACAGACAGTTGAAAGCCACTAGATGTGGGTGCTAGGATCCAAACTCAGGTTCTGTGAACGAGCAACGAGTGCTCTTAACCACTGAGTCATCTCTCCAACCCACAATTGAGCCTTGCTTCATCTTTTTTGTCCCTCTAATAGTTCCAGTTACACCACTGCTTCATCTTACCTTCACATTACTAATAATGTAACAATAATAAAAACAATAATGTAATCACAAGAGTATTATTACATCTTAGCATTACTCACCATTATACTATTACATATTGATATCATTAGATATGGCGTATGTGTTTCCTGGGGTCTTTGTAGAGTACAGAGCTGAGAATGACAACAACCAATTCTCTTACAGCTCTGGAGGCCAAAGTTTTGAGATCACAGTCTGGCCTGGGCCCGCTTCTTGAACATGCAGGTGGGAATCCTTCCTTCCTTTACTTTTTTTTTTTTTTTAAAGTTTTTGGTGCCCTCTTTGATAATTCGTGATTAGCTGCCACATCTGCCCAGTTTCTCTTCCCATGTCACTTGACGTCCTTCCTGATGTTTTTCTTGACTTTCTTCCTCTGTAATAGCATCAGCCCTTGGACTTACCCGCTCATCTAAATATTCGTGCTCCCTCACTATAGCTCGATGCCATGGTAGCCCTTGTGCCAACCTCTATCCTGGTTGCTGTGTACTCTAGACAGCTTTCGAGTTCTATCTGCCTATCATATGGGAATTGCTGGAACTTATGCCAGCCAGAACTATACTCAGGCAATGTCCAGCTACTGTATCCCCTGCTTAGCTATCTTTCTGTTTTCACCTGAATGATTTCTGCATCTCTTTAGGATCCATACCACAAGTCTCAGCCCCACTGAGGAAGACACAATGTCCTTTTTCCTTTCTATCAGCCCTCTGTCTCTGAGGTTCCAAGAGGCCCTAAGGTCTAGAGCACTACAACCTACAGTACCTTACAGATGTAAAACCCTCTCTCAGGATTCAACACTGATGAAGCCATGGCTGAAGAAAGGATCACAAGCACTTCCAGCGGATGCCTTAACTTAGGGAGGTGAAATTGGTGCTCACCTCACCAAGTCAGAACTTTCTTCCTCCCTGCAGTAAATAGCATCTTCCCCTCATTCGCCTGCTCCAGAGATGTCTCAGTCTTACCTAGGAGCAGAGGTTCTCCGTAAGAAGCTCAGCCTCTCACATAAATAGTTCCGTACCCTCAGTGGGCTCATATATACTTGACAAGTGGTTTCTTTTCAATGTGGTGGTGATCCACCGTCCTCATCTGTATATAAATTGTCCTGTGCCATATGCATGAATATAATGTCCCTATTGAATCCATGGGGCAGGCTACAGCAGGCTCTTAGCCTTTGATTTTACTTGCACATTTTCAGTTTTCATACAACTACAATCCATCCTGAAATACGCACCTCTACACATATACCGTTGAGCAATTGTTCAAGTATTTCTACATGATGAATTCCTGCAAACAGAATCACCAAATAGAAGATGATGCTTTTCTGGGACTCAGGGGTGGAAGGTCAGTGATAAAGCCCCTAATCAGCATACTCAAGGCCTGGCATTTGATCCTCAGAAACACTAACAAAACAAAAACAATGACCAGGCATGTTGGCACATGCCTATGTGAGCATTTGTGGGGTGGGAAGGATCAGGAGTTCAGTCATTGGCTTCATAACAGTGAGATTGAGACCAGCCTAGGCTATGTGAGATCTTACCTCTAGGTAAAATGAAAAGCAATACCAACAACAAAAAATAAAATAAAAATTTAAAGTCAATTTTGTAAAGATATAGTCCAAATGCAATAAATAAAGTGTGATGGTTTGCATATGCTCATCCCAGGGAGTGGCACTATTAGAAGGTGTGGCCTTGTTTGAGGAAGTATGTCGTTGTGGCGGTGGTCTTGGAGACCTTCCTCACAACAGTAAAACCCTAAGACAGAAGGTGGTACCAGGAGTTGGGTATTGTTGTGATAGGCCTGACCATGCTTTTGTTTGGAAGAAAGTGGATTTTGGGACTTTGGATTTGCAAAGTGGGGCTTAATGGGCCAGCCTAGTAGGAATATGGAAGACAATGGTGCTGAGGGTCATTTGAACTGTTTAGGCCCAAGAGGTTTCAGTGGAGAAGAACTTTAATATGTGGCTGAGAGACTGTTTTTGTGATATTTTGGTGAAGAACATGGCTGCTTTTTGCCATTATCTGAAGAGACTGCCTGAGGCTAAGGTAAAAAGAAAGAAAGAAAGAAAGAAAGAAAGAAAGAAAGAAAGAAAGAAAGAAAGAAAGAAAGAAAGAAAGAAAGAAAGAAAGAAAGAAAAAGAAAAGAGATTTATATTACTTGCATCGACAAAGAAAGTCTCAAAAAAAGCCCAACAGAGACTTTGTTCTCTGGTTAAGTCTGATGAAGAGCATTTTGAACAAACACAGCAAGCTGAGAAAGGAAAAATACAAAATATATAGTTTGAGTATCAAAGGGACTCCAGGAAGTGAAATGGAGTTGAATTCAAAGATATTAAATTGAATTAAGGGAGTAGTGACCTTGGAACAAGATTCTACCCAGATCCCAGCTAAATTTAGGTCCAGACTTGGTACTACAAGCTTTTAATCCCAGGAGGCAGATAAGCAGATCTATGAGTTCAAGGCCAGCTTAAAACAGCAAATTCTAGGTGAAGAAAAATTTAAATCCAGGCTTGGAGGACCACATCTTTAATCCCAGTGTTTAGGAGACAGGCATGCAGATCTCTGAGTTCAAAGTCAGTCTATGGAGCAAGTTCCAGGACAGTCAAGCTTAGGCAGTGAAGGAGTTGGGAAAAAGGAAGCTAGTAATAATGTAATAGAACAAGGGGGCCAATTTTCCAGCTCCTGCAAGCAGCAGAATTCAGCAGCTTCGGCCGTGTGTCTCTAGCTTTATATTCAAGAGGAGAAGGAGACTACTGGGACAATTGATGCTGGTTAGCTGGAGCTAAAAAATTAGTGGTAATTAAGAAGAGACCAGCATCACTTAGGCGAAATCTTCTGGGAAGTGTTTTCTGAGAGCACAAAGAAGCTGTATTCCAGAGATATTCAAGGTTGTACCTCATGCTGCAGCTGTACTTGGTAATGCGTAAGAATCACCCAGGTGGTACTGATTTTGAAGGCATGAAGGGGTCATGAAGAACTGCTGAGGCTGGGAACTGTGAGGCCATGGAAGGCCATTGGTGAAAGTGCAGCCTCAGTTGTAGTTGATAGCCCAGGACTAAAGGGTCATGTGAAGGAGTTGAGGCTTGACACCATGAAGAGAGCCTCTGAGAGGCTATTGGTGAAGTCTAGTTACAGAGGAAGACCCCAGTGTATTGGAAATGCCAATGCCATGGGATGATCACCAAGAACAGCAGTGGCAGTGGAATGGATCAACCTAAACTTAGAGTGCTACATGGGGGCAGAGCTGGAGAAGTGACACCAGCCCTTTGGAGGAGCAAAGAAAATCATGTGTGAATCCCACACTGAAACAAGAAGCTGTGAAGTGAAGTTGACTTGGGGACCCCAAGATGTTAAAGATGCCAGAGCCACAGGATGCCTGCCAAGGAAAGCTGCTAACAGGGAGTGGAACCAGCCCAGAAGGAAGAAGCTTGTTGCAGTCAACAAAAATGAAAAAGGAGTTGGAGATCTAAAGAATGTTTTGCCATTAGACATGGGAGATGCAGAGTTTGGAATTTGCCCAAATGGTTACCTGTCTTGCTTTGGGGATTATAGTTACATGGCTGGATGAATCTCAGAAGAGAACTTGACCTTTGGACTTTTAACACTGTTGAGACTGCTATAGACTACGGGAACTTTTGAAGTTGGACTAAATGTATTTTACATTATGCTATATTTAGGTATGGCCCCCACAGATTTAGGTTTGAACAAGCCTATGGGGGCCAGGGAGTGGAATGTGATGATTTGCATATGTTCGTCCCAGGGACTGGCACTATTAGAAGGTGTGGCCTTGTTAGAGGAAGTGTGTCACTGTGGGGTGGGCTTGGAGATCTTCCTCCTGCTGCCTGAGGATGCCCAGTCTTCCTGGCTTCCTTCAGATGAAGCTGTAGAACTCTCAGCTCCTTCTGAACCATGCCTGTCTGGATGACAATGGACTGAACCTCTGAACCTGTAAACCAGTCCCAATTAAATGTTGTCATTTATAAGACTTGTCTTGGTCATGGTGTCTGTTCACAGCAGTAAAACCCTAAGACATAAACCCATATAAAATGTATAATTTCATTAATTTTATTATGTGTGTGTGTGTGTGTGTGTGTACTGTGAACCTGTGTGTGTGTGTGTGTGTGTGTGTGTGTGTGTGTATTCAGAGCCCATTCTAAAACAGGATGACCTTACCTTAATTTGGTCATACCTGCAAAGATCTGAGCCCAAGTGGCTGGATCAAAGAAGGGGTGATAAACTGAGCATTTACCTACCCATTTCCATCCATTCTTGATTAAGGTTGCTCCTGGGAAAAGAGTCACCTGGTTTCCTGGCCTGGCCTGTTTCATCACTTCAAACCTTGGCACAGAGACCAGGAGCTTGAGATGGAATGGTGTTGATGTATATGAATCGGATATGTGTTAGTTTTGGGTTTATTCTCTTCAAATCACACCCAGAGTTCCACTATCATGGCGTGGTGGAAAAAACTCTGTGGAAAGAGGTGAGGTGGTTGTGATGTGACTCAGTTCTGGTTCCACTGTGTGAGCAAGCCAGGCCTTATTCTTGTGGGCCTCTTGCCCCATCTGTGACAAGAAAAGCTTGGATGGCTCTGAATTCTTTCAGCTCTCTGTGTCCTATTCCAATTTGTCTCCATAACAAAGAATTTTGAGCTTTGGAGAGGAAGAATGCCAACCCACCAAACAAATAACTCATTTAAAATAGAAGCATCTCATTAATGTGTTTCTGGAGAACTGAATTCTTAAAAATAGGGAGGCATATGGAGAAAGGGAGGAGGGGCAGCTGCTGTGTTCTCCTCTGGGGAGAGAATGAAAGGGCTTAAATTATGCCAAAAGGGATTTATTTAAATTAGACATTAAGAAAGTTGTGAGACAATGCAGTGTGCTATCCAGGATTTTGGATCCTACTATATAAAGACATTTTTTTTTTAAAGCATGTGTTTTATTTTGATACACACACACACACACACACACAGTCTTTTATACATACACTGTACTTCAGCATAAAATAAAAGAGTATAGTTAGGTCTTTCTAGGAGAAAATGAAGGAAAAGGAACCAGCATTCAACACCATTCACCATTTCTAACTTCGGCCATGGCAGACATGACTTATTTACTATGGGTTTATTCTTGTGGGAGCCGAGGCAAGTCCTTATCATTCATGTCAACATCGTGACCCAGGCAGCCACTGCCAATCAATCACAATTGACCAATGAAGTTGAGACTTATCTGCCTTCTCAGGCTGCACTCATTTAAGTGACTTGCACAGTATTTTAACGCACTCATGATTTTGATTCTCCTCAGCCACCATGTCCCTGCCTGGGGTAAGTAAAAGAATAATCTGAGCTTATAAAATTTCAAATTCTAGGTCCCTCTCCCAAAGACTCTAGTAATTATGGGTCCAGGCTGTACATTGTACCAAGCCAACCCTGGACGACTAGGCAACATTTCCAGGGTCAAAGAGAAGGTCCAGAGACCTGGGTGGAAGAAAGACTCGTGCCTGTTCAGCCCATTCTGGAGTCCAATTTCCAGGCTAGCCTAGACTCTGTTCAACTGATCGACTGACTACAGAAAATAGCCCTTATGGTGGGTGTTCCAGGCTAGCTCCTTACCTGAAGTTCAGATCAGAGTGAAACCCAGGAATCCACCCTCAAGGTGCTTAGCACCTACTCAGTGTTAGGAAACTTTAGTATTCATTTACCTGCAACTTCTCTTAGCTGCCTTTGATATTTCACATTCACAGTCATGGTTGGACTTTTCTAGTTGAAAAAAAAAAATCCTTTCCCTCATCTTGATTTGCATTTGGCCTTCTTTAGAGCATTATCAAATCATTTCCATACTTTTTTTTTCTCCCTAGTTATCTACTTCAGCCCCATTTAGGGAACTGGTGATCGAGGAGTTGATTCCATCCACATCTAGCTTAGTAAACCAATGAATTTACTGGGGTGCCTTACAGAAGTAGAGATGACACAAGGGACTTGTATCAATGAAAGCCCATCCCCAAATACCCATACATAATTGTTGTTTAGATTAAAACCTTGAATCTGAGAGGGAAACTCCTTAAGGCACAAGATGTTAAAGGGGAAGTGAAATGTCAGAATATTTTAAGACTGATGTTAAAGGGTGGTGGACCAACAGGATGTTTCTAAGGGGAAGCACTTTAGGACCCGGGATTTCTAAGGAAAGTTGAAATCCCGCACCCTGCAGGGAAGCTTCTTAAACTCAGGAACTAAACAATTCAGCACACTTCAGGAAGTTCCTGAAACAAACCAGAGTCTCTAATCCTTTTCTTCCCCAAGCATGCACAAGGAGTCCAGACAACTGAAAGGCACCCTTAGACAAGTAGAGCTGCCTAGAAGAAGCAAAGACCAGCCAAGCTGCCCGGAAGAGGCTCAGACCAGCTGAGTTACCTGGAAAGACTCTCTCCAACCTTCTCAGCTGCCTGCAGACTATGCAGTGAGCCCCAGGTTTCCAGTTTTCACAATCTATCACCGATGCTGGGGTGGGCTTGGGGGATGCATGTGTCTTTGAGTCATTTCTGCTTTTACAAGTAGCCCCTTACTCATATTCTGGTAAACAACCTCAATAAAAATCATTGGTTCTCCAAGTTGGGCTTTGATAGTATCCTTACTTTGATCTTCAGTTGGTTCCCTACCTGGGGTAAGTAAACGTTTGTTCATTTCTCCCCGTGAATAGTATCACACATCAATCACCCCTACAAAATTTTACCTACTCAACAGCCTAATAAAGAGAGTTAATTACAAGGGCTGGTCATAACCAAACTAAAGTTAGAATACAAAAAAAAAAAAAAATAATAACAGCCTTCAACTGACCGCAATCTCTCATTAGCCATATAAGTCACAGGGGGTTCAGGAGGCTAAACACAGACCCTGTGGAGATGTTCATTATATGGCAAAAGAGATCTCCTAGATGTGATTAAGGATCTTATGACATAAAAATCATCCTGGTTCCCCCAGGCTTTCTCTAAATAAAATCACAGGTGTTCTCACAACAGGAGACAGAGGGGAATTTGACCATAGCAAATGGAAAGCAATGTAACCATGGAAGCAAGATGCTAGGATGCTGGCATTGGCAATGGAAGGGAGGGGTATGAGCTACAGAAGGCATGTGCATCTAGAAGTAGAAGAAGCAAGGATACAAATTCTACCTGGAGCTTCCAGAAAGGCCACAGTCTGTTGACAGTTTGGTTTTTAGTATAGTGAAATTAATTTAGAGCTCTGACCTGTAGAACCACACGAGGTTACATCTATGCTATTCCAAGCCATAGAATTCACATTAATTTGCTATAGCAGCCACAGGAAGCCAGCACATCTGGGAATATCAGACTGCAGATGGCTGAGGGAGGGCCTGAGGTATGAGGAGAATTAGGCACCACATATGCTGACCGCTGACGGAGCTGTGCTGTGCACCCAACTTACAGAACTGATATTGAATGTCTGAGATCTGCTAGAAGACAGGGATAGGACAGAAAGGTGAGGTAAGTACATCGGGCCAGAGTTAAAAAAGCAAAACAAATTATAGTCAGATCCTACGTACCTCCGGAGGACTTTACATACTGCTCTAAAATACATGCCGTAAGTATACCATGCATGATATGCATCCTGTGTGTAACCAGACCATTCTTGTACTGTGCTTAGGAGGATACTATAGTGGGCAGAAAGCTTCCCTGCCCATTGGCACTGAGCACTGCAAAAATAAACAGACTCCATTTCCTTCCAAGTCTCCCATCCCTTTCCTATCATGCATCCAGAAAGCCCCTAGGATCTTCCTCCTCTCTCTCCTTCCCTCTTTCCCTCCCCCTCCCTTCCTCTCTCCCTTCCTCCCTCCCTCCCTCTCTTCCTTCCTTCCTTCCTTCCTTCCTTCCTTCCTTCCTTCCTTCCTTCCTTGTCTCAAACTCACAATCTTTTGGTCAGCACCACACCTGCTCCATCAGGGTCATGAACTGATGCTGAAGAACCCTGGTTTATTAAGATAAAACTACGATTCTTGGTAGGTCCCTTGTAAGAACCAAACTGCTGATCTTTGTGTCAAGAAGATACTGGCATAAGGTCCACTTAAGTGGCTCACTTCCTTGAGTAAGGTTCTGCCTTCTAAAGGTTTCACAGCCTTCTGGAACAGCTAGGGATCAAACCCAAGAGCCTAGGAGGAACGTTTCACATTCAAATCCCAGGGCCGAGTGATTCTATGATTTCCTTCATAGAGATAGACACTCCAAGAACTGAAAACCATGACCACAGAAAGATGTGGTCAAACATTCACAGAAGCACTATTCATTCTTGTCATGAAGTGTCAATACTCTGAATGTAAATCAAGAGGTGAACTGAGAAACATACTGTAGTTTACCAATACAATGCTATGCCACTTGGCCAGAAAACCCCCCACGAAGTGCTAGTCATTGTCATGGTCACCACACTTTAAAATATTACACTAAGTGAAAAGAAAGCAAATACAAAGGCCACTTTGTGTATGATTTTATTCATACACTGAGATATCTAGAACAGGCTGCTCTGTAGAAACAGACACTAGATTAGCAATTCCCACAGAGTAAGCATGAAGTGGTGAGAAAGGTATGGGAAGAATCTATGAATGGATATCTTTGATGACAGGAAGTGATAATTCATATCTTTGTAACTAGAGCTGAAGAGATGCCCCAACCATTAAAGACTCAGATTCACATATAATATCTTCATAACTAGATATCTTTGATGGTTGTGGAATGCTAAAAATATCCCAAGAGACTCTGAATTGTTGTCTTTAAAGACTAGGTTATTTGGGATGTGAATTATATCTAATACAGCTATTATTTTAAGATTTGATTTACTTTTGAAATCATGTATGAGTGTATATCTGTGACTGGGTATACTCACGCAAGGACAGGTACTAATAGAGACCAAGAGAAGGATCAGTGAGCTGCCTGGAGCTGATGTTACAGATAGTTCTGAGCTTCCCAACATTAGGGCTGAGAATTGAACTCAGATTCTCTGCAAGAACAGTAAGCATTCTTAACTATTAAGGCACTTCTCAGTCCCCATAGTTGGTATTTTTAAATTAAAGGGGGAGGTTGGGCAGCTCATAGATTTCCAAGGGGGACTGAAGAGCCATGTTCAGGGTAGAAGCCCAGAAGAGTGCCCTAGAACATTCTGGAGAAGTGTCCTCTGAGACCACCTGTCCTGGTCAGCGTGTGTGCACCAAGGCCTGTACATAACACATCTCAAGCACACTGCTACCCTTGGCCTAGATAACCTTGCTGCCATTAGAATTTCTCCCTTCGGTTTGGAAGGGATGCTTGGCTGGAAGGTTGCAGAACAGATGATTATACCTAGTTCCAAGTCCAGTTTGTGGGGTGAGGGCTTCATTAGCTACCCTGGAGCTGGTGTCACACGCAGGTGTGAGTTCCCCAACATTAGTGCTGTGGATTCAACTCAGAATCGCTGTGAGAGCAGTAAGTGTTCTTAACCACCAAGCCCTTTCTCAGCCCCCACAGTTGTTATTTTTACAAGAGAGGGAGAAGTTAGGAGGTTCATCTTATCTTGGGAATCAGAACACTTAACTCAGGAATGTCAACCATAAGAGGTGGGTCAGACCATGGAGGACCAGCAGTCTCAATTAATCTGGACCCCTGGATCTCTCAAACACTGGACCACCCACCGAACAGGCAGCATACACCAGCTGATATGAGGCCCCTACCACACATTCAGTAGAGGACTGCTGGGTCTGTGTTCATTCAGAGATGATGAGCCTAACCCTCAAGAGTCTAGAGGCCCCAGGGAGTTTAGAGCTCAGGGGGGTTGGGGGGTCCCACATAGAGACAGGGAGAGGGGAGGATGTGGAACAGGGGTTGGTGGGATGGGGAACAAAATATGGAGTGTATAAAAATAATTAATAAAAATTCTATATTAAAAAAAGAGGTCAGTCAGATATTAAGCTACAAAAATGAAGACGAATGGCCCTCCTGACATCACATTTGTTTATTTTTTTGTCTTTTTCCCCCTCAGATTTCTGCAGAGTAGAACCAAGAAGCCCAATCATTGTTCCTCTCCTTCCTCTTGGTTGTCGCTTGCAGATCCCTCTGCCATGCATGGGTAACTGTCTATCAAATCTCTACTGCTACCAACCTGCATTTCAATTAGCAAAGGAAAGATGTTAGCATGGCCCCTAATTCTGCTTCACGTGGCTTTCCTTTATTGGGAAACTACCAGGATCATGAAAGCTTTAGTAATTGAAAAGAACGGGCTTTGGAACAGGGCAGAATTGAATAAGAATCTTAGTTCGGATGCCTTCTGCGTCTCAAGTTCCTGTATCTGAAAACGGGGCTTAACATTAAGCACTGGGGGGTCGCTGTGAGTGCCAGCAAAAGCTTGTTTACTCTCAGCACCACCACAGAATTTAGGAGACAGTCAGTGGAGGGAGGCTGGCAGGGGAGGTCTTTGAGACAAGAGCAGATGTGTGCTTGCTTGAAAGTGCTCGCTCACTGCCCTTACCAATTATCTTCAGAAGGGCCAGCCCGAGGCGCCATGACAGTACTTGGGGACAGAGAGAAATGCTCGACTCTGTAACCACTCTTGAAAATGACCATGCTTCAGGCAAAAGCTCTTGCGTCTTCTGCCTTTGTAGATTTGTTAATGGAGGCTGGGCTCCAGCGTTTCACCTGAAGCTGGTAGACTCACTCTGTTTTCATAACCAATATAGTTAACGTCACAGAAAATATAAAGCCATGGGAAATACTGTGAAGGAAGTCAAAGTATGTGCATTTCCTGATGCCTCAGAAAAGTGGATGGGTTTGTGTATGTGCAAAGAAATGGAGGCTTATAAAATGTTATAACCACCATAGTAAGGGGCTGTGAGATGATTCTGTGCGTAAAGTGCATGCTATGCAATCATGTGTATCTGAATTGGGTCCCCAGCACCCACTTAAAAGCCAGATGTGGTGGCACATGCCTACAACTCCAGACTGGGGGGGGGGGGGAATCCTAAGGGCTTGTTATTGTTATCCAATCTAGGCAAAATGGCAAGCTCTAAGTTCAGTGGGAGTGGTCAAACTGCAAGGTGAAGAGCAGTAGGAAAAGACACCCAAATTCAACCTCAGATCTCCATACACATGTACACACACACACACCTGTGCACATATTATGAGAGTAACACATACACTAATAATAAAACACAGCACATACTCTGTTATGTGTGTTAAAAACCATGTAACTATGGAGACAGATTACAAAATACTGATTGTTTCTAAATTACACATTCATTCACCAGAATATACGTGTGTGTGTGTGTGTGTGTGTGTGTGTATACATACATACATACATACAACACAATCCCCATCAAAATCCCAACTCAGTTCTTCTTAGAGTTAGAAAAAGCAATTCTCAAATTCATCTGGAATAACAAAAAACCCAGGATAGCTAAAACTATTCTCAACAGTAAAAGGGCTTCTGGGGGAATTAGTATCCCAGACCTCAAGCAATACTACAGAGCAATAGTGTTAAAAACTGCATGGTATTAGCACAGCAACAGACAAGTGGATCAATGGAATAGAATTGAAGGCCCAGAAATGAATCCACACACCTATGGTCACTTGATCTTCGACAAAGGAGCAGAAAACATCCAGTGGAAAAAAGATAGCCTTTTCAACAAATGGTGCTGATTCAAAAGGAGGTCAGCATGCAAAAGATTGCGAATTGATCCATTCTTATCGCCTTGCATTAATATTGAAAACCTACTATTAGGTGTTACTGGAACTACTTTTCTCCTTACTCCATGTTTCCAAATGTGGGGGCAACCATTAGTGTAACACTTGTGGTTTATTTCTGTACTTACCGGTGTTTCCTCCTCTGGACACACAAAGAAATGAAGTGGGGGTGGGGTGGGGTATACTTCTCTTCTCTGTATGTGAAATTGTTTATGGGGGTTGAGCTTGGCCTGAGAAAATATGTGTTGCGATGGGAAGGCCAAAGAGGGAAAGCAGTTACAGACTGCCTGAGTTTCCTGCCCAGGCCTGCCTAAGCGCTTACCTTCTACCTACCAGTCTCTCTGTCCCTGGCAGGCTGGCCATGGTATTTCACAAATGGGCTGGGGCTGCCTATCAGTATCAGGGATGTCCAAGTCTCCTAGGGCACCCCAACCTCCTGTCTCCCAGCCTGCTCTGAGAACAGAGTGTCTTATTTGCCACCTCAACCTTTTCCCCTCAGAATGCGGACCAGGCTTGGGAACTGTTCTCCTGACCTGTAACTCTCCAGCTTTTTAGAACCCAGCTTCTTGCGGGGTTAAAGTTCCTACCCTCCTCTCCTTCCTTCCTCATTCAAGATTCTGCCCTGGTCCTGGCATACACACACAAGTCCTGACATACACACACACACACACACACACACACACACACACGCGCGCGCGCCTCTTCTCACCCCGTTGTGTTTCTCTACTCCCCTTCTCTCTGTAATCCTGGCAGGGAGAGCTATGACAAAGGGAGTCAGTGGAAGGGCTGAGAACTCTTAGACAGAGGGGGCCTTTGTTTTCCCTTGCCTTCTTTCCTGGCTCTGGCCCTTTAAGAGCTGTACCCACACACTCTACTGTTAACATTCACCCATTGATCCGCAGCACATGGCCTTCTCTTCTCTCCCATCTGTCAGCAACATAACTGCCTGGCTGCTCTCGCTGCAGACTGTAAATAAACCAACAGTCTCAACTTCCGAGGGAAAACCAAAGCACAGAAATTATGCTAATACCATTCCACCTCATTTGCATGCATACATTAATATGAATCGAGTCAACGCTCCAGCTGCTTTACTGTTGCGACGGATCTTCAGTAGGAAAAATATCAGGTTGAAATAACCAAACTCCTTTCCTTCTAGCCTACAGTCCCTGAAACTACCAACACAACCCTGCTTATCTATAGCAGGAAATCTGCTAGAGCGATGGAAATTTAAATCCCCAGGCAACCCAGTTCCCTGGAGATTACCTGTGATTTCTCCCCCTCCGACAACTCTAAAAACTTAGGGCTATAGAAAGTTATTTAGAAGAACTCAAGACCTAAGTGCGCAAGTTCACATGCCACACACCTTGAGCAGGTGGGCTGCGGCCTCAATTTTATGCAAATATAGACGGACTTCTAAATACAATATGCTCAAGAAAAATGCACTGTATTCAGCTTTCCAAACGGTGTGGGGGTGGGGGTGGGGGGGTGGAGGAGTGCCCGCAGAAGTCCCAGGATTTATTCAGTTGGTTTTGAATGCAAACCTCCTAGCCAAGGTTTTGGAAGAATCGATTGCACAAACTTAGGAACGGGGAGGAATCGAGAGCTCTGCATGCTCTCTCTCCTCTACTCCATCATCAAGTCGTCTGCAGAAGGGGAGAAACTTCACTCTGTGTGGGAAGGGCCACAGTCTCATGCTTTAAATACATATTTTAAACTGAGCTGTAAGTACATAAAATTGAATGTGCAGCTCTTGGCTGTTCAGATGAGTGGGATTTTATAATCGTACGTATTCATGGAAAAAGTGAAAAGAAGACCGTGGTGTAGACCAGTGGTGGGGTGCTTACTCAGCACGTGAGAAGCCTTGGGTTCAACCCCAGTACTGCAAATAATAATAATAATAAGTTAAATTTTTACAATGAAAATGAAAATTCCAGGTCATGAAGATATTTTATTAAGAAAATAAATAAAAGTTGGGCATCATGGCTCATGTCTTTAATTCCAGAACTAAGGAGGCTGAGGTAAGTGGACTTTTGTGAGTTGAGGGCAGTCTGGTCGACATAGCAAGTTCCAGGACAGTCAGGGCTAAATAATAGAGAGACCGGGTCAAAAGAAGGAAGAGGAGGAGGAGGAGGAGGAAAAAGAGGGCAAGGAGGAAAGAAAGGAAAAGACTAAAGAGTAGCCAGGCATAGTGACCTGTGTCTAGAATCCAGGACTCAGGAGTCGAGGCAAACAAATTATTGTGAGTTCCAGACCAACCTACTTCAGCATGAAACCTTGTCCCAAAAATAAATACAGTAAGCCGGGCGGTAGTGGCGCACACCTGTAATCCCAGCATTCTGGGAGGCAGAGGCAGGCGGATTTCTGAGTTCGAGGCCAGCCTGGTCTACAGAGTGAGTTCCAGGACAGCCAGGGCTACACAGAGAAACCCTGTCTCCAAAAAACCAAAATAAAAAAATAAATAAATAAATAAATACAGTAATGTTCTCTTTAAAAAAAAAAAAAGACAAATTATAAAGCGGTGGGTGGCATATGCTGTAGTTAACATTTAATCTCCATCAGGGGTTTCTACCCAACCTTTGATCATTTAGTTCCCAGATAAAAGACACAAAGCTTCTATCTTTATAATAAGTCTTAGACAGCATTAAAGCTGAGTAGATATCTACCTCTACAGTATTATATCTACTTCCCTGACAATAACCCTGAGATACGACTAGCTAAGCTCCACCTGGGTCTTCTTACTCTACTTGGCCAACCTTCTCATGTCATGTTTTCATGATTCATCTACCCATGTCATCTTCTCCTCTCTCCACCTTCTTCCTCTTCTCTTGTGGTCTCCTGCCTCAGACATCCAAGCCCGGAAACTGAAATTCCACCTACCTCTATAGCTATAGGCTGTTGGCATCTTTATTCAACCAAAAGTTTTAAATTAGGCAGCAAGGCCACATAGCATCACTTGTGCACATGAGGATTCTCTTGTCCCTGAGGCAATCAGGAATAGTATTTAGCATTATAATACATAGCAACACACTAAACCTCAACAATCCCCCTTTTTTGCATAACCAAAAACGCTCTTTCTCTTATAAACAATATACAATAAGAACAACTATGACTAATTTTGAAAATTATTAGGTAAGAGTTACCTTCAAAAATCCAGTTTGTTTGTATTCAGCAATTCAGGAGAAAGTATTTTACTATCTGTCCTATCATGGTAAGTTCAGAGTTCTGTATCTAAATCACTTCCTATCCCAACTTGCATTATCAACCTAAAAGCATCTTCTTAGATAAACATCTTCTTAAATCCTAAACTTCTTAAGCTTATAGTAAGACTGTGACTATCTTCAACCCCATCAGAGACCTGCGAAGGAATAGGAATATATTTGACAAATACTATAAACATGCTTATAAATAAACAACAAAAATGCAGAGAACCTAATTTGAAGTGGTCAAACTTGGGCAAACAGTTTATAAGAGATGACAGACACTAGGTAGCCAAACATCCACTTAAAGAGAATGCTCAAAATGTCTAGCTATTCTAGTGTTTTGACATTCTTGCCTGTAATGCATTTACTGAGTCATTCCTACACTGCCCCAGTGGCCGGGCTATATGTGAGGTGCTAAGTAGAAGTGGATTTTGTACTTTCAGACCTAACCTTCTCAAGCTACATGTCTTCTGCTTAATAATTACAGAGAGTGAGCATGCCTGCAGTTGCTGGAATCCTGCTTTGCACGGTTCAGTGCTGCAAAGGGAGAAACTCTGAAAACTCACAGGCCAGGACTATGCACACAAAAGGCTACAGACTGCAGGCGGAGCTGCTTCACCCAGAGTTTGTGGTTTGACCATGAAATACCACCTATAGGCTCACATTTGAATGCTTGGTCCCCAGTTAGTGGTGAAGCTTGGGAAGATTCTGGAGCCTTTAGGAGTTAGGACTTGGCTGGAGGAAGTGGGTCACTGGAGGGAGGCAGGCTTTGAGGCTCGGTAGCTTGACCTTACTTCCTGGGGTCTTCTATACTCTGCCCCAAGAATATAGCTTCAATATGCACAGCCATATTCCCATACCAATTTCCCCCTGGCATTTTAATTTAGTACAACATATAAATATATAAACATTAATAATTAGATCTCCCAAGCATTTGGCATCTAGGTGTGTATTTACAGGCATGCAGCATGAATAGGTAAGTTACTTTGTCATTGCTGTGATCAAATGTCTGAGAGAGACACTCTGAAAGAGAAAGTGTTTTATTTTGGCTCATGGTTTCAGAAGCTTTGGTACGCAGTCCTTGGCTCCATCTGGACCTGTGGCAAGAAAGACCATCGTAGTCTGTGACAGAAGCTACACATGGCAGACAGATAGCAGGAAGATTTGCAAGGAACCTGGGACAAGGCACAGCCTGAGGGGTTTGTTCCCAGGGAACTTCTTCTCCATCTAGACCTCCCTTTCCATAGCTCCACCACTTCCTGCTGTCTGGGAAGTTTAGATTGATGATACCACTCTTTAGGCCAGAGACCTCATAACTTAGTTGTCTCTGGAACATCCTTGGGGATTCATCATAGGTGTATTAAACCTGAGCACTTCTTAGTCCACTTACATTTATAGCCCAGATTAGCTATCAAGTGACCCCTTTCATTGTGCCCACAATCTGAGGGCTCAGTAGTTACACATGGCTCAGGGCCACCAGTCATACTGGTCACTAGAGTTGCTACTGATGTCTAGCCTGTCATATACACCTTTTACATAGGTACATCCCTTCTCTCATGAGTTGGGGTGCTTAAGGGTAAGGCAGACAACTGGTTGACCTTCTAACTTCCAAAGTGCTTCTTCTAAAAAAAGCTGCTGGCCAATTATTGCCCAGTGCAAGTAAATTGAAGGCTGGTGATTCAATCATAGGACTTTTGTCTAGATTGTATAAGACCCGGGCTTAATCTCTAGTAAATAAAAAATAAATAAATAAATAAATAAATACACCTGATTAAATAAGAATGTGTTGATTAATCAATTGATTTCCTTCTAAAAATGTTGAAACAGAAGTTGACATTTTAGTATTTAATATTTTCTTCTGCCCTGTTAACTTGGGTGTGTAGGTGCTGAGTTATTTCTTCCATACTTATTAGCTTTAGAAGCAGCTTCTGTTCTTCCTGCCAACCAGGAATGACTACGGCACTTAGCTCCACTGTTCCCCCATCTGACCCCTCCTAGCATTCGTCCTTTCCACAGAGGAAGGACAGTGGAACTGACAGCCAGGATAGAAGCCATCTGTGGTCCCCACACCTGCTGGGCAGAATCCCCTGGTGTGCTTGTTAAAGACACACAGTTGCAAAAGCAAAAAAATATGTTCAGATGTGCTTCATCATTTCAGCTGGAAAACTTTCAAAGATAAAATAACTCTTCAGGTCAACATATTTACCATTTGTAAGGCATATTTGAATGTTGCTTGCTTTGATCCTAAAAGACGACCTTCAGGGGTCTGTCTGACTGCCAGTTTTGGCTTAATGTTGTCCCACAAGAAAGCAGGCATCAGTAGGCTGCCTGGAGTCACAGAACTTGTAAATGACCATCAGTTTTCTAAATGTTAAAGGGCCAATGGTTTATGGACATTGTTTCCACAAAATACTAAAAGTGAGTTGGCTCCAGTCCTGGCCTGCTGATTATCAGGACTTAACACCCTTCCATTTGTCCTTTGTAGAGTTCTGCAGGTCTATTGCCATAGCTTTTGCTTTGTAGGATCATGTACACACACACACACACACACTCACCATTGTACCCATTCACAGAGTCAGATGGGAGGAGAAGAGAGAGGGGTGGGGGGAGAAGAGAGAGATCATTTTTATGATGTGATCCACTTCTTCCTCTCTTAGAGATTGACCAATGAGCCTTCACTGCTCTTTTGAGCACCACTGCCCTCTGCAGGTGATCTCCCATCCTGCCATCCACTACCTTGAGTTGAGATTCAGACTCAAAAAAGAGGAAAAGGAAAGATTTTTTCCTTCCTTCTTTAAGCTAAAGTTTACCTTTCAGTTTTTACTTCTGGACTGTTGGATTCCTGACTGGCCCACAGGAATAACCACTGTGCTCAGAAAACCCCCTTCTCTGAAAAGAACTTGCAATAAGGACTTGTGTAGGTGGGTGGAACTGTGGTGGGAAGTGGCTAGGTTATTCCTGTATTCTGGGGGTATTCAGATCTCAGTGACTCTGCATCTGAAATAAGTCCACTTCCTTTATACAATCTTTCCTCAGAGTGGGGTCAACTTAAAGTCTGTAGAACCCTCCCCAGACCACCCCTGTTCCCATGGAAATCCAAGTCTAGATCTGCTTTTCCCAAAATAAGCACAGACCTCAAGAACAAAGCAACACCACACAGCTTGAAAGCAAACTCTCTATAGGAAAGCAAAAAACCTTTTCCAAAAAAAAAAAAAAAAAAAAGGTACTTTCTTTGGCATTTTGTGAGAAAAGAGGAAAGCCAGCCTCTTCAAAGAACCTGCTCATATACCACTTTGCCCAATCTGGGTGTTCTCTCCAGAGAGGTCTGTTGACTAGTAGCTTTGCTCTGCCCCATAGGAGGCCTTTCCAGAGCACACAAACATGAGGGACAACCTGCTCCCTGGGACAATTCCCATGAACCTCTCAGGAAGTACATTTAGGGTACAGTTTATGTTTTTCTCTGTTATCTCAAAGGTAGTGAGTGCTTCTGCCAACTACTAAACCCAACAGTGTTTCCAAAGATAGAGCCTATGATACCCTGGTTACCCAGGCCTAGTGCTTTACTTGGACTCTTATGGCTCCTTAGATGGTGTAGGGAGCAGAATATCACCTTAATAGTGTCTTGGTTATTACTGACATCAGTTGTGCGGTTCTAAAACAAGGTCATGTTCAGTCTCTCTGCTTTATAGGGTTTCTGCTCACTTTTAAGGTGCATCACTTTTGCCTTCTGTGGTAATTACAATATGCTTGGCCCAGGGAGTGGCACTATTAGGAGGTATGGCCTTGTAGTAGGTGAGGCCATGCTGGAAGAAGTGTGTCACCATAGGGGTGGGTTTGGAGACCCTTCTCGCAGTTGCCAGGAAGCTAGTCTACTCCTGGCTTCCTTCAGATGGAGATGTAGAACCTAGTTCTTCCAGCATAATGCCTGCCTGATGCTGCCATGCTTCCTGCCATGATGGTAAGGAACTGAACTTAAGAACCTGTAAGCCAGTCCTAATTCAGTGTTGTTCTTTCTAATAGTTGCCTTGGTCATGGTGTCTTTTCACAACACTGGAAACTCTAACTAAGGCATCTTCCTAGCCGGGCGGTAGTGGTGCACGCCTGTAATCCCAGCACTCTGGGAGGCAGAGGCAGGCAGATTTCTGAGTTCGAGGCCTGGTCTACAGAGTGAGTTCCAGGACATCCAGGGCTTTACAGAGAAACCCTGTCTCAAAAAAAACAAATCCAAAAAACAAAACAAAACAAAACAAAAACCCAAAAAACAAAACAAAAAAAGACATCTTCCTACTGCTGTCTTTAAGTCCTCCTCCCTGATTTAAAAATTGTAAAACCAGGTAGGTGCAGTCTGCTCTCTTTGTTCTTATTGTGGCTGAGAATCTTGACACACAGATTTTGCGCACCAGTTTAGAAATGAAGGGTGTGCACTCACTCTAAAGAAGGCTCTGTGGTTCCTGGTGTGGTATATTCATGAGCCTGTGGTCTGTGACTGCTTGTGCTTGTGTATACAAGGGGCCAGAAGAGGATATTGGGGGTCTTCCTTTGTCACCCTCTACCTTATTCTTATGAGAGTCTCTTACGGAATTTGGAGCTAGGCTTGTAGCCAGCAAACCCAGAGATATATCTGTCTCTATTCCCATCTGTCTCTAAATCCCATAGTGGATACAGACGTCCTGGTTTTTTTTTTGTTTGTTTGTTTGTTTGTTTTTTAATATGGGTGATAGGATGCACGCACAGGTCCTCTGGTTTGCTGAGCAAATACTCTAACCCATAATTCTGTTTTCAGCTTCCTTATCTAGATCTTATATCTTCCTTTTGCATTTCTGTTGCAGATATACACTCATCCATCTAGTCATTTAGTAACTATTTATGCTTTTGATAGGCACAAGTACAGAGCTTGATAACCTTCAATGAATGGTGGAAAGTTTGGAAGACTCTTGTAATAAAGGACCTGTCAGAAGTAACTTAAGGGAAAAAGTCTTTCTTTTGGGTCACAGTTTACAAGGGAACAGTCCATCCATCAGAGGAGCATCCATGCATAGTGGAGCAGCTCTGTGGTGACAAACATGTAGTGAAGCTCCTCACAGCTCAGTGAATTGAGAAGTAGGATGGGGCTAAAAGCAAGGCCAGGTTATGATGTGTTATCCCTGGCCCCAATGACCTACTGTGCCAAGTTAGCCCCTACCACCTAAGGGATTCATAATTTTCCAAAATGGTGCCACCAATTGGGGTCTAGGTGGTCAAAAGGGAAGAGGGACATTTTAGCTTTGAACCATATCATCTCTCAATGCCAGGTGTCTACTTCCAAAAGACTCTCTCATAACTGACCGAGTAATGGTTTTGATGTTGAGATCTCCAAAAGTTTCTCAGATGATTCTAATAGGTAGCCAGATATGACAATGCCCGACTCAAAGGCAAAAATCACATCTTCAGTTGCTGTCTATGTTTGTTGGGAATGCACTAGCCCTGTCCCCATGGCATGGGACAACCATGTCCTTCTCCAGCAATCATCAGAGCTTGGCCTTACTTCTGTGTTTGCATTGTGAGATACACGAGTCTTTAAGGGTGTTCAGGGCTTTTCATTTGAACAATGCATTGAATATATGGCTAAGAAGAGAAGACCCTTGGACAAGTGATTTACATTGCTGCAGACAGCAAATTATCATTGGTCAGGGACTAGTGATGAAATCTTCAGAGTGGTAGGGGTGAAGTGACAGAGATCCCATCTCTCAGGTCTTTCTGGGCTGTCTTCTGAAGCACATGATGATCTAAGAAATGGGCTGGCTCAGGTTGCTTGCCTCTGGTCTAGTAGCTGACTTTACAAAGCCTCACAGATCCCCAGTGTCTTTCTTAAGCATTTGACATGTGACACCAAGTGATAAAATTTAGCAGTCACGCCTAGTTCTGGGAAAGGCAACACAGAAAAGGTGTGTCTTTCTCCTGGCTGATGCTCTACAACTGGCATGTTATTTTCCTGCCTCTCCTATAACAGCACGGCACACACTGGGTGACCCAGAACAACAGAGCTTTATTCTGTCACATCTCTGCAGGTTGGAACTGAAATCAGTGTTCAAGCTAACATCAAGGTTTGGCTTGCTTGCTCCTGTACAAGAGTCCACTCTTGCTTCCTCCAGATTCTAGTAGCTGCACTGCTTCTTTGACTTCCAGTCGCACCACTCCAATCTCTGCTTCTCCTTTCTATCACCTTCTTTTATGTGTCAAATTGTCCTCTGCATCTCTTTCTAAGAATAAATGCGATTGCTTTGGGGGCTCAGAATAATTACCTCATCTTAGTGTGTTTATTGTCTTCTCATCTGTGATATGTGATATTCTCTTATAAACTGTTACATTTGCTAGTGCTGTGTTTTCAACATGTCTTCTTCCAGAAAGTGTGTTGGAAAAATAATCTCCAATGAATGACATTGGGATTATGGTAAGGTGTTTAGGGCATAATGGTGAGTACCTTTCCTCATTAATCTTAACTGTCAACTCAACAAACTTTGAGTCATCTGAGAAGAAAAGTCTGGATTGAAGAATTACCTGGATTATATTAGGTTATAGACATGTGTGTTAGGGACTATTTTGATTGTTAGATATATAGGAGAGCCTAGCCCACTGTGGGTGGCACAATCCCTAGGCAGTTAGGCCTGGACTGTGTGAGAAAAGTGTCTAAATATGAGCCAGTGACTGAGCAAGAAAGCAATATCACTACATGGTTTATGATTCAAATTCCTGCTTGAGTTCCTGCTCTGACTTCTTTCAATAGTGGACTGTAACTTGTGGTCTGAAATAAACCCGTTCCTTCCTAGATTGCTTTCAGTCAGAATATTTTATCACAGCAACAGGAAGGAAACTAGAACAGTACCCTAGTGATTGGGTCAGTTTATGTAACAATCTCTTTCCCACGTTGTTTCTCCACATGAGGCCTTTTGCCAAGTTATAATAGGGAGAGAGTCCTCACAGGAAGCAACCCTCATCAGTCTGGAACTTGGAAATCTCATAAGTGAAATAAACTCACACTATTTATAAACTACCCAGTCTTCAGTGCTCTGTTACAGCAGGAGGATTAAGGTTGCCGTCTTTGGGAGCTGTTGTCCAGTTCACTCTACTAGATGAAGTGATAGATATTGCTTTGGTTATAATGAGCTTCTCATCAGTAACAGTAATTATCTAAACATGTTGCCTGGGCCATGTATAGTCTCCCAAATGTGTAGTACCATCACAACTACCAATGGTAGTCACCCCGATGGCTTTTTTGATTTTAGATGTTTGAGATAGACATTTGGAGAAAACTGTTTCAAATCCCTGCTCTAGATTTTCCTTTCTGTTACTATACTAATACATTCTGACCAAAGCAACCTAGAGGAGGAAAGGGTCTACTTGCCTTACATTCATGGGTCACAGTCTATCACTGAAGGAAGTCAAGGCAGTAACTTGAAGCAGAAACCGTGGAGAAACATTGCTTTCTGGCTTTCTCTTTTGCTTCCAGTTTTCTTCTTAATCACCCTTCTTCTTACATAACCCAGGACCATCTGCCCAGAAATGGTACTGCCCACAGTGGGCTGAGCCCTCCTGTATCAAGTATAATCAAGAGAATTCTCCACAGACAGACCCACAGGTCAAACTGACCTGTCTAATTCCTAAAGGACTTTCTTCTCAACTGACTCTAGATTGTGTCCCATTGACAGTTAATACTTGTTATCACAGGGCAATATAGACAGAAGAATAGGACCTTAGGCTCCAGACTTGCCCTGGGGAATGATGCTGCAAATCTGTGGAAAGGGAGTGAGAGCTTTTCAGTGATTTCTTTCTCCTTGTCATGGACTCTAAAGTAATCCCTAGGCTCCTCTGTATTCTCAGGAAACTTCCAGAAGGATAGTTTTTCAGACTGCATGGTCTTAAGGGGTACCAAAAGCCAGGCGTGGTGGTGCACACCTTTTAATACCAGAGGGAGACTAATCTCTGAGTTCAAAGGGAGCCTATTTTACAGAGTGAGTTCCAGGACAGCCTAGAAAAAAAAAACAGAGAAAAACTGTGGTGGTTTGAATTTACTTGGCTCGGGGAGTGGCAGTATTAGGAGGTGTAGCAATGTTGGAGTAGGTCTGGCCTTGTTGAAGGTGTATGCCACTGTGAAGGTGGGCTTTGAGGTCCTATGCTCAAGCTCTACCAAGAGTTGAAGGAAGAGCCTCTTCCCAGCTGCCTATAGAAGCCTGTCTTATCCCAGCTGCCTTTGGATCAAGATATAGAACTCCTGGGTCCTCCAACACCATGTCTACCTGGATGGTGTCATGCTTTCTTTCATGATGATAATGGACTGAACCTGTAAGCCAGCCCCAATTAAATGTTGTCCAAAGAGTTGTCTTGGTCATGGTGTCTGTTCACAGCAATGAAAACTGCAACTAAGACAAACTCTGTCTCAAATAAACAAAAACAAAAAGTCTTGGAATCTAGAGCTATATTTCTTAAACCAGAATAATGATAAGATAAAGAAGGTAGAAGCAATGAGCTGGGACAAGCCAAGGAGACCATGAACCCGTGCTGAATGTCTCCATGCTCTTGAAAAAGAGAGTCAAGTAACAGGAATACGGGGCTATGAAATCTGGATAAAGCCTGCACTCACACTGTTCTTTTCCTCAAGAAACCGACGAAAGGTATAAAAGCTGGATGCGAAGAAGTTAATATCTTCTCTGCTACATTCCTCCAGGCCCTGATCACTTCAATCCTGTTTATTAATTCACTCATTGTTCTAGATGCTGGAAAAGAGAATTATCCTGAGAAGTTTGCACAGCAAGTGAAGAAGAGAGAGTGGACAATCATAATAACCCTGTGCATGACCGAGCTCAAGCGTGATTAATGTTTCTATTTTTAAAGTTATGACAGGAAAACTTACCAAGAGAACAAAGGGCCTCTTGTAGAAATAATATTCTGGATTGTTCTTGCCCAGAGCCTGATGCCTCTCACAAAGCACTGTGTGCACTGAGGCCTACTGAGCACAGGCTCTTCAAACCTTAGAACTTGCTTTCCTTGATTCTGTTTCAAATGTAGTAGGCTCAGACCCAGATCGCAGAAGGTGGTCAGACTTTAAAGAACCTGACGCTTAAAGAACCGGGCGGTGGTGGCGCACGCCTATAATCCCAGCATCTGGGAGGCAGAGGCAGGTGGATTTCTGAGTTTGAGGCCAGCCTGGTCTACAGACTGAGTTCCAGGACAGCCAGGGCTATACAGAGAAACCCTGTCTTGATAAAAACAAAAACAAAAACAAAATAGAACCTGACACTTCCAGGAGTTGAGGAAATTTCTTAGCAAGGGTCAGAATAATCAAGGAGGCTGGTTCTACACTGATGCCTGTCAAAGCTGATCACACAACGTTGTATGAAGCTGGAACAAAGATCTCAGAAGCATCACATCAATCCTGTTGAGAAACCGAAAAGTTCCTTTTACAGTGGAATACTGAGAAGCTGGTGCTTGGTAGCCTTCTCTGTCACACACAACTGAACTCCTGGACAAGAGTAAGCCACCAAATTAAGCAATAGTATTTGGTGCTGTGGCCACAGCTGACCTGGCACAGGAACATCTATCCCAAATCAAAAATGCTTCTTTGGGGGTTTTCTGATAGGACCTAAGGAAAGGACCCAACCGAGGGGTTCCAAGATGCCGAGGATGGCAGGGTGCAGCAGGGGACTGCAGAGGTTGCTATGGGGGAAAAGAAGACGTACAGAGGAGAGAGAAGAAAAAGAACGAGAAGACACAGAGGGACAGTGAAAAGCAGAACGAGAAAGGCAGATTATTTTATTTGAAGAACTATTTCATTCAGTCTGTTCAAACCTCTGGTTCCAGTTGTTTCTGTGACTGAACAAAACAGCAACTTTCTATTTCTAAACTAGATTGGGCTGGGTTTTGTTCCTTTATCTCTCAAGAGATCCTGACAAGCAGAGATGATCTGCTGCTTCTTGACAGGGGCAGAGCCAGCAACATATGCAGCTCCCAAGTGTCAGAGCCACCAGGGAGCAGTTTCCCACATCTGCAGTGATGATTTCAGAGAAATTGCTTAAAGATATTATTTTTGAAGAAATTCATAACTCACAGCCATTCAATGTCAACCTTAACTTTGTTATCCTATGACCTCAACACATATTATCAAATGTATTTAAGCACATGTTAAGGATCTACAACACTATTTTGTTCTGGGAGTTTAGAGGAAGCAGTGACCCAAACCAGCACAATTCCCAAGCCTCTACTCTAGCAAGGTTGTTTGTCAGGGCCATGATGACTTGGTACCACAGACCACAGGCTTCAGTGATAGACCTTTTATTCCCCCACAAAGGTCTGGAAGTTGGAAGTCAGATCAGAATGTTGACAGTTCTGGCTCCTCCTGAGGCTGTGAGAGAGGCCTCTTCCTTGGGCGTATATACGATGAGATAACTGAAGAACCCTTCTGTGCATGTCTTCTCCTTCCTGACCCGGATATATCTACTCACAAGAACACTAGTCCTACAGGAGAAGGGCCAGCCTTAATTTTCATTTAATTACCTCTCAAAAAATCCTTTCCACATAGACAGGCATTCTGTCATACTGGGGAGTGAAAATTTCCACACACAAATTTTGAAGAAATATAGAACAGCCCACAACTAACTTCGGTACTTAAAGCCACTGAGACTTGAATGCTGTTTATCCCCACCGCATAAGTCAGGCTACCTTGACTGATACAAAGAAATAATCATATCAAGGCTCAAAATGACAGCTGCCTTGAGGTATCTGTGCACATTTATGGCTTTAATAAAAAAAAAAATCACATCAGAGACTGTATTTAAGAAAAAAAGAAAGGAGAGTTACGCATCACACAGCCATGACTAAATTAGCATGCATTAGTCTCTTTAGAATTAGAACATCATTATTTTCTCCCAAATAAGAAGCTAGGCTTCTTAAGAAGTGGGCTGGGGAAGATAAATGTCTCCTTCTGGGATGACAAGAAACCACCACAGCCATTTCCCACAGTGACTGCCGCCTTCCACCTCACAGGGATCCAAGATGGCTACACCAGGTATTCAGACTGCCTCCCCTTGGGCTTCTGCATGGGTGCCATGCCTGTCAGTGACACTTAGGGCTGTCTGACCTTCCCGAGTGTCATGAACTCAGATGCTTCCCGCTCACCAAGGTGACAGATTAATTCCTTAATAGCTTGTCCAGGTTCTTCTACTACCTGCCACCCTCATTCCTGTGATGTCACAGGTGCATTCATTGCCTGCCATCCTGGCTCCTGTGACCTCACGGGTTCTTCCCCTGCTTGCCAACTTCACTCCTATGATGTCACAGGTCTGAAAGAGCCAGAAAACTGAGAGTGGCTTCAGGTTACTCAGTAAGTCCTTCAGACTCTAAAAGGCAGAAAACCCCAGGAAAGAAAATAGCCTCAGTGTTTGTCTGGGATTACTCTAACTCAAAAGCACAAATGCTGACTTTGGACAAAGGAACGCAATTCTCTCACAGTTCTGGAAGAATTCCTGCATCCAAGTATTGACTACAGATGTGTCCAACCCCCAATGAAGCCAAGGACAGATATGAATGTGGCCAACTCACTATCAGCATGCTTAGAACATGGAGTTACATACTGCTTCTTTTCTAGAAATGACTTTATTAACTGGTTCCCACAGAAATTTGGTATATGACAACACTGTCATAGTATCTATGAAGGCTGTGGACCCAAAGCTCAAGGAAAGAAGAACTCCTTGCTTTCTAGCATCTGGAGGCTGAACCCTAAAGCTCCTCAGGTGTCTTGGCTGTGATTCCCCCATCTCCATCCTCATAGGACCATCCCATCCCTATATCCCCATCTGTTTTTCTCTAATAAAGACATTTTTCATTGGATTAATGGCTTACCTGGACCATGTGGGAAAGTCTCATCTCAGATCCTTTATTTATAACAACTTTTCCCTAAAAAGGTCACACCTATGCTTCTAGGAATTGGGATGTATACATTCAAGGAGGTGGCCGCTATTCAATATGCTGTTTTGTATAGCTTCATAAAAACACCTTCCCAGTGGGTGTGGTTGCACACCCCTGTAAACTTAATTCTCAAGAGGATGTGGGTTGTGAATAGCAAATTGGAGACCGGCTCAACCTGAAAACACAGCTGTATCACAGCAACAAAAACAAGTGTTTTCCATGACAAATGTGGGATGTAAATGAAATTTGTGTGCCCTATCTTTATTGATTGGTTTCTTCATAATCCCTATATATATAGGGAATATATACATACATACATATATAATGTATATATATTCCTTCTAGACTATATCACACCTGACATCAGCTGTGTAGTAGTTTCCCCTATATCTAAACTTCTCAAGTTCCCTGTCAATGCCTATAGCGTTTCCTACGATTCTATTCTGACCCCATCTACAGGAAATAATTGACCACAGGGATGGCTCTAAGAAAGGATCTCCAATATAGGCTATTTTCATAAATCTACAGGGCCCAGATTAAGAGAGAAAATTAAATATGACTTAGCAAGAGGCTCCTTCTCATACACAAGCACCGGAACACATATACAGGAGGTGACTTCAAACGTCAAAGCTTCTCTTAGAGGTAGTGGATTGGCTGATGTCAGTTGACTTCTTGTCACTTACAGATGACTTGGGCAATTTGGGAGGAAAAGCTTAATTCTCCCTGTTAGTTTTCTCCACTTCAGTACCCAGCCAGTTGTGGCCATGTTTGAGTCACCCTAGAATGAAAACCTATGTGGATGGGCAAGTGGACCATTTCCAAGGGAGAGAAGCAGAATGGGCTGGGGCTGGCCACCAGGCCAGGGATCAGTTGGAAGAGACTCATCGGGCACTTAGCTGTCAGAGGCATAGGGTGATGAAGACTGTCAGTGAATTAATATTACCGATTGGGTAATAGTTCCAAGCTCTGTCTTTTATAGTTCATGAACTTATGGTTAGTTAACGCTCACAAGACTCTTAGGAAAATTGAAGTGATCCTCTTGAAAGCCCAGGAAATCAAGAGAATGAGACCCTAAATAACTTGACTGAGGTTTGATAGCTAAATAGATATAAATAGTTAAATAGATATTCCTTCTAGGAAAGCCTGGTACTCTTTTTTTCTTTTTTTCTTGTTTTCATGGGGGAGAAAACAAGAAGATGGATCATATCTCACACCAGGAAATAAAATGTAGGGACAATAGACCAACATTCCAGGAAGACAGATTGTTGGTTCAGTCAAGGGAAGGATTCTATAACAGTCAAAGCTACCCAGCACGAGTGGGCGCCAAGCACGTGCCCAAGCAGAAATTGGTGACCATCTGCTGTGGCTATATTAAGGAATTCCGCCCTGAAACGGTTAGCCCAGGAGAACCTGATGGAAAGATAGATGTACTTTGTTCAGCAAAATCTCAACTGATTCCAAGCAGTTCAAGCAAACCTGGCCTTCCAGAGCTCCCTAACAAGCCCCTGTGTGGTGCTAACTCCTCCTCACAGTCAAGGTCTTTCGATTGTTTCGGAGACAAGTAGCACCGGGCCCCTTTCTGGGTTGATCCTCCTGGTCCATCCTCCCTCTTGGACAGACTGAGTTTATACCACTTGTGTTTTCCTTTCCTTTACACGAGAAGGAACAATGGTGTGCTTACGCTCCGCGAGAGCGTTCCTGAGACACGAATAAATCCCGAATTCCTCCTCTCTTAGTGAATTAATCTCTGTGTGCCGGCTCTCCATTCACACTTGATTCATGAGGCAGCTTTAGTTTCTTAGGCTGTGCATTCCGAGAATCTGGAAAAGAACTTCCTGGCATGCTCTGACTCATTGTGCCTCTTCACTCTCTGCACGCTTGACGTCTTCATTCTGGGAAGCTCGAGGATGTCGACATGTGAAAGTGAGCTCAAAAAGAATGTACACAACTCCAAGTGTTAATCCTTTCTTAGTGCTCTCTGCACAGCAGGGCTCATCCAGAGCACTGGGAGTATCTGAACTCACATTTGTGGCAGACCCACAAAGCAGGGTCTATTTGAATTCTCCCCATTTTAAAGACGAGGAAACAGAGGCAGGAGAAGAGTTCCCTTCCTTTACCCTTGGCTCCCCGCTGTTCCGCCTTGGGTGTGGACAGCTGATGCCCTCGGGATTCTGGGTGTGTCATCTACCTCCTTGGCCTTAGACTTGCCTATCTGTGAAGAACAGGCTCAACAGTGCCATCTCCAGTCTCCAAGAGGCAGCATGCCACGGCAGTGACACAAATGAAACAGCATACAAAATCCACAGGGGATCCCTAACTCATCTCATAGGAGAGGCCTTCTGTACAATATATCCGTGGAGACAATCTGATTTGATTAAAGGAAGTCAGGCCCTAATCTGCCTGTCTCTTTCTGCAGTGACTATAACCCTTTTCTCTTCATTCATTCTTGAGTATAGTCAGAGACAATGACAACAACTACCACCACCACCAAGATCCAGCATATGGGAAAACATACTTGTAGCCCTAAAGACCACTTCCTAGCCTTCTTTAACACCCCTTCACTAAGCCATCATGTCTTTAACTCATTCGTTACAGCGTGTAGTACACTAGGTACCCTGACAGACTCTGTATCAGTATGCCTATATTCTGGTAGAATCATATTAAACTAGTGCTGTGACAGATAACTCTTCAAAATCTGAGGGCTTAGCAGATAATCAGGTAACACGTCACTTTCTGTCATTGATGGATATCTGAGCTTATTGATTTATGGAGAGGGAAGGTTGATTCTGACTCACACACAAGTTTTAGTTCATAGTCACTTGGCCCTATTGCTTTGGGGCCATGGTGGCAGGGTACATCATGATGGGCGTGAGGTAGAGACCCATCCATTCCATCTATGGCAGCTAGGAAGTGAAGGAGACAGAAAGGACCAATGTCCTCCATAGACCCTTCAAGGTTGTACTCACAATGATACAAATTCCTTCCACCAGGCTCTACCTTTAAAGTTCCCAACGGTACCAGCCTTTGAGTGTAGGCTTTAGAGGGATATTCTGTATCCAAACAATGGCCTAAAGGTAAACAAACCTATTCTAACCCAGGTTCATCCATCTTGTAGCTTCTATGGGAGTCATTTGCATCCAGGTACCTGGTAGGAAATTATCAAGTAGAGAGAATGATCATCTTTGCTCAGAAGTTGAACACGTCCCTCTCTTCCTATTTACTGGGGACAACTTAACTGTTTGATCTGGGATAGATGGATAGACATGACATTGAAGAGAACATCATTCCAGTGGGGCAGCCTCCTTCCAAGGGAAAGTTCCTGTTTTGGTGGCAGCGAGCATAGAGATGTTTTGGTAGGTACCTGGGGGAACAGACCAGACTGAGTTCATCTAGACTTGCTGAGCTGGCCCTAGGTTTTCCCTGAGTGGTTTTGCCAATGGGACCAACACCATTTAGCATAGTTCTGGCAATGCCTCATTGGAAATTATTTTCAAAGTAAATTGGAAGCAAAAGAGTCTTTATGTGATCCCTTGGTGGTGACAGTGCACATTCTTTATAGACTAAATTAGCTCTTACAAAGTCATGAGTCCCTCGGAGTTGAGCATGGGGTGAGTGACTCAAGTGCAGAGACTTAGTCACGCTGTTTTGAAACCAAGTCAAGACTTATCAATGAAATGAATGGGGTTGATTTTCTCATGTGTCTGTGGAGTTTGTTCTGAATGGAGTTGCCTGAGATGGGTTATACATTGAACAGAGGGAAGAGGGGTTAAGACAGCTAGCCCAAGAATGAGGTTTTCTGGATATTAAATATGTAACCTAGGATGCCTCCTGACCTTCTCCTCAGTTTCTTCATCGGCATGTTGGGAAAGAGGATAGATTAGATTGGCCCATGTTGTCTTGAAGCCTTGCCCTTGAGATTCCAAAGAGAAAGTTACAAAAGTGACTCATTTGAGAATCACCTCTCCTCTACATAGCCTAGTGCTGTAGGGTTCATTGAAAATTCAACCTTATTACTTCCCACACAGCCTCAGATCTAATTATTTGTAACCCTAGAGTCAGAGGAGCTGAGGCAGAAGACCGTGGACCTGGTGTTCCTGGGCCCTTGTCACATGTGACACTGAGCAAGCCATAGAGGTCCTAGTTTCTTAAATATGAATTAGAAAGGTGACTTCCTCTCCTCTGGGCATGGTGTGAGCTCCCACGAGTGATGATGATTTTAGCACAATGCCTGCTACAACAAAGCACAGTAACTGCTTGTGTGGGATTTTATTATATGGCTGTTCCAGTCTGTTCTCTAACATGGATAAGGGACCAATGGATAGGAGATACCGTTTCCCTCAGCATCATTTTGGGGATGATGCTAAAGATAATAATAGGAGCTAGGAACTTGAGGTTCTTTTCTTTATTTGCTACTCTCCTTGCTGGGGTTCACCACACAGACATCTGACCACCTTGCATGAGACAGCCTTCAAATGCTCAATGCGGGTTATAAACATCCTGCTGTCTTCCCAGAGCCTCATGTTTGTGACTTCTGCAGCTGGACTTCTTTTTTTTTTTTTTTAAAGATTTATTTATTTATTATATGTAAGTACACTGTAGTTGTTTTCAGACACTCCAGGGAGTCAGATCTTGTTATGGATGGTTGTAAACCACCATGTGGTTGCTGGGAATTGAACTCAGGACCTTTGGAAGAGCAGTCGGTGCTCTTAACCACTGAGCCACTTCTCCAGCCCCGCAGCTGGACTTCTTATCAAAAGGAACTCTTGTTCTCTTACAGTCCAGACTCCTCCTTGAATAGGAATCAACTTGTCTTCATATCCCCAAGTATGGGGTACATGGAACGAGGCTCTAGATTTGGATAGGCCTGCAATCAGTGGGATGGGAACGCCATACCTGTACGTTGCAAGTCACCTGGGGAGCTCTGAAATCCATACACCTAGGTAGGTTTGACAGACGACTCAAGAATTTGCCATTGGTCTCTCTAAGCGTTGAGGGGATTCCCCTGGGTAGCGGAGGTTGAACGCCAGCGTTCAGGATGCTGTTCTCTGGTAGTTGTGTCTCACGTTGCAATCAGCTTCTGCTCATTTCATACATCACAATGCTGAGTCATATTTACTTCACTGCTAAGAAAATAATTCACTGTCTTTTTCATGTAGAAAAAGCATGCATCCCTAGTTTTTGTTTTTTTGTTTTTTGTGGGGTTTTTTTTTTTTTTTGCTGTATACTTGGTTTGAAAATTGCTTAGATGCAAATAATACCTTATACTTCTATAAATTAAATATATATATTTAATCTATAAATTATTTGGATAATTTGTCTCCTTTACATAACCTAGGAAGTAGAAAATATCTTCTTTTTAAAAAAGATTTATTTATTCCATGTATGTAAGTACTATTTTATAGCTGTCTTCAGCCACACTAGAAGAGAGCATCGGATCCCCATTGTAGATGGTTGTGAGCCACCATATGGTTGCTGGGAGTTGAACTCAGGACCTCTGGAAGAACAGTCTGTGCTCTTAACCGCTGAGCCATCTCTCCAGCCCCTGAAAATATCCTCTGAAAGGAAAAAACCAGTAAATATTTCAGACTTTGCAGGCCATTTGTCCGTCACTAGTAATCACCGGTTTCATTATATTGTGAAGTATCCACAGACATGCATAAACAAATGAATATAATCAAGTTACCTTATTTCTGATAGGCAACGGGATAGATTCACTTCCATACTGGAGTCTGGCAACCCCTCTGTAAATAGTCAAGGTAATTTTGTTTTTCTATTGTACCATGTAACACATCAGTTATGGTTTTCTCTTCCTTTGATCAACAAATATTTGTCTCTGCATAGGTCATTGATAAAACCATTGAATAGGCCCAAAATGTCTACTAAAACCACAGTAAGAGGCTGAGGACATGGATCAATGAATAAAGTGTTTGTCGCACAAGTTCTAGGATGTGCCCAGAACCCATATAAAAGCCCAGCCCTAGGGAGCAAGTATTGATCAACCAGTCTAGCAACTCAGAGAGACCCATGTTCAGTGAGAGACCCTATCTCAAAAATAGAGAGCAAACAAGGAACACACCCAGCATTGACCTCTGGCCTCCACATCCATGCATCATGACATGTATCTGCATAACTCATCCACCGCCTACCACTTCACAGAGAGATGCCACTTCATACCAATCTGCATGGCTATCATTCAATATCCCATGAAACTGGTGAGATGGGTCTGCAGGGGAAAGTGCTAACTGCAAGACTGAATATCCCAGAAACCCATGTAAGAAGCCAGAATAAGTGACATGCACATCTGTAATCTCAGCACTCCTATCCAGAGATGCAGAAGCTGAGACAGGAGCTGGCTGCGAGCTTTTCACACAACAACAGAAACAGAAACAGAAACAGAGAGATTTTGTCTAAATAAGATAGAAGGCAAAAACAGATTGTGAAAGGTATCCTCCATCTTCATATGCATACTATATCACTCACACCAAATAATATGTACTCTATCTTTCAATCTCTCTCACACACAACAACAACAACAACAACCAGGAAATAAAAATTCTAGCAAGGATTTGGAAGAATTGAAACATCTGTGCCTTGTTAGAAGGAAAAGAAATTGAGCCGGGCGGTGGTGGCGTTCGCCTGTAATCCCAACACTCGGGAGGCAGAGGTAGACAGATTTCTGAGTTCGAGGCCAGCCTGGTCTACAAAGTGAGTTCCAGGACAGTCAGGGGTATACAGAGAAATCCTGTCTTGAAAAAACCAAAATCAAAAAACAAAAACAAAACAAAACAAAACAAAAAAGAAATTGTATGGATTACTCTAAAGACAGTTGGCAATTTCTCAAGAAACCTAGGATAGAATTACTTACAATCTGCTTTTGAGCATGTATACAAAAGAATTAATTAAAAACATGGACTCTAGTAGTTATCTGCATGCTAGTAGTTGTAGCTCTAGTATTATAATACATAAAAAGATCAAAACGACCCAGGTGTTGATCCAAGGATGAATGAAAAAATAAAACTTGATATACTTGATATGTAATCACAATAGAATATTATTCTGGATTTAAAAGCTTTAAAATGTGGGTGCTATTGAGCTGGTTCAGTGGTTGAGAACACTTGTCGCTCTTCCAGAGGACCCCAGTTCAGTTACCAGCATCCACATCAGGTAGCTCATATTGCCTGTCACTGCAGCTCCAAGGAGATCTAATGCCTTCTCCTAGCTTGTTCATGTACACACACACACACACTCTTTCTTTACAAAGCAATAACATTCTGAGAAATCGATGAGCCTTGATGACCTTCCATGAAGTGAGCTAAGTCAGACGCCTGAGAATGAATAGTTCACGAGTCCAATATGGGATAGCAAAGGTGGTAAAAGCTGTAAGGGAGAGAGGTTGAGAATGTTATGGGAAACCTAAGGTAGTAACAAGCGTAAGGCTGCCAGGGTCTAGGAGAGGGCAGATACGAGCGAGTGTTTAGTGGACGTAGAGCTTCAGTTTGGGAGGGAGAAAAACTTTTGGAGATGGATGCAGCTTGTCTGAGTCAGGGTTGCTGTGAGGAGACACCAGGACCAAAGCAACTTTGGGAGGAAACAGTGTTTTTAGCTACTCTTCCGCTTCATTGTTCGTTATCGAAGGAAGTCAGGGCAGGAACTCAGGCAGGGCTGGAATCTGGAGGGAGGAACTAATGCAGAGGCCATGGAGAGGTGCTGCTTATTGGCTTACTTCTCTTCACTTGCTCCGGCTGCCAAGACCAAATTCATGACCACCAGCCCAGAGGTGGCACTACCCACAATGGGCTGGGCATTCCCCTATCAAACCTTAATTAAGAAAATACCCTAGAGGCCTGACTGGTCTACAGAGTAAGTTCTAAGACAACCAAGTCTACACAGAGAAACCCTTTCTCAAAAAATAAAAATTAAAAATACTCTATAGGCCTGCCTACAGACTGATCTTCTGGAGTCATTTTCTCAATTGAGGTTCCCTCTTCTTAAATGATTCTAGTTTGTATCAACTAAAACTACCAGCACAGTGGTGATAGTTGTACAGAATATAGTTAACACCATTGAATTATTTTAAAATAGTTGAAGTGACAAACATTATAGGTTATTTGGCCACAGGGCCAACCCCTAAGAACCTCCATTCAATTTTTAGCAATGCTTGTTAGTTGTTTTTTGTTTTGTTTTGTTGGGTTTTGTCACAAAATACTGAGAACATAGCCTCAGTGATAAAGGATTTATTTTTATCTCATGGTTTTAAAGGTCCCATTCCATGGTCATTTGCCTGCATTGCTTCTTGGTCTAGGTTGAGGTGAAGTATAGCATCATGGTGGGGAGCCTGTAAGGGGGCAAAGTTGCTCACTTCAAGGACACCAGAGGTAGAGAAAGACAACAGGGAGCCAGGGCAAGACTAAAGCTATAACTCATGCCACAGCAACACACTTCTTGGTCAGGCCCATTTCCAGTTTCCACTACCCTTTAGATATTCATTCAATGATGAGTTTGTCACATATAAACCCACTCGTCAGGGCAGAGCCTTCAGGGTCCAATCCCTCCCCAAAGCCTTTAACACAGGAGAACTAAGGAGACATTTCACATCTAAACCACAGCACCTGCTACTGGTCCACCACAGGCAGTGGTGCAGGCCATGGAAAGCTGGTATGTAAGTCAACTTTATATCACCCCGGTGAAATAGAAGAGAAAACAACTTATGGGATGGGGGGGTGGTGCATCATGGGTTTATTTTAGATCACAGTCAGAGAGTTCAGCTCACGGTTGGCACATTCCATTGTTTCTGAGACTGTAGTGAGGCAGTCTGCCACTACAGAACAGTGTGGAGGAGCAAAGGGGCCACCTCATTGTGGATGTGAGAGAGAGAGAGAGAGAGAGAGAGAGAGAGAGAGAGAGAGAGAACAGAGATGAAATACACACCACCCTGGGGACCTACTTCCTCTAAGTAGGCCTCACCTTCTATTGTTTCTACCAAATGCTGAGAGTTAATTCAACTTGGACTCCATCCAAGTTGATGAATGGTTAAATCCACTCACAAGGACAGAGTTTTCACAATCTAGTTACCTTTTAGTGGCCCTGTCTCTAAACACTGCCACACCAGGACCAGATGTTCAACACAAGAATCTTTAGAGGACACTCCTGATGTAAAGTATATTATTAGTGTTAGAAAACTGAATAAAGATAAATGACCTCTGAGTTGATCTCCTAATTCTGTCGTCACCAGTTTTAGTGGCTGAGGGGAAGAGGTCACTCACTGATAAACATAATAAATCTAAAGCATTTCAGTTATGTCTACCATTAGTATTCATTGATCTACCAGCTTGGTCTTCTGTTAAGAAATGAACTGAGGTTGAGTTTTCATTCTAGAAAAGACCACTTGGTAGAGAACTCCAGCATCTGCTACAGAGAAGGATGCCAGTTCCCCATAGGCCTGTTACGGGATGGGATGCTTTGTCTGGGGTTCCCTTAGCCATTCAAATTGAGCTTGTCACACCTGAAGTCTTAACAACAACAACAACAAAAACAACAATTCAACCCATTTTCTTCCATGTATTTCCCAATCTCTGTGAATTTTATGCAATTTTCATTCAAATTTACCTACAACAGAGGAGACTATCTTAGCCAAGTCTGACAGACAGGAGCTGGCTGTGTGGTGTGTAGCTCCCTCTAGTGTTGATTTGGACAAAAAGTCAGACCTTTCTGTATTTGGCCATTTTCGTAACATAATTTTTAAGTTTATGTCATTTCCATGCTGTACCTATAATTCTAATGAAAATATTCATGTTAATTTGCAAACATATAGTACTAAGGAAGGGGGAGAAGGTGGAAGAGGTAAGGAAAGAAAATAAAAGAAAAAATGTTTGGTTTTTCAAGATAGTATTTAATAGCGTAAAAGATCCTTATTAAGGAGCAAATTTCCAATTGTACGATATACGAGGCCTCTTTCATTATTATACCATAGAGCCCCATTTAGATAAATGATAGATAGATAGATTGTGTGTGTGTGTGTGTTCATGCTTACATGCTCTTGCATGAACAGATAAGTATAATGTTTGAGGAGTCGGAGATGAAATCACAGGAAACAGGCACCTCAGGTGCTGTTGGGGATTCTTTGGAGACAGGCTCTCACTGGTTGGAAACTTGCCAAATAACCCTGGCTGGGTGGACAGCAAGCCTCTGGCATCTTCTCATCTCTGCATCTGTGGCACTGGGATAATAAGGGAATATCACTGGATCTGGCTTTTTTAAAAAGTCCATCCTGCCAGGCAGTGGTGGCACACGCCTTTAATCCCAGCACTTGGGAGGCAGAGGCAGGTGGATTTCTGAGTTTGAGGCCAGCCTGGTCTACAGAGTGAGTTCAGGACAGACAGGGCTACACAGAGAAACCCTGTCTCGGGCGGGTGGGGGTAGGGATGAAAACAAAACAAAACAAACCAGAAAACAAAAAAAGTCCATTCTAATGATTGATTTCAAAACCTCATGCTTCTTAGGTAAGCACATTACATATCCCCCAGAATCCATGTAAAAAAGCTGTGCACAGCAATGCTCAGTTATAATTCTAGCCTTGAGGACACAGACGTCCAGTACCTTAAGTCAATAAGAGAACACACCTTGGTAAACGAGGTTATGGCTCCGAAGGAGACAACATCACAGGTTGCCCTCTGGCCTCCACATATACAGGGACACTCACCATTCACATGCAGAGGTAAACATGCATGTGCATGCATGAACAACGACACACACATATCACTTGTAAAATGCCTGTCTATCGTTAATGCCTGTGCAATCATCACTTTCCCTGCTGAGAGTCACAGTGATGAAGAAGTGGTAGAAAACATCTTATAGTGCCTGGTAGGGGCTGCACCATCCATAGAGGCTATAACCATGCAGTGTAATTGAGGAGTTCTCCCCCACAGGTGCTTGTCAAGGAGATGTTTAACAGCTGAGTACCAGGTCCTTCACTGAACTACTGAGTGTATATCCATCTATCCTGTGTTCCTAACAACATCACATTCCTAACAACTTTAGGGATGCTTGTGCCAAAGACTCCAGGGTAGCTGTGACTACCCCTATGATGTTATTGTGAAATCATTACTATATCTCCAGTCCTTATTGGTGCTCCTGCAAAGTAGGGACTAACCTGTAGAGAGCCTTATTGAGGTGCCATGCCACCAGGCAGGAACTTGACATCACCAATGTGAAGTTCCTCATCCAGCCTTTTAGTGGGAACTCCTGGGTTAACCATAATCCCCTCTGCCTAGGGTGGAGTGCTCAGACAAAGATGAAGCCTATTGTTCTTCAAGGACCTGCAGTTTCCTGAAAAACAATAGCCACCTGCAGAGCAACTGAACTGATTCTGCTGAGAAGCTTCCAGACTTTCCCCCCTGCCTATATATATTGGGAGTTCTACATTAAACGTTGAGACCTTGAATAGCAGGTGTTATCTTGGTCTCTGTCTCTTTTGGCTTCCTTCCCATATGTCCCCAGCTTCCCTTCCAGGTAACCCATTCGATGTAACTTCGGGCAGTTACACTAACTTCACACACACAGATGGGTGGAGGCACAGTACCTGGCACATCATCTCACCATCAAATTCCAGCCAGGAACTTTCTGTCATCCTCTAAGAAGCAGATTCTAAGGATTTCAATAGGGGATGTGCCTGTGTGAGAGAAATATGAAGGGAGTTGAGTAAAAATGGGAGCTATTAAATTATGATGCAAATCTAATGTGAATGAAGAACGGCAAGAAAGCTGGTGTGGGCTTAGATTTTTCAAAACCTACTTTAATAAGGAAACTTAAATGCTTTAACCTCCCTCCTAGCCCACCACCCACCAAAGGTAGTAGGAAGGAAAGATTAATAGGACAAAGAAGGATGTGGACCTGTTTAGAAATAGTTCTTTGGGCAATCCCAATCTTCATTGTCAGGATGGCAGCAGTTCAGTTCACATGAATCAGCAGTGGTAGCTCGGTCCACTCACAAACACCATTCGAGAATCAGCAGCAGCAGTTCTATCCAGAAGAACTGTGAGGCTCTGCCAGTCCGCCTGAATCTATAAGTAGCAAGAAGCTGCTGGAATACTACCAGAAGTTCATTGGCGTGTTTCTCTCTGTGAAGTGAGGACAAATGATGATCAGGGAAGAAGTCAAGGCAAACTAATGCCACACAGAATCCTCCCCTGCCTGTTGGGTTATATTTATACCATTTCCAAGCATCACATGTTCTCTCAAGCATCTACTCTAGCAAAACAGCTCAATCCCCTTTTCCAGACAGCTTCCAGAAAAACAACACATGTCTGTTCTCAGGAAAACATCCTCCCACGTGTCTGCCTCAGCAAAAGATCCTCTCATAAGACAGTTTCCAGAAAAACATGACATAACCAAGTCTCCAAAGAAACCAGAAATGTCCGCTTCAAGCTAGGTAGATTTATAGAAAGCCATGTCATCTAAGAAAGGTTCTTAAAATAAGAGAGAGTTCTTGGGACTAAGTCAATCATCTAAAATGTATGTCCCTCTACACAGCTGACCTTTACATCATTGCCACCCTCATTTGTTGGCCAGGAACAGCAAATGCTTGATGTGGTCTTGGTCCAAACTTATGGCCCTCAGTGCTGGATGCTACATAAACATCCATTGACTGTCTTAGTCAGGGTTTCTATTCCTGCATAAACATCATGACCAAGACACAAGTTGGGGAGGAAAGGGTTTATTGAGCTTACACTTCCATGTTGCAGTTTATCACTAAAGGAAGTCAGGACTGGAACTCAAGCAGGTGAGGAAGCAGGAATTGATGCAGAGGCCATGGAGGGATATTTCTTACTGGCTTGCTTCCCCTGGCTTACTCAGCCTGCTCTCTTATAGAACCCAAGACTACCGGTCCATAGATGGCACCACCCACAAGGGGCCCTCCCCACTTGATCACTAGTTGAGAAAATGCCCCACAGCTGGATCTCATGGAGGCACTTCCCCAACTGAAGCTCCTTTCTCTGTGATAACTCCAGCCTGTGTCAAGTTGACACACAAAACCAGCCAGTACAATTGACCATCATGTCTTCTATCCTGCTTTCTCATCTTTAGGGAGATATTCTTTGATGCCTCCTGTTATTTTCTTTTATCTCTTTCGTACTCCAGCTCAATCCCTCTCCTTTAAAACAAATCTGTCTTCTCTCTCTCTCTCTCTCTCTCTCTCTCTCTCTCTCGGTGGTCCACTGAGTTGTATTAGGATTGCTTGCACTAGGATAGATGAGGTGTACATGAGGGGTCTACCCAGCTCCAAGCAACCCGGCTAGCTCATCCTAATCCTTCCCTTTCTCCAAGCTCTATTACCACACTATTCTTCAACCCTGGGCATTTCCCTTCCAGTCCTTGTTGAAGGACCCATCCCTAGAACACACACTGCAAATACCTTTGTCTCAGGGACTTTCCCATTCTGAGGTGCTCAGCTGTCACAGAACCCTCAGTTTATTGACAGTGTTCAAGTGTCACTCTAGACCAGTTTTGGGTTTTTGGTTTTTTTATTTGTTTTTTGTTTGTTTGTTTTTCAAGATAGGGTTTCTCTCTCTGTGTAGCTCTGACTGTCCTGGAACTCACTTTGTAGACCAGGCTGGCCTCGAACTCAGAAATCCGCCTGCCTCTGCCTCCCAAGTGCTGGGATCAAAGGCGTGCGCCACCACCACCCTGCTCTAGACCAGTTTTTAAAACTCAGTGCTGCATTAGAATTGTCTGAAGGTCTTAATAAAATACCTATGGCAGGTTCTACCCTCTAACTATCCCCTAGATAGAACAGAACCAGAGTGAGACGGAATTCCTTCCTTCTTTCCTTCCTTCCTTTGTTCCTTCCTTCATTCCTTCATTCCTTCCTTCGTTCCTTCCTTCCTTCCTTCATTTGTTTATTTTTGTTTGTTATCTGTGTAGCCCTGGGTATCCTGGAACTTGTTCTTTAGATTAAGCTCTGTAGCCTCAAACTCAGAGATCTGCCTGCCTCTTCCTTCCAATTACAGGAAATGAAGGTCATTTTAAAACACAAAACCAAACAAAAAGTTCCTAGGTGATACAGATAATATAAAAATCACACTTTGAGGATCACTGATGTAAATGCACTGTACTAACTCTCTGACTCCCACCAATTGACTCAGAAGTCCTGAATGGAGCCAGTCAGAAAATAATGTTGCAATGACAAGATCTCTATTTTATGCTCAATGAAAAATTCTCTACTCAAGTCATGTCTCAGCAGCAAGGTGCAAGCTTTTGGAGGGAGACACATGGATTGAGACAGAGAGTGGGGGGAATAAAAGAACCCATATGAACTCATGGAGTCACTGAATCAGCCAGCCCTGAAGCATGACCCCCCACTCTGAACCTCCAATTCAATCATTCCTCTTCTTAATTGGCTGGAGAAAGAGATTCTGTTTCTTGCAATCACAACACCCTAAGTTGTACTTTGTGCAGTGTCAAAGCCTGACTGACTCACCTGTTCCTTGTCTGCACTCCTCTGTATAAACCAACAGGCATGCCTGTGGGAAGTAAGATCAGATGTGATGTGTCTTAAAATATTCTCTCTTGGCCTGGTTAAAAGCCCATGACTGGAGAGGTCATAGGCACTACCGACAATGTTATTTTACTGTTTGTTTTTTGCTAAATAGAATGTTGGTGCCTATCAAGCTGCCCTCTAAATATTTATATTTATGCACAGAGATCAGTGCGGCTCTCAGTTTGGGCCAGAGAAGCTTCTTTTGCAGTGGGCAGTGGTAGTTCCCTCAATGGGACCTCCCTTTCACTTCTGCACAGGCTTAGGAATCACTGCAGCAGGGGAAAGCCCAAGAAGAGGAGCAGTGTGGTGGAGAGCAGTCCTCTGGACTTGAGAAGGCCCTTGTTCTCAGAGTGGCTGTGTCTAACAACACAAGACTTCCAAAAGATTGAATTTGTCAACATCCCTTCATGGGTCGGGGAGGAGCCTCTTAGGTTCCATCCCTCTCTAGGAAGCTGTTAATAGCTGGGGTAGGGGATGCTACTTTCTTCAGTGGTATAGCCACTGGGAAAATGGTCCATGATCATATAATTAACCCTTCATGTAGCTCATATATGCGGCCCTAATTCAACTTATTCAGTTAGGGGAGAGAGAGATAGATATGGAGATAGATAGATAGACAGACAGCACAAAACCACTGTTGATAGTCATGGTTGGTAAATACCATGTACATTATATATGTATATATTACATATATAATAACTAGGTCACCTTAACACTTTATTACGGTTTTAGTTGTTTACTAAAAAATACGTGCTTCACCATCAACATTTCATCATCGATAGGGGAGGGGCTCGTGAGAACCCACACCTCCCTAAGGAACTATTGGCAGCTAATAGTTGCTTGGGTAGGTGGGTCACTTTCTTCAATGGTATAGCCATGGCTAAGTTGCCTGTGTGCCTTTGTATAACCTCCCACTAACACTCATGCAAACAATGGTAATTAGACTCAGTGGGTCACATTTACACAAAAGTCAAGAGAGTAGCACAGGACTTGTTGAGAAGAAAGAGGGTTCCTGTGAGAGGGGGATGGGATGGGGTGACAGAGGTGAGAATGAGTAAAATGTATACATCTATGAAGTTATCAGATTCTATCTCGGCACTACAGCTGCTCTTGTTTACCCTCTCTCCCCACTCTGCACCTCCCCCATCCCCTTCTGTTTCCCTGTCTTTTGTGTGCATGACCCACTGAGTTTAACTGTGGCTGTTTTTCGGGAGTTCTTAAACTTGTCCCATTCTGTTTCCACAGTGTCTAGCACTCAGCTAATATGGTATTTTTCAAGGCCACTGTCACACCATATGGTGACTCAGGTCCAAGACAGCTCTCGATCATCTCTAGCAACATTGTTAAGCAACAGCTGACACTTCCCTCACTATCCAAAGACTTCAGATTGAGTCTGCCTTTCCCATGGTACCCTTGCCTCCTGAACGGGCTTCTTAGTCTCCCAACATCTAAAAAGTGATGCTCTTGGGGATTGCGTTCTTACTCCTCTCTGTCACTGTAACACTCCTTCCTCTTCCTCCTCCTCCTCCTCCTTCCTCCTCCTCCTCCTCCTCCTCCTCCTCCTCCTCCTCCTCCTCCTCCTCCTCCTCCTCCTCCTCCCAGTGACCCTCCCAGTCACAGGGATGCAGCTATACAGCTGATTGCTGTTAGACTAACAGTTCTCCTTCTGAGAAGCTCTGGGCTCACATCTAACCTTCAAGTTGGCACCACCACTTGAATGTCTAATGGGCTTCTGAAATATGGAGTCACATGTGAATGAATTAAAGACTCCAAACCACAAGTGATTATGTAAATTGCAAAGTAAACCCCAAATCACACTAAACAAATAGCAATCACTAAACAATACATAGTCATGATGATATTCTTTATAAAAATGTGATTATCATAATGCTGTTTGAACAAGATCCTCATACAATATATGTGTTAAACAGAATTGTGTCGTGGTTTATCTGCACTCCCTTCTACCCAGGAGCATAGTCACTTTAAGTTACAAGAGGCAAAAAAAAATTAAAAATCTTTCTTTGTTGTTAGTTTGGACATATGCTGGATGGCTTACCTGTCATAGGCAGGATGTTCCAGTTTTCTGTCCCGCTGAAGGATCAGCCCAGCCTTGATCTAGCCGACAGCCATTGCCATAGCAACTTACATCGTTATTTGTGACAAGAATAAATATATACAGCTGGCAGGACAGGTCAGCTTTGCCATCTTCTTTAAAATTAGCTCCTTGTTTTGAAAGAATTATAGCTTTACTGGACACGATCATTAAACTTCCCTCTGTGTGCATGTTAAAGTAAATGTTCCTAAGCCTTCAAATTACCCAAACTAAAAAAAATCATAGTTAATGATATTTGTAGAATGCTTGATTAATCTACCAAAGAGTCCAAAATGTCTCAACACTTAATCGAGATACTCTTCACGCTACCTGTCAACATTTAACTTGGCACTAGTAGTTCAAGCCTCTGTCTCAGCTCCCGGCAGTGCTTGCTTCTGCTGCAGTTCTAATGGTTTATTTTAAAGGCTGCATTTTTTTTCTCGTGGGCAATTGCTAAGTAGAAAAATGCTAAAGATTTTGGATGGTTGACCCACGCCAGATGATTACACTTCACTTGATATTATGGGTAAACTTGCTACTCCGCTTTCTTCCCCTTGTAACAAATCATGTCAAGCAAGTGATAGCCGTTTTACCTCCTTGTTCTATAATCCCCTTCTCTTCAGGTGTGTGGAGGGGGTGGGGGAAGGGAGGTTGCTGTGTAACTCAAAATGACCTAAATGCACAATTTTCCTGCTCAGTCTCCTGAGTTCTGGGTTACAGGTGTGTGCCTCCTCATCTGGCTTCAATTTTCATCTTCTTGAGAAGGTTGTTTGAATAACAATCTCTAGGAATTGTTTTGTTGGTGGTATTTTTTTGCATGTTTTTGTTGCTATTGTTTGTTTTGAGGAAAATCTCCTTTTTTTCCTGTTGCTTATGACTTAGGTTATCGTATCTAGAAAACTAATTCCTATTTCATGATTACCTGGTATCTTGGCAGAAGCAGAAGGGTCAGGAGTTCAGAACCATCCTCAACTATAAGGAATTCAAAGAGCCTCAGCTACACAAGATGCAGTCTCTGGCCCTCTGTCCAAATAAATGCCTGTGGTCTTAGAAGTGTTTCACTGATTTAGCTTCCACATCAAATTCTACAATATTGTGAGTATATGAAATTACTTGAGACAAGAATATTCTATGCATGTTAACACTGTTTGTTAAAAGACTACTAGTTTTGACTATGTGCCATGGCAGAAATCAAAATTTGTGTGTATGTGTGTGTGTTGTGTGTGTGTGTCTATGTGTACATGTGTATATGTGTGTTTGTGTGCGTATGTGTGTATTTGTGTTTCTAGAATCTCCGTTCTATTCTATTATCATGCTTTTCTGCTGTTACCTTCAGTATTTGCTGGAATACAAGGGGATTTCCATCAATGTGTATGTCTGTCTTTATGATGGGATCACAATATGTTGTTGGTTGTTGTAAGGACTAAGATCTATAAAAGTATCAAATTCTGCAATGGTTCTGCCTTTGCACCTTTGCAATGGTGCTGCCTTTGCACTTTGACCGTTGTATATCCTTTGCATTCCCACAAACATTTTGTTTATTAGTATTATTACTATTACAGTTGTTATTATTATTATTGTTGTTGTTATTATCATTGCACACACATATGGAGACCAGAAGGCGGCATTGGATCCCTAGAGCTGAAGTTACAGAATGTTGTGAACTATCCAATGGCACTCCAGTCCAGTGACACAGTAGCAAGTGCTCTTAACCACCAAGCTGTCTGTCTGCCTCCCACTGCACTTTTGAATTATCTTGATCAAGGGTCTTTTTCATTGAGTGCTTGGACTGTGTCACACATGTTCCCAGTGCCCCTTTGCTCTCCTGAAAAGCCAGCTGTTAATCTCATTGTTAATTCCTTGTGTATGAGAAGTTCCCCTCTCCTGTTCCCTTTTAGATTCTGTAGCTGCATTTGGTTTCCATCAATTTGGTGGGGCTGTGTGGATTTCTTTGAATGTACCCTACCCAGAGTTTGAGTTTCTTAGATGTGAAGATTTATGTAGCACTGTCAAATTCAGGAATTCTTTTCTAACAAATTCAATGACTTCTTTCCTAGTGCCCAGAGGTTTTGGATTTTATTGCTATGAATTCCTCCACTGTAGCATCAGCTTCAAATTCTACCTACTCTGCCTGATGCTTGAGTTGGATATAGAGCATAGACTTTATCCCATCCTCCGCTTTGAGCTGCCCCCTGAGCCATAAATAACGTGTTTCCCCAGTTTCATCGCTCACCATGCTAAACTGTTGATCAGTTCCCCTCCCCATCTCTGTGACAGGACATCTGCAGAAACTGCTGTAGAGAGGAAGAAATTGTTTTGGCTAACAGTTCCAGTCCCTCATGGCAGGGAAGGTGTTTTGTTATACCTCTCTGTTGCTGTGATACAGCATTGACCAAATGCACTTTGAGGGAAAATGGAGTGTTGCTGTGAGAATTTTGGTTTAAAAAACCATAACTATTACAAGAATGTGTTCTCATTTTAATCCCAGGGTGTGGAATATGGGGCTGCTTCAGATTGTCCTCAGCAGCATAGTATGATTTGCCTCATGCTCTAGCAGGGATGTGGTTTTGCCAACTGCAGATAGCTTCTGCTTTTATTTGACATATGGAATTCTGGGAAATCTTCAGAGGGTATATAAATGCTAGGGTCCAAAGAGTTGGGGAGCTCTTGGTCATGGCTTGTTAAGTGGTCATGTACAAAGAGGAAACAAGAAGAAATTAGATATCCTGACAACCAAGATCAAACATTCCCCAAGGAACTTGATGCCCATAATCAGCAGGAAGTAGTCTAATGATAATGTCACCTTTTCCCCCTCTGTCCTTTTTTCTCTCTTAACCAGTGTTAGGGGTTGGAAGGGTAGAATGAGGGTGAAGAAGGGTGAAAGAAAGAAGAACTCACAAAGTTGCCAAAAGTCAAGCTACAGGGTTTGTTTCAGCTTATACATTTAAGCTGCAGTTCCCCATTGAGGTAAGTCAAGGCAGGAATTCGAGTCAGGAACTTGGGGCAGAAACCACAGAGGAGCATGCTCATGCTTTCTTACACACTCCAGAAGGGTCTGCCTCTGGTTGGTGGTGCCTATTTACATCAAGACAACCCCCCTCAGACCGATCAAGGAGGCAATTCTTCCATTTGATTTCCCCTTTTCCCAAGTGACACTAGTTAGGCTGTATCAAGTTGACAATAAAATCTAGCCAAGATCAAAGGCACAGTGGCTGAAGTGGACTGAGGCTACGGCAGGGGAAGCTTCTGGCATGACTTACTCTAATCTCTTATCAACCAAAAGCAGAAAGAGCTTGGATCAGAAGTGGGGATGCCTACAATCTTCAAGTCCTACCCTCTACTAACCCATATCCCCTTGCTGGCCCTGCCCTACTCCTGAAGGTTCCATAGCCTCCGCCAAAGAGTACCACCAAATGGCAACCAAGTGCTCAGACACATGAGCCTGTGGTGTTTCACATTTAAATTGTTAATAACACCCATTGCTGAGCACATGCTGCTAAGCCTACAGAGGAGACTTAAAACAATATTCTCTTGCCTGGTCTGACCTCAGCAATCTAGACTGCCTCTGCTCCTAGCTTTCTGAGACCATTCCTTTCTGGGAGTGAACCTCTGCTTTGTATCAGTCAGGAGTATCTGTGTAGGGGAGGGAGCTGCTGTCTCTTTCTCTAGAGGTGCTTATATAGGATCTTATAAGATGCTTATATAGGATCTTAGTTCCAGGGCTCTTTTGTGTTCCTCTTGCAGAGGTTTCTCTGTAATTCTGTTCTGAAGTACTCAAGGAAAGTTATGATTTTGTAATTACCTAGAGTCCCAAAGAGAATCTCTTTCCAGCCTCCCCACTCCTGGTGGGAGGAGAATCACCTTCTCCACATATTGTGAAGTTCACATAACAGACATAGAATGACGTCATGTAGCAGATCCCACAGTTCTTGTAACAACTAAAATCATTACATGTTTACACAAAGGCAGCATGTGATAGCTCTAGGGCTGCAGACTCATTTGTAACAGCAAGTAAGCTAACGGACATGGACGCAATTCAAATGTCAACAGGGAAGTCCATAAATGGTTAAGTGACAGAACACAGGGCATGACAAGGGGTTGGACACCACAATGAACACACTGCTACTGCTGCAAGTGTGCTAATGAATGGTCATGGTGTCTGTTCACAGCCGTAGAACCCTAAGACAAAGAGTGATTGAAGATAACCTTACACTTAGCATATACTAGGCTATGAGAGCGAATTCTAAGGGCTAGAGGTAGCTCAGGGGTAGAATGTTTGTCTAGCATGGACAAGAACCTGAATTTGGTCCTCATCATTGAAGTGGGAATAAGAGTTCTGCATTGGGGGGGGGTGTATCTGTTACAGAATTAAGCTGAATTTTACTAAAATAACACTTCTAATATGTATAGGAGTCAAGGTGAGAGCAGTGGTTGGGAACAAATAGAAGGCTAGATCTTTCCTCTTAAAAATATATACGGTAATAAATTTTTATTGTGATGAAGTTACCGATTTTGTTCTGGCTGTCTTAGCTTATAGATCCGATATCACGCCCGCGTTAAGCTCTTACTGAAGTACACAGGGTCTGGTGTTATATAACAGTATTCTCATTTCACTGGTGAAAATTGGAATGGATGATTTTGCAAAACATCACAAAGCTCCTGAAGTTGGACACTGGATAAGTGTGTTTCCGTGGAAGCTTTCCATAAATCCGTCCATTACCCATTCACTTACTCAACCAATATTTAGTGAGCTCTTAGTACTGAGAACACAAAAATATATCAAGTCATCTCTTGGGCAATGTATCTCCTGCTGGGTCACCCTAGGCCATTTCAAAACACTGCTGCCATGTTTTAAAATTAGAAATCCCCATAGAGACACAAATGAACTTGGATGAATCTTTAACTTTCTAAAATTAATCTTTATTTTACTCTTTTCTTAATTCTACAGACAATATAAATTTTGATTTTTTTTCTCATATTTGTTGATGTCGGGTTCCAATTGTAGTTAATGAGTCATAGAAAGGTACATCCGGATACAATAAATTGCTTGTCTGACAGGGGCTCTGGGCTTTGTGCCATCTGTTTAAAGCAATAGTTTTTTAATTTGCTTAAATATTTATTTACTCTTAAAATAACTTCTAGAACAATACATAATTTAAACCATTTTAATTTGTACTTTTACTGTCTAATAAAACCAATTCTGTTGCTTCATGTTCATTTTAAATCTTCCATGACAACACATTTTACATTACTGTCATCAGTGTGCACATAGTTTTTGAAATTTTGAATGCAACATAGTTTATTCGAAAAGTTTTCTAAAGTATGGTGGGAAATACAGGTGTTTTGTTTTTAGTAGCTGCACAATACAACTAGTCAAAAGCATTTTTAAGAGAAATTATGACCTTGATATTTAGTTTTTTTTATTCTTTGTATATTTTGGATACTAATCTTGTGATATATATATATATATATATATATATATGTATATACATATATGTGTATATATATATAAATAATATTTTTCTCTATTCTGTAAGTTAACTCTTCACTGGAATGATAGTGTCCTTTGCTACACAGAAATTTTCTAGTTTTATGAGGTCTCATGAGTAAATTGTTAGTATTAGTGTTTGTGCTTTTGCATTCTATTCAGTAAGGCCTTTCTTGTGCCTGTGAGCTCTAGCGTATACCCTGCTTTGTTCTTTATCAGTTTCAGAGTATCAGGACTTGCACTGAGGTCTTTGATCTATTTGGAGTTGAGTTTTGTGTAAAGTGAGAGATATAGATCTACTTTCATTGTTCTACAGGGAGCTGCCTATCAAGTTGGACAAGTACCATTGGTTGAGGATGCTGTCTTTTCCTTAATGTTTATTTTTGGTCCCTTTGTCAAAAATTATGTATCCAGAGGTGTGTGGAACTGTGTCTCAGGCTTCAGTATTATTTCATTGATCAATGTGTCTATTTATGTGCTTGTACCATGCTGGTTTTATTACTATCAGAAATGATGGCATTTCTAGCAGGTCTGGAAATTTTATTGTTTTTAGTGTAAAAACTTATCCTGGGGTTTTGTGTTTCCATATGAAGTATAATTAACTTTTAGCTTTTCTATGAAGAATTGTTTTGGAATTTAGGTTGGGATGGCATTGAATGTGTAGATTGCTTTTGATAAAATGCCCATTTTCAGAATATTAATCTTACTAGTCCATAAGCATGAGAGACCTTTTCCATTTTTTTAGTCTTCAATTTTTTTCTGATGTCTTGAAGTTTATTCTATAAGTCTTTAATTTCTTTAGTTAGATTAACTACAAGATATTTTGATGTTATGAATAGTATTATTTCTCTTCTTTCTCAGAGTGTTTGCCATTTGTGTATAGGAAGGGTACTGAATTTTGTGTGTTAGTCTTATATCCTATTAAATTTCTGAATATATCAATCAGCTGTAGAAGCTTCCTGGTGGAGTCTTTAAGGTTTTTTATGTTTAAAATAAAATCATCTGTAAATTAGAATACTTTGATTCCTGCCTTGCATATTTGTATCCTCTTGATTTCCTGTAAAATTAATTTTTATTCATCTGATATAATTGTCATCTCCAAGGCTTACTGCCTCGGTCTGCTGACCTAGGATAGTCCTGGAAGCTTCTAGCTTCCCTACAACGTTTTAAGCCTCTGAGAGTTACTGCTTAATATGCTCACACTTTCTTGTTCTTTTTGAACTCTGGTTGACTGCTTTAACTCAGCTGCTCTGGCTCAAACTCCTCTCAAGCTGACTGATTTAATCTGGTTTCTCACTCAGCCTCTGACTTTTTGCACTGCTTGGCCTCAAACTAACTCTTGCAGTCTGTTCTAATCTTCTGTATACTTCTCATTCTGTCTTCACCTGTGTCTAACTTGTTCTCTTTTCAATTTGTCTCTGTAAAACTCAGTGAAACTGCCTCTCTTCCCTTTCTCTATTGCTTCTCATATTATGTAGTGCTCTCTGTAGTAGCCTCTTTTTTTCCTGTCCTGACAATTGGGCATATCCTATCTCTGTCAAATCTTCCTCTGATTCATCACTTTTTCTGCTACTCAATTAGACATCACTTTCAAACATGGGTTCTTCATTCTATAAACTAACTTTACTGTCCTTGTTCGGGATTAAAGGTGTGTGCTGAGCTTCACTGTATTCCAGCCAGAGTCTTTAAGGTGTGCACTAAGGGCTGAGCCACACCACAACTAGAAACAGTTTTTTTCAGTAACTAACACAATCTTGGTGATCAAATAGCCGGCAACAATCTGCTTCACTTGTCTTGTTGCTGTAGCTAAGACTTCAAGTACTATATTGAGGAATGGAGAGAGTCAACATCCTGTTTGGTTCCTGGTTTTTGTAGAAATGCAGTTTCTATCTCTTTAAGTGATGTTGGCTGTGGGCTTCATGCATATTATATATGTTATATTGAGATATGATCTTTGTATCCCTATGCTCTCCAGGACTTTTTATCACAAAGGGATATTGAATTTTGTAAAAAGGCCTTTTCTGCATCTAATGAAATGATCATGTGATTTCTGTCCCTGCATCCATTTATTGATGGATTACAAAATGACGCCTAGTAACTTATTTCTATACCCATAAATCATTACATCGTTGAGCCCTCATTCAACAATTTTCTTGCAGAAAATGTCAGTTAACACAGAGACTCATAGGAGGTCAATGTTCAGAGAACAAGAGACTTCAAAGTGTCTGGCCCTAAATGGTATATCTGTCACACTCCTACCCCATGGCTTGGGGATCTACTCAGAAGAATGGACAGAAATATTGTAAGAGCCAGAAGTGGTAGATGACTTCAAGCAAACTATTTTCCAGACATACTAAGGAAAAACCACATATGAACTCACTGCACCATGACAACACACAGAAGACTTACACAAACTCAAGTAAGACAAAAATCTAAGTTTGGAGAAGAGTGGGTAGACATAACATCTTACCCCATAACTGAAAAGTTACTGGCATTTGATTGCTGCTAAGAGAGGACAGGCTAGTTTTCTTCAGTGGTGTGCTACCTGGTATAATTGCCACACTCCAGGGTATACCTCATGTCTGGGAGTAGTCAGCCAACACAAACTATATTTTATGTGTGTTGGGGTCAGGGGAGAAATTGGGTGCATAGGGAGACAGGGAAGGATCTGGGAAAAGCAGGGATGAGAATGTATATGAATGTGATCAGAACACATTGCATAAAAAATTCAAAGCATTAATAAAAATATAACCTTTAAAAGAAGAGATTTTTTTTTCTATTGAGAAACATCAATTTAGATTCCTAGCCAATTGGCTCATTAGTTCCCTTGATCTGTGTATATTCTGTATATTAACCATCACTCAGATATATAGCTATGGGTTTATTCTTCACTCAGTTGTGCTGAGAACCTACCTCAGTTTGGTCAGGGGTCTTGAGGAAGGGTTGTTTGGGAGAGGTGGAAGAAACAACTCAAAGTCAATGATGGGATGCAAGCTGACAGCTCTGTAGTCTATTCAAGATAGTCCTCTAGACAGCTCTCTGTTCAAGATACCTCTTTACTCAAGATAGCTCTCTGCTTGAGATAGCTCTCAGGTTTTCAGACCAAAGTCAGAAAACCTGCTAGAAATTGTTTTTAAATGAGCTGTTTGTTCTCCAAGCAGTTCTCTCTAGGTAGTTCAGCTCTTCTAGATCAAAGCCCAGTTTTTTATTTACATATTAATTCAGTAATTTACCCCAAGTTCCCTTTTGATTATCCCACAAATCATCATTTTGTGACCTTAGTTCCTTGGTTCTTAGAAAAAGACTGCAAGTATAAGTTTTAACACAGCAAGTCCTAGAATCTGCCCAGTCTCTGTAAACACAAACAATAAGCTTAGCTGGATGGGATTCCACCCTGAGATAACCACCCCTTTACTGCCTGGTGCCTCTTTATTCCTTGAAACATGAGCCTTGTTTGTTTTTGTTTCCTATTCCTATCCTTTTATCAACTCATTAGAGCAGTTGCCTCTGTCCTTTTGGGTCCATGAAGCCCCTTGTGCAATTCATATTGCATTCTTATATTTTTCTTAGTTGAGAAATCCTGTTTATATATCCTTGAACTCCTGTTTTCAGAGTTCTTTCCCACAGCCTTAAAGTCACAGCATTACTATTTTGCTAAGGAGCATTAGATAAACACTTATCCTGGAATTGTACTGTTTCTGAGTATTATCTGTCATTAACCTTGACAGAGCAAGCATTGTCCAATAACCTTGGCAAGAAGAACATTCCTTGAAGGAAGAACAGGAAGTAAAATATATACATTATTATACAAATAAGCCTCATACCTTGGAGTGTCATGCTGTGCCTTCTGTGAAGATGTCAAACCTGGCAGAGATGATTGTCTCCTTGGCTGTATAGAATCCTTTTAGTTTGATGATGCCCTACTTGTAATTTGTAGCCTAATTCCAGCAGAGTCCTGTTAAGAAAGTCTTTCCTTTCCTTGTATGTTGTAGGGTATTGCCTACACTTTCTTTTATCAGTTTTAAATTGAAATCTTTGATCTATATGGATCTAGTTTTTGTCCAGGATGATAGGTATGGGTGTCTCCCCCCAACCGTGTGTCTGTGTGTGTGTGTGTGTGTGTGTGTGTGTGTTGTATGTAGAGGTTAAATTAGACCCATATGATAGTGGTACAAAATATATTGCAGAATGAGTACCATATTGCTTCATTTTTTTTTGCTTTGGTTTAGTTTTTTTGTTTGTTTGTTTGTTTTATCAATGATAGCTCTCTAATATATTGAGTAATTTGGAATAACAATTCCCTCTGTATTTTTTCCATTCAGGATTGTATTGGATATCTGTCTTAATCAGGGTTTCTATTCCTGTACAAACATCATGACCAAGAAGCAGTGTTCAGCTTACACTTCCACACTGCTGTTCATCACCAAAGGAAGTCAGGACTGGAACTCAAGCAGGCCAGCAGGAGCTGATGCAGAGGCCATGGAGGGATGTTTCTTACTGACTTGCTCAGCTCAGCTTACTTTCTTATAGAATCCAAGACTACCAGCCCAGAGAAGGTATCACCAACAAGGGGACCTCTTTCCTTGATCATTAATTGAGAAAATGCCCCACAGCTGGATTTCATGGAGGTACTTCCCTAACTGAAGCTCCTTTCTCTGTGATAATTCTAACCTGTGTCAAGTTAACACACAAAACCAGCCAGTACAATATCTAAGATATTTTCTGGTTCTATATTAATTTTAGATTATTTTAAAAAAAAATTCTGTGAAGAATGTTGTATTTTTACTGTAATTGTATTGAATTTATAAATTGTTTTTGACAGGATGGTCATTTTGGCACAATATTAATTCTATTGATTCACAAACATGAGATGTTTTTCTAGTATCTTTTTCAGTCTCTTCAGAGATTTGATGTTTTCACTGTAGATCTCATAGCTCCAAATCTTCAAATATATGTGTGTCTACCATCCCTCATCTTTATACCAGATAGAAACCATGGAAAACCACAATTGAACACATTATGGAAATCGGTGGATAGTTGAAAGTCTAGCCCTATCTTTATCAGAGTTACTGCATCTTAGACTCAAGGAAGACCATAGGGAGGAGCAAAAGGATTCTGAGAGCCAGAGCTGGGAGTCTGCTGTTAAACTCTCTCCCAGGGACGGCTGTGTGAATAAGTCCAGAACAATAGCAGTGTCCATAGACATGCTAACACAAAAAGGGAGAAAGCTCTTTTAAGGGTCTTATCCCTACACAAAAATCCACAGACAACTAAAAAATGCTGGAAGACAGAGAATTAGCCCCTCTCAGAGATGAACCTTCTTATTGCCTATGCAATATAAAGTATAAATATAAAATCCAGCCATGAAACTTTATACATATAAGCAATAGGTAGCATTTATATGTTGGGGTGTGTGTGTGTGTGTGTGTGTGAGTAAGTGTAAAATCAAAGGAAAGGAGGCCATTAGCTTTAGGGGAAATGAAAGGAATTAGAAATAGAGGAACCTAGGAAGGGCTGGGGAGAGGAAAAGGAAGGCAGAAAGTATTATAAATTCTATTTGGATTAAAAATATACTTAAAACACTTAAAAATTATTAAAAAGCTAATTAACAATAAATGCATACTGAATTAACTGGGAGAAAAAAGAAATGGTGACCACAGACTATAGTGCTAAAAGGATCTGCAGAGAGCATTGAGATTAAATATCACCAGGCGGTGGTGGCACACACCTTTAATCCCAGCACTTGGGAGGCAGAAGCAGGCAGATTTCTAAGTTTGAGGCCAGCCTGGTCTACAAAGTGAGTTCCAGGACAGCCAGGGCTACATAGAGAAACCCTGTCTCAAAAAAACAAAACAAAACAAAACAAAACAAAACAAAAAAAGAGATTAAATATCATAATGAGTGCTTGTGGAAGAACTAGCTTTCATCTAGCCTGGCTGGCTAAGGATCCGACTACCCCAGGTAGGGATTGAAGTCAGTAATGGTAACACACTGGGCCCTGCAGCATGGTGAGTGCATTATAGATTAGGGTAGGAGATGGGGGGGAAGGTTATATAAACGTGTGGACAACACACACACAGCTACAAATTCCTGGACATGATAAGGTCCTAAGACTTGACATAGAAGAGTCTGCAAACTGTAGTGGAGGTCACTGAGCAAGCAATGCCCCTGGGTAAAGGAAGTTTAGGTAAGTAGATGAAAAATGAGGCCAGAGAAGAGAAGAAATGGCAACATACAGCAGTATAAGGATATCATAGTTTGCCCACTTCTCTAGGAACTCTCTGAAACTTCGCCCCCTCTTCTGACAGACAGGGTCACCATGTAGATACCCCAACCACTAAGATGATATTTCAGGTATATCTTCAGGTATCTTCCTGGTCAAAGCTAGGTAGACCCCTGACTTGCTGAAGACCAGATTATTTTCTAAGGTTTAGTAATTCAGCTAGTCAATTAGTATTTTTAGATTCTAACATGTGAGGTTAGGCTCTGTAGTTAGCTATCTTGTACTCACTGAGAAACAAGCAAAACAGAACAAAATAAAACAAACACTCAAAAGATGGTAATGTACTAGTAAAAACATAGAAACAAATAGAACAGAACAGAGGAGCATAAAAAGACATTGAGTAAGAACTACCTAGGCCTGCTTACCTTTCAAGGTCTTGGTTACTGGAACTTAGATGCTATTCTGGAGGCTCTGCATTCCTTTGGCACACAACAGAGTGGCTCTGCTCCACACAGTCATTCAGGGACCCAGGCCAAGGCTTTGCTCCCTGCTTCCAGAGCCACTCTGGTCATACAGAAAATGAGGAAGAGCCAGGTGAAGAAGGCACTTCTCTATTAATAGCCCCATTTTAATAGTGCTGCCTAAGGGTTAAGGAAATGGAGACTGAGCAGCTCACTCAGAAGACAGACCTCTCTCCTCTTTGGGAAGAGGAAGTTTGAGTTGTGGTGGCTATTTATCTGGTTGTATCAGGCATCGTGGAAACCTAGTAAAGAAAGCTGTTCAGGCCGAGCGGTGGTGGTGCATACCTGTAATCCCAGCACTCTGGGAGGCAGAGGCAGGTGGATTTCTGAGTTCGAGGCCAGCCTGGTCTACAGGGTGAGCTCCAGGACAGCCAGGAAAAAAGGCAGTGTCAAGGCCTTCCATGTAAAGGGAAGCTGAGGATTGCCTCTTCATGCAATGAGTGAGATTTTGGGGAGATGGAGTTAAATGCTGGAGTACAACAGGCTGAAGTGAAGTAAGAGAAGGGTTAGAAAAAGAAGCACTACAGCCTTTGTGGGCTTTTGATGTAAAAGAAAACAAAAAATGAGGCAAGGCTGAAATGAAGAAAGGACTCTTTTCTTATCCAGGTGCACAGAAATGGGGGAGTGGATGGTTGGGAGGAGGGAGGCTTGTAGGAAAGCCTGTGGGTAAGAAAACAGTTTTGCTTTCTTTGTTCATAAAAGGTTCTCAGGCTTCTTTCTAGCTCAGTAATTATCTCAGCCTGATTCTGTGGCTATAACAATGTTCCACAGATTGTGTGGCTTATAAACGACAGAGAGTTATTTCCCTCAGTCCTGAAGGCTGGAAACTCAAGATCAGCTTCATGGTGTTCTGGTGAGCGCCCTCCCTGGGAAGTAGATTTCCATCTTCTCATTGCATCTTTACTTGGTATAACGAACGGAGTGGGGTCTTTGTGGGTACTTCTCATAAAAATACCAATTCCATCCACCAGGTTTCTACTTGGAAGACATCCCAAAGGGATGCCTCCTAAAGCCATCATTTGGAGGGTCAGGATTTCAACATATGAATTTGGAGAGAGATGCAAATATTCACTTTATTGCAATCATTATGTTTGTATGTTTTAATTTTTCTTTCTTTCTTTCTTTCTTTTTGGTTTTTTTTTGTTTTTTGTTTTGTTTTGTTTTGGTTTTGTTGTTGTTGTTGTTGTTGTTGTTGTTTTGTTTGTTTGTTTGTTTTTAGAGACAGGGTTTCTCTGTGTAGCCCTGGCTGTCCTGAATTCACTCTGTAGACCAGGCTGGCCTCAAACTCAGAAATCTGCCTGCCTCTGCCTCCCAAGTGCTGGGATGAAAGGCATGTGCCACCATTGCCCAGCATTTTTTTGTATTTTAATTTTATTTATTTATTTATTTTTTTTTGGATATGTGGTGAAACTGGACTTTTGGCTACTTTATTGGGTTCTTCTTTCTACTACCCTTCTTCACCCTTGTTCCTTCCAATCCCCACCCCCAACACAAGGTTGGAGAGAGAAAAGGTTAGAGAGGAAAGGGAGTCTCAATCTCATTAGACTACTTTCTGCTGATTAAGTTCCTTGGGGCAGGGTTGATATCCGCCATCAGGATATCCAAGTTGTTTTTCTCATCTCTTTGCACATGACTACTTAACAAGCCAAAACAACAGCAACCAGCTGGCCAATCAGCTCTTTCTATTGGAGCTCTAGCATTTATATGTCCTCTGAGGAGTCCCCAGAATTCCAAACATAAACTATCTTCAGCTGCCAAAAGCACGCCCCTGCCAGAGCACAAGACAAATCATAGTCAGCTGCTGTGGACAATTTGAAGCAGCCCGTATCCCATACCTGGGATTAAAAACATGCTCACATAACATTTCTGTGTTCTTAAAGAACTCAAAATTCTCACTACAAAACTGTCTTATTATGTTGCCTAGACTACTGGAACTCGAGGTTCCCCTATCCAGGCCTCCTGAGTGCTGGTATCACTGGCCTGCACCACTCTACTTAGTTTTAACTTTTAAAAATATCCCGTTTCAAGGCCAGCTAGATGTCTCAGTAGGTAAAGAGACCTACCACCAAGCCTAAAAATCTTACTTTGATCTCAGATACTCACACTGTAAGAGAGAAATGCACACAAGTACACACACACACACACACACAGAATAAAGAAAGAAAGAAAGATGTAACTAAAAATATTACATTCCTTTCCATGTATAATTAATTCACATGTCAGTTTCTTCTTTTTCATCATCGTAATCTTCCTCCTCTCCCTCTTCCTCTTCTACCTCTTCTCCCTCCTCCTCTTCTCCTTCCTCTCCCCCCTCCTCTTTTTCCTCCTTTCCCTCTCCCTTCTTCTCTTCTTTTTTGTTATTTACTAGCATGAATCAAGGGATATTTCAGAAGTACCCACAACCCACAAGACCAGCAGGCAGAAGCCATTATTGCCAGCTTCCCTGAGAAGGTTGGTGGGTGGTGTTAAATGTATCCAGGATTTCAGATTCCAGTCATGCATCCGAGACTGCCCTCAATATATCCTTAGACAAACAGGAGGGACGCCTGGACAATCTTCTGCTCCTAACTGCTTTCACAGCTTACACTGCACCACAGATCTGGGCAATCATTTTCCCTGCTTCCACCTCTTTGCAGAAGCCATTATCTTTTGTCACCTTCCCTGGTCCCTCAGCTGTCCAATATTCCAGCCATTGACAATGTGAAATTTCACCCGTGAGAGTGCTGCTTGCAGGGAATGAGGCGGTTAACGGCCCATTTACTCTATTCTTTCCTTCTCCAGAAATTATTCGCTCATTTGCTGGGGTCCTTATTGCTGAAAGTGAATTGACCATCAGCAGACGTATATTAGCTGCTAAGTGAAGGCTATTGTAGAATATTCTCCAAGGCCATTAGCTTTTCCGGGGGGGAATCACTGATGTTTGCAGCTTATCATGGAATTCAGTTGTGTGCATTTCCTCTCTGGGCTTTTTAAAATCCTTTAAAAGCAGTGAGAACTGGTTTGTTTTTTTTTTTTTTTAAATTATCTTGGAAGTATACACGTAAGATGAAGATACAGGAGTGAGTTAGAGAAAGGCTTTATTTTATTGGCGATCGGTTTGCAGGGTCTTGCTGCTTCCTCTGTGTACCCCACTCCCCCACTCCCAGAGCTTCAGAGTTAATGCGCATCAGTTCACTTCATCCTAAATGCAAACATCCGCACTGGAACAAATGTTTAAACAGTGCCAATCAGAGCCTTTTATGCCCTTTCATCAAACCCCAAAGCAAACAGTTTCTGAAAGGTTTCTTTTATGAATGCTGTTTTAAATTTAACTTACAGGCCATGTGGGTTTTAACTCACCCCTCTGGCTTTGCCAAAGAAGAAACTGAAGCCTAGAACACAGAGGCTGGCTAGGAGCACTGGCAGTAACCTCCAGGGACCCAGAAGCAGGTCTGTTCCCTAACACTTCTCCAAAGGGCCCCATCTGTGGCCGCCTGCATAGGCTCATATACTTCAATGTTTAGTCACTAGGGAGTGGCACTACTCAAGAAAGACGAGGAGGTGTGGCCTTGTGGGAGAAGATGTGGCCTTGTTGGAGGAAGTGTGTCATTGGGGGGTAACACTGAGGTTTCAAAAGCCCAAGCCAAACCCAGGGTCATTCTCTTCCTGCTGTCTAGGGATCTAGATTTACAACTCTTAACTACTTTCTCCTTGCCATGATGATAACAGACTAAACCTCTCAAACTGGGTTTCTACCCCACGTTTTGTTATTGAGTTCATGGATAAAAGACACACTGTGTCCTTATATTTTTAATAAGCTTTAAGCAGCACAGTAGCTGGGCAGCGGCCTACCCTCCACGCTGTTAGAATCTGTTTGCCTATAAAAAACCCCTAGATATTATTCACTGTTTACTATGTTCTATCTGGGCTGCTCTTAACTCCAATTGGGCAGCCCTCAGGGCCATGCTTTCTTGACCTTTAACCCTTGGTAGCTTCTCCTGACTCCTGTCCTCTCCTATGCCTTCTTCTCCTCTGACCCCAAGACCTCAAGCCTGGGAAACCTAAATCCCACCTAGGTCTCTTCTGCCCATCTATTAGCTGTCGGCATCTTTATTTGCCAATCACAATTAACTGGGGTCAGGGTCTTTTAGCTAGGGTCTATGTGTGGACTCTAGTCTCTGGGGCAACCAGTTATGGGGGCCCAAATTAGCATTAGAAGACAAGCAGCATCAGGCCAACCCACTATCCAACCCACTATAGTTTTGGGGTATTTGTTTATTTTGGTTTTTGAGACAGGGTTTCACTGTGTAGCCCTGGTTGTCCTTAAACTCACTCTGTAGACCAGGTTGACCTGGAACTCTGCTTGCCTCTGCTTCCTGTGCACTGGAGTTAAAGGTGTACATCACCTCCATCAACTAAGTGCTTTCTTTTATAAAGGTTGCTGTGGTCATGGTGTCTCTTCATAGCAATAGAACACGGACTAAGACACTATCCATGTGGGTAGGGCTGCAGGAAGGACAGAATAGGAATTTCCCCTGCTTGGAAGAAAGGGGAGCTGGGACTCTTTTAAGTGCTGTGAATGTAGAAAAGAAGGAAGAAATGGTGACCCAACCCTAACCCTGTTTTACAGAAGAGGTGGATCATGGGAACTAATTCTCTGAGCTTCAATACACCTTTCATCCATACCTTTCTTCAAGACAAGGTTGTACCCTAGTCTAGTCCTATTTAGTTTTTGTTTTGTTTTAGACAGGATCTTGCTCTGTAGCCTTGGCTGGTCTGATATTCAGTGTAGCTCATACTGGGCTTGAACTCATAACCATCTTCCTGCTTCAGCCTCCTGAGTACTGGTTACAAGTGCCTACCACCATGCCAAGAGCATCACTACTCCATTTTTACCTGATCTGCCATATCACTTCCTACCTCCTGTCCTTCTCTAGTCCAGTACTCCAGAGCACCCCCAAGAGACTTCCTGAGATGAAGACTCTATCACTCCTCAAAGAGACATCCATGGGGGTATGGACCTAAACTCAAATGATGCAGCAAGACTCAAGCCTGTTCAAGACCTCTGCCCACTCCTCAAGCATCTACTCTAGCCTACATAAAAAATATCCAATGGACCCTCTCCCTCCCCAGTGTAATGCTGTCTTAGAAGTGGGTTCATTTCTTTCCCACCCTTCTGGGTATAATCACCCATTTTTTTCTGGAGGTCCCCAGGGGCAAGGGTGTAGCTTCTGTCATTTTTATGGCGCTAGTTTTAGTCTGATGCTTGGTACTTAAAAGATTCTTGATCAATGTGTAAAAATTAACAGATTAATCTAGGCAATCACATTTAAAAAAGAAATGGTGATGTGAATGTGGGAACCAGCTCAGATGCTGAACTCTGAACTGTATTCCTGACTTTGCTCCCAGAGACTGTGAAATCATGGGTACACTCATCTCTAGGCACACCTTGGCCTCAGCAGCTTGTGAAGACAACTGAACACACTTGTCTCACTACCCCCAACACTATCACAGTTTGGAACACCCATTTCTACAACTACTAACTCAGTCCTTTTTTTTTTTTTTCTTTTGGTTTTGGTTTTTCAAGACAGGCTTTCTCTGTATAGCCCTGGCTGTCCTGGAACTCACTCTGTAGACCAGGCTGGCCTCAAACTCAGAAATCCACCTGCCTCTGCCTCCCAAGTGCTGGGATTAAGGGCATGTGCCACCTGGCAACTCAGTCCTTCTTTACATGGGAAACCAGAGTCTGAGGAGCTTACTTCACCATATTTTTCCTCAGGCTGTGTGGCTTCTCCTTGCCTTTACTAGCAAGAAGAATCTGTTGAATTTTTCACTCCTTTCCCTTTGCCTCTTCACCCCTTTCCTACCTCTTCCCCTTCTTCCCTCCTCTCCTCCCTTCTCTCCTCCTTCCTCTTGTTCCTCTTCCTTTTTTCCCCCTCTTCCTCCTCTTTCTTGTTTTCTCTTTTCACTTCTTCAGTTTTTTAAATACTGTTTTCTCTAATCATCACATAAAGTTAATGCCCTGGCTATTTTTCTGTCAACTTGGCACAAGCTAGAGTCATTTATGAAAAGGGAACCTCAATTGAAAAAAAATACCTTTATATGATTGGGCTGTAGGCAAGTCTATGGCACATTTTCTTGATTAATAATTAATGTGGGAAGGCTCAGCTCATTGTGGGTGGTGTCACCCATGGGCAGGTGGTATAAGAAAGCAGACTTAGCAAGAGATAGAGAGCAAGCCAGTAAGCAGCACTTCTTCATGGCTTCTGCTTCAATTCCGGCCTCCAGGTTACTGCTTGAGTTCTTGCCCTCACTTCCTTCAGTGAGGGACTATTACCTGGAAGTGTTAAGATAAAGTTAACCCTTTCCTCAAGTTGCTTTTGGTCATGGTGTTCTACCAAAACTGTAGGAACCTAAGACAGCTAGGATTATAGATAAATAACTTCGGGTAAACTCATAATCTCCATATTTTCTCTTTATTAGTTAGAGTTATACTGGAGAGATGGCTCAGTGGTTAAGAGCATGGACTGCTCTTCTGGAGGTCCTGAGTTCAACTACCAGCAACCATATGGTGGCTCACAGCCATCTGTAATGGGATCTGATGCCCTCTTCTGGTCTGTCTGAAGATAGCTATAATTTTATTCATATACATAAATAAATATGTCTTTAAAAATGAATGAATGAATAAGTTGGAGTTACTAAATCTTACCCTACAAGACTACTGAGATAATTAACTAAAAGGTCACAGATGGAGCATGTACAGCTGTTCCTGCCACACCTGCTACTGTTTATGGGCACACAGGCTTGCCAACACACAACCCACATTCAGGTGTAGACTTCTTTCACTTTAAGTCATCACCAAAGATAGTCAACATCCTCGGCTGTTTCTAAACTCAGAGGACCCACCAGATGCCAGGCATTTCTGCTGTGGTGGAGTGACAGGGTTCTATAATGTGTCCTGCTGAACTTCTGCATGCTTCCTCAGAATTCATATATTGAGGTTCTAACCCCCGCCCCCAGACTCCCTGGATGAGCCTAGCCCAGAACATAAGGTTTATACAGAGTTGATGGAGTTCAAACAGTGATGTAAGATGGCTCTAATCCAATCCAACTGGGGTTCTTCTGGGAAGAGAGAGATGGACCACAGACAAGTATCAGGGAGACACAGAAAAGAAAGACTACATGGGGACACAATGAGACGATGTTATTGGAAAGCCAGAAGAGAGGCCTCATAAGAGACCAACCTGCTGGCTCCTGGATCTCAACGGTATCCTGTGTAATGGTGAAATAAAGAAGGCGTGGTGTGTAAGAAGCCAGTTCTCAGCAAACAGAAAAACTACCCAAAGACAGCAGCTGGCCCTCACTTGTGATTATTTGAGAGAGTCTTGTAGACACGTAGACAACAGCGTGACCCTTTTAGGACATAGTGATTCATCACAAGAAGCACTGAGAGTTTTGTTCCTGCGCTTGTTTATGGGGGTGACTGTTGTCATTCTCCAAGTCAGAGGAGGTCTGGTCAGCCACCTCTGCTGCCCAAGTTCCCAGGCCTTCGGGAAAAGGCAAAGTGACTATGATGTTCCCTGTGCACAGTAGTCTTTTAGCTGAGCAGGCAATGCATGCCTTAGGGTTCTGAGACAGAGGCAGGAGGATGACTTTGAGTTCCATGTAAACTTAGGTTACATAGCAAGATTCTGTATCAAGAGGGAAACAAAGAGGCACTTTTTAAATGTAAAACTTTGTAGATAAAAACTGAAGGTAATTTGTTTAAATTCAAAAGCAAGGGGTAGGAGGGACTGTTATGAGCATTTCCTGATCCTGGTTCTGATCCTACACGGCAACTCACAACTATCTGTAACTTCTGTCCCAGGGGTTCTGACACCTCTTTTGACCTCTGTGGGCTCCTGCATACACACAGTGACATGCCTGCACTGAAGTACACACACATTCACACACACACACACACACACACAAACACACGAAACAAGTTCAAAAATCAAATTGATGATAAACACCACAGTGGAGAAAGCAGTCATAAGCAGTGGGGACGAGCTGGAAATTGTGACTGGAGGAAAAAGCGGAAGCTGAAAAGCAAACAAAGATGGAGGAAATGAACATGAATAAAAGCACGTTAGGTAAATCATTGATAAGAGCTCATTCTGCACAGCACGATATGCTATAAGCGGGTCTTATCAGTGTTGCGAAACACTTTACAACCTTTTTTTTTTAATGATGTAGTCAGTGTTGCCTCCCTTCCTTCTCAGTGGCTAAGACATGGACTCTGAGTCATTTCACGTCATTGGAACGTCTGTTGTCTGGCCTCACAATAGAACCATCTTTTTTATATTGTTCCTATGGGGGATGTGTTTTTACATTCCAAGTGGCAAGGGGCCCAAATGGGCTTAAATTACAGCATGTTTTAAAGACAGGCCTGCCAATTTTCAATTTCAAATGGGAGGCTGTGGCTTCTGCCAACACTGCTTGGCATAGGGTGTCTTTTATAAAAAATAAAAAATCAGCTAGATATTATGATGGGATTGGGAATCATTCTCTGCCTTGCAAATATGCTAGGATATGGAAGGCTAATTTAACCCTCCATAAATCTTGCTTTACGTAATCGGGACTTATTCCCATGTGTGTGCACATGAGCATCCACATGTGCTTGCTCATTCACTCATGTGTGCTCTTTGGTATCCATAACAGATCTATTTATTTATGAAACCAGAAATATAATATGATAATATAAAAATTGTGGTTGGGTGTGATGACCTTAGCCTAGAATCCCAGGACTCAGAAGAGGGAGGCACGAGGCTCAAAAGCTCCAGTCCAGGCCAGTCTAGACCTGAAGACTGAAGATCTAACCTCCAAATATATATACATATAAATATACATATACATATACACATACATATATACACACATGTATTTATATATATATATATATATATATATGTAAATCAAACTCACATGTAACTACTTTTTATTTCTATAAAGGAGAGGATTTTCTTTCATATAATTAAAAATGAAATCATTGCCATCAAAGGACTGGATAGATGGCTCAGTGATTATGAACACTTACTCTTCTTGCAGAGGGCTGGAGTTCAGTTCCTCGCACCCATGTCAGGTGACTCACAATTTCCCGTAACTCCAGTTCTAGAGACCATCCAATGTTCTATTCTGACCTGCACTAGAACTAGGTATACATGTATACATGAAGGCCAAGCACTTATACACGTAAAATAAATTTTTACTTATTTTAAGAAATGGTTTTGAAAGAAATCATTCACATCAAGAAACACACCACCCATTGCTAAAAGTTTTGCAAAAAGTATTTTGAATTCTGCCTCTTTTTGAAACTGTCACAAACATGACCATGTGCCAAGCTTCTCTTTGAAGAGAAAGGATAAAGAAAAGCAGGCTGGGAGCTGTTCTTTATTTGCATTGAACTTCATAAGCTTTAATTCTTTGCCATCTATCACCAAGTACGCCTGCAGGATGAACAGGATGACAGAAGAGGTGGGTGTGTGTGTGCAGAGGACAGCCGTCATATCTTTGCAAAGTCAAGGTTGCCTACGAGAAGAGTCTGCTTAGATTTGCAGGTCTTTCTTTTCTTTATCAATAGCTCATACATTCACATAGTATATGCCCTACTTTAGTTTCCCATCGCTGTGATAAAATACCACAAGCAAAAGAAACTTAGGGTTTGTTTTAGCTTACAGGTTCCAGTCCATCTTCACGGGAAGCCAGAGCAGGAACTCAAGGAAGGGACCTGGAGGCAGGAACTGAAACAGAGCCAGTGGAGGACTAATGCTCACCCCTCATTCTCTAAGGCTTTTTCAGATACCTTTCTTATGCAGCACAGGCCCGCCTGCCTCAGGATTATACCAACGGCAGTGGGGTGGGCCCTCCAAATCAATTAGCAGCTAAGAAAATGCCCCATAGATGTATGTCCAGGGGCCAGCTTGAATGAGACAATTCTTCAACTGAGATTTCCTCCTCCCAGGTGACAACTGAAGCTAACTGTGACAGTCTAGTTTATGGTTCATTATTAAAAAATATAAAATGGCCCGGTGGTGGTGGTGGTGGTGGTGGTGGTGGTGGTGGTGGTAGTGGTGGTGGTGGCGGCGGCGCACGCCTGTAATCCCAGCACTCTGAGATGCAGAGGCAGGCGGATTTCTGAGTTTGAGGCCAGCCTGGTCTACAGAGTGAGTTTCAGGACAGCCAGAGCTATACAGAGAAACCCTGTCTTGAAAAAAAACAAATCCAAAAAGTATATATATACATATATATATATATGTGTGTGTGTGTGTGTGTGTAAAATGCATTTTAGTGAAACTTGCATCTCCTTACCTGCCTTCAATAACTACTTTTATTAGTTTTAGATGTATCTTTTAGGTATTTAGGTAAACATGAGCATATTCGACCCCATATATGTATATAATTTAAAGAGCATCTAGTGAAAATTTTTTTTCCAGTATATATTTTTATGTTAAAAAAAAGCCAGTAAGGCTTCTATAGCTTATTGTAACAGCAATAATATAAATAGCCCAGCCTACCATCTCATACTAGGAGTCCAGAGGCACACAGTTTAAACTATAATGTGAAACTATATTTCTTTATGCTTCAACTGAGAGGGATAAACATCTGCATGTGGGGAGGTAAAATATAGTTATAGACATGGAAAGTTCTTCGTGGTATCAGTTCTGGAGATAAAGTAAATATTGGTGATTGCTTTAGTACAGAACAGTGTACCTTCTAACTGCTCTTGGTTGATAAATGAATAGCTGTAAGTTGTAGCTCAAAAGTACTGAGGTGGATTTATGAAACAATGCCTTCATTGTCAGATATAATCTCTGTAGTGAAGTCATCAGCCCAGCCTCCTTTAAGGGGCCCGTATGTCACTACCAGCAATCAAAGTTTATTGATGCTCGGCAGTGTGCTTCCTACACAATGCTGTGTGCCTGCTGCATTGGGAGGGATGCCTAGACTTCCAAGAGATCTAAAACAACTGGGAATGACTCAGAGAGGACATTCATGGGGATTTGCAAAGACTTACAGAAATTTCAAAGCTGTTCTCTTTCTTTCTATATACCTGAATGCAAGTATTTTGAAGAGCCAAATGTACTTTTACAACATCAATTTATAGCTTACTTTTAAAAAGAATTAGAATAGTATATTTAATCTATGGAAAACATTTGGTTTATCCATCTTACCATTTATGTTTATTATATAAAATACACACTATTTTGTGATATTTAACATTTACTGTTCAACTGCAGAATGTTCGAGATTCAACTCAGTGGCAGAGCGGGTACCTAGTATGGCAAAGAACTGGGTTCAATCCCCAGCAATCAAAAAAAAACAGGAAACAACAAAAATTCCTGGGGGAGACTCTACTAACAACAAGTCAGGTTATAGTTACTTCTCATCTGATTTGTCATAGTGTGGGTGAGATAGCTCTGACCTGTGGGAAGAGCAGTATTCCTAAGATAACATGGCAGGCAGAGAGCAACAGCTTCATATGTCTAGGAAAATAGGAAAGAACCCAGGTTGGGCAATCAACAAACAGGGAATTAATGGTAGATGTTGGCACTGCAGGGAATGGTCGATATAATGGAGCACACTTGAAGTCTCAGCCCTGGGTACCCTAAGGACACTGGGGCAGCAAGGTGGAGAACTAGAGGCTAGCTTAGGCTACCAACTAAGACAATGTTTCAAAAACATCAACAGACAAATTTGTTACAGAAACTGTTGAAAGTATTTAAGAACACATTCATGCTTTTGAATGGAAAATCTAAATTTGGGGTGAGTATGAAAGGAGCCTCCACAGAAAATATGATAGGACAAACCAGCAGCCAGATGAGAATGAAGACAATCTAATGATGACTCTGGAGAAAAGCCTTTGAATAGGTTTGATTTGCAAATGAGCATGGGAAAAGTTACATATTTAAATACGTTCTATATCAACATAGTAGTCTTTGGTGGCCTGCCCTGATGATGAGCATGCCACCTGAATATGAGTCACAATACTCTGGGCTCTTTCTGGAGGCCATGAGAGGGGGAGACTTCCTGCAAAGGAGAAATCACTTAAAAGACTTTTAGCTTTGCAATGCAAATAAAGTCAGCTGGAACTCTGTGGTCTACACTGGCAAGCAGGAGCAAGGCAGCTCTTCCAGAGGCTGGCTGTAGTCTTCAGCATGATTCTAGTGCTTCACTTCTGAGGCCTGTGTACAGGTGTTCCACCGCAACTCCCCAGATGAGAACACGGTACCCTGTTCTCCATCCCTACCTCAGTATTACCTACATGGGGTGATTGGCAGATCCTAAGTGCTGCTGAAGGCTAAGGAAACAAGAAAAAGCTTTTTGTGTCAGGAGGATACTCTTAGCACTATGGGTGAACAGCCCAACTCTGAACGATGGGCTAGCCTCTCCTTGGGTCCTGAGAATTTCTTGACCACTTTTCTACCCACGTGGTCTTTACTTCTACAATGTTGTCTCTACCTCCTAATTCCTATGATTGTTTCAGACTCTTTTTTTTTCTATATTCTTTGTTTACATTCCAAATGCTTTCCCCTTTCCCGGTTCCCATTGGTCTCATAAGCCCTCTTCCCTCCACCCATTTCCCAATCACCTCCCTCCTATTTCCCTGTCCTGGTACTTCTCCTACAATGCTGGATCAACTCTTTTCAGAACCAGGGCCCTCTCTTTCCCTCTTCTTGGGTATCATTTGATATGCTAACTATGTCTTGAGAATTCAGAGCTTCTGGACTAATTAATATCCACTTATCAGTGATTGCATTCCATGTGTATTCTTTTGTGATTGGGTTACCTCACTTAGGATGATATTTTCCAGTTCCAACCATTTGCCTAAGAATTTCATGAATTCATTGTTTTTAATTGCTGAGTAGTACTCCATTGTGTAAATATACCACATTTTCTGTATCCATTCCTCCATTGAGGGGCATCTGGGTTCCTCAGCCAGACTAACCAAAGGGCATAGAGACAGTATCCAAATTAACAAAATTAGAAATGAAAAGGGAGATATAACAACAGAAACTGAGGGAATTCAAAAAAAATTATCAGATCCTACTACAAAAGCCTGTACTCAGCACAACTGGAGAATCTGGAGGAAACGAACAATTTCTTAGACAGATACCAAATACCAAAATTAAATCAGGATCAAATAGATCATCTAAACAGTCCCATAACCCCTAAAGAAATAGAAGGGTCATAGAAAGCCTTCCAACAGAAAAAAAGCACAGAAGCAGATGGCTTCAGTGCAGAATTCTATCAGACATTCATAGAAGACCTAACACCAATACTCTTTAAACGATTCCACAAAATAGAAACAGAAGGAACACTACCCAACTTGTTCTACGAAGCCACAATTACGCTGACACCAAAACCTCACAAAGATCCAACAAAGAAAGAGAACTTCAGGCCAATTTCCCTTATGAATATTGATGCAAAAATACTCAATAAAATTCTTGCCAACCGAATCCAAGATCACATTAAAATGATCATCCACCATGTTTCAGACTCTTAACCAGCCAACTTCATTGCACTCTCACTCCAGGTCATGCCTCTGCCACAGGTTCATTCCTGGGCTATTCTTGAAGGGCACATGTGAGCTCTGAAATTTCTGCCACTCCTTTCTGCTCTTCTGCCAGCCCAGTGAGAGGAAAAAATGACTATGAAACACCCCACAAGCCGGGCAGTGGTGGCGCACGCCTGTAATCCCAGCACTCTGGGAGGCAGAGGCAGGCAGATTTCTGAGTTCGAGTCCAGCCTGGTCTACAGAGTGAGTTCCAGGACAGCCAGGGCTACACAGAGAAACCCTGTCTTGAAAAAAACCAAATCCAAAAAACTGGAAAAAAAAAAAAAAAGCCCCACTTCTCCCTTGAGATTACTCAGGCTGTGCTTCTTCAAATGTGTGCTTTACGACCAGAGCCAATAGAGTTCTTAACTACAGTTCTTTTTCTCTACAAATATGAAAACTCATGAATAAAATATTTAAACCAGTGACCTAAAGTCATGTGGTAAGCATGTGGGGAGACAAGGCTTCAGCCCAGGCTGAAGATTCTTAATCTAGTGATTGGATCATGAGACTGGGATCCTTTGTGTCTGAAATTGTTTGAAATGACTTTTTGGCCTATATTATCTGATATAATAGAAAAAATAAACTGAGGTTTGACTTAGTCAGGGTTTCTATTCCTGCACAAACATCATGACCAAGAAGCAAGTTGGGGAGGAAAGGGTTTATTGAGCTTACACTTCTGCATTGCAGTTCATCACTAAAGGAAGTCAGGACTGGAACTCAAGCAGGTCAGGAAGCAGGAGCTGATGCAGAGGCCATGGAGGGATGTTTCTTACTGGCTTGCTTCCCCTGGCTTGCTCAGCCTGCTCTCTTATAGAACCCAAGACTACCAGTTATCTAGCATGCATAGGGCCCTGTGTTTTACTCTGAGTACTGAAGGGAAGTATAAAAGAAAAAAAGAGAGAGGAGCAGGAAGGGGGAGGGAGAGAGTGATATTGCTGTCACAAAATTCATATCAACACAGAAGCTTGAGATGTAAACATGCTTGAGAAAAAGATCTTTGTAGATGTTAACTAAAATGAGATGATACTGGGCTAGTGTTGGGCTTAAATTCAATAGTTAATGTGCTGAGAAAAGTCATAAGAAGACATTCAGAGAAGGATTCACTATGACTACAGAGGCACAATTTACCTGTGGAAACTACATCCTCAAAACAAGCAAACAAAATGCCAATAATTGTGGCACCAGCTACAGAGATCTGAAGGAAAAGGAACATATTCTTCCTCAAAGCTCCTGGAAGGAACCGACTGATGACATTCTGATTTCAGTGTCTTAGGCTCATGTTCTGTGAGAAAATCAATCACTGTTATTTAAAGTCCTCTTTGGGGTTTCTTTGATTTGTCTAACCTTAGGATATAATACCCTGTATTGGTTAGTTTTTGTCAACTTGGCACAAGCTAAGGTCATCTGGGAAGAGGGAACCTCCAATCAGATTGGCCTGTAGACAAGTCTGTAATGTATTTTCTTAACTAATAGCTGATTTTGGAGAACCCATGTCACTGTGAATAATGCCACCATAATCCTGGGTTGTATTAATGAGCAAACTAATAACGAGATCAGAGAGGAAAAGTTCCCCAAACTAAAGGTATATAAATAAGAACACAAAACCCAAACAAAATATATAAGACCAGAAAGGAAACTCTCCAACAATATCCTAGTTAAAACACAGAACTAAGAAAAATACTAAAAACTGAAAGGGGGAGAAAAACCACAAGTCACATACAAAAGAAAACCTATCAGAATAACACATAAATTCTCAATGGAAACTATGAAAGCCAGAAGAACCTTGTACTGACTAATTTTGTGTGTTAACTTGACACAGGCTGGAGTTATCACAGAGAAAGGAGCTTCAGTTGGGGAAGTGCCTCCATGAGATCCAGCTGTGAGGCATTTTTTCAATTAGTGATCAAGGGGGAGGGCCCCTTGTGGGTGGTACCACCTTTGGGCTGGTATTCTTGGGTTCTATAAGAGAGCAGGCTGAGCAAGCCAATAAGAAACATCCCTCCATGGCCTCTGCATCAGCTCCTGCTTCCTGACCTGCTTGAGTTCCAGTCCTGACTTCCTTTAGTGATGAACTGCAACGTGGAAGTGTAAGCTCAATAAACCCTTTCTTCCCCAACTTGCTTCTTGGTCATGATGTTTGTGCAGGAATAGAAACCCTGACTAAGACAAACCTGGAACAATACACTCTGAGTTCTGGCAACTTAGATTACTGTATTCAGCAAAATTATCTGCCATGATAAGAAAGAAAAAGTTTCCATGATTCAAAGAGCCTTTATAAAGTTTATATACAACAAAGCAATCTAACAAAAAAGTGATGCTAATCAGAATCCTGAAAGCAATATTTTGACCTGAAGAGAAGAAAAATATAGACCAGAAACTATAGTAATAAAAATCAAAACAAATTAATGAAATATAAAAGATAACTAACACAAACAGGGACAAAATAACTATAATCAATACATGCACACACATTTCAGTAATAACTCTAAGTATTAGTGTCCTCAATTCTCCCATCAAAAGACACAGGCTAGCTGAATGTATTAAGAAAAATATCTATCTTTTTGTTATGTACAAGAAATCTCTGGGCATAAACATAAGTGTATGAAAGACAACTTGATATCTTCTTTAATAAAACACTAGCGGTAGCTTCCGTACTAGAATGTATGCCCTCCCTAGCCACAGGTTTTGACTTACAGTTCTAAATATGAGTTCCCTTCTATAGAGTGAGCCTAAATCCAATGAGAAAGCAGTTGTTTGCCCCCACAACAGCTATGCCAATATTACATCATTGGGCACATCTTGGCTGGCATAGTATGTTGATGATAATAACATGCTGTATCAATAGTTGGGTGGGACTGTAGGTGACACTTTCCAACAGCAGCCTATATAGGACCTTCTAGCACTTATTCTGGCAATACTAAGTGATGAAATTCTTTCATCAGAAAAGATGATGAATAGAAGATGAATCTATTCATTCAGTGTCACCTTTTTTTTTTTTTTTTTTGTTTGTTTGTTTGTATTTGGTTTTTTCGAGACAGGGTTTCTCTGTATAGCCCTGGCTGTCCTGGAACTCACTCTGTAGACCAGGCTGGCCACGAACTCAGAAATCTGCCTGCCTCTGCCTCCCAGAGTGCTGGGATTACAGGTGTGTGCCGCCACCGCCCGACTCAGTTCTACCTCTATGGTTCCATATACTGCACATAAAGTGTGTAGTGCCTTCTGCATTTAGTTCCAACATGCAACCAACAGCAATGGCAATATCCTATATTGTGTGAGAGGACCTTATGGACCTCTTGAGACTCATGGACCTTATGGCCAACAGTTCAGAGGGAGGCAATGCATCTCTGCCACTAGGATTTTCATGCAATAACCATACAGTTCTGGGAATGCTGTTGTCTACCTGTGCAAAAACACATTCGTTTAAACTCTTTAATCGTGTTAATATTTGCAGATATAGGATTTTGCAGGATTTTCCTATCTATATTGGGGTTTCATCTGCACCTTACTCAACCATAACCCCACCCCAAATTACACAGCTGCTCTTGCCTGTGCACCTTGGGTCAACTGATTCCCAATTCTCACTCTTTCAGATGATGATTTTTCTAAATCTGTAAAACATCCATTGGTTAGCATTAGATGATGAAACCTTTTTACAAAGGTCTCTGAAGACCTACCCCAATGGTTCCAAAAGCAAGTGACAAATGGTTTTAGGATTATCAGCTAAGGGAATGCTGCAGAAGAATCAGTAGCAAGATCCAATACGGGATTAAAAGATTCTGTCACTTTCAGCAATTATCTCCTTAAAAGACAAATGTTGGGTCCAACTCTGTTAATGAGGTCTACTACCCCTTATCCATACTACCCTCCACATCCTCCAGAGCTGCAGTGGAAGGGACACTATGCCTCTCTCCACTCACAAATAGTCTCCATGGGATCAGTGCATATAGCTCTGCTTGGTTGAAACCCAAGGAGGAGCTATGCCTACTTCTGGAAGCTTGTTCTGTCTAGTTCCAAGCCAGCACCATTGGCCCTTGTTTTTTTTATTGAGGTTGGGAGGGCAGTCTCTATTCACAGTACACCTCATTGCAGAGGAGAAATATATTACTATATACTCTGGGGAGAAAATATTTAACTATGGGTCAAGTTTAATATTTTTGCTAGGGTTAATGTCATATCCATCTTCTGTGAACTGCAGCTGAGGCTTTAAAGACTTGTAGATGCTTGCTCAGAAGCATTTGTCTTTCTGTTATTTATTTTTTCCTAAGAAGTACAGCTTCATAAAAATTCTGCCACATTTGCCTTCAAGTGATCTGGACCTACTTTGTCCTCTCTTCTTCTCTTGATGGCCTTAGCATTTTATGAATCATATTTACACAAGGGACTAAATCCTTTAGATCTGATAGATCCTTTTCTACCACATGAAGATGATGACCCCACCAAGGAGCTTAGCAAAGCCACTAAAGTCTGATACTAGTCTCATAGTCCTTGCTGAATCAAATCCTGGGAATAGAGTTCTATCAGGACTAGTGAACTTGGTATCAAACATCACCTCTCATACCCAGTTCCCTCACTAGTGACTCCTTCCTCTATTGTCTTCCAGTCCCTGGTGTTCTTAGTGTATCAGTTGTGATCACCAAGAGTCCCTAGTGACTCATAAGAGTCTGTTCATCATGGATTGATTCCCCTTGTTATACAGGTTATACAATTTTTGTCTCAATGACACATACACACACACACACACACACAATGAATGTATTCATTTTCTATATTTCTACAGCATTCAGACTAGGTTGTGGGAGACTCTCTCATTGCTTACTTAATGACTCCTCCCAAAGAAGCCAATCCAAATGATGATTATTTCTTGATTTTTATAGTTTCTTGCTGTGGGACATTATTATGAGACTCTGCATGTTGAATCATGAATTTTCTTTTCATGTCTATGAAATGTCAGACTTGAGAGGTATCTTTTATCATTTCCACCCCCACATTTTCTTTCTCCTCATTATCCAAGTCTTCCCCTGAGTTTCAAGTTTTTGTATCCCAGGAGGGGCTCATTAGCATAGCTCTAGCTTATATTCTCTTTCCCTTACTTCCTGCTAGCTGTTAGAAATGGCAAGATCTTCTGCCCTCTGCATCTTGCTAATTCATAAGCTATTCCGAAGAAAGCATCTCTGTGTCTCTCACTCAGGCAAGATCTTTCTGGGTGGAGCCTGAGTTGCATGTGTATTACCTACCTGCTAGGTCACACAACTGATACCAAAGTTCTTAAAATCCTGTTGCATACATGCTAATTCCAAGGGCTGCAATACCTTCCCCAGTCCATTCGCCATTTTGGAGAGTGTGCTGTACTCATGTGGTTGACCCCATTCATTAAGGAACTATGCTATTCTATACCACATAGAAGAAAATGGCCACCCTGAGATTACTGCCACAGACACTTGACCTCCATACAATATAGCACCAATTCCATGTGTTATCACCATGGAAGGAACAATGCAACAGTTTCTATGGCAAGAAAGCTGTCAAATCTGCTCCACCTGGGGAAGGGTGGCCACATCAGAATCACCCTGTGAGTGTTCTACCCTCCCTCAATGTTTTAGCTTCTATTGTACATCTCATACTAGGGAGAATGCAAATTGTTCCTCTTGACTGCATCTTTAGTTCTGTCAGGTCCTTAGTGAGGAACCAAATGTCATGTGACTTTTCCTGGTGAGATGTGAACAATGTGTATTCACTCCAGATAGGGCATCAGTGACAGACCAAAGAAGCGATTGTACCCAAGTTTAGTTTTAGGGACAATTTAGTTTAACTTACAGGACCATGGGCAATATAGGAGCAGAACACAACAAAAGAATAACTTCCCCTTCCTTAAATCTCCCCACCAATTGTTATGACTTAAGTATCCTCTGGGATGGGAGGGGCCTCATGAACCTTTTTATGGGCTGCCCAGGTACTGGGATTCCTCTTCAATCCCTCACATTTCTTTATGTGAGTCCTTTATCCTTCCATATGGGGAGGTCAGTTGCCTGGGACTTATGAGGTTCTCATTTAAATAATTGCAGCTGCTTTGATTTGAAGACACCAACACCATGTCATGCTCAAAGGACAGAGTTACACAATTAGCTATTGATAAATGGGGTAGGACTATAGCACAACACAGGGTATCTTGGAACAGGAAGGCCGTTCATAAGGAAGAGTAATTATTATCTCTGGGTTTCTTAAAGTTAAGAGGCCAAGAAATAGCGGAGAAATGGGAATCAATAGGCCACAAAGGTGACCATCTCTGTGGCACTGAAGTCAAGGTATCAGCACTATACCACATCAGGAAGGTGAAACATGGGCTGAAGGTGTGGCTCAGTAATATATCATTTGCTTTGCATACGTGAGAGCTGGATTTGATGAAAATTAACCAAACAAAACTAATGCGGACAAATCTTTGTTGGTGTTGTCTGCAGCTGCTAACTCATCTATCTTCTTTCTTCTTACATCATCTTCTCATGCCCTTGTATTTAAATTTAGAGCATCTGATTTTCTTTCTTTTATCATGAGCTATTGTGCTGATTCATGGCAAACATTGGATAAGCTTAAAAATATGTCAATCAAATTTATTCAAAGCATCTGCTTTGTGTTAGGTTCTTTGGAAAATATCAATATAAAGTAAATAAATTCCATCATCCCAATAGAGTCAGCATATTTATTTAAAGTGCTGTGGTAGTTTGAATGAAAATGTCCCCCATAGTCTTAGGCATTTGAACACTTGGTCCCCAGTTGGTGGTGCTGTTTAGAAAAGTTGGAGGTCCGGCCTTACTGGAAGAAGAATGTAACTCTGTTGTGGCTTTGTGGGCCAAAGACTTGAACCACTTCCAGTTCACTCGCTCTGCTTCCTGTCTGTAGTGAAGGAAACTCACTGTCTGCAGGCATACTGCTTACTGCCTTGTCTACCTCCCATGATGGACCTTGAACCATAAGCCAAAATAAACTCTCTCTTTCCTTAAGTTGTCTTGGTCATGGTATTATATCACAGCAGCTGAGAAGTAGCTAAGACAAATACATAAGATAAACCACAACCCAACTCAAACATCACAATAAATGAATGTTGGAATATATTCTGTAAACAGTGAACTGGGTTTCCAGTTCTTCCTTTAGAAATTTGCCATAGTAGATGTCACCTTGGTTAAGCTTGTAAAGGTATAAGCTAACCATACATTACTTAACTGTAGACTGAAGTCCAGATGTGAAGGGACTGATTGAATGACAAGAACATTTAATTTTATTTATTATTATTGTGTGGTGTGTGAATACGGGATGTGTTTGTGAATGCACACATCCCATGGCTCATGTGTAGAGATTACAGCTCTTGGAGGTCAGTTCTCTTCATCCGTATGTTGGTCCCTAGGGTTTGAATTCATGTAGTCAGGCTTACATTGCAAATGCTTTTACCAACAAACTATCTCATGGCCTCGGGTATGAACATTTGAAAGGCTTTGTACATATAAATTGCCAAATTGCTTTCCAATAAGCAGTGCCAGTCCAGTCTCCCACAGTGTTGACAGGTCCTGTCCTCTGGATTCTTCTTCCTATTGGAAAATCTTTAATAATGTAAATAAAAACATTCTTTGTTCTTTCAATTTGGGCTGAATTACCTTTTCTTTGGCTGATTTTGGCAAGTTGTAGTGTTGGAAATGGAGGTGAGAGACTCATGGACACAGGAAATTCATCAGGCCTACATCTGATACTGGCCACCACTCACTGCCATTGGCAGCGGCATGTGATTCTGGGCTGCAGATTTGAGGGAGTGCAAGAGATGGAAGGCTGGACTAGATGCTGCAGTAATGAAGCTTTCCTGAGTCAAAACTCATACTGGGGCGATCCTGTTCGATGTAGGAGCCTGTGTATCATCCATGTCTCTCTGCCACTAATGCACATCCTAGCCCCATTTTGATGACAAATAGAGTATTTAGACAAGTGGATAAATAGATAAACATATGCCAGGGTAGATAAATGCTAAGTTTAAAGGATGTATGAACTCAGACAGACTCTATACCATGGAACAGAAAAGCCCAAAGGAAGGATTTAATGGGGCTACAGCAATACAGCATTGCTAGAGTAAAAGTATGCAAGGGACATTGAATGGGGAAAGTATCCTACATGTATTGCTTGTGTCTCAAAAGAAAGGGGCCACATTTATTGGGATCCTTGTATTGTGAGTGGGCTCTAAATAAGATAACAAATGTAATAAATATATATAGGCCTTTAGAAGGTTACATTGTTTCAGGGCTAATGAGATGGCCCAGTAAACAAAGGCACTTTCCACCAAGTCTGATGACCTGGATTTGATCCCTGACACCCACGTGGTGGAAGGAAATAACAGATTCTTGCAAGCTGTTCTCTGACTTCAACATGTATGCCATAGCATATGTGCCCACCCCCATAAGTGCAAATAAAACTGTAATTTTAAATGATCACATCACTTAAAGTACTCACCATAAGTCTGCTGAATGCATTGGCTACTATGAAAAGTATATCAAAAGACAAAGTCAGAAAGTGATAGTTATATATACAGCTGATAATTCCCCACCTCCCAAGGCTTAAATCACAGGGTCTCCATGTACTCTACCAGGACTCATCATGGGACATTGACCAAAGCAATCAGAATGGTGAAGCCAGTCAGTCTAGTGCTACTTCCTTACCACATTTAAATGCCTTTAGGGCAAATCTGGAAAACCATAGAATGGTACATAGCTAACATATCAAACATACCATAGTCACATAGTCAGCAACAGAACACAGGAGTTCAATGGTGGGACAGATATACCCATTGAAACAAACCAGAATTATACGTATACACTAAGGGTACACTTAATACTTTTTCTGAGGTAATTTTTATATTACAAAATATTATTAGAGCCAGCATGGTGGCCAATGTTTATGACCCTAGCGTTTGAGACACTGAGGAGAAAGGCTGTAGAGCTCTGCTGCTAGCCTGGGCTACATAGCAAGCTGTAATCTCTATAAAAGAAGGGGGGGGGGAGTTATGCTCAAGTACAGTACTGCTTTTTTTAAAAAAAATGGTTTATTTTTAAATATACAGTCACAAGAAGTTGTAATAAACAAATGCATACACAGCCTTCATTGTTAAGTCCTCTTATGGCTGCAAAGATGGCGCAGTAGTTTAGAATGTATACTCCTCTTGAAGTGGACCAGAGTTCAATTCCCAGGACACACATCAAGTGGCTCACAAACCCCTGTAACTTCAGTTCTAGGGGATCTAACACCTTCTTCTCACACATGAACACAAACATATACACATATCTTTAAAAATGAAAAGTTTTGGCAGGGCGGTGGTGGCACACTACAGAGTGAGTTCCAGGACAGCCAGGGCTACACAGAGAAACCCTGTCTCAGAAAAAAAAAAGAAAAGAAAATTTTTAGAAGTTAATGTTTTCCAGACTCATGAGACAATGCCAAACCCAGACTACTGAGACTCATGTGCTCCACGGAGCTTACTCAGTCTCGGCCCATCTTATAACACTTGCTGTGCATGCGGTTCTGTGTAATCTCATTTATAGTTGCTCCCATCACCACAAAGCTGCCTCCCACTGCCTGCAGTGAGCGCCATCCACAGCTCCTGGCCATCACTGACTTCATTTCAAAACGTTACACGGAGTAACTACATCTCTCATTGAGATGATAGTGCACCCTACAAAAGCGACTTAAGGAAGAGAAGGTCTAGTTTGACTCACAGTAAAAGGGTGCCTTCCATCATGGTGGGGGATTCATAAGTGAAGGAGGTCGAGGTCATATTGGATCCATAGGCAGAAAAGCAGAGTAAGGTGAGTGACAGAGCTCAGACCACTTTCCGTTTTTTACTCATGGGACTGTGGACTGGTGCTGCCTGTGGTTAGGGTGGATCCCCCATCACAATTGTTCCAATCTAGAGATTCCCTCCTAAGCATGCCCAGAGGCTTGTGTCCTAGGTGATTCTAGATCTTCAGATTAACAATCACTCTCAACCATCACATGACATAAACGGAATGTACGCTAGCTAACCCCAGGGAGGAGCTTTTGCTATTCACACTAATTACCTTGATGGATCCCAGTCTTGTGTATTGACGCTCCATCTGGTTTACTGCTGTGCAGTGTTCTGTGGCGGGCCTGGTGACATCTTAACTGCTTGCTCACTTACTGAAGAGTGGTTTGCTGTCCCTGGTTCAACACGAAGCTGCCATGAGCCTTGACTATAAATATACATAGCAGAGCTCTGTCTTCAGAGCATGGCATGACCATCAGCACCTTGAATCAGAGCAACTCCGTGCTCACCCTCACGGGACCAGGACTATTAATATTTCCTCTTAGAAGGATGAGTGACGTGGAGGTCACCACTCTTGCTGAGATCCAGCCGCCGCCGCCGCCGCCTCCTACCAACCCGACAGGTTCTGGCAGTCTGGGGTATGTGCTGGAGTATACTGGAGGCAGAAGGCTGGCTGGGGGTGGAACTGTGGTGATGTAGCTTCCATGAGTCAGTATCACGCTGGGTGGGGCGTTCAGTGATGCAGGTGTCTGAGAGTCATCTGTGCAACTCATTGGTTACCAAGCTGGACTTGGATGGAAGCCGTTCTCTGATCTTTCAGTGCCTATCTAGGGCTAATAGATGTTTCTTTACCTCTTCCACACAACAACACTTAGGTATAGGTTTGCAAAAAATGTGTTTTATTTCTTGGGAGTGACTGTCAGAGAGCAGTTATTGATTTATTCTGTTAAGTGCATGCTTTTTTTTTCATTTTTATTTTTATTTATTTATATTTTTTATTTACATTGCAAATGATTTCCCCTTTTCTGGGTCCCCACTCCCCGCAAGTCCCATAAGCCCTCTTCCGTCCCCCTATTCTTCCATCTACCCCTTCCCACTTCCCTGTTCTGGAATTTCCCTATACTCTTGCACTGAGTCTTTCCAGAACTTTGAAAAGCCAACAAATACCTTTCTTGAGTGGCTGCCTTGTTTTACACTGTCGGGTAGGAAAGGTAAGCGTTTCCTCGCCACCATCTATAGTTCATCACTGGGATGAGTCCCTAGAAAAAAGATGCATCGGTAAAAGGAAGACAGTTCAAGCTTATCCATTTGCATGTTTCATTCAAGATACTGAAGCATACGAGAAAACGTCAAAGAGGTGGTTTTGAGTTCGTATTTAGAGATGTTATCTAAGGACCGGGGAGATGTTTCAGTTGTTAAGCATTCTTGCTGCTCCCAAAGAGGGCCAGAGCTCGGCTTCCAGAAACCACATTGGAGGGCTCATAAGCGTCTATAGCCCCAGCTCCTGAGGATTGAGCACTGTCTTCTGTCCTACGATATTTGCTTGAGACAGGGTTTCACTGTTTGAGGCATCCTGGCCTCAAACGCTCATTGCTTTACAGACACCTACCTTCCCGGGTGTCTTTTACAATCAGAACTTTCCCTTACAAATGTAAATTGTTTTCAAAAGACTAATTTCTGGGGTTAGAGAGATGACTCAGCAGTTAAGAGCACTGATTGCTCTTCCGGAGGTCCTGAGTTCAAATCCCAGCAACCACATGGTGGCTCACAACCATCCGTGATGAGATCTGACACCCTCTTCTGGTATGTCTGAAGACAGCTACAGTGTATTTACATATAATAAATAAATCTTTATTTAAAAAAAAAAAGACTAATTTCTGCTCTGCCTTTCAGACTTCTTCCTTGTCTATAGTTTCCCAGAATTTCAGATAATTATCTCAAAATAATCTGTATGCCAAAGAGGCATATTCTGATCTCCTATGGTCAGGTTTTGAGGTGGTATGTTCTGGTGTCTCATGCCAGCAAGACAGGAAAACGTAGTTTCACCACATCCTCCCAGCATTTTGTGCATTCATTGTCTTTTTATTGTAGCCATTTTGAGAGGTGGGTGTTTTACTTTGCATCTTCATGATGGCTTATGATGATGAATGTCTTTTTGTATGCTTGTCTATGCTTCCAAATGAGATGTCTACATCCCAACGGGATTTTGTTTTCAACTGTTGAGTTGTGAAGTATCTTAGGGTTTCACTGCTGTGAAGAGACACCATGACCATGGCAACTCTTATAAAGGACAACATTTAATTGGGGCTGGCTTACAGGTTCTGAGGGTCAGTCCATTATCATCACGGCAGGAAGCATGGCAGCATCCAGGCAGGCATGCACTGGAGGAGCTGAGAGTTCTACCTCTTGTTCTGAAGGCAGCTAGGACAAGGGTCTTAAAGCTCATGCTTACAGTGACACACTTCCTCCAACAAGGCCACACCTCCTAGTAGGGCTTTTTTTTTTTAAATAAAGATTTATTTATTTATTATATGTAAGAGTACTGCAGCTGTCTTCAGACACTCCAGAAGAGGATATCAGATTTCATTATGGATGGTTGTGAGCCACCATGTGGTTGCTAGAATTTGAACTTGGGACCTTTGGAAGAGCACTCAGTGCACCTAGTTCTTGTTCCTGTGGATTCCTTTCCATGTTTTTCTTTGAAATCAGTTTACAGTGCAGTTAGGTTCAAATCCTTCAACTCCAAGTTGCAAAGCTAAGCCCTGTCCAGTTGCAGAAGCATCTTCATCCCTGCTCCTGAAACATCCCTACCTAGAAACAGATAGAACAGAGAGTATATGAAGTGGCAGATAAATACCATTTAAAATGGATTGGAGGAGCTAAGTATGATGATTGCAGCATTTAATTCCAACGCTCAGGAGATGGAGTTCTAGGCCAGTCTGGTCTACATAGCGAGTTCCAGAATGGCCAGGTCTATATAATGAGACTCTGACCCAAGAAAATAAACAAGAAAGTAATTTGAGGGTGGGCAAGATGGCACAGGGGTAAAGGTGGGGTAAAGGGGCTTGTAATCAAGCCACTATGAATTCAATTCCTAGACCTTCTTAGAAGGGGAGAACTGACTCCTGCAAACACACACACACACACACACACACACACACACATTGTGGCATATGAGTATGTCCTCTCTCACACACACACGTCCATGTTAATAAATGAACGTAATAAAAATAAAGTGCTGTGAGAGCTATAGTTGAGGGTATAGTTGAGTTGTAAAGAGCTTATCTGGCCTAAGATCCCTGAGTTTGGTGACCAGCACCAAAGGAAAAAAATGTAATTTGAAAGAAATAGACACTGTTGCAAAATTATAAACACAAGGAAACCTGCGCCCTCTTTACTGGTTGCTTTAGTTTGCTTTCTCATTGCTGGAATAAAGCATTCTGATTGGAAGACAGCAGAGGGCAGACATAGTGGTGAACACCTTTGGACCTAGCACTTGGGAGGCAGAGGCTGAAGGATCTCTGTGAGTTCAAGGCCAGACTGGTCTACATAGTGAGTTTCAGGAAAGTCAGGGTTTCAACTCTTCTTGTCCCCCCAAAGAGCAAACATCAAAAAGGAAAGGACTTATTTCAGTCCCTGGGTTACAGGCCATCATAGAGGGAAGCCAGAACTAGGCCTGGGAGCAGAAACTGAAGCAAAGTAGAGACCATGGAAGAATGGTGCTTACTGCCTTGTGCCTCTGGCTTGCTTAGCTCCTGTTCATGTACTGCCTAGGCCACCAGCCTAGGGATGGTACCACCCTCCTATAGCAATTAGCGATTAAGAAAATGTCCCACAAATATACCCTCAGGCCAATCTGTGGAGGCAGTTTATCAATTGCAGGTCCATCTTTCAGGTATGCCTGGTTGACAACTAAAGCTATTCATGACACTTTAGTAAAAGAAGTTCTGGATTTTGAGATTTTTATCCCTTGGAAGAAGCAAAGTGATTCATAGTTAGACACCTTACAAAACAGATAAGGAAAGTAATTAAAGATCTCCTCTATGATCAACCAAAATAGATGAGTTTGCAAGCCCAGATGCAAATGACAAACACTTTTGCCAGCTCATTAATATTAATATTTATTAATAGCTCAAGCCATGTCCACACATAGGTTTAGCCCTACAATAAATAGAAACATTCTAATTAAAAGCAGCTGGTATTTAAAATACAAAGTGATTTAAAATACACCCAGTTAGATTATAAACTAGAATGCTAGGTCCACGTGAACTTTACACATAGTAACTTAAGACTCGAGGGAAATGTTATAGCTCTGGTCTGCTTTCCGTTGCTGAGGTTAACATCTGAGGAGATGAAAGAGGGAAAGTTTTGTTCTGGCTTACACTTTCAGAGATTTCTATCTACGTCATGCAGACCCTGCCATGAGAGCTTCTTTTGAGGCCAAACATGTGTGGAGTGAAGCTGTTGAGCTCATAGTGGCTTGTGAGTGGGTGGCGACTAGAAAATGGGGAAGCACAAAGAACCAGATCTGCCCAAGGGTATACCCCCAGCTACCACTTCCTCCAAGCAGGCCCCAGCTCCTAGGGGTTTCACATCCCAATTATACCATCAAGTTACATCAACAACAGATCCACTCATGGATGATGTTTGACTTCTTGTGATTCAGTCATTTCTCAAAAGCCCACTGATGGCCATACAAATATAAAAAGCCTTCGGCATACAGTCTTTGTGTGATATTGTAATCCAAATTATTTCAGTTACATCTGTGGGTTGTGGAAACTAGGTGGGGACTTGTAAATGTCAGTATCTAAACTCCTTGAATCCTCTGCATTGTTAGAGGTATGGTTACTCTATTTTTTTTGAACAATTAATTTATTTTATGTATGTGAGAATATGCTCTGGCTGTCTTCAAACGCACCAGAAGAGGGCATCAGATCTCATTACAAATGGTTGTGAGCCACCATGTGGTTGCTGGGAATTGAACTCAGGACCTCTGGAAGAGCAGTCAGTGCTCTTAACCTGTGAGCCATCTCTCCAGCCCTGGTTATTCTATTTTCAATACCATTTTAAAAACTCTTTTCTAAGGGTCTAACTCTAAGGCTTTGTTTTACCTAATGAAGTTCAGAGAATGAGATACCTTGGGGGTTTTAGTTACTATTTATAGAATGGTTATGTTTGAAACATTGCCCTAAGTATTCTGTGTTGACTCATTGAATCTTCCAACTCTGATAAGAGAGATTCCCAGAGCATGGAGGTGCCAAGTTCCTTGTAAGTTATGTATTTGCGCACATCTTCCCTTCAGGACTACGTCACTGTTGTCAGCCCCTTTTACACATAGTATCGGAGGAGTGAAGGGCCGAGTCACTGGCCCAGCATAGCTCAGTCTGGGAACTGATGGAGCAGGGATGCTGTGGTACCCCATTGCCTCTGTACACTGACCACACCCTTTCCAACAGCTGAGGGAACTGAGATGTGGGAAGGCTGTATAAACTCACCACACTCACCCAGCAAACAGTTAAGGAAGACCTGCATTCAAATTTGCAAAAAAATCCAAATTTATTTTTTTGATTACTATTATTGTGGCCAGTGCCACACACACACACACACACACACACACACACACACACAAATACAACAGGAAACTTACTATCTTAACTCTTCTTACAGGTTCAATTCAGTAGTGTTAAACACATCCACATTGTTGGGAAACAGTTCTCTTGATTTTTCTCAAATCTGACATGCTACACGTATCTAAAACAACTTCCCTTTCCAGCTCCCTTCAATCCATACAAATTATGTTCTGTTCTCCATTTCTATTTCCAAGATGGACAACTCTAGATACTCCATGCAAGGGGGAATCACACAGCATTTGGCTTCTTATGGCTTATTTCATTTACCATGATATTCTTGAGTTTGGTTCATGTTGTATGTAGCCTGAATCATCTTCCTTTTAAAACTGAACAATATTCAATTATATATGTACATAAATCCAAGTGTCTTTGACCCAAACTCACACTATTGACTTTCACAGTTTTCTGTCTTCTATCACGTCTTCCAGAACCTTCTCTCACATGGTACCATTCATATCTACCACAGATACCAAATATCATCAATCATATTAGTGTTAGTAAGGGTTTTCACACATTGTCCCTCCGGCACATACAAAGTTTGCTCTAACACATGTGGCCTTATATATGCGTAACATCTCCCTGGAAATATGATATTACTTTATATATACAACAAAGAAGATCCAAGGTATATATTAAGTGAAAAATTGAATTTTGTGGCAACTTTAATTGACTAGGGGTGGCTCTCCAGAGCATGGGAGCATGAGGTTGGGTCTAGGTTCAGAAGCAAGAGATGTGCTGAGCGGAAGCTCGGGAGGAGGAATGTGACATGAGGTGATGAACTGCCTAATCCTGGTCTAGATGATTCCTCTTGCCCTACACAAGGGAAGTTTAAGCATGAATGGAGAGAGTGGGGAGTGGGAGGCAGATGTAATATTGTCCGTGCCATGACTGGCCGACCTGACATCCTAGCAGTGAGGACCCTACTCTGAGTCACAGCAAAAACATGCCTGCCTGAACATTTTGTGATTTCTTCCTAGGAACAATTATGTTGTGGGCTGTGGCCAAGCCTTCAGTGGCTTTTCCCTTTTGCCTATGAGTTTATCTCAGGCAGGAGAAGAAAAAGGATGTAGCCATTTCCCTCTCTGTCCTATGCCCACAAACAATGAAAAGAACCCAAACCAGCATTTCTCTTTAATTTGGAGAGAGGAGACTCCCATCCACATCACTGGGGACCAGGAAGGAGGACCATCCTGACACAGCCAAAGGCTCCAGAAGATATTTGACTGAAGACAGACATTGTGTCACCAGCCTGCAACCCAAGTGCTTGGACAGTCAAGGCAGAAGGGTCACAAGTTAGAAGCCATCCTGTACTACCTGGGGAATAACAGGCTCTCCTGGCCTACAGAGCAAGAACTTGTCTCCCGAAAACAAAAACCATCCAACCTAGAAAATACCATCTGGATGAAGCAGCTTTTAAATAGTGTGGCCCTCAGCACTTCTCTAAGCAAGCTAAATTCCTAACTGCATTCTAAATACTTATCTTTATTGCCACAGATAAGTATAGATCTCATCTCTCAATCATCAAAGACTCTTTTCTTTTCTGCCAATATGAACCATTATAGAAAACCACAACTGGTCAGAACTTAGAGAACAAAAACAAAAACAAAACAAAAACCAGTAGATACTAAAGAAACATTTTTAACCCCAGAAGGCAGCCCTCTGATAAGACTGCAGGTTCTGGTGTTGCTAGCCCCCCACAGGGAAAGGTGGCCTCTCCTGCTTCTGAAGAAGGAAGCACTCTGTGTCCATCAGCAGCTAGCCAAGGAAAAAAATCAGGTTCAAAAGGAGATTTCTAAAGAGCTTTATTCTGACAACTCTGTTATCTTACTGGGGACAAAGGGCTGAGCCAGATGAGAGCGTGACTACGTTGGTCTCCACTCCTTCCATGGTCATTTGGTGACTCACACATTTATTTATCCAGTCGGTGTGTGCCATGCAACTCCCGGGCCATTGCCCACCATCCAGAGTAAAGGAAAATAATCAAGCAGGGCCAGGAAGTGGTGGCACACGCCTTTAATGTCAGCATGCAGGAGGCAGAGGCAAGCTGAATCTCTGAGTTGGAGGCCAGCCTGGTCTGAGAGTGAGTTCCAGGACAGCCAAGGATACACAGAGAAGCCCTGTTTTGGAAAAAATGAAAAACAAAAAACAAAAAAACAACAACAACAAAAACAAAAACAAATAAGCAAAACAGAAAATACTGAGCAGGGAAAATAAAATACAGAGCGGGTCACAATGAGATATACACCTGTGTAAATTTATGTTTTCTGGTAGCCACATTTTTTTTGAAAGAAAAAATTTGGGAGCCGGGCAGTGGTGGCACACGCCTGTAATCCCAGCACTTGGGAGGCAGAGGAAGGCAGATTTCTGAGTTAGAGGCCAGCCTGGTCTACAGAGTGAGTTCCAGGAAAGCCAGGACTACACAGAGAAATCCTGTTTCGAAGAACCAAAAAAATGGGGCTGGAGCGATGGCTCAGTGGTTAAGAGCACTGACTGCTCTTCTGGAGGTTTTGAGTTCAAATCCCAGCAACCACATGGTAGCTCACAACCATCTATCATGAGACCTGATGCCCTTGATGCCCTCTTCTGGTGTGTCTGAAGACAGCTACAGTGTCCTTACATATAATAATAAATAAATAAATCTTTTTAAAAAAAAGAAAAAAGAAAAAAATAAGTCCAATGGGTATACTTTATTTAAACCAATGTATATAAGAGGTCTTCAATGTATAAAATTATCAATGCAGCAATCTATCTTATTTTTTTGATATTAAATCTTCGTTATTTGCTGGGTGCTTTGCTCCTGTGGGTCACCTTAACTTGGACAAGATGTTTTGTGTGCTCAGGAGCCGCTTGGGGCTCATAGCTAGTCTCTGAAACAGCTAAGCCCTAGGGGAAAAAATTGTGTCAAATTAACCCTGGATAAAAGAAACCATATTTCATAATGTATGTGTATTTAAAGACAGGTTTCATATACATAATTTTAATTAATTGTAGAGTATTCATATATGATATATATGTATATATATATATACATATATATTCATATATGGCAGTGAGGATCAATAAACAGACATATTGGCAGCATCCCAGATGGGTCTCTCAGGTTTTGAATGAAAAAGTATATAGAATGTATATCGTCTTATTCTGCCCATAAAAATTTCAAACGGTGAAAACTTAAGGAAGATGTTCTTTAGAGACAAATGTATCCATCCATCATAAAATACCATAGATGTAGTGATTTATAAGTACTACCAATGGGAGAAGGCCATGATGCCCTGCTCCTAGCTGACGAGCTGTTGGCAGTCAATGGCTGCTGGAGAAGAAAGAACAGATTTTGTTCAGTTGCTTAGCCAATAATAAGTTGTCCATGGTTTAGCAAACAACTCCATGGTCATGCCCATGCAAGCAGCCCTAATTAAAGTCAGAGGGTTATAATAATAAAAAGAAGATGCAATTACAGAGGGATGTTGGGAAGAAGGGTTCCAGAGGGAGTGGGGGGTTGGATAAGAAAGGGAGAGAAAAAATTAAAATACATATATGCATTCTTTTTTTAAAAAAATAGTATTCACAATCTCAGAGACTGGGAAATCCAAGGTCAAATCCCTGACAGATCTGATGTCTGGGGAAGGCTGGCTCTCAGCCTTCAAAGATGTATCTTATAGCTGTAAAGCTGTGTCTTTACCCTGAAGAAGGGGACAAATCAGTCAAGCAGACTCTTTTTTTTTTTTATAAGGGTGGGGATTCCATCTCAGAGACAGAGAACTCACGGGCTAAAGATTCCACCTTACTTAACAGTAAGTTGCAGTGGGGACTGTGCTGAACGTGGATTCAAACCACGGGGGGTGTGAATGCTAAAACAGAGCAGGGAACAATGACTGGGGAGGAGAAATTGAGGACACACAGATGAGAGAAAGAAATGAAGGGTCCCCTGCGGGGCTTCTCCAGTGGAGGCAATATTTTATTGTACAAGATGGCAGTGTGAGTGTGGACATTTGACCGAGTACCCATCTGCACCCTTCTACAAATGTCTTTTGTTCTGATGCTGCAGATGGAATCCCAAGCCTACTACGTGTCAGGCAGGGAATCCACAGCTGAGCTACATCCTGAGGCTTAGGAAATCTTAAGTAAATATCCTGTACCAAAAAAATCCCAAAGAATGTAAAAAAAAAAAAAAACAACAAAAAACACCGTAATTGGTATTACTGTTACAAGTGCTCTTTTGGAATTGCTGACTATAAGCATTAGCATCATTTGTACACTTGACAATATCTAAAATCATTGGGAGGTTAGGGAGAGGACAGGCCTTGGGTGGGTGTACCTATCGGACTGGACCAGTGGGAAGAACACCTACTGTGGGTAACATCAGTCTCTTACTGGGCTCCTGAACTGTAAACATGAGAAAGAGAGCTAAGCTTCCTGATTGTGGAACAGCAGGCTGCTTCAAGCTCCCCTCCTTCAGTCTTGATTTTTTCCAACATGGCGAACTATATATATACCCTTGAACTCTGGGCCAGTTTATGCACTATAAGCCTGTCCTTCCTCCCTCAAGTTACCTCTTGCCAGCCTATGTTATCACAGCAACAAGGAAGGAGATTAAAATCCTTACAAAGCTCATCCAACCAAGAGCACCAGAAAGTACACTTAAGGAGATGAAGGGATTAGGGGGAGGGGCATCTTAAAGTAGATGATTTTATGGCTCCCAGAGTTCAAGAACTGCTATTGGACCTGCTGAGAAAGGCCCGGTGCCTTTGTTTTCCTTCTGAGAGTTTGGTTAAAGAACATAGAAAATCAGTAAGTGGCTAGGCAGTGGTGACGCATACCTGTAATCCCAGCACTCTGGGAGGCAGAGGCAGGCGGATTTCTGAGTTTGAGGCCAGCCTGGTCTACAGAGTGAGTCCAGGACAGCCGGGGCTACACAGAGAAACCCTGTCTTGAAAAAACCAAATCCAAAAAACAAAACAAACAAAAGAAAGAAAGAAAGAAAGAAAGAAAGAAAGAAAGAAAGAAAGAAAGAAAGAAAGAAAGAAAGAAAGAAAGAAAATCAGTATCATTTTCCTTCACCCCAAAGTCAGGCTAACCATTCACCCTCAAGCTCTTTTTATAAGAGTAGTGATTCCACCCCAAATACAGAGCATTCATGGGCCAGCCATTTTCTCAAAGCTCCACCTTCCAATATGGTTGCAGCGAGGCGTGTGTTTCAGCGTGAATTCAAGGCTGGTCTGTGCTCTGAGACGACAAGAGATCTCAAAGACGTCATTCAGCACCCTGTCATAAACGTGGACGTCTGACTGCTCAGCTCTTGCTGTTTAGGTCAGTACCCTGCCACGTGGAACACAAATCCCAACCCTGATAAAGTCTCAGGCAAGTCATTTATTTCCAACTCAGCCCTGAAGAGAGAGATGAAGGTTGATAAGCGAAGGCTGCACAGCAAGGCTTCCCTGCTCTGTAAGGTGATTACAGGGCGGTTATGGAGACTCACTCCCCAGTGATAATTCAGGAACCTGCCCTGGAGCCTGTTTCCTGGCCAGGAATCCCTTAGTTGAGACTAAAGGTTGTGATTGTCACAGTCTAATCTGACAACTGATGTCAGTGTCGTGAGATGTCAATCAGGTCGCATAGCTGAATCTTGCTCCAGACAGTCACAAGAGACGACAGGGAAGTGAAAGCATTGTGACTTGAGGAATGTAATTTTTTTTAACTGTGTGCATTGTGGTTATTAACGCCTGGTTTTGCATGTTCAAAGTTGTGTTTGAGTAAGCTCTAAGGGGCAAATTTGGCCTCTGTCTCTCCATTGCCTTCCTTCATATTATTTTTCACTGGGAGAAATAGCATGAATACTGGGTTTGCTGCTATGACAGAGAGAACCAATAATGCATTGGCTTTTGTAATAGGAAAACATATTTCTCTGACAGATGAAAATCCAAACTAGTGTGACAATAGGAGACACCTCAGGATAGTTTTAAGGCCTGTGGCTCTTATCTAGTTATTCTGCCTCCTCCCATAGGTGTGAGGTTTTCATCTTCTTATGACCCAACATTGCTGCTCATGGCCCTGTCAGCTCATCTGTATTTTGTCCTGCATAAAGAATTACTGGAACAAGAAGCGTTAGCGTCAAGATGCACCCATAACTCATGCCAGAACGTTATCATCGGGTCTATGCCGAGCCACAAGGAAGGGTTGGCCTAAAGCAGAGAGCAGAGTTCAGCTCCAGCAGAAGACACTGAGCAATATGACAAACGCTGTATCTACTCACTTGATTCATGCATGGCTGGGCTGTGCAGGAGATGCAGAGGACCTACGTGGAGCAGGAAGATGCTGGTCAAGTCAGCAGTGGCAGGAATCGGTCCTCTGACTTGGACAAGATAAAGCCATAAGTGAAAAAATTAGGGATGTCCAGTAAGAGTCTCTCTTCTCCTGGCTCCAGACTTTCCAGGCCTATCTTGAGATTCCTTGTATTCTGTTGAGTCCTGGGAAGCCTAGGAACTTTACTCACCATGTTGAGTTCAACCACGCCCTGCAGCAGCTCAAGCCCCACATGCCAAATAAAACCCAGAATCAGCTACTCTGCTGGGGTCTCTGTGTCCTGTCTCGTGCAGTCCTATTCCTTCTTCACTCTCACCAAATGGTGGCTCCAAGGTGCTCTTTCTAAAACACAGCTACATATTTCTGGTGAAGACTTGTACTTCCTGGGCCCTCTGTCTGGATTGGTCTGTCTAGACTGAGGCAATCTGTCTGCCTTTTCCTTCAAGACTCTACTCAAAGTAGTTTCCACCTCTTTCAAGAGCCAAATCCTGGCCCATCCAGACATACTAGTGCTACCCATAGCACTACATAGCATACAGCGTTTGTCATATTGCTCAGTATCTTCTGCTGGAGCTGAACTCTGCTCTCTGCTTTAGGCCAACCCTTCCTTGTGGCTCGGCATAGACCCGATGATAACGTTCTGGCATGAGTTATGGGTGCATCTTGATGCTAATGCTTCTTGTTCCAGTAATTCTTTATGCAGGACAAAATACAGATGAGTTGACAGGGCCATGAGCAGCAATGAAGAAACAGACCATCGAGCCTCATAGCACCACGATGCCTGCCTTAGGGTTTCTATTGCTGTGATCAAACACAGTGACAAAAAAACAACTGAGGGGAGCAAAGGGCTTACTTGAGCTTACAGTTCCATGTCACAGTTCATCCCTGAAAGAAGTCAAGGCAAGAACTCAAGGTAGATGTCTAGAGAGAGAAACATGCGGAGGCCAGGGTGCGTGCTGCTTACTGACTTGCTCCTCATGGCTTCTTCAGCCTGATTTCTTATACACTCCAGCACCTACCTGCTCATGTGACACCATCCACAAAGAGCCCTACCATATCAATCACCAATTAAGAAAATGCCTGAGCGGATTTGCCTATAGGCTAATCTGGCGGGAGCATTTTTCAGTTGAGGTTCTCTCCTCCCAATGACCCTAGCCTGTGTTGAGTAGACATAAAAACTAGACAATTCAACACCAAGGGTGCAGACAAGTTCCACGTCATTGAGTTCAGGTGATAAACCATATGGCCTGTATCCTAGTCATGTAGCCATGGGAGGAACTACTGTACTTCTAGACCTCGTTACATCACCATAATTTAAGCTCTTAATCAAGCCTGTGGTTTGGTTTGGTTTGGTTTTTGGTTTTTGGATTTGTTGTTTTTCAAGACAGGGTTTCTCTGTATAGCCCTTGAACTCAGAAATCTGCCTGCCTCTGCCTCCCAGAGTGCTGGGATTACAGGCGTGTGTCACCACTGCCCAGCGCCTGTGTTTTCTTTTACCTTTTTTTTTTTTTTTTTTTACTGTGTTGTGGATGGATTCCAGGACCTTGCACATAATAGGAAAAAGCAAGGGCTCTGCTTCTGAGCTACATCTCCAGCATAGACTCTTTTTTTTTTTAATTTTTTAATTTTTCATGCAGGAATTGCCCAATGTCAGAGACCCTGGAACTGGAGTTACAGACAGTTGTGAGCTGCCAGGTGGGTGCCGAGAGCCAAACCCAGGTCTTCCTTAAGAGCGGTCAGGGCTCTAACCACTAGGCAATCCTTCTGGCTACTTTAGCCATATTCTTTATTGTGATTAAACAAACATGACAGGTTTAATGACAAGTTTGCCACCTGAATGAATCATCCTTAGGTTTGAATCCATTGGCATCACTCACATTCATGAGGGTGTACAGCCATCACCCCCATCCATCCCAGAGTGTTTTTGGTTTTCCAAATGAAATTCTGCCCCTAAAGCAACAATTCCTAATTCCCCCTTCACTCAAACCTGGCAGCCACTGTTGTCACTTTGGGCCTGATATTCTAGATACCTCAGAGAGGTAGAGTCATGCAGGATGTGTCATCCTGGTTTGTCTTATTCTCTTAGCATAAAAAAGTCTTCAGGGTTCATCTGTATGTCAGAATTCCTTTGTGTGTATGTGTGAGTGCGTATGTGTGAGTGTGCATGTGGTGGCCAGAGGTTAAACCTTGGATGTCATTCCTGGGGAGCCAGCCACCTTGTTATTTATATATTTTTGTTCATAATTAAAACTTTGAAAATATTGACAACAAATTAGGAGGTCATTGTTACACCAAACAAATTAAGGTGGGGGGATTCTTTTGTTTTCTGAGTTCCTCTTTGCTCCATGTGTCTGCTGCCTGTGTGTTTTTTCACCCCCAATAAATGTCTTTGTTCATAGTATAACCTAGTGTCATTAGAACTCATTTTACCGCTTTGTCCCTTCAGTAGAATAACACACATCAGTGTCTCCATATTCAGTAAGTTATGTAGGTGTTGCCTTCAGCAATAAGTATTGAGTAGCGTTTGGTTTCCCCCTAGGTGCACGGCCTATCTTGTCTCAGGTTCTTGGCCACCTGGGCAGTGTCTGGGATGAGTTCCATCTCCTGGAGTTGGCCTTCAGTCTCATCAGGTAGTGGCTGGTTACTCCCAGACCAGTCTTGTGCCAATATTGTACCAGCCTATCTTGAAGGCAGGTCACCATTGTAGATTCAAGGTTCTGTAGCTGGGTTGGTGTTTAACTTTCTGCTCTGGTAGTGTGCAGAGTACATTTCAGTACCAGGAACACTCGTTGATAGGGTGAAGGCTCTAGAGAGGTGCCATATCAACTTCTCTGTATTCAGGAAGTTATATAGGTGTTGCCTTCAGCAATAAGGCCTTAACCATCAGTTTGTTCAGAGCAACCAATAGCCTTGGCAATAGCGTAGGTTGTTGGGGGATTTCTATGGATTGCTGACTCTTGATTAGATATAATCTATTCTTGAAGTGGAGATTTCATTTGATAAGGAGAGATGTAGAGTTGTTGGGGCCTATTGTTTGGTAATCCCATTTAGATTCTCTTACATATTTATTTTAGGAAGCTTCTACTGTATTAGTTTTTCATGTGATACCTGAAATTCCCCTGGTTTTACATGTCCCTTTCCATATCCCATCCTTTACCCCCCTCAGTCTTCTCCTAGTTTAATCTTTCCATTCCAGTTGACCCCCCATTCGTTCATAACCATCTCTTCTATTTCTGCTTCCTTAGAAAATCCTTCCCTTCATCCAAATCTCTTGCTATGTACTTGACCTCTGTAGTAGCTATATAGATTGTCGCTTGCTTATCAAAAGCCTAACAGCTCTCATCCACATAAACAAATACATACTATATTTGCCTTTTGGGTTTGGGTCACCTCACTCAGGATGACTTTTTCTAGCTCTATCCATTTACCTGTGAATTTCATGATTTCGTTTTTTTTTAAAAAACAACTGAGTAAATTGTGCCACATTTTCTTTAGTCTAATGTTGAGGGGCATCTAGGTTGTTTCCAATATTATGACCAACGCATCGGTGAACATGGTTAGGCAAGTGTCTTTTGTAGTTGGATAATGCATCCTTTGCGTATATGCCCAAGTATAATATAGCTGAATCTTGAGGACTATCTATTTTTAGCTTCCTGAGGAACTGCCACACTGATTTCACAGTGGCTGTTCAAGTTTGCAGTCCCACCAGCAGTGAAGGGGTATTCCCCTTACCCCACATCCTTGCCAGCGTGAGTTCTCATTTGTTTTATTCATCTTGGCCATTCTGACTGGAGTAAGAATAAATCCCAATGTAGATTTTATTTACATTTCCCTGACAACTAAGAATGCTGAACACTCAAATATCTCTCAGCCATTTGTGTTTTGCTGATTGAAAACTCTCTGTTTAGATCGGCACCCCACTTTTTCTTTTTAAATTTGTTCTTTTCTTATATAGTACATCCTGACCTTAGTTTCCCCTTCCTCCTGTCTTCCCAGTCCTTCCTCATAAACTTCCCCTCTCCCCCAAATCCACTCCTTCTCCCTTCCCTTCAAAAAAGGGCAGCCCTCCAAGGGATATCATCCAAACATGTCGTATCAAGTTACAATAAGACTAGACACAAACCCTCATTTTAAGTAAGGCTGGATGAGGCAACCCAGTAGAAAGGAAAAGGTCCCAAAAAGCAGGCAAAAGAGTCAGAGACAGCCCTGCTCCTGCTGTTAGGAGTCCCACAAGAACTTCAAACTACCCAGCCATAATATACATGCAGAAGACCTAGCTTAAACACATATGGACTCCCTGATTGTCAGTTCAGTCTCTATGAATCCCAAGGAGCCCTGGTTAGTTGATTTTGTGGCCTGAGCTTCATCTAATGTTTGGCTGTCCGTCATTCCCATCCCTTACTAGATGAAGCCTCTAGTTCCTGGCCCTCCATGCAGTGTCTGGGGCTCCCACTTATGCCATGGGTCTCAAGCTGGACCAGTCATTGGTTGGCCACGCCACTCCCACAAGTTCTTCGACACCCTTAACCCAGCACATCTTGAAGGCAGGATAAATCATAGGTCGAAGGGTTGTGACTGTGGTGGTGTTCCAGTCCCTCCACTGGAAGACTTGCCTGTCTACCCCGCTCTTAATTTTTCTTGGTCTACAGCTTTTTGAGTTATTTGAATAGTTTAGATATAAGTCCTCTATTGAATGTGTAGTTGATAAAAAAAAATCTTTTCCCTTTCTGTAGTCTGCACTTTGTCTGAATGATGGTGTCCTTTGCTATACAGAAGTTCCTCTATCAGATTCAGTGCATCTGGCCTTATGTTGAGGTCTTTGATCCACTTGGACTTGAGTTTTGTGCAGGGTGATAAATATGGATCTATTTCCATTCTTCTACATGCAGCCATCCAGTCTGACCAGCACTCTTTGTTAAAAACGCCTTCTTTCTTCCAGTGTGAATTTCTGGCATATATATTCATATTTATGCATATATGTGTATGTACATATGTATATGTACATATACATGTGTGCATGTATATTTGCATATATACATATAAATGTGTGTGTGAGAGAGAGAGATCAGGTGTCCATCGATATGATATGTGAACTTAAATCTGGATTTTCAGTTCCATTGTTCAACTTGTCTATTTTATGTCAAACGCTATGCTGGATTCGTGATTATAGCTCCATAGTACAACTTGAAATTGGGGGTGGTAAGACCTCCAGCAGTTCTTTGATTATTCAGAATTGTTTTAGCTACCTTGGAGTTTTATTTGTTTATTTCCATACTGAGCTGAAAATTGTCCTTTTAAGTTTTAAGTTTGTTTTACTTACTTGCTCAGAGTTACCCCAAGATGATTTTTTTTTGGAGGCCATGGTGAAACATCCTGTTCCCTAGCTTATTTTTTGAGGCAGACTAGCTCATTGTCCTAGAGATCACTGAATAGGTTAGTCTGCATAGACACCAAGCCTTAGGATCTGCTTGTCTCTGTTTCATTAAAATTAACATTACAAATTTGTGCTACCATGTCTGACGTTACTATTTTTTTTTAAGGATTATGAGAATTGAATTCGCTGGACTATTATCTCAGCATAGGATTTTATTATCCCTTCTAAGATTTTTTTGAAGCAGTGTGTGTGTCTGCGTGCGCACATAATGCATGTGCACACATACTTGCCTTTGGAGACCAAAGGGTATCCATTCCCCTAGAGCTGGAATTATAGTCTGTTGGTAGTGACCGACCCAACCTAGATGCTGAGAACTGAATTCATGTTCTCTATCAGAGCCACATGTGCTCTTAACCACTGAGCCCCCCTCCCAGCCCTGAATTCTCTTTTTTAAAAAAAGCTTGAATAGCTGTTTTTGTGGTACAACCCTAAGCAATCAGCTGTGCCAAGATGAAACTGAATTCCTCCTTCCTGGCCTCTGGCTGTCAGAAGCTCATTGGTGTGGATGACGAATGTCAGCTCTGTACATTCTGTGAGAAGCACATGGCTGTATAATCAGCTGCTGGTGCTTTGCGTGAAGAGGGGGACGGTTATGTAGTCCAAATCAATGATGAGAATGATGAACGAGGTTTTCCCACGAGGCAACACATCTTCACCCACAGCAGAGTGTGCTTGCTGTCGAGTAATAGACAAGGAGAACTGGAGAGTCAGAGTGCCAGCCTGTTCATGGGTGCATTGCGCATGCCAGTCTTAGTGTTCTCAACTTGACTATTGAAAGAAAGAAAGAGAGAGGGGGGTAGGGAGGGAGGAAGGAAAGAAGGAAGGAAGGGGAAGGAAAGGGAAGGAAGGGAAAGGGAGAAGGAGGGAGAAAGAAGGGAAGGGAGAGGGGGAGGGAAGGGAAGAGAAAGGAAGGGAAGGGAAGAAGGGAATGGAAGAAAGAAAAGAAAGAAAGGAGAGAAAGAAATTCCTAGATTGACAGATAATGTTAGGACTCTTCAGTTGGGGCCTACAATTGCTAGCAGGAGCAGAAATCTTTTCAAATTCTCTAGAGAAGATGATGCCCACCAAGATTTTATTAGAAAGCCCTTAAATTAAGAAAGTAAGATGCCTGGATCCAAAGCATCCAGTATACAATGTCTTGTCATCTCAATTGTCCTGAAACCCAAATGCCGATGTATCTCTCTGAAGCAACAACACAGGAAGGAAAACGAGGAGGAGGCAGCAGAATGTGCTAAACTTTTGGCCCAGAGGGCAAAGGAAGCCAAAGAAAAATTGCCAAGAGATATAGGGAGCTACTTACGTGTGACTCCAGTCAAAACTAAGACCTTAAGAATAATAAATAATCAGACCTTGAAAACAAATAAAGGACTGTGTATATAGTTTATGTGTATTGTGTATATAGTTTATTACTTAATAGTAAATAGTCTTTGTAAGAAAACAAACTTGAACCATCTGTTTTGATTACAATAACATATCCCACTCCATAGCAAAAGGAGTCTATTAAGTAGGACAAAGGTCACTCCTGTAAAGCACTGTTCTTTGTCAAACACTGGTGACCTACAGCCAGGGCCTATAACTGGCCATTCTTTTCCAATTTAACATTAGCTGGGAATTTCCTGGTTTGTAAAATAATTATCAGTGGCTTAGCTGCTCTAGCCAGTAGCCAGCCACACATTCAGTGATGAAACTCAAAACTGCTGGGCCAGATCCCAAGGGATGAGGTCACGGATGACTGTGGCTCACATGCTCGTGTGAGCTCAAACTGACAGAAGCTTTATATGGAAACGCCTTGGTGACAGCTAGGCAAAGATAGCTGGCCCTCTGGGGACAGCTCTGTGACCAGTTTTTCCTGATAGAGGTGCTGCCTTAAAAAAAAAATCCCCAAAAGGAAATGAACAGTAACTTGTTTGCTGGACAAAAATAGAAAGGTTGACACCCAATATAAAAACAATGTAAGAAAATTTCCGAGGAAGTTCAAGGCTCTATTTGACAACTGGGGTGTGGCTGAAAGCAAGCCAATCAGAGCACAGCAATGACCAGGGGTTGTCCTTTTGAATTTCAGAAAGGCCCTCCCACCCAAGGGCACAGACTTATACACCTAAGGCACTCAAGAGATGCTCTCCTGGGAGCAAACAGACTGCTGCTTGCTTCCTGTATTCACTGGGAATCAGTGAATCAATAAATCCCCGTGGGAGACTATCTTGATTATGTTATCTGATGTGGGAAGAGCCTTGAGAAAGTGGGTAGCCCTTTTTCCTGGGCTGGACCCCAAACTAAATGAATAAGAGAGAGCAAGCTGACTATTGGTATGCATGCATTAAGTAATAGTACTCTCTCTCTCAATCCCCCCTCCCACTCCCCCCTCTTCTCTATGAGTGCAAGTGTGTGTGTGACATGTATGTGTGTGTGATATGTATGTGTTGTGTGTTTGTGTGTATGAGTGTGTATGTGTTGTATGTGTATGAGTGTGTGTGCTGTGTATGAGTGTGTGTGTGTGCTGTGTGTGTTGTGTGAGTTTGTGTATGTGTGTCCTGTGTAGTATATGAGTGTATGAATGTGAATGTGTGTGTGTGTGTATATGTGTGTGTGTGTAAAATGTTATTCATCACTGAAATAGTTCAGTGGGTGTGCTACTTGTCAAGGTGCCAAGATAGACATCTCCAGACCCAGACTGCTCAGGGAAGGAAAGCATCACTGACCCTGAGCTCTGATCCCATCCAGAGCCAATGAGATGCCAATGCTAGCAGAACTCCAGTAATGGAAGAGAGGGGGCCACTGATTTTTCTAACATCTCACTGACACTTCCTTGCTCTGTGAATCTGGAATGAAGATCTGCTTTGTGGCATCAGTCACCTGAGCAGTAAATGAAGGAGGAACGGAAACGCCTCCTCATGCTCCTATTAGATGCATCTCTATTTAGACGCCATCTTCTCAAAGAAACTTTCAGGAACTTCTGGGAGGAGTGAGTTAGGCCCTACTGAGTCCCTGTCTACTCAAAGGCCTGCCCAGCCGCCACCGATCCTGTAGGGCAGCGACTCCTGATTCCTCCATCTTGCTCTCTCTGAGCTGTAACTCCTTCCAAGTGATCTCAGAAGCTGGTTCCTCTTTTGTGTCCCACCTAGCTCTGCCCCAGGAGTGCAGACTGAAGAACCACAGCAGCTGGCCAGAGGAAGGTGTTACAGGAATCAGGAATCGGTGTGTGCCCGCGGCTGCAGCTGTGTGCCCGCGGTGTGTGCCGCCTGCAGTGTCTGCCCGTGGCTGCGGCTGCAGCTGCGTGCCTGAGGCTGACTTCAAGCTTCCCTGGGGCAGGCATTACTCAACCTCTGGGCACTTCCTTCCTTCCAAAATGACTCTGAGTGGTGCCCAGGGGTCACTTCCTGACCAGCCAACTCTGAAGCTTCTATTTGTGTGGGAGGAACAACAATCCACAAGCTATGGATTCTTTTTTTCTTGTTTTCAAACTAGAGCCATAAGTTGGTTGATGCTGGTAACCTGACAGATTCTCGGATCACCAAGGAGACAAACTTCTGGGCGCGTTTTTGCCAGAGTTTCTAGATTATCCTAATTAGATGCACCCTAAATGTGAGCCGTACCATTCTGTGTGCTGGGATTCTGGACTAGGTAACAGAGAGCACCCTGAGGTGCACTGTATTCAATCATCCTTCTGATGATGAAACAGGACTGGTTCAACCTCACACTCCTGACGCCTTGTCTTTCTCTGAGTCTCAAACCACGAGCCAAAGCAAATCCTGCTTTTCCCAAATTGTTTTTGACAGGTATTTTTGTCATGGGAATGAGACAAGTGACTACTACAGGATATAGATTTTCAGCACCTCCCCCAAGAGATATCCGAGGCTCTGGAACGTCCCAAACCATGTATACATTGGTATTTCTCTGCTTATGTATGGTAACGTTTAATCCATAAATTGGACACTGTAAGAGATTTACAACAACAGCTAATAATAAAATAGAAATATGTTAGTAATATACTATAAAAGAAGTTATGCAAATGTGGCCTCTGCCTCTCCTGTTCTCCAAATATAATTTCTCATTGTACTGTGAGAAGATAAAAAACCGCTTTTGGTGGGAGAATGGAACAGTGGGTGGGGAGGACACTGTGCCTTTCTGGAAAGCAGAGCTTACAAGACTACTTCCTTGAGTAGGTCCCAATTAAATATATATTTATAGTATGCATGTATGTGTATATGTGTATATGTGTATGTGTATGAGTGCATTTGTGTATGTGTACATATATGTTTATGTATGTGTGTATATGTATGTGTGTATATGTATGTGTGCATTTGTATATATATGTGTGTACATATATGTTTATGTATGTATGCATGTATGTATGTGTATCTGTGTCTGTATGTGTACATATGTGTATGTATGTATATATGTATGTATTGTGTATCTGTGTGTATGTATATATGTATATATGTGTGTATGTAGGCATTGTGTGCCTCTGTGTGTGTACATATATGTGTATGTATGTGTATGTATGTGTATATGTGTGTTTATGTGTGTGTTATATATGAATGTATGTAAAATGCATACATCATTCTATCTGGGAACAAGGGTGCTTCCTGGCCTCATCTGGTTTTCTTCAAGCTGCAACTGTTCTAAATGCCCACCATCTGTTACAGAGTTATTTGGTGTCCTCTGTTGCTAAGCATTTACACTGACCTGGTGTTTTAAAGGGTAAAGCACCTGTACCAAGACCACAGAAACCACCTGTTTTGCTTTACTCTGCTGCTCCTTCCCTCTGGCCCTCAGCATCCTGCCGCGTAAACTGAGCGGATATTGAGAGTACAGAGGTTGTTTACACCTCTCATAGCTTCCGTCCATGTTTACTTGCTGCCTTCTTTCTCTAAGGTGTGGAAAGTTTTACAGTCACCATCTTATTAATGAAGAATCACAACTGTGACAGTGAGCTGAGGGATATGGGCTTAAACACATGAATTTTTTTCCCACAGAAACTAAGCCAAGCAGGGAATGTTCTGGGCTGATGGAGGGACCATGATGTCTTCAGGTGAACGAAATTGTTTATCTCTCTGGTCTATGCTCCAGAGCTCTGGCTCAGTGTTTAAAGTCCCCTCAGATCCAAACCCAGCAGGTGCCATTGAAGATTTTAAATCATGAACAATGCTGAATATAGAAGTGCTCTGAAAACCACTGTTGCTGCTAGGCTCAATGGTACACACCTGTGGTTCCAGCACTCCAGAGACAGGGAGGATCTCAAATTCAAAACCAGCCTGGACTAAGTAGTGAGACCCTGTGAAAAGAGAAAGAAAGGACAGAAGGAAGGAAAGAAGGAAGGAAGGAAGGAGGGAAGGAAGGAAAGAGAGAGAGAGAAGAAAGGAAGGAAGGAAGGGAGGAAGGAAGGAAGGAAGGAAGGAAGAAAGAAAGAAAGAAAGAAAGAAAGAAAGAAAGAAAGAAAGAAAGCAAGCTAGCTATTATTTGTCGCAAGTGGCTATTATCTGCCAGCATTTGATTAACCACAGCTTTCGGGAATTAACTGATTTCAAGTCGGCCATGGGGAATAGGCTTGCTGAGGATGTAAGAGCTGGGCTCTGGGGAGCATGGTAAGCTGTGACTCAGAATGAAATCTGTATGCTTCTTGGTCAGGTGTTTCATAGGTGTGATGACTATTCCTGCTTGTCGGTGAGACTCCATGAGGTGAACTACAATCCAGAAATGTAAGTACGCCTGTGATCCAGATCTTGAGGCTGGAAGACACAGGCTTCTCACCGAGATCTTGACATGGGGTAACACAGGCTTTTGGGCCAGATCCTGAGGTGCAGTTGTCATGAAAAGCTTAGGCCCAGGCAAGGAAGTACATACCTTTAATCCCAGAAGACAGAGACAAGCAGATCTCTTCATTTCAAGGCCAGCCTGGGACAGAGCAAGTTCCAAATCCAGGTGTAGTGAGTGGTACACACCTTTAATCTGGGCCATACCTTCTGCTGGAGGCCTATATAAAGACAATAGAAGAAAGGCCTTTTTCCTCCTCCTTTTCTTCCTCTTCTTCCTCCTCCTACCAACATCCTCCTCCTTCCTTCCTTCTTCACCTGCTTGCACTTACTTGCCAGCATATCTGTTGGAACCTACTTCTTCAGGATTCCAGCTTCTACAGAGGACCGGCTGAAAGAAACACCTATCCTCATGGGACTGAGCAAGTACGAGATTCTTAGACTTTCCATTCACAGCTGCCCAGTGTTTGGTTAGTTGGACAGAAGACTGTAAGTCATTCTAATAATTTCCTTCCTTTAAACATCGCATAAGTTCTATGGTTCTAGAGAACCCTGACTGTACTAGCTGGTTTTGTGTGTCAACTTGACACAGGCTGGAGTTATCACAGAGAAAGGAGTTTCAGTTGGGGAAGTGCCTCCATGAGATCCAGCTGTGGGGCATTTTCTCAATTAGTGATCAAGTGGGGGAGGGCCCATTGTGGGTGGTGCCATCCCTGGGCTGGTAGTCCTGGGTTCTAAAAGAGAGTAGCTTGAACAAGCCAGGGGAAGCAAGCCAGTAAGGAACATCTCTCCATGGCCTCTGCATCAACTCCTGCTTTCTGACCTGCTTGAGTTCCAGTCCTGACTTCCTTTTGTGATGAACAGCAATGCAGAAGTGTAAGCTGAATAAACCCTTTCCTCCCCAACTTACTTCTTGGTCATGATGTTTATGCAGGAATAGAAACCCTGACTAATACAACAGGCAATTATTATAGATTGATTAGACTTAAATATAAGTGGATTTTAAAATGGATTTCTAATGAGGCACACTTTGAAGAAATGGAGGAAAGAGAGAGGGAGAGAAGGGGGGTAGAGAGAGAGAGAGCAGTGCTATGGTGTTAGGGTGCAGAGCCTCATGCAAAGACTGCTACCCTGATCATGCATACACTCATTTCAAATGGTGGAACTATAATTTTGTTCTATTAATGGATGGGTGAAAGAAACTTAAAGAATATTCAATATGCGAAAATATTTAAAATGTCTTGGAAATGTCTTCATCCTAGGGAAAGAAGATCAAAGCAGTGATTTTGATGTCTGAGAAAATTCTTTTTGTGGTTTTTCAAGACAGGGTTTCTCTGTGTAGCCCTAACTGTCCTGGAACTCGCTCTGTAGACCAGGCTGGCCTCAAACTCAGAAATCCGCCTGCCTCTGCCTCCCAAGTGCTGGGATTACAGGCATGCGCCACCACTGCCCGGTGTCTAAGAAAATTCTTAATCATCCAGAAGTTAAATGTATCCTAGGTGCAATACAGGTCTTCTTCGTTAGATATCCTTCATCTCTGTGAATAACGTTCTTGGTTCCTACGTATGTTGTCCTGAGACTTGGGTATGACTTTTCTCTGCCATACTTCATATTGGTTTTGGAAAGAGCGCTTGAACTTGAGGGCTTCATGCCCTCCAGAGAGCCGAGATTAAGGTCTGCACCCCTATGCCCAGCTTCATATTGAAATTTGTCAGTGTGATGCTATAAAGGAATGGTGGGGCCCTTGGGAGTGTTGGGATAGGGAGGCCTCCGCCATCATGAAAGCATCAACGTGGTTCACTTGAGCTGCTTAGGTACCTCCAGGATGGCGGGTTAGAACACCTGGCCCGCTGTTCCTCCTCTTTGACTCAGGACTGCTCTGCTGATCTTACCAAGAGCCGAAGAAGCACCAGGCTCTCATCATCTGCCCTCCCCAAACCCAACCTCTTCAGCCTCCAGAAGACGCATGAGCCTCAGTGACCTTCTGTTCCTTATAAATGGCTCAGTGCCAGGTGTTCTTTAAGAGTAACAGTAAATTCTCAAGGCCGGCTCTAAGGTATACAGCCCGCATGCCCGAGCTCTAGACATGGCGTGAGTGTAAAACTGATCGACAGAGTGTAAAGTAGAAGAATGCTTTGAGGCATTTCTTCCAAAATAATGGGTCGTTGAACTCTTGCAGACACAGGATGGATTCCTCCACTTTGAAGCTCCAGAGGACTTGGGACAGCAGTGTCACTCGAAAGTATGGCAGCTGAGAGGAAGCACCATGTTTAAGGTCAAGAAAGAAGAAACTGGCTCCTACCATGTACCACACTCGTGTGTGCTCGTGAGGTGAACTCTGGCAACTGTGTGGCTCCCCTGGGGTAGACTTTGAGGCGATCTGCTCTGAGCTGAGGAGCCACAGAAGCATAGGAGAGATGGTTGTGTCCCCTCCCCCACCCCACACCCAATGTAGATTGGAAGCCTGCAGTACTAGTTAAGTCCTGTTCCCACTGGTGGGGGTCCTATGCTTCTGTGAAGACCCCACCCACACTGAAGCACACGTGGGCAATAGCAATCGGACCTAGTGGTTATAGAAAGAAAACTGCAAAGCTATGACAAGATTGGGAGGAGGGTGTGTTGAGGGCACCAGAAAAGAGCTGGAAGGCAAAATGGGGGCAGCGAGGTCACACTTTGTCACATACATGAGTGAAAGAAATATATGCGTAAAGCAAAAGCAAATATCTCTAAGAATGGGACAGTCATGTGCCAATCAAGAGAAAGAGCAGGGCCAAGCACTTCTTAAGAAGCACTTCCTGGTAATCCAGGTCAGGTTGTACGACAAGCAGGATTAATCACAGCACAAATAAGTGTTAAACATACGCCAAATTAGCTCTTGGCAATTGTTCCACAACTAAGAAAAAGGTGGGTTTTATAGGGCTCTTTTCCTCAGTGTTTCAACCAACTCAAGCTGGTATTAAAGAGCAGGGTGGGTCATAAGTGGACTAGGACCTGAGGGCTGAGTGCTTGGTTTTTTTTAAAAGATTTATTTATTTATTTATTTATTCATTTATTATATGTAAATACACTGTAGCTTCAGACACTCCAGAAGAGGGCATCACATCTCTTTACAGATGGTTGTTAGCCACCATGTGGTTGCTGGGATTTGAACTCAGGACCTTCGGAAGAGCAGTCAGTGCTCTTAACCACTGAGCCATCTCTCCAGCCCCCTGAGTGGTTTTTAAAACAAAAAAACAAACCAGACAGATGGAATCATCGTGTACTCTTTGTAATTCCCCTCTTGGTAAGTAAGTGTCCACATGCGTGGGTTAATAAAGTTCCCCAGCTGCTGTGGGGTGCCACTACCCCTGCTAATCCATTCAACCGGCTGCCTGGCGTCAAAGGAAAGCAATGTCTAGTTTAACAGGAGACAGGTTGGGGCCAGGTACCCAGAGGGTAGGCTGTTAAGTCTAAAACTCCAGAGAACTTGGAGAATTCCAAAGGGAGTGAGCCCAGAAGAGGTGTTCTCTGCTGTCAAGGTTGCCTTTGGTTCACTGCAGTTGGACAGAGGTAAGTGAACCTGAGAAACACAGTGTTTTGTCATTCTTAAAAATATTCAGTGTAAAGATAAATAGACTATTTTCATTTGAAATTTTATTACATATCTACCCCAAGGCCCATTTTAGTAAAACTTTCGAATCAAGGGATCCAGGCAGTAGGGAGGTGGTCACTGAATTAATTGCTTTTTTTTTTTTTTTTTTTTTTTTGAGACAGGGTTTCTCTGTGTCATCCTGGCTGTCCTTGAACTCACTCTGTAGACCAGGCTGGCCTCAAACTCAGAAATCTGCCTGCCTCTGCCTCCCAAGTGCTGGGATTAGAGGTGTGTGCCACCACTGCCCAGCAAGAAGACAAGTTTCCTTCATAAAGATGAGTATCATTATCAATTTCTTATTTTTCTAATCTCTCTTCATTCATACATATACATACACATACACATATACATATAGCATTACATATGATGTTTGGATTTCTTGAAACATTTTTAGATTTATTTTATTATCTTAAACTTAACATTTAAATATTTAAATACAAATTTTATTTTATATTATTTGTATGTGAATGTATGTGAATGTTTTGTCTGAAGGGCACGGGGTTACCACACATAGGCCTAGGTCCTATAGAGGGCATTGGGTTCACCAGAACTGGAGTTATAGATGGTTGTGAGCCACTATGTGGGTGCTTGGAATGAAACCCAGGTCATCTGCAAGAACTAGAAGTGTTCTTCACCATTGAGTCAACTCTCTAGACCTCCTCCCTGCCCCCACCCCAGATGACACTTTAATATATATTGCATAATGCACCCATTTATTTATATAAACAAAAAAACATAAATATTTAACAAATTTATTTAAACACTCTGCTGTACTTGGCACTATCTTATAACAATATATCTTGGGAATGGTACAAATATCAGTATTGCTAGATCTTCCTAATGAAGTGCTGAATTGGCATCTCATTATAAAGATGGAACCTCTGTTCACTAGCCGTTGAGATCTCTGACAATGAGAAAACAACATGAGCTAGTGAACACATGTCTCCTCTCTTTTGCACTTGTGTTCAGCTGATCCTTGGGATTCATTCTTGGGACACACATATGCATGGAATTTTGATATTTGTTTCTTACCTTTCTTCCAAAGAAGTTGCATAATTTGCATGTCTTATGAGATTTTGGCCACTTGACACAAACAGAGATATCTGGGAAGAGTGAACCTCAGTTGAGGAATTGTCTCTGATTGGTCTGTGGCCATGGCTGTGGGAGCATTGTATAATTGCTGATTGAGGTAGACAGCCCAGCTAAGTGTGGGTGGTCCCACCTCTGGGAAGGTGTGTTGTACAGTAGTTTTCTCTTAGATTAGTGTCCTTTTTGGAGACAAACTTGTTAAGACAAAGGATGTTTTAAAAAGAGGTGAAACATGGAAATGTGTAAGGGGAGGTGAAATATTCCATCTTGCAGGAAAACTCATTAAACTCAGGAACTAAACAACTCAAAATAACTTCCGAAAGTCCCTGAAACTGAGCAGACTCACTAGGCCCCTCCATGCCCAAGCGTATATAAATAGTAAGTACCACTGAGACAAGACTCTGAGACAAGACATACTGTTTAGAAGACTCTTAAAGACAAGCTCTCTGGAAGAGGTTTAGTCTAACCGAGCCTCCTGGAAAGGCTGCTCTCCAACTTGATGAGTTACCTGCAGGTTGTATAGCGTATTCTAGGTTTCTAGCTTTTGCCAGCTGTCACCAATGCTGATGGTGGCTTTGGTGATGCAGCTGTCTTCTTTCTGCTCCTGTATGCAACCTCTCACCCGTAACCCCAATAAAGCTCATTGCTTCATCAATTAGAATCTGGCAGCTTCCTTACTTTGGAACACCATTGGTTCTTCATCTGGGGTGTTGTTTGTTCATGTCTTCCCATGAACAGTCCTGCTGTGTGGTCAAGGGAGGTGTCCGGTACATTGCTGCATGTGAGCCTAGAGACAAGCAGTAAGCATTTCCCCCATGGTTCCTGCCTCTTCTCTTGCTTGGTTTCCTGCCTTGACCTGCCTCAGTGATTGACCATAATTAGGCTGTATGAGAAGAAGAAGGCTGCTGCTCTCCCTTGCTGTTCCTGATAGCTGTTGTTGCAGTTTGACAAGAAAGGAGTTGGAGATATCCTGATGACAAGATCGAACTGGCACCAAGAAACCCAACGTCCCTAATAAGCAGGAAGTAGTCTAAAAAGGTCTATGTCCTAGCTGTAATCCCAGCATTCTGGGAGGCAGAGGGAGGTGGATTTCTGAGTTCGAGGCCTGCCTGGTCTACAGGGTGAGTTCCAAGATAGCCAGGGCTATACAGAGAAACCCTGTCTTGAAAAAACCAAATCCAAAAAAGCAAAAAAAACAAGTCTATGTCCCCTTTCCCCTCTAGCATTTGCAGGTGGGGGAGTTACAAGGGAGGTAAAAGTATATTTATTTATGATTTATGAGTATTTATTTTGTTGTCATTCATGGTTTCTGGCTCTTAACTTTTCCCCCAAAGCAAACCATTAAAATTACAATTTCACTTCACCAAGTTAGGTCATAGAAACTAATTTTTCTGCCGTGCAGTAGCTCTAAATTCTTGCCTGGAGAGACAAGGGAACAAGACCCCCCCCCCCCCCACACACACACACACACACACATCCCTGATGCAAACAAGAGCTTGGGCCCATACCTGGGAGGAAGGCATACATCACATAGATGCCAAGAAAGCTCTGGACAGGGAGGTGTGGCTGGGTTTCCCTCTCTGTGCCAGCATCAGCACCCTTTGTCTAATCACAGATCTATACTGCTGTTCAATCTTGCCTACTCAGAAGTCTCCATAAGAACCCAAAAAGACCAGGTGGTGGTGGCGCACAGCTTTGGTAGACAGATCTCTGTGAGTTCAAGTTCAGCCCTGTCTCCAAAGTGAGGTCTAGACAGCCAGGACTATATAGATAAACCTTGTATTGAAAAACAAATAGATGAATATAGTATTCATAGAATTTCTGTGTAGCAGACCCTATAGGCTCCTGGAGAGTGCCCACATGGTATTCCTCATATGGAATATCATGACATATGAATCTATATCATTTCTATTAATATCCTTTATACCAAAGTGGTAAATTTAAGTTTTCCCTGCAATCTGATCAATGAAGTCAATAGAACGTGAAAAACAAGTTGTGAGCCCCCTGATTTACTGGTGCTTGGACAGAGCACAGGTAGAACTAGAGTGTGTGGAGTCATCTCAGGGACAGAGCCCCCAACTGTGATGCCCGGTGCTACCTTTGGGAACGTAGTGTCAGACCTGAGATGAATTAGGGGACAACTCACTGATTCCCACTAGGGAACTGGTAGCTTCTTTGATATTTGGGAGGAAACCCACTCAGCTGGTGTCAGGTCTGAAGGAGAAACTGAGCTCAAGTTTGCACTACTTTTTTCCTTGGCTGTCTTTATATTTTACTTATTTGCTATTATATATTTATTTTATTTTGCTCTTTGAGATAGAGTCTCACTATGTAGCTCTGACTGGCCAAGAACCTACTGTTTAGGCAAGACTGACCTTGAACTTGCCGTCCAACCAAATGCCAATGTGAGAATTGAAAAATTGCTTCCCGTTTTTTTTTTCTAAGAGTTATTTATTTTTAGGTGAATGTGTGTCTTGTCTGCATCTATGTGTTTACCTCATGTGAGCACCTAGCACCCTCAGAGGCCAGAAGAAGGTGAGGGAGAGAAATCTCCTGGAACTGGAGTTACAGACAGGAGTGAGCCACCACGTGGGTGTTGGGAACTGAATCAGAATCCTCAAGAGAAGCAGTAAGTACTCTTAGTACTGAGTCATCACTCCGGCTCCCTATTTTACCTTACACTTAAACACTTGGTTCTCTTTAGCTGGGGAAGAGAATCAGTCAGCAGGCTGTGAGGTTAAGAATACAGAAATGGTTGCATCCGTATACACGGGCTTCTTTTAGAAGCTTTTAGATGATTTTCTCTGTATTTTCTCTGTAGTGTTCCAACAACAGTGACAAGTCCTACTGGTATTCGAGTTCTAATCCAATAAAGCCAAACTGGAATAACATTGATATTCTATCTATAATAAAGAAAAGAGGAGCAAATCACCAGTAATATAACAGGAACAAGAAAGAAATAGTCCTTCAAATAGTGGTGGGTGGGGATTAATTCCAGAGGGCAAGTGGTAAATGCATAAATATCCCAAACCAACAGATGACTAAAGAAACCATCAGCAAGATAAAATGTTATACAACACCAACCATTCCTCCATTCTTGAGAAACAATGACTCTATGAACACACAGAATGCCACACTGATGCTCTAGACAAGAGGCTCCACCGTGGATCTCAAGGGGCCCACAAAGCAGTGGGGAGTGAGAAAGGAGGAAACGTGTAAACTGCTGTTGAAATGTCCCTTTAAGGGACACTAGAGGAAGTCATCTCAGACCTGAGCTATGAGGGACGATGGGTGTCCTTTCCAGCGGAGGGGTTTATAGCATCTAGTATTCGGAACCCAGCAGTTTGGAGTGGGGAGCACCTCAATTTCAGGTTAGGCATAATGAAGGATGGAGTTGGAAAGGTCAAGAGGTCTCCCAGTCAGTGGGAAGTTATGAAGATCGAGTGTAAGATGGCACACAACCCCCAACACTACACAAAAGTGTGGTCACAGGGCAGGCAAAATGGCTCAGCAGGTAAAAGGTGCTTGCCACCAAGCCTGAGTCCAATCCCTAGGACCCACACGGTAGAAGGAAAGAACAGATTTTTCAAAGATTGTCATCTAACCTCCTCATGCATGCCATGGCCCAAGCACAACACACACACACACACACCACACACCACCATCACCACCACCATTGCCACCACTATCAACACACATTAACAGACAAATGTAAGAGAGCATGGCAGCATGTGCTAACCGTGATCATAAGACAACTTGGAATTTTGTGTTTCGTTTTGTGGTAGATGGAGTCCAGAGCCTTACATATGCTAGACAATCGCTCTATCACCGAGCCACACCCATCAGCTCTGAAAACTGCTACTTGGCCATGTAAGTTAATTATACTAATTAAGTTTAACTGGTGTCATGTTATCAACCCTAGGTCAGTGTAACGTTCATTGAGTGTCTATATAAATAGTCACTCACCATCCTTTAAAGTCTCTTCCTTATAGAAAAGAGTTCTAGAGGAATGCTACCCACACAATTATGAACATGAAAGAAAAAAAGGCTGGTTTTGGTATTTTGTTTTTAGTTTTTAATTTAAATCTAATCACATTAACTCTTCCTTTGCCTTCCCAGGTCAGCCATCCTGGCATGTCCTCTCAAGCTGACTGCCTCTTTTTCTTCTGTTATTGTTGTTATATATGCATGTGCATATGTGTATATACATGCGTAAATATATAACCTGATGAGTCTGTTTAGCATTGTGTGTATATTATGTCAGGGCTGACCACTTTGCATTGGATAGTCAATTAAAGGAGCTCATCTCTGGGGCATTAGGGGATGCATCCCTGAAAGAGACTAGCTTTTCCTTTCTTAGCAGTCATTGGGTGTTTGTAATTCCTGATCTACAGGTAGAATCTCCGCAGATTCCCCACTCTGTGTTAGCGTACCTATTTGTCCTGTCATTACTTATGCCTTGTTCAGGCAGCTGTTATTTTTTTCAGGTGTCTCAGATATAGCTTCTCTGTCATTCTGGTCCTTTGTTTCTAACAGTCTTTCCTCCTCCTCTTCTGCAATGTTCCCTGGACCTTGGGTGCATGAATTGCATTGTAAATACATTCATTGGGTCTGAGTTCCCAGGATCAGTTGATCTCTGCATTACGGACAATTGTGGTTTTCTGTGATGATCTATCTGCTACAAAGAGAGGCTTCTTGGATGAGGGATGAGAGCGACACTCATCTGTGGGTATAAGGATGAGCGTAGCTGGGCACTGTGCTGGTCTAGTACAGTGTCAGTCATAGGTTCCCCTCTAAGATCTATGACTCCACTAACCCCGGGGAGTTGGCTAGTTCCTAGAAATAGGTATGATCTCCTTCCTATGGAGCAGGATTGACACCCAATTAGACAGCTGTCGGCTTGCCACCAAGATATGGAAATGCTACTACTTCACCGTTGGAGATAGCTTTCTGGTTATTGTGGTTCACGGCCACAACAGCTGAATAGGACTGTTGGATGTGTCCCTCCATTGGTAGCTTTCATAGCACCTTCTGGTACTGGGAAAGCTAGACCACAGCGAGCTTTTCAGAAGCAGAATTGAGCTACCCACCCAGACCTAATATTCTGATCTGTGGTGGTTTGAAAAGGTTTGGTCATTTGAATGCTTGGCCAATGAGGAGTAGCACTATCTAGAGGTGTACCCTTGTTAGAAAAGGTGTGGCCTTGTTGGAGGAAATGCATCACTGTGGAGTTGGGATGCAAAGGCTCATATTACATTCAGCTCTGCCCAGTGTGAAAGTCCAATCTCTTCCTGGCTGCCTTCTGATTGACTCATAGAACTCTCAGCTCCTTCTCCAGCACCAAGTCTGTCTGCCTGCATTCTGCCATGCTCCCACCATGATGATAATGGACTAAACCTCTGAAACTGTAAGGCAGCCCCAATTAAATGTTGTCCTTTATAAGAGTTGTCTTGGTCAAAGTGTCTCTTCACAGCAACAAAACCCCAACTAAGACATCATGTTATGAATTCTGTGCCTCCCTTGCAATTACCCAAATACCCATTTTAGTTAGATAACTTCTGATTTCTTCTTTGAGAAGAATGGGGAGCTATGGGAGGAGCTGGATGAATTGAAAGGAAGCAGGAAGTGTCATAACTCAGGAGGTACATGGAACTTTATCTGTGCCAGAGAATACAGCAGAATATATCATCAGGTCTGGCAAGATGTCTCATCTGGTGAGAGCATTTGCTGACAACTCTGACAACCTGAATTCAGTCCCTGGGACCCACACTGTGAAAAGAGAGAACCAAGATTCTGGCAAGTTGTCCTGTGACCTCTACATGTGGGGCTCGGCTTGTGTGATCCCCTGCCTCATCCCTCACGACAAATAAATACATGTAAGAAGAGAAAAATGAGTGTATCATGTATATCTGCTGTTCGAAACACCACTTAAGAAAATGGGCGAAGTTTCTACCATTAGGTATTGCCAAGATAAGTTCACATGAAGGTATCTATCCTTAAAGTTGTCGGGGATGTGCTTCCCCCCCCCCCCAATAAAATCCCAGAGCTGGTGCAGACCATGGTTCTGTAGACGTCACCTTCCTGCTGAGTTCATCGTGACTGCCGATTTAGAGTGATGTTTGATTGTGCTTAGTGTTGTCCCTGTGCCTTTCCATTGCTTAGAATGCATTGCCTTTATTGACTCCTAGGGTTAGGTAGAGAGTGAATGCAGGTGGTATCTTCTTTTAAGATTACCTTTCATCTTTAAGTTTTACCCTGTAGAAGAAAAGAAGAAAAATAACACTTCTAGAAAATGATTTTTTTTCCTGTCAGGTTGAGCTGGTCTGCCCAATAAAAATCCCCTTGTGGGTACATAGTGATGTACAAAGGGTAAAACAGAAACATTGGGAAGAATCACAGTTTACCAAAGCAGAGACCGGATTGTGTTTTCACCGTCCCTCCGGCACTGTGCCCAGTGACAGAGCAGGGTTGTTCAGTGTTAGCAGAGCCCGAGGAAAGGTGGAAAGATGGGGGAAACTTTCAAGTAAGTGGGAAGGGAAAAGACCCTCACCCTAGCAGCTAGCTGAGGAGCCTTTGGCCAGCAAGGATTCCAGCAAGCATCCTGTTTAAGCCTTTCTTGCTGTGAACATACAAGCTCCTAAAAAGCTCACACCAAAAAAGTAATAATAATAATAATAATAATAAATACAAAACCTGCCCTTTATGATAAAAAAGGACATGCTCTACATCCTTGTCATTAGATAATCCATTGAAGAGGGAGCCTATACTCTCATTTACTGAAGGGAGAGGGAAAGATGTATTTGTGGGGTATTCATGGCAATCCTTTGAGATTTAGCTTGGCAGCCACCAAAGTGGCGTATATAACCACCACTGAGACACACACTTGTCACTCTCACTGAGAAGCCCTCTGCTCCCACACTGTTCTGACATAATCCCTTTTTAGGTCTCTGTCTCCTCACTCTCTCTTCCTCTCTACTTCTATGTTTAAAATCAATGCTAAAATATTGATTAACTTCTTTTAATTAACTTCAGCCTATTAAGAAGCCTACAGTCATGCTCCATTGTGTTTTATTACTTCCCTGAGAGTTTTTTTTTTTAATTAAAAAATGATTAACTTTTCTCTTATGCATTTGGATGCTTTTCTTGGCCTGCATGTCTGTGCACCGTGAATGTGAAGTTCCTGTGGAGGCCAGAAGAGGGCGTTAGGTTTCCAGAAAGTTGTGTGACTCGACAGTTGTGAGCCTCCATGTGAGCGCTGAGAATCTAGCGAGCATCCTCAAGGAAAGCAGCCAGTGCTCTTAACCACAGAGCCACTCTCCAACCCCTCTTTCCATTTTTAGTAGAGTCGAAGCAATTCATATTGGTTAATTCTGAATTTATTTTCCGTGTCGAAGCCAAAGATGTACCTTCCTTTAAGTCAAACTCTCTAAGAGATTAAGGAAACCCCTCAGGCTGTTGTGGGAAATAGAGTGGAGCTAGGCAGATTTCAAAATTAATCTTTGTCACATGCATGGGATGCAGGGATTGGCCAAATGCACTGAGATTTGGCACGGTCTATCAGAGAATGAGGCCAGGAGTTCTAGGTCAGGACTTCATCTGCAAAGTCAGCTCCTCTAAGTTCAGAGTCAGCTTTAGTGAAAGTCATTTTCAGTTGGGATTCTTCAAAACGCTTAGGAGTGACTGTCAGGGGCAACACTGCCACCAGCAGCCTGGGGGGGGGGAGGGGTTCCTTTTAGAGACCTCCATTCAGCTCACTTGGGTCCTTGACAATGAATGAGGCCAGGACTCCAGCAAAGCAGAGATAAGAGTTAGCACAGGGTTGTTACCCCCCCCCCCCCAAGAACATATCTTATTTCTGTTTCTCTTTTTATAATCACAAAAATGCTGCATATTTAAGTGGGAGAGAAAGCAGAGAGACCTCCATGGGGTGCTTTGTGCACGTGATTCTAAGGTTAGCTTTCGTTTTGTTTTCCTTTGTAACATTGCAGAAAGGATGTACTCTACAATGAGCCTTAAAGATCACAGTCTTTTAAATAAAAACACAGGATAGCTTATTGTTCTTACCTTACAGAATATTTTGCAAACAGAATTGTAAAGATGGTTTTTGTCAGGTGCATTGCTTAGATTTAGAGGTGAGAGCTTTGTGCTGCGCACTAACAGTCAAACTCAAGCAAGCAGTCTAGCCCTGGCTACATTCTAAATACTCCTGAGGACCTTGGCTTCCCTTGCTGCTGCCCCCAGAGACTTGTTGGGAGTGTAAGCTCTGAGAGTCGAAGCGGGTGTAGGGACATACTGCCCGAGAAGATTCACACTTCGGACAGCCACCCGCACGCGGCAAGCAGTTCTCCTTCTCTACACTAACTCCTTCTGGCCCTAAGGTCCTAAATATGGGCGATTTTGATCTCCTCAGAAAGCGAGCTTGCTGCAATTAGAGTTTCTCCGAGTCTTAGCGCCTTCTGTTCCGACGCCTTTGGTGACTGATCCCCGAAACGTGACTTGGCCGAGAGCGGGCGCGACTCCTCTTACCTAAGCAGTTCAGGTCCCCGGCTCTCACTAAAACCCCGCCAGTTTTCCGGGCTGGTGCGGTCACCGACCCCGGCCTGTGGCCAAGCCGACAACAGTGGGCGGGAAAGTGACGCGAGGCTCGTGGGGTGGTGTCTGCAAAGCAGGGAGCCGGAGAGCCCCGGGAGCCGCGAACTGCCGAAAAGGCAGGGTCACAGCGTAGACAAAGATCGGTCACGGTCAGGGGTGGCCACCTGCCTCTGGGGCCCTAGATCGCGGCACTGGAGCAGGGCTACTTACAAAAGCACCAGGCCTGGCGGCCCAGCCTCTCTCCACCCGGGGGAGGGATCGAGGGAGGGCGGATTGCGGGACCGCCCCCGGCCCCAACTCCAGCTTGGGTCCCCAAGCCGCGCGCGGCCAAGGCCGCTGCCAGGGGGAGGCAAGAGGCTCCTCCCTGGAGCAGAGAAACCAGTTTGTCCGGTCGGGCAGAGCTGAGGGAAAAGGGCTGCCGCCTCGGAAGGGCGCACGGACGCGGGGCGGGGGGAAGGCGGGGAGCCCTTGGCGAGCCACGAGAGCCGGAGGAGTCGCGGCCAACTGGACAGGCTTCCCGGGGCCCCCGGCCAGCCCCTGTGTGCCATGCAGCGCTAGCGCAGCCGCAGCGCCCGGGCCGGGCGGGAGGAGGCCAGGTGCGCACCAGCCTCGGACGAGCCTCGGAGCGCCGCTCGCCCCGCGGATGCCCAAGCCGGGGCCCAGTGAGCACTAGGTAAGAGGAGCGAGGCGCTGGTGTTCCCCAACCTCCTGGACCCGAGCAGCCAGGCAGGGGTCCCTGGCTCCTTTGGGTGATCCACGGGCTAGTGGATTTCACGCATCTGCGGTGCCGTGCCAGCAGCTGTCTGCGCCCTCGGGCTCCCGAACCTGAACAAGTGGTATTTGGGGGGCGGGGGCGGTGGTGCTGGAAGCCTCTGCCCCCGCCATGGTCCATGGTTGGCAAAGGACAAACTGAGCGGTTCCCAGTTCTTTAGGGTTTTCACCTGTTCTGGGGAGGGATCTCCCTGGAGCTGTTTAGGTATTTTTCTTGTATTTTTTTTTTTTCCGTTGGTTTGTGACACACATGTCTAGAGTTAAGATTCCAGGGTTAAGCCAAGAACAGATTGGGGAATCTTTGAAGAGTGTTTCTGGCTGTCATGCAAGGACCACCTGGGAATCTTCCACTGACAGGTTTGGGGAGAAGGCGATTCAGAGCTCGGGGAAACGACCTTAGGAAGGAGTGTTTCTGGCCGCGGCGCACCTGCTGGGAAGGATGGAGGGGATGAGACCCGCTGCCCCCAGCTTCTTCGGAGCGCATCTGTGAGGGAGTGGGGCATAATAAGGGTCAACAGTTTTCCGGGTGAATGTGGGGTCCTGTTCACTAGTTCCCTCGCACCGCCGCCGGCTGGCTGTCCTTAATCCCCAGTTTGATACCTGTAGCTGTCACTTGTTGAAAGAAAACGCAGCAGGCGGCGGGAGATGTGGCATGGATCAGGGCCAGGGTTTTAACTCCTCTCTTGGCTAACTCTCTCAGCCCAAAGTGAAAGAAATGTCTGGCCAGCTTCTCTGAGGGAGTTGAGTGTGTGTGTGTCTACCCCTGGAGAATCAGAATGCAGATTTCTAGACTGCTGTGGAAAGAACACCAGGATTCTGAGAGGATGAAGCGCCGGGACGAGGAATCCACACAGGGAAATGAAAAAGGCTCCCACAATTTCATTGGACCCCTTGGCCCATAGGCACTACCGGTCTTCTTCTAGCACTAGCTCTGTGAACTCTCATCCTCCCCAAATTGCCTGCCCTGGAGTGAAGAAAAGGTTTACTTCCATCTTTCTAGTTTGCTGCTTTCAAAAAATTATCCCCCACCCCCCCACCCCCCACCCCCGCCCCAGAGAAAATCAAACCAGATAATACCAATCCTTGAAGATTCTTGGCCACTGAGGAAAGCTGACAGCCTTGAGGAAGAAAAGCTACAAAGGCTGTGTGTTTCAAAGTCTCAATGGATAGTAAATAGAGGTCCATATGTAGAGAGGAAAGCCGTACAACATACGTCAAAGCTTTGGTTCTCATCTTCTAAGCATCATCGTCTCTGTGTTAGGTCTAAAGAGCCATTCATTACACTGCCTTTTGTTAAGACCTTATTAAACCCTATTATAAATGCATATACAGTGCAAAGGATGATGAGTGGTTATTAGCTGATTAATTTCTGGGGAGCCGTCATACCTGCCTACAATTACTGCTCTGAAGTGGCTAATGGTTTTCTTTATGTAGACACTTCCTTGTACTTGCCTTTGAGAGGATCCGTAACCCGCTGTGTTCATTTATCATCTTCTAATGGGTTTACTTTGATAATTTTCACTGATTCTTTGTGTAGGGCCTAATAAGGTGTGAAAGGACCTGTACGGCTGGCTTAATACTGACCCGAACCTCTAACACGGGTGTCGCACCATCCAACTCTACTGATATTTTTTTTTTGGGGGGGGGGGAGCTGGTTTTTTGAGACAGGGTTTCTCTGTGTAGCCCTGGCTGTCCTGGAACTCACTCTGTAGACCAGGCTGGCCTCGAACTCAGAAATCTGCCTGTCTCTGCCACCTAAGTGCTGGGATTAAAGGCGTGCGCCACCCCCCCCCCCCCCACCCCGGCTTCTACTGATTTTTATAAAGAACGATACATACCTCCTAGTGATGGGACTAGGAGGATTTTCTTTCTACATTTAAGACGGTGATTTAAAACAATGATTTCTGGGAGCAAATCGTTTAGTAAGAAAGCATGTCTTGGACGGGATGTAAGTGAAGTTCATGGCTACCTCCGCATTCACCCTCATTTCCCATGTTGGACCTAGGTACCGAGGGAAGGCAGATGTGGACACCTCCCTCTTTCCCGTTCTCTTTCCCTCTGCTTTAAAGCAAGGAGTAGTTAAAAAACAAACAAACAAACAAAAAACACCTGGTTTTAGAGTCCAACAGGTTTCGGCTATCTTGCTAATTGCATCAAAAGTTTGATCATCTGTTAAGGGGGAAAGATATTAATGGTTTTTAATCTTTTCCTTCCTTCCTTCTTCCGTGCACCCCCCTCTCTTTCTTTCTTCTCCCTCCCTCCCTTCCCCCATGGTGGGCAGGGCTGGAAGAGAAGGGAGAGAACATGTGTGTCCTTTACAAATAGGAGATGTTTGAATGTTGTTCTATTTTCTTTATTAGAGGAAGGTTGGCTTTATTTTCATTACGATGATAGTATTTCCAGACAGGGTCTCCTTTGGCTATGTTGGCCTCAAGCTCGCTATGTAGCTGACAGTGACCTTGAATTCCTGATACTTCGCTTCCCAGGTGCTGAGATTATAGGTGCGTACCACCAGACCTGTCTAATTTTATTATGTAATTCTTAATTTCTTTTTTGTAGAGCTGGAGATAAGCTAACCCCTGAGCCTTTCTCCCAGTTTGTTGACATGGCCCTAATAAGCCAGCACCTGGGGCAAGCATTTGGTGTTTATACATTATTATTATGTGATATTGGAGTCTGGCTATGTAAACAGGAACATCAATATATTAATATTTTATTATCACTTTAATTTAGATACTGTGTTAGTTTTTCAGAAGCAATATGGACCACAGGTGATCTCTATAACTCTAGAGAGCTTTAAATTCCACTGTTGGATACAGGGCAAGTGACTTTTTGGGGGCAAGTACTAGTTGTCCTGGGTCCACTCCGGGTCTTAACCCAAGCTCCTACCAAGAGTAGAGAAGAGTAAGGTTTCTTCTTCTTTTCCTTTTCCTTTTCCTTTTCCTTCTCCTCCTCCTCCTCCTCCTCCTCCTCCTCCTCCTCCTCCTCCTCCTCCTCCTCCTCCTCTTCTTCTTCTTCTTCTTCTTCTTCTTCTTCTAAGATTTATCCATTTATTATATGTAAGTATACTGTAGCTGTCTTTATACACTCCAGAAGAGGGCATCAGATCTCATTATGGATGGTTGTGAGCCACCATGTGGTTGCTGGGAATTGAACTCAGGACTTTCAGAAGAGCAGTCAGTGCTCTTAACCGCTGAGTCATCTCTCCAGCCCCTTTAAGGCTTCTTAAGAACTTGCTTTTGGGATAAATAAATAAATAAATAAAGCGGGCAGTGGTGGTGCACGCCTTTAATCCCAGCACTTGGGAGGCAGAGATACATGGATTTCTGAGTTCAAAGCCAGCCTGGTCTACAGAGTGAGTTCCAGGAGAGGCAGGGCTACACAAAGAAACCCTGCCTCACTCAAAAACAAAAACAAAAAAAACAAAAAATAAAAATAAAAACAAAAAATAACTTGCTTTTGGAATTTTTGCCTCTCATCTGTTCCTAGATTTATCTCCCTGGAAATTTTTCTTTGTGGGACGTCTTTCGATAGATACCCTATGAGGTTTTTGGCACTTTTGTGTTATCCCATTAGATCCAGTGCCTGTTGATAGTTTGATAGTTCTTTTTTTTAATGTAACAGTTAACTTGCTTCTCAAAGAGGTCAAATTAACACACACACACACAAACACACACAAACAAACACACACACACACACACAAATGGCTTACCTTTTCCATCCTACAGCCTGTGTTATTCTTGCGCTCCATAAAAAGCAATGCCAAATATAAGATCTTCTGTAGTAGCCGGGCGGCGGTGGCACATGCCTTTAATCCCAGCACTTGGGAGGCAGAGGCAGGTGGATTTCTGAGTTCGAGGCCAGCCTGGTCTACAGAGTGAGTTCCAGGACAGCCAGGGCTATACAGAGAAACCCTGTCTCGGAAAAAAAAAACCAAAAAAAAAAAAAAATCTTCTGTAGCTCTCTATGCCAGTAAGGCCCTGGTTTTATGTAGGAAGGTTATAGAACAAAAAGTGTGTGTGTGTATATACATGGTCATGGTCTATATGTCTCCTCTCTCATTTTTATTCTTAGAAACCAGGGAACTTACCAGCTCCAATTTTGGCACAGATTACTAGCCTCCTGATACTTCTGAGCAAATTGAGCTTTTAAATAAATTATCACCCGACCTACCCACAATGGAGACTATTTTGATAAGAGGTCCCAGCGAACAGAGTCCAGAGTGGTGGTAAAGCCGAAATGCTGGCCTCTGACCCAGGTTGGCATCTGGGCTCCACTGTCCCCCAGCTGCACAACTGAGGGAGCTTTCTGCAGCCCGGTGGCTTCACCTGTCGATGGTGTGAGGCGATGAGTTCCAGACGAAGCGCTTGGGAAAGGAGGGTGCGTAGAGCTGTATATGAGGTGGCCGGTCATTGGTAGAGCTGCATTGTTGGTAGTGCTCCGAGTGTAGTGCTCCCCCCACCCATTGCCTTTCTTCTGCTCTTTGGAGGATGCAGATTCATTTTACATGTTAGCATTTGTTTAGCAAACACAGGTGCACCTTTGCACCTGGAAATAGAAAGAACGGTGCTCAGAGTAGGAGCAGATTTCTAAGGCTTCAAATCCTTGTCATTGTTCTAGAGTACTTTCATGGATGACCAGGAAGCTAACTGACCTCTAACCTTACGGTGGGGATAAGTTCAGTCAGTCACAGTCGCAAGGGACTCTGGATGCTCCCAACTACCACCTCCTGCCCTGCAGAGGCTCTTGGAATACTTAGAACACGATGGTGCCTTCTGTACCCGGTGGTTCCGTTTGCCTTTTTTAAATTTTATTTATTTATTTATTTATTTATTTATTTATTTATTTATTTATTTATTTGCTTCTTCTTTACTCCCAGTTTAATACTCAGTAGCCTTTGAATCTCATGGTTTGTGGAGCCTGTGTATGTGCTGCTAATGAAACTTGATCCAACTCTTTCCTTCCTTCCTTCTTTCCTTCTTCCTTCTTTCCTTCCTTCCTTCTTTCCTTCTTTCCTTCCTTCCTTCTTTCTTTCCTTTCTTCCTTCTTTCCTTCCTTCTTTCCTCCCTTCCTTCTTTCCTCCCTTCCTTCTTTCCTTCCTTCTTTCCTTCCTTCCTTCTTTCCTCCCTTCCTTCTTTCCTTCCCTCATGTTCAATTAATTATGCCAGTGGATTCCCTTCCTATTTTAGGGAAGATTGTCAGTTTTCTTAAGGATTTGAGTTGACTTTCTCCTTTGATAAGAAATCTGGTCAGGGGACTAAAGAGATGGATTGTCAGCTGAGAGCACTTGCTACACTAGTTGCACTTGCTGCATTGCTGCACTTGCTGCACTTGATGCATTGCAGAGGACCCAGGTTTGGTTCACAGTACTGGCAAGGTGGTTCACAGGCATCTGTAACTTCACTCAGATAATCTGATGCCCTCCTTTGGTCTCAAAGGATACTGCATACACATTGTGTACAAACAGGCAAGCACACAAAACACACACACACACAAATAAATAAATCTGAAAAAAAAATGTTGAACAGGTTCTTTTTCCTCCCCTGGACACTCTGTGTGGACAGAGGGTGGTCTTAGATTCTGGCTCTCTGGGCCTAGTTAATCATCAGTCTCCAAGTCTAGACGTTAGGGTGTGAGAGATGTGCTTGGACAAGATAGCAGAGGTGTCTCTCTGGACAAAGGACTAGACTCCTGGGGGAAGATCGCCCTAAGTACCTTTGAGTGCTGAGACTATTCTCTCCCTCCTGCTGTGGTTGCGAAGCCAGCTTCTGCACCAAGTGGAGGCTGACCTTTGCCTGGTAGCCTGACTCTTTATTTACAGCACTGTTGTTTTATGGCTTCATTTCTTTGCTGAGTGGCTTTTGTTCCACCAGAGTTGAGGTTTGTTTGATTTGGGGTAGGCTGTGTTTGAAATCAGTTTTCTAATCTTCACCCTGACTGAGTCGAGCCAGAAAATCCCAAGCAGTGCTTCCTAGACACCAAATATTGTCTCCAGGTGCTGCCTGGTGGTCTATCTTGCTCCTAGGGAGGTGTGTTCGTGCACTGGATACATGATTTAGTGCATAAAATACAGTGTGATGTATACACATTCTTGCTTTGCCCTCTTGAGACCCGGTGAGAGGAGATCTTGATGCGTCTTCTACATTCTCCATAAGAAGGTGGCTATTAAGACTGCTTATGTGACTGGAGTGCTTTGAATATTCACTCCCTGAGATGGAACTGGTGATCTCCACTGCCTGTTGGGAAGCACTGGCCTTGACTTTGCATTGGAGAGGGAGTGTGTGGGTCTTCTGAGGACTGAACCACTGGCAGACAATAAGTTCCTAGGACTTCTGACTCTACCCAGAAATCGCATGCATGCCGTGCAGCTGTGCTCATCGGGCTGTCAGGGACCGAGGATCAGGTGAACTTCCCACTCTGCGTCAGGTAGCAGAGTGACTTTTGTGATGGGAAAGGACCTTTGTGATAATCTTCTGGTGCCAAAACTGACTTCACAGACGTTTTAGAAAAGAGTTAAATGAACAGAGAACATCAAATCCCGCCATGTTAGCCACAGTCAGTGTATGGTTCAGTGGCATTAAATACATCCTTATTATTGTGTAGCACACACCGTTACTCCATAAAGCCATTCAGTGTCTCATACAGAAGCTCCACCCATGTCTCCCTATGCCTAAGCCCCTGTCTAGTCTACTATCTGTCAACATGAGCCTGACTATTCTAGGGTCCCTGCTATTGGGTTTAATCATACTTACCCCTTTGCCATGACTTATTTCTCTCAGCATGGTGGCTTCGGGCTCATCCAGGGCCTGGCATGCCTCTGAAATCTCTTCTGCTATAAGGGAGAATAATATTCTATTATTCACCTTCACATTTTGTTTACCCACATAGACACTTGACAAATTGGATTTGGATGGCGGCCACCTCTCGATCTCGAACAACACTGCCATGGACTTGTTTGCATAGTTCTTGTTTCTTCGTGTGGGGTTTTGAGTGCTCCCTTGGTAAAAACTTCTCCTCATAAGTAAGGCTGGAGATGTGGAGTGTTTAGTGACATGCTTTCCTCCAGAGCCACTGTTTGGAAAATCCTGGGGTGCAGGGGTTACAGTGGCATCAAACATACTGTAAGATAACAGCCACTTCCTTCTCCTTGAAACCTGCACCTGTTCATTCTAAGTGAAGGTCATTTGCTATTGTCGCCTTGCTGGAGCTTGTGGTTGACTGCCCTCTGGGCCATCCTGGGTGCTCAAGGTCTGTGGCCCCATGACAAGATAGTTTATACAGAACACAGGTGCCTACTGGAGACAACATTCTGAATGCAGAAAAGAAGCCACACTTCCTTTACCAATGATTCTTTAAAAAAAAAAATCTTTTAATTGAGCATTTAGGTATCAGGTTGTTTTCCAGTTTGGGGCAGAATGGACAGCCTTCAACAAAAGCTCATTTATATACTAAAGCATGGCAAGTACCAACTGCTGTTTCCCTAAGGAGATGTTCATACTGATCAGGCATGGTCCAAAGTACCTAATCCTAGCATTCAAGAGGCAGAGAGGAGAGGATAATCACAAGTTTGAGGTCAGCCTAGGCTATGTAGCAAGAGCCTTTCTAAAATACAAACAACCAAGGAAACAAACAGACAACCCGCCAACCGGGGTATAGCTTGATGGAAGAGTTCTTGCCTAGCACACACAATGCCCTGGGCTCAATCCTTTGCATAGGTGGGAGCAGGGCTGGAAAGTGTATTTACTGGTGTGTGATGGCACAGGCCTGTCATCCCACTACTCTACCACTCGGGAGGTGGAGGCAGGAATCAAGTTCAAGACCAGCTTCAGCTGCCTATCCCAGGCCACATCCGAGTCTATCTCAAGAAAACCAGACCCAACAAATAAACATACAGGAAGAACACAGCTTCCCTGTGTGGCAACATAAAAGCAGAGAGCTTACCTTAGGGAACTACTGGGTGTCAGTCTGTCACGCTAAAACATCTGTATTCTTTAGAGACCGGCAAGGTCTCCATACGAGGCTGTAGTCATCCCATCTCCCGAAAATTGTCCAAATGGGAATTTTAACATTTTAAAAGTAGGATTTTCTTTTAAAGTAAATGAAACAAAATAAAAACAATGAAACTTCGACCACAAATACCACCCGAGGAGAATCCCTCTTCCCTACCTCATCTTAATCATAGATACACACGCAAAAAAAAAGGGGGGGGGAGGGAAGAGAGCTGTTTAGGTCAACTTGATTTTGCCCATTTATACGTTCATCAGTCTTATGCTTCCTCTGCTACAGATGGTGGTATGAAACGTTTTGGAGGCAATGTGGGACTCCTGGATCACTCTACAGTGATCTGTGTAGCATCTAACATGTCTTGGATCTTTAAGGTCCTTGAGACCAAGACTATTAAGACAGGAGATATACAGCCAAGCCTCTGAAACTTTAGAGAAGAATTAGTCCCATTTCTTGAGTTGTGGCTTTAACGGCTGATTTTCTCTTGAGATTGGGGCTGCCTGTCTCCTGTGTCATCCCCTAGAGAGACTTTTCTTAATATGCACAAAATTTCAAGCACCTATCAAAGCCTCACTGAATCAGTGGGCAAGTCCAATACCCCGAAGGTCTGTCTACCCAGCCTTGGCCTGTGTCAGTGAAACTAGCAGAGAAACATGTCCTTTAGGAACTCAAATCCAAGAGACAGTAGGTATTAAGTAAACATAACAAACAGGGTGATTATATATTGTACACCAAAATATATGCACCGAGATAACAGGAGAATGGCCCAACAGGACATGACTTTGCTTTGAAATCGGAGTTTCCTGGAGCCTTGAGAAGGTGACCCAGGAGCAAAGACTTGAGTGAAGAGGGGAGAGGAGGACTGTAGAGGATCTGAGGCAGAGGGTGGGAGCATGCTGTGCAGGGCAGAGGTCTTAAAGGAGGAATGCCTGGTTTGTCTGATGAAAAGACAGTACCATAAGAATGAACGAGAGAGAGAGAGAGAGAGACAGACAGACAGACAGACAGACAGACAGACAGAATATAAAAAGAGGAGAGGGGCAAAGAAAACTTCCTTGGCTGAGCCTGAGTTGCAGACTTCTGAGTTTCTATGGCCCCCACACTCACTAAGTTCTGTTGAGGTGACTGGTTAGAGATTCTGAAGACAGACACTCCTCTGAAATCTGTATGTCTGGTCTTGTTCAGAGGATCTGAGCTATTTCCCAGTAGTGTGTGGTCCCAGTTTGCTAGGGAGAGAGAGGAGTGTGTTCAGAAAAGGGAATGGGTCACAGGAAGCACTGATAAGGGGCTGCTGGTCCACGGGGAATCCACACAGTGCTACAAGAGGAGCCATTTCTTCTAGCAATCCACACCTAGCCCATACCTCAAGCCCTGTGCCGGCTACGCGATCAAAGCAAGCATGAGTTTCTTCTTGTGAAGCTCACAGGGCTGTTGGGATTGTGAAAAAAAAGAATAAATATAAACAAAATACTGAGGTGGTACATACCTTTAATCCCAGCACTCTGGAGGCAGAGGCAGGCAAATTTCCCCCAAGTTTGAGGTTACTCTGGCTTTCAGAGTAAGACTTTATTTCAAAATAAATTTTTGAGCAGGGCTGGAGAGATGGCTCAGTGGTCAAGAGCGCCGACTGCTCTTCTGAAGGTCCTGAGTCCAAATCCCAGCAACCACAGGATGGCTCATAACCATCCATAATGAGATCTGATGCCTTCCTCTGGGGTGTCTGAAGACAGCTACAATGAGCGAGCAGGGCCGGAGGGAGAAGAAAAAGTGTCTGAAGACAGCTACAGTGTACTTACAGATAATAAATAAATAAATCTTTTTTTTTTTTTTTGGTTTTTCAAGACAGGGTTTCTCTGTGTAGCCCTGGCTGTCCTGGAACTCACTCTGTAGACCAGGCTGGCCTTGAACTCAGAAATCTGCCTGCCTCTGCCTCCCCAGTGCTGGGATTACAGGTGTACGCCACCACACCCGGCTTTAAATAAATCTTTAAAAAGATAAAATTTTGAGCAAAGGAGGTATGAAATAAGTTGATACTGGAGGGTAGTAACAGTGACCCTTGCTTCAGGAGAAATTTTGTGTAGAAGGAAAAGCCGTGCAGAACTATTGTGAGACATTTTGTGCAGTTCGTTGCTCAAACATTAGATGTATATTTTACAAATATAAGTCTGTAATCCAGGGTTGCTGCCAGTGTCAGGGGCGACACAATATCAAGAATGCTACTTTCATGGGCTTTCGTGATGTGTCCTTGGAGGATCGCAAACCCGGCTTGATGCTTCCCAAAGATGTGTCTCCAGCCTCAGCTTGTGACTCCACTTCAAGGGTGACCTTCGCCATGCTCTTGTATCCCAGGAGCGCAAACTTGCCTGGCCCAAAGTGAGGCTCTCCATCTCCAAAACCCACTTCTACACCTAAGAAACATTTGAGCCATTTGAGTCAGAAGTCAGAGTCGTTAGAAACATCTCTTAAATCCTCAAATCAGACCTGTCATCAAGACCAAAAGTCTATTTAGAAGAGGCAGTTCTATCTTTCACCCCACCCTGTTTTCCTGGTCCAAGCCTGTGGGAGCTCTGTCACTGAACCTGCAGGAACATCTTAATGCGTCTCCCTGTTTCCAGTCTTGTTTCTATTTATTTGGCTTATCAGCTGAAAACAAAAATCAAGTGGTGTACCTCTACTTAAAAATCTGTAAATGACTCTTATCAGGTCCTTTACACCATGGTTTGACCTGCTTTATCTTATATTTTTGGTTGTGAGGCTAGCCTTTAACAGCTGAGCCATCTCTCTAGCCCAGCCTGCTCTATCCAAGCTTCCCCTTCGCCCCTCTCCCCCACTCTTCTTGCTTTCCACAGATCCCAAACATAGGAAGCACCAAGTTCCTACCCAGCCAGGGTCTTGGCACATGCTGTTCTTGCTGACTGGAACATTCTTTCCCAAGGCTGTTGTTGCCTTCACATCCTTCAAGGACAGCCTCCTCCAGAAGACCCTCTTGGGCCTGCTCTCTGTGCCTTTTGTACATTGCGGTGAGAGACAGAACATAAAACTGGTTGTGGCGCGTGCTTATAGTGCCAGCTGAGTGTGTGGTATGTGCTTAGAGTTCTAGAGACTGAGACAAGATTGCAGTGAGTTTGAGGCTGTGCCAACTGTGCTTAGTAAGTACCAAATTAGCTGGGGCTATGTAACGAAACCCAACAGCAACCAAACAGCACTGGCAAAACCCTGTAAAACCTACCGGAGTTAAGACTTTAAGTGAATAGTTCTAAGGTATCGGGCTGCTCATATCCATATCTTTCCAGATACTCATCTGCTCATGGCGATAGGAGAAGGGGGTTTTAACAAATGTGCCCTTGCTATGTCTGCATGTAGTCTCAGAGTTCTGCTTGTTAAAAAAACCTTCCAGCCAGTGGTTGTAGCATAACTGACACGAAGCAGCAAAAGATTTGCTCATTAAAATGTTTTAGTAGGAGATGGAAACATAGCCCAGTGGTTAGTGTGCAGCTCTTCCGGAGAACCTAAGTCTGGTGTCCGGCACTATGCCGCTCAGCCCAGAACAGCCTGTAACTGCAGTTGCTGTGCTTTATAAATGACACAACATGGCTGCTTCTTCCTTTCTTCTCTGTTTTCAAAGTTAGTACCTGTTCTGGAAATTTGGATTCCTTTGACATCTTGGTCTAGGTTATGTGTCTCTTTAGAAATAGTACTTGGAAATTCTTAGAGCATTCTGTAATTCTGAACTATGAAACATTTACAGGCAGGGGTAAAACAGTTTCATTCCCTCACTGTTGTGAGTGTGTTACTATCAGAAGGAGTTTAAGATCACATAGTTATCCTGCTATTTGTCAAACACTAATGGGACAGGACAAAGTAAGAGTTCCGTACTTGTTCTGATTTGAGTCAACCAATTAATGTGCTTGTCCACAAAACCAAAACATAAGAACATTGAAATAATTTGTGTAACTCTTACTTTGCTGTGGTTTTTGTTTTGTTTTGTTTTGTTTTTTTGTGGATTGAAGACAGGTCCTGGCTTATCAAGATTTTTTGGTATCATATCCCCAACCTAATTTGAGTCAATTTTGTCCTCAAGAAATACTGTAGGATGTTACAACTCAGGGGATGTGATTATTCTCTCCAGAGTACTGATAAACATTCTGTGGTGTATGGATGCCCTGTGTCCCCAACAGTGAAGTATCCTACTCAAAATGACCAAAATGACAATGGCATTAGGTTGAGAATTCTTATTCTGGCCCACAAGTAGGAATTCTGTTATAGTATTGTGGTTCCTAGGATAGTCCCACACAATTTCTTGCTCCTATCCTTGGTCTCTTTGATTCTGCCAAGAGGCAACTTAAGGGAGGAAAGGGTTAATTTGCTCATAATTTTTCCAGCATGCCAGGGAAGGCATGGTCCAGGTCTGTGAGGTAACTGATGACACTGTCCCTAGAGCCAGAAATCAGAGAGGGCTAGAGAAATGGTAGCACTTAATTGCTTTCACACTTGAACCCAGGCCCATGACATGGGTTCAAAGTGGATCTTCCTTTCTCAGTGAAATCTTTCTGGAAACACCATAACATTCGTGCCCGAGGTGTGTCTCCATGGTGTTTTCAAGTCTTGTCAAGGTGATAACAGTGAAGAGGCATCCTAGCCTACAGAGAATTGAACTCTGACAATTTTGGAAGATAAGAACTCTCTAGCTGATGGTCATGCCATAGACCTGGACTTGTTTTTGGATTGAATTTTTCTAAACTATGCCCTAATTTCCTTTGTAGCCCAATGTACTTTGCAGCTTCTATGTATGTCCAAATGGTCCAGAGACCAGTCGATTACTCTGTCTCTTGTCACCTGCTCAGTTCAGGCCAGCCTTCTTCCTCCCTGGGGTTACCCCAATAGCATCCTAACTGACACATACTTTTCACCCCGCTCCCTCCAACTAGACTAGTCAGATCCTAGGACGTTAGTACATCTAGATGAAAACCTTTTAGCATTGTAGGACAGGGATGGCCACCTCCTCTCCTGCGCTCGCTCAGCCTTCTCCTATCCCTTCCCTCTTCCTAGTTAGGCAGCTTCAGTCTTTGGATCATGACAAATCGCTTCCTGTTCCAGGACTTTGCTTTATCCCCTGAAACCTTCTTCCTCGGCATGGCTTCTTCTCACAGGCTGGTGACCCAAGGGTCATTTCCATCTATTCTTCACTTGAGTGCTCCAGTGAAAGGAGTTCCCTCCCAAGCTGTGCTCCAGTGAAAGGAGTCCCCGCCCAAGCTGTACATTTTCCTCTTTTGCTCTGCCACTGTCTGATGATATTAACTACTTTGTAGTGTAGACCAAACTGACCAAAACTCTCCAGGTGGACCCAGTCCAGTTGTAGGAATCAACACACAGTTGCTCGTGTATTGGCAAGACCAAAATTCACATCGCACCTCAACTAAGCAAGCCAGGAGCCCAGCCTATCCCGGTGTTCCTTGAAGTCACCTAAGAACTTTTACACTGGAAGATATTGGGGGCCAGCCAGGTGACTGACTTAGTGGGTGAAATATTTGCTGAAGACCTGAATTTGATTCCCATGGCAGAAGGAAACGTGTGTCCATGGCACAGGTACTACCCCCACCCCCACTCCCACCACACACACACACACACACACACACAGAGGAAATAAATAAAAAATAATTTTTAAAATAAGTGAAATAAAATTGAAGCCACTGGGCGTGGTCATGTCTCATGCCTATAATCTGATTAGTTGCAAAGTGGAGAGAGGCAGGAAGATAAGGAATTCAAATCCAACCACATAGTTTGAAGTCAGCTTGGGCTGCATGAAATTCTGTCTCACAAAACCAAAACCAAACAGATAGATAGATGATAGACAGACAGATAGATAGATAGATAGATAATAGGTAGGTTACATGCATACATATATATACATATATAGATAGCTAGTTACATACATAACATATAAAAACATATACATACTATGTAGATAGATATATGCATACATACATATATACATACATTCATACATACATAAATACATAAACACATATGAATAAGTAAGCAGAAGTTCCCACGCCCTGTGCCTTCTCTTTATGAGGTTTCCCAGGTGACATCAAGTAAGTGGCTTCATGCAGAAGACCAGCTTTCTGATGTTCTTGGATATTATTCACATCTAAGTATCTGTGGTTGTGTGAATAGTCTTCAACCCTGTTCTTTAGCCTGCAAAGAGCTGGCTGACCCCAAATCATCCTTTGTCCAGGCCACACCCTGCAAGTGAGAAGCATTGCTAGGAAAAAGAAAATGTCATCTGTATAAATCATGGAAAATCAGGGGTGCGGCTGTTGAGACTCTAGACTCTAGAGATCAGACTCTAGACTAGTTGGAAGTCATTTGCTAATCACTTAGGGTGCAAAGACACCTGGATAGGCTAAGAGATGAACTACAGAAAGAAATCTAGACCCAAATCTTCCCTCTCTGTGAATCCATCCATAAGATAAACAAAAGTTCCCCCACATTATGTACAATATTATTTCTACCAGATAATCCCTTCTGGCTAAAGCCCATTAAGAGATTCTGAGAGCTGCGAACAGTAAAGATAGAGCAAGCCTCTCTCTTGGAGTGGAAACGAATTCCCTGAAGCCTTGAGTAGAACTGGCAAACTCCAGAATCCCCCTTTGCCAAGTCATTGTGACCTCCCCTACGTCTTCCCAGAAGTTGAAGTTTTTCTTCTCCCACCAGCTCTGCAGCGGAAGCCAGTCCATCAGAGCTTTAATTGTTAAATTCCCGAAGCATGAATATATGTAAACACACAACAGGATATTCTTCACAGCTGTGCAGAGGGATCTGGGAGCCAGCCACACCGCCTCTTTGTCTAACCCAGCCAATCCTATAAAACCTTTGGCTGCATTCGGAGTCACTGTAAAGATACACATTTTCAAAGGAACTTCAACATGTTGAATGTATTTTAGCCTTTTCAAGGTTTTACACAAGTATATAATAGATTTAAAAATTATATTTACTCTGGTCTTTCCAACTCAGCTTTAGAAAAATTTCTCAATGCTCCTTGACATCCACCAAAACAAATTTATATTTACAGAAAAACTTGTGAAAATTTTTAATTGTATTTACCTATTTGGTGTGTGTGCATGGGGGCCAGGGGTTGGGGCAGAGTGTAAGCACACACTCAGTGCCTGTGCAAGACAGAGAACAACTTGAAGGAAACTTCCTTCATATGGGTCCCAGGAATGGGTCTCAGGTTTGTCAGGTTTTGTGGCAAGTGCTTTAACACATTGAACCATCTCTCCATCATCAAACTTCACTGGAGTTTCATTAGTTCCCTTATTTAGATTCTGTTGTCAATACTTATAATAGATTTGGCTGAGAAACAAAGTTTAACATTTTACTGAAATAATTCCTTTCATTATACAGGTTGAGGTTTATTATTAATTAACACAGCATGAAATATTAACACCATGCCCAACATTGCTAAGATTTAAAAAGCAAACACCAGGCCCTAGCAGTCTCTAACTCCAGATTCTTCAACTGAGCCTAGATTTGACTTGGCTTCCCAGAAGCCTCCCAGTGCTGTCCGTGAGTCTCTGCACTTCCGGAAACCAATTTGGGTGAAGTGATTTCTCTGTGGTTTTCTTTTTTTTTTTTTTTTTTTTTTCTTTCTTTCTTTCTTTCTTTCTTTCTTTCTTTTTTTTTTTTTTCTGCTAGACTTCTTAAGAGTTGTTCCCGAAAAGCCTTTTGACCATATTTGGGCCTCACTAAAGCTTCTGAGGATCCTTATGTAATTTCTCTGGGTTTTGTTTTACTACCAGAGCTCTCAGGCTGGTTCCCTGAAAGCCTCCTTGACCAAATTTGGATTCTGATGAAGAGTCTGCTGGCTCATGCTTCCGTGACTTCTCCTGTTTCTGGGTAATCTTGAAATGGGTGGAGATTAGACCTAGTCAGCCAGTCTCATGAAGAGACTATGGCCAGAATGGAGGGGTCACACTGGGATCTAATATGGCCCATTTATAGCTGGGTGCATCCGAAGTCACAATTAGCACAGATAACATCAATGAGTAGAGAAATATCTATGGCCCGCAACAGGCAAGAGAAAACAGGGGCATTTCCAAGAAATGCCCTTTCCCAATAAAGAGAGAAAGGGATCTTACTCAGGGAGCCTACACACATTCATATAAGTGTTGGCCCATTCCCAAGATGCCCAGTTAAGGAGCACAACATGGGGTATGCGCAGTTTAAGGTTGTACCTTAGAAAGATAGTAGACACAGTTTGGGGCATGCTTAGTTCAAGGTCATGGAGCACATGTATAAAGATATGTAGTCTGGTCATGCTCAGCTTGCACAATAGCCTTTTAGCCAAAATTAAGGGACGGGACATTGACATAGGAGTTTTCCCCTGCTATGTCTCTCTTCTGAGTTAGCAGTTCCTCTGAAGCCACATTATGCAAAGAAACCCATTGCTCTTTCTTGAATCCTTTGGCAGTTTTTGTCTGAGAGAAGCCAGCTGCCATATTGGATCTGCTGTAGGGGAGAGGCAATGTGGTAAAGACCTGGAGTGGCCTCCAGCCAAGTGTCCATGAGGAACTGAATCCTGACAACAGCCCCAAGAGTTAAGTTTGTAACTGGATGCTCCCTAACTGAACCTTCATGGGACTGCAATCCAGGCAGCATCTTGACTGCAGCCTGAGCAATGGCCAGCTTCCTGCATCCCTGAAGTTGACATATGAACTTCTCCTTTAGGGGGATTCTGTTAGGTAGCAATTGACAACTGACATCAGGTCAAAGACAGACAGTAAAACTGAAGGGTCCCCTTCCTTTGGAGAGTTCAACTGTGGAGCTCTTCACATGTCACTTAGCACTCTCAGTTAAGATGTGAAAATGTGAGCTTTGCCATTTCCTGATGAAGGGCTCCAACGAAAAGCAGTTTCTGACCTTCAGTTTTTAATTTCATGTTATTTGTTTTTGGTTGCTTAAATTTTATCCACAATTGACCTGTCTGTCATCTATTTTTATGTTTACCTATGTATCTATATATTTATCCTCTACCTATAAGAATTTATCTATCTTTATCATCTATCTATCATCTATCCATCTATTTATCTATCCACCCTACCCATCTACCTATTTCTATTCGTCTACCCATCTGTCTGTCTGCCTGTCGGTCCATCTATGTCTTGTTCAGTCAAGGCTCTCTCCTCAGTTTGCCTTTCTGCTTCAGCCTTCTGAGTGCTAAAAATCATCCAGTCTAACGTTTAGTCTAAGCAATGCCCACAATGGTACACCCTTCAAAGGCACAAGATTTATGATGGTGTCTGTATGGAGATCACTATCATTGTAGGTGGTGTGCCACGTAAGTCACACTGGAAGAAAGAGTACCTGGGTGGCCCCTGGCTTCCCAGTGTACAAAATCATCTCTCAACTGAATTGATCCTGAAAGTCTACTCACCTGGCTTAAAACACTGGAAAGTAAGCTCTGCCAATCCCTTTTATTTATTGTTCAGAAAATTCTAGAAGAAAACAGCCCTGCAAATAATAATAACTACTGAATTTCAGTGACTCACTCTCTTTGATGGCATTCCAGTACCGGGTCTGTTCCTTGTCCTGGCATGATTGCTAGATAGTCCCTTTGATTTGGTTACAGCAACATAGGAGTGGACAGGTCTGAAATGATTGCCTAATAATGTCTCAGCGCCTGACAGACTCTCTTACTGTAGATAGAACCAGTTAATGGTGTGTATTTGTTTCTATTTGTGGAATACTCCATTATGATCCTGTTACTATACAGTAAGAATTCTCCCTTCCCTTCTTCTTCCTCCCTCCTCCTTTTTCTCCTCCCCCCTCCTTTCTACTCCGTCCCTCCCTTTTCCTCACCCCTGCTCTCCTTTTTCTCCCTTCCCCTCCCTTTCCAAATATTTGAGTACCCACCCTTGCTAGTCATTGCTAGGCATTCTGGGTACAGCAGCTAACATTCAGCTTCAAATGGACAGATAGCAAAACCAACTTTAGGATGTGTACCTTAGCCTTAGCGGTAGTACGCTTGCCTCGCACACATGGGGCTCTGGGTTCAATCCCCAATACTATGGGAGGTAAATTACACAACTGTTCAATGATAGAAGCCATGGGGAAGTGGTGTGAAGGGTAGAAAAGAGGCAAGGACTGGTGACTTTATAATGGCTGCTAAGAGAGGCCTGGTTAATAAGGTGACCTTTCAGCTATTGGACAAATATTCTGATGTTTGCTGTGATCATATCTTTTCTTGGCCTGGGTATATGTATGATGGACAGACAGAAGCAATGTCTTTCTTTCCAGAAATGTACATTCTGATGGGCAGAGACACACCCTGTAGGCACTTCTGGTTTGGTAGAGGATAGGAAGTGATGATGTAGGGAGATCCTGAGTTAGAGATCGGGAATCTGCGGCATCAACCCCCTGGGATCCCAGTGCCAGGGAGGTAGACTCAGGAAGATCCCTTGGAGTTGCTGGCCAATCAGTGTGGCCGAGTCAGAGAGTCCCATGCTCAATGAGAAGCTTTGCTTCATAAAATATGTTGGGAAGCAATTGAGCCCCTTGTAGTTGATCTCTGGCCTCCACGGCCACACATGCACCCCGCTACAGCATACATGGGAGCAGGGTGGAAGACAATGACCTTTTTAAAAAAAGAGGAGTCTACAGCAGGGATAAGCAAGATAGGACTACACACTTGAAAGGTAGTAATGAGGCAGACTTTCTTTTTTTGTTGTTGTTCCCCCCCCCACACACACACACACAGAGACAGGGTTTCTCTGTGTATCCCTGGCTGTCCTGGAACTCACTCTGTAGACCAGGCTGGCCTTGAACTCAGAAATCCTCCTGCCTCTGCCTCCCAAGTGCTGGGATTAAAGGTGTGCACCACTATCGCCTGGCTAGGCAGATTTTCTTTCTTTCTTTCTTTCTTTCTTTCTTTCTTTCTTTCTTTCTTTCTTTCTTTCTTTCTTTCTTTCTTTCTTTCTTTCTTTGTTGTTGTTGTTTGGTTTGGGGATTTTGGTTTTTTCGAGACAGGGTTTCTCTGTATAGCCCTGGCTGTCCTGGAACTCACTCTGTAGACCAGGCTGGCTCGAACTCAGAAATCGTCTGAGGCAGACTTTCTTAAAAAGCATTGCTTATAGCCAGGCAGTGGTGCCACATGCCTTTGATCCCAGCTTTTGGGAAGCATAGGCAAGGGGATCTCTGTGAGTTTGAGACCAGCCTGGTCTACAGAGCAAGTTTCAGGACAGCCAAGGCTATGCAGAGAAACTACCTCAAAAAACTAACAAAAACAAAAGTGTTATTTATAGTAAGGTCTGTGAAGGGTTGAACCCCCTTGGGCTTAGTGATTGATGACTGACGTTGTCCCGCCCCCAAGAAACCAACACACCAGAGGCTTCTCACACCAAGCAGGAACTTTTTGGTAGAATCAGAGAGAGTGTATGCGGATAAAATGAATGGGGAAGACCAGGTAGGTCTTCCTATTTGAGGCTGTCACTGAGAGAAATGGAACTATAGTGGGGCTCTGGGCAGGGCCGTATCCCATTCATATTACCTCCTGGGAGAATCCAACTTCCATGTTGAAGTTGGACTGCAGGTGAGGAAGACAGAGGAAAGAGAGGAAAGGGCTGATGCCCTGTGAGAGAAATCTGAGCTTTACCCAGGTGCGGAGCAAGATGGCGTTAGATTTAAGTCTGGAATCATGGGAAGGCAGAGCCAATAGCTTGGTCAGAGCTCGGCAAGAGGGAGTGGAGCACACCCAATGCCAAGTGTTTGGAGCGTGGGGAAGGCTAGTGTTGCCTCTACTGAGTGGAGAAGTAGTTTTGAAGTTAGCTTCCTGCAGTAATGTGGACATAACAAGAACCACCCTCCTGCTCTAACAAAATGCCCTGGTATACAGAATGGGGACCCCAAAGGTTAGGTCAGGAATGGGTGAAATCTCAGAACGGACAGTGTTCAGTGTCCTCCCTTAACCCTAGAAGCAGGGATCTTCATGACTTGCTCCTGTCCCGTGGAATGATCTGGGAAAACTGTTGGTTTGTGGAGGCTCTGCCTTGCCATGCCTTGTAGGCCTCCTTCCATATCCTTCTTTCAGAGGTGAGAGGAACTCTCTCCAGTCTTATTTTAGCGCAGATTGACACTGTCTCATCTGGAGTGGCTGGTCATGGTGATCATTTCCAAAGCACATATCTGATTAGGACAGTGCTGGTTTTGACAGCCTCAGGCTCCTTACACAGAATTCCTGCGCTCCACTTCCCTCGCCTCTATGGCAGCTTTAGACCTCTGCACTCGCCTCCCTTGTACCAGAGAATCTTCTAAGAGTCCTTTCCCCATGTGTAGTGGCTATTCCTGGTTGTCAACTTGACTACATCTGGAATGAACTACAGTCACGAATTGGAAGGCTCACCTATGATCCTAATCTGGAAGCTCAGAGATTCAGTTTCTGACTTGGATCTTGGTATGGAGATCTTGAAGCATAGTGGCTATGAATTCCAGAAGATTAAGTAGGGGAGATCTCTGAGTTCAAGGTCATCTGGGATTAAAGGCGGGATGTCACACGCCTTTAATCTGGGCCACACCCTCTGCTGGAGACCTACATAAGGACATTGGAAGAAGACTCTCTCACTCTTCCTTGCCTGCTTGCCTCGTGGGACTGAGCAACTGCTAGATCCTTGGACTTCCATCCACAGCTGCTGCTGACCATTGTTGGGGAGTTGCACTACGGGCTGTAAGTCATCTACAAATTCCCTAAGTTTATAGAGACTGCCCATACGTTCTATGACTCTAGAGAACCCTGACTTATACACCATATTTTATGCCCTCATTTTACTATTACTTCTCCATCACAGTGTAAATAAATATTTCCTTGGGGTTAGAAAGAAGGCTCAATGGTTAAGAGCTGTGTACATATACGCATAATAAAATAGCCAGCTGGGAAGTGGTGGTGGATGCCTTTAATCCCAGCACGTGGGAAGCAGAGGCAGGTGGATTTCTGAGTTTGAGGCCATCCTGGTCTACAGAGTGAATTCTAGGACAACTAGAACTACACAGAGAAACCCTGTCTTAAAAAAAAACCCAAACAAACCCATTAAATAAATAAATAAATATTTTTTTTTGTCTTTTTTTTTATTTGATATAATTTATTTACATTTCAAATGATTTCCCCTTTTCTAGCCCCCCCCTCCCCGAAAGTCCCGTAAGCCCCCTTCTCTTCCCCTGTCCTCCCTCCCACCCCTTCCCAGTTCCCCGTTCTGGTTTTGCCAAATACTGTTTCACTGAGTCTTTCCAGAACCAGGGACCACTCCTGCTTTCTTCTTGTATCTCATTTGATGTGTGGATTATGTTTTGGGTATTCCAGTTTTCTAGGTTAATAACCACTTATTAGTGAGTGCATACCATGATTCACCTTTTGAGTCTGGGTTACCTCACTTAGTATGATGTTCTCTAGCTCCATCCATTTGCCTAAGAATTTCATGAATTTTTTTTTGTCTTTTTTTTTATTTGATATAATTTATTTACATTTCAAATGAAATATTTTTTAAAAAATGTCTTTGAAGCTGGGTGGCAGTGGCACACGCCTGTAATCCCAGCACTTAGGAGGCAGGCAGATTTCTGAGTTCTCTGAGTTCGAGGTCAGCCTGGTCTACATAGTGAGTTCCAGGACAACCACAGAGAAACCGTGTTTAAAAAAAAAAAAACCAAAGCCACCCCCCCAAAAAAAACTGTCTTTGAGCTAGATACTGGTCTCCCCTCAGTCTTAAGGATTTAAGATTTATAAAGGCAGGAGCCACATTGCTCACCAGAAGCTAGTACCTTGTCTAAAATTCAGGAAATGCTTGTCCCAATCACAGGCAGCCTCTCTTGGCTTCCAATTGCTTCAATAACCAAGTTACAAGTGCCTCTAGTCCGTACCACCTTCCTAGCCTTGACTGGCCACTTTCCAGGCCCCTCTTCCTACCACCATCATTTTTACCCAATAGTTAGTTACCTACACTTCAGCCACTCTTGGAGAGCAAGCCCTTGCTTCCCAGCCTTTGCTCCCACCGTGTCTCTGAAACTCTCCTCCTCTAGACACAGGGAGGGTTCATCACTCTTTCTACATAGACTCCAGGTATAAGAGGATGGGGCTCACAGCCCATTTGTCTTTATATAGTTATCTATAAAGCTGTGTAAACTTATAAGTACAGGTACCTTAGATGAACAATTTATATATTTTATATGTTTATCTTTAGACATACTTTGTGTAATTTATCTTTCATAAATATGTGTGTGTATATATATGTATATATATATATTAGACTACTTATAGCTTACCCATTATAGATTGCTCTTTATGTAGTTAGCTCTAGCCACTTTATATATTTTTATATGTTGCACAGTTTTCATGTCTTTCTGTGTCTCTATTCACTTTACACACGATGAACGCTCTGCTGATCACATTGATTTGGGGTAGTAGAGGAACACTGGAGTTTGCACCTGAGAGGCTTGTCTCCCTTGTAAAGCACTGCTTGGGAAACTTGGGAAGGCTCTGTTCTTGGTTTATTTTTGGTCTTAGCATCCCTTTAGGGGAGCTTAAGTACCCAGGAGGTAGGTTCAGGTAAGTTGATGTCATGCACTGCCTTGCTAAATATCCCCTGGATCATGATTGGATTTTTGTTTATCTTTTGAGACTGGGTTTTCCTCCACATAGACCAGGTTGACCTGTCCCTTGTGATTCCCCTGCCTCAGGGCCTCACGTGCTGGGATGATAGGCATGTGCCACAGTGCTTGGCTCCTATTACTACCAACAAAGCCACTACCTTTGCAATGAGAACTGAGGAGGGTCTGGCCTTGGGGATGGGCTAGAACTCTGGCTTCCTCCTAGAGATTTCTCCTGAAGTTCTTTGCTTCAAGCTGTGCTATCTTCCCTTAGGAATATGGGTGTTGTTTGTTTTCCTTCATTCCAACCTTACTGCCAGGCATATCCATTAATGAGGAACTCATTTATCTTGTTTACCAATATTCTTTTGTTGTCGTTGTTTTGGGTGTGAGACTTGGTTATCTTTGAACTCAAGTTGTAGACTAGGCTGGCCTCAAATTTAGAGAGATCCTCCTGCTTCTGCCTCCTGACTGCTGGGATTGAGGGTGTGGGATGGCGGCCCTAGGATCGTTTGTTATTATCCTTATCTTTGAAAATTAAGTGTATTTTTGAAAAGATCGGGAATTTCGGGAAGATTTGGACCTGAGGAGCCACCATGCACACACACTACCTCCTTATATGGACTGAGTATATCTCGGCCCAGAGGAAGCTAGCTCATCATTTATCAGAAAGGAAACAGAAACTGGATGCCTAAAAACAGCTCTTCTGCCTGGAATTTTGGAAGCTTGCATAAAGGAAATTTGGTCAGGCCCAGTCATTTGAGAATTACTAAAAAAAAAAAAAAAAGTTGAGAAGGCAGAAGGAGGGAATTGGGTGGTAATAATATGCTGTGGTAGTGCTGAGTGCTAGCCTGAATGAGGGCAGGAAGGCTGGCATAACATCCAAAGACAGTGTCTCATCCCCACCAGAAGTAGCTGTACTCATTTAGTTTTCTCTCCATTAGAAGCAGCTATGATTTCCTGTGTTAATTCTCCGGTTGGTTGTACTCGCTCACTCACTCACTCAGCCCCTCCTAGCTTCTGATAAGAAGCTGAAGTCCACACATCTAGTAATGACATGCTAAATTACCCTTCCTTCACTGTCTCTTGTGTTCTGCTGCTCGCAGCTGAGTTCCTTATCTCTCACTGGACCTTGTATACAGCTCTGATTGGGAGAACAGACTAGAAGTTGTCCTGGCAGGGCAGACCTAGGCAGCATGGAGTGAGGACTCCAGAGACGGGCAGGACATAAAGCTGTCAGGAATGGGGATGGAATGGTCGGGTCATGGGGTTGACTGATCCAGATACTGAATCCTCTTCCTTGCTGAACCATCCTACTTGTTAACCTGCCTAGTCCAGAGACTTTTGAATTTGGAAGCTGTTATTGGCCTACTGGTACCTTCAGCATCAGGACCGAAGGGTAGCTCGTACCACTTTCTGGGAATCTACCTACTGGATCCTTTAGGAGAGGTGAAGAGCAGGTTCTCCCTACTGAGGCCCCTTCCTTCCTGACCTTCTGTCTTAGTCAGGGTTTGTATTCCTACACAAACATCACGACCAAGACACAAGTGGGAGGAAAAGGTTTATTCAGCTTACACTTCTACATTGCTATTCATCACCAAAGGAAGTCAGGATTGGAACTTACACAGGGCAGGAACTTGTAGGCAGGAGCTGATGCAGAGGCCATGGAGGGATGCTGCTTCCCCCACCCCCACCCCCACCCCCACCCCTCTTGCTCAGCCTGCTCTCTTATAGAACCCAAGACTACTAGCCCAGGGATGGCACTACCCACAAGGGGCCCTCCCCTCTTGATCACTAATTGAGAAAATGCCTTACTGCTGGATCTCATGGAGGCATTTTCTCTATGAGAACTCTGTGATAACAGCCTGTGTCAAGTTGACACACAAAACCAGTCAGTATGCCTTCCTAAGGACCTGGGATGTCGAACCCATATCTGAGTGGTTATCTGTAGGAACTATCACCCATTTTTCTTTATGGGCCCTGTGACCAATCAGAACCATAGCTGCTGAAGTGAGCCCGAGGGTTAACCTTTCCTCTTGGGTGTGTGCTACAGTTCATTTCCTCCTCCCATCAGTATCCACTCATGTCCTTGGCACAGGGCTCGCTTCCAGCTTGGCATGATACCATTTCTTGCCCTTTCTACTTAGGATTAGCTAATGTAATATCTCCAGTACTGCATTCTAACTTGGGTGAATTAAACACACAATGGAGACAGCTTTAAAAGCTTAGCGGACACAGAAGCAGTAAATGTGACTTTTCAGAATTTTAATCTGGACTATATTTCTCCTCTCTCAATTTATGTGGGTGGCTATTTTTAGGATTTGGGGATAGTTTTACAAAGTGAGATTCTAGGATTCTTCTTAGTGACTTGAAGGAAAATTCTCTTGTCAAATATGGATGAATACATTTGTAACTTGAATGTGTGTGTGTGTAAAATGAGGAATCTGTAATTATCTAGCTTTAGACTTTATTTTTTTTCCTTGTACAAGTTTTAGAAGTATATGTGTTATATTAAGTGATAGCTCTAGTCTGTTGCTTTCAGCTTTTGTACTGTAAAACCAGAATGCCCAGGGAGTCTTGGCTCCAACTCTTGTAACCGCTTCCTGAACCAGTACTGCCCAGTAGGACTTGTGGCGAAGTGTGTATGTAGCCACCAGCCACATAGGGCTTCAAACCCTTGAAATGTGCCAGTGCCATTGAGAAACTGGCTTTTAACTGAGTCTCTGCTAATTATAGTAACAAAATCCACGTGGTTGGTGGCTACTGTGTTCGACAATACCACAGGCTATGTCTAAAACATGACACCATTCACGCAGCAGGGGAATTTATGAAGACCTAGAACTTGTAGCTCGATGATTCTAGAATCAGGAGAATATGTCCCTACCATTTTCCTTAGCCTCCGAGGTACCTGTCCTGAGCTTTCCCAGGGATGCCCTAGCTCTAGTCCTTCTGTGATTTTGGCACCAGAGGCTTCCTGGGGCTGGTCCCTGTTGTCCTACTGATGAAGTCTAGTCTCCTTTAGGCCCTTCATGACCTGCTTCACCCACCTCTTATCTTACCTCCTTATTCTTTTTTTTTTTTTTTTTTTTTTGGTTTTTTTGGTTTTTTTCGAGACAGGGTTTCTCTGTGTAGCCCTGGCTGTCCTGGAATTCACTCTGTAGACACCAGGCTGGCCTCGAACTCAGAAATCCGCCTGTTTTTGCCTCCCAGAGTGCTGGGATTACAGGCATGTGCCACCACGCCCGTCTTACCTCCTCTGTATCCCTTGCACAGCTTTTCTGTTCTTTCCCTTGTCAGTCGACAGTTGTCTCTCTTTCTACTTTCTGCCCTAGAGTTCGACTGCTCTGGATCCTCCTGGAGGTGGAATCTGCAATACCTGTCCTTTTGTGACTGCCTTGGTTGCTTAACATAGTATCTTCAGGTTTACCTGTTATAGCTTGCTTAGGAAACTTCTTTTTCAGACTGAATAATGTTTTGTTTCCAGACAGACATTTGGTTGCATCTGTTGTGTAGTTGTTGGGAACAATGATGTTGGGAACATGGGTGTATGAGTATGTGCTCTAAGCACTGCTTTCAGGTTTGTGGGTAAGCGCCTGCCTCCCAGTGGGGCTGCCAGATGACGTGACAGATCTATGCCTAATTTTTCCCAGGAACTCTCATCTGTTTCCCATATAAAATGGCCATATCATTTTATATCCCCATCAGCAATGAGCAAGGGCTCCGATTTTCCCATATCCTTACCAGTACATATTTTCCATTTCTGGCACCTAGATACTTGCAAGAGAAAAGTACACTCGGGCTAATGGTAGAAGAAGATAAAGGTCTCCAGCTCCTCTTAAAACATTTCTTTGCTCAGTGAAACCCTATCTAGTGAATACATACTGCATAGTACACCATCATATTGAAAGAAACAAAGCCAATAGTACTCATTTTTTTTATTTTATCTGATTCTAACAAAATTGAAAATGTTTATAAAATGCACATAAAAATATGGATGTTTGAACATTGCTACTAGTCCTGATATAACACGGAGAAGTGGAGCTCCATTTTGGGAGAGTTATTTTTGGATAATGATCCCATTTTTAGATTGGAAAATAGCTAGGAAACTGCAGGCAAGGTGTTAAGGAAGCCTCCTTCTTTTCAAGCAGTGTCATTATATTAACCCCTGACTTCAGTGGAACCTGAGGTACTAGTTATCTCTAGAAAATGAGTTGTAGTCTCTGTCAACATCTGGTTTTCATCTTTTATACTAAAAACAAAACAAAAAACAAAACAAAACCAACAACCAAAAAAAACTATTTGAAGTGACAAAACTACAGAATCTATGACTCATTGTGTTCTGAAAGAACGTTATATCATCAGGGAATACTCATGGGCTTGGAAGTTTAAGTAATAGAACAAGGGTATTCCATGTGTTCACAGGAAAAATTGAAATAGGGAAAAAGCATCTTTCCCTGTCTGGTATTTGGCCGAGGTACTGTTAATAGGAGTGAGCTGTTCTGAGTTGTGCTAACTTTAGAATCAGTAGGCATAAGCCTTCTCCTCACTGCTTTCTTTCCTAGATGCCCCACCCCTCAGTGCACTGTGCTTTTTTAGTGGGAAGATACACAGTATCTCCGGATTTGTCAAACTACAGGATGTATAGTATCACTGGCAAACCCCACCATTAACCTTGACTTTAGTTAATAATCAACCCATCAGTTGTAGTAATTATAGTAATGCCCACTGTCCTTGATAGGAAACAGGTAGGGAGGAGCCACAGGCTTATACTGTGTGGCGGCTTCTTTTATGCCCACCTGGCACTAGCTTGAGAGTTATCTGAAAGGAGAGAACCCCAATTGAGAAAATGCTCCCATAAAAATCTGTCTGTAGGGCATTTTCTTAATTAGTGACTGGTGGGGAGGGCCCAGCCCAGGGTAGGTGGTGTCATCCCTGGGCCGGTGGTCCTGGGTTCTGTAAGAAAGCAGACTGAGCAGGCCATTAGGAGCAAGCCAGTACAAACCAACCTTCCCAGGCCTGTGTATCAGCTCCTGCCTCCAGGTTCCTGCCCTTTTGGAGCTTCTGTCCTAACTTCCTTCAGTGATAGACTGCCAAGTGGAAGTGTAAGCCAAATTAACCCTTTCCTCTCTGACTTGCTTTTTGTTGGGGTGTTTCATCTCAGCAATAGAAACTCTTAAGATATAGGTAAATCCTCTGTAATTCTTCCTTATGTTTTCTGTGAACATCAAACTATTCAAACAAGCAAACAAACAACAAAAACTGGCCTATTGATCCTCCCAGTCCTTCCCACCTTTAAGACAGGGTTTCTCTGGGTAGCCCTGGAACTCATTCTGTAGACCAGGCTGGCCTTGAACTCAGTTATCTGCCTGTTTCTGCCTCCTGAGTGCTGGATTAAGGGTCTGTGGCATCACCACCAGGCTCTAGCCTATTGATTCTTAAAGGATAGAGAAAGAAATATAGATATTTACTGGCCCTTTAAGTTCAGAATCTTTGCTATCTTCTATACCTATTATCCTTAGATTTGGTCTTCTCATTGTGTCCTGGATTTCCTGGGTGTTTTGGGTTAGGAGCTTTTTGCATTTTTCATTTTCTTTGACTGTGTGTCAATATTTTCTGTGATATCTTCTGCACCTGAGATTCTCTCTTCTCTCTTGTATTCTATTGGTGATACTTTCATCTATGACTCCTGATTTCTTTCCTAGGTTTTGTATCTCCAGAGTTGTCTCCTTTTGTGATTTCTTTATTGTTTCTATTTCCATTTTTAGCTCCTGGATGGTTTTGTTCAATTCCTTCACCTGTTTGGTTGTATTTTCCTGTAATTCTTTAAGGGATTTTTTGTTTTGTTTTGTTTTTTGAATTTGGTTTTTTCGAGACTGTTTCTCTGTATAGCCCTGGTTGTCCTGGAACTCACTCTGTAGAGCAGACTGGCCTCGAACTCAGAAATCCGCCTGCCTCTGACTCTCAGAGTGCTGGGATTACAGGCGTGCACCACCACTGCCTGGCTATTTATGTCCTTCTTAAAGTCCTCTATCAGCATCATGAGATGTGATTTCAAATCTGAATCTTGCTTTTCTGGTGTGTTGGGATGCCTAGGACTTGCTGTGGTGGGAAAACTGGGTACTGATGATGCCAAGTAACCTTGGTTTCTGTTGGTAAGGTTCTTGCCCTTGCTTCTCCCTAACCTAAAGAAAGAGATTCCCATGAACATACAAGAAACCTACAGATTGAACCGGGAAAGAAATTCCTCCAGTCACATAATATCAAAACACCAAATGAAGAAAAATTATTAAAAGCAGTAAGGGAAAAACAGACAAAGGCAAACATATAAGAATTATACTAGATTTCTTACCAGAGACTATAAAAGCCAAAAAATCCTGGGAAAATGTCATACAGACCCTAAGAGAACACAAATGCCAGTCCAGGCTATTATACCCAGCAAAACTTTCTATTAACATAGATAGAGAAATCAAGATATTCCATGACAAAAACAAATGTACACAATATCTTTCCAGCCCTTCAAAGATAATAAATTGGAGAATGGAAAACTCCTAAGAGTTTTAGAAACTCTAGAGAGAATGGAAACTACCTAGAAAGAGCAAGAAAATAATCTTCTTTTAACAAATCAAAAAGAAGATAGCCAGATAAACATAATTCCACCTCTAACAACAAAAATAACAGGAAGCAACAATCACTTTTCCTTAATATCTCTTAATATCAATGGACTCAATTCCACAATAAAAAGACATAGGCTAACAGACTGGATATGTCAACAGGATCCAACATTTTGATGCATACAGGAAACGCACCTCAGTGACAAAGACAAACTCTACCTCAGAATAAGAACAATTTTCTAACCAAATGGTCCCAAGAAGCAGTCTGAAGTAGCCATTCTAATATCGAATAAAATCAACGTTTAACATAAAGTTATCAAAAAACTTAAGGATACTTCATACTCATCAAAGGGAAAATCTACCAAGAAGAACTCTCAATTCTGAACGCTCCAAAAGCAATGGCACCCACATTCAGAAAAGAAACTTTACTAAAGCTAAAAGCACACATTGCACCTCACATAATAATAGTGGGAGACTTCAACACCCACTCTCAGCAACAGACAGATCAAGGAAACACGAACTAAACAGACACACAGTGAAACTAACAAGTTATGAACTAAATGATTTAACAGAAATCTATAGAACATTTCATCCTAAAACAAAAGACTGTAGCTTCTCAGTACCTCATGGTACCTTCTCCAAAACTGACCATATAATCCATCATAAAATAGGCCTCAACAGATACAAGAAGATTGAAATAATCCTGTGCATCCTACCAGATCACCACAGACAAAGGCTGGTCTTCCATAACAACAAAAGCAAAGCATCTTTAACTGTAGTTACAGATATACAAGAGACCCACTGTGTGTACGTAGTGCACAGACATGCATGGAGGTGAAACACCATACACACAAAATAATGAAATAAATCTCAAAAGTATATTAAAAGAAAAAGAAAAAGAATGATAAAGGAGGGAGGAAAGAGGGAGTAAGAAAGGTGTCTCAGGCATCTTCTGGAGACACGTAGGAACAGAACTTCCCTCCTCTCCAGACCACGCTCAGGGAGGCCCGAACCAGGCTCTGCAGGCTATTGAACTCAAGTTCTTGTGTGGTCTAGAATCACCAGTCAGGTCAAGAACTATGATAACCGGAGCACATCAGGAGTGTGGCCTGGTTCAGGAGGCCTTGCCAGACAACTGCTGTTCTGTCTCTTGCTTCAGCAATACCCGAATCTGTCCATCCTTCCCTCTTTACCCTGCTGCTTCCAGGCTCTCTCTGTGTGGAGCTGGGGCCTTAAGCTTACCAGCCCCCTGCTTCAGCCCTGGTGTTGGGTGTGTGCTGTGCTTGTTCCTAATCCTTGTTTCCTCTTACTTTGAGAACTCCTCTTTGGAATATGCCTGTCAGTGGAGGTGACAACTTTCCCTTCATTCCTTGTAGCAAAGGTGTCTAGTGATGGTGGTCCTAGAGGGTCATTTCAATTGGACAGAGTGGCCCTTTAACTGCTTTGCCTAGAACACATTCAAATCCAAGTACAGACTTGGAGAGTGTCCTAGTTAGGGTTTCCGATAAGGCCACACCTCCCAACAGTGCCACACCCTGGGCCAAGCATATTCAAACCACCACAGAAAGTGGGAATTACTTCTACTTGTCTGGGGCATATGTTTCTTTTCTAGAAACAATTTTTGGACTGTTTGGATTTTTACCACAGAATACCTTGGTGATCAAATAAAAGGTTGTCATGTAGCTACATTTTCTCATTACATGTTGCACAATGAGCCTTTGGGGAGTAAAGTCCAGTTTGGCAATCCTCCAGGCTGACTTTTGTGGAAGTCACTGGCTTTCCCTCAGTGGAGAACAGTGTTCAGTTTAGGGGCCTTCAGAGTGAAGGTGAAGGTAGTGATAGGCTGTTCATGGGAGGGGCCTCCTCAGACCTCGCTGCAGCTGATTATCCCTGTCACTCAGCAGGGACCTAGGATCAGGACTTTCCCCTCTGCCTGCCCTCCAAAGATGTGTTGGTCAGTTTTGCATCCCTAAGGCAACAAAACAAACAGAACAAAAACACTTGAGGGGGACAAGATTTCTAAGGGAGGAACAATTTATTTCCACTCACTTATCTCCAATAATTTGGGCCGGAGGCAAAGCCACAGATCACAGCGAAAAGTAGACAGTGGAAAACAGGTTGTTTAAGGGCAACTGGTGTCATGGTGGATGGAAGAAGGAAGGAGAGATGGAGAGCTCAAACGCCAGCCAACTGACAACTGAGCCTTTACCATTGGCCTTTGGGGGATGTTTTAGATCCAAACCATAACTAATAGTCACTGAGACAGAGGCCGTTTAGACCTCTCCTCTTCCTCTGCATTATTCCAGAGCAATTGTGTTAATGAAAAGACTAGGTTAATTATGATATCGTTATTCCTGAGCTCATCCAGGCTTTCCTACACTTAGGTTTCTGGGGCTGATTCAAACCACTCTGCAACCATGTGTGGCGGTGCACACCTGCAACTCCTGTATGAGGCCTGGAGGCAGGATGGTGACAACTTTGAAGTCAGCACAGGCTACACAGGGAGACCCCATCTCATTAAATAAAAATCCCTCGGTGGGCTGTGAGGATGTATTTTAGTTGTTCATTTTCCTGTGAGTTTTATGTATGGAGGAGATTGAGGAAAACCTGGCATAGCATTGGCCCCTTTCTTGATGGTGTTAAGAGGTCTGGAATGTTTGACCTTTTCTAGTGTCTAGTCCCTTTGGGTGCTGGTGACAAAGTGAGAGGACCTCCTGGCAGCAGCTCTTCCTCCATGTTGGGAAGCATGGGAGAATGGGAGCAATGGCCTTGAACCGTGGCTGGTTTGTAAAGGGCAGGGCTGGGAGTGCAAGTTACCAGCAGGGCAGGCCAACGATTCTGAGTCATCCAGATGATTTTCCTGGTCCGTTTCCTTTTATGGCCACTTTATAGGACTTGCCAACTATCTGTCAGGGATTAAAGGATCACTGAATGATCTTTTTGCTATATCCCCCCCCCACATGTGAATATTTACTTAGCTGCTATTATTGCATATCATATCATGGAACGTTCACCACCTTTGATAGAAGTGTTTCCTGGGAAAGTATCACGGGTAGTAAATTCATTTTGTATCAGTCCTGGCTAACTTGAGACTTTAAAGGAAAGCCAGACCTGAATCACATGGAAGTATAGGTAAGAACTTCTGTCTCAGAGAACAGAGAAGGGATAAAAGCAGAACATGGTGGGATTTATAGATGTCTTTAAAGAAGTATTTCTGAAATGGCGTGGTAGTACATGCCTCTCTCTAATCTGAGCATTGTGAAGGCTGAGCCAGGATGATTGAATGTCCCAAGCTGGCCAGAGATGCATAGCAAGACTGTGTCTCAAAAAAAAAAAAAAAAAAAAAATCCAGGGACTGGAGAGATGGCTCAGTGGTTAAGAACATTGTCTGCTCTTCCAGAAGTCCTGAGCTCAAATCCCAGCACCCACATGGTGGCTTACAACCATCTATATAAGAGATCTGACACCCTCTTCTGGAGTGTCTGAAGATAGCTTTAGTGTACTTACATATAATAAATAAATAAATCCTAAAAACAAAATTCTAAGAAAATAATGTTTATATAATATATATATATTATATACACATACATACATACATACACATACATATGCTTTTGTCTTATACATAGTTCTTCTAACAGAAACATCTAGTGATTTCCAGACATTAATTAGAGAAAGGAAAACTAGAGAAGAGTACATATGATCTGTATTTGTGAAAGAGATATGAGAAAAAAATCTACATTTCTGCTGATGTACACATATAGAAACACAGGTTGAAGGAACAGACAGCCATCAGTCTCCACACAAAATGGGTGAGAGGGGAGGATGAGGAGGACCACTTCTCCTATGTTATGTTTACCTCTTTCCATAGTTTTAGTTTTATGGAGAGAGTGTGGTTCTGTGTCTAAAAGATGGTCTAAATCAATGACAAAGGGAAGTGGAGAGAGACTCTAGAGCTAAAACCAAAAAGAAATGAGTGAACCTATTTGTATAGTCAGTGGCCCTGTTTGGGGGAAGCCATGGAACCCATGGGACATAGGTCCTAGGTGGCTGCTGTGGGTTGCTAGGGACCGGCCTTGCTGTTAGAAACTGGTCCCACTTGGTCTCAAGTTCTGATTCCTGATCCACCGAGATGTGGTAAGTTATAGTCAAGTTCCTACCGCCATGGCTCTATAGTCACTCCAGCCATCATGTAGTCCTTGTCGTGATGGACTGTAGCCCCTAAACCAGGAGCCTGAATAAGCCTCTCCCCCTTTAATTTGTTTCTGGGTGTTTCTCTAGCTGGGCTTCTATTGCTGTGATAAATGCCATGGCCAAAAGTATCTTGGAAAGGAAGCCGAGGGTTTGTATCATCCTACAGACTACAGTCTATCATAAAGAGAAATCAGGGTGGGGACTCAAGCAGGAACTGAACCAAAGCAGTGGTCATAGAGGTCATAGAGGTCATAGAGGTTCCCTATTGGCTTGCTTCTCCTGGCTTGTTCAACCTGCTTTCTTTCTTTCTTTCTTTCTTTCTTTCTTTCTTTCTTTCTTTCTTTCTTTCTTTCTTTCTTTCTTTCTTTCTTTCTTTCTTTCTTTCTTTCTTTCTTCCTTCCTTCCTTCCTTCCTTCCTTCCTTCCTTCCTTCCTTCTTTCCTTCCTTCCTTCTTTCCTTCCTTCTTTTCTTTCTTTTTAATAATATTTTTATTGAATATAATCTTCATTTACGTTTCAAATGCTAAAACCTTTCCCGGTTTCCCCCCCTTCCCCAAAACCCCCAACCCCTCCTCCCACCGCCTGCCTCCAAGTATCTTTGTTGGGTCTTCTATTGAGCCTTCATAGGTCCAAGGACCTCTCCTCCCACTGATGTCTGACAAGGCATTCCTCTGCCATACTTTTGGCTGGAACCATGTGTACCCCTTGGTTGATGGTTTAATCCCTGGGAGCCTGGGGGCATCTGGGTGGTCGACATCATTGTTCTTCCCATGGGGGTGCAAACCCCTTCAGCTCCTCCAGTCTGCCCTCCAACTCCTCCACTGGGGACCCCACGCTTAGTCCAATGGTTGGCTGCTAGCATCTTTAGCCTGCTTTCTTATTTAGCGCAGAGGGTAGTACCACCACAATGGTCCCCGCCATATCAATCAACAATCGTGAGAGGGCCCCCACAGGCTTCCGACAGACCAGCCTGATCAGGCGTTTTCTCAATTGAGATTCCCTCTTCCCAGATGACCCCAGCTTATGAGTTGACACAAACTAACCGGAAGTGTTTAGTCACAGTGGTGTGAAAAAACAGCTAATCCAAGTGACAAAGTAGGGTTACAAGGAAATCCCAACTTTTAAGTCTGTTATATATTAGTAAAGCAATTTGAAAAAGAATAGATCTATTTTAGCATTGGATTAATGAGGATGGTTTAGGGGAGCTAAGGTTCTCATTGAATAAGATAGAAACTGGGAGAGGGGTAAGGACATTGTAGAGCTCAGTTGGAATTTTGGTGCAGTTGTGTATTCATTTATATAAATATGTATCTGTAAACGTGTTTCAAATATTATATGTGGATACACAAACACGTCTGTATGTCTGCATGTTGTGCATCATTCTGCCCATCGCAGGGTGAAGAAGCAGTGGACTGTCAGTAGCCAGAGGCACATCTCTCACTGAGAGCTTCTTCTCTATGGTCATTTGCCTTTATACCGAACCAGGCACGCCCAGAGAAAGGACAGACTACAGGGCTGGGGTATAACAAGGCTGTAATCCCCGGTCATGTCCCAAAGTACAGGAATTCTCAAAGAATGATGACAACCTGTTAGGATGTCTCTTGAAAGAACTGCCACCTCCCTGCCAAACCTGGGTTGGCTGGAACACCAGTGGGGTATAAGGGATTGTAAACTGTAAGAGAAAGTGACAAGGGGACTTGTGCAATCAGAGTGACGGACAGTCACTGAATAACTGAATGAAAAGAAGGAAGACTGCATCCAGTGTGTGGTCCAAGTTGATGGATATGGAAGGGCGTTCGGGCTGGGAAGTCTTCCTGTATGGCCTTTGCAGCAAAGATTAGCTCAGGAGAGAACCATCAGTGGATGCCACATGTAAGAGACAACTCCGGAGGGTACCGTGATGGCTCAGTTGTTAAAGGCATGTACTGTTCATGGAGAGGACTGGAGTTCAGTGCTCACAACAGGTGACTCACAACTGCCTGTGACTCCAGCTCTAAGGGTCCTAATGCCCACCCCAACCCCCACACCCAGTGTCAGCTTCTGGCTTCTATGGGTAACTGCATATGTATATTTGGGCGCATATACATACATACACATAAATAAAAATAGGATAATTTTTTTAAATGAAGGAAACATATGGGTCCAGAAAGATGGCTTCAGTGGGTAAAGATGCTTGCCACCAGGCCTGATGACTGAGCAGACATATATAAACACAAAAAATATAACACACACACACACACACACACACACAAGGAAGAGCATGGGGCCCAGTGGCAGTGTAGTGTTGTCTAGCATAACGGATGCCCTGGGTTTGATTCCCAGTATAGTGAAAAAGGAAAGGAAAAAGGGGAAGAAAAGAAATGGGAAAGAGGATCCAGTTACAATATTCAAATGTATGTAAAATTAAATATTTGCATATGTTGTAAAAAATTACAGATGATGCCATATGACCAACTGAGAAATAACTGATTATAGAATATATCTTGTACAGAAGGAAAATACACTACAAATGTCATTATTGGGCATAGGACAGAGTGGGATCTTACTATGTTATTGTTAATGATGAATTGGCTAAAGTTGATAATTATTCAGTGCTTATGTAAAAGGAGGTAGGAGACTGCCTGGAAGTGTCTAGGCAGAGAAGAGTGGGACTTAACCAAGTAGCTTACCCTCCGATGGTCCAAGGGAGGGATGTGCAAATGCATATACTGGAAAGATCACACAAGACAGGGCAGCCAGAATGCGTGTGCACACATGCAAAGCCAGTGGTGTCATGGATACCGCGGGAGACAGAGACAGCATCTGGACACCTGGGAGTCTCACCTAGCTGTCCCTGGATCTGCTCCCTCATAGCTGGAGATGGGTAAGGCTGAGCCGGCTTTGCTGTGACTCCATGGGAGAATGCAGGGTTGACACCTTCTGGAAGTGGTTAGCCACCACCTCTGCCCACAGTCTCTAAAGCACTAGGAGTTAAACTTCCCTGTGGGAGCTGGCCTTTGCAAACAGGTGAGGTGAGCACCTGACCAGGGAGAGTTGCCTGGCCCGAGAGCAGCAGATAATGTATTAATCAATCATTAAACATGCAGATAATCACGAATAAACTTGATTAAGTCATGGATGTGAAGTTGCCAAAATCACGGGATATGATATCAAAGAGTAATTTTTTTTTCTCAGATGGATTTAAAAAAAACAAAAACTGGACAGTCAAGTTTCTTTATAAAAGTCTTTACTCCCCAGATGTCAGCACAGTAATATAATGTATGAATATTATTCTGTTAATGGGATGCAGGCCTAAAGATAGTTTTGTAAACCAGTCCCAACAGGAGTGGGCTGTATGAATACATAAACACATTCGGCCCTGGGTTCTCCAACTTACAATCACACATTGTTGATAAACAACTGCGGACTATTTTCGTCTGGCTGGTGTAGTGTGTCTCAGGCTGGCAAGGTCCGTACGGTATATTGTAGCAGAGGTGTCAGATATAAAGCCAGCTTCTAGTTCTGAAAAATAACACTTTGTCTTTTTTAAAAAAATCCCAGGTGAGTTTATTATACAAAGATACTGACTCTAAGATGCATTGCTGGTATTAATAAGTTCTTGAGACTGGGTTTGGTGACACATTGTGGATATCTAAAGAAGGTAGTAATGGATCCTCTGAAGGCAGCTTTGTCCTGAGCAGCTGCTCAACTGAAATATTTAATGTCTCTGTCACGACTAGGGTGACACTTTCCTGCAGCCTGAGCACGCAGGTTACCAGCGAGGCATTCCCTTCCCTATTAATGATTCAACAAGAAAAGGGCCATTTGAGCCCTGTGTGGGCTGTAGTAACTTAGCCATTCTGAAGTGTCAATTGGCTGGGCGTTTGTTTCTCCTGGTGTCAAATCCTCCCATGTAAGCACCGCAAAAGCTAATATTTGCTGTCCCTTCCTTGGAGTCAAGCTCTATCTCATTAGCTTTACGTGCAACCAATGTTCCATCTCATTGCATACTTTTTTAAAAAAGATTTATTTTTGTATTTGTAAGTACACTGTAGTTATCTTCAGACACTCCAGAAGAGGGCGTCAGATCTCATTACAGATGGTTGTGAGCCACCATGTGGTTGCTGGGATTTGAACTCAGGACCTTAAGAAGAGCAGTCAGTGCTCTTAACTGCTGAGCCATCTCTCCTGCCCCCTATTTCATACTCTTGACAGCAAGAGGCAGGCTTGTTATGCTGGGCATGACGGTGGACATGCAATTCCAGTGCCCAGAAAACAGAGGCAGGGGCATCCATGGTTATAGGCCAGCCTGGGATAATTATTGAGCGGGGGGGGGGGGGGGGGGGGGAGGGGAGAGGGAAAGGGAGAGAGGGAGGGAGGGAGGGAGGGAGGGAGGGAGGGAGGGAGGGAGGGAGGGAGAGAGGGAAAGGGAAATTGAGAAGACCCTATGACTTTGTTTATTTTATATATGGGAAATAGGATTGCAATGCTAATTCTCCTGGCACCACACAGCTTTCTGGGGCCTGGTGTTGTTGTTGTGTTGTTCTTGTTGTTGTTGTGTTGTTCTTGTTGCTGTTTCTCAGTGTCTATAATGCTGACCCTGGGAAATGAAAGATCTTGGACCTGGCTCCCTGCTCAGCCTCATGACAATCCACTGTGTGGCTCTGGGAGTCTGTTCATCTTTAAATTAGGGAGATTGTGATCATTTAAATCTCACACTGGGGGAGGGCGTTAATGTGATTAAAAGATGGGAAAAGTATGTGAACTGAAGGGAGTCACTGCAACAGAAAACTATGTACAAAACTGAGGCCTCACAGCAGGTTTCAGCTGGGCTGAAGAACAGAGCCGCATGGCCAGCACAGCCCTGGCTTGCACACGCTGCTTGCTGTGCTGTTTACCCTTCATGAAATGGTCAGGTGTGGCTCACTCCTTAAAAAGGAGATCCTTCTTTTAACTCTTTATGAACCAAGAGCCGATGTTGAACACCCGATTTCTCAGGATAAGTCTGTGGCTACACAAAGCTTGGGGTACTTTCCCAGCTTGCATCATGGATGATACACACGCTATATGGAGGTGATCTACTGTTGATGGGTTCCTGTATGCTGAGAATGGTGTGTTGCTTAAGTACAGGAAGACATCAGGCGTGAAGACGATTAAAACTGGCAATGTCTACCGTCCCTCATTCATGGCTGTTTCATCTAGCATGTCTCTACCTACTTCCTCCCTCCCCCTAAGCAAGCTCAGTCAGTGCCTCTTTGTTTAATCTGGTTTCGAAATTTGGTGTGTTTCATTCTTTCATACGTTGATGCAATGGGGGGGGGGGAGTTTTTTCACATAGCTTGACTGTCCTGGAACTCACTCTGTAGTCTGACCTTGAACTCAAGAGATCGATTGCTTCTGCCTCCCGGGTACTGGGGTCAAAGATGTGTGCCACCACTCCTCAGTTTTCTTTATATTCTTTTACTAACTTCATTTTTTAACTTGCTTTCAAAAAAGGACTCTACAATCAAAGGATTAATATATTGAAATATCTAGTTCGGGGCCACTAGAGTTGTTCTTTGATAAAAGTATAATCCTGGCACTGACTTTTTTTAAAAATTGAATTATTTTAAAGATTTTTATTTATTTATTTATTATATATAAGTACACTGTAGCTATCTTCAGACACTCCAGAAGAGGGAGTCAGATCTCATTATGGATGGTTGTAAGCCACCATATGGTTGCTGGGATTTGAACTCAGGACCTTTGGAAAAGCAGTCAGTGCTCTTAACTGCTGAGCCATCTCTCCAGCCCCATGAATTATTTTAAAAAAAGAATTATGGGCGGGCAGTGGTGGCACATGCCTTTAATCCCAGCACTCAGGAGGCAGAGGCAGGTGAATTTCTGAGTTTGAGGCCAACCTGGTCCACAGAGTGAGTTCCAGGACAGCCAGGGCTATACAGAGAAACCTTGTCTTGAAAAACCAAAAATAGTAAAAATAAAAACTAAGAAATAAATACAAAATAATTGTGGAGCATTGTGAGCTACCACACAAGTGCTAAGAATCAGACCCACATCCTTAATCTATGCTCGTAATCCCTGAGCCCTCCTGTCCAGCTTCCTGGCACTGATCATTTTTATGGATGACTGGGAATTTACACATTAGAGTGGCGGTAGGCAGACAGTTCTTGCATTGGCAGGAAAACACAGACCCCTAGACAGCCCTGCCAGAGCCTGCTCCCTCCCAGACTTACAGACAATGATAATGAGCCATTTCCTAAACAAAATAATGGCTGAGTTTCCTGACTCAATTTAGAATTCTATTGTTTGCCTTCTCAAGAACAGAGTCATTCAGGGAGGGAGCAGTATTTGAAGTTAGTTTCACATTATACAATATTATAGCGACATAATGGTGCTAATGATAGTAGGATCAACATTCTCAATCATTTCAGGATGACTAGAGTGTTAGCAATGACTTTTCCTTTAGTCCAGTTACATTCAGGAAAGTCAATGTGGAAGAATTAACAAGACCCAATCTTATTATGAATGATTTACAGTTTGCTTCAGAGTTGAAAAAGAGCCTAAATATTCTCCCTATTCTTTTGAAGCTGAGCACTGCTAAATCAAAGCCACACACACCCTCATCACCGCTTACAGACGCTTCTCCAAAGAAGCACACAGAAATTTAAAAGGGAAGCGCCTATGGATTGAGCAGAAGAACTACCACAGTAGAAGAAAGTTCTAGAATAAACTTGCTTTTTTCCCCTATGACCATGTTTGTTTGTTTGTTTGTTTTTTAAGGCAGTGGACTAGAAAGCTGATTCATTTGGCACATCTTTGAGATCTCCAAATATCTCGAAGCCATTTTAACAAATATTGCCTGGTTTTATGGGTATGTTCTTTCTTTGAACATGCATATCAGAATGTGTTTCTGTGCAAGCCCTGCATTTGTGGTTAGGATTTGAGTAACTACTATTCATATTGAATATTACTTTTCCTTTTATTTCCTACAAATAACACTTCTAAGAGGTGGGGCATGTTTCACCATCCATCAATTAATAGAGACAAGAGAAAGTGTCATCACATAAATCCCATTGTAACATTAGAAGAGCTGGCAGCATTGTCATTGGTGTATGCAGCTATGGGGGAAAATGGACTTCCAGTCCTCAGAGGATGCAGAAGAACAAATCTTTAGCTCTAACATCCTCCACTAGTAGGAATTAAGTCATTTTGAAAGCTTCTTAAAATTGCATGCTACACAGTGGAGCTGGCAGCGGGGGCTCTAAGAATTAGGGTAACTGAATGACTTCAACAATGAAAGTATAGGGTCTCAGTCCTCAAGGCTGGGGAGTCGGTCTAACCCTGATGGTTCCATTGGCCTGTGGCAGCTCCATTCCAATCTACACAAGTGTGCTTTGTGTCTGCCTGCCTGTCTGTCTGTCTGTTTCAGTTCTGCCATCTTGGATCGAGTCCCACCATAATGGCCTCATCTTACCTATTTTACATCTGTTACAAACCTATTTCTTTTTCTTCTTGGCTTGTCCACTTTACTTTTTGTGACAGCGTTCTGTGTTCAGCCCATGGACTCCAGTGAGCGCTAAGATAAGTTTGCTGTAGCAGCTTGCTCTTTTGAAGAACCAAATGCATTGCGGAAGCTAAGCTTCAGCTGTAGCAGATATAGCTTCCCGAGCATAGTGGAGAGAACGCTCCAGGAGGGTGAATTCTATTGTTTGCATGCATGAGAGGGAGGAATGGGAAAGTGTAAGGATCACTGGGAAGCATTTCTACCTCTAACAACTGTGTGACCCTGGGTCATTTGTCTCCCCTGCTATAAACTAGATTAATTATATTTTATTTAGCTTACACCAAAGTGGTATCATTAGGTATAATTAAGCCCGTCCATGTAGTAGTTAAAAACCATAGGATCTGACAAGGAGTTACATGGACTATAGGTATGTCCTTGAGCAAAGACTTGGCCTGCCTGTAATGTTAGTTTCTTATCTGTAAACCAGGGACACTAACGTTATCCTTTTCCGATCAAAGTATTTCTAAGGGACACCCAAAGTACCTGTTCTGTGCGTGTAGTGTGATCAGGGAGTAGACGTTCAGGTGTGAATTCTGCTGTCATGAATGCACCGATCATCCAAGCTGAGTTGGATACAGTGGATGAGATGGTGTTGCCTATCAGATGTGGCCCTCATCCTTTATGGCTTCTGATCCGGAATATATGAAGGTGCTAACTTTTTAGATGAAGAGAGAAAAGAGGTTCACAGACAGGGAGCCTTGGATGGTATCGAGTACCTACATGATTGTGAGTTCTGAGCTGTGTGCTTCTCTCTTTTCAGTTGACGTCACAGTTTTGGATGTCAGTCACCAAAGAAAGTTGAGTGAGATCACTAAGAAAAATTCTCTTTCTCTCTTTTTCTCTTCTCTCTCTCTCTCTCTGTGTGTGTGTGTGTGTGTGAGTGAGAGAGAGAGAGAGAGAGAGGGGGAGGGAGGGAGGAAGGGATGTAAACAACGTCAGGTACTGTCCCTCAGGCACCAACTACCTTGTAAAATCAATTTTAATTTTATTATATTTATTCATGTGTGTCTGTGTACATGCGTGCATGTCTGTGTGTGTGCGTGTAGGTTAGAGGACAATTTGTAGGAGTCTTTCTCTCCTTTTATCATCTGTGTCCTAGAACTGGAACTCAAGACTATCTGGTACCTTTACCCCCTGAACCCACTGAGCCATCATCCTGCCCCCTAACTTTTGACCTGTTTTGTATTTACCAAGTCTAGACTAGCTGGCCAATGAGCCCCAGGGATCTGCTGTCTGTGTCTCCCCAGTGCTATCAACTTTTAAAGTCATCTTTGTCACAGGCCCTGTTAGGCACCCAAGGTCAGTTACTAGTGAAAACTGCAGAGTCACTGAGTGGAGGTCAGTGGTGTAGGATCTTCATGGTTGTGTGGACCAGCAAGGTCTCAGGGAAGAAGAGCTGGTAGGGACTGGATTTCCTATAGCTTGTGATCCTTGGAAGGAGGCTCTTTACACTCTAAGGTACTAATGCTAATGCACTAGGAACCTGGTAGGTCCAATACAGAGCACAAAGTCAGGTTGCTTTTCTTCCTCTCTGACCTGCAAGGCAGCCATGCTCTGAGTGCAGAGGCCATCTCTAGATGCTGCTGCTGATCCCATCTACTGTTTCTACTTTGGTGGTTGCTTGCAAAGAGGCTGATGGTGTTTGGGTGAGCATAATTCTAATGCCCTGATAAAACTTTCCTCCTACCTAGAGCAGCTCTTCGCGACTATGACTAGGAGGGTTTGTGAGACAAACAGACCTGGTCAAACCTCCCCCTAAGTGATGCTGGAGACATCAACTCATTTCTTTTTTTTTTTTTAATTTATTTGTTAATATATGTAAGTACACTGTATCTGTCTTTAGACACACCAGAAGAGGGCATCAGATCTCATTACGGATGGTTGTGAGCCACCATGTGACTGCTGGGATTTGAACTCAGGACCTTTGGAAGAGCAGTCAGTGCTCTTAACCTCTGAGCCATCTCACCAGCCCCATCATCAACTAGTTTCTTGCACATGTATTATTCAAAAAGATACAGTCATAAGACACAATCTTGGGCTTTACCTTTCTTCCCATTTAATACTAGTGTATTTGTGTTTTGATTGTTGTCATTTTTAATGACTATATTGAGATAATAAAAGTGTCTAAAAACTTGTCCTGGTTCAAGGAGCTGTTGGTTATTAAAGGAGCTGCTGGTTATTAGTTATTATGGGGGGGAGGGTGGGCATTCTCTTCAGTGGTGTAGCCTCTGGTCAGTTGCAATGCTCCTATGAATAACCTGTCACCTATGGCCATGTAAGCAACACTAACTAAACCGAAAGAAAAAAATGATGGAAAATAGAAGAGGGGCTTTCTGGGAAGAGGAAGAGAATAAGAGCTGGTATTGGTCAAAATATATTCCATATATATTGGAACTCATCATTATGCAAAATTAATATATGCTAATAAAAATGCTGGGAACCAAGGAGATTTCTCAATGGGTAAGAGTGTGCACTGCTCTTGCAGAGGACCTGAGTTTGATTCTCAGCACCCATGCTGGGCAGCTCACACTTGCCTGTGACTCCAGCCCCAGAGAGATTCCACGCCGCTAGCCTCCATGGGCAGCTGCACTCATATCCTGTCCCATTTTCAAGGGGCTGCTCTTTCTGCTCTTCCACTGATGATAAATATATGAATATTTTACATGAGTTGAGTTCCTATGTTGAACTGTTAGAGGAGTCTCTGAATGATAGTCTTGGCTCAAACATCTCTTCAGTGTTCTTGATAAAAGAAGGTTGCATTGTTTAAGATAGGGCTACACAGATTTCTATGTGAATAGCCCAGTATGAATGTGTGTATGTGTGTGTGTGTGAGAGAGAGAGAGAGAGAGAGAGAGCACAATGCTATGTGTGTGTGAGAGAGAGATTGTGGGGGTGGGTGGTGGTGGTGTGTGTATGTGTGTGTGTATGTGTGTGTGTGTGTGTGTGTGTGTGTGTGTGTGGTGTGTGTAAGAGAGAGGTGGAGGAAGGGGAAAAGAGACAGACAGACAATGCCTCTGTGTGTGTGTGTGTGTGTGTGTGTGTGTGTGTGCATCTTTACCTGAGCCAGCACTAGACACCACTGTTAAACATTCAGCATAAAACAGTGTCTTTCAGTTCACCAGCTTGCCTTCCTGTCATTACTAGCAAGAATAATCCTTTCCCTGTCTGTTTGTTATTCTTGTTTACATACCACGTCTGCCCTTTTATTAAAACAAGCTGTTCCTGCTGGACAGGGAGTGTGCACTCTCTCTCTCTCAATGTGTGCAGACGGAAAGTGTTACAGCTTAGGCTCTGGAAACCCATGCCAAGGATTACACCTTTCTGTGACACTCAGAGCGCGCTGACTTCCAGCGTCACAGTTTATCAACTCTGCAGCTTCACTCTCCCCAGGAGGTTTTTCTTCCCCGTAACTGCGGATTACAACCTCCCCTGGACTTTCTACTATTGAAACAGGAATATAATTTGAGAACCTAATTTCAGTGGCAATAGTAATACACTAAAAACAAATGAAACCGTTGTAACTAGCTAAATGGACAAAGTTAAAAATGCTTTTCTCCTGATAACTTTTATTAATTATAAAGTGCATCTTGGATTAAGGCTGAGTCTCTAGAATAAACATTTGGGAGAATTTTAACACCATTGCCTTCTGGGAAGCAGGACTAGCCTATTGTATGTTTTTCCTCCTTGGTTGTCCAGACAAAGGAATGGAGACCCCACCCTGTCTTGATTTTTAGACACATTTTTCCCTGCCTCCACCCTTTTTGCCTTTTGTTAGCGAGTCAGCTTCCCACACTGAGTGCCAGGACTGATTGAGTCTGCACAGGTGACTGGTAATAATGATTAACAGTGAGACCGGAGCATGTATCCTTATTACATGCTGGGGAAATCCTCTGGGTATATGCCCAGGAGAGGTATAGCAGGGTCCTCCGGAAGTGTCATGCCTAGTTTTCTGAGAAACCACCAGACTGATTTCCAGAGTGGTTGTACCACCTTGCATTCCCACCAACAGTGGAGGAGTGTTCCTCTTTTTCCACATCCTCCCCAACACCTGCTGTCTCCTGAATTTTTAATCTTAGACATTCTGACTGGTGTAAGGTGAAATCTCAGGGTTGCTTTAATTTGCATTTCTCTAATGACTAATGATGTTAAACATTTTTTAAGTTGCTTCTCCACCATCCGAAGTTCTTCAGGTGAAAATTCTTTGTTTAGCTCTGTACCCCATTTTTTAATAGGGTTATTTGGTTTTCTGGAGTCTGACTTCTTGAGTTCTTTGTATATATTGGATATTAGCCCTGTGTCAGATGTAGGGTTGGTGAAGATCTTTTTCCAATTTGTTGGCTGCAGATTTGTCCTTTTGATGGTGCCCTTTGCCTTACAGAAACTTTGTAATTTTATGAGGTCCCATTTGTTAATTCTTGATCTTAGAGCATACGATATTGGTGTTCTGTTCAGGAACTTTCCCCCTGTGCACATGTCCTCAAGGGTCTTCCCCAGTTTCTTTTCTATTAGTTTCAGTGTTCCTGGCTTTATGTGGAGGTCCTTGATCCACTTGGAGTTGAGCTTAGTACAAAGAGATAAGAATGGATCAATTCGCCTATTTATAATAGCCAGAAGCTGGAAAGAACCCAGATGTCCCTCAATAGGGGAATGGATATAAAAAAAAAAATGTGGTATATATACACAATGGAGTACTATTCAGCCATTAGAAACAATGAATTCATGAAATTCTTAGACAAATGGATGGAGCTGGAGAACATCATACTAAGTAAGGTAACCTAGTCTCAAAAGATCACTCATGGTATGCACTCACTGATAGGCGGATATTAGCCTAGAAACTTGGAATACCCAAGACATAATATGATATGATACCACATATCACATGATGTCCAAGAAGAAGGAAGGAGTGGCCCCTGGTTCTGGAAAGGTTCAGTGCAGCAGTGTAGGGGAATACCAGAACTGGAAAGTGGAAAGGGGTGGATAGGGGAACAGGGGGAAGGAAGAGGGCTTATGGGACTTTCAGGGAGTGGGGAACCAGGAAAGGGGAAATCATTTGAAATGTAAATAAAGAATATGTTGAATAAAATAAAATAAAAAAACCAGTGAGACCAGTTTAAGATGAAAAGTCTGGGACCAGGAGCTGTTCAGGGTCCTGTGGCTTGACCTGCCTGGGCGCCTCCCGCACCCTCAGCCCCAGCAGATGGGCCTGAGAGGATCAAATTCTTCCCTTGGCAGACACCGTAAGTACGGACAGGCAATCCCCAAAGTGAGGCATTACCAAGGCCACATGGGCTGTGGAGGGTGACTTCGTTCAACCTCTGAACCATTCTAGTTCTTTCCACTGTACTTTCCTGCCTCTGCCTTTGTGTTCTGGTTCTTCCTCATTCCTGAAAATCTCCTGCCTCCCTCCTTCCTACCCCAAGTTCCTCAGTGCTCCTGTGACTCACTTATTGTACACTCAAAAATACAGAGGAACTAACCATCAGCTTAGAGCGCTCTTAGAGCTCACTGACATGGGGCACGCCTGCCTGTAGGCTGAAAAGTTTGATGCATTTTTGCTAAGTTCTTCTTTTCCTTTCCCCAGGCCTTTCTTGCGCCTCATGGTGTTCTATGTAGGTTTATGGATTGGCTCTTGAATTTCTCTCAGAGACCCTTGTGTGGGGGAAAAAAAAAAAAGGCTTGCCCAGTCTGAGGCAATATGGGCATTGTTTGAACCTTTAGGAGGTGGAGGAATCCTGCAGAGGGAAGTTAGGTCCTAGTGAGTGTGTCCTGAAAGGGATATTGGGACCCCATTCCTTTCCAGTCGTGTCTATTTCACTTCCTGGCTGACATGAAATAAATGAACCCCCTCATCCATGTATTGCTACCACAATGTTCTGTCTCACCACGACAGACACACATACACACACACACACACACACACACAGAGAGAGAGAGACACACACACACACACAAAACCAAGTTAATCATTGTAAACCAAAGCAAATCTTTCTTCCTTCTAAGTTGAATGTCTCAGGTGATTTGTCATCATCACAGAAAGCTGGCCTACAGTAGAGACTTGAAGTCCTTGAGTACTTCCTCCTGGACAGAGCCTCAGTTGCAGTGACTCCACCCCTCTCTCTGTGTCACGTGTGTCCCAGCCCAGGTGGGTGGAGAGAGGACTGAAGTCCGAATGACCCTACCCCTCGGAGCTAGGTGACCTTTGGCAAGTTACTTGGCCCTGCACTTATCTCATTGGGAGGACAGCAGTGCTGACACCTAGCCAAGTGCCTCAGACTGTTTCCACCACAACTCTAGGGGTCAACTGTCAAGGGCCCCCAAAAGCAATCATCTGTATAAGGAGATGGAGGGGAAGCAATGGCAAACCTGTGTTGTGGTACATCTCCAACCCAAATATGCCCTGGCAATGAAAACACAATTCAATTAATATAAATACAAGCTGTTCGCCTAGATTGGCAGATTTACCACTGCACTACCATCTTCTCCCTCTATGAGACCCTTTATAACTTGCAGTATCGCTAAGCCGAGTGCTTCTGCTTGCTTCTCTGTCTCTCTCCCTCTCTGTTGCTCTCTGTCTCTCTGTTTCTCTCTCTCTCTCTCTCTCTCTCTCTCTCTGTCTCTCTCCCTCTCCCAAAGCCTTCTCTCCCAAAACCTTCTTCTCGTCCAACTCTTTCTCTCCTTCTCACCCAAAACCTTCTCCTCCTCCTCTCCTTCTTACCCAAAACCTTCTCCTCCTCTTGCCCAATCACTGGCTCTAGCCTTTATTTTTAAATTAAGGGAAACAAGTTTACAGAAAATCACCTGAATGCTGTCTCATTCCTTGTATGAAGCCCCTCACAGGAGAATGGAATTAGCATCAAATACAATTAGCCCTAGGGCTACCCACAAGGAAGCCGGACCAAAAAAAAAAAAAAAAAAAAATCCTCCTACTTTACCTAGGGGATGAAGACAGCCTGTTTTCTCTGAATGGCCCAAAGGGTGCAGGGTTTCCACAGCTCTTTTCCATGGCTGTGACTCAGGATGAGAACAGGGAATGGAATCAGATTAGGAGTGGGCTTCTGCTACTACACAGAGAGGCCTTTCATCTCGAGTGAGTGAGGACCAGAGCTGGATTGTCTCTGAAGTGGTGGCGTAATGGCGCCTTTGTTTCATGTTACCCGTCTTGGCTTCTGGGTTCGTAGGCTTTGGTTTGGAGAGGAAATAAATACAACTGTGCCTGAGTGGGGAACTGCAGCCAGACTGTTTCCCTAATATCGTAAAGTCTGATTTTAATCTCTATCTCAAATCTATGTTATTACCATTGCCTCATGTGATTCCTTGTCTAATTGTAGCTGTCAACACACTTGTCAGAGTCTACTTTCAAGAATGTTAGGCATATTCCAAACAGGGCACAGCACGTATCAGAACTAACCAGGATAAAAAATAGACTTCTACTTCCTATCACAAGATGAAGGCCTATGGGGCTTAGCTTTGTTTGTTTGTTTGTTTGTTTGTTTGTTTTTCTTTGGCTTTTTTTCCCCTGAGGCAGGGTTTCTCTGTGTAGCCCTGGCTGTCCTGAAACTCACTCTGGAGACCAGGCTGGCCTCGAACTCAGAAACCTGCCTGTCTCTGCTTCCCAAGTGCTGGGATTACAGGCGTGTGCCACCACCACCTGGCTTTTTCTTTGGCTTTTCAAGGAGTTTCTCTGTATAGCCCTGTCTATCCTGGAACTCACTCTGTAGACCAGGCTGGCCTCAAGCTCAAGAAGAGATCTGTCTGCTGAGTTCTGGGATTAAAGGCATGAGCCACCACACCTGACTGATGCTTGATTTTAAATGTCAACAGCCTAGAATCACACACAAGAAGAGAGGTTTAATTGAATTGTCTAGATCAAGGCCTATGGTCATGTCTTGGGGTGGGGTTATCCTGATTGTTAATGGATGTGGCTAATGCCTTTCCCTATGAAGATGGTCTTGAATGGTATAGAACAGAAGAGAGCTGCATGAAAGTCAGTAAGCAAGGACACAGTAGTCTCTGTGTGTGGACATGATGCTTTAAGTTCCTGCCTTGACTTCCATGGAATGATGGAATCGTGGGCCACATGAATCTCTTTGTCCTCTGAAGCTTGATTTGCTAAATGTAGTGGTTTTGATGGGAATGTCCTGCACAGACTCATGTGTTTGAATGCTTGGCTCATAGGGAGTGGCACCATTCGGAGGCTTGTTGGAGTAGGTGTGGCCTTCTTAGAAAAAGTGTGTCATTGTGGAGGCGGGCTTTGAGGTCTCCTATGCTCAAACTATGCCCAGTGTGGAAGACAGTCATCTCTGCTGCCCATGGATTAAGACATAGAACTCTCAGTTCCTTTTCCAGCACCATGTCTACCTGCAAGTTGCCATACTTCCTGCCATGATGATAATGGATTGAACTGTTGAATGGTAAACCAGTCTGAAGAAAAGGCCTTCCTTTATAAGAGTTGCTGTGATCATGTGTCCCTTCACAGCAGTAGAAACCCTAACTAAGACAGTTAGGATCTTTTAGCTCTGTGACAGACATGAAATAGACATCCAGGACACTTCTTGGAAAATGACTTGGGTAAAATGCTGACTAACTAGGCATTCTATCGAGAAGCTATGATTGTTGTGATGAACAGTATGAGTCTTCATGGCTGTATGATGTTTTACCCTCAAATGTAGGTGCTTAAGCTAACACAGGTCTACCATCTCCCAGGTTATGGATAGATGTCTGGTAGAGTTTAGCTGAATCCTCTGCTTCAAGGTTCCTCACAAGACTATAATGAAGGTGTCTTGCCTAGGGTCTCACTTGAAGGCAAGACTGTAGAAGATTATGCTTTCAAGTTTGCATGGCTGTTGTCTAACTTCATTTCCCTGGGGATTCCAGAGCTTTCTGGCTGTTGTCAACGCCTACTTCATTTCTTACTCTTGAGCATCTAGACAGGGCAGCTGCTCCATCAAAGCCACCAAGGAGATAGAGTTGCCTGGTGAGAAGAAAGGCACTGATTTTTGTGACCCAATAATAAAAATGACTTTCTATCACTTGTTGCAGTGTTTTATCACTTGGATGCAAGATACCGTGTCTATCTCCCAGCCATAGAAAAAGGATTATTTATACAGGTTTGGACAGCAGGAGGTGGGGTCATTGGAGACTATCTCAGGCTCTGCATTTTGAGATGAGATCAATCCTGTTAAGAATAGAACACATAACAAAGAATGCGCAGCACTGGACGCATAAATGCAATGTGTATACTTCTATATCATGATGAGTGTTCTGTTAAACTCTATAAGCCAAAGGAAGAAAACTGTATTTCAGAAATGTCCTCTTTCAGGCATGGTGGCTCATGCCTGGAGCTTAGAACTTGGGAGATTGAGAGAGAAGGACTGTGCAAATTTGAAGCCAGCCTGGGCTACACAGGTGAGTTCAGGCTAGCCAGGGCTGTAGAACAGAACTGTCTCAACCATTCCCTGTTTTTTAAAAAAGAAAGAAAGAGAAATGAATAAGAAGAAAGATGCCTTTTTCTGTTTGAAAGCTTTTTTTTAACCTATGAAAAAGACAAACTTGAGAGTGGGCAGAAATGAATGTTCTGAGTTTCTCTGTCTGAGCTTGGGTCTCCTTGGGCACAAACCAAATTATACAGCAGAGATGTTACTGACTGGGGGCATGGGCCATCCCTGTGTCTGGGTTCCCGTCGCTCTTATGAATACACTTAGCCCATCTTGCCAAGTACTGGAAAAACTTCTGGTCCATGCTTACTTCTCTCCCATTTAAATCTAGAGTTCTATAATAGCATCAGAAATTCCCGTTTTTTTATTAATTCAACTCTAGGGTGTTGCTGTGAAGGCAGGAATCTGACGCCCCCTGCCTAGGTTCCTTTTCTCCCCCTCCAGCCTGCCCTCTCCTGTTAAGAGGGACGGAGTTTATCACTCCTCCACGTATCGCAAGTGTTAAGCAGGCAAGTTTGTAAGTGCGGTTTGTTAGAGGGGTGATTACACAAATCCTGCTGTTTATCCTTCTCATCTTCTGGGCTTTGTGACCTTGATGGCTGAATAATTCACCAAGGCATATGGAAAATCTGGGGCAGAGGGAGTTCTGCTATAGTGACGCTTCTCTATGCTTTCTGGTCCCTGCCTGTCCGCTTGGCTTAGGCATATGTCTTAGTTACTCTTGTAGTGCTGTGATATGACACTACGACCAAGGCAACTTATCAAACAAAGTGTTTCATGTGGGTTTCAGAGGGTTAGAGTCCTTGATGACAGAGCTCTTTCTCTTGAAAGAGATGAGAGCTCACATATTCATCTACAAGTAGGAGTCATCAAGAGGTAGAAAAACACTGGCAATGGCGCCCACCCACAGGGACTTGCTTCCTTCAATACATCTCCTCCAACAAGGCCACACCTCTTAATTCTTCCCAAAGAGTTCTATCAACTAGAGGTCAAGTATTAAAACATAGGACCCTATGAAGGCTTTTTTCATTCAAACCACCACAACAGGTCTGCAGGCAAGTTCAGAGCCTAGTGACCAGCAGGAGACATTCTATTTGAGAGGCTGTCCCTGAGGAAAGCTGGTTTATCTCAGGGTAATTCCCACGTGAAGAAGATAAGGGAGGCAAAGCCAGTCAGAGAAAGTCAGGCTTGTTAAGGGTACACTGAAACCTGTTATCGGCCCATTACAATGGTGAAAAGCTTTGAGTTGAGCCAACTTCTAAGGTGAACAGGCTTCTGCAGTGCACGGTTGTTGAGGGCGAAAGTCACAATGTTGGGGACTCATGTGCTGTCAATATTCTTATCTCTAACAGGAAGCCAGAGAGGTTGGGTGGCCCAGGCTCAGGCTTTCTTAACAATCCTCTTCAGAGAGCTAACTTCAGTCCTATTGGGGAGCCTAATGCTCTCATTAGACCAACACTCATAATGACCCCAGGCTCTCCCACACCTGGACTCTTGGGGAAATAAAAAACTCTATCTAAACCACAGCACCTGGTAGGCTCTGACACACTGTGTATACTAAGGTGGCATGGGGCTGACAGGCTGCACCCTCTTTGGTAGATTTAGATTTTGTCTTGAAAGTCTTTATCATTCAAGAACAAGGAGAAAGCAGGGGATAGAATTTAGCATTCACACACCCTGAGACTTTCACATGCTTTAGTTGTCTACATCAGTTAATTCTTACTCTGAGAGACAACACTCTTCCCTCCCCTTTTCTATGGGAAGTGTGAGCTTTCAATGTGCTAAATTACGCACTGAAGTTACAAACTAGTGAATCTTGGAGCTGAAGTTCTAATCCAGGCCCATGCTCCTCCTTCCCTCCCTCCCTTCCTCCCTCCCTGCCTCTCTGTCTTCCTCCCTCCCTTCTTTTCTTCCTTCCTTTCTTGAACATGCCATCACCGTTTAACCCAGCCTAGCCTCAGACCTGTGTCCTGTCTGCCTGGGCCTTCCAAGTGCCAAGCCCAGCCCCGACTCTGGCATAGGTATGGGATGACGAGGGGCAGGAGGGCTATGGTATAAGCCTGAAGACCAGTATTTGGCCCAGGAACATTGTCACTGTGTCCCATAGCATTGGTCTCCATTCCCTGACACCCAGCCAGGTCCTGGTGGCTTATTAGAGATCCAGGGCTCCTCAGCTGAGCCTTGCTTTTTCTTTTCTTTTTTTCTTTCTTTCTTTTTTTTTTAAGGGCTGGAGAGACAGCCATGGGTGCTGGGAACTGAACTCTTATATTTTTGGTTGTGAGCCTAGCCTTTAACGGCTGAGCCATCTCTCCAGCCCAGAGCTTTGCTTTTTCAAAGTGGGCTCGCCACATACTCTCATCCCTGCAGAATATCCTATATTCTATAGTAACCAGTGCATCAGGATTTAAATGCTCTACCACTTTGAACCACTCAGACCCTTGAGATGGTGATGTTTTGCTACATCTCTGCCTGTTCTGCTGGTACCTAGAATGAGAATCCCAAGGAATAGGGCACTGGGGGCAGAGGGAGAGGAGGGGAAGAAGAGGGAGGAGGGGAAGGGGGAGGAGGAGGAAGGTAGATTTGATCTTAAGTCAATTTGTGTTACTAGTCAGGAAGATTAATTTTTTTTCCAATGTGAGGTAAAATTAATTCTATAAAATTATAGTATTTATTCTAAGGCTGAAATCAAGCAACTTTCCCTTTCAAGGTGTACACAACGTGCATTTCAAGCAGCGATATATTGGATATATTGATGTAGCAATGTGAAGCCTACCCCAAAAACCCTGAAAACAATTTCGTGGCTCCTTGTAAGTAAGCTGACTGAGGATGGTTTCTAAGGATAGATGACAGAAATCCCCCTGAATGCTACAGCTCAGTGACAAGTTAAAAAAACAAAGTATAAGTTCTTTAGTTATTTGTCTATCCCCCCCCCCCCCGTATGTATATATATTTGAGACAGGGTCCCATGAGACAGGCTGGACCCTACAGTTAAAGCTGAAGCTGCTCTTGAATTATTGATCCTCTTACCCTCCCCTCCCTGCTGCTTGGATTACAGTCATGTGCCGTCGCCCATTTCCGTGGTCCCACTTGTTAGGCAAGCACTCCATCTCTACATCTTCAGCTTTTTTGTTTGTTGTTTGAAACCAGGTTTCCCACAGTGCAGATTAGCCGCAAGCACTATGTAGCAGTCAAAGCTGGCCTTTGAACTCTGTGTGTACAAGTGTGTGTGTGTGTCAGCCAGGAGTCAGCTCTCCACCTTATTTGGGGTGACAAGGCCTCTCAGTGAACTCTCGAGTTTGGCTAGACTGGCTAACCACCCAGTGAGCCCCAGGTACCTGCTTATGTCTGCCTCCCTAGCACTGGGACTCTAGGAACTCACTGCTGTGCCAAACTTGAATTTAACATGTATACTGGGGATGTGAACTCAGGTCTTTGAACTTGCTTGACAAGTGCTTTACCATCTAAGCTGGCCCCTTGACCAGCCTTCTGCCCCCACCTCCAAAATGCTGAGATACCAGGTCTGTGCTGCCCCATCAAGCTCTGTGGTTCCTTTTAGAACATGATTATACTATACAGTTTAAGGGGGGGGAAATACTGGGGCTGGAGAGATGGCTTAACTGGTAAAAGCACTGACTGCTCTCCCAAGGTCCTGAGTTCAAATCCCAGCACCCACAAGGTGGCTCACAACCATCCGTAATGAGGTTTGATGCCCTCTTCTGGTGTCTGAAGACAGCTACAGTATACTTACATATAATAAATCTTTGAAAAAAATGGGGGATGCCATCTTAGGGGCTGGCATAAGCTGAGTTACATCCCCAGGACCCACATGTTGGAAGGAGAGAACTGACTCCTGAAGTTGTCCTCTGTCTTCTACATGTGTGCCCAAGTGCATACGCATGTGTACACACAGATACACACACACACATACACACACACACAGACACAAATGCTTGTTAATAAAAATACCATCATATTTGGTCGTGAATGTATATGAAGGTTCCTCACAGCAAGGGAAGATGTGTCATCCCAATGATTATCTGGTATATATCTTTTCTGGTTACATAAGAAAGAATGAGGGAGGTAACACCCCAAAATCAAAATGGCAACTCTTGTTATTAAGGGACATTTTCCCTTAATAACTACTTTACCTGGTAGTAGTAGTTTCTCATCCCCAAAAGGTGTTCGATTTACCCAGTTTGTTGTGAATTTTATTTGGCTTTGGACATTCGATGTTGACCAGTTGTCTTATTGATCTTATTTAATTTCATTATAGTTTTAGGGGTTAGCAGGCTTTTTCTATAAAGGGCCAGAGAGAAAATACTTTAGGGTTTGAGTCCTCATGGAGTCCATGGTGAGTACTGTAGTTTGCACTGTTCCTGCAGCCATAGGCAATACTACCTCGATGGATGAGCAAAGATGTACCAATAGAACCTGAAGAAAGGCTACAGGCCAATTAGAGCCCCCGGGCTATAATTTACCAACTGCTATCTAGACTACTAGTCCTATAAATACAGAATCTAAATTATACCCTCTTTGACAGGTGTGGCACCTGGCCTGGGATATTGTGGTGGGCAAGAAAGGTTAGTCCTTACATGCAGGGTCTTTGGAACCTTACTAGAAGGCCTACGCTGTTTCCTATGCATGCTAAGGTCTTGAACAATGCTTTTTTGATAGTCTCAAAAGAGCCAGCCTCTGAAAGAGCTCTATACTGCTAGACTTCTGAATTTGGCTGTTTTGCTGGTTTGTTTTCGTCTTTACTGAATTTCAAGTTTTAAGCCTCATCCAATATTGTTGGAATCTAATGATACCAGGTAGGAGGTATGAACTGCAGTTTGATAGCAAAGAATGTTGATAGCAAACATTTTTCTTTGCTATCTTTGTCTCCAAATCTTTGCCCTCTGTGTCTCCAGATCTTTGAATGCCAAATAATGTGGCTCTGAGTTCCTGTAGAACAGTGGTTCTCAACCTTCCTAATGCTTCAACCCTTTAATATAGTTCCTCATGTTAAGGTGACCCCCCCAAACATAAAATTATACTTCATAACTATAATTTTGATACTGTTATGAATCATAATGTAAATATCTGTGTTTTCTGATGGTCTTAGGTTACTCCTGTCAGAGGGTCATTTGACACCACCCCCCAAAGGGGTCACAATACACAGGGTGAGAACCACTGCATTAGTGATTGTGGTCTAGTCAGGTTCCTGTATGTTCATACCTGTGAAAATGCTAGGAAGGATACAAATAATAATGCTATCTGTGGGGATAGGCAGGTACCCACCTGTTCTATGTCATCGGCAGACAGGGACTTTGACATTGTAGTCTAAAGAATGAGACTCACTCATGTTTAGACTGAGGGGAAAAAATAGGATCAAAGAACCCAAGGCAGAGAAGATAATGGATAATGCACCAACCAACTCTGTGATAGGGATACTGTTATTCCATCTTACAAAGGAGGAGACGGAAGTTCAGCTGATGAGTATCAGTCAGGATCAAGCTTTCCTTCAGGGGAGTGTACGAGATACCAAACAGTGGGAAACTGCCATGCAGAAACATTTTTAGGTGGTAAGATATAGCAAATGCTTTCATTTCACCCGTCGCCACGTCCACGTTGATTAGGAATGGACAGAGGTGCAGTGCAGGTAGCTCACCCAGAGCAGTTGGGGTTTTTTTCAAAGAGAGTGTATTATTTTTATATGCTAGCCAAAGCATAGATGCTACTGTATAATAGAACCAAATCAGTTTAATGGATGCACAAGTGACAGCCACGGATTGATAAACCCACAGAAATCTGAAAAGAAGAAATAAAATCTCCACAATGAAAACCAAACCAAACCAAACAAAAGCAAAAACAAACACACAAACAAAAAGCTGGTAGGTCTACTGGCCATTACCACGTTTACCAAAGAAGAAACAAAGCATGTAGACAGGGATGGACCCAGAGAGGAGAGGGTCACGCCCATGCTTATCCATGCCACAAAGACTCCATTTTTAAGGGGATGTAGTCTATGTTTTAGGCATAATTTTGGAGCAGGAAAAGTGTAAAGTCTGGATGAGCCCTTCTGTTTGCTGTTGTAAGTAACACTTATCTAACCATAGACACAATGGCTAACAGCGATTACTGGCTAATGATTACTGAGTCCTAGCTATCAGTGACCTACTAATTGGCATACTTTGATGCACCATTCGCTTAAAGATTCCTTTTTATCTATGTATGTGTGTATGACCATGGGTTCGAGGGTGCCCTCTGGCCTCCAATTCCCTGGAGCTAGAGGGACAGGTGGTTGTGAGTCACCCAGTGTAGGTTCCGGGAACCAAACTTGCGTCCTCTGGAGAGGAAGCAGGTGATCTTAGCCGCTCTCTCTAGCCCCACTCTTTATACTTAAAATAATGCAGACGCCAGGTGCTGACATTTGTATCAGTAACTATTCTGCTTCTATGGGGACCTATGGCTCACCTCTCCCCCACAACGCATTGTGGCATCCCTCCGTGCACTCTCTCCCAGTCATGTTCTTAATTGATGTACACTATTCCACTGAATGAGCACTGATTCATGTGTATAGTGGATACTCTTTAGATACCTGGCTTGCTTCTGTTTTTTTTTTTTTTCTGTTTTAAACTTGGAAAGTTCTTACACCCATTAACATAAATGCTATTCTACGTGTCTACGAGATGCTGGGTTTGGTATAAAGCATGCTCTCATGTCAAGAGTTCCTCTGCAAGCAATCTGCACCTAAAGTCCATAATAAGTTATAGCACAGAAGCAGAGTATACGTGATATTTCCTGGAAGGTGATGGTTATTGTCAGAAGGTTTTTAAGATTCCAGAGTCTTGGTTTTCTTTTCAGTTGAGAACGAGTAATGATGCCTTCCTCGGGGTGGTATGAAACTTTCAAAGGTGCAGTGTTTATGGAGCCCGTAGTCCAGGGCCTGGTGTACAGTTAACACTAAGTGACTGTGGGCTGCTACTGCTCACAATGCTCACTGCATGGCAGACTGACACTTGGGTAAATAATGGTGGGTTACAAGGCTGTCCCCAAGTAACCCAAGGAATTTGTATAAATATTTTCCCAATATAAATATAACTCTGGGTATCGTTGTTTCCAGTGTAGTTATGTTATGCAACAGCATACCCTCAAACAAATTCTAGAGAGGAAGGGAGGATGGTGGTGGGAGGAGGGCAGGAGATGGAGGGAGTGTTTGTTCCTTGAAGCAAACTGATTAAAGGCTCGAAGTATTAGCATTCGCAGGAAACAGTTATCTTAAGGCAGCAATGTTCCAGCTCTGTCTAAAGTGGGAAATAAAATTCCACAAAACATATTAACATAATGCAAATAAGTCTGTGCTTCTGGGTAGTGTACAGCTTTTTTTTTTAACCAGAAAGTACTTGTTACTACATGACTCATGCTTTAATACTGCTTAATCTATTTCATTTTTATTTTAATGTTGAATGTGACCCTACTAAATTTATTTCACTGGGTAGAGATGGACAATCTGAAATACTACCGTTAAGGTTTGTGTGACCTCCTAGAAAAATAGAACTGAGAGAGATTGAGTCTTATAGTTACATGTTGCTATATGTTTGTGTTGCTATATGTGGGTATTCTATACAGGTACATGTGTATATGCAGGTTCTAGATGTACCAGAAGTGAGAATGGGTATCTCCCTCAGGTTCTCCTGCTCCTGGGTTGCACACACTTATAAACTTCTTTCCCCCCTCCCCCTCAATTCTGATCTGGCACTTAACCCATAGTGTTTTATTGTTCTTGTTGCAGATCAAGTTAGACGTTTAGATCACTATTGGTGAATAATTTGCATTGCCAGTAGGACAGTGTTCTGTAAAAGGGGTTGTATGACAGGATGCAGCAAGATATAGCCCAACACAGCAAGGTCCCGATTCACTCTTGTCTCCTCCTTTTCTCTCCAGGTAGTTCCAGTTTGCCAGCAGAATGAACACAGAAAGAGACTCGGAAACAACGTTTGATGAGGAGTCTCAGCCCAACGATGAAGTGGTTCCCTACAGTGATGATGAAACTGAAGACGAACTTGAAGACCAGGGGCCTGCAGTTGAACCAGAACAGAATCGTGTCAACAGAGAAGCGGAGAAAAAGAGAGAGACATTCCGGAAAGGTGACTGGGTAGAGGACCTGCTAAGGGTGTTCTGTATACGTGAATGCTTTATGGGGCGGGGGAAATGTACCAGGAGGGTGGCTTGCTCCTTTGATGTCCTCCTAGGATGGCATTGAGCAAGTGCCTGTCATCCCCAACATGGCAAGGGTGAGAGTGCATATCTGACAAGTTCTGTCAAGAAATCAGAAGGTTTGGTTAGTGCATATATTTTTTTGCAAAGGGAATTGTGTGTAGAAGAGTCAGCTTGCTACTGCAGTCAGGGATCTGAAAAATAGACGTGCCAATCCTAATAATAAATAAGATTTTATTTAAATGATTTGCATTGCTAAATGGCCTAAGACCTAATGCAGATCGATTGATATTGGAGGTTGGGGAGGTAGCTGAGTGGGGTAAGAGCACTTTCTGCATAAGCGTGAGGGTTTGGGTTCAAATCCACAGTACCCTTATAAAACAAAACAAAAACAAAACAAAACAAAACCAAAACAAAACAAAACTGATTATGTCTTCCTGTAGCCTTGGTTCAGTGTTAGGCAGAGGAGCTGAGGGCTTTCTAGATGCTAGCTCAGCTCCAGGTTCAGAAGCAGACTTTGTCTGAGGGAAATAAAGTAGAGAGTGCTAGAGAATGACACCTTATATCTTCCGCTGGCCTCTCTCTGCATACATGCGCAAGCACACCCGAGCGTACAGTTGATCATATACCATATCATATACCTATGTGTCTATGAGGGTTGACTCTGTACCGACAAATAGATCAACAAGAGCAATAATAGCCACACACAGTTTTTTACACCGTGCTGAAATAAATGCACGCTGGTGGATACTCAACCAGTGGGTACAGACCTGTGAAACGTGTCTTCTCTCTGCTCCTCAGAGGTCAGGATGGCACACACTGAGGGCAGCTTCCCAAAGAACTTTTAGAGGCAAAGACTCCTTGGAGGAGCAATACTGGGACATCTCCTTGGCTGTACATTGGGATCAGGACATAACTCTGAGCCCTTTTGTCCTTTCTAATGCTTCCTGCTGCTTTAGGGGACCTTGGAGCCTCCATACCTTCTGTTCAGTCACTTGTGAATGTAAAATGGCTCTGACCCTCCAGAAAGAATTTTTGTCGGTTATGCTTGCGTGTTTACTTTAAAGATATTTGTATTAATTCTTTGAGAATGTTATATGATGCATTTTAATTAATTTATCTCCAATTCCTCCCTTTAGTTCCTCCCAGATCTGCCGCCATTTCCTACCCCCTTGGTTTTGTTTCTCCTTTTTCTTTCAATTTAATAACCCAATAATTCCAACTGGTGCTAGCCATATACTACTGGGCATGCGGCCATCCACAAGAGCGTGGTCAATCAATCTACCAGGAATCATACCTTTAAAGGAAACTGACTCCCTACCCCAGAAGCCATAGCTGTTTGTAGCTCCCCAGTTGAGGGCAGGGTCTTAGAAACCTGTTCCCATGCCTTCCATTGACTGGCTTGATCCTGTACCAGCAGCCATAGCTGCTGGGAGCCCTTGAGTGCCTTGGTCCTGTCATATCTAGAAGACATGTTGTGCTCTGGTCCTCTCCAACCTTTGGCTTTTACAACCTTTCTGCCTTGGTGATTCCTGAGTTTTGAAGATAAAGTGATTATAGATGTCTCTTTTGTGACTGGTCATACATTACTGCATTTTGAATTTATGCATTACCTACCATCCATTATATTAAAAATTCTTATCTAATGGACTGAGAAAGCTACACTAAACTATAGGTAAAGAGATACAGATTTAGAAACCAATGTCACTACTATGCAAAATTATAATAGTAGCTTCACTCCTGTGACCCACAAACTCTTAGCCGTTGGTTTTCTGTCTGCTTTGCAGTATCAGACACATGTTTCCATCTGTGGAGTGGGGCCTTACATTTGAGCAGAAATTGGTTGGTTATTGGCACATCATTCATTCCGCTATTGTACAAATGGTCATATCTTGTCACTCTGGTCATTATTGTAAGTCACAGAGTTCACTACTGAGTTCACTACCAATGGCTTCCCCCATCCCGCAGCCTTCAGAGCGCCTTCTAGTGTTAAGAGAGCTAGCCACCATGGAGGAACCAAGCAATTCCAACTTGGTTTCTCCATGTCCTGTGAGGTGTGTGTGTGTGTGTGTATGTGAGTGTGTGTGTGAAACACACGTGTGGTATCAGAAGAAATTATTTTAATGGGTCTCTATTTGTCATGAGGGGCCAGTCTGTTGCTTCTTGCTTGAGTCAGGCCAGCTTCAGACAGTGTCTAGATGAGGAGCTTTTTATACGGAAGGGCAGACAGGAAGTATTACAGGCTTTGCAGGCCTCACAGTCCTTGTCAAAACTGCTCTACTCTACCAGTAAAATGGCCACAGACAGTGGCCACTTTCAACCTTCTACTTTCCCCTGTGGATTTATTGGTTCCTGCTGCCTGGCCCACCCTGGCAAGCAAATGTGACTTTCTCTGTGGCTTGTCTGCTCCTGAGAAAAATTAAGACTCTTCTCTTTGAAGCCCAGGCTTGTCTAGGATTCAGGTTAGTTTTTCCTCACTGGTGCCCCAGATTCTAGCAGGAGGAACAGTTTTTCCTTGCTGAGCGTGCCTCTCCGTGACATCCAGCCCCCCAGATGGTCTCCCCAGCTCAGCACAAGAACCGCTGTGCTCCCTGAGGTTGTGCCTCCCCGTTTTTACCCTGCAGGGTAGGGATACCTCCCCGGACACTCCCCACCTGATATTTTCCATTTTGTGGTCTGCACCTAACTAAACCTTTTTCCTCCCCTGAACAGTTTTCACCTGTCAGAGAGTGACAAGTACCAGGTGTAGAGGCACAGATCTGTCTTCCCAGAACTTAGGAGGATCACAAGTGTAAAGCCAGCCAGTCCCAGGTCAGCCTAGGCCACATAGCAAGATCCTGTGTCAAAAGGATCCCATAAAATAAGAGGTCGAGCCTGTAACCCCACTTCTATAAAGGGGTCGAGCCTGTAACCCCACTTCTATAATGGTATTTTTTTTCTTTTTTTTGGGCGGGGGTGTGGATTTGATTTTTTTAAGGCAGGGTTTCTCTCTATAGCCCTGACTGTCCTGGAACTCACTCTGTAGTCCAGGCTGACCTCGAACTCAGAAAGCTGCCTGCCTCTGCCTCCCAGAGTACTGGGATTACAGGCGTGCCCCACCACTGCCCGGCTATGGTATTTCTTTTTAATTCTAGTCAGACTGGACCACTCTCTATCCCCTTCTCTCTGACTGTGGTAGAGTACAGTGTGTGTGTGTGTGTGTGTGTGTGTGTGTGTGTCTGTGTGTCTGTGTGTGTCTGTGTCTATATACAAAGGGATTTTAAGAGGTGCCATCTCGCCACCGCCTATGAGACCCAGAGAGGCCTTCCACTCCTAAGGGTTATCTGTCTGCTCTCCAGCTTCATGTCACTTAAGTGGGTTGGATCTGTGGGTTCTCCCTGTTATCTTCCACTCGTGAGCACTATGAGCTCACTGTCCAAATCAGAAAGTATGAAACTCAGAAATCTTTGATTGACGTAAAGATGAAATCACTTTGATCTAGACAGGAAGGCGGCCTCTTGTCCCAACCGGTCCAAACTGGTACGGGAGGAATGGAGGCAAAGCTGAAGTAACCCAACAAGTTAATAGAGAGTTCTAGCTGATTGCCTGGGGTGAATAAAAAACATGCCTCTTCCTCATTCCTTCCTCCGAGGCCCAGCCCGGTATCATAATCTTGGAATCTCTGCAGTGTGTAGATATCTGGGGAGTTGGCAGGAGGTTTGTCTCTCTCTGTAGGGTGAAGGGCAAACTTGGCAGTTTGTGCCTGGGGACACACAATCAGATACATGGTCCAGTGAAGGGACTGGGGTTGGATGCCCACAGAAATGTTGGAAAAGCACCTCGTGGATACAAACATCTCCTCTGTTCTTTTCCAACTCAGGCTGTACTTCATGGTGGTTAGCGCCCTTCACTGATCATTTAATGACAGATGAGCTTATTTCTAGATTCCTTTCCTTGTTGTATGGGCATTGATGGAGCTTGGTTTTCTAAAAATAAAAATGGTTTTGACACTTGTGTGTGCATGTGCATGGTATATGTGCACGGCACTGCTCGCATGCGGAGGTCAGAGGAAAACTTCTGGGAGTTAATCAGCTCTGTCGTTTTACCAGGTAGGTCGGGAGATTGAACTGAGGTGGTCAGGTCTGGTGTCTGGTGCCTTTATGTACTGAGCCATCTCTGTGCAGGTTCATAGTCTAGTTTATTTTCCTAGAGGAATTTATTGGTTTTCATTTTTCAAAGCTTCTGTCAAATGACTGCCTATGAGTTCTGGTACCTGTCTGCCCTCTGTGAACACTAAAGGACATCCCGTAGATTCCCGGTCTCTTTGTTGCCATTCCTCTGCCCTGTACAGTTAGCCAGCCATATTCCCTTCTTCCCTGACCCATCTCTGTCCCCTCCCCGACCCCTTTTAAAAGTTCTAGGCCATTGTCTCAGTCACATTAATGTAACTCTGATCTTCTGTTTTGGTTGTTGTTTTGCTGTCCTTGACATTGTACACCATGGGTAATTTACTACAAACGATTCAATTCTTAGGGACCCGGGAGTAAACCGTGACCCACCACAATGCCTACTAACTCCTCAGCCCAGCCCGTTCCAAGGCACCTCAAAGTGCAGAAGCCACAGTCACTTCTTTGATGACATCATCACCACACTCTGTTTTCTTGTTTTTTTTAAATCAAGAGAATTCCCTAGCTGACTTGAGCTTTCTTGTTAAAGCCATGTCAAACAAGAATTTTAAGAGACCCATTGAACGTTCCTTTCCTTTGAAGAGCTATTCTTGTGTGCTGGTGGAAAGAATGGAGAGCAAGTGTTAACATGCTTCTAGAATGCTCCAGGAGGAGAGATAAGCTCTCAGTGTTCACTGAGGTAGTCTTACTCTTTCTTGTTTGCCTTAAGCAAGGGTAGACAAACAACCAGCAGACACTTGCTGCTTGCCTGCATGGGAACACTGGCTTCCGGGGAAGACTAACAGCCCTGCAGGCTTTGGTTGCCCCTGAGGCTGGGAAGACATGGAAGTCTTATTCCCTCTGGGGTTTTGGGTTCTTCATTAGTGTCAGGAGAAAACACTCTGACTTTGGGGAGCCAGAGAGTTCTATCCTTCCTTGGTTGTGGGATGCTGGGTTTTAGCTGATATCCCCAGACCGATTCTTCTGGGTAATAATTCTTCTCTTCTGGAAATGCTTCGGAGATGAAATCCTCAGGAAGGAGCATGCTCTGGAGAGGATTTCTGGGTTTATGCAAATGTAGGCTTTTTTGAGCCTGGGAATGGGGTGTGAACGCCGCCTCCCACCTCCTTCTCCACCAGTAGACTTATCTGGTAACTCCTGTCTTGCTTCCTGCTCTGGCTGGCTTCCCCATTTACACACAGCTTTTCTGCCCCAGGCCACATTCTGACCTAAACTCCACCTTCTGCCTGGGATGCCCCAGTCTACAGTTCTTATGAGCAAGCTTCTGGAAACCACTATCAACTATCGCACCTTCCCATCCCCCTGGCTTCTTCCCCTCTGTGGGCTCCCTGATAATGTCCTCTGGGGGACTACAGATATGCTTTCTTAAAAGTCACCAAGCACCACCTTTCTAACACTGCCCTCAGAAAACCCTGTCGCCCTCCTTCTGTCTTCCCCTCTCCCCCCACTTCCATTCTTTGCTTGTCGCTGTTCGTGTCTACATACTATCCTGTGACAAACTCAGCCTTTAAACCCACATCATAGGGTCAATTCAAGAAATCAAGGGGAAAAAAAAAGAAATTAAGGTATTTGCCACGGAGCCCAAAGACCTGAGTTCAGATCCCCAAAACCCACCTGTTAGAAGGAGAAAATGGACTCTCTCAAGTTGTCTTCTTAGAGGACATGAAGATGCACACACACACACACACACACACACACACACACACAAATGCATAATAAACAAAATAAATAATTTTTAAAATACAAATTAAAAATGCACATGCAATAGGCCCAAGTGTGTGTGCCTGAGAAGGCCAGGTGTGTGGCAGTTAAGAGGGAAGACCCCAGACTCAAGCCAGTAGTCCTGCCTTCCCTATTGTCTTAGTTAGAGTTTACTGCTGTGAGCAGACAACATGACCAAGACAAGTCCTATAAAGGACAACATTTAATTGGGGCTGGATTACAAACCTGGCAGCAACCAGGCAGGCTTGGTGCAGGAGGAGCTGAGGGTTCTACATCTTCATCTGAAGGTTGCTAGCAGAATACTGGCTTACCAGGCAGCTAGGATGAGGGTCTTAAAGCCCACGGCCACAGTGACATACCTATTTCAAGGCCACATCTCCAAATAGTGCCACTCCCTGGGCCAAACATATTCAAACTACTACAACTATTCTAACTGTCTGGCCTTGGGGAAAGGGCTTTATCTCTCTGAGCTTTAGGGTCCTTATCTGGAAAATTGGATTGATATTAGAAGAGATTTTATGGTGATTGTGAGAATTAAATTAGAAATAAATGTGAAGAACATGTTTTTAGGCATGTGGTAAGTACCCAATAAATATCAGCTGTTGTCACCTCTGGCCTGGAAGTTCTTTCTTAATCTCTCTTCAAATCCAAACTACCTTTCCCTGACCCTTAGCTCTTGCCTTAATATTCTATAGCAGATTCATTTTGGCCACTTCTTTTGTTCTTTGGGCTCATTTATTTGCATTCTTGCCTCCCAGAGTGAAGCTGTGGGGTCATTTATTAACAGAGTCCTCCTGCCCAAATCCGGGAGGGAGGGAGGGGTAGATGGCTAGCTGGATTCCAGCATTCCAGGAGATCAGTTCCTCAGATTGAGAATATTTTGTTATTTAGGGGTCTTCTCAGCCCCTGCCACCCCAAGGCTTGTGCTTTCACACGGATTTCTGGGAGAAAGTCACCAGCACATACACAATGACAAGGATGTCACTGAAGCTCGCAGTGAGACTAAAAGTGCCATTTTCCATAGTGACCTGTCTTGGTAGATTGACCCATCCATGGCAGGACCTCTGTACCTGATGGATCCAGGAGGCTTCCTTGTGATACTGGCCCGTCAGTCATCTGAAAGATGAAGGGTTGGTTGTTCAGGAGGGAAGAGCGCTCACATGAAGATCACACACAGAGACTCTGACAAGAGGGGAGGTCATGATGGTGGCACACAGAGGAACTGAAGTCAAGTCTCTGGTGCCACAGGAAAAATACACACTCACTTCTTGTCGTTCTCAGCCACCTACCCTGGGACCGTTTAGAAATTGAGATGGCGGGTTGGAGATTATCTCTTAACCAGTCAGGGGGTGCTGTTGTGGCCTGGGGCTCCATCTTTCTATTCTGAGCCAGTTCTAGCTCCCCGGGTCCTGTGCTGGCAAGTGAAAAGAAAGTATTTGTAAGTAAATCAGACACCATCAGCAGATCTACCAAATGGAGATCTACCAGAGAAATGTCTGTGTACCAAAGGCTCCCTGGCGATGAGTTTGCCTGAATGAGGCAGGTGACTAGCAGATCCCAGCATGCTCCAGAGTGAGGCAGCAGTGTCTACTAAAGAGTGAAGGGTCCTCCGGTAGTACTATGTCCATTTTTCTGAGGAACCGCCAAACTGATTTCTTCCTTTCTTCCTTTCTTCCTTTCTTCCTTTCCTCCTTCCTTTCCTCCTTTCTTCCTTTCTTCCTTTCTTCCTTTCTTCCTTCCTTCCTTCCTTCCTTCCTTCCTTTCTTTCTTTCTTTCTTTCTTTCTTTCTTTCTTTCTTTCCTTTCTTTCTTTCTTTCTTTCTTTCTTTCTTTCTTTCTTTCCTTTCTTTCTTTCTTTCTTTCTTTCTTTCTTTCTTTCTTTCTTTCTTCCTTCCTTCCTTCCTTCCTTCCTTCCTTCCTTCCTTCCTTCCTTCCTTCCTTCCTTCTTTCTTTCTTTCTTTCTTTCTTTCTTTCTTTCTTTCTTTCTTTCTTTCTTTCTTTCTTTCTTTCTTTCTTTCTTTCTTTTTTGGATTTGGTTTTTTCAAGACAGGGTTTCTCTGTATAGCCCTGGCTGTCCTGGAACTTTGTAGACCAGGCTGGCCTGGAACTTAGAAATCCACCTGCCTCTGCACCCGCCCCCCTCCCCCCCCCCCCCCAGAGTGCTGGGATTACAGGCGTGTGCCACCACCTCCCGGCGCCAAACTGATTTCTAGAGTGGTTTTACCAGCTTGCAATCCCACCAGCAGTGGAGGAATGTTCCTCTTTCTCCACATCTTCACCAGTATCTGCTGTCCCCTGAGTTTTTGATCTTAGCCACTCTTGACTGGTATGAGGTGGGATGTCAACATGGCTCCAGCTACATACGTAGCAGAGGATGACCTTTTTAGACATCAGTGAGAGGAGAGGCCCTTGGTCCTGTGAAGGCTAGATGCCCCAGTGTAGGGGAATGCCAGGGTGGTGAGGTGGGAGTACGTGGGTTGGAGAGCAGGGGGAGGGGAGATGGGATAGGAGGTTTTCAAAGGGGAAAACAAAGAAAGGGGATAACATTTGAAATGTAAATAAAGCAAATATCTAATTTTTTAAAAAAAGAGAGAATAAAAAAACAAAGAGTGGAGGGTTGCTGGGAGGAGCTAGGGTTCCCACTGCTGAATGGAATCCTTGGAGCCTGAGTGATGGGGATCAGTGTGACTTTCTCCTGAGGGCCTCTCAGGCTGAAAAGAATAGGGCAAAATAAGCAGTCGCCCCCTTCCATGGCTGCCTCTCCGTGGCCACACCCCTTTACCCTTTCCGCTGCTCTTTTGTTTTTGTTTTTTGTTTTTGTTTTTTCGAGACAGGGTTTCTCTGTGTAGCCCTGGCTGTCCTGGAGCTCACTCTGTAGACCAGGCTGGCCTTGAACTCAGAGATCCACCTGCCTCTGCCCAAGTGCTGGGATTAAAGATGTGTGCCACCACTGCCTGGCTGCTCTTATCATAGAGAAATATTGTACTGCACACAGACTCCTCACTAGCCCCTTCTCCTGTCCCTTGACGTGGTCCAGTTGTCTCTTCCTCCCTGGTTGATCAGGTTACCCACAGCCTCATTCATTACTTTGCAGCCAAGCCATGTTGACTTATTGGTCTGTGCTCTCATATTAAAAATAAAATAAAATAAAATAAAATAAAATAAAATAAAAAAAAACCTATAGGCCAGGCATGGTGGCAAACACCTTTAATGCCAGCACTCTGGAAACAGAGGAAGAAGGATCACTGTAAGTTCAAAGCCAGCCTAGTCTACATGGTGAGTCCCAGGCTAGCCAGGCATGCATAGTGAGACCCGTCTCAAAAAGTAATAGCAATAGAGTGTATTCCTTTCAAAGTTACTTCTTCTGACTTGGAACTTTGTTCGGATTTCTGTTTGAGACTGAAATGGTTATGGGCACACAGTATTTCTGATGAAGTGCATAATCATTGGGTGAACAGTATTTAGGATGGCATATTTAATAGTCAATAGGTAAGCAGTTTTAAGTTGGAATGTTTATCAGTCAAGGGAAGATATATCTCTGTTCTTGGCAGAAATTTAAACTGGGTGTAACATTTATAGAACCAGTACAGCTGGACACTTGCTGACAGGGACAACCACAGGAAATCTCTGTAACTAAAGATATGTAAGTATAGAAGACCTGTTAATTTTATTTAGATCCCAAATACAAATAATGCTGGCCCACTGCAATATCAAGGTCTGAGGAAACCTAAATTAGACACAGTTACAATTATCACATATTCACATGTGGAAACTTCATGTTGTATTTGACTTTCCTTTTCTGATCATGGGTAAACCAACACAACGAGTGACTTGTAAAATGGAGGTTGAGGATAGTGTCCCTTCTCTAGGAGATAAGTAATAGGGATGTCTCTTGTTTTTCAGACATTGTTTTTTTTTGACACTGTAATTTACTATTTAGCCTAGAGTATGAAGCTCTTGTTCATAGAGACCTAATGCAGCTGATGTTTTTCCTCTCAGCAAGTTTGGAGTCTCTAAAGCAGATTTCAGGCCTGGGGATATAGCTCAGTTGGTAGAATGCTTATTTAGGATCTGGAAAGCCCTGAGTTCAACCCCCAACTTTGCATAAACCAGGCATTGAGGTGCACCTGTAGTCTCAGCACTTGAGAAGTGAAGAAGAATCAGCAATTTAAGGTCATCCTGGCTACACAGCAAGTACAAGGATAGCCTGTGTTATGTGATCCCCTGTATCAAAAACAAACAACAACAATAATAGACTTTAAATATTAGAAAGGCACTGGCCCTTGCACTAACTGAGATTCTCAAGGCCGTCTGTGTGTCACGCTCATCTGTGGAGCATAGAAACTCTCTAGATGCCTAGCTCACTCCCTAGAGACATTAAGATGAAGTAAGGCTAGATTCTGCCTCAACCCAGTGGAATAGCTCATCTCGTCTCCCTGCAGACTGGTGACTAGAAAATGGTCCAGCCAGCACGACTGGAGTACTAATTAGAAAGAGGGAACATCTGGCTACTCTATTCTCAAGAATCCCAGAGGGTCTTTAAAAGCCTTCAGACCTGGCTAGTTGACTCTGTTGGTCTTCCTGTGGGGTTCCTATCCCCCTTGGGGCCATAATCTTTCCCCCTATTCTTCCATAAGAATCCCCAAACTCCATCTATTGTTTGGCTATGGGTTTCTGCATCTGTCTGCAGCTGCTGGGTGGAGCCTCTCAGATAACAGTCTTGCTAGACTCCAGTCTGCAAGCATAACAGACTATCACTAATAATATTAGGGATTGGTGCTTACCCATGGAATGAATCTCGGGTTGGGCAGGATATTGTCTGGCTATTCCTTCAGTTTTGGCTCCATTCCCCCATCCCTGCATTTTTTGTAGGTGGGAAGAATTTTGGGTTAAAAGGTTTGTGGGTATATAGGTATCCCTATTACTTCACCGGGGTTTCTGTCTGGCCTCTTCAGGTTCCATATTCCCAATGCTGTGAGTCACAGCTAAGGTCACCCCCATTGATTCTGGGGTGCCTCCCTTATCCCAGCTCTCTGTCACATCCTGAAGATGCCCCCCTCCTCCTCACCCCTGTCAGTTTCAGATTTCCATTCATTTTCATGGCCATCTCTCCTGTTCCTCCCCACACCTGATCCTGAACCCCACCCCCATCTTCCTCCCTATCCCCTCTCCCACTCTGGTCCCTCCATCCATCTACCTCAACTGAGTCAACTATCCTGGTGGCTGTCAGAGACTGAACCACCAACCAAAGACCGTATCTGGGCTGGACCTAGGAACCCACACATATGTAGCAGATGTGCAGTTTAGTCTTCATGTGGGTCCTGAACCAACTGAAGAAGGGCTATTCCAAAAGCTGTTGCCTGGATGTAGGATATGTTCTCCTAACTGGGCTGCCTTGTCTGGCCTCAGTGGGAGAGGATGCACCAAGCCCCTCAGAATCTCTGCTGTGGTCATTGCTTGAGCTGATCTACTCTTTGTCCACCTCCAGTTTCAGAGACTGTGGATGTAGATGGAGGTGAGCCTAATTCAGGAAAAGTAGAAGCCACAACATTCGGAGACAGGTTCCACCCCTTCCCTGAGGCTCATTCTATGAGCTAGTAGCATCCTCTGTTCTTCCCCCGTGTGGCCTGTTGGCAGAGCAGCCCATATGCTAGACCCACACTGGAGTGGAAGGACCCAGCCTCGCTGGGCTGAGAGACCTAAGGTGGGTTGGAGTCTTCATGCTGACATAGAAAGGATGGACTGACATCTAATTGCCCCATCTCCCACCCAGGGTCGGTTGGACTCCCTCCTCCCGGGCACACACCAGAGCCCTTCAGATGTGGCTGGAGGCACTGCTGCAGCTTTTACTTAGGTGGCCTCCATTGCCTGTGCCTATTGTGCGGTCACAGCCCAGAGCTTCTTCCCTCCCTCCTCCTCTTCTCCTTTCAGCTTGCTTCTTGCCTGACTGTGTGTCTTTCTTCCTTTTTAGTTCTCTCTCTTATTTTTTAATTTAATTTTATTTTTGTTTGTATGCTTTTTGTTTTGAGACAAGATGTTACTGTATTGCCCTAGCTAGCCTTCAACTTGACACAAAGATAGACTAGGTTGGACTTAAACCTATAGCCATTCCTCTGCCTCTCTGCCTTTTGAGTGCAGGAATTACACAGGCCAACACATCTGGTGCACATCTGGATTTGGTGTTTTTTCTTTTCATATAGTTTATAATCCTGAAAAAATGCAGAGAATGCAATTGCCTGGCCAAATAGTTATTTCATGAACATGTGGATCTGTCCCCAGGTCAAGCATGAACATACGGATGATAGATGGAGGGCTTTTCATTTCTTCCCTTCCTGTTTGTTCAAAGGAAGCCACTATTCTTCCTCTCTTCTCTTTAAAACATTTTTATTACATTCTTATTTGTTTGTTTTCCTGTTTGGTTGGTGTGTGCATATGTGTATATGTGTACGTGTCTGTCTATGTGTGTAAGAAGGGCATATGGGACATGTGTTTGGTGGGTGTGTGTGTGTGTAAGGAGGGTATATGTATGAGTGTGTGTCTATATGTATAAGGAGGGCATATGGGGCATGTGTTTGGTGTGTGTGTGTGTGCTTGTCTATATGTGTAAGGATGGCATATGGAACATGTGTTTGGTGTGTGTGTGTGTGTGTGTGTGTGTGTGTGTGTGTGTGTGTGCATGTGTAAGAAGGGTGTGTATATGTGTGAGTGCATGTGTACCTTGGCTTACAAGCTCAAGTCAGAGGACAACTTGTAGGAGTCAGTTCTCTTCTTCATCATATGGGCCTGGGGATCAAACTCATGTGCTCAAGCTTAGCAGCAGGCGTCTTTGGCCTCTGGGCCATCTTGCGAGCCCCATCCTTAATTTCATAGTCACAACTTCTTTTCTTTTCTTTTCTTTCATGTTTTTCTATCTGAACCCATGGCTTTAAATACTGTAGTTTAGTTCTGCATGCTTTTGAACTTTGTGTTTATTTAGGTAGATCTATACAATATATATTCTCGTTTAAAATATTTTCAAAGATTTACTTATTTTATGTAAGTACACTGTAGCTGTCTTTGGACACCCCAGAAGAGGGCATCAGATCTCATTACAGATGGTTGTGAGCCACCATGTGGTTGCTGGGAATTGAACTCAGGACCTTTGGAAGAGCAATCAGTGCTCTTAACTGCTGAGCCATCTCTCCAGTCCCTCATTTAAAATATTTTAAGGTGTATTCATACGTGTTTCCATGGCCATATAAATTTAAAGAGAGAATCACAAGTATATTTTTAATAATAATGTATGCATATGAATCTAATTTGCATGGGTAGCGAGTGAAAATAAAGTCTCCTTCCCCAGCTCTTCCTTGGCCACAAATTTTCCTTTTCCAGAAAGAAACTTGCTGTTATTACTGTCTCCTAGATCCTTCAATACAAATGGATATGTGTCAACCCTTAATATCTCTTACTCTGGGTCCCCAGGGACACGTGTGTGCATGCAGTCATACCATATATTGTATCTGAAAGCCTAGGATAATTAATAGTCACTGTCTGCCTTTGTCAGTTGGCCATGTGATGTAGAATATTTCCCTACCATCCAAACAAAGCCACCTCATTTGTTTTATTTATTTTTTCTCTCTCAACTTGGGCTTCCAATACATGAATGCTTACTGTTTCCAATAAAACTGCTTCTAGTAGGCATTTTCCTTATTCCTAATCCTTGAACAATGTGATTGTATTCAAGAAGCTCTGCACTGCCAGCTCCCTCCTGCAAAGTAGTACACGCAGGGAGGATTACTCCTAGAAGTCAGAGTATTCTACAGTGCACTGGGTACCAAATTCTGAGACTCGGTCAAACTGCTCTCCACAGAGGGTATCCACAGGACCCCATTCTTTTTAACTCAGAGCATCATGAGATGCTTTATTCTTTGCCAGAATTTTAGCATTATAAGATAAAATAAATGCTACCCTTATAAACACTGGGATCTTCAGTATCTTTTCTCCTGTGAAAGAACTGTTTGTTTGCATTTGTGTGTGTGTGTGTGTGTGTGTGTGTGTGTGTGTGTGTGTGTGTGTGTGGTATGTGCATGGTGTGTCTGGTGTGTATGGTATATATGGTGTGTGTGTACCTGGGGCAGGGGGCTTACCTACCTGTGTCCTGTATCCATGTCTCCCTGCGATGATTGGTCTTCTCTTAATATTATGATTCTAAGCTTTTGATTTCTCTATTCTCCTGGGTTGATTGTAGCTTGTACCAACTAATCCAGGCTTTTGGTTGTTGTTGGTTTTGTAAATGAGAATTTAAAACAGCAAAGAGGACAGGGACAGGACCATGCTGCTTCCTTTGCCAGATGGCACTGATCAAAGCACTTGGCATCTGTGGGAACACTCTGGACATCACGTAGCTGTGCTTAGATGTATCAACGACAACAAGCATTTCCCAGAGTGGCGTGATATGGACCCACGTGTGGCTGATGCTGCATGTATCCCAGACGTGTACCTGGTTGGTTTGTTGCCACACCTCTGGCTGATTATCTTTCTAGCATCCAACTACAGGACCCTACTATGTTAAAGATGTATTTTGACATTGTTCCCGGTAAATTTATAATTTCTTTACTTTGTCAATATTCCTATTCTAGAAAGTGAAACAAGATGCTGTCTTGGACTGCAAATTATAATTGTAGTGTAACTGTATAGTAAAATATATCCAAAAGGCAAGCACACTAACACAGCATTTCAAACCACAGTAATAAATGTTCTCTGATTTTTTTAATTTTTTTTATGTATGAGTATACGAACTTACATGATTGTATATATGTTATGTTCATTCAGTGCATACAAAGTCAGAAGAGGCCATCAGATCACCTAGAACTGGAGTTACAGGTGATTGCAATCCACCTGTGGGTGCTGGGGACCAATCTTAGGTACTTTGCAAGAGCAACAAGTGCTCTTTTTTTTTTTTTAAGATTTACTTACTTTTATGTGCACTGGTGTTTTGCTTGCATGTATATATGTCTGTGTGAGGGTGCCATATTCCCTGGCACTAGAGTAACACTTGTGAGCTGCCATGTAAGTGCTGGGAGTTGAACCTGGATCCTCTGGAAGAGCAGCCAATGCTCTGAAGGAGTGAGCCATCTCTCCAGCATCTAAAATGGTGCTTTTAATCTCTGAGCACATCTCTGATTAGTCTTTTAAATTCTTGTGGACGCATTAATTTTTGTAAAAGCTAGCATAAGTAAACTTATTTATTTATTGGAAGAGAGGTATTTCAAGTGTTTTTTGTAAGTAGATTTGACCATAGACCGCCATCTTCAGATCTTTTTATGGCCGTTGGCTGTACCACTGCTCACATCCCCAAAGATGAAAAGACTCCAATTTCCTTGTCCATTCAGGCTAAACAGGAGCCTTAACTATGGGCAGCTTTCTGAAGCAGAGTTGAGGGTTTCTTGTGGCTGAACCTCAGATACAAACACACTGGACACTTTCTCTAGGAACCTCATGGAATTATCACTTATGAAAAATAAAGAGACCAAAGTCATCCTGGCAATCATCATTGCTTCTACATGGAGTTAGAAACTGTCCTTTGTTTAAGGCTTCCAGATGAAACAGACTGGAGAAGGGTAGAGGGGATGGGACTAAGTTCTGGAAGCACCTACTAAGGCCTTCATTATAGAAGGGAATTTAGGAAGCTGGTAGGGTTGGGGTAAGGCTGGAGCTGATACACAGGGGAAGGCAGGAAAACTCATTTATGTTCAGCGCATTCACAGAAAGCCATATTCTCTCTTCCTTGGGTCTTTTGCTGGTTTGGTTCATTGCTGTTGATTTGATTTGTTTGTCTTGAGGTTTTGCTTGTTTGTTTGTTTGTTTATTGGGTTGGTTGATTGCTTTGGTTTAATTTGGTTTGGCTCTGGTTTTTTTTTTTTTTTTCCGAGGCAGGGTTTCTCTGTGTAGCTGGGTTGTCCTGGAACTCACTTTATAGACCAGGCTGGTTTCAAACTCACAAAGATCCACCCACCTCAACCTCCTGGGTGCTGGGATCAAAGATGTGCACCACCACCTCCTGGATGCCTTTTGTTTTGCTTTTCTAACAGAGTGTGACTGTATAGCCCAGGCTAGCTGGCCTATAACTTCTAATTTTTAAAATGTTTTAAAATATTTATCGATTTCATTTCATGTGTATGGTTGTTCTGCCTGCTTGTCTGTCTGTATGTGTAGCACATGTGTGCCTGGTGCTCACAGAGGTCAGACGGTGACTTTGGATTCCTGAGAATTAGAATTATGGATGATTAGAACAATTATGTACGTGCTGAGAACTAAACTCAAACTCAGGTCCTCTGAAAGGACAGCTAGTGTTCTTAACCGCTTAGCCATCTCCCCGGCCCCTGGCTTAACTTTCGGTCTTTCTGCCCCAGCATCCCTGGTAACTGCTGCAACTGCCTGTGTGTACCACCTGTGTAAAGGCCTCCTGGGTGGTTCTAGGACTGGGTTTCAGTCCTTCACACTGCTTCTTCTCTGGAAATCCTATCCACTTTTCTTCCCTTCCTGAAGCGTAGGGCAATGTTCTCAGCAGTATTCTGGTATACCAGTGCCTAAGGCATGTCCTGTCAACGACAAGCTTAAGTAAAACCTTAAGTCCTTATGTCCTTGGATATGGTGCATACCACTGTAACTGCATTTGGGAGACTGAGGCCAGGCAATAATGAGCCCCTGGCCAGCTTTGGGCTATATAGTAAGACCCTGTCTTAAAGACTAGAATAGTAAGGGCTGGACAGCAGCTCTTAACTGGCTTGGCAATTAAGAGCATTCTGCTCTCGCAGAGGACCTCAGTTCAATCTCCAGCATGCACAGGGCAGTTTCCAACTGTCTGTAACTCCAATCTCAGGACACCCCATGGCCCCTTCTAGCCTCCGTGGGCACCGGGCATATATGTGGGGCATTACACATACATGCAGGTAAGCACCAGTATACACAAAATAAAAATCAACAAGTGTTTTAAAAATAATAAAAATCAGCTACATTGCTAAGTGCTGCGACCTGCATGGATTCATGACTGTCCTGGGAAACCTATTTTAGCCGTTCTCCTTTAGGGATCTCCTTTGAGTGGGAAAGACGTGTTCAGATTGCAGATCTTATCACAAAGCTCGCGGGTTGTTTTGTACTTCCACTTCCATTTTCCCTCTTGATGAAATTGCTCTTGAGTTTGAGTGATGCCAGGAACGTTTACACTTGTCATAACACAACACTTACGATTCCCCGATGAGTGGCAGCCAACCACGTACAAGGATATGCCTGGGAATGGTGCTGTGATTTCAAATATGTAATCGAGTTCATTATTGGCATTCTCTGACAATCTGTGCTTGATTTCTTATAGTGTTTCCTAAGGAGTAGGAAGATGGAAAGCGAGACACTTAAAAAGATGAGGTATTTTCATAAGTACAATGCTGGTTTTTATAATTGTCCTGCAACTGATCGTTCTAATGATCCCTTACTCATAAGGTTTTTTTTTTCCTATTCCCCTTCCAAAAATAGCATGCCCTGCTCATTGTTAATTTCATCAAACCTCGACCCACCCACTGTGTGTCACTCAAGGGAAAGTCATCTCCCTGAAGGTTGATGAACAATTCAGATGCTACCTATGGCCTAACTCCTAAGATGGCTTTCTAACTGATGGCATATGTTTTAAGTTTTCATGGCACCAATCCATTTGCACCTTCATAGTCGGAGAAAAAGCATGGCTGTGTACTGTGGTGACAGAGAAAGGATGATTCTGTTCTCATAACTGACCTTCCCAAGTTGGCTCCTGCTGGCCAAGTGGTGTGGAGGCGGGCCCAGCCAGCACAGCAAGGTGGAGCCCAGGCTATGCCTGGAGCTCAGATAGACCCACTATATTCTAAGTCTTATGCTAATAGTCATCTTGCTGATACTACCAATGGCTTATTGTGTTCTGAGCTATAAAATAATGATATTAACCACTAGGCACCATGCCTGGCACATATATAGAGTACAACATGCTATCTACAAAACTGACATAGTAGAGGGCGGTAGAAACCTTAATGGAAGAACAAGACAAAACACAGGAGAAGCAGCCTCCTTGCCAAGTGAAGTCATCTCCATGTGGGAAAGTCCCTTGAGCCTACATCTTCCCTGAGTGCTGGGTTTCAGCTATAGGGCATCAATTGACATAGAAAGGGGGCAGGCTGGGCTATGAATTTGGCTTTCTAGTTTGTTCTAAAGATACTTTTGGTGCTACTGTGTTCAGAACACATGGAGAACCTGTGAAGAATTCAAGGACAAACTTGGCATGTCCAGGGTTCTCCTGGGAACCAGTCTGGGCAGAGAGGAGGGCGTAGTACCCGAGATAAGGTGTGAATAGAACGGCAGTAGTCACTGCTCTCCCTCTGAATGGCTTGGCTACCGTGTAGGGTAAGTGTGAGGAGGGAGATTTACTATGTCCCATTCACCATGTCTCCAAGTATATGTCTGCCTCTGCTCTAGGGTGGAGTCAGCTCCATCACTTGAAGACCTATGAGTGACCCTGCCCAAAGTGGCAGCAGGCAGAAGACAGAATAAACTATGTACTTTGGGAATGGCACTGATAAAGGACAGGTCACAGGGGGTTTTAAAGGTTAAAAGCCACTATAAAATGGGGTTGAGATTTGGGCAGCAATGCCTTAAATGTGACATCTAGTTACACTCACGCCTTCTACCTAAGGATTGTGATTTTTTTTTTTTGTTTTGTTTTTTGTTTTTTTCAAGACAGGGTTTCTCTGTATAGCCCCAGCTGTCATGGAACTCACTCTATAGAACAGGCTGGCCTCGAACTCAGAAATCCACCTGCCTCTGCCTCACAAGTGCTGGGATTAAAGGCATATGCCACTACCACCCAGCCCAGGATTGTGATTTTCAAGATTCAAAGACAGAGTAGCCAAAGGACAACGATCAATGGACTGTGAACTGGCTTGTTCAGCATGTCCAAAGGGGACACTGTCCTAAAAGAATGGCTGCATCAGTGTCTGAGCAATGCTGTCCATACTGGCAAAAGACCAGACATGATCAATGTATAACTGGAAAAATAAAAAGAACATGGACTTCAAGTCTATGCTAGGAGTCATGCTGTTGGCCTGACCTAGCCCCTGGCTGTGTCAAGGATGACTAAGCCACTGGGCGAGGCAGCCACAAGTCTCCAACAATATCAGAATGACCCAGATTCCATGTCTTGAAGCTTAGAAAAGACTTGACCATGACTATGAGAAACATCAGCTATCCAAGAAGCTTGCAACTGCCTAGCTTCTTGTATATCTGTGGACCACTGCAGGCAAGTGGAAAGATATCTCAGACTATAGGGGTAAGTGCGTGTATCTCATGAGGCTACCCAGAAGAACCAGATCAGAATTTAGGCCATTCCAACTGTGTTCACCCATAGGCATGTCTGTATTTGTAGCAAAGGGATAAAGGGTCCTACAACTACTAGCACTTCTGGGAGATCAGGATAGATTTGACACCAAAAGCCCCTGCCCCACACAACAAGCAGGCTTAGGAGTGACATTGCCTACAGGGTTGGAAGGATGGTGTCTCCATTTTATTTCTGTGGCTGGGATCAAAATACTGACACAAAACAATGGCCTGGGTTTCTATGTAATTTTCCTCTTTCCCTTTTATTGATTATACATGGCAAGTCAAAGCAAATGATCAAAAGTTCTGCAGCCAACTCCATTTTATCAATATAAAGTTATGGTACTAAAGATTTATATTTGCTCAGAATTTCAGGTTACAGTCCATCATAGCTAGAAACTCGAGATGACAAGAACTTAAAACAGCTGGCCAGATCACATCCACAGCCAAGAACACAGAGAAATGGGTGTGCACACACTTGTTACTCAAATGCCTTTGTTCATTCATATATGGTCCAGGACTCAGATTCAGGGGATGCAGACACTTAGAGTGGGCAGGGTCTTCCCACACTAATTAATCTAATAAAGACAATCACCCATAAACATATCCATAGACCACCATGATTTATCAATCCATCAATGAAATTCTCTTGATAGCTGATTATAGATAGTATCAAGTTGACAATTAAAATTGACCACCTCAGTTAGAGATAAGGTTGGGGCACAAAGAGATAAATGTAAAGGCTTCATCAGAGTTGGAAATAGAGTGTTGAAGAAGACCTGGGCCAGTGGCCTCAGGGATCTACCCTAGAGATAAGATGGAAAGATGACAGACTGGTTACCAAGAGAAGGCACACACAATACCAATTCAAGATTATGACTCAGAAGTGTGGGGTTAGTTGGTACCCTTCTTTGCAATTTATTCATCCACTAAATATTTAAAGCAATGTAAACATTAGAAACAAAGTAATAGGATTGAAGTTTTAATATAGCTGTAGACTTTTGGATCTTTGGCAGTTTTCCTTCATTCATGTTAGAGGTAGATTGCTCTTTTAGAACATTAATGTTCCATGATATTCACTTGCTAGGACTACAAGCTGTAATTTAAACATCTGATATGTATTTTCCTGGCTCTTACTCTGAAGGGCTGGATCAAGCTGTTGGTAGGTTTCATTCTTCCCAAGGATCTCGAGGTTGGGATCTGTCTTACTTACCTTTCCAATTCCTGAGATAAAATACCTAAACAAAGGGACCTTAAGGGAAAGGAGGGACTTATAATTGATTCACAGGTCATGGGTACAGTCCATCATGGCAGAGAAGGCCTGACAGTAGGAGGTTTGAGGCAGTCATTCACATTGCAGCCACACCCAATTCAGGAAGCAGTTAGAGATGAACACCTGTGCTTGGCTCCATCTCTTCTCCTTATTCGGGTTAGGACTTGAGCACATGCAGTGTGCTCACAGTGAAGGTGGGTCTCCTACCTCAGTTAATGTAATCAAGATAATTCCATACAGGCATGCTAAGAACCCTGCCTCTCATGTGATTCTCCACCTCATTGCCAACCCAAATTGATAATTGAGATTGCCCATCACAGGTTCCATCTCAGGCTCTATGACTGTAGATTTCCATCTTCCACAGATGACTTCACACTGTCCTCCTTCCTTGGCCCTCTTTGAGGAGGCATTTCAATGGCCTCTTTGAGGAGGCCATCATGTATATAATAGATTAAGGCCCACTCAATAGAGCTCTCTTTGACTCCTTCCCCAGTAACCTTGCTTGTACTTAGAATTCTTTTCTCCTTCTCTTTGAAAGATTGCACGTGGCAAGTCAAAGCAAATGATCGAAAGTTCCACGAACAACCTCATTTTATGAACACCAAGTTCTTTTGTATTAAGGAGAGCAAGTATTCGGTAAGTTAATGCTAAAAATGTTATTATAGTAATCCAGGTTTGCCTAGTCACTGTCATTTTTGTCAACTTCAAATGGTAACTCCCATCCAGGTAACCACTTGCCTGGGTCTATTAATAACTCTCCCTCATTCTATAGACTGTCATTTTTTATTAAAGTTTAACTACTCTGAAAGTTAGTAGGTATGACTTGAAACAAAACAGAATCATGTCAATTGGAAACTTCCCCTGTGTAGCTGCAAGGCTCTTGCTAAAAAAATTTTATGAAAATTGTGATTGTCACTGACGTCCTGTTTTGAAAGTAGTGAGTTGACTCTGCCTTGGATGGCCTAAGAGATAGCAAGGATATTGTCACCTAAAATGCTCATTTCCTTTAATAAATAATAAAACATATAGACAAGTGGGGTTGGAGAGATGGCTCAGTGGTTAAGAGCACTTGCTGCTCTTGCAGAAGACCATGGTTCAGTTCCCAGCATCCACAAGGCAGCTCATGACCATTATAACTCCAGTTCTTGGGAGCATGAGACCCTCTTCTGGCATCTGCAAGGACAAGACATGCATGTTGTACACATACATGCATGCAAGCAAAACATTCATTTGCATAAATTAAAAATCAGTAAGCCTATAAAAAAGAATGCAGACAAGTGTTAGTTAAAAGCAGAGAAAGGAATTTATTCAGTGTGGCCACATTGAGAAGAGTCCAGTGACTGTCCAAGTCCATCTTCTAGATTGTCACATGAGGTGAAAGGTAACTAGAAGACTAGGGTTATGTATAACTAAGCAGTCCCTGTCACTATGTTGTCAACCCATCACTCATTGTGATGGTCTAGGGAGATCCACAAGGTGATCTGATAAGCTGTCATGACTGTGTGAAATCTCTTTCCAGGAGAGAAATTCTTCCTCTGGCTGGCACCAGGTTTTAGCCTTTTCCTTCTCTCAGCATGAGATTATTGGGACAATTCCAATTTCTTGAGGACCATAGTTTCAGGAGATTGATAGTCAAAGGGAAAGATATAAGTGCTTATCCTTAGAATATCTTTCCTCTTGCCTGGACCATTAGAGTACCACCATTGTGTGGCTTAGGAAGCAGAACATTATTTTCTAATAGTTCAGGGAGTTGCAAGCCCAGAGTCAAGGAGTTGACAAGGTAGGGTCCTTATGGACAATCTCAGAATCAGATCCATGCCTGTCCCAACATCTGATGCTTGCGCACAATTCTTAGCATTCTTTGGCTTGTAAATACATCACTCCAGTCTCTGTCCAATCCAGTCTTCTATCTTCTTCCTATGTGTCTCTGTATCCAATTCCCCCCATTTCATACATGGAAGTGCTTCTCAACTTCCTAATGCTGCAACTGGTATCCTCCAACGGTAAAATTATTTCTGTTGCTACTTCATAACTATAATTATTTTACTGTTATAAATTCTAATGTGTAAAAGTAACTTTTATTCTCTTGAAGTAATTGTCATCTCTGAAGGTTTCTGCCTCAGTCCACTAACCTAGGCCATATCCTGGAAGCTTCTAGCCTCCTACAATCTAATCTAGGCCTAGAATGTTTTCAGCCTCCGAGACTTGCTGCCTAATAAGCGCACCCTTTCTAGATCTTTCTAAACTCTGGCTGGCTGATCAACTCAGCTGCTCTGACTTAAACTCTTCTCCAAGCTGACTGACTCAATCTGGCTTCTCTTTCAGCCTCTGACTTTTTGTTGTGTTTGGCAATCTGTTCTGATCTTCTGCCTCCTTTCTTATTTGCTGGCTTGCTCTGTCTTTGTCTGTGTCTAGCTTGTTTGCTCTTCAACTTGTCTCTGGAAAACTCTCCTGGTAAAACTGCCTCCTCTCTTTTCTTCCTCCTTCTCTCTCTGCACTACCCTCTTATGTAGCTTCCTTTCCTCTCTTCTTATGAGAGTTGGGCATAACCTATTCTGTCAAATCTTTCTCTGACTCATCACTTTGTCTTCTACTCAGTTAGACATCACTTTCTTCCCCAACTCCCCAGACAGGGTTTCTCTGTGTAGCCCTGGCTGTCCGTGAACTCACTTTGTAGACCAGGCTGTCCTGGGACTCAGAAATCCGCCTGCCTCTGCCTCCCAAGTGCTGGGATTAAAGGCGTGCACCACCACTGCTAGCTAGACATCACTTTCAAACATGGGTGCTTCCTTCTACAAACTTTACCTTCATCAGTTTGGATTAAAGGTGTGAACTAAGGATGTGTCTGTATTCTAGCCAGAGGGATTAAAGGTATGTTCTAAGTCAGAGCCACAGACTAACTAGAAACAACATTTTCAGCAAATAACACAATCTCAAGATTCATAGTGTCATCAAATATCCTGCAATATTAATGTAAATGCCTGTGTTTTCTGATGGTTTTAAGCAACTCCTGTGAAAGGGCCAGTTGATACCTCCCAAAGGGTGGAGATGCACAGGTTGAGAACCATTGCTATAAGGAGACCAGTCATTAGCTTAGAACTTACCCTAATCCACCGTGAAGTTATTCTTACTTTATCTGCTAACCTGTAGAGAAGTAAAATGTTGTTAATGGGCATTAGAGTTAGGCTTCCTTTTGGAGGACATTATCAACCTGCAAGAAACATCTTTTTGCTCTTTCTGATGCAATGGCCTTTATCTTCCCTTAATAAAAGGGACTTACCTGCTCTGTTCATGTTGGCATCCATCTTTGCCCCAAGTCCTAAGAGGCACAGTGGATCAAAAAAGGTGACAGAAGGAGACATAAGGTCACAGTCTGGTGTCTGTATCTTGTGATTTAGACTGGAAAATCATTTAAAAACTTAGCAACTTGAATTATGGCCCTGGGTTCTGACAAGCTACAGGAAATAGTGATTTGTGCAGGTGGTTGAACTTGGTATACAGCATCATTTACAATAACTCGCTGTTTTGTTTTCCAACAGAGTAACGCAATTAAAACATACAAGTACAATGGACTTACCTTTCTGCCCATGAATCTGTTTGAGCAGTTTAAGAGAGCAGCCAACTTCTATTTCCTGATCCTCCTGATCTTGCAGGTAATGCCCTTTGAGGCCTTGACTCTGCTGTCGGTGCTGGATGCTGAAGGCATGCAGCAAGTAGACAATCTCAGGGGAGCAAGTCGACAGTCTCAGGGGAGCAAGTCGACAGTCTGTTTATATCAGAATTTTCTACATAAGGGCCCTGTGCCTCATGTGCAGAACCAGCTTAGCAGTGTTTGGAGGGAATTAATGGCAATAGCATTCTGATTTTATTTTGCATTTTTTATTCAGATGGGGGATTGAACTTTGAACCTCATACATGCCAAGCTAGATACATCTTCATTCTTTTTACTGTTTTGATTTGAGGCAAGGTGTCACCTACTTGCCCAGGCAGACCTTGAACTTATAGTCTTTCTGCTTCAGCCTCCTAAGTAACTAGGATTACAGGAATGAACCAACAGACATGGTTTAATTCTGTTTATAGAAAACTAAGTTTGTACTGATATGAGCAATAAAAGTAAATAAATAAAACTAAGATGTGTATTTTATAAAATTATTTGTACCTTAAAATTGGTAGGGTTTTTTTTGTTGTTGTTGTTGTGTTTGTCCTTTTTTTTTTTAACATAGTCACCTGTTTTTTCCATAAGGATACTTTTGTTCATAAAGCTTCTTTGTCCTTTCTGTGAGTTGATTTTATATTAGAAACAAAACACTCTTCTTTTTTTTTTAAAGCCATAGAATCCTTATCTAGAGCATTAGTCTTTTATCTGTGTGGAAACTGTTACTATAAACAAGGGGCTCTCCACATTTTAGTTAGTACCCACAATCAACCTTTAGTACCTGATAATATGTGGGTTATAAAGATAACATAGTCAGTTGGCTTTATCAAATTCTTTATCACAAAGGTTGGACTAGAAAACATCCAATCCACTGGGATTTACTAATAAGCCTTAAAATATAGTAGGTATGTGTGTGTTTGAGAGGGACATAAGGCTTGTGGAGCAGAGAGTATAGAAAAGATAGAAAAGACACCGAGAAGACATCAAGAATATTCAACAGATGTGGTGAAAGGACCCAATAACTTGATCAGAAAGGTCTGGGCAAGTGTAGAGCTGTACACTTCAAGTCCTGTTAGGTTTTTTGTTTTGTTTTGTTTACTTTTTTGGATTTGGTGTTTTTGAGACAGGGTTTCTCTGTGTAGCCCTGGCTGTCCTGGAACTCACTCTGTAGACCAGGCTGCCCTCAAACTCAGATATCTGCCTGCCTCTGCCTCCCAGAGTGCTGGGATTACAGGCGTGCACCACCACTGCCCGACTCTGTTAGGTTTTTCTATGGACAATAATCTCCTTTCCCTCCACCTACTTCAAGAAGAAAAATAGACAGATTCATATGTTCATGACGTAGCCGCAGCCCATTTACTTTCCCTTAAGGTCCAGCAGTCCCCACTAGAGTGGCAGTAACAGGCTATTTGCCTGCTTATTCGCTGACTATGAGGTGAGCACCAGCACAAACTTCATCTTGCAGAGAAGAGCTGAGGTGTAATGTGGTAAAGTAACTTGCCCAAAGACTGAAATCCTGACTGTGTAGAGCTGAACAGTGCTAAACCAGGGAGCTTAACTTCAAAGAACCAGTTCTGGCCCAATGATCAGCAAAGGAACTGGAGAGATCTTTTCTAAAGAAGTATCTATCTTGATGAGCTGGAGCTTCCTTTGTTACCTGGGCCAGGAGCAAAGACCATGATGGGAGCTTTACCTAATCGGTTCCCTTCAGAAGCTGCCTGCCATCTTTTGTCTAATTGTGAGACCATAGTAATGGCTAGCTGAACACATCTTGCTTAGAGTCAAGGGTTGCTTCCTCCCAACCCCACCCACTTTGAGTTATTACAACAGTTTGGAGTAGTTATGATGCGAACCCCCTTTGATGTCTGTGTAGAGACAGCAGGATGGCCTTTCCTCAGTGCACTGGCGGATATAGACTTGTTCAATGATAGGCATTAGCGAACTTAAAGTCAAATATCCACTACCTGGAAGTTAGATATGCTCTCGTGGGAACATGTGTGTGTATGCAAGCTTTTCGGTTTCTTTCAGGCAATTCCTCAAATCTCCACCCTGGCATGGTATACCACACTTGTACCTCTACTTCTGGTGCTGGGCATCACGGCAATCAAAGACCTGGTAGATGATGTGGTAAGGATTCCTCAAGCCACTTTCTTCTTATCCTTATGACCTTACTGGCATGTGTCATTGATGTTTTAAATATTGAGATGACCCAAATAATACTCCTCATCTTCCTTCCAAAGGCTCGCCATAAAATGGACAAGGAAATCAACAATAGGACATGTGAAGTCATTAAGGATGGCAGGTACCTAATTTTCATTTAGCTATAAAGATTACATGTATAAATGTGTCTAGATGCATATTGAAGAATAACTATTAGCCCCCAGACGTCTATGGCACATTAGCTTCATGTGTATGTGTTTGTGTGTGTTCTTGTGAGTCTGTGAACAGCTACAGGTACATGTGGACATGAGTATGTGTGCATATGGTACCAGAAGTTGGGTGTCTTTCCATAGATGCTATCTACCTTCCTTTTTGAAACCATGTCTCTCAAAGTTCTGGGGCTCACTGATTCAGTTAGACTAGCTGGAAAATGAGCCCAGGGGTCTGACCATCTCCACCTCGCTAGCATGGGATTATAAACGTATTTCCTGGCATTCCTGAATTTTCACATGGGCTCTGGGGATCGAACTCAGGTCCTCAAGATTGCATTGCAAGTACTTTACTGAATGAGAAAGTACTTTACTGACAAGTACATTAGACTTTTATTTTATTTTATTTTAAAGATGTATTAATTATTATATGTTAAGTACACTGTAACTGTCTTCAGACACTCCAGAAGAGGGTGTCAGATCTCATTACAGATGGTTGTGAGCACCATGTGGTGGCTGGGATTTGAACTCAGGACCTTCAGAAGAGCAGTCAGTGCTGTTAACTGCTGAGCCACCTCTCCAGCCCTACATCAGAATTTTAATAGAGTCATCTCTGATAAAGAGTCAACTCTCCATCAGGGCTGTGGAACTGTGCCCAAATTGAACATATATAGTTGCTAATCGGGCTTGGGCTACCATAGCCTGCTTCCTGCAGTGTGCTGCATCTGCCTCCACCATTCCAGATGTGTCCCCTTCATGGGTTTGCTCATACAGGATACCCCCATACCCTTCCTAATTTGCCAGCTACAGTGATTTCTTCTTCTCCTCCACTTTCAGAAGAACATTAGTACTCATCTTTTTATGATGTGAATGGCATTAGAATTATTCGTGTAGGTGTCTCACCTCCTGGCCCATCCCACCTCACTGCTAAGGGGACATCTAACATGCAGAAAGAATTCAATAGACTCTTGTTCAAGGAACACAGAATATAGTCAACTCTAGCCAAGCCAACCAACTGAAGGATTAATAATGAGCTGTTTTATAAGCATGATGATCCTCAAGAAAGGACTCCAAAGTCAAGTGCTAAAAAAGTAATGAAATACCAACTCAAAAGACTTTTTAGTGTGTCCACAATTAGGAAAATTACCCAATTTACAGCCAAAGCCACATATCCACTGCTTTTAGTTCAAAATCTATGCCTTTCAAAATAGGTGCCACCAGTTGTGAATGTTGACAAAGACTTTCTTTTTCTCCTTGTAAATAAATGAATGGATTCTGGGCTGGAAGTTACCCCTGGAATCGAGTAGAGTCAATATTGTAAATGGGGGTGAGATTCTTTGCCATCTCTGGTAATGGGCAGCCCTGAAGCTAGGGGGAAGCTCAGAGTAGAGTGTTTGCTTACCATTCACACACACACACACACATACACACACAAGCTTAGGAGCATCTCTACCAGGGTCTTGGGTCTCACAACTCTTAACAGCAAATCAAGCCTGCATGAACGCAGGGCATCAGTGAGGTAGAGCCAGGAAGCCTTCTCTAAGAAAATTGTCGCATCATTCAGCCCAACATAATGGCCTCCGATGTTCCCAGAGTTGGGACATAAAAATTACTAATGTGTCCCTTTGTGAGGTGGGATCAACACATACATTTTTAAATCATAATTAAGCAATATTATAAGATTGAGTATCAATGCCTCTTTTCTTTCTGCCTTTTTTGTTGTTGCTTATCTGTCACTTTTATTATTATTATCATCGTTGATGCTGAAGCTGGAGATCAGGGCCTTGTGCACCCTGAGCCTGCACTCCTGATGCCGAGCTACTTTCCAGCCCTTAAAGTTTCATTTATAGAGTGATAAGCCAAGGTTATTTTTAAGAGTTCTGGCATTGGCCAGGTGGCAGTGGTGGCGCACACCTTTAATCCCAGCACTTGGGAGGCAGAGGCAGGCAGATTTCTGAGTTCAAGGCCAGCCTGGTCTATAGAGTGAGTTCCAGGACAGCCAGGGCTACACAGAGAAACCCTGTCTCAGGAAAAAAAAAAAAGAGTTCTGGAATTGGGAATTTCAATTCTTACAAAGGAGAAACTTGATACTAGCAGATACTTAAGATGTATCCTAAATTTCGTGTTGTTTGTGAACACATGGGTGGACTACATAGTAGTTAACGTCTATGCTCAGAACACAGCTTCCTGGCCACTATAGGGGGGTCATGGCCATTACCACTGGGTGTGTGAAACTTCCACCACCCCTGCCTCCTTTTTTGCCTAAGAAATTTTTGTGAAAGCTCGGGTGTATCAAATATGTGTATACAAGTCAATTGTCTGATAATCATAAAAATTTTATTTTAGGGTAAGCCTTTGATATTGATATAATTTGACCATTTATTAAGGGTAAAAGTACATTTTCATACTAATGATTGTGCCTGTTTATTTTTACATGAAGAACTAAATCTTGGATGAGCATTTTCCACTGCAGGACTTAGAATAGCTTCAATGCTTTTCAGCTGGCCAGCATTTTAATATTTTTGAATCCTCATTGCTGGCAACTCTGTCCCATAAGTACATAATACAAATGGCAGAAGTATTTTTAAAGCCACCGTGGAAATTTTTGCAAATTCAATCCTCATCCCAAGCCAGAATGTATATAATGTTTCATTTTTGCTGTTGTTTTTTGTTTACAAAACTCAATTAAGCAATTTAAAAACAGCAAATTTTAAAATTATCTTTTGGGTTACCATATAAGTTTCATTATGACATTTTATATGTTATATTTGATTCTCAATTATTCCCTTCTGGCAATTTTTAAAATCAAGCATTCTAACATAGTACAAAGATGTGCTAACTTTCTGAGAACTATGACAAAAAATATTAAAGTTCTTGTTTTCTGCAATTAAACGGAATGACTTTATAAGAACAGAAACTCTTGTACCATGAATGCATCACACTCAATAGCAAGCAGGCATCCTCTGGAACCTGAACTGACCTATTACGGCCAGTGCTCATTGGCAGAACCATGGCCTCAGTGCAGTTCCATGCCACAGCATGAATGAACACGCCCAGAAGCACCCCGCGCTCCTTAAGCATTTTGGTTTTGCATTTTGGGTTTTTTGTATATTCATAACTTTGTTACTACTGCCAAATTGTGAAGCTCCCCGCATTCAGTTACTACATGGCTTCTTCATATGGAAGAAGCAAACCCGGGTTTACAAAGCTGGGGGGGGGGGTGCCAGCCCGCCTTTTGTAGGTGTGAAGAAAGCTTTTGAGGCAGAGGACTATAGTTTGAAGCTTTTCAAACATTGATGCATTAGAAAAGGAGATATCCTGTGGAATTTAAAGAAGGAGAGGAACCCAGTGAGAGTTAAAGCCTGTGGGGAATCATGCTTTTCTGTCTGGTACCGGCACCAAGCAGAGAGAGAGAGAGAGACAGAGAGAGAGAGAGAGAGAGACAGACATACACACACACACACAGAGAGAGAGAGAGAGAGAGAGAGAGAGAGAGAGAGAGAGAGAGAGAACAAGAACACAGGGATAGCCAGCCGGGAGCACGGAGAGAAGGTGCCTCCCCCCCCACACACACACATGTTGAGTTGCCATGGGTTCTTCCTTACGTGAAGCAGGGTGGAGAGAGCACAGCACACTGTTCCAGTGCCTCCCACCAGGTTAAGGCAATCCCTGTGGCATCAGTGGAACAGAGAACTTGTAGTAAACACTCTCCTATAATTTGCACTTTTTTTTTTAAAGAATCTTTGACGCCCAAGAAGAATGAGAATTTCTTGGCCTAAAACTTAAAAACCCAAATTGTCCTTATTTTTGATTCTTAGGTTCAAAATCATCAAGTGGAAAGACATCCAGGTTGGAGATGTGCTCCGTCTGAAGAAGAATGATTTCATTCCAGTAAGGGAACGGCTTCTGTTCCTCTCCTTCTCCTCATGCATACCCACCCCATCTTATCCCCCACCCTACCTCCACCCACACCCCAGCCCCCTCCCCACCAGGCCTTCCCATTCCCCATGCCGTGTTACTTCCACCCTGGGGACACTGTGTAGCAGGTGTCTTTTGTTTTCAACAGGCCGACATTCTGCTGCTGTCCAGCTCAGAGCCTAACAGCCTGTGCTATGTAGAAACAGCTGAGCTTGACGGGTGAGTGTGCCTCGGGTGGACCTATTCCGAGGGTGGTCTGGAAGGGACCAGGCATTGCCTGCTCTGGGCAGGGAGCCCTGCTAGTTGGCCTCTGCCTCAGCTGCAGTCTGACGAGTCCACAGTGGACTGGCTCCCTCTTTCTGTAAAATGGAGCTGTTCCCCACTTTCCATTAACACCACGTTCCCAAGTTCCTTGCAAACAGCTGAGCAGTGACCATGGATATTATTGTATCTTCAGAAATGAAACTAGGTTCTTTGCCAATAGAAAATGTTGAACTCTTTTATCATTTTTAGAATAAATGCTGGGCTTTGAGCAATTTTAAGTAGATTTATTGAGAACTTAACCATGTGAGGACATTTTAACAACTGTGTAATTATTATTATTACATGAGGAAGCTGAGGCCCAGGGTGATATAAAAATTATTATTGCGGGGCGATGATGGTGCTGGTGCATTAATCCCAGTACTTGGGAGGCAGAGGCAGGCAGATTTCTGAGTTCAAGGCCAGCCTGGTCTACAGAGTGAGTTCCAGGACAGCCAGGGCTACACAGAGAAACCCTGTCTCGAAAACACACACACACACACACACACACACACACATATATATATACATACATACATTATCACACAAGGAAGCTAGCCTGGCGGTCACATAAGAAGGGACAGTTCGTGGCTCTGTTCCCCGTGGCCCCCGTTTCTCATACTCCAGCTCTGAACCTGTGGCTTTATAGAGAGCTAGAATCACAGGACAGGAAAGCTGGCCTTCTCTGGCCCTGTGGATCAGCTGGTTGGTTGTCCAATCATACAATCCTTATTCCTAGTGCTGAGAAATTCTGAAACTTTCCAGAGACAGGAAGTCCCATCATGCCTTGTCAGAACAGAAGCAGTCAGCTTCCTAAGGAGTGGAGCCTCCCTTGTTACTGACTACACCAGAGAAGGCAGCTTGACTCTGCTGAGGGAGGGGCTCCCCTGACATCATGGAGCTCTCCCATGGAGCACTCCCACTTGCTTTCCTTTGGGCTATGGTCAGTGCAGCCTAAATATACTTACCACCTCCTTTCCTGGCTAGAGCTACCTTTTTTGAAACACATCCGATTGCCTGCTCTAGAAAGTATATATGAACAGAAGGTGCTAAGCAGGTTGTCTGCACTGGGTCTGTTTTTGCATACTGTTGTGTGGCAGCATGCTGTGAACCAGGTTGGGGGCAAGAAGTGCAATTGCAAAGAAGGCTGTGTTTTGTCTTAACTGGCAAGGTGGCACACAGCAAAAGGGCGTGGCACATCTTAGGTTTATGGTCTTGCTTGACCATTAGATTGGTCTATCTAAACTCAAGATTAGTTTGAAAACGGAGCAGGCTAATTAGGCTTCACTCACTCCTAGACAGGCAGAATGCTACTCTATGGGATTTTCTCTTTGATTCTTTGAGCGACAAATTGTGCTCCTTTCATTTTCTCTGTAGAGAAACCAATTTGAAGTTCAAAATGGCCCTGGAAATCACAGACCAATACCTCCAAATAGAAGATAACTTGGCAACATTTGATGGTTTGTACAGAACTACCTTACTTTGTTTCAAATTCTAGTTGTTTTACTCGGTCTCCATGGGTCAAGGGGGGGGAAGGGGGTGTTGCTTTTGTATTGGACTGATTATGTGAATTATACCTTTTGAAAAAGGTTTCATTGAATGTGAAGAACCGAACAATCGGTTAGACAAGTTCACGGGAACGCTGTTTTGGAGAAACCAAAGTTTTCCTTTGGATGCTGATAAAATCCTGCTGCGTGGCTGTGTGATTCGAAACACCGATGTCTGTCACGGGCTGGTCATTTTCGCAGGTACTTCCTGAATGTGCTTCGAGTTCTTAGCGTTTAAAGAAAGAGCTGAGCATGGTGGCCCAGGCTCTTTATCTCAGGAGACTGAGGCAGGAGGACCAATGTGCCAGAGCCAGCAGGGACTGGAGAGCCAGATCAGAAGTATTTGTCATGAGTTAGTGGCAGGAAAAGCTTTACTGTTCTTTTCCCATTGAAATCACAGAAAGAGTCATTTTATTGACATGCTTACTAATTGAATTTTCCAACTACTACCCATTGAAATTTCCATTTTTAGGTGCCGACACAAAGATAATGAAGAACAGCGGGAAAACCAGATTTAAAAGAACTAAAATTGATTACTTGATGAACTACATGGTGTACACGGTATTTATTTTTCATTCTGTTAGCTGGGAGACTTTTGCTCTAATTTTGATGTGTGTTTTTCTAATGCAAGGTGATCTTAACATCTTTATATGGAATGCCAAGAGGCCTGGATACCCCAAGCCTAATGGGATAGATGTAAAGGGACTCTCAAGACTTTTCTGGGAAATTTTGCACTTCAAGCAAGAGAACCCCATTGGGGAGAGAAAGTTCAGAGGCTGATCCCAGGGAATTTTCATGATTGGCTATTGACTTCTTAAAAACCAGGAATATTACATTAGAGCCCTTACTAGACATTTAGGGTCAGAGGCTCGGCCCTGGCATTCCCAATAAGCTGGGGCTTGGCTACTTAAACGCGATAGGACAATGAAACAGGCAAGTACTAGTTAAAAACAGAGAGTTCTTCAGTGTGGCCACACTGGGAAGAGAAACAGCTTCATCAGGGTCCTGGCATGAGGTTTAATCTCAACTAGAAGAAGTGTATGAGAAGAAGCCATCCTGATTGGGTTGGGGTCCCACCCATCCCTGGTCCGTCATTTTCTGAGATCCAGTTCCAATCCTCTGGCCGGCACCAGGGTTCAGCCTTTCCCATCAGCCAGCATTAGATTCCTGGGAGATTTTCAATTCCTTGAGGAGCATTGTTTCAATAGACTGATCACCACAGAGAGGGGGCACAAATAGTTCTCTTTAAAATATTTGCCCTCTTGCCAGGATTGTTAAAAATCTAGGAACTATAGAGTGGGCATTATTGCTATTAGCATCCCTTGGGGGTCATTATCATACATGCAAGTGTGTGTATATATTTTAAGATTAGCAATAACGTTTCTTGAGAGTCTTCAAAGCCATACCCAGGCTCAAGAGTAGAAAGACTTGCTGGGTTTGGTGTTCACACCCATGTCTTGCTGCAGCAGAAGATTGACAAAATAAGCAGAAGGCTCACGAGGCACATCTAGCGGAAGTTGGTTCTATTTGGAGTCACACTAAATAGGCGCTCAGTTTCAGCAGCAGCAATTTGTGGCTCTATCCATTCCTTGTTGTCTACAGCAGAGCTCCCAAGAGACTTTTAGTTGGCAGCTGGGTGTATAGGCTTCACCGACCCGCCATGCTCCAAATTCTAGACTTACTGTAGAAATGCATAAAAGGTGCTTTTGCCCAAACAGGCACAGCAAGCTATTCTTCTAGGACAGTTGTTCTTGACCTGTGGGTGGAGATCCCTTTAAGAGGTCAAGCCACCCTTTCATGGGGGTTGCCTATTAGACATTTATATTCATTATATTTCCTACTGTTCATAACAGTAGGAAAATCACAATTACGATGTAGCATTGAAAATAACTTTATTGTTAGGGGTCATCATAACGTGAAGGGTCACAGTATTAAAGGGTCACAGCATTGAGAAGGTTGAGAACGGCTGTTAGAAGAGACTCAGAAATAAGAAGCTGGAAAACTCTCCCTAAACCTAAGTGTCCATATGCCAGCCAAGGGAGCGTAGACTTGGGCTGTGGTATTGACTTTATTCTGAGTGCTCTGGGGTCTGAGTCTAAGCAGTCCTATTTCCTAAGGAGAACTGCTTTTCAAATATTCTCTTCAAGCTGAATGTATAAACTCTTCAGAATGCATAGTTATAATTTGTTTAAATATGTGCATACTTACAGCCACATGAAAATAATAAAGTATTCTGAGTGTTCCCCACACCCCCAATTTTATGAAAACATTTCTTGGATTTGGAATATTTATCTCTAATGCCATTGTAACTATCACAATGCAAGCACTCAGATCACTGTCTTTCCTCTTGCCCCTTTCATTTCAAGAAAGTACTTGGAGAGTCTGTGTTTAAAACTCTATATTTTCTGGAAAATTACTACTATTACCATTTCTAGGAAAATTGAGTGGGGATTGAGACAGAGTTTTGCTATATAGCACAGACTGACTTGAATTTTTTTGTCCCATAAACATATGCTTTTAAACTCCATAACATGATATCTATTGTACCTTAGATAATCTTATCTAGCGTATTAGTTACCTTTCTGTTGCTGTGATAAAATATTATAACCAACAGCAACTTAGAGGGGAAGAGGGGGAAGGGGTGGGGTTTTGTGACTCATGACCCGGTGAATAGAACTTAATAAGACATCACCTAGCCAAAGAAACCTAAGATGGACCTGGCAACCAAGAACCAGCAACAGGGAATAAGAAGTCCATGGAAGCAAGCTATGAAACCTCAAGACCCACCCGTAATGATAGACTTCCTCCAGCAAAGCTCCACCTCTTAAAAATGTCACTGCCTTCTCAAACAACACCACCAACCAAGGACCAAATGTTCAAATGCGTAAGCCTATGGGGACATTTTGTCATTCAAATCAACACATTTACAATGTCACACAACTCCTATAACATTGAACCTGTATAATTACCCAAATATGGGTGATTTTTTTTCCCTGCCTTTCAAGGGGGAAGGGGATATGGGACTCATTCCTATATTCATAGTATTCAGCAACTAAGACAGGATTGAATGTTCAGAGCCTGCCTGCGTTCCCCAGTAAAGTCTGTCTCAGCAAACAGAACAGGGCTAGCAATATAGCCCAATTGGTAAGGAATTTGTCTAACATAAATAAACCCCCTCTGCTTTATAAACAGAATGTAGTAGCACATGCCTTTATGCCCAACACCCAGAAGGTAAAAGCAGGTGGATCGGCACAGCTACAGTCATTCTCTAGTATATAGGGGGCTCAAGGGGCACACAGGCTACATGAGAACCTTTCTAAAAAAAGGAAGAAAGAATGAAAAGAAAAAAGAAAAAGAAAGAAGAGGAAAAAATAAAATAAACAAAACAACTTGCATTGAGTACTTTTTATAACCTCTCAATTTAGTATTCTTTGAAGTTGCTTTTTGCTAAGGTGAAGTTTCTTCATGAACAATATGTTATTGTCCAAAGTGATGATAGCTGAGAGCCTGCCCTGTCACATAAAAGACTTCAAGGATTGAATATAAGACATTGGCTCTTCCTTTAAAGTATTATTTTTGGAAGAAAACCTAGCCTTATAAATGTAAAGCAACCCATCAAAACCTTGTAGACGTTCAAAGTCTCTCTCTACGGTCCTGTTTCCTTCTAAATGTAATATTTTTTTTTTTACAAACCATTAAAAGGTCATATGTAATAAAGTGCTAAATAACGTAATTAGAATTTATGAGATGGTGTTGGAGATCCTGATTTAGAATACATGTCTTCTAGATCTTTATTGTTCTCATCCTGGTTTCTGCTGGCCTTGCCATTGGCCACGCGTATTGGGAAGCACAAGTTGGCAACTATTCCTGGTACCTCTACGATGGAGAAAATGCCACACCGTCCTACCGGGGCTTCCTGAATTTCTGGGGCTACATCATTGTACTGAACACCATGGTGCCCATCTCTCTCTATGTCAGGTAAGCCTGGCCTCTTCTTGGCCTCTTGCTTTCAGGCAAAACTGTTGTGTCTTAGCAATCGTCATTGCAAAGGTCAAAAGGAAGAAGAAAATAAGTTCCATTTTGGAATTTAGGGTGAGGCAGGGGAAGGGCATGGACTTTGACTATTTACCCTGTGCCAGGCACTTTCTATCTTGTCCTCTGGGCAGATAAGGCCAGTGACATCCCATGGTCAAAGGTGACAGTCATTTGCTTGGTGAGTCTTTCTCAGTGGGTTCCAAAGCATGGGGTTCAAAAAGAGTCTGAAAGAATGCCATGGAAAAATTCTTTCTCTTCCAAAGACTCTCTGTGCTCTTAATAGAACAGTCTTCATTTCTGTTGCTCCGTCTTTGCTCGCCTCCCAGGTCTCTGCTTCCTGCCACTACCTCCTGGTAGGAAAGATGTCCCCTGCTCCTTCGGCCTCTTAAACACTGTTTCTTTATTCAGTGCCAATCCCAATTTCAGCAAAAGGTCAAGGTCACAGCTTCCTGTCCTATAATCTTCTTCTTTTCTCCTTCTTCCTCTCTTGTCAAAATTCACAATTATTGACCAGTTGGATTTGGGACCTTTAGAAGAGAGACTGCATTATAGACATAGAGTAGCAGTCAGTCATTACCTCAGTAAATGACAGCCCAGAGGTCCCTGGGATCTCACACTCATGTGTCATTAGAAGCTTTTACTTGTAGTTGGAGAGATGGCTCAATGGTTAAAAACACTGACAACTCTTCCAGAGGTCCTGAGTTCAATTCTGGTGGCTTAATGGAATCTGATGCCTTCTTCTGGTGTATCTGAAGAGAGTGACAGTGTACTCACATATATAAAATAAATATTTTAAGAATAGAAACTTTTGCTTAATTTAAACTTTATTACATGTGCATTTGTTTTGATTTTTGATTTTTTCAAAAAGATTTATTTATTTTATGTATATGAATACACTGTAGCTGTACAGATGGTTGTGAGCCATCATGTGGTTGCTGGGAATCGAACTCAGGACCTCTACTCACTCTGGCCCAAAGATTTATTTATTTATTTATTATATGTAAGTATACTGTAGCTGCCTTCAGACATACCAGAAGAGGGCGTCAGATTGCATTACAGATGGTTGTGAGCCACCATGTGATTGCTGGGAATTGAACTCATGACCTCTGGAAGAGCAGTCAGTGCTCTTAACCTCTAAGCCATCTTTCCAGCCCTTGATTTTTTTTTTATTTTATTTGAATTTTAACATATATGTCATTACTGATATTCTCTGAGAGGGAAGTAAATCCCTGGAACTGTCATCTGTCCAGTAGCCACTTTAAAAGACATCAAGACAGCATGGCAGTACTAAGGAGAAGGCTCAGTAGGCGAAGTCCTTATTGCACAAGCAAGGAGATGCGTTTGAATCCCCAGCACCCTCATGAAAGCTAGATATGCTGGTGTGCATCTGTAACCCCAGTGCTTCAGGGAGAGGAATGGCGGTAGGGTGCATGGAGACAGGCAGATCCTTGGGGCTCACTGGCCAGCAAGTCTTTCCAAAATGGTGTGCTCCAGGTTCAATGAAGGACTCTATCTCAAAAGATGACAGGCAATAGAGGAAGACCCTTGCTGTTGACATTTGTTTTGATTTTTGATTTTTTTAAAAAGATTTATTTATGTATATGAATACACCGTAGCTGTACAGATGGCTGTACATGCCTGGCCTTCCAATACAGAGGCATGAGCAGGCCCACCAGCATACCAACCATTGCTCTTTATGGTCCTTTTTTAAGACCAGATCCCTTACCAACCTGCAACTCTCACCAGCTTGGCCCGACTGACTGTTAAGTAAGCACTGGCGAGCCTCCTGAGCCTACTTCCCAGTGCTGGATTACAGGCTTGTATCAACCACTGCATGGGTGTTCAAGCTCGTTTTACCAATGGAGTCATTTCCTGGTCCTGTTGTTTGTTTGTTTGTTTGTTTGTTTGTTTGTTGTAACCGAGCCTTTCTTTATACTCCAGGCCTGGAACTCTTTATTCAAACTGGCTGGCCTTGAACTTATCACAACCCTTCTGCCTCTTCCACCCAAGGCTAGGACTACAGGCACATCCTACTACACGTGACTTCATATTCTTTTTCATTTTCCTCAGACCTTGGCTTGGGTGTTACCTTATCCCCATGGCTCTGTCCCCCACCCCCACCCTGACCTAAATGGTCACTTCCGCTCCCTGTTGGTCTCTATCCTCCTCCCTACCTTCATCTTCTGCAGAGAATGTGCAGCCTCTGCGAGTTTATATTTGGTGCGTTGTTTCTGTTGGGTTTGTTGATGCTTAAGTCAGGGATTTCATCTGCTTTGTTTGCAGGGAGTGTTCAGCACCAAGTAGGACTGCCCTTTGGAAGGGAGAGAGCTATTTCCATCCATAGAACTTGTTGTACAGCTATCCATTGCCCACTTAGCAGCTGCTGCGTATATAAACAATCTTCTTACAGCTAAGCCTTAAAACCAGCATGAGCCTCTTAGAATATCTCCTTGTGGACATTCAATGACTTCTAAGACTTTAGGAAGCAAATATACTTTTTCCATAGTGTGGTAAGGCACTAAGGCTCTCGTTGTTAAAAGACTCCAGTCAATTGGCACATGATGGTGTACCACCTGGGGGACCGTAGTTCACTTTGTACAGGTGAACTTGGCCATCGCAGCTGTCCCTAGCTATGAGGGGCAATGAAAGAGGGAGGTGATTGTCTCTGTGGCTCTGTCCTAATGTCCCTGAGCCTGAAGTGTCATATTCATTTGGTCAGGGGATCCCCATGTGGCATGTGGCTTCTAAACTGGGTGACTTCAAGACAGCAGAGCTTTTACTTTTCATAGTTCAGGAGGCTGGAGAGTTAATGATCAGGGGCAGGGCAGCATTCTTGATAAGCTGTGAGACGCCACACTTGTGTCACAGATGATCTCTTCTTGCATTATCTCTTGGAAATAGAGGCAATGAGCTCCCATGGGCTTCTTAAATGCAGGCACTAATGTCACTTGTGAGCTCTTTGCCCTTTGGACCTACCCATCACAAAAAAGACCCACCTCTCAGTGCTGTTGCACTGATGATGAGGTTTTACTCTATGGGCTGGGGGAGGGTAATGTTAGTCACTTATCCCATTGGCATAACAATATATCTGCTAGAAGAAGCTTACGGAAGGATTTGTTTGGGTTCATGATTTGAAGGTGCTTGCAGTCTATCATGCTAGAGAAAACATGGGGGGCAGGTGTATGAGGCAGCTGGTCACATTCTATCCACAATAGTCAGGAAACAGACACAGAAACCCAGTTCACTTTCTCCATTTGGTTCAGTCTGGGGACCCCAGGCCACTATATGGGCCTTCCTACCTCAGGTAAACCTCTCTCAGAAACACTCTCATGGACACATCAAGAGGTGTGTCTCCCAGGGAATTATAAAGTCCTGTCAAGTGAATGATCATGATTAACTGTCAGGGCTGGAGGGATGCCCTAGCAGTTAAGAGCATACATGCACTTGCAGAGGAACTAAGTGTGATTCCCAACACTTGAGTTAGGAAACTCACAGTCTCCTGTAACTTCAGCTCTGAGAAGATACAACACCTTTGTCCTCCTGAGCACCTGCTCTCCCATGCACATACGCAAACACACACGCACACACATACACACAATTAAATAAGTCTTTTTAAAAGGAACGATTGACCACCACAGGAGTGAACACTAACTTTCAAACCAAAGCAGTAGGTAAGTAATCCATTCCCATGTGCACAGGGAGAGCAGAATCTGTTCCCTGCCTGTCCCCTCTGCTCACCACTGAAGCCTTCTTCTGTCCTAGTGTGGAAGTGATTCGTCTGGGACAGAGTCATTTCATCAACTGGGACCTGCAGATGTACTATGCTGAGAAGGACACTCCTGCCAAGGCGAGGACCACCACACTGAATGAGCAGCTAGGACAGATTCATTACATCTTCTCTGACAAGACGGGGACACTCACGCAAAATATCATGACCTTCAAAAAGTGCTGCATTAACGGGACCATCTATGGTGAGTGATGATTGTGAGGTGGGGGAGCCAGAGCACGTCATCTTTGTAAGTGCACTGGAAGCTTGGGTTATTGTCTTTCTGCAAAGTAACGCCAGAGGCATTCTTTCAATTATTAGGCTTGGTTATGTTTTGGGTCTGCAAAAACAGGAGTGGTTGGCTGTTGTAGAAGGGTAGAAGCAGCATTCCTGGGGTGCTGTCTAGAGCAGAGCCTACCTTCCATGGCTGGTGGTGCTCTCCCTGTATGGACTCCAACTGCTAAAGGAGCATGGGCACTGTTGGGGACAGACAGACAGACAGACAGACAGACAGACGCATGCATGCACACACAATACACACACACACACACACACACAGAGAGAGAGAGAGAGAGAGAGAGAGAGAGATCAATAATTAGAAATAAACACCCCTCAAATTATTAAAAAAGGAATTGCCACATGTTCTAGCAATTCTGCATCTAGGAATAATTTGTGTTCAAAAGATTTGAAAACAAGGACCCAAGGATGTTAGTGCAGTTTTAAAAGAGATTGGTTTGGGTTTTTTTTTTTCTGTATCTTTACTAGCTCAGTAGGTAGAGGGTTATGGATTCAAGCCCCACTTTGGGCATCAAATATTAGTACTTTTTTTTTTAAGATTTATTTATCTATATGAGCACAATGTAGGGCATCGGATCCCATTACAGATGGTTGTGAGCCAATTTTTAAAGTGATTGTTTTTTTCTCTAGCCTAGCTAGCTCCCAAATAAATGAGACTGAGATTATAAGATTTATTTAATAAGCTTTACAGCACAAAAGCTGAGCAGTTACTAATCTATTCCATTTCTCTAAGCCAATCTGGTTTCTTCCCAGCCAAAATCCCTAACATACTTGCATTTTAGTATTGGTTTGCTTCTCTCTGCTTCAGATGTGTTCCCATGGTGTCTCCTGGACCCTTTGGTCATGGCCAAATCCTCTCTTCCTCTCTCTTGCCTAGGATAGGAAGTCCAGCCCTATTCTCTCCCCTGTCCATCATTGGCTGATCAACTTTTATTGACAAATCAGAGAATAAATGGAAACAATGTTTGCATATGACATTGAGACCTGGAGATTCTTAGAACAAGCATGACAATGCCATGTCTGCTTGCAACTAGATATGGGGGCAGAGAAATCAGCATTTGAGTAACACAAGGATAATCTTTACACTGTACTCAACAGTGTGCTTACACAAGGAGATGCATGCTTACCTGTGTTCATAGCAGCATCATTCATATTTGGCAAAGGGTAGGAACAACCAAATGTCAATCAACGAATGAAGAAATGAACAAGGTGTGCTACAATATGTGAGCCCTCACTTATTGTGTTAAGTGATACACATGCACAAAAGTAGGTGCTGTTATGACTTCATTTAGAACAATTAAAGCCACAGGGACAAAGATGAGTACTGGTTACCAAGGTTTCAGAAGGGCAATGGGAAGTTAGTGTATGATGTTAGAGCTTAGTTATCAACATAAGAACAGTCTTGTGACAGTTTCACAAGGTGACCACAATGAGTATGACCAAGCTGTACAATAGAAAATGGTTACAATAGTTTATAGTTTATTTCCATCCTATGTTCTAAAGCATTCTTTACATACACAAACAATATTAAAGCTAATATTGCCTTTCAAGAAATACACGTGTGTGTATATTTTTCCCTTTAGAAAAAATGTATAGTATGTATGAATTTCCCCATCATCAAGGAAGATGGGACACTATGGGGTTGAGGAATTTGTCACCATTGTAATGGCAGACTAAAGCATATCAAAGGACTTCATTCTGATCCCAGAGGAGTATAGCAGGACAAATACCTGTATTTGAAACAACTCTGGTCAATATTTGGCTACCTTTTTCTGTGAAGAGCCAGACAGTAAATACTTTAGCCTTTGCAGGCCATATAATGGTTTCCACCATATTCTTCATTCTTAGAATTATTTATGTATTTAGTTAGTTTTTGAGAGAGAATTTCACCACAGAACCCAAACTAGCCTTGATTCATGGCGATTCTACTTCAGCCTACCAAGTGCTTGGCTTATAGGCAGGCATGAGCCATCAATGCCTGGGTCTAATATTCTTCTATTTTGTCATCTTTCCAACTCATAAGGTGTGTGTGTTTTTATCCCAGAACCATCCAAAACCAAGGGTAGCTGTAGGGAAAATAAGCGAGGCCCAAATATCCATATAGGGATGGTGGGCACCCCTGTACCTGCAGAGGGAGGCTGCCCAGCTAGGGGGAAGGTCCTTGCCCAGGATGTGGGACCGTTCTGACACAGCCCCATGTACCTGTAAAGGAAGCCTGGCCAGGAGAGGAAGTTCTGGGTCCTTTCTGGAGGCCGGAGATGCTGAGGCCTGCTCCATTGCTCCTGCACATCGGATTTTGATAAGAAGAGGCAGCCCATAGTTTTAAAGCTTTATTATAGAAAAGTAGAAAAATAAAAAGAGATGGAGAAGTAAAGAGAGAAAGAAAAAATAGAGGGGTGAGAGATGGCCATGAGCACATGGAAAGAGGGGTGAAGAATGGTGAGAGAGAGGGAACAGGGGTGCAAGAGACAAGGGAGAGCTAGTAGGGGCCAAGAATCCCCCCTTTATAGTGGGCTGGGTTACCTGGCTATTGCCAGGTAACTGTGGGCTGGGCAAAACCTGGCTGTAGCCAGGAGACTGGGGGTAGAGTCTAGCCAAAATACTAGGGGCCTGGCCCTACGTGACTGATGGCCACAGGATTATGGTGTTGAGGAGTCAGGAGTATGGAGTTGGTGTCAGGAGTCTAAGTATCTGGGAACATGGCTCACAGTTCCATCCCTTGTAGAATATTCTACTGAGTCTCTGGGGTAAGTTTCGCTCAACCAGGCCACAGACTGCCTTTCACTGTCCCACAGGTAGTATCAGACATTGTGACTATGTTTGCAAATCCAGGTAGGAGGCTTTACACACGCAGACTCAACTTGTTTTGTCCTGTTTGTTTCTCAGGAGACCATCGAGATGCTTCTCAACACAGCCACAGCAAAATAGAGGTGAGTAGTCCTGGTAAGGCAGCTGTTTGATTGTGTTTCTTTCCTCAGGCTTCCGGAATGAACTGCCTCAGACTGGGGCATAGAGCAGCAGAAACTTATCTTCCCAAAGTTCTAGAGATTGGAATCTAGATGTTGGTCCCTCCAATTTAGAGGAGGCTCCCTCATGGATTCTCCCTAGCCTCTGGTAGCCACCCATGATCCTGGCTTGTAAGCACCAGGCTACCATCTCTGTTCCTGTTGTCAAGTGGGTTCTTTCTCCTCATGTGTTTGGCTCTGTCCGTATTTGCCTCTTATATGGACATCTGCCCTTCCCCCCTGATTCTCCTGACCCCATCTTAACTTGATTTGCAGATCAAATAAGGTTACATTCGCAGGCACCAATGGTTGGGATGCCAATGTGCCCAAGAGGGAGAGACAAATCAGCTCACTTTTGTACCTTTTGTTTTAAGCAAAAGCTTCCTGAAACTTGGGCCAAACGAGATGGTTTAACAAGTAAAAGCAATTGCTGATCTTTTAGAGAAGCCAGGGTTCAGTTCCAGCACTCACACGGCATCTCACCACCGTGGGTAACTCCAACAGATCAGACACCCTCTCACCCACTTCTGGCCTCTATGGCTACCAGAAATGCACATGGTCCACACATATATATATAGTCAAAATGTTCAAATCCAAAAAAATGTAAATAAAAAAGAATGTGCCAAAATCCCAAGGTGATTTCTGACATAATTAAAAACAAAAACAAAAACAAAAACAAAACTTGGCTACAAAGAAAAGGGAATAACAATTATCGATACAGATTTTTAAAACAGGCATGTGCATGTGTGTATATGCATGTGCATGTGTGTGCTGCCACATTGCAAGTGCAGAAGTTAGAGAACAACTTGACGAAGTTGATTCTCTCCTTCTGCTACATGGATGCCAGGAATCAGTATCCAACTCAGGCTGTCAGTCTTGGCGGTGAACGCTTTTGCCCCGTGAGCCATCTTGCTGGCCCTAATACATATGTCTTTTATTAATTTCCTTCTCTGTTTCTTTCAGCAAGTGGATTTTAGCTGGAATACATTTGCTGATGGAAAGCTTGCATTTTATGACCATTACCTTATTGAGCAAATCCAGTCAGGGAAAGAGCCGGAAGTGCGACAGTTCTTCTTTTTGCTTTCGATTTGCCATACAGTCATGGTGGACAGGATTGACGGTGAGTGCTTTTCCGAAGGTCAGTTTGGGAGTTGGCAGGTGACTCATTTTATATATCTTCAGTGTAACAAATGCTACATCTGTCACAAATACTCAAGCAATGGCCAACTGTGAGCCCTGACACTATATATGTAGAACTTACAAACCATGAAACAGCCAATTACTGATCTTTTTTAATTATTTTACTTCATGTCATTTTGGGGTGGGACTGGGCTTCAAAAGTGTTTGTATGCTAGTCAAATGCTTCTTCTCCTCCTCCTCCTCCTCCTCCTCCTCCTCCTCCTCCTCCTCCTCCTCCTCCTTCTTCTCCTTCTTTTTAAGTCAGGGTTTCTCTGTGTAGCCCTGGGCTGTCCTGGAACTCACTCTGTAGACCAGGCTGGCCTTGAACTCAGAAATCTGCCTGCCTCTGCCTCCCAAGTGCTGGGATTACAGGCGTGTGCCACCACGCCCAGCTTTAGTCTAATGCTTCTTGAAGCTCCAGAAAAACTCCTTACTTCTCAAAGTTGACGACCGATTTAATTATAGCTCTGAATGTGTTATGACTTTATAAACAAAATTCTGTTTACAAGATGGGGTTGATAGCCTGGTGAGATGGCTCAGCAGGTAAGGGTGCTTACTGCCAAGCCTGGCAAACCTGGGCTTGATTGCCAGGACCCACAAAGTAGGAGAGAATGCATTCTCTCAACTTGCTCTCTGACTGCCATGTGACCTCATATGTCTGCTCTAGCCATATACAACATCCATGCACATGTGTGCACACATAATAATATGCTAGTACTAATAAATAATAATAAACTTTTAATTGATAATAAACTTTTAAAACAGTTTACTATTGAATAATATAACCTAAGTTTTTTTGAACAGTGTATAAATGTCCATTGGGAATGTATCATCAGGTCTTAGCTATCTCATGAATGAACTTTAAACTTCAGCATTATCTTCTACAGATTACTTTCAGATGTCTGCTTTTGTTCTTTAGATTAAATTTTTTATAACTTGAATTAGATCAGCTAAATGAAGCCTGGGCCTCTTTAAGGTGGCTTTCCCATTTGATAGAGCAAAAGCAAAGAGAATTTATGAGTGACCAGCAAAGAATTTAGGATCTTTTGCAGAATTCTTAAATGAAGTCTGTACCAGCTTTGTCCGAGGAAATCTGTCTGGTGTCAATGAGAACTAGCTATTTGATCTCATGTGGGCATCACCTCTCTAATTCCCTAGATAGACAAATGCATTGTGGGAAGAGTGAAGGGGGTGTGGCTCCAGTCTGCCTGCCCCTCACTCTCCCATTGCACTCTGTTCTCTCTTTACTTTGCTCCCTTCCGAGTCTCCGCTGGAGCCCCCACACTGCCATTTCATATGTGGTGATATGAAACATTCCTGAGAGGACACATGTGAAAACCGATCCCTCAGCAGGTTTCAACGAAATCCATTCTCCAAGGTTGAAACAAATAGTTCTGTTAAGCAAAACAGCACAATTCCAACAGGAGATGTGGGGGAGGGGCTGCTTGTGGCAGAGGGAGAAATAACAGAAGGGAAAAAACCGCCAAAGCCCAAAGCAGGGTTCAGAGTCTGGCTAGCCAAGCAAATCTGACTTTTATAACAAAAGTAAAGTAGGGTCTTTTTTAAACACCCTTGTTCTCCCAGGTCTTGATTCATCGGTAGAATTCTTTGAAAGTGTGGTGATAGTTTGGGAGTTAACTGCACCCTTAAACAAATGTATGTTGATTTTAGAGTCTGTCTTCTTTCCCTCACTGAAAGACAGAGTCTTGGGCTGTGTTCCAGAGTCCTGATTTAATCCCCATCTGGCCACCACTTTCCTTGAGTGCTGTAAGAAAGGTGGGTGGACAAGGTTCCTTCCAGAATCCTACAGCTCTGTGCTGAGGCGCAGGCCAATGTACATACCAAGGAATCTTTGCCTAGAAGGCGACAAGTAAAAGCCACAGCAACCAGAACAAATCGTCTTTTAAGATGCAGAGTGTTAGAGGGGAAACTGGGTTTTGATCTGTAAGAGACCATGAACAGTTCTTTGAGAGGCCTCTCAGGGACCACGCCTCCCAATTTTGTGCAAAACAGATTCAGATGTAAGGAGCACTTGAGGCTTTCCCGAGCTCATCTTGCAGGGGTCAGTTCAGTATAGTTCTTCACCTTATCACTGTCTCTTTGGCCATCTTCTTGTGTCTCTCTTTTATGAAGATAACAGAGGCGAGAAAGATAGCCCAGTGAGAGAGTACTGGTTTGACATGTATGAGACCTTGGGCTTGATTCCCAGCATCACAGGATAATGGAGACTGATCGTTTAAAATTATCATTGTATGAAGAGGAAGAAGTGTTTTCTTTTATGTGGCCCCAAACATTTGTCTCCCTCAGCAGACATTCTGTAGAGTTACGCCTCCGAGAGTTTCCTGCTTCCCTGTAATCAATTGCTGCAGCTTGGCAGATTGAAACATCTGTTTCTTATCGCATAGTTCTTTAGCTCAGATATCTTATGTCACACGACTGGGCTTAGCCTCTCAGTGTCATTGCCACAGGGCTGTGTTCTCACGGAGTACTCGCTACCTTCTGCAAAGCTCATCTGACTGGGCCCAGAGTTCAGTTCTTTGTAGTTCTGAGATCCCCATTTCTCTGTGAACTTCTAACTCAGTCCTTGTGAATTGGTTCAGTTTTAAACCATGTTGGGGAGCCTTCCTTAAATAGAATGCCAGGCTCCACCTACTGAGCTGAAAAAGACCTAGTTATTCTGTGTTTGGGGGAGGGAGGGATAGGTTGGGGCTGGGGAGAGGCAGAGTTTTTTGGTTTTCCTTCTTTCTCCTCAATGTGGAGGGCCAAGCCTAGCATAGACCAGATAAATGCTCTACCTTTGAGCTACATACATCCCTGGCAATAATCTCTTCTTTATTATAGATCAGGACCTACTGTTAAATCTAAAACGTCCCTTTAAACTAACACCTAGGTTAGTGCTCGCTGGATGACTGGAAGACAGTGAAGGGGCAGCACTGGGGTGGGAACCTTGAGGCCCTGGAGACCCTGTTCCCACCGAGACTGCATGAGGACTAAGTCAAAAGGTCATGGAGCCTGTCCCACCTTATGCTATTTAATCAGTGCTCACAGAGTTTCTATAAGGGACCTTTAGGACTCTCGGATGTGATATTATAGAAATGCTGGGGTCAGTATTGGTGGAGGAGGGGTTAGCCGTGGGTGACATGCTCACAAAACAGAAAATCATGAGCGTAGGAGGCGTCCCGTAAAGAATTAGAAGTGGTGAAAGGGTGGAAGGTTATTTCTGAGGCTGTGACTGTGGTCCATGGTACTGATATCAGTCAGAAGCAACTAGAAAATGGGGTGAGAAATATGAGGTGGCACCGGGCAGTGGTGGTGCACACCTTTAATCCTAGCACTTGGGAGGCAGAGGCAGGTGAATTTCTGAGTTCGAGGCCAGCCTGGTTGGTCTACAGAGTGAGTTCCAGGACAGCCAGGGCTATACAGAGAAACCCTGTCTTGAGGAAAAACAACAACAACAACAACAAAAAACACAAACAAAAAACCCCAGAAATATGAGGTGGTGTGTGTGTGTGTGTGTGTTTGTGTGTGTGTGTGTGTGTGTGTGTGTGTGTGTGTGTGTGTGTGTGTGTGTGTGATTTTTAATTGAAAGAAGTAGGGGAAAAAGAGAATGTAGATGTAGTATCGACAGTGGCCAGAAGGAGGCGCAGGATTCTCCATAGCTGGTATGACAGATAGTTGTGAGCCACCTGATAAAGGGCTGGGCTCTGAACTCTATAAGAGCAAGAAGTGGCTGGAGCCATCTCTCCAGCTCTGCATCATTGTTTGTATTGTGGCAGCATCCTAATCCTAGGCAATCACTCTCATGACTCTGCCTGCGCATGGCTTTCTGGATGGACAAATAGAAAAATAGCCTATTATGCCATCTTTAATCACTAATTGGAAACTGAGGCTGAGGAGGGAGGATGGTATGAGATGAAGACCATCTTGCATCTTGCACAGTGACCGCTAACACACACACACACACACACACACACACCAAGATTAAAAGAAACAAAACCAGAACAAGAATGCTGACTTGATCCCGAGGGATTCTCTGAGCCAACTGAGAGGGGAATCCGCCACAGCTGGAACATCCTACCTTCTAGGCAGACTGGAGGGTGAGACACTGCCAGCTCTGCATTCTAGATGGAAAACGAAATGCCCTTCTCTGTAAAACTTTGGCTGTGGAAATGCTTTTCCTTCTATTTTGAGACACGTTAATTAGGTGGGCAGCGGGGAGGGGAGACAGAAACTCTTTACAGGGTATATTTTTGTTAATCTTTTTCTTAAGTACAACATATGACAGATGCATATGCACCCTTGTACAGCCCAGTAAATGGGTCCTTATAATGAACATGAAGGTTTATAAAATATACATATGTACATGTGCTTGCACACACACACACAAACACATGTTATCTACATGCATACATTGCAATTTCATTTATTTTTCTTTTTTAAATGATTTATTTATCTATTCTGTGTATATGAGTATAGCATTGCTCTCTTCAGACACACCAAAAGAAGGCTTCAGACCCCATTGCAGATGGTTGTGAGCCACCATATGTTTGCTGGGATTGGAACTTAGGATCTCTGGAAGAGCAGACCACTGAGCCATCTCTCCAGACCTGCAATTTTTTATTTTATTTTATTTTATCTTATTTTATTTGGGTTGTTTTTTTTTTCCGAGACAGGGTTTCTCTGTGTAGCCCTGGCTATCCTGGAACTCACTCTGTAGACCAGGCTAGCCTCAAACTCAGAAATCTGCCTGCCTCTGCCTCCCAAGTGCTGACATTAAAGGCGTGTGCCACCACTGCCTGTCTGCAATTTTATTTAAGAGGGAGAAATTTTGGAAATAAACCAAATACCCACAAGAGAAGAGAATTACAGATGTATATTCACTAAAATAATATTTATGGGTAATCTTTAAAGACATCCCAACCTAGTCAAAATATGACAATAAGTAAAAAATCAGGTTGTAAGTATCCACCCAGTGCGGTAGAGGTACACTGACAAGCTCTGAAGGAACCATGAAATGCTACTAGTCTCCTCAAGATGGCAGAACGCCCCGCGACACACATACACCCCACCCATTTTAAGCAGTTTTTTTATTTGAGATTTATTTATTTTTTATTTACATTTCAAATGATTTCCCCTTTTCTGGGTCCCCACTCCCCGCAAGTCCCATAAGCCCTCTTCCCTCTCTAAATCCTATCACCGCTTTCAATTTTGAGCGAGGTTTAAAGCTTAGGACATTTTGATTTCTTAACTCTTCAGAGCCACTGACTTGTTTTCTCTGCAGCGCTGGGCCCTGCAGAGGACCCTCTGCACCGAGCTCAGTCTCACTGCCATTTCTCTCCTGCTCCCCTCCTCAGGCCAGATCAGCTACCAGGCGGCCTCTCCTGACGAAGGCGCCCTGGTGAACGCCGCCAGGAACTTTGGCTTTGCCTTTCTCGCCAGGACGCAGAACACCATCACCGTCAGCGAGCTGGGCACAGAAAGGACCTACAGCGTGCTTGCCATTTTGGACTTCAACAGCGACCGGAAGCGGATGTCTATCATCGGTGGGTCTCTCCCTCAGGCTGTCCGAATCCTTCCACTCGTGCGCCTTGTCTCCTGCTGCTACTCTTCAGGCGGAAGCCACCTCCCGAATCCTGCAACTATTGTTGGCTTTCTCTCACCAGGAGCTGCCTAGTCTGTTGAGCCAAGGGCAGCAATGGTCCGACCTATTTTCCTTTACTTTCAAGATCCCTCCCAACACTTCTCTGCTGAGGCCAGGAAAGGGAGGCCTTAGCAGGAAAGGCTGTGCCCATGAGTCCCAACCTTACCTCCAGTCTAGGCTCTTAACAGGACACCAGATAGAGATGAAGATCTCATTCTAGTAAGTAATCTTCATGCCAACATGTCACCAGGATATAAGCATTAATGAATTTTTCTGAATTATTCGAAATAATTTCCAGCCTATACGAAAGTTACAAGGCTAGTAGGTGGTAGTACTTTTTAACATTGTCTACGGTGTCAATTTGATACAGTATCTACCAGATATTTTCTGAACTACTTGAGAGTAAATTATAGGTCCAATACTCATTCCTTTCCCATACAAACACTATAGATATTTGCTATCAGTGAGAACCGTAGATATATATGAATTGTCAGAATCAGAAACCTGCACTGAAATAGCATTATACCCTGCACTCTATCGAGCTGACCTGTAGGCATTTTCAGATCTTACCATGAACCCTCCAAAATGGTGTTCTGGTCTTTGTCTTTATCTCCCTCCTTCCATTTGTTTGGTTTTTTTTTTTGGGGGGGGGTTCAGAGATCAATTGGTGATTTAGATAATCCTGATTCTGAATAAAGACCGGTTCTTTGTCCTTTTTGAATCTTTCATATAGTGGCATTTCCAAAAAGCAAGGCCAGGCTTATTGTAGAATATCCCTTATTTGGCGTTTGTCTACTGTCCCTTGATGCTTATATCCTGGTCACATGTTGGCATGAAGATTACTAATACTCTGCCCTTCTCAAGGTGTCACTCTTCAAAGACAACCTCATGTTTCACTTTGTAGATGGTGATATTACCATTGCTTGGGTAAAAATGTGTTCATGAACTTTCCCACTGAGATGCCAAGCTTTTAATGAGTGGAGTTAGAATTCACGGAGTGCTTTCTAGGTGTCTAACTGATCATGGACTGGTGATCATGGCTGGAACCTACGTCAGAGAACTGAAAATCTTGTTAGCAATGGGGCATACTCCAAGATTATGCAGATTGAACACTGTAAGGAAGTGATGCCAGGAGCCTTGTTAAAGGCAGTAGATGGTGTGAGCTCAAAGTAAGAACGATTCCTACTGGTTAGTGTGGACAAAGAAAATTCTATGGAAAATATTAGCTTTCACAAAACACTGTACATAGTATGGAGCCCATAATTACTTGTTGAAAGGATACAGAAAACTGAACTGACCTGGAGTGAATAGTTTCATATCTGTCTCACTGCTACATTCAAAAAAGGTGACAGCTTGCCAAGTTTGTTGAGAGCAACACTTCAATTCATGTGGCTGATTTTTTTTTTATATATAAGAAACCAAACCTAATTTCATTACTGCTTCTTCTTCCCTTGCTACCAGTGAGGACTCCAGAAGGTAGCATCAGGCTGTACTGTAAAGGTGCTGATACCGTGATTTATGAGCGGCTCCATCGGATGAATCCTATGAAGCAAGAAACACAGGATGCTCTGGATGTAAGTTTCACCTTCGCTGTTCCTGCTGGAGAATCCACTCTTGCCTTCTAGGACTGTCTCCTCAACCACATGAGAACGACACTCACAGTTAGTGAACCCTCCCCTCACTTTGATGTCATGGGCAAGAAACAGCAAAGTAGGAACATGACAGGTGGTAGTTTTGCCCTTGCTGCCAATGTCTCAGAAAAGGATAGTGACACCCTTTCTTGGTATCTGAGTCTCCAGAGGTTACTGCTCTTCCAGAGACTTCAAGCAAGGAACAGCCTCCTTGAGCTGTAGACTTAATATCTCTGAGGTGACCAAGAATTTTACCAAATTCTAGGTGTAGAGTGAAGGAAAGAAAGTATTTCTATAGGTCAGGATAATAAAGCAAAGTATTAGATTACTGAGTTCTGATCCCTTTGCTGTAACCTATATACTCCATAGCTGCAAAGCTTTGTCTTGGGGAACTACATCCTTATTCCCTATTGAACTGCTAGAGTGCATCTGAAACTCACATTTTGGGAACATCCCTAATTCCACATTAAGTTTATACAGTGGTAGTGAGATCCTGAGGAGATCTGTTAGGACTGTGTCCCTTTTCTGCCTTTTTAACCAACCTGTGCCTTTGGGGCAGATGCTTATTATATGAAGTGAATTATCAATCTCCGTGCAAGGAGGGGAGGAAAACATTCTGCAGTGACACAAAGTTGCAAGAGACAACCCACTACCTAGGTTCCTGAAGTAAAGAGGTTCTTAAGAAAAGGTTGTTTTTGTCCTTTAAGAATCCATTTAGGGGCTGGTGAGATGGCTCAGTGGTTAGGAGCACTGACTATTCTTCCAGAGATCCTAAGTTCAATTCCCAGCAACCACATGGTGGCTCACAACCATCTGTAACAGGATCTGATGCTCTCTTCTGGTGTGTCTGAAGACAGCTACAGAGTACTCATAGACATAAAATAAATAAATCTATAAAAAAAATAAAATGAAAGAAAGAAAGGAAGTAAAGAAGGAAGGAAGGAAGGAAGGAAGGAAGGAAGGAAGGAAGGAAGGAAGGAAGGAAGGAAGGAATCCCGTTTGCTTTAGGAGAAGCCTGATAAGTGTATTGTTTACTGAGTGGTGGTTGCACTTTCAGATTATGCCCTGATACACACAAACAATGAATAGAACTCATTCTCATGAGAGCAAGGACAGTGTCTGTGAGGTCCACACAATGAAGACCTGTCCAAAGACTCCTTGGAAGTCAACCTGTGGTTGTCTCAGCTCTGCTGCCTCTGCTACAGAAGATGGGAAGTGAAGACCTTAGGGCTCAGATAGAGACTGTGTGAAACTGTTCACCACAGGAAATTTTCCACAAAAACTTTTCGTTAATGTTTGACCTAGTTTGATAGTCCCTTGCCAATTTTAAAATTGATTTGGTCTCAGTGTTTGGTTGAGAGTTTGGAGTTGATTGGACTTGAGACACAGTTTGAGGGAACGAGTCTTGGGTTTGTCTTGTCTCTGTATACACCATGATTATACTCTTTGTTATTGTCTTTGCCATTAAGAGCAATGGATTTTATTTATTCTTGTGACTTGATTTAAAAGAAAGACAGAGGTTTGTTTGCTTCATCTAATTTAGGTGCTAGAAATAGAATGTGTAGGACCCCTGAGATCCTTACAGAAGCAAAACTGACAATCCTTCATAGCTCATGGGCTCTTTTTAAATTCTCTCAGTAGAATACTTTAAGGTTTCACACTGGATCTACATACAAATAGATCAAGAAAGGTTCTTGAGACCCTATAGGATGGCTCAACAGGAAAAGACACTTTCCTCCAAGACTGATGAGACTCACACATGTGCCATGACAGGCATATATGGATGTGTGCACTCATGTACACACACACACACACACACACACACACACACACACACACACAAATATAAGTATAGTTTTTAAAAAGGTTTTTTTTTTTTTGGAAAGTAACTATTCTTTGCATGGGTGGATTTTGTCTTTTAAATAAAACAGATCTTTGCCAGCGAGACTCTCAGAACCCTGTGCCTGTGCTACAAGGAAATTGAAGAAAAAGAATTTGCAGAATGGAATAAGAAGTTTATGGCTGCCAGCGTGGCCTCCAGCAACCGAGATGAAGCGCTGGATAAAGTATACGAGGAGATTGAGAAAGACTTGATTGTGAGTTCAATCCTAGGAACTCTCTCCCTGATATTCTGAACAAATTTACATTTTTATTTCATTGCATCTCTGATGTCATGGTTTAGAGGGACTTCTCTGATGTATACAGTCGGTGCAAGCAGCTATACCAGTTGAATTTTTCTTGTTCAGCAGATAGAATAAAAGTCAATATCACAGAACAGAAACCCAAACTGAAAACATGTTTTTTTTAAAGGCAGGCTCCTTCCTATACTGCCCTGGCTGTATAAATACATTTCTTTGTTTGTTTGTTTGTTTTTGGTTTTTTTTTTTTTCGAGACAGGGTTTTTCTGCCACCACCACCTGGCTTATAAATACATTTCTAAACTTTGTGGTTCAGACTGGCCTTGAACTTACAGCAGTGAAGAAATTTCATTTGATACTTTAAGGGCAACAAACTAGCATTTAGTACTTTTATTGAGAGAATTACTAAATCAATTTAAATAATGGTAAAGTTTAGAGCAAAACAAAATGTTTCAAAAGTCATACATGGCTTTCTTAATTTTTTTAAGATTTATTTATGTATATAAGTTCTCTATTTGCATGTATGATGGTATGACAGAAGAGGGCATCAGATCCCATTATAGATAGTTGTGAGCCACTATGTGTTTGCTGGGAACTGAACTCAGGACCTTTGGAAGAACAGCCTGAGCCGAGCGGTGGTGTCGCACGCCTTTAATCCCAGCACTTGGAAGGCAGAGGCAGGTGGATTTCTGAGTTCGAAGCCAGCCTGGTCTACAGAGTGAGTTCTGGGACAGCCAGGGCTACACAGAGAAACCCTGTCTTGAAAATCCAAAAAAAAAAAAAAAAAAAAACAAACAAACAAACAAACAAAAAAAAAACCAGCCTGTGCTCTTAACTGTTGAGCCAGCACCACCACCCCACACCCCTGCCACCTGCTTTCTTGAATTTATGTACACAAGCATAATACCACCTTTAGCATGAGAAATGAGCTTACATTTATACAGTGCCAAAACACAATGAAAATGGATCTTTAACATCTTTTTGTGCTTGTAGTTTTTTATTGGGAACTCAACATGTAGCCCAAGCTAGCCTCTAATTTGTGGGTGGGCCTCCACCTCTGCCTCTTTAGTTCTAGATTTTCAGGGTGAGACCCCACACACCCTGTATCTACACTTGCCCTTTCTGCCTTAGTAAATTAAATGGCTTAAGAAGCACATTTTTGGGTGCTTTGGTTTGAGACAAGGATGCAATGTCCCAGCTTTTGATGACAACCTGGCTTTTTGTCATCCCAGCACCTACATCATTAGCTCCCCTTCTTAGATGCTGGCAAATTGCATTTAAAGGTATGTTGTATATGCTAATTTTGTTTATTCCAGCTCTTAGGAGCCACTGCTATTGAAGACAAGCTGCAGGACGGAGTTCCAGAAACCATTTCAAAACTTGCAAAAGCTGACATTAAGATCTGGGTACTTACCGGAGACAAAAAGGGTAATTTATCATTTGGGGGACACATCTGCTAAGTCACAGTATTTACAGTTGCTATTTCCTTTCCTTTATCTAAGATGATCTTTATAGACTCCCCACTCCATGGGAATGGAGGTGCTCCCTCCCCTTCAAAACCCTCCTCCTAGTCCAGCCCACCCTGACCTCTGCTTTCCCTCTCTCCAGCCAGAGGTGAGCTCCTCTCTGGAAAGGCCATGCTCCTTCCCTCCTGTCTCTCTAGCACTCCGCCATTTGTTGAACACAGACTAGAGCAATACAAAATGTTGCTACTACAACTTTGGTTTTCCTACCTAATTTTTTCAGGTCTTGAAAATTATAGCAAATATTTTTTGGGCTAGGAAATCATTTATCATTTAAACTTAAAACTTAAACAAGTCATTGTTCAGTGTTGATGCCTTTTCCTCCAAGCCTTCCCCCAGAGACTACTGTCTCTTGTTCCAATACCCTCCCAAGAGAAGCACTGCTCTGGCCTTGGACAAATACCTAGTGGGTGTTAATGCAAAGAAGGGGGGGGATCCTTAGCAGCAGCCCTGTTAGGGTTCATGGAAACAGTCATCTGTGCCCCAACCCTTGACTGTCTGATTAAGCCACAGGATATGAATGTTTAGGATTTTAATGGACATTAACTGATTACATAAGCACATAGTACATTTGATTATTTTCTTTCTCTTTTTCTTTTCTTTTCTTTTCTTTCTTTTCTTTTCTTTTCTTTTTTTTTCTTTTTAAGACAGGGTTTCTCTGTGTAGCCCTGGCTTATCAGGAAATCACTCAAATGCCTAATTAAAATCTGAAACTCTTTTAGCCCGGGCACGATATCACCTGTCTTCACTATACACAAGCCATAGTCAAATGCCTGTGATCCGTATGAAATTGTATATGTGATTTATATAAAATTGCTCTCAGGCTGTGTGTGTAAGGTTTGTCTGGAATACAAGTGACTTCATGTTTAGACTTGCATTCCATCCTCTAGATACTGTGTGTGTGTGTGTGTGTGTGTGTGTGTGTGCATGTGTATATGTGTGTGTGTGTGTGTGTGTGTATGTGTGTGTATGTGTGTGTGTCTGTATGTGATATAGTATGTGTGTGTGGTGTGTATGTGCATGTGTGTGGTGTGTGGTATATGTGTGTGTGTATGTGTGTATGTGTGATCTCGTGTGCATGCACACACTCACACATACTTCAGAGTCCAAAATCTCAAACACTTATGGTCCCAAGCATTTCAGATAAGGGATACTTAACATGGCTTGGATAAGCAGAAATAATGGTTGACGTAATTTTAATTTGTTGTAGAAACTGCAGAAAACATAGGTTTTGCCTGTGAACTTCTGACAGAAGACACTACTATCTGCTATGGGGAAGACATAAAGTAAGTACCCGCTATGGAAGGATGTAAAGTAGGTTCCTGCTTATGGGAGAACATTAGGTGGGACACCCTGCTGTGGGTAGATGCATACTAAATACCTGCCTGGGCCTCTGGTGTGAGAGGACAGGATAGCTGGGGTGGAGGGGTGGGGCGTTTGTTTGATGTTTTTTAATACAGTCTAAGGGCAGACTAAGGGCAGAAGGCTGAAAGCAGAAACTGGATCTAGATCACATCCTTGAGTCTCTTTTTCATGTTAAAATGAAAAGGGTATTCCTGTGTTACCATGGTTCCGCTCATTTTGAACAGATTTCAGTCAAGGGGACCTCGAAGCTTTAGGGAACCCTTTCTCTATATTCTTTAGAAGCCTTCTTTATTTGTCTACTGGGAAGTCAGAACTGGGAACACAGACGCACGCAGCCATCTCCAGCTTTCTGCATGGGCACTGGGCGTCCAAACACAAATCTTCTTGCCATTATGGCAGTCACAATTCACGGACCTGTCATCCCAGCCCATCACTTGCAAATTAATATGAGTTATGTTTATGTCTCTAAGGACTTCATCTTTTGAAACGAAACATAAGAGTCAAAAAAAAAAATGTCCCAGAATGAAAGTCTCAGTGAGTTAGTGAGTTATATCATACAGGTAGGTAGGTAAGTCATAAACTGGTAGTCTCTAAGGGACCATGCCTGATATTTCAAGCTTTGGCTTGTGCTGGGACATTCCTTAGCTTCTAATCAGTCACAGCAGACCTGGAAATGTGGCACAGTCTTGTTACAGGCTGTGAGAGTTCCTGTGATGTGTTTACTGCTGGCTTAATCATTCCATTTACTTATCAAGTTTTTTTTTAAAAAAAAAAAATCTGTCTTTTCTAAGGGCACAAAGTAGAATTAAGCTGTGAATATACATCTTCTGTGTTAGAACATTCTAACCCAGGATGCAATAGTGAGCCTTTCTAATGCAGTCAATCTGTAAGTCATCCCAATGTCTTAGGTAGACAAAGCTAGCATCCTCATGATCTAAACCCCTTCTGTTTGAATAAAAGCACATAGCCATGCCTCTTTGAAATTATATCTTTTTTGGTAAATACCAATAAGCATGTTTACTAAAGTGGTTTTTGATTGCAAGCAATTTGGTTAAGTCCCATATGGCTTTGTTTACTTTTTTTTCTTAATTGAAAAAGGAAGTAGAAACATTTTATGATAAAATTGAAGGCTTACATGGAAAATATTTCTAATAACAGTCAAGAAATATATAAAAACATGTTAAAATTGAAGATTTTCATGGAAAATTATACAGATAAAAACATTGCTAAATTAATTGGAAAAGGAAGTAGAAACATTTTTGATAATTAAACATGGAAATTATTTCAGATAAATTTGAAGAAATATATAGAAAACATGTTAAAGTTAATATGAAAATTATACAGAATAAATGGTAGGCATAATTGAAAGTAGAATTATAAATATTTTCTGATAAAATTGAAAATTTACAAGGAAAATAATTCTGATAAAATTGAAGAAATATATAGAAAAAGAGTTTAAATAGAAGATTTTTATTTAAAACAATACAGATAAATTGGTTGACTTTGCAAACATTTCTAAATTAATTGAAAGAATTATAAAATTGAATGAACTATAAACGTTTTACGATAAAATTGAAGATTTACATAGAATATATTTCTGATAAAATTGAAGAAATATATAGAAAATCACATTAAAATTGATGATTTTTACTGTGTCTCTGTTTAGTTTGTGTTTCCCTGATCTATCCATTGATGAGAGTGGGTGTTGAAGTCACCCACAATTATTGTGTGAGGTGCAATGTGTGCTTTGGGCTTTAGTAAAGTTTCTTTTACAAATGTGGGTGCCCTTGCATTTGGAGCATAGATGTTCAGAATTGAGAGTTGTTCTCGGTAGATTTTTCCTTTGATGAGTATGAAGTGTCCTTCTGTGTCTTTTTTGATGACTTTTGGTTGAAAGTCAATTTTATCTGATGTTAGAATGGCTACTCCAGCTTGTTTCCTGGGACCATTTGCTTAGAAATTGTTTTCCAGCCTTTTACTCTGAGGTAGTGTTTGTCTTTGACACTGAGGTGCATTTCCTGTATGCAGCAAAATGCTGGGACCTGTTTACATATCCAGTCTGTTAGTCTATGTCTTTTTATTAGGAAATTGAATACATTGATGTTAAGAGATATTAAGGAATAGTGATTGTTGCTTCCTGTTATTTTTGATGTTATTTTTATTTTTGGTGGTTATCTTCTTTTGGATTTGTTAAAAAAAGATTACTATCTTGCTTTTTTCTAGGGTGTAGTTGCATTTTCTTCTACTGTTGAGTCAAGGCTTTCTATGGTGTCTTCAGCACCTGAGATTCTTTCTTCTTTCTCTTGTATTCTTTTGTTGATGTTTGCATCTATGAATCCTGATTTCTTTCCAAGGTTTTCTATCTCCAGACTTGTCTCTCTTTGTGATTTCTTCATTGTTTCTACTTCCATTTTTAGATCCTGGACTTGTTTGTGTTTTCCTGTAATTCTTTAAGGAATTTTTGTGTTTCCTCTTTAAGGGCATTTACCTGTTGACCCATGTTCTCCTGTATTTCTTTAAGGGAGTTATTTATGTCTTTCTTGAAGTCCTTTATCAGCATCATGAAATAATGATTTTAAATCCAGCTTTTGCTTTTCCGGTGTGTTGGACTATCCAGGACATGCTGTGGTGGGAGAACCGGGTTCTGACACTGCCAAGTAGCCTTGGTTTCTGTTGGTAGGGTTCTTGTGCTTGCCTTTTGCCATCTGGTTGTCTCTGGTGTTAGTTGCTCTTGCTGTCTCTGACTGGAGCTCATCTGTCCTGTAGTCCTGTAAGCCTGTGTCTGTACTCCTAGGAGACCAACTCTCTTCTGGCAGGGTCTGTGCACAGAAGGCTGTGGAGCCACCTGACTCCCTGGTATAAATGGCACTTGGAAGACTCCTGTCCCAGCTGCTCCACTGATCGTATGCCCTGTGTGCTCCTAGCTCTTCCCCTCCAGAGATATTGGAGAGAAAGTGGAGATCTCACCTCCACGCTCAGAAGTGAAAGCCCTGCTGGGAGATCACTCTCTCCTGCACAGAAGGCTGTGGAGCCACCTGGCTCCCTGGTGCAAATGGTGACTCAAAGGCTCCTGTCCCAGCTGCTCCACTGATCATATGCCCTGTGCCCTTCATTTACTTTTTGTTTTGTTTTGTTTTTGGTTTTTGGTTTTTTTGAGACAGGGTTTCTCTGTGTAGTCCTGGCTGTCCTGGAACTCACTCTGTAGACCAGGCTGGCCTCGAACTCAGAAATCCGCCTGCCTCTGCCTCCCAAATGCTGGGATTAAAGGCGTGTGCCACCACTGCCTGGTCCTTCATTTACTTTTTATACTCAGGGTGCTTAATCACTTTCCGTCTCTCTTTTGAAAGGTGGGGCCTAAGCCAGACTAAATGGCATTAAATCTTAGGATCACTCTCTCAGCCAACTTTCCTTTCCAGTTATAGAGAGGCAAACCACCTTTCTCAGTGGTTCTTTGAAATGGTTGTTTCCATCAAATAGTTTGAACAGCCAATGTCACAGACTGGTCTGCTCCAGTCTTTTAATGACTTGTAGAACTCAGTCATTTTGAACTTGAAAATGAGAATTAAATTAATGTGGAAGGAAGTTAATAAATGCTTAAACCTCCGGGCAGTGCTTCTAAGTTTATATTTATTTATTGTTATTATTATTAATTATTGTTATTATTGTGCCTACACATGTCATGACACATATGTGGAGGCCAGAGGACAACTCTGTGAAGTCAATTCGCCTGTGGTTTTTGGTTTCTGTGGGTTCTGAGGGAACTCAGGCTTGTATAGCAGAGCTCGGTGCTCACTGTGCCCTCTCACTGATTCTGGAGCAATGATTCTAACTGAAATAGATTTTTGCCTTTCGAGCACATAGCTATGTCTGCAGACATCTTTGGTGTGTGTAATAGGAGAAGAAGGTCCTAACCGGGTTCTGGTGGACAGAAGCTAAGAATATGCTAACCCTTAGAGAAAGGACATATCCTGTAGCAGGTGACCTTGAATAATTGTCTGGCACAAGATACCATTAATGCCAAGGTTGAGAATCCTGCTTCTGAAGATGAAGAATAGCGGTGGTGTGTGTTGGATGGGGAAAGCTTCAGGCTGAGTGGGGAGACTTGAGTCCTTTTACCCGATTTCCAATGGACTCCCTGCAAGTAAAGTCACATCCTCTCTTTCTGCCTTCATTTCCTGATCTGTGAAATGAGGAGGTTGGCCTCTTCCACTCTAAAGGTCTATGGATAACCTTCCCATCATATGGAAGTGTTATGATAATCTATATTGATAAATTATAGAGAAGAAGGCTGGAGAGGTGGCTCAGCAGTTACAGATGCATCCTGCTCTTAGGGAGGACCTTTGTTCAGCTCCCAGCAACCTTGTTAGACAGCTCAGGCACCCACATATGCATGAAATACAGTCACACAGACACACAACGATACATAACCAAAACAAAAAATAAATCTTTATTAAAAATTAAGGCACCAATGCCAGATGGTGGCAGTACATGCCTTTCATCACAGCACTCGGGAAGCAGAGGCAAGAGAATCTCTGTGAGTTCGAGGCCAGCCTAGTCTACAGAGTAAGTTCTAGGATATCCAGGGCTATACAGAAAAACCCTGTCTCAAAAGATCAAAATAAATCAATAAATAAGTTAGTTAATTTATCAAATACTGAAAATTTTGGAAAGCAGATATGATTTTGAGTATGTGGGAAAAGCCATTTTTATGTCATACAATAGAGTGGTAAAAGTCACACCAAGACTGCTTCCCTTCTCTTGCATATGAATACATTGTTTCCTGAATCTTTATTTGGGTCTTTGAGAAGCAGTTAAATATCAGGGTGTCCCATGATGGCGGACTCAGGACTTAGACATTTCTCCACAGTGGAGGCACCATAGCTAAGGAGCAGAAGTACTCAGTGTCACAAACTGTTAGGAACATGCAACTCAAAATTGAGGAATATGGCTTATTTCTGGATGGCCAGAAGAGAAAGAAAAAATAAAATAAAAAGTGCCTGTGTGGCTGTGAAGATCAGGACTGTGGTGTGTGTCTGTGGAGTAAAACCTGTGGCTGCTCTGTTCTAGTGAGCAGAACACTGGCGTGTGTTGGTAGGGTGAACACATGTGGCTATGGTATGGGTCTTCCTTGAAAACATTAAAAATAGAATTTCATATTGTTCAGTAGTCCTATCCTGGGTACTTACTGGGAAGAGTTGAAAGCAGGATTTTGAAAAAATATATGCACAGCCAAATGTTTATACAGCACTGTTCACAGTAGCCAAGAGGTGAAAGCAAGCCACACATCCATTAATGTTTGAGTTGGATAAGCAAAACTCAACATATCCACCCAATGGAATATCACTTACCCCCGAAAGGGAAAGAAAGTATGGCATATGGTTGTGTAGCATTCACTGATGAGCCTGAAGACATCGGTGACGTGAGCTAGTCACAAAACAAGCAAACTTTACAAGACAGAGTGGCTCCCAGTGTGTGAATAGACTCACCCCTACCGAACTACACGCAACAGTGTGGTAAATGTCAGGCTGGGTACTTTGTAACATGGCTTTTTTTAAGTGAGGTCAAAATTAAAGTCTAAGGCCAGGCATGGTAGTGCATACCATTAATCCTAGCACTTGGGAGGCAGAGGCAGGGAGATTGTAACTTCGAGGCTAATTCGTTTATATAGTAAGTTCTAGGCTACATGGTGAGATTCTATCCTATATACAAATACACACATACACACATACATACATACATACACACACATACACACACACACATATACATGAATGAGATGTGTATGTGTGTGTGAGATCCAAATGCTAGGATTAAAAGTATGTATTATTATGCCTGGCCTTAGTCTTTAATTTTAATATATATATATATGTGTGTGTGTGTGTGTGTGTGTGTTGTGTGTAGTATATTATATATACATTTAATTTCTAATATGCAATATATTATAGATAATATGCAATATTTTATATATATATATATATGAGACATTTATAGTCACATGTTTCAAATTCTTCAATTTATTTTCCTTTAGCTCTCTTCTTCACACCAGGATGGAGAATCAGAGAAACAGAGGCGGAGTCTCTGCGAAATTTGCACCCCCTGTATATGAACCCTTTTTTCCACCTGGAGAAAACCGTGCCTTAATCATCACTGGCTCCTGGTTGGTGTGTATCAGTAGTGAGTCTTACCTGTCACTTAAGAAAGTTCACTGGGGCCATTCTTGATGACTTTTCATATCAATTGTCTGTCAATCTTTGTCTTTAGCCTATCACAATAAGTGTGACTTTCCTAAGTTTGAGTCTTAATGTTAGAGGTTATCTAAGAGACTAGAGCAAAATGGTGAAGTTAGTTATCAAGATAGTTCCACATGTGGGTAATTCCCACTTTTCCCTGAAAGACATGCATATTTTCTATAATTTTATTGTAAGTCTTTTTATCAGCACCATATAATCAGTGTTATAACCCATGGCCTTTCCTTCCCAGGACTCAAATCTTAGGAATGGTACTCATGGTGTAAAAACTAAAGTGATTGGTGGTGCTTTCTCCCTCTGGTGTCACAGAATGAAATCCTTCTAGAGAAAAAGACCAAGAGAAGTAAGATCCTGAAGCTGAAGTTCCCAAGGACAGAGGAGGAGAGACGGATGCGGAGCCAGAGTCGGAGAAGGCTGGAGGAGAAGAAAGAGCAGCGACAGAAGAACTTCGTGGACCTGGCCTGTGAGTGCAGCGCTGTCATCTGCTGCCGTGTCACACCCAAGCAGAAGGCCATGGTGGTGGACCTGGTGAAGAGGTACAAGAAGGCCATCACGCTGGCCATCGGAGACGGGGCCAATGATGTGAACATGATCAAAAGTGAGTCGTACATAGATGGCTTGCAACCAGCTTGCTGAACACACGTGGTAGGAGCATGGTGGGGGGGGGGGCGGGGGGCAGGAAGACGGTCTCTTCAGTTGCTAGGGCTGAGGCATCATAGGCAGGTATCACTGAAGGCTTTGCCCTCCTTGACCTACCCTCAGGGAAGCCTGCAGTATGCCCATCAGCAATGAGATTCACTGAACATCCTGTAGATGAGTTGTAGCTGGGAAACACTGTTTCCTTTATGTACAGTGTGCCTGATTTTCCTCAGGATGGTTCATTTTTAAGGTCTTAACAAAAAAGGTTTATTGATTGATTGATTGATTGATTGACTTAATGCATACAAGTACACTGTCATTGTCTTCAAACACACCAGAAGAGAACATCAAATCACAATTCAAATGATTCAGATGGTTGTAAGTCGTCATGCGGTTACTGGGAATTGAACTCAGGACCTCTGGAAGAATAGCCAAGGCTCTTCACCACTGAGCCATCTCTCCAGCTCCCACACTTAATATTTTTTAACTATTGTTTCTATCCTGATTAAAAAATGAGGTTCTCTGCAAATAAAATGTTTTTTCTTAATGCAATAAAGCCCTTGATATGTAATAAATTCTGCAAGAGGGTTCTGCTGGACTCAACATGGACTATTAATATCTCTCTCTCTCTCTCACTCTCTCTCCCTCCCTCCCTCCCTCCCTTTCTCCCTCCCTCCCTTTCTCCCTCCCTCCCTCCCTCTCTCCCTCCCTCTCTCCCTCCCTCTCTCCCTCCCTCTCTCCCTCCCCTGTCTCTCTCTCTCATTTATTTTGAGAATATTATTCTTTTTTACCTAAACCCTGAAGCAAACATTCCACCACAATCTCGCAGTGTTGATCTCCCTAGCAGACAGCCCGTGGTCTTTACTCTAGTTAGAGGACCCTAGGTATTCACCATGGAATAACTGTCATACAGAGACATGATTACACTGGCATTAGAGTGTGCAGACCAACCTCTGGTCCTCATCCATGTGTTGAATTCTAGTTCTTTCTTCTGCCTATGTTAACTGTAGGTAACATAATCAGATTATCTCCTAGCCAAAATACTTGGAACAAAGTGTGTCAGATTTGGCAATATTCCATTTTGGAAAAAAAAAAAAACATTGCATGGTTTCTACTCTTTGGGTGCTGTCAGATCTTTTTACACATTGGAGCATTTTAGAGTTTAAACTGTGGACTCTCAACTTCCATGGTGGTAGGAGAGCACCCATGCTGTCTTACCTGAGTATTGCTTCTCTTCTCACCACCAAACTCCCATGTCAGTTGGGGCTTCAGGTTAGAACCATTTTCTCATCTGAAACAAGAAAGTTATCCTCTCTGTCCTCTAACTCTTGAGATATTACCTTGTTACAGTTAAAGTGAGCTATGTGACTATATACACACATCCACTCACCACATACACACATGCACACAGTATACACATATCACACACAGAAACATACATACAGACATACACATATCACACACGCATATACACAGACAAACAGAGAAACACATACACATACATACAGGCACACAAACATATACACAGACACATACTAACATATACATTATGCATACACTCACACACACTGATACACACTACACATACACAAAAAAAACCCATACAGATGCTACATATACACAAACACACACACTGATACACACAGACACACACACACACACACACACACACACTCACACATACTGCCTGTTGTTCTGGGGAACTAAAGTGTGTCACCTATAACCAGATATTAATTGAGCCTATTTTATGACTCACAAGTCTATCTCTTTCTTTCCTCAGAGTCTCCTCTCCTTTCCTCCTTGGTATGTGCTAAGAGTCTCCCAGCCTGTCTTCTTGAGCAGGAGCCATCTGTATGACGTATGTCTTCTTGCCTTTTATCAACACGCGCATCTGTTACCACTGCTGGTTTCATCCCTCTCCTCTATCTGCTCTGGGCCTGTCCCACCACACAGATGCCACTGCTCTGAATGAGATCCCTCCCTCCTCTGTGGCCAGCTCTGGATTATTGTCCCACTGTGTACCCTTATATGACTGTACCTGTGTCACAAGAGTAACTTAAACATGGTTATCTTAAAGTCACAGTGTAGCTTTGAAAATTGAAAAAAAAAATCAGTTAAAATTGTTTTGATTAGGAATATTAGAAGACAAATAAAGCTGGTTTAAGAAAAAATTTTTCATAAAAAATATATAAGAATGTAGATCAGTTTGTAGAGTCTATCATGCACAAAGCCCTGGGGGACATCCCTACCACCACATAAATGAGATATAATAGAACAGAATTCCACCAAGAAGTAGAGGCAGGGGGATTGGGAGCTCAGGGCAATCCTTAGTTACATAGTGAGTTAGAGACAAGCATGAACTACATGAGACAAAACTTCAAAATAAAGTCAATTAAAAAAATAAGACAAGCAAATAAACAAAATCATGTAACGATGTCTCATCCTGGCCAAGAAGCCAGGTTTCAGAAAGATATTGGATTTAGGACCTAAAATTCCCAGGGGAGCCTAATGCCTATTGGTCTGCCTGCCTGTCTGTCTTTCTTACTCTCTCAACGACCTTCAGGGGGAAAAATCCATTCCACACTAAGATAATTACATGATAAAATTCTAGACACTAGGTATAGCTGCTAATTCTAGGATTCTAAAAAGAGAAGAATTGGTCCAAACCTAGGTTTTCTATCAGTTAGGATTCAGTACAGAAAACAGAACCTGGTAATACAGGGTTATAAGTGCCCTCAAAGACTTTTAATGGACTGAAGAAATTTCTAGGCTGAGTAGCCTCTGGACCATTCACTAGAGGAGGACTTTTTTGGTCCCTCTAAAGAGCTTCTCAACTGAGATGTCTTTATGGTTGCCCATAAGTATCTGGGAAGCTGGAATGGATATGAATTCTGCTACAGATATGTCAAAGGGGGAAGGAAATTCTGGGCTCCAGGTCACCTCAGTTTCCAAGTCATGAGTGGACCCCAATCGCAATGAGCCCAACTACAGCAGAGTCTGGGAAAGTATGCTAATTTGCTTTCCTGCCTTACTACTTACAACAAAGGCAGAATAGAGGTTAACAGGGCTAGTTTTGCAGCATCTACCATACGTGAGGTGCAGCTGACTTATCTGTGGCCCATAAGGGTGCCTGGGACTCACCCTGTGGGTGAAAGGGATGGCTGATGTGTTGGGTAGATAATACAGATGGAATTCCCCACCCACCTGAGATCCTATCACAACTATTTAGGGAGTCCCATCTGGGCTTGGTCTAGCATACTTATCCCTCTGAATTGAAATCAGGAGCTGGTGGCGGGGAATGGTATGCAAGAGTTTGTGTGTTTTTGTTTTGCGATGGAAAAATCTTATATCTCTCAATGCTTTGCCTTAAAAGCGATGTCTGACCCGCCATTTCTTTTCCCTCTGCCCCCAGCTGCCCACATTGGTGTTGGAATAAGTGGACAAGAAGGAATGCAAGCTGTCATGTCCAGTGACTATTCTTTTGCTCAGTTCAGATATCTGCAGCGGTTGCTGCTGGTCCATGGCCGGTGGTCTTACATAAGGATGTGCAAGTTCCTACGATACTTCTTTTACAAGAACTTTGCGTTTACTTTAGTTCATTTCTGGTACTCCTTCTTCAATGGCTACTCAGCCCAGGTAATATAACATGATTCCTTTAAAACTATTTTTTGAATAGAATTTTTTTAAAGATTTATTTTATGTAGATGAGTACGCTGTAGCTGTCTTCAGATACATCCAAAAAGAGCATCAGATCTCATTATAGATGGTCCTGAGTCACCATGTGGTTGCTGGGAATTGAACTCAGGGCCTCTGGAAGAACAATCCGTGCTCTTAACGGCTGAGCTATCTTAACCTCCAGCCCTTGAATAGAATGTTTATATAAATAAAATGCTAGCTCTTTTAAACATTTTATGTATTCGTTTGTTTATTGTGTGTGTATCTGTCTATGTGTGTACATGGGGTGGTGCATAAGCACCAAAGTGCACATGTAGAGGTCAGAGAAACAGCTTTGGGGAGTCGGTTCTCTTCCATCTGTAGCTGAGCTCCAGAGATTGACCTCAGGTCACCAGGCTTGAGTGACAGGTGCCTTTGCCTCTGGAGTAACTTTGCCAGCCTTCCTGAACTAGTTTTATTTCAGTATTATTTTTTGAGTGTTAAAAAAAAATTTTTAAATGTCTCGTTTCAGTTTCAGAATTCTAATTTCATTTAACAAGGAAGTATAGAAATGATGAACACGGCTGCAGAGATGCCTCTAGGTTAAGGGTACACACTGTTGCACAGGACCGGAATTTGGATCCCAAATACCTATGTCAGGTGGTTCAGACTACTTGTAACTCCCATCCCAAAGATCCAAAGCCCTCTTCTTGCATCTATGGGCACCTACACGCATGTGCTCATAACCATACACAGATGCACACACATAACCATAATTTAAAATTTTAAAGGTTTTTTTAAATAAACACTGATTTTATTTTACTAGCATTATCAGTCAGAATAGAATATTTTGGCAAAACCTTGTAGTGTTCACACAGTTCACACACACACACACAACACACACACACACACACACAACACATATTTAAGTAGACAAGTTGTGGGGATTGTTGCTATGGAAAAGCCTGTGGTACATCTCACTGCATAGACAAACTCTTATTTTATAGAGCCAGCTGAGGTCTATTTCCTCTTCAGGAGAGGTCCACACTTGGCAGGAGGCGATCCTGCATGGGGAAAGCAGACCTGTAATCTGTCTTTGTGCGTGACACAGAGCCTCTGTCTTCTGTTTGCAGACGGCGTACGAGGACTGGTTTATCACCCTCTACAATGTGCTCTACTCCAGTTTGCCTGTGCTGCTCATGGGCCTGCTTGACCAGGTGGGAGCCCTGGGTTGACGAACTCTAGGAAGAACTCTCTGGTGCCAGGGAGGTTACAGACAGCACATGCGTGCATTCTTCTGGCTTCACTCACCCTGATAAACCCTTGCACACCCATCAAGCAACAATAGCTGCTTTCTGCTCTGTTCCAAGAAGAGTTTCTGTAGCTCACTGAGCTCAGGCAAGGGTGTTCACATTTTCCTTTCAGACATTTGTTCAGACGACACCTGAGAATTCAGCATGATTTATATTAGCAACTTATTTTAAAAGTAAATTTTAAGGCCGAGTGTTGGTGGCACACACCTGTAATCCCAGCACTTGGGAGACAGGCAGGCAGATTTCTGAGTTCAAGGCCAGCCTGGTCTACAGAGTGAGTTCCAGGACAGCCAGGACCACACAGAGAAATCCTGTCTCGAAAAACCAAAAAAAAAAAAAAAAGTAAATTTTAATAGTTTCCAAAGCTTATCTAATTCCTAAATCATGTTTCGTCTGACAAGTTATTCTTTTTTTTTTTTTTAAGATTTATTTATTATATGTAACTACACTATAACTGTCTTCAGACACACCAGGAGAGGGCATCAGATCCCATTACAGATGGTTGTGAGCCACCATGTGGTTGCTGGGATTTAAACTCAGGACCTTCGGAAGAGCAGTCAGTGCTCTTAACCACTGAGCCATCTCTCCAGCCCCTAAGTTATTCTTTTTTTTAATATTTTATTTGCATCCACTTTCCTTGTTGATCACAGCCTCTCCCTCCTCTCTTCCCAATCCCACCCTTACAAATCCCTCCCCCCATCCCACTGCCTCCGCCCTTCTAATCAGGGAAGGGGAGCCTCCCTTGGGTACTACCCCACCCAGGGGCATCTAGTCCCATTGTTTGAGGCCATTCCAAGCAATTCAAGTGGGGGATGGGGGCAGGGGGAATCCAATGGCAGGGAACAGAGACTGAGGCAGCCCACAATCCTCTTGTTAGGTGTTAGGAAAGGGATAATTAATAAGAAATAATTGGAATAATTAAGGATTAACTTACCAACTTCTGTGTATTCTCCCTCTAGATTTGTAATAATACAAATACATCCTCTCAGGAGGGTAGAAACTAATCTCCACATACTATTTGACATTACTTATCAATTGTCTTTACTAGCAGTGATCAGTCCCCCATAGCCATAGTCTATAAACATTGAATGGTGATGAGCTAAAGCTTTATGACTGACCTCTGCGCACAAAAATACTGATTAGACTTCCCGCTTGCCTTCCTAAACCACAGGGTCAAGTGTTTGTAAGTTGCAGCTGTTTGTGAGATCCGAGATGCTCACTGTGATGTCCTGGCATCCTTGACCTGACAGGTGCATTTTGTTTTCTCTTTAAGGATGTGAGTGACAAACTGAGCCTGCGATTCCCTAAGCTGTATGTAGTGGGACAGAGGGACTTGCTGTTCAACTACAAGAGATTCTTTGTCAGTTTGCTGCATGGGGTCTTAACCTCCATGGTCCTCTTCTTTATACCTCTTGGAGCTTATCTGCAAACAGTGGGACAGGATGGAGAGGCACCTTCAGACTACCAGTCCTTTGCCGTCACGGTGGCCTCGGCTCTAGTAATAACGGTCAACTTCCAGGTATGTGGCTTTCCTGGACCATATCTTGTATGTGTTAGTATCTGCACTTCTATACCTAGGTGGGCCTGTTCTCAGAGCCCCTGTCACTTTACAGAATCAGAATGTTCTTTCCATCCCTCACCCTAGCAGGTGTCCTCTCTCTGGCTTCAACCAAGGATGGTTTGGTCTCTGGGTGTTCACTGTACAAACCAAACGATACCCAAATTGGCAGATTCCACTTTGAGGGTTCACAGATCCTTCCTTCTCCTGCTAAATTCCCCAAATGAGTGCTCAAGTTTTGTTTTGTTTTGTTTTGTTTTGTTTGTTTGTTTGTTTGTTTTTTTTTTTTTTTTACCCCTCTGGTTTCCCAACAGATCGGCTTGGATACTTCATACTGGACTTTTGTGAATGCCTTTTCAATTTTCGGAAGCATTGCACTGTACTTTGGCATCATGTTTGATTTCCATAGTGCTGGGATACATGTTCTCTTTCCGTCTGCATTTCAGTTCACAGGTTAGTATTTCTCAGATTCTGAGAGTAAGTAAAAGTTGGTGTCATTAGATTACAAACTGACGTAATCACTGGTTGAGTACAAAAATGAATATTCTAATAGGAATTGAATGGCTGTGACTGATTAGAAGGGGCTAAGCAAGGTAAAGTCATATTAAGACACAGCTTAAAGGTTAAAAAGGCTTCGGCCAGCAAGATGAACCAGCAGGTAAATAACTGTGCCCACCACCCAAGTCTGGCAATCTGTGGGCTCACATGGTGGAAGGAGAGAAAGAATTCCCAAAACAATCTGTCTTCTGACTTTCATCTGCAAATATGCTCACACATGCTCACACACACACACACACACACATTTAGCAGAAGTCTTTCAGAAAAGATTTAAAAGTCAGAGCTGAAAAGATAGACCAGGGGTTAAGAGGACATACTGCTTTTGCAGGGGACCCGAGATCAGTAAATAAGGATGGTGGGCACAGTTACTTACCTGCTGGTTCATCTTGCTGCCCCAAGCCTTTCAACCTTTAAGCTATCTTATTTAACAGAGTCCCAGCTGAGTCTGTGTGGCTTTAACTTGCTTAGACCCTTCCAAACAGCCGCCAAAACCCAAACAGGTGGCTCCCAATCGCCTGTGACTCCAGTTCCAAGGGATCCATGCCCTCTTCTGGCCTTTCCAGGCACCACATTCAGAGTTTTAAGACATAATTTTATGCCCAGCAGCAGTAGAAGACCCATAGCAAATGAACTTACAGCGTTTTTGGAGGCTCTTTGTAGCACAGTACTTTGTCAGGGATTTTGGTTTGTGTTTGTTTCTTTATGTCTGGAACCTTTATGTATATATTATGGTTTCCAGTTTGTTTGTTTGTTTGTTTGTTTTGGATTTGGTTTTTTAGAGACAGGGTTTCTCTGTGTAGCCCTGGCTGTCCTGGAACTCACTCTGTAGACCAGGCTGGCCTCGAACTCAGAAATCCACCTGCCTCTGCATCCCAGAGTGCTGGGATTACAGACGTGCGCCACCACCACCCAGCGGTTTCCAGTTTTATGTTTGCATGAAATTTCTGTATGTGAACGTGTGTCTCCACATCTGTATGTGTCTCTTGTGCTTTTTTTTGTGGCTCTTCTTTTTCTGTTTATTTGTTTTTTATTGTATCTTCTTTTATTATTATTTTTAGGTGCCTATTTGTATTCTAATGAGAGAGAGAGAGAGAGAGAGAGAGAGAGAGAGAGAGAGAGAGAGAGAGAGAGAGAGAGAGAGAAAGGAAAGGGCATGGATTTGGGTGGGAAGAGGAAGAAGATCAGGGAGGGGCTGGGGGAGAGAACACCTTGATCCTAAACTATATGAAAAAAAATCTATTTCCAATTTAAAAATTAAAATGAAATTCAAATTGTATTCAGTAAAAAAATAATAAATAAAGCACAATTTAACCAAAGGTTAAATTGCTGGGAGCGGTGTTGTAAGCCGTAATCCAAGCACATGAGGACAGACGGGAAGAGGATTCCTCCAAGTTCTGCATTGGCCGGATCTTTAACGTGAGCTCCAGGCCAGCTGGGCTAAAGAGCAAGGCTCTGCCTTTATCAAAGAAAAAAGAAGAAGAAACAGCAAAAAGAGGAGGTAGAGGCAGCTAAATAAAGCCTTCCCCCACTCTCACAACACCTAATCTTGCTACTTTTGACACATTGAGTGCATGTATATTGCTGAAAGAATAATGTTTAATCTTTCCAAAATACTGTCTGAAAATGCATGGTGAACTATAAAACACGTCATGTATTTTGACCAGGTGTTTCTACTTTAAGGTTCTTTGTACAAAAAGTGTAAAGCACTATGACAGCTTTAATTATTTTTTAAAGGGGGTATGGAAATAGGGCAAAGACTTAAGAATATTAAATTAGCTAATCAAATGATGAATTACTAATACAATGGAAACCGAGAACTCAGAAGTCGGGTCCGTCTTTGGGAATGTGTGTTGAGCAGCAGTTCAATGGACAGTACATTGAAGCCGCGGGCACTGATGAGTCTAACTGTGAAAAACACAGGGCTTAAGCCCTAGAGGTTGGCGCTGGAGATGGCTCAGCAGTTAAGAGCACTGGCTGCTCTTCCAGAGGACCTAGGTTTGACTCCCAGCATCCACATGGTGGCTTACGGCCATCTGTAACTCCAGCTCCAAGAAATCCAACACTGTCTTCTGGCTTCCTAAAGCACCAAGCATGCATGAGATGCACGGGCATGCAGTGAAGCAAAACACCCATATACATAAGATGTAAAAGTAAGAAAACAAACAAACAAAACAAGAAAAACACAAAAAACACAAAATTTAAGAGCCAGAGGTTAGTAGTTTAAAAACAGGGCTGCTGCACTCTGAGCTCACAGAGCTGTGGCTGTCCTGCACAGGATCAAGCCAGCCACTCTTTCAGTGTGGTGGGGGAAGGGGCTCGTGAGCCCTCTGCCTCTTGAGCCCTCTGTCTCCTGGTGAGACAGTTGATGGCTTCTGAGCAAGGGAGAGTCAGATTTCTTTAAGGGTGTCACCCCTGGCAGATCTACCTTGGTCTTGTAAATGCCCCATTCTTCAGTATATGGGTAGCACAAAATAGACTCAGGGGGTTATTAAAAAAAGAAGAAGAAAGGAAAAGAGAAAAAGGAAGGATAAGAAGTTGGGAGGGGTTGATCTGGGAACTGTTAGAGGAGTAGAGTTTAAATATGATCGAAATATACTGTATATGCATTGTATACATTATATCAAACTGATATAAATATCATAAAGACAAAAATAAACATAAGCTGGACTTGTAAGATTCTCAAGTAGTTTGAATTTACAATGAAGTAAAAATTCTCCATAACTTTCTTTTTGAATAGAAGATTGGGATATTATGGCCATTGTTGGGTCAGAAACATTTGTTGCTATGGTAACCCTTTTCATCTCTGGATGGGGCTAGTTTTCATGATTTTTGGTTTTTTCTTGCTCTCTAAATGCTTACTTAAAACATTCCTATGTGAAGTGGGTTTTTTAATCTAATTTATCTTTAGTAGTTTAAAAACAAAGACTCTGTGTGTGTGTGTGTGTGTGGTGTGTAAATATGAGTAAAGTTTTGAAAACTAGAAGGAGAATAAGAGAAGGTAAAGATAGACAATGAAATAAGAGGGAAGACGAGCAAAGGATGCCCAGGCTACCGAGGAGCAGAAGACACCATGGGGAAGAAGTTCTGTAGCAGATTAAGACAAGCAGTAGAGCAGTAGTGTGGAAAGTGGGACGGAGGAGGTGGAAATCAACTCTGAAAAAGAAAATGCCAGAATGAAATCCGGTACCTTGTGTGCTAATTTTAAAAAAGATAAAAGTTTTTAAATTTTAAAAATTAATTTTAAAAACTCATATAAAGTACTGAAAGCTTTGTGATAAATTCACCTCTAGATGTTGGGGAAATGTATATATGATCACCTGCTCGTATTATAAAATCAGACAGCAAATCAGCAATTCCTGTGGTCAACGCTTGGCTCCAGTCACAGAGTGGGTGGGGTTTGATCTTGGGGCTGCCCTGGCTAGTCGTGTTCTCTTGGGCAAACTTACTAAGCTCTCGATTCAGTTTCCCGATGTGGCTCAGACAACAGCTCCTACCTCTCAGAATAGATTGAAAGGCACGGCCTATATATAACACTATGACAAATGTGTGGAGTTTCTGGCCAAAACTATTCTTAAAATGGGGTACAGAGCTAAACAGGAAATTCTCAACAGAGGAATCTTGAATGGCCAAGAAACACTTAAAGAAATGTTCAACATCATTAGTCATCAAGGAAATGCAAATCAAAACAACCCTGATATTCCACATTCCGCCAATCAGAACGGCTAAAACCAAAAACTCAGGTGACAGCAGACGCTGGCTATGGAGGACATGGAGGAAGAGGAACACTCCTCCATTGCTGGTGGGATCCCAAACTTGTACAACCACTCTGGAAATCAATCTGGAAGTTACTAAGAAAATTGGAAATAGTTCTACCTGAAGACCTAGCTATACCACTCTTGGGTATATACCCAAAAGAGGCTCCACCATATCCCAAGGACACGTGCTCCACTATGTTCATAGCAGCTTTATTCATAACTGTTTTGTTTTTAACATTTTTGAAACTCTACTGCCAAATGACCCCAAGGACCTGGTGCCTGCTGTGGGCTCCATCTTAGCTCTGATTTTCCATCGTTTGTTGACACAGCATTAACTAAAGCATCTTCCCTCCTTTCATTCATGTTTACCAGCTTGTAGCAGACAATTGACCTTTTTTGGCTTTTAAAATAAGCTTTCCTGCCCAGCAGTGGCGGCACATGCCTTTAATCCCAGCTCTCAGGAGACTGAGGCAGGCAGATTTCTGTGACCTTGATCTGTAGACCTGGCTGGTTTCTCTGTAAAACCCTGTCTTAAACCAAACCAAACCAAACCAAACAATGAATTCCTGTCTGCAATCTCTGAACCCTGGAGGCTTCTGGGTGAGACCCTGTCTCAAAAAATCTGAAAACAAACAAACATGTTTCTGGAGCAGTGTGATAGGTAATAAAACGTTATGAAATGTTACCCAAGATGTCTGCTAAGTTTATGGAAGGGGAGGCTAATGATGTCCTTGAGATAGAACCTCTTTGAACCGTTGTCGCGATGTTTTTCCAGGTACAGCTTCCAATGCCCTGAGGCAGCCATATATTTGGCTGACCATCATCCTGACGGTTGCAGTGTGCTTACTACCTGTTGTTGCCATCCGTTTCCTGTCAATGACCATTTGGCCATCAGAAAGCGATAAGGTGCGTAGAAATACAGGCCTACCCTCCTCCTACAGGAGTGTTCCTTCCGGGATCCAAAGCATTCCCCATTACTACCTTTCCTGCTCAAAGTCCATGGGAAGGCTGATAACAGTTTTGCTGTTTTATTATTTCTCTTTAATTCTTTTGTCAGGGACCTCGAACCTTTAGACATTTGTTCATACAGTGAAGCATGTCTTGTCCCTTCAGTTTTACAATTATGTTAACATTTACCATGCTAACGGTTTGGGCTTCTTCCCACGCCCTCCCTTATTTTTTTAATTAATTATTTTATTTACATTCCAGATGTTGCTCCCCTCCCAGTCCCTGCTCCTACAGTTCTTTATCCAATTCCCTCTCCCCTTTGCCTCTGAGAGGGTGATTTCCCCTCTCCCCCCACCCACCCCTTTATTTAAAGAAAAGTATCATATCTGATAATACAATCAATGTCTCAAGAATAATGCCTTATCTCCCCCTTGTGTAATGATTAGCAGACTTCAGGCCTGTTGTTGAGCAATTTAACATTGCTTTTCCCATCACACTCCTGAGGGGAGTGTCTTCTTTATTAGTTTCATCTCAGGCTGTAAGGTGGACACACTTCCTGGCCCCACATCAATAAATGGAGACAAGACTTCTTTCCCTCAGGATCCTGGGAACTTTGAATGTGTTCTTTTCTCAAGATGTCTTTTGTCAGGATTAGGCTGTACATTGAACTATTAGCCAACAAGATAAAACACTTCCTATCTTACGAAGAATGTCACTATAAAGAAGAGGGGTACTTACCGTGGAAAGGCGAGGGTAAGCAAGTGCCCAGGAGAACACTGTGACAGTTGACAGTGTTTGGTAAACAAGAGAAGAGATAGGACCTCAGTTCTCAAAGTACAAGGACAAAGACTTGAGTTAGGGTTCCAGCATACACACTAACAACTTCACCTGGCACTTGCACCTGCAGAACAGAGGTGGGGACAGGGGGATTCCTGGGGTGTGCTGGCCAGCCAGTGTAGCTCAGTCAGTGAGCTCCTGAATTGGTTCTGTGATCAAAAATTAAGGTGGAGGGAATTGAGGGAGATACCAGACATCCATCTCTAGCCTCCATAACCATGTATACATACATGCACAAGCACCTGCACATATGAACACACACACACACACAGAGAGAGAGAGAGAGAGAGAGAGAGAGAGAGAGAGAGAAGAGACAGACAGACAGACAGACAGACAGACGGACGGACAGATGGATGGACGGACAAACTACACTGTAACATGCCTTTGAGGTTTGTCAACACATACCAGTCTGCCCTGGGATTCACAAAGAATGTAAGCCTAGTAGTCTAGTTTGTTTTCTGTTGCTCAGATAAATAGCATGACCAAATGCAATTCGGGGAAGCAAAGGTTTATTTCATCATATGACTCCCAGGTCACAAGCTACCACCCAGGGAAGCCCGGACAGAAGGCCAGGCAGGGCCGTTGGAGTCAGAAACTGAAGCAGGAACTGGACGGGTGCTGCTCTCTGGCCTGTTCTCTATGGCTTGCTCAGCCTGCTCTCTTACACTCCCCAGGGCCATCTGCTCAGGGGTGGAGCCCTCACATTGGGCTGGGCCCTCCCATACCAACCGTTAATCAAGAAAATGCCCTATAGACTTGCCTACAGGCCAATTTGATGGAGGCATCTTCTTAATTAACATTTCTTCTCAAATGACTCTAGTTTGTGTCTAGTTGACAGGAAATAACCACTACACTTATGGCAAGTGTGAGGCTTGGTTTTCCTGGAGCTTGCGATTATAGACCAAGCTAACCTCCAAGACACCTCTACTTTTTGAGTACAGGGATGAGATAGATGCCTGGCAATAGTTTTCCACAATCTACCTGCAGGATGGTGGAAATAGTCCCCAACCTCCCGGGCCCTCCTGTCCCATTAGTCTAGAAGGGGGACTTTTGTGCATGCATAGGAGTGTAAAGTCTCTTGGGCGGGGCTAGCTTCCTCTGAGCTTCTATATTGGCTAGGCAACCTGTGCATCTCTTTATGGTTTTCTTTATCCAGATCCAGAAACATCGAAAGCGATTGAAGGCTGAAGAGCAGTGGAAACGGCGGCAGAACGTGTTCCGGAGGGGAGCATCTTCCAGGCGCTCGGCCTACGCCTTCTCGCACCAGAGGGGCTATGCAGACCTCATCTCCTCTGGCCGTAGCATCCGCAAGAAGCGCTCTCCCCTGGATGCCATCATAGCAGAGGGCACAGCTGAGTACCGACGCACGGTGGAAACCTGAGTGGTACTGCCCAGCTGAGAGCCCAGAGCACTAGGAAAATGTCTTTTCCCCCCTTTAATGAACGACTCAGGACCTTTTTAAAAAACAAACTGAAGTTGTCACAGTGAGACTGATGACAATAACCTTTTAAATAAACTTCTAGGATTGTGCTGTAAGCAATCACAAAGCCAAGAGACCACCTGTTATTCAGCAGATTGTGTCTGCTGAGAATCAAAGGGAACTTTTTTTTTAATCCAGGCTTAATGGAAGACGGCAGAATTTAGAAAAGTCTCCATTTCAGCTCGAAGGACACTACTACACTACAAAGTTACAATTATGCTCTTCTCTCTGTGGCTTCAAGCTTGGATTTCTCAGATGCACTCCTGCCTGCTTGTCACCTTTAAAAAAAGAAAAAAGGAAAAATCTGTTTTTAATTTATGGGTGCAGTAACAAAGGGTTCCTAATGTTCATCGTGGACACAAAGTGCTTTAATGACTTTTTCAGACCTGGTGATCAGGCTCCCTGTTTCTTTCTACAACTTTTGAGATTTGAAACAAGTTTCCTCCATTGAATGATTAAGTGCAACATTTCCTTCTGGTTTTGATTTACTGCCAGGTTAAATAATATTCCATGTTTTTTTTTTATTATTATTATTTGGTATTTCCCCGCACTACCAAGTGGTTTGACCCCCCCCCCACTTTAAATTTTCCAAAAATGATTTTTAAAAGATGGGGACATTGTCAACTAGTATTAAGTTCCATTTAGATAAGAGAAATAAATTGTGGCACTTGTTGCACAGTAAAGGACTATAGATAATGCTAATGGAATGTGTATTTCAGAAATGCTAGATGAAAGGGATTTGAATGTTTCAATAGTGATGTCAACATTATACAATATACACATGCTGAGGAACACCCCATGGCGGGCTACCTTGTGGCTTGGTGACAGAGTTGGGGTCTTAGGTCCCATAGCAGTACAAAACAGAAACATCACATGGTGTCTCATAAATGTTCACAATTATGGATCACTTAAAACTGACTAGAAAAGGATAGGACAATGCCTACTGAAAGTTTCCTTTGAAAGACATTCCTTTGAAAGATACTACTTAGCTCCTTGGAGCCACTGGAGGGGTTCTGGGAGGGCAGGGATAAGAGTCTTGACTCTTAAGTGGTGGGAACATTGTTACTACTGCCCACAACAGAGGAGAAGGATACATACAAGGGTGTATTCAAACTGCTGCCTGTGGCCACATTTAGCCAAGGAGAACTATGGATGTAGCCCAATACAAAAATGGTAAAGTTACTTAAAACACTATGAGATTGTGTGTTTGTGTGTGTGTGTGTGTGTGTGTGTGTGTGTGTGTGTGTGTGTGTGTGTGTGCCGCGCCCACGTTGGACTCCTTTGCTTGGTTCTTGAATGTGAGCTTGATACATTGTTTGCCCCAGTCAGGATCTTGGACTTACCTGGTAGGGGAGTCTATGTAAAACTTTCCCTTGTGTTTCCTGTTCAGTACAGATAAGTCTAAACAAACTAAAACGTCCAGAGGGCATCAGCAATACCTTTGAGAATATTTTGCAGAGTTGTCTGTTGAAAAGAAACTGTTCGTGTCCCCCTTCCTAGAAAGTATTTTATCTGAGTCTTTGGAGTCTTGCTCTGGCATCTGTCTTATGTCTAAGACAAAAGAACAGTATTTTTTTTATTTTGAAAAAACATTAGGTGACTAAGGAAAATAACCTTGAAAAGGTAACTTATTTTTCCCCCAGGGGACTTTTCTCATTTTATTTTATTTTTTAAACGAAACAGTCTCCCGGCTCTAGTGAAGGTGTCCCTGGGTTGCATAGGTAACTTTTTTTCCCCTTGCAAATATTCATAGCAGTCTGTGAATTCCCAAGAGGAAATCTTGTGTAGTTCATCTTCTACACACCGGACAGGAAAAATCAAATTGTAATTTTACAATGTATTGTCTAGGTATGATGAAAGAATGTATGCCTATTTTCTGGAGGTAAATTTCTGAAAGTTTACAACTTTACCATGTAAATAAAGAATTGTATGTTTTCCTTTTTTTAACAGAAAATTTAGCTTGTGTAATTTTGTCAGTGTCAGGTTTTGCTTTCATTTTTTTTTTGAATGGTGGGAAGGGTTGGCAATGCAAATGTGTCAAAGACTTACACTGTTGGGTGCAATATTAATAATTTAAAGTGCAAATCATAAATTATTTCTATATGCTGTAAATCTGAGATTTAATGTATATTTTTGTTTAAAAAATAAATGCTTTAGTAAAATATTTTGAACACATAATTTTATATGCATATTTATATATGTATTTTGTGGTTATTTATTCGCAGTGCTGGGGAGTTAACCCAGGGCCTTGTGTACGCTATGCACTCCACTGAACTGCACTTTCCAATTGTAGCATTTTTCTAAGTTGGGCTGTTGGTGGTGGTGGTGGTGGTAGTGGTGGTGGGGTGTGTGTGTATGTGTGTGTGTGGGGGGGGGGGTTCATATTGTGCATACCAGAGCCTGCAAAGGCCAGAAAAAGATGTTAGATTCTCTGAAGCTGGAGTTACACACGGTTGTGAGTTACCTGCTGTGGGTGCTGGAAACTTTACTCAGTGCCTCTGGAAGAACAGCAAGTGGCCTTAGGGCTCAACTATCTCTTTGACACACCCACCCACTCCACCCCACCCCACCCTGCTAAGTTTTGTTTTTTATTGCCTTTGTAAGAATGGCACTCAAACAGGTGCCTTTAATCCCAGCACTTGGGAGGCAGAGGCAGGTGGATTTCTGAGTTCAAGGCCAGCCTGGCCTACAGCGTGAGTTCCAGGATAGCCAGGGCTACACAGAGAAATCCTGCCTCGGAAAAACCAAAAATAAATAAATAAATAAATAAATAAATAAATAAATAAATAAATAAATGGCATTCATATATCCTAGGGCTCGTCTGAACTCCTCGTATAGTCCTTGCACCTCTGAGCCTCCTGTGACCACCTCCCAGTGCTGAATTTAGCACGTGCCACCATAGCTGCTTTTATTCAGTGTTGGGATTTAAGTCTTCCTGGGTAAAAGACCCTGGTGAGTTTCCTACGTAGCTCCTTTTTTTTTTTTTGTGGGGAGGGGGATTGGCCTTGCTGCTGCTGCTGCTGTTTATGTGGTTTTGTTTTTTGAGTTTAAGTGTGGTATTCACGACAGAAGAATTAAGTCCTGAGATGGTTCCTGGAAAGTCTAGGGCTCCTCTGGCCCGTAAGAATAAATATAAGAGCTGTGGCTGAGGAAGGTGATTAGACTTTCAAGGAAGAAGAAATGGCTTTTACAGTAAGACAAAGTCTCCTACTCCAGACCTCTCCCCTCAGTTCCTTAGGAGGAGAGTAACAGTCACAAGTGGGCTGTTGTTCTGGAGATATGAGATACGTGTGGAATACCTGGCAGAAACGTGGGCAAATGGGAATGGGCGGGGACGCTCAGTCCATGTCTGAGCTGCTCTAAGGATTAAACAAAGACCTTGGGCTTGGCACAGGGAGTGGGGGTGGGGGTAGGCCCTAGAAGCAAGGGATGATGTGCCTCACCAACAAAATCGTGGTTATGCCACCCAGAAGGAGATTCCCTGGTGAGGACCTCTCTGGGAGTTATGGTTAGCAGTGGGAGGTTGTCATCAGGCTATGGGTGTGTGGGATGAGAAGAGAGGGGCCAGTTGTAGCTTCCTCAGTAGGCAAAGTATGAGAAGAGCTAAGCACTACAATGTTAGAATTGGTTTGGGGATATTTTCAACTCAACAGCACCACCTAGAGGAACGTAGTCACATGCTACAGCAGATGCTGCTGGCGACTGGCATCTGACGGAGACGAAATGTGATAACAGAATGTACCCTAATGGAATCCAAATATGTTCCAAGAGGCACTGCCTTCCTGTGAAGCTTAGGAAAACTGCAAAATGGCTTCTAAAACTCCTGTCAGAATCTGCTAGCAAGTTACAGCTGCAGTACAAATTTTGGTGCAGTTATGAAACAAAAGCCCCGTCAAGCTATCTGGGGGAGATCAAAGTTGGGATGCCTGATACCAAGCACTGAAGAGATAATTTTCTAGGGAGCTAGAGAGATCGCTCAGTAGGGAAGAACACTCGCTGTTCTTACAGAGGACCCGGGTTTGAGTCCCAGCACCCACATGGCAACTCACAACCATCTGTAGCCCCAGCTCCGAGGGATCTGAAGCTCTCCTCTGGCTTTCACAGACACCAGGCATGCAAGTGGCACACAGACATGTGTCAAATGATTGTTTTTAATATAAATGTAAATAGTCAATTAATCTGGCAGCTGTATTTCTTTACCTTTACTAGTTTTCCAATAACCACACAGAGAAACTAAGATTTACTAAAAGCTCCTTAAGCCAAATACTAAGCAGTCACTGCTCCATTCTAAACCTCCAAGGCCGTAAGGCTTCCTCCCAGACAATATTCACATGTTACTTTCATTTTTTTTTCAAGCGTTCTTGATCCAGCTTTCTTCTCTCCATGCTCCTTCTGCCTCTTTCTCGTGGCTCCCTCAACTTCCTGTCTCATTCTCCACCCCTCCTAGAATCACAAGTTTCACTTTATGTTCATTGACTATTTTAAAATTATGTATACTGAGTTCTGCCTGCCTGAATGCTTGAATGCAAGAAGAGGCCACCAGATCTCATCATAGATGTTTATGAGCCACCACTCGGTTGCTGGGAATTGAACTCAGGACCTCTGGAGCAGCAACCTGTGCTCTTAACCTCTACGCCTTCTCTCCAGCCCCCTCGCTCATTGGCTTTTATTGTCAAGACAGAGAATAAATGAGGAATACTGCTTATACAAACTTGAGATAGTAGCTTCTAAGAATAAACATAAAGCCACGGCTGGATTGAAACAAGATAGAGGGCAGAGAAATCAGCATTTGAATAACACATGGATCACCTTTACAGAGTGCACAAAAAACACCCGTCCACATAAAAATACTTGTTAAAGAAAAGGAAAATGATCTAGAGCTATCTCTCCAAGTAGTTCTGTAAATGGTTGATAAGAATGTGGAAAGATGTTCAAGGTCTTTGGACACCAGGAAGATGGAAATCAAAGTGTGAAGCCAGGTGTGTCTCCGTAGGAGCTGAAAGCAACTGGTTGTCAGCGTCATGGTGAATCTGAGGCCAACATGAACTAGAGAGATCCTGCCTCTAAACAAATAAGCAAAACGCAATCCCTCTTCACACTCAGTATCGTAATCATGATACTAAGAGAAAGCGGAGAAACTCGAATCCCCATCCTTCTGGGGACACAGAGAGTAGTATAATTACTGGGAGGAGCGTTGGCCTTTGGCTCAGCAAGTCTACTTTGAGATACAAGCTTGACAGTATTAGAAGCAGGACTTCAAGAAAACACTTGAAAACTAGGGTTCATAGCAGCCCAGAGGTAGAAACAACCCAGACGCTGCATCAGCAGGTGGATGAATCAACAGATATGGATGTATACAATTGGAATACAATTTGGCCACAAGAATGAGATGTTGATCCATGCTACATGTGTGAACACCTTCAATGGTGGAGGCAGCTGTCAGGCCAGGGGGTGGGGGGTGGAGAACAGAGAACACATGTGTATGCCAGAGTTTTTAAAGTTTTTTTTTTAAAGATTTATTTATTTTATTTATGAGTACACTGTAGCTGTCTTCAGACACACCAGAAGAGGGCATCAGATCCCATTACAGAGTTGTGAGCCACCCATGTGGCTTCCTGGAATTGAACTCAGGACCTCTGGAAGAGCAGTCAGTGCTCTTAATCACTGAGCTATCTTTCCAACCCTATTTTTGTTCTTTAAAATTAAAAAAAAAACTGTATATGTATACAGTGTGTTTTGATCATATCCATCCATCAGCTACCCTTCGACTCCCCCAAATGTCCCCACCCCATCTCCCTCCCAACTACCTGTCTTGCTGCTGCTGTTGTTGTTTTTGTTGTTGTTGTTATCAATAACTCCCTAAGTCTAGTTTGTGCTACTTATATACCACATGGTGCCTGGGAATATAGCCGTCTACTGGGATATGACCAACCTGCCGGCAGCCAAATCCCCAAAGAAGGGTGACTGAACTCTTCTGCCTCAAACAGCCATCAACTGCCTATACCTCCTCCAATAGGGGCAGCATCTTGGAGGCTTTCCCCAACCATTCTGCAAGTTTGACTGGCTTGATCGTGTGCAGTAGCCACATCCTAGAAAACAACATGTGAGGGGCTGTTAAGAGCACTGACTGCTCTTCCAGAGGTCCTGAGTTCGATACCCAGCAACCACATGGTGACTCACAACTATCCATAGTAAGATCTGATGCCCTCTTCTGGTGTGCCTGAAGAGAGCTACAGTGTACTCATGTAAATAAAATAAATAAATCTAAAAAAACAAAGAAAACAACTTGTGTTGAGTTTATACAATTGTGTTGAGGGGCTCATACATGATTGGAGCCAGCAGGGTGCCCTTGGGGCTTTGGGCAAGAGACTGACATTGCATGCCTGAATCTAAAAGCTGGGAAGAGAATAATTGACCCTTCAATAGACAGATGTAAACATCTGTATTAACCTTTGTACTGGCTGGTTTTGTGTGTAAATTTGACACAAGCTGGAGTTATCACAGAGAAAGGAGCTTCAGGTGAGGAAATGTGTCCATGAGATCCAGCTGTGGGGCATTTTCTCAATTAGTGATCAAGGGGGGAGGGCCCACTGTGGGTGGTGCTATCCCTAGGCTGGTAGTCTTGGGTTCTATAAGAAAGCAAGCTGAGCAAACCAGGGGAAGCAAGCCAGTAAGAAACATCCCTCCATGGCCTCTGCATCAGCTCCTGCTTCCTGACCTGCTTGAGTTCCAGTCCTGACTTCCTTTGATGATGAACAGCTGTGTGGAAGTATAAGCTGAATAAACCCTTTCCTCCACGACTTGCTTCTTGGTCATGATGCTTGTGCAGGAATAGAAACCCTAAGACACCTGGTAACCCTAGTATTGTAGGGGTGGAGACTGGATCCTTGGAGACCTCCAGCTCCTTAGATAGCTCCAAGTTCACTGAGAGAGCCAGCCTCAAAGGAAGAAGACATGAGAATGCCAAACACCTGATATACTTCTCTGGTCTCCACACTTGAATACGCACACACACTTTATAAAAGGTTTTTGATAGGACAGAGAGATGGCTCTGTTGGTAAAGTGTATTGCGGGAAATATTAGTAAGAACGCCCACCAACTCTCCTGTCCTGCCAGGCCACGGTCCTGCTCTGGTATTAGCACTGGAGGTTATAACATTATTGTTTCGAGATCTTCTCGCATCCAAATAAATCCCACACACCCCACGGCCTCCAGCTCTATGCTATCGGCAGACCCACATTCCAGTAACCAAGTAAATCAAAACTGTTAAGGCTTAATTAACCAGCCTGGCGGTAGTGGAGCATGCCTTTAATCTTTAATCCCAGCACTTGGAAGGCAGAGACAGCCGGATTTCTGAGTTCGAGGCCAGCCTGGTCTACAGAGTGAGTTCCAGGACACCTAGGGCTACACAGAGAAACCCTGTCTGGAAAAACCAAAAATAAAAAAATAAATAAATAAAATTAAAAGGCTTAATAACCAATCAGATTTATGTAACAATATAAACGCAATAACAAGATGCCAATACAGTAAAAAGCCTTGTCCCAAAATTTCTAACCTTTTAAAAACACCAGAAAAACATCTGAAGCCATCTCTCCGACCTCCTGAGAGCTCCGCTCTCCACGTGCCCGGTCCCCCTCCCTTTACCACTCCTAGCTCCGCCCCCTATTTTCCTGTCCAATCACAGACCCTCCCTGTACTGATGAAATTCAACAGGAAAATTCCTGCAACAAAAATGCTTTCTGCATAAGAAAAAGGCACCGAATTTCTTTCCTAGAACTCACATAAAGGCTGGTTATGATAACACGCACCAATAACTAAACTGAACTGGTTAATTAACCAGTTCAGCCTCTCACTAATGGGTAACTGAACACAGGAAGATCCCTGGTACTTCCGGGGCCTTGTTACTTAGCTAGTTATAGTTCAGCTATAACCGCAGATTCCAGGTTCAGCAAGAGACACTGTGCCTTAAGATAAGATGCACAGCTATAACAGAAGATATGTGATGAGGAGCAAGACATTTTTTATAAGATTTATTTATTATTATATGTACATACACTGTAGCTGTCTTTAGACACATCAGAAGAGCGTGTCATATCTCATTACAGATGGTTGTGAGCCACCATGTGATTGCTGGGATTTGAACTCAGGACCTTCCGGGGAGCAGTCAGTGCTCTTATCTGCTGAGCCATCTCTCCATCCCAAGCAAGACTTTTAAAATGGAAGAATCTTCTCATACTTTTAAAATGAAAACATGAATTGTGCATATATTATAATATAGTCCATAATTGTAATGTGAAATAAAACGTTTTGTCTTTACTGTTGCTGTGTGGGATAAAACACCATGAGCATATGTTATGGAAGAAAGAGTGTCTGTTGGCTTATGGTTTGAGGGTTAGAATCTATAATGGCAGCACAGAGGGGAAAGATGTGGATGCAGGAACAGGAAGCTGAGCACTTACACCTTGAGTCCCAAGCACAAAGTAGAGAGAGAAATGCAAGAGGTGCAAGTCTTTGAACTCTCAAAGCTTACCCCTAGTGACACTCTTCCTCTAAGAGGGCTACACCCCCTAAACCTCCTCAGACAGCGCCACCTACTGGCGACCATTGTTCAAACATCTGAGCCTGTGGTGGGCATTCTCATTGAAATCACTATACACTTTTAAGCCAAAAAGGGTCACTTGAGTTCATATTTTCCTGTGCAAGTCACGAATGCTTCCCAATTGCAACTCAGCTAACCCACACATATGTCAATGAGGCATCACAACTCTGCTTTGTGCTTTGCCCTTCTGGACGAGGAGGGTTCACAGTCATGGATAGCACTGTCTTTCCTTCAATGGTCTGTGAATGTACATTTCCTTTGCCCACAGAAGAATCCAAGGGAAATCTTTAGGACATAGGAAGAAGTGGAGAGCCCTCCATGAGAATGGGAAAGAATGTTACAGATCATCAATCAGTGGGTCTCTGTGGCGACCAATCTGTTATCAGTCAAGATGACTGCTATGGTTGGCTATCAATTTGATCAGATTAAGAAATGAAGAGAAGAATAGTAAGGTGTTCCTCTACGTGTGTCTGTGAGGGTTTCCAGAGATGACTAGACTCTAAGGCTCTGACCTAATGAGCACACTAATGGATTCATAGTAAGAGGCCTTATAAAGAGGTGGTGAACGCAGAAAGTCAGCCATACTAGAGGAAATCCATTACTTGGGATATGTCCTTTGAATCTCTTTCCTTGGCACCTTTGCTTCTGTCTTGGCACCCTTCTTGTCTGTTTCTTGGCTGCCACAGTATAAACCCTTCTTCTCTACCACACCCTTCCCCCATGCTGGGCTGACCCCTTTGATGCCACCAGCTAAATTTCCCCTACAGTGCCTTATGTCACAGATTTAGTCACGACAATGTAGAGACGAACACGATGGCTTCAATAGTAGGGCACACGGAAAGAGGAAACAAATGCTCATAGTTTTAAAACTATCAGGAATTTCATCTTGGGATCTGATGTCACCCTACTGGCTCAGTTGGTGAAGCCTAGACCTTGCTAACAGAAAGGCACGAGTTCGATTCACCAGAATCATCGTTTGAAAAAGCTAGATGCAATGGGGTATGCCTCTACACGAGCTTCACAGGCTGTCAAGGTCCTCATTGCTAGGTGGTCATTGAAGGGGACACCAGAGAAGCTGGGCAGTGTGGAGGGTCTGCCTGTTTCAGTCAAAGTCCTGTGTTGTGATGCCTCCTGCTTGCTCTGCTGTCTTCTCAGGAGCGCTTTGGTTATTCTGAGGGTTTTGTCTTTTCTTTATTTTATTTTATTTTATTTTATTTTATTTTATTTTATTTTTGGTTTTTCGAGACAGGGTTTCTCTGTATAATCCTGGCTGTCCTGGAACTCACTCTGTAGACCAGGCTGGCCTCCAACTCAGAAATCCACCTGCCTCTGCCTCCCAAGTGCTGGGATTACAGGCATACACCCAGCTTGTTTTTGTTTTATTGTTTTTTGTTTGTTTGTTTTGTTTTTGTTTGTTTGGTTGTTTATATGAATTCTAGGGGTTCCTCCCCATTGCTATGTAGAAAGACATGGGGGTTTTGTTCGTTTTTGTTTTGTTTTTTAACGTAAGGCCTCACGTAGTCCAGCTTCATCTGACTGTTACTATTTGGTTTTTGATTTTTGGGGTTTTTTTTGTTTTGTTTTGTTTTGGGTTTTTTGTTTGTTTGTTTGTTTGTTTTTTGGGTTTTTTTTTTTTTTTTTGGATTTGATTTTTTGAGACAGGGTTTCTCTGTGTATCCCTGGCTGTCCTGGAACTCACTCTGTAAACCAGGCTGGCCTCGAACTCAGAAATCCGCCTGTCTCTGCCTCCCAGAGTGCTGGGATTACAGGCATGCGCCACCACCACCTGGCTTGACTGTTACTATTGATGGGTTTTTGTTTATTTGCTGTCTGTTTTAAGTTTCAGATAAAAAAACAAACTACAGTAACTGTATTATTTTCTAGTATATCTGGCATCGGAGTTCTAATTGTTCAAATTCATCCTCCTTAATGGGGTATTAGTTTTTAAATGATTTTATTTCTTATTGCTCCTGGGTGTTTACAGACAAACAGGAAGCAGGTTGGGGAGTCACCAAAGAAAAGGCTCTCCAGGTATAATCAATAGGACTAACTTGTGCTTAAATTTAACTCTCCAAGGCAAGAGGGAAGTTGAATTTTCAGTACCTTAAAATAAGTCTCAAAGTGATATCTCCACTGTTGTCTGCAGTACGGGTTTTACACACTAAGTACATCTTTCACACATACATCCCTTCCCAGGCTGGGATGGAGTAAGGAGACCTCACACTGATTTTTGTCTTTCCTCTCTCCAAAAATTGTTTTGTGGAGCAAAACACTGAATGGCACGAATGCTCTTGGAAGGCTCTTGTGAATTTGACAGGAATCGGGAGGAGCCCAAAAACTGCCCAGCGTCAACATGGCGACGTTGTATTCATATGCCCTGAACTTGGACAGGTAACTATGGTGAAAGTTAAATAGAGGCACACCCCTTACCGTGGGCGACAAACCAAATGGACTGAGTGGAAAGACCAGAATAATCCGGAGAACACAGTGCGGGAACACGGTGACCACAAGAACAGAGCGTCCCTAGAAAGACCATAGACTGAACAATGCCATTAATTAAACACAATTCAGTCCGCGAGTCAATCAGTAAAGGGCGCTGGCAATTTCTAGCCAATTTCTGGTAGCTACACAGCAATGCTCCTGGGGGGAGGATCGGATTAAATGGGCCTGTTTGCCTAGAAGAGTTCCTTCCTGAACTCCATGCTGTGTTGGAAGCACTAAACCGATCCATCCTAGCCAGACGCGTTACCCATAATCTGACTGGTGACTTAGAAGATCCACCGCCAGACACAGGTGCGGCCATCCCTCGCTATCAGGGAGATTGTTAACAGGACCCCTGCAAATAATGAAATAACTTATACAAATCTTCTCGCATATTTAAAATCATCTGAGAATTAGTACATCAAATAACGCAATTAAATGCTATATAAACTGTTGTTCTGTTAGAGAAGTCTGTAGATGGTCGCCTCATCACAAATTCTTTTTTAAAGTATATTTTCGGGGGCTCAGCGATTAAGAGCACTTGTAGCTCTTTCGAAGGTCCTGGGTTCGCTTCTCAGCTCACAATCATCCAAAACTCAGGTCCCTAGAGACCCGACGTCCTTTCTTTTACAAGGCACGCATCTAGTGCGTGTAGCGGCAAAACACTCATACATATAAATCAAAAATAAATCTAAAAAAAAAAATGCCCCTTTTCCCCCATGGTGGTTGAATTCCTCAAAAATAGAACCTGCAATGCGTTCAGCTAGGCTCAGAGCGGGGAACCAAGGGAGACAGACTTCTTCAGCTGCGCGTCCTTATCTATCCAGGGACGTGCAGTTCCGTCTCCTGAGCCCAGACACCGCACCCCGCCCAGTGTCTTCGAACCGGAAGTGTTCTCTTCCCTGACTAAAAATGGCGGCCGCTGAGTCACTCGCCCACCTCGTATAGCCAATGGATACCCGACGTTCCGCTGACTCACATCCGCGCTCTAGGTGATCTGATGCAACGCCTCAGTCAAGGAAGCTTTCAGTGCACGTTGGGGTGAGCAGGCGGCGGCTGTGGTGCAGTGTCGATGTCCTCAGAGGTGGTCAGGGGGACTGCGGCGATGGTACTAGGTGAGTGAGGTTATGTTCCTGCAGAATTCCAGAACTTCTCTTAGTGCTCGGCGCGACCTGAGCGCGCACGCCCGGACATTCGTGGGCCCTGGTCTCTCGCCCCAGACCCTCAGACCTGGGCACCCGACTCGGTGGCCCGGGTCTGGTTCGGCTCCAGCCCTGTGGCTCCCTCGGCCACCGCCTCCCTAACCCAGCCCCACGGACAAAGTCTCCTGATTCCGCTGAGACTAGGGCGGTGCAAGGGTCTGGGACCCAGTGAGCTCCAGATGTCAGTTCTTAAGTCGTTCTTCTGGGCATGATGTTAAGGCTTTTGCTTAATTTTCACACAGCTTCCCCTTACCCCCTGTGAGATCTGCAGCGGTGAAAATAAAAAGATTTAAGAGACCCGAGGCGAGGCGATGTCACAGTTGTGAGGCCCTCTGCGGCTTAACCCCAGAGTTTGGATTTGTTTCGAAAAGCGCAGGGGTCTGGCATTTTTATTTGCACACTGTGCACTGTTAACTGGGATGCCTGATTCATGCCTTGACCTGTTTTATTCTCAGTACAGCTTGTACGATCTATATTGTCTTCCTGATCTTATAGATGAAGGAAGACTAAATAAATTCTCCCCGGGTCGCTCCGACTTCTAAGATTCAGCATCTAATAAAGTTAGGGTGAATTTTAAAACTCTGCCTTTATCGATGCGCAGCCAAGTAGGGAGAATTGCAAATAGGTTAAACTGATGGAAACAATAATATAGGAAAGTCAGATTTGCGATTCATTGTGTTAGGGGGGTGGAATAGTCTTAAACTGGGAGATTGGAAAAATAATATGTTGACTTCTTTTGGACTGTGGGAGCTTTTTCAAATCAGATGATTTTTCTGTTTACAAAGGTAGAAAATTGATAAAGCAATCGCATTGTTAAGTGTCTGAGCATTACTGATGAGTTACTTTTTTTTTTTCTTTTTTTCTTTTTTTTTTAAAAAACAGCAGAGCTCTATGTCTCTGACCGAGAAGGAAATGACGCAACAGGGGATGGAACCAAGGAGAAACCATTTAAAACAGGCCTAAAGGTAACCTCATTAGGATAACTGCATGAGTGTTGACATTGAATGACCTGTCAAGAATTTTATTTCATTCTTTCTTTGAAAAGAAAATACTGCATTTGTTCACGGGGTGGGGGTGTATTTGTGTGTCTTTGCCACCGGTATGAAAGTCAGGGGACAACTTGTGCGGTTTGTTCTGTTGTTCCTTGTTCTATTGTTCCGCCTTATGAATGCTGAGCTGCAGACTCAGGTTATCTTGCTTCGAGGAGGTCGTCTTTACCCCTCAGTCATCTCCCCAACCCAAAGATTTTATTTCAGACACTAGATTTTGAAAGGAATCCCCAGTGTGATGTGTGTGTGTGTGTGTGTGTGTGTCAGTTTTTCCCTTTACCACAAGGTGTTCATCTCTGTAGTACCAAAACCATTTTTCAAGATTGTGCTTTGTGAAAAATAAGTTTTCTGAGCACCCAGCGGTGTTGAGATAATGCGTATCTTTGTGCTCTCTCTGCAGAGGTGGGATGTTATTTCTAAGTCACAGATGTTTATTTCTCTGTCAGATTGTCCTTTTTCTTCAGTTCTTGTGACAGTAGGAGTCCCCTCTGAATCACACTGACCCCATTCCCTGAATGAGTCTGAAGAGGTCTCTTAATGGCTTTAATGTAGTACAGACCTTAAGACCCAAAGACTTGACATACCAGCAGCCTATCAGAGGACCAGCTTCTTGGAGCAAACTCATGAATCTGACTGCCTAAGACAAAAATGCCACTTCATTAGTGTACTGTTATTCCGGGGACCTAGGGACATCATACAAGGTTAGCTTATTCTAAGTCCAGGGAATCCTTGGATTCGGAATTAATTGCATCAGGTTAAGGTGCCCCCATTATAGTGTTTATTGACTATGATGACCTGGAGTGCTAGAATCCTCTGGCTAAGGTGGATGGGTAAAGAGCAGGACCCTGACGCTCCTTTCTCTGTGCATCCGTATTTGGCCATCTTGTTTTTCTAGATGTTTGATAGTATCAGTCGTCATTCCTAACCTTGAAGTGTTTTCTACTAAGGTCAGGCCACGTGGTCATGCTTTAACCCTTTGTCAGGAAGTCTTTCTCAACTGGAATTTCTCAGAAGAGGAATGTTGTCCTTTGAAGGTGTGCCCTTCAGTTGTGAGGAATGGTAGTTAGTTAGGCTCTAGGCTCTTCCCTTCCCAGACATTAAAGATGAGTATCAGTGTACAGTTTGAGGAAGGAAATGTATTCCAGGGTCTCTGCAGAGGCATCTGAGTGTTGATGGTTGATGGGAGGTAGAGCGCCCTCACAAAGAACAGAGGCAGTCACAGTGATCCTCCACACTGGTCATCTGGTGGGCTGGAGGTGGACATGCAGGCCATTGAATGAAGTGTACTTACCGTGCAAAACTATGATCCCGTGATAACTTCCGTTAAGATTTCTCTTGGTGTTGTCAGAAGGTTCATATTCCTGCTCTACAGCGGGTAGCAAAGTGGACTAAGCCACACTAGAAAGTCAGGGTTTCTGTTGCCTTGGGTTTGGAACAGTGAAGGAAAAAGGGGTCATGAATAGTAGAAGCGGGGGCATAAACTTGCAAAGCAGCGTCTTGAACCTTGGGATGGTTCAGGAGTGTGACAGAGGAAGACGAAATCATCAGTGGTGCTCTGCATGTCTTCTTTGGGGGTGGGGAGTGGATTTGGTTTTTTTGAGTCAGGGTTTCTCTGTATAGCTCTGGCTGTCCTGGAACTCACTCTGTAGACCAGGCTGGCCTCAAACTCAGAAATCCACCTCCCTCTGCCTCCCAGAGTGCTGGGATTACAGGTGCGCGCCACCACTGCTCCCGGCCTGTGCCGGTCTTCTCTGTGAATGGGTGGAGATTTTTCAGGAATTTGGGCATTCCTCCCTTCTTTTTATGACCGCTTTGTGTGTGTGTGTGTGTGTGTGTGTGTGTGTGTGTGTGTGTGGTCATTTTATATGCAGAGGAGGATTCTTAGTTAATCTTAAATTAATGTTGTAAATGTTTCCTCTGCTGTTTAAACCCCCAGGTGACTGTCTTTTGTAACTTTATGGCCTCTGGCCTTTAGCTGAGGAATGATACCAGATAGGTCAGGACTAATGGCTCAGGAACTGCTGAAGCACAAGGCCCTCAATAGCCTAGAGGGAGGGGGCTCCAACAGGCCAAGGCTAGATGGTAGGATCTCCAAGGTCAGGCTTTAAACTTTATGGCCAGAGAGAATAAGGTACTTTCCCTGTTTGATGTAATAACTATTCTAGAGGAATTTTCAGACAGTGCTTGAAGGTTACCAAGATACCCATCTTTGTCTTTTCACCCATAATTCCAGCACTTGGAAGGTAAAGAGAGATAGGATCAGGAGTTCAAGGTCATCCTCAGCTACACAGCAAGGTCAAGACTGGGTTGAGCTAGAGACCCTATTTTAAAAATTGGCCTTTTGGGGCCAGTGAGATGGCTCAGTGGGTAGAGGTGATTGCTGCCAATCTTGACAATTTGAGTTCAGGGCCATGTGGTGGGAGGAGAAAGGTGATTTTCCTAGTTGTCCTCTGACCACACTCACTCACTCAATAAAAGCATAACAAGCATTTTTAATTTTTTTTATATTCACTAACTTAAATCACACAAACTATAAGTTACTCAATGATATATAATACAGTAATGCCTGATAGACCAATGTCTTAGTTAGGGATTACTGCTCTGAACACACACCATGACCAAGGCAAGCCTTAGAAAGGACAACATTTAATTGGGGCTGACTTACAGGTTCAGGGGTTCAGTCCATTATCATCAACACAGGAGCATGGCAGCATCCAGGCAGGCGTGGTGCTGGAGGAGCTGAGAGTTCTTCATCTTCATCTGAAGGCTGCTAGCTGAATACTCACTTCCAGGCAGCTAGGATGAAGGTCTCAAAGCCCACGCCCACAATGACATACCTACTCCAACAAGGCTCCACCTTCTAGTAGTGCCACTCCCTGGGCCAAGTATATTCAAACTATGACAACCAATATTGATGAAAAAATTAGTCTTGTGAGAAATTTTCAAATTAAATAGAGATTAGCCTTCTGTGTAACTTGGCTTTTACTTTATTGAAAGAGTTTCAGACCTGCCAATCTTAGGTCCCTACTTTGTTGAAAGAGTTTCAGCCCTGCCTACCTTAAGTCCCGCCTTTGGTATTTTACAAGTCTCTAACTTTTCAGATAGTGTTTGCAACGTGTTTTTGCTCTCTGCTGCCTCTCTCCTGTTGGCATAGCTGTGCTGGTCCCTGTGACCATTTGACAATCTTCTCTGACAGGGGTGGAGGTAGGGGCCACTTGTGTGTGGCTGAACTGGTTGGGATTTTCAGTAGCGTGGCCTGGGATGTTCTTAGAGCAAACTCCTGTGGGAGGCTTGGTGAGTCATCCTGCTGACGTGGTTTTTGCCTCTTGGCTCCTGACGTTTTCTTCTAGGCTCTTGGTAATGTTCAGATTCATAATCCAGGTGTGATTTTGGTTACTAAGCATTGCTTAATATGTTTTCTCTTTCCCCCTCCCCAAGGCTTTGATGACAGTTGGAAAAGAGCCGTTTCCCACTATTTATGTGGATTCACAAAAGGAAAATGAGGTAGGGGGCACCAAAACCTTTCCGAGATTGTGTTTTGTGAAAAATAAGTTTTCTGAGCACCCAGCAGTGTTGAAGATAATACGTATCTCTGTGCTCTCTTTGCAGAGGTGGGATGTTATTTCTAAGTCACAGATGAAGAACATTAAAAAGATGTGGCACAGAGAACAGATGAAGAATGATTCTCGGGAGAAGAAAGAGGTGACTGATGAATTTGCCACTATGTTTTTATATTTACGATCCCCAGAATTATATTTACCAATTACGTTATTTTAAAATTAGGCAGAAGATAACTTACGAAGAGAAAAGAACCTGGAGGAAGCAAAGAAAATTATCATTAAAAATGACCCGAGCCTGCCAGAGCCGGCTTGTGTGAGTGTCTGTCCTCTGGTGGTAGGGGCGTGGCTGCGTCTGCACTGCCGGGTCTGCAGGGCACGCATCCTTTGCTCTACTGTTCTGTCTTCCTTTTTAGGAGGGGAGGGCAGCCAGTGTTCTGAGTGCTGAGAGTCGGCTTTTAGAGGTTCAGCTTGAGCCTAAAGTTTAGATATTACGTGATGAGTAGTAGATTCTGCACCGACTGACCAGCAGTAGATGTTGGCTACTGTCTGGCTGTGCTGGGTAGTTTGAGGGAAATGATTTTGCCTTCTCTAGAGTCAGTTTTTTCACCCAAAAGACAAAAGGTAGATTTTTTCACAGGTTTTGCAAGTATTTCCGAAGCATTTATGATTCTTTGAAAGGAGGCTTGCTCTTGTGTTTTTTCTGGAACCCAAACAGATTGCTGACCCAGCAGAGAGTAATGTTCTTACAGAAGTGTCTGTCGGCTTTTGCTACTTCCCTGTGTCACCCAGTTAGTTCCTCTTCGCAGCATTTTCTCGCTGTTTAGGTTTCTGGTATCTGGGTGTTTAGCCCTGTGAGGCCATGATGGTTGCTAGTGTGGGTGACAGGCACACCTCCTGTGACAACCTGAATTCACTTATTAACTGACTTTTCTCTACCAGTATCTGAAACAGTTTTAGGTATCTCTTATTGCCAATTTTGCATTAATAGTAAAGGACTTTTTCTTTTCTCTCTCTTTTTTACTGATTATTGCGGTGGGTGGGGGATTTCTTGTTTGGTTTGATTTTTTTTGGTTATTGGTTGGTTGGTTGTTGTTTGAAACAAATGTACCCCTGACTGACTGGCTTTGCCTTACAAGTACTGGCATTAAGTATGTCTGCCATATACCCAGGTGTGGTTGTTTCTAACATTTGACTATGGAATATTCGTGAAAATGTTGGTCTGAAATAATGACATGTTTCAAGTAGTTTTCATTTAAATTTGACAGGTAAAGATTAGTGCATTAGAAGGATACAGAGGCCAGAGGGTGAAGGTGTTTGGCTGGGTCCACAGGTTACGCAGGCAAGGTGAGTGGGTAGGTTTTCTTTCCCTCTTTGCAATCTTAATACTCCTGGTTTTAGGTGAAAAAGAGCATAGAAACATTTCTTCAGGTTTGTTTGGGTTCTTGGTGTACTGTCTTTTTAAAGGGTGTGATAATTTATAGCCTACATTTGTTCTTATGCCACATGACTCTGAAAGTTTGAAACTTAGACATTGTTTCATTTGCTAGAAATCACATTGCTTCATCTGCTAGAAATCACAGTGATCAGGAGGTATATAATACGTACATCATCCTCAGACTGAATTTTAATTATTAATGAGAAACAGGAACATGTGCTGTAAGGACGGATCCTCATCTAGAATATGATCACAGGGTTTTTTGGTGTGCTTATTTTCTGTTTTATTTTTTACGTTAGCATCCTAGTTGGTCCCCTGCCCTCCCATGTATGGGGTGTGAGAATGCATGCTGGAATGTATGTGTCAGATATGTGGAGGCATGTGTGCATGGAGGCCCGAGACTGATGTCTGAAGTTATCCAGCATTTATCTTCCGCCATATCTGTTGGAGGTTGGGGGGGGGGGGGTGTCTCTGGAACTTGGACCTTGCTCTGCAGGTTCCCATCTCTCTTAAGGCTCGAATTAAAGGGGCTGCCACGCCCACCTGGCCTGCTATTTGAGACTGGCTGAATTTTGTTTCTCATTTCCAGGAAAGAATTTGATGTTTTTGGTGTTGCGAGATGGTACAGGTTATCTTCAGTGTGTCTTGTCAGATGACTTGGTAGGTATTTTATCTTAAATATGTCTGAAAGATTGTATTTAATAGGGCCCATAATTGTAAATGTTGAGAATTCTAGGATCTATGTACATATTTTAAATTTTTACTGTGTTAACTGGATACCTGTATCAAAAGCTTTGTGTATCACAAATGTAAAAGGTTTTGATTATAACTTAGGAAAGCTAGAAGGAAATCTTTTGTTATGGAAATTTTCTGAAACGTAGAATCTTACTTAGAACAGTAGACAGTCGGTCTGTGGTGGACCCTGGTTGTTTTCCTTATGTCATATTCACAACAGTGTCTCCTGCTGTTGTCTTTCCTTCTGCTCCCCAGCTTGTTTGTGGGAGGAAAGCCCAGAAACATTATTTTGTGGAGCGTCTCACGCGACGAGATTGGTTAATCCTGCCTTGTGTCACGCAGTGCGCTTCTGCTTGCACTGTTTTTACAAATGTCTGATAGTGTTAGACTTTTATTTCCTTCACACGACTACGAGTGTGCAAACCTCTGTTCTTCTGGTTATGTCAGGAGGCACATGATGCCCACCCGTGTTTCTGTAATTAGTAGCTATAAGTGTAAGCAGCCTTATCCACTACTGTCAAATTCCTCTTCTCTTTTCTTGAATGACTTTAGCATGTACTGTCATCATAGTGTAGAGAAGCTCTGTCCATTTAAGTCAAGGATGGACTGTGGGGATCTGTAGTGGGGCTAGCGCCCTCTATCTTATGTGTTCATGTAAAGGGGACAGATATATTTTTACAGCCATATGTTTTGAATGATAGCACCAGAGCCCAGCAAGTACATTAGTAAGCTATCTCACTAAACAAAGAAAGGGTGCACTTAACTTAGCTATCATATCAGTAGGTCATATAAGCTCCTCCATTGCTAATAGAAATAATGTGTGGTGCATGGCCTCACTGATATTTCTGCCTTCTCCAAAAGTAGCTCACTAGCTAGTGCTCCTCCTCTGTCTGTCTCTCATTTTAAAAAGCAGTGGTGAGCCAGGGTGACTGCCTATAATCAATCCCAGCACTTTCTCTTAGAGGCAGGAATGTCAGAGGTTCAAGTCAGAAGGTTAGCAGGGCTATATGAACCCTAACTCCAGTAGAAAACCAAACCAAAACCGTCATTAGAATATTTTAAATCAGTATCAGTAGGCTAATATGACCTTTGACCTTTTTACAGTGTCAGTGTTACAACGGAGTGGTCTTGTCCACTGAGAGTAGTGTGGCAGTGTACGGGACCCTGAACTTAACTCCAAAGGGCAAACAGGTGAGTGAGTGGAGTGAACTCATTGAGTGATGTCATAGGTGTTTAGTAGTTTGTTCCTCGGTGTCTATAGTGGTACATTTGGTTTGTCATATAAATACACAAGTGTCAAATACTATAAAGTCATATACTGTGTCCAGTAAAATATGTACACTGTTTTTATTTAGTCTGCCTTTTGCAGCTATAACAGCATCTCATGGACTAGGAAATTCATGACAAAAAGACATTTTTCTTGTGATTCTGGAGTTTGGGAGGTTCAAGATAGAGACACTACTTTTAGTGATGGCTTTTTTCTGTGACAAACCCAATTGTGTGATCCCTTACAGCTAACCCACTGCCTTACTTAGGATGTCACTGCTGTGGAGAGACCCCATGACCAAGGCAATTCTTATAAAGAAGCATATTTAGTTGGAGCTGGCTTACAGTTTCAGAGGTTCAGTCCATTATTATCCTGACAGGAAGCATGACAGCATGTAGGCAGACATGGTGCTGGAGGAGCCAAGAGGTCTAAATCCAGATCCGCAGGCAGCAGAAAGGGACTGAATTGCATAGGCAGCCAGCCATTCCACCCTGAGCAGAACTTGAGCATAGAGACCTCAAAGCTCACCCCACAGTACACACAAGGCCACACCTCCTTATAGTGCCACTGCCCAGGAGCCAAGGAGTCAATCACATGAATCTATGGGAGCCAAACCTATTTAAACAGAATTTTAGAAAACACTAGTCTAAACTGAAAGTTTTTGAACAGGAATTGGTAGTTTCTTGAGAAAGGAAGAGGTGGGGGACTGATCATCGGAATATGTTTGTGCTTTAGCCAAGTATAGGTAGACTATTCTAATAACATTCACCTGTTGCTAATTATAGTTCAAATAGCTACTGTGGTTGTAACTGTTGCCTAGGGGGAAAAAACCCTACAAGTGTAACTTATTAACCACAAGAGGGAGCAAATATCCCTAGTACCAGCGTTCATGTAAAAGCCCGCCCTGTAATAAAAATGAGTGTCTGTTCACTGAGCTTTCTTGAAGTACTGTGATTACAAATGGAGTGGTTGTCATGGTGTTACTTGCTGTCCCACTGGCAACAAGATCATTACATGCTCTGTGAGTGAGAGGCTTTTAGAATAAATTACTTTCTGTAGAGTCAATAGGGAGAATTCTGATTATCTCTTTCTAAATAGATAACTGCTTTTAGAAAAGTTTTTTCCATTTAAATGTAAGACTTTATTTTTTATTACTTCAGTTATGTATATGTGTGTTGGTATGTGTTATGTATACACAAGTACAGAAACCAGAGGCATCAGATGCCGTGGAGCTGATTTTAAAGGTAATTGTGAGCCACCCTGTGGGTGCTGGAAGCTGGACTCAGGCCTTTGATGGGTAGTATGGACTCTTAACTGCTGAACTAGCTTTTAAGTTCTATAGAGAAGTATGTTAACTAACTCGTTAGACAGATGCTAGAAAAATAAACCATCATGCTAATAGTTACTCTAGGTCATGGAATTAGAGTTGATGTAATTCATAGTATATGCCTTTGTCTTAGGGTTTTCACTACTGTGAAGAGACTCCATGACCAAGGCAACTTTTATAAAGGACAACATTTAATTGGGGCTGGCTTACAGTTTTAGAGGTTCAGTCCATTATCATCTGGACTGCGTGGAAGCATGCAGGCAGACATGGTGCTGGAGGAGCCAAGAGCTCTGCATCTTGATCTGCAAGCTGCAGAAGAGGACTCTCTTCCCCGGGCACTAGGTGGAGTTTGAGCATAGGACCTCAGAGCCCACCCCTACAGGGACACACCTCCTCCAACAAGGCCACACCCCCTTCAACAAGGCCACACCTCCTCCTAGTGCCCCTTCCCATGGGCCAAGCATATTCAAACCACTACAGCCTTTGTTTTAAAGAATTATTTTATTTTATTTTATAAAATAAAATATTGGGGCTGGAGAGATGGCTCAGTGGGTAAGAGCACTGACTGCTCTTCCGCAGGTCCCGAGTTCAAATCCCAGCAACCACATGGTGGCTCACAACCATCCGTAACAAGATCTGACGCCCTCTTCTGGAATGTCTGAAGACAGTTACAGTGTACTTACATATAATAAATAAATAAACCTTTAAAAAAATAAAGTAAAATATTGTACACTGTAGCTACCTTCAGAAAAGGGCATCAGATCCCATTTTAGATGGTTGTGAGCCACCATGTGGTTGCTGAGAATTGAACTCAGGACCTCTGGAAGAGCAGTCAGTGCTCTTAACCACTGAACTATCTCTCTAGCCCCTGCCATAGCCTTTTTAATTTACAAAATGCATGTGTATGTTTACATGGAAAGAAGTATTAAATGTAAAATTATAGCCCTGAGTTATTGGGTCTCTAATTCTGGATACTAAAGCTGCTAACAATGTTGTTAAAATAATACCTTTCTGAGAACCTGGCTCTAACTTCTGTTAATTGTTAGTGCCTGCCTCACTCTCTCTGTTCTTCTCTTCTGCCTTTTACACTTGTAGGCTCCAGGAGGCCACGAGCTGAGCTGCGACTTCTGGGAACTGGTGGGGCTGGCCCCAGCTGGAGGGGCTGATAACCTGATCAACGAGGAGTCCGATGTGGACGTCCAGCTCAACAACCGGCACATGATGATCCGCGGAGAGAACATGTCCAAAATCCTGAAAGCGCGGTCCATGATCACCAGGTGTTTCAGGGACCACTTCTTCGACAGGGGGTACTGTGAAGTAAGTGCCTGTAACAGGTCACTGTTTGCAGGCGGTACTCGGTACCATTGGGAAGTAATGGCCACAGCAGACTGGTTTGCCGCTTCTCACCTTAACAGGTTACCACTCCGACACTGGTGCAGACGCAGGTGGAAGGTGGGGCCACACTCTTCAAGCTTGACTATTTCGGGGAAGAAGCCTTTTTGACCCAGTCCTCACAGTTGTACCTGGAGACCTGCCTTCCAGCCCTGGGAGATGTTTTCTGTATAGCCCAGTCCTACAGGGCGGAGCAGTCCAGGACTCGAAGACACTTGGCTGAGTATGTGACTTTCTTACCTAAGCGCCCGCTTGGGCTGAGGGTAAAGATGTCCGCTAGCAGAGTGCCTGCTTAGCATATCCAGGGTTAAGTCACATAGAAGCATCACATAGACGTGAGCCTGGTGGCACATGCTGCTAATCTCACTTGGGAGGCAGAGGCAGGAGGATTAGATGTTCCAAGCCAGGAGCCCTGCCACAGCAGAAAGAAAGGGCACTTGGTTCCTTAGGCCACAGCTGAAATCTGTTCTCTGATATTTTCTGTGAGCTTTCAGTGAGGCTTGTGAGATACCCACAACTCACTCTGGACAGTTCCCCAAGGTTTAGACCTTTGTTTGAGAGAAATGTCTGTGTAAAATAGGAGCAGCGCTCAGCTGTGTCTGTCCTTCAGGTTCACGCATGTGGAAGCTGAATGTCCTTTCCTGACCTTCGAGGACCTCCTGAACCGTTTAGAGGACCTAGTGTGTGACGTGGTGGACAGAGTCTTGAAATCACCAGTGGCCAGCATAGTGTATGACCTCAACCCGGTAGGTGTAGTATTGTCTCCAGATGAAAGGATTCCAGTCTCCGTGGAAGACAACCACTCTGTTCTTAGAGGTTTGGGGAACTGAAATAAGGATGTTTTGAAAATTTAATATTGGTAAATTCCCAGTGACTGTATTTAAGTTTATAGAAGAGGCAGTTCATAAGTGTTTCTTCATCTGAAGAAATACTCTTTCCTAATAATGATCGGCAGAACTGTTTTCTGTGTTACAGAGTTTATTGTTACTGTGTAATATACATATACATATATATATATACACATATACATACATATATATATATTTATATATATATGCACACACACACACACATATATATATATGGGTGTTTTGCCAGTGTGGAATTACAGCCCACACTTAACCACTGAGCCATCTCTCCGGCCCACTCCCCTTTTTGTTTCTTCATGGGCATTTTAAGGCTGGCTGCTTTTTTTAATATACAGTTTGCTCTTTTCTTTTTACTGTAGAACTTTAAACCCCCCAAACGGCCTTTCCGCCGGATGAACTATTCAGACGCTATCGAGTGGCTGAAGGAGCACGACGTAAAGAAAGAGGACGGGACGTTCTACGAATTTGGAGACGTACGTGTCCCTTTCTCATCGCTTCAGAGGGACTTGTGTGCTTGAGCAGGTTGCTGGTTGTGGCTACTTCCTGATGCTGGATGCCTCTGCTTCTCCTCAAGGCAGTAATAGTAGCAGAAACTACTTCAGATGATCTGGATTCATGATAGAGTGCACTTTAGAACAGCGTCTTTTTTGTGGAGTTTCAGAATAGTTGAGTTCCTTCTTTCACACAGCATCTTTTTCTCTTACGGATCATAATCATTCCTCATTCTCAAGCCTCCAGGGCTATGACCCCAGCAATCAAATACTCAAATGTCTGTTTGGCCATCCCAGCTTCACTGTTGGTGTGTGTGTCCTCAGGCGAATCATGAGTAGCTGCTGTTCACAGAGCTTGGCTTTGGCTTCAGAAGTGATTTATGTGAGAACAAATGATGTCTCAGGTCTCCACACATCGCCCTTCCTGGCTTGTAAATTCATTTTATGATGTATAGCATAAGTCTGAACCAAAGTTTTAAAATACTTAGTGTGACTGAGTAAAATGGTCTCCAGCTATAGAGCCCAAATGTGTCAGAGTCCTAGCTGGGTTTCTCTCTCAGCCTGTAACTGAAGGCTAGTGACCCAACTGTCCTCCAGTCTACCGTAAAGTGACAGCCTCTCCTACTAGATGAGGGCTGGTGGCACACGGGAAGCCCTCAGTGCACACAGGTGTGTATTGTGCATTTCTCCCTCCCATAGCACGAGGCTCTAGAGCAAGCGAATAGTCTGCAGGCTTTCCCAGGCGTGCATCCATCTCATACAGAGCCCCGTGTGGAGACAGATACAGCCTAAGAGGTCAGAGTGTTCCCCATTTCATCCTTGTCTCTCCAAACCTTCGGAGCAGAGCCAGTGCCTGCCCAGTTCTGTTTCCGCCCTCACGGTCAGTGAGTCCTGTCCAGTCTCAGCTTCCTGGCACAGGAGTTTGAAGTTCTGATTTGAATACAATTTCCAGAGGGATGTTTTGAGAGATCCCTCAATGTTGTAATTTAGCTTGGTTTGTCATCTGTTTCCTGGCTATTGTTGCAGATGTGATAACATAAACTTGATGTTAGTTAGTTACTTTATGACCATTTTTACCATTGAGTAAGTGATTTATTTTGACAGAAGAGGAGTGCAGGTAACAGTTTAAAGATGCGTGCTGTCAGTACTCTACAGATGAGTCATATTCTGCAGCACACACGATTGCCTTTTGCTTGAGAGCTTGGGTGTGACCACTGACCAAGAGTCAGAGCAGTACCTAGTCATAAGTTAGAGGTATCTGGGCAGCGGGGTCATTCCACAACCGCTCTCAGCACACTGCATGGGCTGTGGTAAGAGCTGAGCCCGCTGCAGCTCACTTGATAGCCACAGGTAGGTTGGACTTCTTTCTGAAATAGATTGTTCCTATCTACATGTGCACAGGTTATAGGTCTATATACATTCTCCAGTATATTAAAGGAGCTGACTGAAGGGTTAAAAAAAAAAATGCTTTCTTTTTTGCAGTTTTAAATGTTAATGACATCTGGTTTAACCTCAGGATATTCCCGAAGCGCCAGAGAGACTGATGACAGACACCATTAATGAACCAATCCTGCTGTGTCGATTTCCTGTGGAGATCAAGTCCTTCTATATGCAGCGCTGTCCTGAGGATCCTCGGCTTACTGAATCTGTCAGTCTGTGATTCCATGAGTATTAGAACATTTGCTTTTTAAGGGTCTGGGAACTGTCATTTGGGATAAGATATAGCTCATGGCAAGTATTTTGTAAATCTAGAATGACAGTAATTAAAGTAAAAATCTTTTCCCTGGTAACAGTTGACATGTTCAGTTAAAGAATTTGAGTAATTCTTGAATTTTGCATAGTTGCAGGGCTTCCTTTCAAGTTAGCAGCTTGACATATAATTTCCCTAAAGCCTTGAGATCGTGTCTGGTAGAGTGATAGTAATCGTGGTTTGTTTTTTTTTTTTTTTTACTTACTGTTTTAAGGTGGACGTGTTGATGCCCAACGTCGGTGAGATTGTGGGAGGCTCAATGCGCTCCTGGGACTGTGAGGAGATTATGGAAGGCTATAAGAGGGAAGGGATTGACCCCGCTCCGTATTATTGGTATACAGATCAGGTAAAAGCAATTGTTTAAGTTTTTTCCCCACTGTAATACGTTTTGCATACATTGTTTAGGAGGCCAGAATCCTAGGTATTGAGATGAGCTGTGTGTGCTTCGTGTAGCATTGGCATACTGCCATTTTGTCTTTAACAAAGTTACAGGTCAGTTTTGTTTGTGAAGCTCTTTATCTGCCGCAGTTCGTTTGATTTTGTTTTGATGTGAATGTGAATGGGTCTTTGGCATGCATGTTTGTTTCACATGCAATGCCCCCAGATGCCAGAAGAGGGCATAAGGTCTCCTGGACCCACCCCTACAGATAGTATTTAGCTACCATGTGGATGTTGGGATTTGAACCAGGCTCTCTGGAGAAACAGCCAGTGCTCTTGCCTGCTGAGCTACCTTGCTAGCCTTGCTGCATTTTTTATAAAACAAATTATTATATCCGACTAGCATCTAATAAGATGCTCAGACTTTCCTCTGAAAAATCAAGGCAGCAATTACTTTGAAAGTTGAAATCTCTCCCTTTCAGATGGTTCACCAAACTATTCCTCTCTGCATGTTTATGAAGGCGTATGAATTGGGTTGAATTATTACTACGATGAGCTAATTGTTACATGGTCGAAGTTAGCTCATCGTAGTAATAATTTTAATGTGATTAGATATAGTTTTAAAATAAGCGTTCTTTCTCTCATTTATTTAACAGAGAAAATATGGCACATGTCCTCATGGAGGGTATGGCTTGGGCTTGGAACGGTTTCTGAGCTGGATTCTGAACAGGTATCACATCCGAGATGTGTGCTTGTACCCTCGATTTCTCCAGCGCTGCAGGCCATAACCGCAAGCCCCTGAGGCACCACTGAAAGAAAGGAAACGTCAAGACTGCCTCGACAAAAGAACAAATGCCCCAGTTGTCCCTTGACGTCCTGTTGGGGGGGGTAGCTTTTTCCCTTCTTTATGTTCTCTCTTCCTGTTATCCTAAAAAGCAGTAGGTATTACTTGAACGAACATCAAGTGGCATTGATGCTCCTTTAATAAAGATAGTCATTACAAAATTTTGAGGAAATATATGTCATGTCACTCTTTAGTTATGGAGCAACTTCATGTACTGTAGGTTACAATCATTGTATTAAATAAACCATATATGATTATACAGTTTTTAATTATGGTCTGACATCCCAGTAACTCCATCTTTTTGTCCTAAGTGTCACTGGAATTCTCTAATTTATTACATACATCTGCTACAGCAAGCGTCTAAAAGAGAAATCGACTATTTGACATAAAAGATACTGGAGTCGCATAGATAGCCCTTTATATTCACTGTTACTCTTTTCTAAATTCATACCGTGTTTATAATTCTGAGGGATATGAGTTGACGGGAAAATTAATGAAGGGGAATTGGGTTAAAATTTGCAATGAACATGATTTGGGTGGTGGGGTTATTCAAGATTCTAACGCCATTAACCTTTAGTTTAAGAGCGGGCAGATGGGCCTTCCCTCTGTGATGTAATAACTGAGCAACAGAAAATCTGTTTCCAAAGACTTCGCACCTGGAATCTTAGCCACCATAGACGGCTAAGTCCTCCCTGCTCGTTCTTGGGTCCCACTTGCTGCCTTGCAGACCCGGTGGATTTAGCAATGGCTTCAGTGCACAATTGCTCTCCCCAAATGCATGCCGTGTGTTCTGATGGGCTGTGTTCCCACTAACCAATAAATGAGCACCTGTTAAAAAACAAAACAAAGCATTTTGCTGACTTATTTTCTCAATGTTGACCATCTCTGACTCACATTTTAAATCTTAGGCATTTTTATTTGTTATGATTATTAGATTCTGAAGTTGGTATTATTAGAGTTTCATGATAGTGACAGAATGAGTTTTTAAATTTTGATGGATGCTTGGGGTCCTACTTACAACTTTTTTTGTACTTTTGGGTTTGTTTTGTTTTTTGTTTTTTGTTTTTTTGTTTTGTTTTTTTTTTTTTAATTTGGTTTTTTGAGACAGGGTTTCTCTGTGTAGCCCTGGCTGTCCTGGAACTCACTCTGTAGACCAGGCTGGCCTCGAACTCAGAAATCCGCCCGCCTCTGCCTCCCAGAGTGCTGGGATTACAGGCGTGCTCCACCACCGCCTGGCTTTTTATTTTATTTTTTTTTTTTTTTTGGACTTTTTAGTTGTTAGTTTTAAATACATTAAATTCCCAGTTAAAATTAAATTCCCAATTTCAAGTCAGAAATGACTGATGTGACCTAGTGCCTGGACGAAGGTCAGTGAGTGGTGCCCAGTCCGTCTGGCAGTAGGCTTCTCCAGAATTTAAGGGTCAAGGTTAGGATCAGTTACCTTGAATTTTGTATAAATTGTATAAATAGGTTGATAGTTAAAATACGAAGAGAGCCAAGATTGGGTAAGAAAAGGGATCAGACTGTGGGACCAAGGACCCGACCATGAGGACCGCAGGCCCCATCCATGGGTGCTTTGTCTCACTGTGATTCTTGTTCTGCTCTCAGATCACGAATGCCATCCTCACCCCTTTCAAGGAGCAGCTCGCAGACAGCCCAGCTCGCAGTCCCTGCCCTCCTCACTGGGTCCTCTCCTAGCTCTTTCCTCTCAGAAGCCTGTTGGTGGTCCCACCAAAAATCCTTCACTTGACTTTCTGCAGCAGACCTGCTCAGAGAAGTGAGAAGCTAATCCTCTAGGAATTCAAATGGCAAATGTTACCCAACTTAGGATAGTTCAGCTTTTGGTGTTAGTCAGTGATACGAAAGATTGGCCCATGAAGCATTTCGCTTTCAATCTTTAAAAGTCAACAAATTGCAGGTGTTAAATACTTTATAGAATAAGCCATAGGATAGAGGGCTTTGCTCACTGTTACCTCAGTGCTCTGAGTATGTGCTAGAGATAGGCCAGGCCACACTGATTTTATAGAAGGGGTAGTAAGTATCCATGGGGCTTTCAGCTTACACTTTTTGAAAATTCCTAAGTAAAACTGGTGTGGGATGATGTTGGCTGTTACTAAAAGGAACGTTAAGGCTCTCTCTCTCTCTCTCTCTCTCTCTCTGTTTTAAATAAACCCTTCCTCCCAAATTAAATTGATGAGTACACTGTCACTATCTTCAGACACACCAGAAGAGGTCACTGGATCCCTTTACATATGGTTGTGAGCCACCATGTGGTTGCTGGGAATTGAACTCAGCATCTTTGGAAGAGTAGTCAGTGCTCTTAACCACTGAGAGATCTCTCCAGCCCCTCTCTTCTTAATCTAATACTTAAGTCCTCAAATATTTCTTTTCATCTCTAGTTGAAATTCATCTTAGGGTTTCCATTGCTGTGAGGAGACACCATGACCAAGGCAACGCTTATAAGGACAACATTTAATTGGGGATAGCTTACAGGTTCAGAGATTCAGTCCATTATCAACAAGGCAGCAAGCACCAGGCATGGTGGCGCACGCCTGTAATCCCAGCACTTGGGAGGCAGAGGCAGGCAGATTTCTGAGTTCAACAGGGTGAGTCTACAGAGTGAGTTCCAGGAGCCAGGGCTACACAGAGAAACACTGACTCAAAAAAAAAAAAAAAAAAGAAAAAAGAAAAAAAGAAAGAAAAGAAAAGAAAAAAGAAAAAGAAAACAAGGCAGCAAGCATGGTAGTGTCCAGGCTGGCATGGCGCTGGATATGTTGTTGATAGTTCTACATCTTCATCTGAAGGCTGCTAGAAGACTGATTCTTCCACACTGGGTGGAGCTTCATAGCCCAGTGATATACTTCCTCCAAAAAAAAAAGCCACACATCAAAATAGTGTCACTTCCCATGGGCCAAGAGTATTCACACCACCACAAAATGAGAATACTGGGGAAAGGTTGGGATATTTAAACTGTCTTAGCATCGTGTGTGTGTTTTCTAGGAATTAAGGTGCCATGAGGTTCAGGTACTGTAGTTCACTCCGTCATGACATCAAAGCTTCGTATTTCTTGGACTTGGACTGTTAGCCAGACCTCAGCTTGATTAGAATTAAATGATGTCATGAGTTCACACCCAGAGTGAATGTTCAGCTTGTATCTGATGTAGCATACCAGCTTAGAGACATGGATGTTGTCGAAGTTTAGCTTAATTTAAAATTGAGCCCCGTGCTGCAGGAGCACGTGCATCTCCTCCGTGGTGCTTCATCGCAGAAGCCCCCGTCCCCTGGAAGACAAGAACTGCACCCTTCCCCTCTGCACCGTTCTTACTCACCTCTTTCCAACTTCCTTCAGTTGTCATTTCTTTTGGAGACCTGGTAAATTGGAATTGCTTTTCCTTCTGTGCCTTTTTGTTTTCCTTACGATTAGTAGTATCGGGATTTCTTCAGTTCAGACTTGCTGGGTATGGGTTATCTCTCTGTTACATTCTTCCTGTAAAAGTCTCCTGGGCTGGGGCTGGAGAGATGGCTCAGCGGTTAAGAGCACTGACTGTTTTTCCGCAGGTTCTGAGTTCAATTCCCAACAACCACATGGTGGCTCATAACCATCCCTTATGGGATCTGATGCCTTCTTCTGGTGCGTCTGAAGACAGCTCGGGATAGGGGAGCAGTGTCCCCCTGCAGGGAGTGGTTCTGAGCATGTGACAGCTGCTTTGACAGACTTTCAGTCCATCTCATTAGAGCATGTTTGCCTCACCTCCGCTTCCAAAGCACCTGCTGCCACCAAACCCTGTCACTAGGGATCCTGTTGGCTAAATCTAAGTGGTTCTTACCTTAGAATGGCCAGCTTACAATTCGGTTTTTCTCCAGCTGGTTGAACCATGAAACATTGATTCATCTGCCCTCTAGCTTCTAAAATTCTGTTGCTGTAGTAATCTTTCCCTCTTATTCTTTTTGACTTGTCCTTGGAAACCAAAAGCACCCACCGCCACCATGCCATCTCGGTTGAGATTTGCAGTGGGGTTTGGGCTAAAGTGACGCTAAATCTGTGTGTCTAAGCCCCCTCTGACCCAGAGGTCATTACTCTGTATTTGAACCCAAGTCAAAATGAAGGAAGTACAAAGCGGAGAGATACACAGTCACTGCTGGGACAGGCAGGTGGGCAAGCAATGAAAATATACAAAGGTCTGAACCTATAGGAAGGTTGTATGTAACAGTTAAGCGGTTCTTGGGAATCTGAGAGGCAGTATCCTTGAACTTTGTTGAATCTCCTTGGGGCATCCAAGTTCAGTTCTGAATAATTCATAGCTTCTCAAGCTGTGGTCAGCGGCTCTGATAAACTCAAGACACTGGCAGTGAACTCCACAAGGGCTCTCTGAGCACCGTCTCTGGTAACAAAATTTTTCTTTTGAGTTGTATTTGGAAAGGATGGAATTACCTTCACTGTGGGAACAAGGCACACCTGGTTTCAGATGCCAGCCCTGCCCCAGGCCAACCAGCCCCAGGTGCCTTCTGCCAATGTATTTTCTTCACCTGTAGAATTGGGGAATGGAGTCAGTGATCAACAGGGTCTAAGCACTCTTTGGAAACCCCTTTTTTTAAAAAGTCAGTATTTCCCTTTTTCCTTGTGGTTACATGTGGGTATGAACTAACAACTTGGCAAACCTTCTTACAGCTGCCGTTAGGAACCCACATCTGTTGGCTTGGGAAGGAAACCCACTTACTGGGTAAGCCAGCAAACCCATGAGTCCTGAAGACTGCCTCTAGGCAGTGAGGCTCCAGCTCTGTTTATCTTTAGATGAAGCTCAGGCTTAGGTGAGGTCGGAATGCTGAATTCTGTGTCTCTCCAGTAGTCCGAATGGGATGTTGGATCTTGTGCAGTCTCAGGTCCTCATACCTAGCAAATCTGGAGAACATCTTTTTAACCTTTGCTTTGGAGTCAAGGTTTTAGAAGGGGGGAGAGGTGCGGAGTAAATAGACCTTGCACTGTTAGTTTTGGACAGTCTTTAAACAATTGCCAAGGGCTGTGTGTTCATGGAGACGGGTTTTCTAGGAGTCTTTAAAAACTCAAGTGTGCATCGCAGGGACGCAGGAACAGCACTCAGAGGGATATGCCCAAAATTCATTGTCATTTGCAAAGTTCTACTAAGTCAAGAACCTGGGTTTCACCTCACTCGTGCTCAGTCCATGTGACCTCTTGGGTCCCTTTTGTCCTCTACAAGAAGTTGATGTGCTAATCCCTAGATCTGACTCTCCGTTGGCCCTCCTTCCTTCCATCATATAAGCTCTGGAATTCTAGGCATATACTACGGTGCCTGACTTTAGAAACACAGTTTTTGCTGGGTCTTGTGGCACATGACTTTAATCCCAGCACTCAGAGGCAGGCCAGCCTAGTCAAACAGTGAGTTCCAGGGCTACATAGAGAAATCCTGTCTCAAGAAACCTAAACCTTACAGAAAACGTGTTCTTAGCCCAGAAGTTGTAAACTCTGGATACAGGGTTACAGAACAAGTATTTCAGATGAAACCATGGGGTTTGATGGTTTTAGTATTACCAGGTATTCAAAGCCTTACCAGTCACTACTGTGGGTGGAGGTGCTTCCCCAACTGAAGCTCCTTTCTCTGTGATAACTCCAGCCTGTGTCAAATGGACCCACAAAACCAGCCAATACACAAACCATCATGGTTAGAGTTGGGGCTCCGTGAGAACTGAGCGCAGCCAGAGGGACTTTAGGCAAAGCATTCACACAGAGCAGTGTACACGTAGGCGAAGCGCTGTGCTGGGTGCTCTCAGGTGAACGGCGCTTCCAGGATATCCACGTGATTGGGGTTGGCCAGGGTGGGTTCTTCCTTACGAACCTCAGGAAGCCTGTAGCCCTCTTGACCCTTTAAGGTTTCTAAATTTCAGAGTCGGAAAAGTAGCAAACTCTTGAGACCTTGTCACAGTAACACTGGGAAACTATTACAGGCTCCAAAATGGTCCCCACCTTTTCAGGTCCCTTCCTCCTGCAACCTCCCAGAAGTCCTGCTCAGGTTTCACATTTGCAGAGTTCACGTCTGACTTCTCCACCGAAACTAGCAGTTCCTGCCCCTCTGCATTCTTCTGCCTGTGCCTTCCTTCCTGGCCCCTAGCCACAGCAGACATTACGTTGTGTATCTTTGTCTTTGTCACAGACCGCTGCCTAAGTGACCCTGGAGAATGTTCCACATGGGTACGGATTATTGTCCAGTGCTGTACACTAGAGGACCGGCAGCAGGCTCTGTCTTCATACGTATCTCCTGAGATGAATGAGCTACTTGTGAGGCCGAGTTCCTTTAGAACTTTTCCGCACTTTATCCTCCCCCGCCCCCCAATCACCTGGGGCAGGGCTTTTCTTTCTCACTGTGGACACACTCAGTGAGTGTGAGCACTAACTGTCTCCAAACTACTTGTGGTTAAAAAGAAGGTTTCACCAAAGCATGCAGCCTTTGGGTCTGGATCTGGATCTGGTGGCTTAGGTCTTAATCGTGAGGACAAAGGCTCAGATTTCCCCCGAGCCATTATTCTAAGCTCGCTGTTTGCGTCACATCACGTGGAGCCACTGTTTCTCTTGCACGGAATCCCTTCCCCCCAGTCCCCTTTCTGATTAAGGAGACAAAGTCGAGTGATCTAAATTTAGTTCGTGTAGCTCAGAGGTGCCAATCACTGCAAATAATGAATTAGGGGAGTCTCCCCTTCCCTGGAGCACTGAGCTGAAACCAACAAATTCATTTTATTTAGAACTCCAGGCTGAACTCCAGAGTGTTGTCTGTGACAGGCGAGTGCTTTATTCACTAATTAAGTCGCCCAGGCTCAGACAAATCTTCTCCCTGGTGGCAATGTTGCTTATCTTGGTCAACACAAAGGCTGTGTCTTTCAACCTTCTGTTTGCTAATGGAATTGGTATAGAATTTTGTTTAAAAAATGTAAGCTGGGGGTATGAGGGGGTCAGAGGAAGCATATACACACATACACACGTAAATCTCATATTTATTTAGCCTTTTAAGGACTTTCAAAATTTTCTGTAACCCAGCATCCAGAACTCACAACTTCTGGACTAAGAACACATTTTTTTTTTTTTTTTTTTTAATTTGTTCCTGAGACAGAATCTCTCTGTGTAGTCCTGGCCTTCCTGGAACTTACTGTGAAGACCAGGCTGGCCTCAAACTCAGAGATCTGCCTGCCTCTGCCTCAATGCTGGGTTAAAGGCTTGGGCCACCATGCCCAGCAGGAAGCCAAGTGTGGTGGAATGTGCCTGAATCCCAGGGTTTAAGTGGTGGGGCTAGAAGAACAGTGAGTTCAGGATTATCTTAGCTGCAGAGTAAGTTCAAGGCCAACCTGGGCTGCAGGCATCCCTGTCTCAAGAAAATAAAGCAGCAAAATGCACCCAGGGTTTTTTATCTGCTTTAAATAAAATTCATATGACATACATTTTACCTGCTTTTATTTCATAAGAATAATTTAAAAAAATTCACCGGGAAGCAGTTGGATTTGATGTAAGTGCAACCTCAAATAATATCATTAATGTTATCAGAGTCAAAAGTTAGCAAAAAGGGCTTAGGCTAGTGGCTCGGGGCAGTAATTCTAGCTATGGGAGATGCTGAGGCAGGAGGATGATAGGTTAAAGGGATGTCTAGACACAAATTAGAAAAATAACTCAAAATCACATTTTCCTTTGCTTGTTTTCTGTTTTGAGTGTGTGTGTGTGCTCACACTCATGAGTGCTGTGGTGTGTATGTGTGTGTTCACACTAAAGAGTGCTGTGGTGTGTGTGTGTTCACACTCATGAGTGCTGTGATGTGTGTGTTCACACTCATGAGTGCTGTGGTGTGTGGGGGTGTATATCCACACTCATGAGTGCTGTGGTGTGTGTGTGTGTGTGTTCACACTCTTGAGTGCTGGGGTGTGGGTGTGTATGTTCACACTCATGAGTGCTATGGTGTGTGTGCTTACACTCATGAGTGCTGTGGTATGTGTTCACACTCGAGTGCTGTGGTGTGTGTGTTTACACTCATGAGTGATGTGGTATGTGTGTGTTCACATTTATGAGTGCTGTGGTGTGTGTGTATGTTCACACTCATGAGTGCTGTGGTATGTATGTTCATACTCATGAGTGCTGTGGTGTGTGTGTATGTTCACACTCATGAGTGCTGTGGTGTGTGTGTGTATGTTCGCACTCATGAGTGCTGTGGTGTGTGTGTGTCCACACTCATGAGTGCTGTGGTGTGTGTGTGTATGTTCATACTCACGAGTGCTGTGGTGTGTGTGTGTATGTTCACACTCATGAGTGCTGTGGTGTATATGTTCACACTCATGAGTGCTGTGGTGTGTGTATATGTGTGTGTTTACACTCATGAGTGCTGTGGTGTGTGTATGTCCACACTCATGAGTGCTGTGGTGTGTGTGTGTTCACACTTATGAGTGCTGTGGTGTGTGTGTGTATGTTCACACTCATGAGTGCTGTGGTATGTATGTTTACACTCATGAGTGCTGTGGTGTGTGTGTGTATATGTTCACACTCATGAGTGCTGTGGTGTGTGTGTATGTTCACACTCATGAGTGCTGTGGTGTATATGTTCACACTCATGAGTGCTGTGGTGTATATGTTCACACTCATGAGTGCTGTGGCGTGTGTGTATATGTGTGTGTGTTTACACTCATGAGTGCTGTGGTGTGTGTATGTCCACACTCATGAGTGCTGTGGTGTGTGTGTGTGTTTACACTCATGAGTGCTGTGGTGTGTGTATGTGTATGTTCACACTCATGAGTGCTGTGGTATGTATGTTTACACTCATGAGTGCTGTGGTATATGTGTGTTCACACTCATGAGTGCTGTGGTGTGTGTGTATGTTCACACTCATGAGTGCTGTGGTATGTGTGTGTCCACACTCATGAGTGCTGTGGTGTATGTGTGTGTGTGTCCACACTCATGAGTGCTGTGGTGTGTGTGTGTGTGTGTTCACACTTATGAGTGCTGTGGTGTGTGTGGCGGACAGAGGCCAGCTTCCTGAGTCAATGCTGTCCTTCCATCATGGACTCCAGGGCCTGGAGATGATCAGGCCTGTGCAGTAAGCTCATCCCTGTGCAGCTAGCTTCTCACCAGCCCAAGTTTTGTTTTCTTTTTACAACCCATGAATCCACTCACTGTATGTACAACCAGAGGCTTTACACTCAGACTTCTGAGTGAGTTTTTCAAAGTTGGTAAAAAAAAAAAAATTAAGTAAAAGAAAAGAAATGTCCATTAATTTTTTGAAAATTTGGATTAATGTCTGGAATAAAGCATTATGGTCACTTGTTTTTGTTTTCTGGTCACACGTAAATTTAAACTATCTCAGCTGCAGATTTTGTGAGAATTGGCCATGTTTTGCCTTGTCACTAATCATTAGCATTTCCCTGGGAGGGGCCAAGAAACTCCTGTTATCTGTGCTTAGCAGGAGTGCCCAGCACCCAGGATGGCAGAGTGACTCCTTCAGGGCCTCCCAGAAGCCACAGACAAGACACCTTAGACCTGTGGCCTCATCTCTACGATATGCAGCACGGCATTTCTAGGCGTGCTGTGGAACCTCTGTAGTTCATTTTCTAAATGAACTTTAGAATAGTTCCAGCTTTACATGGGCAGCCCTGTCCGTAAAGGTCATCTTGTAATGGGTATTCTGGTGTTAACCAAGTTAACCGTGTGATGGGCAGAGGACTGACTTGGGCATTTTATAAGACTCCTGGGTTCTCCTAACTCTGTTGCCATTTTGTGCAGATGTTTGTCCCTGAGCAGGCATTTCTCCTCATGTCCACCTATCTCAAGAGAAAGCCCCCTCAGGAAGCCAGGCTCTGCTTTCTCTCTTTGCCTGTATCTCTGGACTTTCCCTCGGCCTCTCTTTAGGGAAAATCCCAATGCCATTTTGTTTTTGAGAGTCAAGAATTGGTAACAACTTGGCCTGGTGGCTCAGTTTAGCAATCCCAGCTACTGGGGAGGCTGAGGCAGGGATATGGCAAGTTCAAGGCCTGCCCTGGCTCTTTACAAACCCCTGCCTCAAAAAGAAACGTAAAGAGAGGCCTGCTGGGCCTGAGGCAGTGACAGACCACTTGCTGAGCAGCTGGCTTGGTATCAAATTACCTCAGTAGGAGGTAATTTGATACTTCTCAGGCAATGCCATGCTTGAGTTTGAAAATCCTCTCATTACATACATTAGAGTTTGCATTGGTCCTATAAACACAATAAACCAGTAAAAAGCCAAGAGCTCAGATTTTAGCCACAGAATGCTCAGGTTGATCCGCACTCCATCTCTTCTCAGCTGACCTACCTGCCTACCTTTCTTCTTCCTTCCCTCTGTCCCTCCCTCCCATCCTTTCCCCAAACCCCCATGAGGACTTCTATCAGTCTTACCCTATGGTTCTCTCTTCCTAGAGCACTCTGAGTCTTTCAAAATACCGATTTTCTGTTCTGCTAAGTCTCTCCACAGCCTTTTTAAAAGATGTTTTTTCATTTATTTATTTGCTTTACAGTCCAATATCAGCCCCCTCCCTCATCCCATCCTCCCCTCCCTCATCCCAGTCCTCCCCTCCCTCATCCCAGTCCTCCCCTCTCTCATCCCAGTCCTCCCCTCCCTCATCTCAGTCCTCCCCTCTCTCATCCCAGTCCTCCCCTCCCTCATCCCAGTCCTCCCCTCCCTCATCCCAGTCCTCCCCTCCCTCATCCCAGTCCTCCCCTCTCACAGCTTCTCCCTTCATTCCCCCCTTTCCCCTCTTTTCTGTGAAGGGGGAAAAGCCCCGCTTCCTGGTATCACCCCCCACCACACACAGATTTGTCACTGCAGAGAGAGGCACAAACTTTCTCACTGAGGCCAGTGACAAGGCAGACCAGTTAGAAGAACGGGATCCACAGGGGCCAACACATTCAGGGCAGCCCTTCTCTCCTGTTGTTTGGGGGGGCCCACATGAAGACCAAGCTGCATGTTTGCTACATATGGGGGGCGGGCCAACGTCCAGTCCACGCTTGCTCTTTGGTTGGTGGTTCAGTCTCTAGGAGCCCCCAATGGTCCAGGTTACTTGACTCTGTTGGTCTTCCTGTGGAGTCCCTATCCTCTTCAGGACACTCAACTCCTTCCCCCACCTCTTCCTCAAGACTCCCTGAGCTCCATCTAGTGTTTTGGTCAGTACTGGATGGAGCCTGTCAGAGGACAGGTATGCTAGGATCTTTCTGCAAGCATAAAGGTATCATACATAGTGTCAGGGGTTGGTTCTTGCCCATGAGCTGGGTCTCAATTTGGACCACTCATGTGCCATTCCCTCTTCTCTGCTCTACGGGTGACTCTAGCTGAGACTCGTAGCAGTTGGGGTGGGTGGGGGTTATGGATCTGGAAGTGGGCACTTTCTGCAGTCCGTCAGGACTCCCAGTGGAGAGATAAGGACAGCAACCCACTCACAAAACCTTCAACCTAAAACTGGGTGGCCTACAAGATGCGCATGCGCAGCCCTTCCTCAATCTTGTCTGCATCGGGCTTCCCGACCGCCCTCCCTAACACCAGCAATATTACTCTGGCTTCTTTGTGTCAAACTCTGCCACAGAAAAAGGGGTGCTGCCAAAGAACTAAGAATGGAGCTACACACACACACACATCACGCACGCGCGCACCAAAACCAAAACCCCGACCCTCTTTCTCTCTGGAGACAAGGAGAAAGGGTCTGCAAAAAGCAACCAAACTGGAGAAGGGAGGCAAAAACATGGGCACATCTAAAGACAGTTATGTAAACGTCTAGAAAGTCTTTTTGCTGAGTCGTGGCTGTCGTTCCAGTTTCAACCAGGTTGGCAGGGGCGACCGGAAGGTCCTCCGGCGCTGCGGACCTAGCGGGATTCAGGTGCGCTGACCCGTGGTGGCAGGAGCCAGTCTCCGAGTCTCTGGCCTTATCTCGGCCTGTTGCAGCTGCCAGCTCGGGAGGCTTCTAGTTGCCCTGGCCTACAAGCCCCGCCCTCCCGGCCACGCCTCCGAGGGCGGATCTCCTGCTGTCCCCGCCCCTGCCGGAGAAAGTGCTGGGCGCTGTGGCGCGGGTGCGGAGCGCTGCCAGGTCGGCGTTTCCAGGCCTTGCCGGAGCGCCGCCGCAGAGGATCCCTGGCCGTCCCGGAAATGCTTTCGGCCAGCGCCAACATGGCTGCGACCCTGCGGGCTGCGGGCGCTCTGCTCCGCGAGCCGCGTAAGTTGGGTTGCGTCTGCGTTCGCGAACGTGAGGCGCGTCCGGGAGGCCGCGGGTTCAAGTCACATGGGCCAGCTGGGGGGCTCGAGCAGTGGCTGATTTAGTGATCATTGTAAGGTCTCTGAAGGACCTATCACCTGAACCGTAGGCGTCCTTGTCACTATCACTGTTGGCATCTGCCTTGTTCGCTCTCTGCTGATGGCTATCACCGTGCCTACTGCTGCTCTGCCCAAGCCATTGCCACGACTTCTGGGTAGCAGGACCCTCCGCGGGGAGGCCTAAAGTTGTTTTGGTTTTGTTGTTTTTGTTTTTGCGGGATATCTGGAGAACAAATGAGACCTCCAGTGTTGCTGGTACAGTTCGTGAATTCAGGGTGTGACCACTTGATGAGCTGGGATCCTGGGTGGAACCACACTTTATTGGGACAGAAATAAGCAAGGACACTTTGAGCCATAGCCTCAACTTATTTGCCGGGAAGATTGGGATGCAGGTGAAGTACGGAGCATAGAGCTCCTCAGTTACTGACATAAAAGACTGCCACAAACCATGAGCCCACTTAATAAGAATTCGAATGGTGACTAGACCTGACCTATTTCAAAGGAGTTTCCTAATGTCAATTTAGCACCTCCTTCCGGTGGAGAAATTCTCCTTTGAACATCCACACACAGCATAATGAAGATCAGTTCCCTAAGGACACTGGGAAACAAACGGTATTATCTTTCAGATAGGGACAGTGCCAGTCAAGGAAGTACCTAATTAATCTTGTCTTTCACCATCCTTTCCAGCGGCAAATAAAGTCCAACAGATTGAAGGTCATGAAACAATATGAGAAGTGAAATTATTTTCTGTGTATGTCAGAAGTGACTAAGCGAAAGGATTCAAAACACCACAGAATGTCTCAATTCCAACAGTATGACAGGCCCCAAGTGCTTTTTAAAAAAATATTTTTTATTCGTTGAGAATTTCATAGATGCTTACAATGTATTTTGGTCAGATTTACCTCCAGTTTTTCTCCTACCTTCAAGATTCACGTCCCCTCCCCATCCTTCCTACTGTCAGCGCCCCCTCCTCCCAACTCCCTCGCCCCCACCTTTTTTAACTGGTAAATCCATTTTATGCTATCTATACACCCGTGGGTGTGGAACCCCCACTAAAGCATAGTCAATTTATTGGGGGCCACACATTTAAAAAGAGCCTGACTCCCCCTTCTCCAGAGGCCATCAATTGACATAAGCTCTTAGGCAGGGTCGGGGGCTCAGGAGCCTCCCCACGTGACGGTGGGATGTTAGCTGGCTTGATCTTGTGCAAGTCTTGTGCAGCAGCCACAGCTGCAGTGAGATCATGGTGCAGCTGTCCTGTCCTCTCTGGCGGCGGTGTTTTGCCCTGGCGAGTCTTCCTACTCCCTCTCCTGCCAAGCTCTTTGTGGGAAGCAGGTTAAGATAGGGCCATTGGCAGTGGAACGTGTTGTTCTTTGCACTTGAACTAGTTGTGAATTTCTGTGCTAACTGCTCACACTCCAGTGAGCACCTTAAAAAGTTACCACCTTATCGTAGCTTTATCATTTTGGTTGACCGGAAAAGATTAATATTAGCTAAGAGAAAATTTGAGTAATTTCTGCAACTGAATTCTGGAAGCAAAATGGGAAAAAAAAAAACAGTTTTATCTTCTATATCTTTTATCATTTAGAATTAATAAGATGCTTCCTCCAGTGGTTATAACATGCACGCGTGCATGCACTTGAGTACGTGCGCACACACACACACACACACACACACACACACACACACAGAGAGAGAACAGAAAATCGGTATTTTCTTAGTCAAGAACCATAGATCTGTGGATCTGTGCACATTTTTGTTTGTTTTTTGTTTTTTGTATTTGGTTTTTTCGAGACAGGGTTTCTCTGTGTAGCCCTGGCTGTCCTGGAACTCACTCTGTAGACCAGGCTGGCCTTGAACTCAGAAATTCACCTGCCTCTGCCTCCCAGAGTGCTGGGATTACAGGTGTGCATCACCTCCACCTGGCTCTGTGCACATTTTTAAAACTCTCTTTCATGTATGTGATCACTTTAGTTTACTTTGTACATTTTGAAATATTACAAAATTACAGTTTATTATGTATTGGATGGTTTAATTATGCTCATGTCCATTGACTTAAAATTTATTTTTATTTTTAACTCTGTGTCCATGTGTACATATGTGCATATGACTACAGAGTCCTGCCAGAGGGGTCAGATCCCCTTGGAGCTGGAGTACAGGTCCTCGTGGGCTATTCCATGTGAGTGCTAGGAACCAAAACTGGGTCCAGTACAAAAGCATCAAGTGCTGTCAGCAGTGAGGCAACTCTTCATCTTTGATTTTTTTTTTATGCTTACACTACATATACTTACCCATAATATCTTCTGCTTCATTTCTGCAATATATATAGAAGCAGACTGTCATCAATATGATACACGGAGATTTTTTCATTATATGCTCAAAGTAAAATTTGTATTCTTTTTGAGGATTTGTTTTAGATTGTGTGTGTATGTATGTGTGTGTGTGTGAGACATGTATGTATGGGGGTTTGTTCATGTGAGTGCAGCTACTTCAGGTGTGGGATCTGGAACTAGGGAATAAGTGCTTACAAGCTGCCAGATGTGGATGCTGGGAATTGAACTCAGGTCCTCTACAAGAGCAGCAGGTACTCTTAGCCCCTGAGCTCCCCAGTCCTGATAGATTTTAATTAATTAATTAATTAATTAATTATTTTTTAAGATTTGTTTCTTTGTTTTATGTATGTGAGTACATTGTCACTCTCTTCAGGCACACCAGAAGAGGGCATCGGATCCCATTACAGATGGTTGTGAGCCATCATGTGGTTGCTGGGGATTTGAACTCATTACCTCTGGAAGAGCAGTCAGTGTTCTTAACCGCTGAGCCATGTATCCAGCCCATATTTTAATTTTTAAATGGTTCGGAAATCACATTGGTTTTGAAAGTTCTCCTAACACGGATTTGCAGTACAGTGCTGGGAGAGGGACAGTGACAGTCTTTTCCTGTCCATTGTTACAATCCTTTGGAACAACAATATCAGAATAACTGGCCAAATCTCGGGAGTAAGCTTCCTTACCCCTGCAGTCCTGCTTCTGAGATAGTATAGGATCTTATTTCATTTTAGTCAGTATATGTACTTTGTACAGTGTGTATGGGTTTTTCTGTGACATTTTTATACACGTGGATGACACTTTGAGCCTACTCACCTCTTCGGTTATCTCCTCTGACCACCTGCTGCTTGTACCCTTCCATATCTGTAATAGCCCAGTAGTTGGAGAGGGATGTTTTAGAGATGTGTTTAGAGGGGCATGGTAATCGTAAGTCTCAGGAGGAAGGATCCCTTATCGGTACCCAAATTTAGTCAGCTGCAGACAAGAAGTTTGCAAGCAAGGGCATGGTAATAGTTAGGAAGCTTGGAAACTGTACTAGGAAACCCAAATAAATAAATAAATAAATAAATAAATAAATAAATAAATAAATAAATAAATAAAATAGCTGGGGAATAATCTGGTCCTCCCCCTGCCCTCCCACCCTAGCAAGGGCATGGTAATAGTTAGGAAGCTTGGAAACTGTACTAGGAAACCCTAATAAACAAACAAACAAACAAACAAATAAATAAATAATTAAAATAGCTGGGGAATAATCTGGTCCTCCCCCTGCCCTCCCCCCTACTTATTTTAGGTTCACAGAAATTTATTCATGACCATCAGTCAGAATTCTGTTGTCATGGCCCAAAGAACCTGATGGAATCTCCTTTTTATAGGGACTTAGAGACATTGTGCATGATTGAATACCTGGTTAGACTGCATCATGTAGTTCCTATTTAAACGTCTAAAACAAGGGGATGTGTGTTGTTTGAGACTTCATGTGAGTGGGATTGAACTTACATCCGTCTTCCCACTCTGCCTTCATTTAGTAAGGCTTCCCTGGCATAAACTCATTTAGTGGGCTCTGTTGGGAGTGTGCATGAGGTAGTTTTATTTATTGGTTTTGAGGCAGAGTCTGGCTCAAACCCTGGCTGGTTTCAAATTAAAGATCCCCCCTGCCTCAGCTTGCTGGTGCTGTAGTCACGGGCATGTACCACCACATAAACATGTATGTCATAGGCATGTACCATCATGTGAACATGTCCATCCCAGGCATGTCCCACCACGTGAACATTTGCAATCTGGATATAAAGAAATCTAGGCGAGCTGGAGATACCAGTTTCCCCTGTTTTATTCCATTTGGATGATTCAAAGAAGTTGGATGGAACAGGTGTGTGGTTGCTCTTCTCTGGAAGTTTCCAAATGAAACTGTTATATTGTGCCAGCCCCTGTCATGTGACAGATGTTACAGAGCACTCCTCTTGGTTTTTGTTTGTTTGTTTGTTTTGGGGTTTTTTTTTTTTTTGATTTGGTTTTTTCGAGACAGGGTTTCTCTGTATTGCCCTGGCTGTCCTGGAACTCACTCTGTAGACCAGGCTGGACTCGAACTCAGAAATTCGCCTGCCTCTGCCTCCCAGAGTGCTGGGATTACAGGCGTGCGCCACCACCGCCCGGCTATTCCTCTTGTTTTGTTTTTGTTTTTGTTTTTTCTTGAATCTTCAGTGTTTACTCCAGCAAGGACTCATCTTGTTATGGGGTGGGAATCAAGGCTCTCTGTGGGATTGTAGTCTGACTCAGGCCATGCAGCTGTGAAGATCTGAACTTAGACCTAGTTGATCCAGCCTGAACTTTTTACCCTCGTCGGGGCTCTTAGAGGAGAGTAAGAACAGAAGATGACTTATCCCAGACTATTTTGTAACCTGGTGTTATGAGAGCAGAAAAGTATGTCGTGGGTTGTGGTAGCTACCACCGTCCCTTATCATCTTCCTCAGCACTAATTTGTGGTTTCAGTTCACCTTTATAGTCTGTGTAAGGACTAGTACTCAATATCACAAGTCAGCATGGCGTGCGTACTCCTTGGTTCAGTTCTTTTCTGGGCCTACCCTTTAATCTTGAGGAGCCCAGGCCAAGAGCACATGTGTGCCTCACATAGAATAGCAAGCCTTAACTGGCCTTCCTTTGTAACTGCCGGAAAGCAGTCTTGAACTCTCCTAACCTCCTGCGGAGAAGAGGCCTTGAGCATGTTGACCTGTCAGCTCTCTTGCCTCTCTTCCTATTACCAGCCCTTTCCTACTACCCCTTGGCTCCCCGGAATGGCACAAACTGCTCATATGGATAGATGTGGGGAAGAAGCCTGTAGAGACTCTGGAATTGGTGGAGGGGCTTAGGGGAGAGGGAATTCTTGAGTTTGGGCTCTGGGGAGCCTGGTCTGTCATGGACAGTGTTGGGCTCTGGGAACTCTACACCTCAGGGTGCATTCATTGAGAAGAGAGTGCTGTTCTCCCTTCTCATTCTCAGAGCATAGGGCAGTTCTGAGTTTCCCGTCTACCCAGAAGGCTGGAAGATAGAAATGGTATTCATACTTAGTTGGGTGCTGGTCCAGTTTCTACTCTAAATGACCTTTTCCACAATGCCCCTTACCTCGCCTCTGAGCTGTGTCCCACACTTGGACATATTCTGAGTGTACAGAGGTTCTAGGGATGAGATCTGAGCAAAATTTGCATCCAGGGCATAGTGAGAAGGTATGGCTAACTTCTAAAAAGATCAAGCAACCCTGGAGAAGGAAGCTTATACCCCAGCCCACTGGAGAAAAAGACCTTCAGTGCATTTACCTGCCTGCAGAGATGCTGGGGAAATCACCTCTGCCATAGCACCATTTTAAAATTTAAAGCCAGGAATTATGCCCGGAGGGTCTCTTGAAAATAAATTACTTTCCTACTAGATTTCACGCTAGCACTTTAATTTTGTCACAGTGGTGCATGGCAGCTCGAGGGCCAGCCAGCCATGGAGGTGCCAGTCGGGTGCTGCGGTGGCAGCCACCACGGAGAAAGTGCATCATGCCAAAGCTGCGAAACCCCAAGTTCAACCAGAAAGGAGGTAACTTTTGTCTCACATAAGGTTTTCTTTGTTTTTCTTTTCTATTGTGACAAACATGAGTGGGTTTGAGCAACCTACAGGGAGAGGTACTTAGAAAAATCTAATATATTTATTAGCAATGGTATGGTATTTTCTTGGTTTCCTTTTAGCATCTGTTAATAGGTTTTAAGGATTAACAAAGGATATATAGTTAAATATAGTCTTCAGTCATGTAAGAATCTGGCCTTGGTATATGTCAATATAGCAAATCAATTATGTGTATACCAGAACTTTATGTATGAACTGAACATATTTATGCCTATAAAACAAGTGCTTTGTATAGGATAAAAAGTAGTTAACCTACCAAGAACTTCTCCAGGAGATTCTACTAGTACTACTTTTAGCTTTTCACATAATGAACATAATTGCCCATGACATGGACATGGCTTATAGTTTATTAAGGAAATAGAGTGTACTTCATTCATTCTTGTTATTTTTGGGTGGAGGCAGTAACCACGGTGTATGTTTTCTTCAGCAGCATAAGTCATAGATGCCCACAGGGCCTCTCCTCTGTGATCTAGAAGAACACATTTTATACAGGGGAAATTGTTGAGATCTAAGAAGGAATTAGCTGAGTCATTGTGACATCATTATCTTCCTGCCAAACAAGACGTCACTCTAGAGTTACACAGGGTATTGGTTACTTTTCTATTGCTGTGATAAACCACAATTTATAAAAGAGTTTCTTTGGGTTTCTAGTTTTGAGGGTTTCAAAGGCAAAGCAGCTGGAACAGCATCAGAGAGCTCCCCTCTTGAACATAGCAGGAAGTAGGGAGAGCAAACCCGGAATGCTGTGAGTCTTTGAAATCTAGAAACCCAACCTCAGTGACCCTTCCTCCAGTAAGGCCAGACCTCCTAAACCTGTCCAGACAGTGCCACCAGTTAGGGACCGAGTATTCACATGCCCTAGGTTACGGAGGACAGTCTCATTCAAACCACCCTGAGCAGTCATGTAAATGAAATGTCTTCATTTTGTGATGGTTATTTTTCTTTGTGCTATGGGCTCATTGATTGAAGGCTACAAAACTGAGGATATTGATTTTAGGGTTGATTTAGGATATTGAATTAGGGATAACTCCCAAATCTCCCCCCCCCCCCAGGTCTATCTTCCAAGAATATGGAGTTAGAGGGTAAGGTAGGAAACATAAGCATCTTGGGCTGGTGGCATGCCTCTCAGGACACTGATCCTCTGTCCCTATGATCCCTAAAGACTTAAGAAAATTACTCCTGTGAACTGAAGAACTGGTTTGATGAGGAGTCCGGAAGAAAAGTTATTTCATTGTTATATTTTATAATGACAAAAGTCAATAATAAAAGGGGCCTTATGAAATAAAATCAGGTTCTACTAAGTGACTTTGTATAATTTTATATAAAAATAGAAAACTCAGGTGGAAAGAAAGGATTTAAAAGTCATCGCAATTTTACCATCTAGTATTTTATTATGCGCTTATATATCCTTACTGGCACACAATCATACTATACATATTATTTTATAATTTTTTATCTACGGTCACCATGGATCTGCACATACTTTCTATGTTGTTTTTTCTTGTTGCTGTAACAAAATAACTTACAAAGTCAACATAAAGAAGGTTTTATTCTTGCTTACAGTTTACTGGTACAGTCCGTCATGGCGGCAGTGTGAGGTGGCTGGGCACATTTTCCACGTGCACACAGGAAGCAGAGAGAGATGAGTGCTGGCACTTAGCTCACTTTCTCCTGCTCATTCATTCCTGAATGCGTGGAATGGCGCTGCCCACGGTTAAGGTAGATCTTCCCACCCCACTTAACTCAGTCTAAGCATCCCCTTACAGGCACACAAAGGCTTGTCTCCTGAGTGGTTCTATATACTATCAAGTTGACAGCCAGTCTTAACTATCTCGAGTAGTTTAGGAATATTTTCACTAAGTCACAATTTGGGTAAGCCCACATTCCAGGCATTGGTTACATCTAGTTTTGAATAGTTGAGATGCTGAAGTAAGGCGTGTGCTTGGGGACCATTCCGATGCCAAGGGTTTGGAAGACCCTGTGCTCTTTAGTGCTTGACTTGGGCTAAACTGCAATGCTAAGACCAGCAGCTGCACTAGTCCACTGGCTTCCAGGAGGAAAATAGTTGTTTATTTATTTATTAGATTCTAGAGGCCACACCGTCTCCTCTGTTACTCTTCACCTTTGCTGGGGCAGTGTCAAGGCAGCTGTAGATAAAACAAATGCAAGAGTGGAGCCTTGTGCTGACTCTGTGTGCTTGCTCTCTCTATCTCCGTCTCTGTGTGTGTGTGTCTCCTTGGAGGGTAGGGGTGGGGGCTGTGCACGGGCACACGCATGAATTTGGTGTGGATTCGGTTGTTTCCTGTTGTTTCTGTTCTAGAAATAGCACAGATCCTTGGGTCACTGGTCTATTGCAGGTATAGAGCTGAGACTCTATTGTTCTTCTTCAGTGCTGTCTAGATACCACAGAACAAAATAACTGTTTGCTAACAAATGAGCTTTGGTGCCTATGATGGTCACTTCATGGTACAAAGGAAAAGCTTTGTGCTTTCAAACTCCCAAACTATAACAAAAGCAAAGCATCTAAACTTCTCAGAGTAAGTTTTAAAATATGTGTCTTCCGCTGTGCATACTTTTATGTCCAGACAAAGAGCCATGGCCAGGCAGACCCTGGTCTCAGGTGTGCTCTGTCTGGAGTGCAAAAGAGACAGAGACCCTTGATTAAAGCTTTGCACTTTATACTCCAAAACAGAGCGGAGTCAGGCTAATGCACCATTCACCATGCACAACACAGTTTTGGATTAAGTGTTCCCTGTGTTGGGGCGTCTTCAAATCATATGCGACTCTTTCATGTTTAAAATCAACACGGGTTTGCAAAACGTGAGCAGAGCAGAGCAACATCCGCTTTAAAGCCACTCTTGCTCCGAGCTCAGGTGTTAGGCACGGAAAGCCCAGTTCTAAATCCCGTTTGCACTTTGATACCCTCTGTGGCTTAGGTAAGTCTTTTAGCCTGGGCTTTCTTAACCAGTAATCTGTTAACTGGCAGCAATCCATAGGAAAAGGCACTTAATTTATTAGGAGTCACAGATTTTGAGGGTGAAAAGACAAGAACTCAGGGGAAAGATGGGTGGTCTCAGTGGGAAGATTAGGGGAGACCATAGTCTCATCAGGTGATATTGCATCTGGCATGTTAAGGAGCACGAAAACTCAACAGCCCTGTCTAGTCGTAGCATTTTTGTGTGGAAAAAAAAGTTTTGTAGGGGCTAGGGAGATGGTTCTGGGTTAAGAGTCTGCTGATCGGTATGGGTTGAAGGCCCTACACCCACATAAATCTGAGCACAGCTTTGCATGTCCTAATCCCAAGCGTGAGGAGTTGGGCAGGGGCAGAAAGATCCTGGGCATTCGCTCTTCAGCCAGTTTAGCTGCATTCGTAGCTCCAGGTCAGTGAGAGACCTTGTCTCAAAGAATAAAGTAGAAAATAATAAAAGAAGACAGCAGACCTTAAACCTCTGGCCTCTGTGTGTGCACTGATGGACACATATGTCCCCCGTACATGTGCACATGCACAGGTGCCACATATCCACACACAGAATTTTGTAACATCAAGTATAATTGCTTGGTATAATCCTCTTAGTGAAAAGAGGATTAGAACTTATTTCTCTAAGGCCTAGAGGCAGTTTTGCTTGTCATAGCTCTGAGGTAAGGAAATATCTTAGTTTGGTTTCTATTGCTATAGCAAAATACCAGCCAAAACCCACTTGGGGAGGAAAGGGTTTCTTTGGTTTGCAGACTACAGACTGGCACTGAGGGCAGCCAGGCAGGAACTGAAGCAGAGACCACAGAGGAATGATGCTTACTGGCCTCCTTCCCATGGTTTGCTCGCCGTGCTTATATAACCTGGGACCACCTGCCCAGTGGTCACACTACCGCACATCAATTCAAGATAATGTCTAACTGACATGCACACAGACCATTGCGAGGGAGGCAGTTTTTCTATTAATGTTTCTTCTTCCCGAGTGACTCTGTTCTTTAATTTTTTTTTTTTAACAAGAATTAACCAAGCCAGGTTAGCACATAAGTGTACTCTTACAGGGTATGTAATGTTACCAGCCAGAATGTGAGAGGCTAGGGGTCTTACTAAACACCCACAGGAGAGTGCTCTACAGTGAGGGGAAAGCAAGCAGGACCTATTCAGCTTAGCAATAATTTCCTGTGTGACTGAAGAGGCGGGAACAGATGAAAGGGCAAGCCATAGACTCATCAAGGTGTTCAAATAAAAGAGGGACACTTCTCCGTGTAACAGAACTCATTCTGTGGTAGATTGTATTATGTGCTTTACACATTGAGTTCACCAAATAATGTTGAAGGTAACATGTTGGACTTTAATTTTAGCATACAAAACATCCTTAACCTTTGGAAAGTCAGACCTGTGTACTTATGATGCACTAGCACTTACAGGTCTTTTGGCCTCTGAACAGTTTTTGATTTCTAAAACTCTCTGTCTCTAAAGAATTGGATCTTTGTTCAAGACTGACAGGAAAATAGAGAAATTGAGGTCAATTGATGCCAACATAGGGCTGGGCCTAGAGACAAGGGTTGGAGTTTGAGGTGGGTCAGTGAAGAAGTGGAGGCCCTCTGTGTCTCTGAGGAGACGCCCTGTGATGTCAGCACTGGGCCTGTGGGTTCTTATCAGCTGAAGTAATTTCTGCCCTGGAGCAAATGGAAGTGTGGCAATGAACTGTTTTATCTTGTGTAGGAAGCCAAAAACCGGCATATTAATGTTAAACATGGGAGGCCCCGAAACCCTTGGAGAAGTTCAAGACTTCCTTCAGAGGCTCTTCCTGGACCGAGACCTCATGACACTTCCCATTCAAAAGTAAGATATGCTGTGTGGAATGCTGTGTATCGGTGCATTTGTCATCTGTGCAGCTCTGGCTGTGGTCACAGCAGCACTTGTGTCTTCTGTAAGGAAGCAGAAGGAGATGGTATGTGGAGCCCTGCAGCAGGAGAGGAGAGCCAGTTAGCAAGCCCTCTCCTTGGGCCCTCTCCTTCCAGGCCCTGGGAGTTACAGTTGTCTAAGCTCGCCTAAAATAGCTTTAAGGTGTTACAGATTTGTAAAGATGTGTTTGTGTTTGGCCCTTGACCGCTGACTAACACTGAAGAAGCAATGGTCATCACTTCCTGTACTTGACGGTGGATCATGGCTTCTTTTTCCTCCCTTCCAGTCTTCCTTCCTTGCTTCCTTTTCTGTCATTTCCTTTCGAAAGAAGTTTTGCAATAAAGAAATTAACTCTTGTATATTCCTGTAAGTATGCAAATAATATATTTACACTAAAAAGCAAACGTCCCCGTCACCTAGAGTTCCAGCACAGTTAGCCAGATGTTATCCCTGTTCTATTTGAAATACCGTGTGCTTCCCGAGTGTGTCTATTCCCACTTTAGTACACAGACGTGAGTGCTGGCTGACCCACCTTGTTTGTCATTTTCAAGATTTTTTTTCACAACAGTGTTTTGTTTCATAACAGATTATATAGATCCATTTTCTCGTGACTGTTTGGATTATATCTTTACTTGGCTTGCACCTCATTGGTAGACAGTTGTTTACAATGTGACCCTGTTTTGTATACATCACTGGCTACAGATGCAGCCATATGGGATGGACATTCATTTTGTTAAATTGATGGCAGTGTGGACTATGGAGATGGCTCAGAGTTCAGTTCTTGGAACCCACGTCCTTTGTTTGTTTGTTTGTTTGTTTGTTTGCAGCTGTAATCCCAGCACTGGGAAGGAAGTGCTGTAGGGTTAGCTGACAGCCAGCCTCGATTGCCTAAGAGTTCCAGGCCTGTGGTGGCTGTACGGAGAAAGATGCTCAAGGTCTTTTTCTGGTCTATATAGACACACAAGTAAGCACACACCCACACCTCTGCACCCGCACCGGAATATACATGTGCCTTTCTACACACACACATACACACACACACACACACATACTTGGTTTTGGGGTTTTTTTTGTTTGTGTTTTTGTTTTGTTTTGTTTTGCTTTTCGAGACAAAGTTTTTTGGGTAACCTTGGCAGTCCTAGAACTCCCTCAGTAGACCAGGCTGGCTTGGAATTTACACTCTGAATTCCGAGTGCTGGAATTAAAGGTGCGTGCCACCACGGCCTAGCCACAGACATCCTATTAAGAGCAGTGTCTGAACCTGAGAGCGCAGCCTTGATAGGTTCTTTGGAAAGTGATTTCCGCTTCAGTTCATAGGTTTGTTTGTTTGTTGTCTTGTTAGTCAGGTCACAGGAATCTCCTCCCTTTGTCCTAATTCTCTTGTCTTAGAAATTATTAACTTGGTTGCTAGAAGCGATGTCCACCTTGCTGACTGTTTGCTGATGTGCCAGAACACCCCTGATGCTGGGGAGCTGACCAGGTGTCTAGGAAGGCTGAGTGTGTAGCCTTCCCACCTTTGCGGAATCCCTCCAAATCATCCCAGCCATAGCGCCACAGTCACCTCTGCCTTGCTTAAATAGAGCAAATGGCAAGTCACACAGTGTTCCGAAGGCGCTCTTAGTGTTAGGAAGGTACGGCCTTTGGTACGATTATAGATAAACTTGCCTTAGCCTTAGCACAGAGTGTGCTTGGATGTTCATGTAAAGAAATACATGGCTTTGTACAATAGTGACTTTTTTTTTTTTAAGTCTGGTGGTGGTGTGGTGTCTCACACTTTTAATCCCAGTAGGAGGATCTCTGTGAGACCAACCCAGTCTCAAAAATAAACTTTTTTTTTTTTTGGTTTTTTTTGGATTTAATTTTTTCGAGACAGGGTTTCTCTGTATAGCCCTGGCTGTCCTGGAGCTCACTCTGTACACCAAACTGGCCTTGAACTCAGAAATCTGCCTGCCTCTGCCTCCCAAGTGCTGGGATTACAGGAGTGCGCCACCACCGCCCGGCACCGAAACTTTTTATTATAAATTATGTGTGAGGGTGTGCGCATGTATGGATACAGCACTGAGGAATCTAGAGGAGGGTGTCAGATCCCTTGGTATGGAAGATGCAGGCGGCTGTGAGCTGCCTCACGTGGGTGCTGGGAACCGAGTTGGAGTCTTCAGCTAGAGCAGCACATGCTCTTAACTGCTAAGCCACCCTTCCAGTCCCAAAGCGAGGTTTTGATGCCCAAGAATTTTAATATTTTAATCGCTGAGGCCTCTGTTCAATACAGTGCTTTCTAATCTCTTAACTCCAGTTCTGTCACTGCTGAGAGATGTTTTTTGTAATGTATAATTGCAGTGGTACTTGTTTTAGAAAGTAAAAGCTACTTATTATTTTCTAGAGAAATTTCTTTTTTTTTTTTTTTTTAAAGATTTATTTTCTATGAATACACTGTAGCTGTCTTCAGACAAATCTAGAAGAGAGCTTCAGATCCCATTATAGATGGTTGTGAGCCACCATGTGGTTTCTTGGAACTGAACTCAGGACCTCTGGAAGAGCAGTCTGTGCTCTTATCCACTGAGCCATCTCTCCAGCCCCCTCTAGAGAAATTTCTTAACATTGCACTCAATATTTATAGATGCATCAGAAAGTCTTGCTTGAAACTTAAGCTTTATGTTGCTCCACCAAAATCTATTTCATGTAACACCAAAGGATAAATTTCTTTTTGCATTTTATTTGTTTGTTTGTTTGTTATGTTTGCGTGATACATATCATGTAGGGAGTAACATGGTAGAAGGAGAGAACCAGCTCAGCTCATGCAAATTGTCCTCTGTCCACTGAATTTGTACCAGAATGTACACACACACACACACATACACACACACACACACACACAATAGTAAGTGTAACAAAAAATGCTTTTAAAAGAGCCCTGTGTGAGTTAGACTTGATGAAGCAAGAGGCCCAGGGCCAGCCTGGGCAGCATTGTAAGTTCAATGGCTGTCCAAGGAACACGGTGAGATTCTGTCTCAAAGTTAAAAACAAATGGGGCTCAGCTCAGTGACAGAGTCCTTCCCTAGCACTAGGAGGGCCCAGATTTACAGAACCAAACTCCACCCACACAACCAAGGTAAGCTTCCTGTGTTTTCTCCCCTGATTCTTGTTAGGTGTAGATTCAGCGTGTAGGATGGTAGCTAGCAGCATCCCAGTCATGGGTGTGAGGTTTCCAGAGAATGCAGGATAGAACACTTGTGCAATGCAGAGGAGAGCTCTCAGGTCCATGCTGAATTGTTAGGGCCTCGCAGCCACAGTCCTAACTGCTGGTCTTGTTTGTCTCTCCTCAAGAAGTTTTAGTCATCTCTTCTTTAGTGAGTAGAAAATGTATCTGAAATTGCAAAGGTGGAATAAAATCTGCTTACTTATATGTCCAATGATTTAGTAAGCTGGCGCCATTTATCGCTAAACGCCGAACCCCCAAAATTCAAGAACAGTATCGCAGGATTGGAGGTGGATCCCCCATCAAGATGTGGACTTCCAAGCAAGGAGAAGGCATGGTGAAATTGCTGGACGAGCTGTCCCCCGACACAGGTGTGCTCTTCTCACGAATGCAGTGCTAGGCTTGTTAAAGTAGAATTTTAGAGAGAGAAAGAGGGAGGGAGGGAGGAAGGGAGGGAGAGAGAGAGTATGTAAGAGAAGGAGAGAGAATGTGTGAGTGTGATAGTGTCTGTGTGTGTGTGTGTGAGAGAGAGGGGGGGGGAAGGAGGGAGAGAGAGTATGTAAGAGAAGGAGAGAGAATGTGTGAGTGTGAGAGTGTGTCTGTGTGTGTGTGTGTGTGTGTGAGAGAGAGAGAGAGAGAGAGAGAGAGAGAGAGAGGGAAGGAGGGAGAGAGAGTATGTAAGAGAAGGAGAGAGAATGTGAGTGTGTGTGTATGTGTGTGTGTGTGTGTGTGAGAGAGAGGGGGGAAGGAGGGAGAGAGAGTATGTAAGAGAAGGAGAGAGAATGTGAGTGTGTGTGTATGTGTGTGTGTGTGTGCGAGAGAGAGAGAGTATGTAAGAGAAGGAGAGAGAATGTGAGTGTGTGTGTATGTGTGTGTGTGTGTGAGAGAGAGGGGGGAAGGAGGGAGAGAGAGAGTATGTAAGAGAAGGAGAGAGAATGTGAGTGTGTGTGTATGTGTGTGTGTGTGAGAGAGAGAGGGGGGAAGGAGGGAGAGAGAGTATGTAAGAGAAGGAGAGAGAATGTGAGTGTGTGTGTGTGTGTGTGTGAGAGAGAGAGAGAGAGAGAGAGAGAGAGAGAGAAAGAAAAAGTGTGAGTGTGTATGTGAGTGTGAGGGTGTGTGTGTGTGGCTGTTTTGTATGCATTGCATATTTGCAACAATGGTGGGAGCACGTGTGTGTGCAGTGCATATTTGCGTGGATGGGTGCATGTGCAGGCCCAGAGTTAATATTTGCTGTCTTCCTCCATTGTCCTCCACTTCATATACTGAGGCCGGGCCTTTCAGCTTAACTCAGAGCTCACCAATCTAGTCAGTCTAAGCTAGCCAGCTTGCCTTGGGCTCGCTTACCTTCTATGTGCTGGGGTTGCAGGTGGCCACCTCGCCTGCCCAGCGCTTATGTGTTACTGGATCTGAATTTGAGTCTTCATGTATGTGCTGCGTCTTCATGCATGTACTGCACGTACTTTATTCACAGATCCGTGTTCTTGGTTCTGGTACTAGCAACCATTGATTTGTGAGTTTCTATTAGTACATAATTCATAGTCACCTGACTGAGTTCTCAAGGCATTATCCTCTGACTGTAAAACTTTCTTACTTGCAGTGTTACAAGTAAAGAAACCAAAAAGTCGGAAAGTGTTTCAAAAGGAAGTTTAAAGTTAACTTGAGCTAGATTGCAAAGAAGAAGCAATATTCCGTGCACAGAGGCTAAGACTGTTGCTGTGGCCTTTTCTTCTAGTTGGATGATAGTTAGAGGAGCATTTAGAGAAGTGCCTAGCTGGAGTCACTGGGAAGCCCTCAGTCAAGCTTCTGGCCAACAGCCAACCAACAGATGAGGCAATGAGTTGCTGCATTGGCCTGGCTCTAACTGCACACATCTGGTAACCTGTGATAGCCTTGATGTAGACTGAGCCATTAAATGCAAGAGTGAGCTACAGATGCTACATTTGTTCCCATCCAAGGCATACTTGATTGTAGGACACGGTCCCATATCATAACCATGAGCCACTATGAGCGTCCTGGTTTGCTCTCTGTCATTGTGATACTACACTGACCCAAAGCAACTTGGAGAAAAAAAGTTCATTTCATTTTACACTTCCGTGTAGCAGTCCATCACTGAGGGAATCTAAAGAAAAATTCCAGGCAGGAGCTAAAGCAGAGGGCATGGAGGAGCACTGCTTCCTTGCTGGCCCCTCATGGCTAGCTCAGCCTGCTTTCTTATACCATCCAGGACTCCTACCCAGGCATGGCACTGCCAATAGCGAGCTTGCCACGCCCTTTTGTGTGTCTTCAGTCAAGAAGATGCACTATAGATTCCCACAAAACAGTCTCATGCAGCAGTTCCTCAAGTGATGGTCCTTCTTCCCAGGTGACTGTAGTTTGTGTCAACCTGACTAAGCAAACCAGCATGATGATGAGAAACGTTAAAACTGAAAAAGTTCCACGTAGGGCGTATGTTGGCTGTAAATGCATTCTACAGCTTCAGACTCAGGACAAGAGCTGATGGTCCCAGGACCCTCAAGGATGACAGCCTGTTAGGCAGGACTCTCTGAGAAAGTATCACTGAACATCGGCTTGGGACGTTCTCAGCGAGAACACCAGTCCCATTGCACCAAGCACCATTTTCTCCTCCCTTGGCAGACCACACTTAGAAAATTGTTCAGCTGCACTTCTGACTGTCAGGTTTGCATCTTGCCATTTCTGTGGCCCAGGGGCCTTTTGTGCACAGATCCTCCACTCAGGCCACAATGCATCTCTTTAAATATGGCAGAAAACCTTAGCTGTCTCTTCCCACCCCTACTTGGTAGAGAACAAACTCTGATTGTTGCCAGCTTATCGTGGTTGTGAATTCGATGTGCAATTTATTTAATGGGAAGAAGAGTTAGAAAGGTAACAGTCCTTTGATTTATTTGTTATTATAGCATCCACCCCCATAAAGAACCATATCAGATACCAGATTTGAGAAAGAAAAGCCAGGAGTGGCATCCCACACCTTTAATCCCAGCACTTGGGAGCAAAGACAGGCAGATCTCTGTGAGTTCCAGACCAGCCTGGTCTACTTAGTGAATTCCATGACCACCAGGACTACAAAGAGACCTTGTCTCAAAACAAACAAACAACCCAAAACAGCAAAGAATAACAAACCCGACAGGAATGCAATGCCTCCTTCCCACCTTTTCACCTTTTTGCTCTGGCCACCGTGAGGAAGCTGTTGAATGTCTAGACGTTCTATGGCTTCAGGTTCCCAGCTTGGCTGAACAGAGTCTCAGGACACCTTCCCACCTTCTATCAAAAGTGGTTTCCCACTTATTACCTGGTCATTTTACTGTAAGGACATAGAATGCAAAGCCAGGAATTAGCATGCGGGCAGGTCCTGCCATGAATTCCCCCCGCTTGTGTAATCTATCAAAGGGCCATAGTAGTCATTTTATACTTGAAGTTGCTGGGAAGGTGGCTTTTTAGCCTAGTGATTGAGCATTCTGTCCTCTAGAGATTTAGTTTTCAAATATCCAGGACTCACTACAACTTTGGGGCTAAGCTCAGTGGCTTGCCTGACAAGTCATTAAATCCCTCAATGTAGCATAAAATTGTCTTTTCTCCTCCGTTTGGTCCTCCATTTGCTGTATATTTACCTCCGCTTCTACCCATTGATTCCTGAACCTGTATGTCATCCATCAATCCATCCATCCACCCATCCACCCATCCATCCACCCATCCACCCATCCATCCGTCCGTCCATCCATCATCCATCCATCCATCCATCCATCCATCCATCCATCCATCCATCCATCTGTCCATCCATCTGTCCATCCTTCAGGCCTGTGTGTACACTGGCAGCTGCATACAGGAAGAAGATAAGCACATTGCATTTACGGAGCCAGCTTGCCTGAGCGCGTTCACTGAGGCAGCAGGTCACCTCCCTTGGGAGCTACCTTTTGTTTCTCTGGACCTTGGAAGCTCTCCTTGTGTTCCTAGCCATTAGTGGGCCTTGGTACTTATGACCCTTTGGCAAGTCACTGTCTTCTTGGGTGACAATACTTCTGGAGAGGCATGAACAAACATCTTCTCCCCCAAATAGGAAACAGATGATAGATCAAAATAAGGATAAGCCGGTGGACCAATGAGTTTTATTGAGCTTCTTACAGTAAGAGTTACTTACAGGCCTCAGATGCAGCTGTGTCACCAAAGCCCACTACAGCATAGGTGACAGCTCACAAAGCTGGGAACCTGGAGCCCACTGCACAGCTGGACAACATCCTCTGCAGTTGGCCTGAGCCTCTTCCGGGCTGCTGCGAGGCTGCTCTTTGTTTCTTGAAGGCATGCCTGCTGCTCCCTGCTTCCTCCAGGCCAGGCGGCAGGGCTTAACTGAGAGAGATGCTCAGAAGTCCTCTCTCTCTCTCTCTCTCTCTCTCTCTCTCTCTCTCTCTCTCTCTCTCTCTCTCTCTCTCTCTCTCTCCTGAGTTTTCTCATTCTATACTCAGTACTGGCCCTGAATGTGCCCTGGATCACACTGACTTCAGACGCAGTTGTCCTGCCCGAGGCTCTGTGTGCTGTGATCAGAGTCCTGTTCTGCAATGCCCCAGCAGCCCTTGTTTGTTTGCTTGGTTTTGTTTGGAGACATGTTCTAGCAATGTAACTCAGGCTGGCCGTGAACTTGCGTTGTGGCCCCAGCTGGCCTTAACTTGGCCTCCTGTTCTTGGTTCCTGAGTGTTGGAAGTCCCAGACATGCCACTCTGCTCAGTAAAGACGGCACATGCCGAGAAGGAGTACTAAAATCTAAAATGGGAACGAAATCTTACTGTGTAACCCCGGCTGGCCTCAAACTCACAAGAGGCCCCCCCCCCCCCCCGAGGCTGGGATTAAAGGCTATGCCACCACAGCCAGCTAGGTACTGATTTGGGGGTTCTTTTTTTCCTCTCTTTTCTTCAGTCTCCTTATGCCTGATGAGAGCAGAGAATTAAGAACAATAGCTTACATTTTAAAGATGATCATGTTAATATGAGGTGGGTATGGACTACAGATCTCAGAGAATAACCCAGCGTCCCTGTGCCTGCTAAATGATGGACAGGATGCCGGGAATATCCTAACTTGCTACCATATCAGCATTGTAGAAAATTAGGTTAGTCGTTCATTGTCCTGGTTGTTGCACCATGTCTGGTGACTCTGAGGAATCTATATAAAGATTAATCCCTCCTCCTTTCCGCTTGTGCTTCCTAATAGCACCTCACAAATACTATATTGGATTCCGGTACGTCCATCCCTTGACAGAAGAGGCAATTGAAGAGATGGAGAGAGACGGACTAGAAAGGGCCATTGCTTTCACACAGTATCCACAGTACAGCTGCTCCACCACAGGTAAGGATGTCTCCAGGGTGGCTGTACCTCTGGCAGAGTTAGCCCAGGAGTCTGAGTGCTGATGGGATTTGCAATTTGAATGCCAATCTAGCCCGTCTTCTTTACACGTAAGAGGCCAGGCCAGTTGCCTTGAAACTGTGTGCCTCATACGCTTCTGGAATTATCAGCCAGTCAGCTGAGAACGACAAATGCTGGGTGGTGGCTGTGCTTGGCTACTACTTTAATACAGTTGGTTAACAGATCATTTTCTAGGTTTATATCATAAACCTATTTTTATGTCTACCTGGAAATTTTTATTAAGGGAGGGGATGGCTGTTTTTATTTTGAAAACAAAAGTGTCCATGTGATATGTAAAATACTGCTATTTTTATTTTTGTGTTTGTCTTTCCTTCAGTTATGGGTTAGTTACTAGTTAACCTAAAACTCCATCCTAGCCAGGCATGGTGGCTAACACCTCTAATCCCAGAAGAAGGCAGGCTGGCCTCTGTGAGTTTGAGGCCAGCCTGCTCATCCTAGTAAGTTCTAGGACAGCCAAGGCTGCATAGTAAGACCCCATCTCAAAAACAAATAAACCCAAATAAATAAAAGCAGCAACAACAGCAAAACCAATGTGAGGCCTTGAATTAACTAGCATTTTGCAGACTTGTCTGTGCTCTTGGTCTTGTAATGTGTTGCTCCTTGCTGTCCTGTGTACATTTGACTGAAGATAAAAAGAAGCTTGGGAGACCATATTCATGTTTGTTTGTTTGTTTTGTGTTGCTCTTTTGAGCCAGGGTCTCACTATGTAGACTATGCTGGCCTCAAACTCACAGAGATTTGCCCATCTCTGCCTTCTGAGTGCTGAGATCAAAGGCATGTGCCACCACTCCCTGTTACTCTTAATTACAGGTTAAAGCTTCTGTTATTACCCACAAATATAAGTGCATTTTCTCAAGGATTTAGGTCAGTGCATTTGCATTCCCATTTTTTTAATATTAATGTTATTATATCTATAAGGAGAGGCAAAAATCTTGAGGAAGGGTTCCAAGTGCTGTATGCCTTAAATACTGAGGTATACAAGTGTGTGTGTGTGTGTGTGGGGGGAGATAGAGACAGACAGAGACAGACTGAAAGACAGTTAAAATGCCCAATCTTTCATATGTACCCGGAAGTTTGAATTGTGATTTATTTTGGGAATATATGATTTTAAAATAACTGGTAATATATAATTGGAGAATGAGTCAGATCTTAGTATTTTCAAAGTGTATTTTTATCTTGCTTTGCAAGATGTCCCTTAGCATACAGATGTCTTAACTTACATGCTTTCAAAAGTATGTAAGTTAAAAATGGTAATTTGTGTGACAACAGACTCATGCTCACCAGTGGCTCTTCCTGTCTGGTCAGAGCGTGGGGCTCACTGATTTGAGACCAGGATCTCCTTTGCCACTTTGCCTTTTAAATGGGCTCCGTGTGTTTCTCATAGCACCTTCCTTGTTTACATTTCCCCTCCTTACCACTTCTTTAGTATGTCGACTGTTGTCCACTGACGTGCGGGAGCTAAGATGGCTCCCAGAAACCCTCTGGTCCTCTGAAAACTACGCCCCCATGTGCAGTGACATCTGTTGTGTGAAGGCGATGGGATGCTTTGATTTCTACTGGGGATTATTTTTGATCCCCAAGCTTGGATTCTCTTATTCCAGTCATTGAAATTGAACTCATTGATTTATGTATATACACAAGTTGAATCTTAGCCTGACCAAACAGTTTGAGCTAAACTATATCTATGTCCCAAGTAAGCTTTTTAAACTGTCAGCTTAACTGTTATTGCTATGACAAGAAACCCAGGGAACTGGTGATGGGCAGCACAGACTTGTTGGAACTTGATCTGTGCAGGACTAAGAGGGCACTGTGGGGCGGGGCTCATAGGCCTTAGGGTGTGACCCCAGTGCCCGTTTCCCCGGGCTGGGGAAGGACTGCAGCTTCATTCTGCCGACCCACTTCTGGACTTTGGGTTCTCATCTTCAATGTTCATTCAGGAACCCAACTTCTGTTAGGTGATGTGTTAGAGTGTAGTGTCTGCTTGCTTTATTCCAGGCAATGATGCATTTTGTAAAAGTTGATTAAATACAGGGCCTTTAGATCCCTTAATAGGCTGATCGTCCTATGATGACATCTTTAGAAAGGGTGGTTCTAAAGCCTTCATTTGAACATGAGAAATAGTTAGCTTGTAATATTGGGTGGAAATATCCAGAATGCTCCAGATATAGAATTATGCGTATTCTAACACAGACACTTGGTGAAATAAAACAGCTGTAAGGAGACTACCAGAAACCGGCTCCTCTAGAATAAAACAGTACAGCGTCAGCATGCTGGGATAACAGCCCACCTGCGCCTGTCTTCCTCACCCCCTGCACTGCGTGTAATGAGGCCGCTTTTCTTCACGTGCTCTCAGTTGTAAGGCTTGGCCCTTGCAAGTTCACAATAGCTTATGCTGCATACGCTCACAGCCCTCACACTTCTCAGTAAAAATGGCCTCAGTAATCTTTGAAGGTCTGTTGAGATTGATTGCTCTTTAGTGATCTTCATTTGCAGGACTGTTAAATCTATATGAATTTTAGAGTATTGAAAAGATTGTAATTAGACTGGGTTTCTGTATAGGAGCAGCTGCCCACTTTGGACTCACAATTGCTGCCTTCACTAGTCCGTGCTGTGTTTCCCACAATCAGTGCATCTACTTGTCTTTCAGGCAGCAGCTTAAATGCCATTTACAGATACTATACCGAGGTGGGGCGGAAGCCCACCATGAAGTGGAGCACCATCGACAGGTGGCCCACACACCCCCTCCTCATCCAGGTGAGTATGCCCAGGCAGCCTCTGCGGGAGATGCTCACTGAGCCTGTGTTTTTCTCCTCAAACGGCATGCTGGGAATTAAAGCCACACCGTTAGACTTTTGACTTATCGTAAAAAATGACAATAAATGTAAAGGTTAAAATGATCAGACCCTTTTCTTCAGATTATACTGTAGCACCACAGTTAGATTTTGGGTTTTGTATTTTTCAGTGACCAGAAGAACATTAAGGATTATATCAGTTTACACTAACTTATATGTCTAGATTGAATGACCAACAAGTTACTTAAACCCTATGTTTTTAAAATCCTTCAAAAACATCAAAGGATTAAAACAAGTGAAGCTAGTGGAAAGGTTCATGTGTGAAGTAAATAGCCTTCTAGTGGAAACGTTTTGTACATCAAAAGAAAATTTTCATTTCTCCTGTACACTTACCTTTGTAATATTCTGTCAGTGGCTACTTTATTTTAGAATAATCAGTTAAAATATGCTGTAATGGACTGGTGAGATGGCTCAGCGGTTAAGAGCACTGACTGCTCTTCCAGAGATCCTGAATTCAAATCCCAGCAACCACATGGTGGCTCACAACCATCTGTAATGAGAGCTCACATCGTCTTCTGGGGTGTCTAAAGACAGCTACAGTGTACTTACATATAATAAATAAATCCTAAAAAAAAGTTGTATTTAAAAAAATGCTGTAATGGGTACTTTTATTTTAGAAGAATCAGTTAAAATTACAATTCTAAAACCATTAGCTTTGAATTGGTGTTACCTTATTTAAAAACAAACAAAACATGAGAGTGAGGTTGGTTTTAAAAACAAGTTCCGCCAGGCGGTGGTGGCGCATGCCTGTAATCCCAGCACTCTGGGAGGCAGAGGCAGGTGGATTTCTGAGTTCGAGGCCAGCCTGGTCTACAGAGTGAGTTCCAGGACAGCCAGGGCTATACAGAGAAACCCTGTCTTGAAAAAACCAAATCCAAAAAAAAAAAAAAAACCCAAGTTCCTATTAATTCAGTTAAGGTTTTGAGTCTGTGGAATATTTTTTTTTTTTTTTTTTGGAGTTATTTTAGGTCAAGATAACAAAATGGTTTGGATTTATGTTGTGATCTTTGGCAAATGCCTGCAAAGATGGGCAGCACTTAAATCATGTGACCACTAGATGGCGGTAGATGGCATTAAAATCAGGCTGGCTTCCCCAGAGTGGTGTCCTGTAGGCAGGGAAAGGGTTAACACTTGTGTAGGAGTAAAAGAGGTCCCCTAGGGATGGGTGTCGATGAGGGCTGCGGGCCTGTGTGTCCAGGTTCATAGTTCTCCTGGGTCCAGCCAGGGGTAGCTGGAGCGCCTAAGGCCTGAGCCCTGCTATTGAAGCTGTGACTGGGAAGGAGGGTATTGCAGGTCTGAGCTGACATGTGGCACAGGAACAGGGGATCTGCACAGCATCTGCCTGCCCTGATCGCGGGAGTAATTAGATTTGCATTAAAATTCAGCCCTTTGAAAGGGGGGAAGCAGAAAGATGGAAAGGTCTCTTAACCGAGGAAGTCTCTGTTCATAAAATGAAAGGGAATTTTAGAAGCATTTATCTGCCCTCCTGGCTGGTGTGATTGAAGGCTCTGAGAGGCCTTGCTGCTTTCATTTTGCACAGGGGCTGTGCACAGAAAATCCTGCAGATGGGTCTTAGGTGATTTAAGTAGCACTTCTGTTTGCCCATGCTGCTTGAGTTTTGAAGATGGCTTAGTGACTCTCACAAGCCCTGAGGAATTGTGTTCTTACTTGCAATTTTACAAGCTGAGGAAAGGAAAGGAAGGGGGGCAATCCCCTAAAATTCTTACATAGACTCAACTAAAAAATAAGGCCTTAAATCTCATATTCCTGTATTTTATCAGTACTAGCTACTCAAAATAGTCATATTTCCACCCTTTCTCTAATACCGCTCTTTATTTAGCTTTTGGAGTAGTTGCAGTAAATGTCTATTCCAGGTGTCCACATAAACTTTACAGTGGCTTCTTTCAGTAGACCATCCTCTAAAAATAATCTTTTCTGACCAGTCTTGCTTCCTAAACATAATGAACACTATAAAAATATAGCATTGGTTTGTATCAAATATTATGATACAACATGGAGGTGAGGAGGAAGGGAGAAGGAGGAAGAGAACCCCAGATGCCTTCTCTAAGTTCCATTTTCTTCTTTGGGGCATTTACTTACCCAAACTTGTGAGTTCTAGAATGACAGTATTTATCAGTTTAGTATTCTTGGGGACTAGTTTGGAACTTAACAGGATTGACTGAGCACTGATGTTTATCAAAACTGCATCAAGCACACACACACACACACACACACACACATGCACACACACACACACATAATTAAAAACAAAGCTGCAGAGACGGCCTGGTGGTTTAGAGCACTGGCTGCTCTTGTATACAAGTATACACGTGGTGCACAGACATACATGCAGACAAAACACCCCCACACACAAAATAGGTAAAATCTTTAAAAATGGTGCAGTGAATTGTCATCTATTCTTTACCTGTATTCATGTGTTATTTGTCTGACTTGACTTATCATTTACATGTTCTTTGTATGTGTGTATATGTGTATGTCTGGATACACACACACACACATATATAATCTGTGTGTGTGTGTGTGTGTGTGTGTGTGTGTATGGAACTGCTTGAAAACACACAACCTTAAGATCAGGGATGTTCTCTTCACATAACTACAATACAAAATTCCTCAGAAGTTCATTTAACACCAATATCAACTTCTGCCTGATTCCCAGCCACATTCCAGTTTTATCAGTTTCTGTCCTTTGCCACGTTTTCCTTATACGCCCAACAAGGAATGATTCAAGTGTGAGATGAAAGAAAGTTTCTTCAGATCTGGTGTTTCAGCACCTACCCGTGCGAATCAGCAAGTGTCAGCTAGAAGAGAAGGAGCTGGTGTGGCGGGCAGAGGTTGGGAGGCAGCAGGACCTGGATTCTAGTCCATATGCACACATGTGGCCGGCTAGCCCTCACATCAGCCACAGCCTTTCCCCGTGTGCTTAATGGGGACGGCACAGCTTGTCATCTGTCATTAGGAAGCTTGTGAGGAGAAGTGCTTTGGTACAGATCCTGGACTTGTCAGAAAGATGTCATAAAAATAGAAGAGTATTTTCTTATTTCTCTCCTATTTCTGGCTAATGTATTTTAATGTGATAGACCTGAAAGCCAAAGTAAGGGAGATTTAGAAAGACCCTGTAAGCTGTTTTCCTGCTAGCAGAGCAAATGTGAGGTCTTAAAACAACCTCCCCTTCCCATCTGTGTTTCCTTTCCATCTGGAAGTGTGCCCTGCCCTTCCCGAGGGGAAGCAGCTCCTCCGCGCTCATTTGCAGAGAGCCATTAGCGAGCTTTAGAAGTTTCCCATCAAATTCCCTAGGCCCCTGAAACCATCGCGAGCTGTTTGGAAGCTGAACCAAAGCAAAGAGCCTGTGATGTTTGCAGTTTTTAAAAAGATGGGGTTCCAGAGGTTGAAGGCCGCTAAGGTCTCTGGTGTAGCGCTCCCCTCCCACATCCTTCTCCTGGCCTTTGTTCCCTTCTCACTACCCTCTTCCTCATTCCTGGGGTTCCCACAGTGCTTTGCAGACCACATTCTGAAAGAGCTGAACCATTTTCCAGAGGAGAAGAGAAGCGAGGTGGTCCTTCTGTTCTCTGCCCACTCCCTGCCGATGTCTGTAAGTAAGATCATTTTATTGGTGGGAGAGGACCTGGTTGTTTGAGTTCTGAATGTGTAGGATCATCTGGCTCCATTCTGTGCTCAGCTCAGTGCAAGCATGAATTCTAATCCCAGCCTCAGCTTGCTCGTGGACTCCCTTTCTAAAACCTCCCAGCAATTAATTCAATGCACAATATCACAAATAGATCTCTTATTAATAGCCTTCTTTAAACCGATAACTGGAAGATTCATTCAGATATTAGAGTTTCTAACAAATGCATCAGCTAAAAGAAGCGTGCTTTTGCCTGCTGTATGGATGGAATACATGTGCAGTTTCACTCTAGTGAACTGTGAAGCTAGCTTTGCTCACACTAATCCCTAACTCTATCTTCAAGACTAGCAGAGGCCTGTGCCTTCTAGGAGGCCTGTATGGCTTCTCATTTGCTAAAACTAGGGACCACAGCTTGGCCAGAGAATATACAGCATACAGCGTGTGATCCTTAGCGCACTGTATTAAACCAGCTTGTCCCTAAAATGTCACAGCCTTCATGTGGGTTCCCCAACAACTAGGGCAGGGGCTATTTCTGAGCCTACTGCCTGCCTGTGGATCCCACGTCCCTAATGGACAGCCTTGTCAGTGGGAGAGGATGTGTGTAGCACTGAAGTGAGTTGATGGGCTGAGTTGGTGTGTGTGGGGTGTGTTAGTTTGGGGTATGTGTGATACCCAGAGGGGACTTCCCCTCCTCTGAAGAAAAGAGGAAGGTGAATTGGGGAGAGGACTTGTGTGAGGGGGGGCTCCTGGGAGGAGAGAGAGGGCTGATTTGGGGTTGTTAAGTGAATAAATAATTAAGTTTTAAAAAAAGAATTGAATGTTCAAGCCACACAAAAGTTTGTATCCAGAATACATTGTTAAAATTACTTCTACATGTAAATTACAAATAAACAACAAACAAACCAATGAGAACATGAAAAAAAAAAGTCACCTCCTGAGTCACAATGGTTACATTTCAGGAAACATGGAAATATTGGACTCGTGTGCTGTATGATATTTGAAAGGTCTTGGGCACAGTCCCCAGTTCCACCTACTCAGAACTAGCATCCTGCCCTGAGAACGCTGTTTTCCTAGCTACAGAGGTGGAAGATCTCATTTTCTTAGGTGTGATTGGTCTGAAACACATGATTAATGGAACCAGCCATCCTCAGGTGGAGGGTACCACCCTTGGTGGTCACCAGAGTCAAGCCCTGGACAGCTCACCTGAAGAAGCAGCCACTACATTAGTAGCAGATAGCTTTAGGGAGAGAGTCCTCCCATTGGGAGCCTGCCGGGTTTATGTCAGTGGGATCATGCCTTCTTTCTTTCCAAGGGTCCATTCTAGATTTTTCTCATCCCTTCTACAATTATTCTTCTAGTGATCATTTGCCCACTAGTAATGTCATCAAATATTGTCTTAGTATTTTATTTCACCAATGCAGTATTTATTGGGTGCCTACTGTATACATCAGATGTGAGGATGAAGTAGACAGATGAAGCCTGTACAATAACAGGAAAAGATCATGAAAGTCTGGAGCCAAGGAACCTCTCTACCAGTGCTCAGATTCGGTTGTCGTTAGTTTGAAGGAGAGCAAGGGAGGGGTCTAGCCCACGCTCATCTTGTCCTTGTGTATCCCGTGGTGCTTGACATCTGCACAGTGTTGGTGACTGCATATTATTTTGTCTCTACTGAAGGTTGTCAACAGAGGGGACCCCTATCCCCAAGAGGTAGGAGCCACTGTCCACAAGGTCATGGAAGAGCTGGGTTACCCCAACCCCTACCGACTGGTCTGGCAGTCCAAGGTAGGTAGCTTGCATAGATTTCCAGGCCAGCATCTCTGGAGAAAATCTGTTTGATTCCTTATCTATAAACGGGTATTTGGGTTCTTCCATGCCAGCAAGCTTTTCTGTAAGTTGACTGCTCACTGTGGGCAGAAAGAACTCTGCAAAGAACAAGCTGACGGGGGCGTGGGTGGGGGGATGGACAACTGTGTCAGTTACTATCTGACTTTTAGCTTTAATGAAAGAAAGTGTTTATTTGTATCATCAGGTCAGGCCAGCCTCTAAGAGGATTCAAACCTCAGTATAAAAGTATTAAACTCTACTCAAGGAGTTGTAAGAGTGGCTCTCAGCAGGATGGGCAGATGTGGGTGTGCTCCTAGCGTGTGTGGGCACCTGATAATAATATGTTGTTGAAGTGTCAGGAGAAATGTCCCATTTCTATGTTGGTCCTTTTTTTCATAGGTTGGTCCAGTACCCTGGTTGGGCCCTCAGACAGATGAGGCTATCAAAGGGCTTTGTGAGCGGGGGAGGAAGAATATCCTCTTGGTCCCAATAGCATTTACCAGTGATCACATTGAGACACTCTATGAACTGGATATTGAATACTCTCAAGTCTTAGCTCAGAAGGTAAGTGTGCCTATTTGGCTTCTCAGTCCCATCATGGTTTGTTTTAAAAGGAAATTTCTTTTCTACAACTACCAAACTATACCATTGAAAAGAATTACTGTTTATGGGGCTGGGTGTAGTACACACTCCCTTACTCCTAGCACTGGGAGGCAGAGGCAAGCAGATGTTAGGGAGTTTAAGGCCAGCCTGGTCTACTTAGTGAGTTCCAGGTTAGCCAGGGCTGCATAGAGAAACCCGTCTCAGAAAAAGCAAACAGGAGGAGGAAAGAAAAGAGAAAGAGAGAAGGAAAGACAGACTTTTAGTGTGTTTATATGAATTGTATATTTATCATTTTGAGTAATACTTTATAAATTAATTCTACATCAGCAGTAGAGAAGACATTTATGTCTTTATTAAACCATGTTGCCCAGTGTCACTGAAACTAATGCTTTGTTCGGCGTAAGTCATCTTGCTATCTGAAGGTGAAATCTTTAGGGAAAGGGGCTTGTATATCTCACCGATTGTGAGGGGAACTGTTTATCAGTCTGTAATTAATTCTCCCCACTTGATGCAAATCTTGGACTGTTTCACTGTTTCTGGTTGGGTTTGTGGCATAGGAGCCTTTGACATTTCAGAGGAACAGAACAAACAGGAAGCAGAGTGTGTAGTAATTCTGTTGACCTCTTCTGTGCACTCACTTAATTAGCTGTTTGCTAACAAGTTGTGATCAATCTGACTATTGAAATAACAAATACCACTGTTGGCATAAGATGGATGTGACTTGTCACTCAGGGTGGAGGAAAACTGTTGCTTACCTGTCTCGTACCTTCTGAGGGCTAGCCTGAGACCTTCACGGGCTTATTGCTGTGTTTCTGTGGGAAGTGTGGAGGCATGGCTGCTCAGGACGTCCCCTTCTCCCTCTCATCTTAGATGAGAACGCATGGCCTTCCCATATGTGGCTGGTGGAAGTCTGCTCTACTGGAATCTGTTCCCTTTATGGGACTGGGTGTCGGTGAGGGGCGGAGTGGAGAGGGTAGGACCGGAGCTGGGACCAGTTGTCAGGTATAGTGTGTCGTCTGTGCTAGTCACCAGCAAAACATCAGTAAGTTAGGGAGACCTATACTTTCTAATCACTAGGAATTAAGTTGTAACTGACAAAGATGAGGCTTCATTGTTCTCATGGGTTTTATTGATAGATGCTTCTGTCTGCCCACCGTGACTTCGGCACATTTTAAACTTGCTAGAGAGACTTTAGTACTAAGAATAAGACTTAATTAGTATAGGGTGTTTGAAAGTAAGTTTTTTCTCTATGTTGAATGATAGTTTCCATTCATTTGTATTATAAGTGGAGGCTATTAGTTACCAAGAGGATTGTTAGTGATTAGTAAATGAATCCATGTAGTGAATAAAGAAAACCATGTAACTATCATTATTTTGATATGAAAATATAGCATGCTTAAAACAACTAACTTTAAAAGTTTAAAAATTGTTTTACTCCAAAGTAGAAATAACTTTTTGCCTTTTGCTGATTAAAAATGATAAAGTCTCAGATGGTACCAAAGGGTATCGCATCAAGAGTGAGTCACTCTTCTCTTCTGACCCTGAGAGGGCGCCTGTTAATGTTTTCACGAAACACCTTCCTCTTCCCTAAATGTGTCTACTTTAATACTAACAAGCTTTTCTGCACATCACAAAGTAATGTCTTCTCCATACATGTTTGTGAGCCCTATCTTCTGTTTTTAAATATAAATCTTGGGTATTCGTGAGTAAATATAACCAAATGCCTGTAGCTGTTTTTAGTAAATCCTTGATTAATACTCATTTGGATTTTTAAAATTTTTACTATCATATGGTACATGACTATAAGCCCTCTTGTTTTTCCAATGATGTCCCGTGGACAGATTCGTGGCTCTTGCATCTTCCTAGACGCCTGCCCTGCTGCTTGCTAACACAGCTGATTCTGCTGCCATGGACGCTTTGTGATTTTTTTTTTTTTTAAGTAGAGCCTCCATATTGAGGTCTAGGTGTTTGCTGAATACCAGTGGGTTTCCTGTGTGGGCTTCTCCTGTAAATGTCAATCTAGAAGATAAAGCAACTGGCTATGTGTGTCTCCTTGTGGATAGGCAAGAGATGATCGTAAGCACAGAGCAAATCATATATAATTCTCTGTTATCTGGAATAATTAACTGGGTATTTTTTTTTAAACATGGGAAAAGAGTGATACTGAACATACTCAGATTTTTTTCCCTAGATTTCTTTTTCTATATAAAAGTTTATTTTAAAATCCATTCTACATTGGATCCAATTTAAAACCAATATGTTTTAGACTCCATAAATTAATTTGCTTCAGTTTTAGCACTTATTTAGAATCAAAGTAAATAGGAATTTTTACTTAATTACAGCAACATTTACATAGATGAGTTGCAAGGCCTGCATTAGGGAAAGGAAAAAGGGCAGAGGGAGTCTGGCTTGGATCGCTCCCGAGACCCATCCAGCACGGTCTGCACATATACCACTGTGGGAAGGACAGGCGGGGCAGCACAGAGACACACGAGCAGGTTCAGGTAACCTAGTCAGGCTGAGGGTGTGTGTGTGTGTGTGTGTGTGGTATTTCTGTGCATTTATTCTTTTGTAGCACTTAGTGTGTTAAGGAAGGAAAGGAAAATAAAATGTGCCTGTGTTTTCTTCCCATTCTCATTTGATTCAGTGTGGAGCTGAAAACATCAGAAGAGCGGAGTCTCTTAATGGAAATCCATTGTTCTCCAAGGTACCGCGGTGTTACAACCATTTTAGTAGAACACAGCGCAGAGCAGTCCTCTGAGAAACTCCTGCAGAATATTGGTTTTCTCACATATTAGTACATTTGGAGTTCCAATTAATTACGAAACTAAGAGTGAATTCCTTCTCTGCTCCTCCTTGCTCCTGCAGGTAGCCCGGTCTCCTTAGTTCGCCCACCTACAGCTGCCTAATGTGAAGGCTGCTTCTCAGTGAGCAGCTGCGGTGGGTGGGGTAAGAGGATTCGTTTCCCAATGTCTCCGTTTTGACTTTGCCTAAGCTGACTGACGATGCCCAGAACGGCCAGTGTTTTACACTTCCGTCCAGCTTCAGCTTAGTTTAAAAGAAACCCCCATCTGGAGCAGTATTCCTGGGACAGGCTGAGGATATGTGCAGGGAGGGCCTGCAGCCTTCCTGCCTCGCCTCAGGAGGCTCTGTGCTCTCTTGCAGGCCCTCGCTGATCTGGTGCACTCCCACATCCAGTCAAACAAGCTGTGCTCCACGCAGCTGAGTCTGAGCTGTCCGCTCTGTGTAAATCCTGTCTGCAGGAAGACTAAATCCTTCTTCACCAGCCAACAGCTGTGACCCTGCCTGAGGACCCGTGGGATCCTCAGATGTACAGCCTCCAGACACCTGCACCGGGGACGGCGGCGGCGACGGTGGGGACGGAAGCCACATTTGTCTCGACACAGACTATGATTTCTCTCTTGCCTATGTTTCGTTTTATGTAATGTTATTTTATTTTATTTTGTTTTGTTTTGTTTTGTTTTGTTTTATTTTGTTTTATTTTATTTCTTGCTTCCTTGTGTAGGCCAAACTGGCCTCCACTGAGCCTCCTGCTCCCATTTCATGAGTGCTAGCTAACATCACAGACATACAAAATTGTGATCCTTGGAATCACAATTGACTTGAAATTCTTACTGAGATTTTTATTTTCACATACACAAACAGTGAACACTTACAACTGTTTCTGGGGTCAGTTTATTTACGAATGTGGAATATCTATTAGGGCATCCCAGGAATGAGTTTTACATTTTTATCTTATGAGACGCACACAGATTCTGCACTTACTGCCCAAAACAACTTCCTAAAATAGTATGGTATGTCCTCCATGTACTGCCAGTGGTGACTGAGATGTTTACGTCTTATGGATATAGCTATAGCTTAAGTGAATATTATAAATTTATGAAATATAATTTGTAAAAGTAAGCTGCGTGCATAGCTTAGGATTGTATGCGTGCCTCATGGCTCCTGCTTTAACCCCAGCACTGAACACTGACATTATGCTACTCTTTCCCTAAGTCCATGGGTACAGGGATGCGAGGGAGTCAGAGTGGTCCCTACTCTGCTTCTATTGGCAATGCAGCCACTGCTCCCTGGCCACTGTGGCGTCTGAGGCGGAGTCTCATCTGCCTCCCTGGAAACTGAAACAAGCGCGTGTTTCAAGAGTGCTGAGATTCCCCAGGCGCAGAGCCTAATAAATGTGTGGAAGTTCAGCCCTTGCTGTGTACGCCTTCATTTGAGTCCACTGTGCCTCAGGGAAGGGGGCTCTGCCTTCTTCCTGTCTCCAAGGACAGTGCCACCAGGAAGTGCTGCTGATGGATTTGGGCTCATCTTCCTGGGGAGCCAAGGGACCTTCCAGTGCCATCCTGATCTTGGCTGAGTGCTGCTTTTATAAGGTTGACTGTGTCTGATAGCCTTGAATTTTCTTTGTGAATAAGTTCTTATTATAAAAATTATATGGTCATAGTCTAGGCCATTTGTAAAACACAAAGAAATAACTGCTCTAATGTAATAATTATCATTTTATTCTAATCTTTTCCTACATGTATATATATATACACATACATATGTATACATATAAACATACATATATATACATATATACACACATACATATATACACATACATGTATATATATACATATATACATATATATATACATTCACTCAGATATATGAATATATATATATATATATATATATATATATATATATATATAGTCTTCAACATATTTCATCATACCAGCCTCCTTTCCCATCACAACTAATTCTTGCCTTGATTTGTAATGAAAAGTTATTCTAAAAATGTAAAAACTATGTCAAAGCAGAACCTGATCTTCTATATTTGGATTTCAATGGATTTGAAAGTCTTTGGGATCCTTGAAGGATTTGTAATAATCACTTTCTCTAAAACTTTGTTCTTCAAACAGAACATTTCTTTGAGTTTTTTTTTTTTTTCTGATAGAAAAACAGCTCATAAAATGAAAGCAATTAGTAGGATGCATAGATATTCTATACTCGGGATTTGCTGATAATAGACAGTAAGCTTCAGCCTGTTTGATTTGTACTGTTTCCTGAAGTTCATCTGAAATGACTGGACACAGGGAGTTTACTTTGTAATCCAGCAGCGCTTTCTGCTCCAGGTAAGAGTGTCCTATGCTGATAGCGGCTTTCAGATATGAACAGCATCTACTTTCTGTGTCTAAATTGGCTTTATCTTTCTAAGTAAGCAGTCTGTAGACAAAGAGCAAAGGTCTGGGAACTTCGGAATGTCCCTGTATCCATTCTATCACCTCTGGGGATTAGATTTAGAGTGGCCTGTGAGTGACTGTCCCCATAGTGAACGGACATCTCAGGGCTAGGTGGCTCCTGTTGGCAGACAGCCATCATCCGCCCCCTCACCCCGCTTTCAGGGGACTTGCTTGTCATCAGTCTTGGCTCTTCAGCTTTTCAGATAAAAACACGTTGGCATGAGGCTATTGCGGGAAGTGCCAGCTCAGGAGTCCCCACTGGAGCCCCCATTTGCCAAGCAAACACTGAATGAGTTGTCTGGGAACTGTTTGGCTGGCACTGAAGTGGGAGCAGACCGCCCTGTGAGAGGCACTTACGGGAAGCACTGCCTGTGGCATCTTCAACTCCTAAAAACATGATTCCTTTGACTGCTCTCCATAGATAGGTGGGGGTAACGTTGCAGGGCGGATTTTGGAAGGACAGGAATCTTGTTAGAACTGACGAGTCTTTGACAGTTGTTATCTTGTTTGTCAGCTTTGGTGTACAAATGTTTGCCATCGCAACGAACTGCCGGTGCTATCTCAAGCTGCGGTGTGTACAGACCTGGATTTTTTTTTTTTTTTAACTGATCCAGAAGATCTGGTGGGTGCTGGTACTCAGCCCACTGCTGCCACTGCTGGAGCCGAGGAGATGCAAGCCCAGTGGGAGGGGCTTTCCCACGAACCTGTGTGAAGGATATCAGCCTCAGAGTGAACTACCTCACTGTTAACTTCAGCTACGTCTTCAGCAGTGAGTTAGTGTTGACGGTAGAAACCCATGCTTTTAGGTCCGATGCCTCCTCAAAGTGTGTGTGCTCACTCACTCAATTCAGCAGCACTGAGCAACTATCATCTATGAAGAAGTGGACTTTTCCATCTCGAGGTGCCCAAACTAAGCCTGTTAATGGCCCCAAGGTAACATTAGGGTTTTTGCATTTTCAGATGATCTTGAAATAGATTTCCTTCTCTTCCTCTTGAAGCGATAGAATAGATCATCTAGAATGAAGTCGCTGTGCATGGCTTCCTCCCCCACTCTGTTCTCATGCTCTGGCATCTAATTCAAGAAACCACAATTTAAGGCACACATTTGCTTAGTGTGAGTAGATTTATCTAAGCTGTTATCACACCATGAGGCAACTAGGCATACTGTCCCAAACATCCAGCAAAACTACCAGAGAGACCCACAGCCTGCCAGGGGCGAAGAGGGTTGCGTGGCCCCTACAGTTGTAGGTTGTACTCTTTGCTTCCTTGTTCTAGGGAGTGACCATTTGTGTTGCTTCATCTGGAGGGTCAGACATGAGCTGGTAGCCATTAAAAAAACAAGCAAGGGTCTGTTCTCTGTCTGCTCTTGACCACAGCCGAGATTCCTGCTTTGGCTTCCGCTCAGTTATGTCCTATGGCCTGGAATTGGAAGCCAAATAACCCCTTTCTCCCCACAGTTGCCTAGTTGCCTTTTGCTGGGGTATTTTGTCACAGCAACAGAGGTGAGACTAAGACAAGCTTGCAGTTGTCTGGCCTTATTGCCAGCTCTGTCCAAAGCCTGCCGACAGCACGGTCTAGTGCATCCCAGTCTTGTGGGAAGAAGAAACTCATTAAGACAGTTGACGCCAGGCTGTGGTGGTGCATGCCTGTAATCCCAGCACAGAGGCAGGCGGATTTCTGAGTTCGAGGCCAGCATGATCTACAGAGTGAGTTCCAGGACAGCCAGAGCTATACAGAGAAACCCTGTCTTGAAAAAACCAAATCCAAAAAACCAAAAATAAATAAATAAATAAATAAATAAATAAATAAATAAATAAATTTAAAAATAAAATAACCCCCCTCAAAAAAACCCCAAAAAGAAGACAGTTGACACTACAGTGGTACTGATGCTTCCAGTCCTTCAGGTTTTCAGTTGTACTAGCAAGAGGGAGGTGCTTTTCTCATAGACACGGCTTTCACAATCCTAAGGTTATCTCCCCAAAAGCTTCATGAATATTATACTCTTTCCAATCCCCTCACCACTGAGATTTTCTGGGAGTCACCCCTTGGTAATTCCTCCCAGCCCCAAAGGTTTTCAGTGATAATCAAGTTGTATATAGAGAGATCAATGTCACAAAGTTTCTGAGTACATTCACCAGGTAGATTAAAACATGTTGGTTCAGCTCAAGAAGTGAATGACTTCCAGTTAAAATATTTAATGAGTTCCCCAGTTACATCTACTGCTTTGTAGCATGCCTGCGGCTGACTCAGACCATGACCTGGAAAGTTCTGGTGCTTCGCCAGCTGCTAACCTACCTTTGCCTTTACCTTGTGCCTCTTTTCTAAAAGAGTTCTTTTATGTGTTCTTTGGGACAGCAGAAAGCGTGTAGTGTCACATGATGCTGGGCTGAGGGCTGGGCGGCCTTGAGAAGCCACTTGCTTGGCTGCTGCTTGCTGGGTATCTTGTACGGAGGGACACTGGGAGTCATTTACCTCTTGAGACCACAGTTGTAACATTTTAGCGTCCCAGGAAAGGAAGGGATGCTCTTGCTTTTTACATAGACGTCCCTCCACAGGAAAAAGGTGAAGAAAATGATTGTATGGTCAGATAGTTTTATATAGTTTTCTTAAGTAATACTCCATGGTTATTTTTAACTGAGTTATTTGCCTCCATTTTTAGCACAATAGAGTAGTCTATAGTGGGCCATTGTTATAGAATGTTGGAAGTACTTTTTAAGATTTTATTTTTGTAATTTTTTTTGTGTGTGTATATGTGTGTACCTAAGTGCAGGTGCCCACAGAGGCCAAAGCTACTCGGTTCCCTGAAGCTGTAATTATCATGTAGGAGGCCTGACATGGGTTCTGGGAATCAAACATGGGTCTTCCAGAAGAATAGTATGTGCTCTTAGCCACCGAGCCATCTCTCCAGATGTCAGAATTAAAAACATCTGGTGGAGCTAGGGTTGTGGCTCAGGTGATCAGCACTTGCTGCTCAAATGTGAGGACCTGAGTTCAGATCCCCAGTGCCCATAGCGGAGTCAGGTGTGGCCGTGAGTGCTGATAATCCCGGTGCTGGTCAGGCAGATCCTGTGGGCTCATTGGCCCGCTGGTCTAACTGAATCATTAAACTCTGGTTTCGGTGAGAATCACTGTCTCACAAAGTGAGGTGGAGGACTGAAGACAGCCTCCCATTGTCAGCCTCAAGACCATATGATGAGGTCATCAGCACATGTATACAACACACACACACACATACACACACACAGAATGAACATGTGTGTGTGCTGGGATAAAGCTTGATTTGAGCTTTCTTATAAGCCTTCGGGCAGGGATTAGGTTCTATTTCTGTGTCTTGCTCACTCTGTGTCTATTTCTGTGTCTCCTCACTCTGATATTGTTTCCAGACTTTGGCCCTTCACAGGCTGCTTCTACCCACATACAGCTCAAACTGCCCCCTCCAGCCTTATGGTCCATGGTTTCCCTTCCTGTCACGTGAAGACAATAGGGTTGGGGGTACAGCTCAGTGGTGAGTGGAGCTAGCTCTGTGTAAGGACAACCCTGGACTCCATCCCCAAGCTTGGAAAAAATGCACAAAAGAGACTTTAATAGACTTCATCCTGATAATCCATGGCATGTCATGTATTTTTCTCACTTCCTTTATGCATATGAAAGCATGCCGATCGCTGTGTTCAGTCTACAGCAGTGATGCTATAGCAAACGACCATTAAACTATAGTAAACAAAAGGTAGCATTCAGATCCTGTCACTTCTTTGTTTAATACATCATTGCTTTGTTCTTTATCTGGAGCCAGGGACTCGGTGGAGAAAATGTTAGCACGGCGTAAAATCACTCTTGTAGCCACCACATTGATCCTTACAGACAGATGAAATGCTCTCCAGTTGTCTCTAGTTGTTTGAAAAGTGTTATCCAGTTTATCCAGCTGACATTTTGACATACCAATAACTTATCTTACATTCGAAGTACTCATTAATGAGATCAAAAGCACCAACATTGGAGCTGGAGAGATGGCTAGTGTGTAAGGGCGTTGGTTGCTCTTCCTGATAAACAGGGTTCTGTCCCCAACATCTACCTGTGTCTCAAGCTGTCTATAACTCCAGTCTCTGGGGACCTAATGCCTTCTAGCCTCCTTGGGCACCAGACATGTACATAATACACTGACATGCAAGCAAAACACCATACACATAAAATAATTAATAATAATAACAATAATAATAATAATAATCAAAGCCAGAACAGCAGCATTTATGTCAGAACTACACCTGTTGATTAGTTGCAGATCAGTTGGCTACAGAAACAAAGTTCTTTTTTTGTTGTATTTTGTTTGTTTTTTGAGACAGGGTTTCTCTGTGTAGCCGTGGTTGTCCTGGAACTCACTCTGTAGACCAAGCAGCTGGCCTGGAACTCAGAAATCCACCTGCCTCTGCCTTAAAGGCATGTTCCACCACTGTCTGGCACAAAATCTTGATGAAAACGATCGACAGTGGGCTGGAGAGACGGCTCAATTGATGCTTCCTGCCAAGCTGGAGAACCAGAGTTTGATCCTAGGGCCCTGTCTTAGTTAGGGTTTTACTGCTGTGAACAGACACCATGACCAAAGCAACTCTTAGAAAGAACATTTAATTGGGGCTGACTTACAGGTTCAGAAGTTCGGGCCATTATCATCAAGACAGGAGCATAGCAGCATCCAGGCAGGCATGGAGGATCTGAGAGTTCTACATCTTCATCTGGAGGCTGCTAGCAGAATACTGACTTCTAGACAGCTACAATGAGAGTCTAATTACCCACACCCACCATGACACACCTATTCCAGTAGGGCCACACCGTCTAATAGTGCCACTCCCTGGGCCGAGCACATACAAACCATCACAGACCCCAAAGAAGGTGGAAGGAGAGGATGAGCTTCACAAAGTTGCCCTCTGGCTGGCCCCCACTGTGACACACTCACCTGCCAAGTCACACTGTGCACACGAGCAATCAATAAAACGGACTTCTTTTTAATGAGTGAAAGAATACTTTTAGACAACTTACACTTATGATAAAGTAAACTCACATTCATGCTTAGACTGTTGTGTTGTCTCCCCATCCCACACCCAGATTTCTACGGGGGACTATTTTCCAGCATCCTATACTGTGCCCCATAGAGTGTTTTTCTGGGTTGCCAGAAATGACAGACTTCCTGTTCCCTTATGCTCTTTCTAGAGAGGCATAGATTTCACTTTCTAGAGAGGCAGTTCTCCATCGACACTGCGTTTTTAGCATAAAAGATGTTCTAGGTGACTGCTGTCTGATACAATTTTTTAAGATTTGTTTTATTTATTTCATGTATGTGGGTATACTGTCTCTGTCTTCAAACACACTAGAAAATGGCATCAGATGCCCATTAGAGATGGTTGTGGGCCACCATGTGGTTGCTGGGAATTGAATTCAGGACCTCTGGAAGAGCAACTGGTGCTCTTAACCCATGAGCCATCTCTCTAGCCCCTCTGTCTGATTTTTTTCTTTTTTTTTTAATTCGATATATTTTTTTATTTACATTTCAAATGATTTCCCCTTTTCTGCCCCCCCCCCCCACTCCCCGAAAGTCACAGGATTTTCCAACGCATACCCATGGGCCTGTTAGGAAATGCCTAGACAGCAGATCTCGGGAATAGTTTGAGTCACGGGCCTATGAAGGAGAGCTTTCACACGAAGGAAGGTCTGCCTGAGAATCAGGCTTTGTCAACTTCCCTTGTCACTTGGTCCTGGAAAACTGTCATGGGCAATACATGAAGCAGTTGGACCTTGTCTAACGGAGCATAAACTGTCCCTTAAGATGAAGCCCTAATTCTGTGTCCTGCATTTGTTCCCCAAGACCCATCCTTTGTGTCCCTGCTGAAGGACCAAACGTTGTCCTGCCTCTCTCTGCTAAGATCAAGTTGAGGGACTATTGAGGCCAGGGCTGCCGAGGTCTAGCCGACTCACGAAGGCAGCCCAGCTGTCCTCCGGTTCCAGACACGCCCTCTCTAGAATGTCACTATCATCCCCAAGGGCCTCTGGTTCCACAATTCTTGATTTTTCCTGAAGCAAAGCCGTTCTTTCTCATAGCGAGCCTCTGCAGAGAGGCTTTTGTATTTTTCATCTCTGTCTTTCTCGTGGCATGACAGAAGAAAGACAGAGAGAGCGAGAGAGAGAGAGCTCTATCACACATGCTGGGGTTGTGGCTCAGGTACATCACTTGCCTGGTATGTGTGAGTCCCTGGTTCAGTTGCCAGTTCATGGAGGGTGTCAGCAGCCTGCTCCTGTCCCTCAGAACTCCATCACATGAACAACCTGTGCCTCTTCACCCTTTATCTCAGCCTCTTCACACTTGGCCCCGGCCTCCCCGCAGGAACGGGACCTCCTGGTTTTCTGAGATGCTTTCTTTTGTTTCCTGAAACAACATTATCCTTCACCGCAATCTCTTGATCCTCTAGAGCTAGGAAAATCTCTAGGGTTTTACTCCTGATCCCTTCCATATCCCACAAAGGCCAAGTGCCACGTTTGAGCCATTATGGTGTCCAATACAAAAGGCTAGCCTGGTATTACCCACCCGAAAGACCAAATGACTCTACAAGAGCCCAATCAGACATTTCATAGCAACTGCGGAACATGAGGTACAATCCCTTTTGGAAATACTTCTATGGGTTGCCCTAGACTAAAGACACACACTGCAAATGCTTCAGCCTGTGTTTTTATATACGCTGTCACCATCTAAACCAAACTCTCTCTCCATCCTGTTTGAACTCTCAGCTGTGACATCCTCAAGTCTAGAAAATCTAGAGATGTTTTCCCAGGAGGGAGGGCTCCCAGGACTGGGCATGGGCAGAATGGGCGCAAACAGGCCTCCAAAGTCTGCACCTGAGCAGTCTCACCTAGGCACAAGACTGGGATTAGTCTGACACTGATGTGGATGCCTGCCCCTGGCAAAAATTCAGTTCTCTTACTTCAGGGGTAGCATGGAGCCATCAAACTTGGACACAGAGTAGGTGTACTCGACAATCCAGGACTCTACAGAGGTACCCATTTTCTAAATAAGGTGTCACCAGTTTTAACTTGTGTTCCTAGTTGGCTTTGTCCTACTGACATCAGGAGTCTGGGTGCTGGCCTTCATTTCAGTGCGTAGGATTTTCTTTTCTTTTTTTCTCTAAGTTTCCAGGGAGGTGGTAGCAAATGTTTAACAGCTGGCTCACTCTTTCGGGGAGAAGAGAGAACTCTGCTCTGTAGTGTATAGTGATTCCCATCAGGCAGATATGCCCGCCTCAGCCATTCTAGATCCCTGATTGTAGAGCCAGGATGAGATGCCAACCGTTGGCTTTACGAGCCACTACAGGCTAATTTCCACATCACTGCTGATCCTTTTCCACATCAGAGAGGCCCTTCTGTAGATGTGGTCTAGAATGTTCCACCATTTCATTCCCGTGCTCTCCTAAACAGAGCAGAATCCTTGAGACCCTAGAGATTAAAGGGAGGAGGGGGGAGCTTGAGGAGGAACAAGGCAAGTTGCTTTCAGAAAGGTTCAAGCTGTCCTTTCTTGTGCCAGAGCTTAAGAAGCCTTCCTGTGGCTAGTGACCCAGGGCAGTCATCTTCAGAGAGGCCTGGGTGCTGGTTGTTATGGGCCATGGGAGGGGCCTGCCTTCTATGTTCTGTTCTCTTCAACTTCTGAGTATGTTTGAAATTCTTTTAAATTATCAAATAACTGATCTGCCCTCCCCCTGAAAACGTTGGCCTAAAAAAAGTCCATTGATACAATGTTTGTGAAACCACAGCTCAGACTAGAATGGGCTGCTTCTTGTGTTTAAGGGGGCCATTCTCAAGTTCACTGTACCTATTGAGTACATTTAAAACTATGTGAATGTGATTGGTATATTTTATATGTGATTTAAACTTACAAAAATGGTCATATTGTTCTTGTCTTTCTAAAAGCCTAGATTGTTCACGGAAACCTGGATATAACTTACTTGTCACTGGATATTATTTTACAATATATTTTTCTTTCCTTTTTAAAAAAGATTTATTTATTTATTATATATAAGTACACTGTAGCTATCTTCAGACACACCAGAAGAGGGCATCAGATCTCACTACAGATAGTTGTGAGCCTTCATGTGGTTGCTGCGATTTGAAGGACCTCTGGAAGAGCAGTCTGTGCTCTTAACTGCTGAGCCATCTCTCCAACCCACAATACATTCTTCAATGGCTGCAGCAATGTTACAAGACTGTGACTCAGCCACTGGACTGTTTATTATTTTCAGTTTTTGCATATTACTAAGCAGTAGTTTGATAAACATCCTTAGAGACAAAATCTTTACACATAGCCTCAATGATTTTAGAGAAAAGATCCTGGAGGTGAGTTTTCTCCATCAAAAGATAAACTTGCAGATTTTTTTTTTTTGCAGAAGGATGAACTGTACTGTGCTTGAAATCTCTCTCTCTCTCTCTCTCTCTCTCTCTCTCTCTCTCTCTCTCGTGTGTGTGTGTATGTGTGTGTGTGTGTGTATGTGTGTGTGTGTATACATGTGTGCATGTATGTATATGGTAATGACCCAATTACAAAACAGACCCAAAGACCTCTTTTATTTATTTGGCTCACAGACTGCTGTAGTTTCCAGTGATAAGTGTTGTAGAAAGTAGAATTCTCTGGTTTTTAAGAACAGTTATGAAAAGCATGGAGTCAGAATACTGTAAGTTGAGTTCACATGCAGAGCATCCAGCAACCTAGAGATCATCTCTTTTGTCTCGCTCGCTCGTTCTGTTCCTTATTGCTACTAACTTTGCTCCCTTGCCCTGACAGGCTCAGGGGCAGAGATAAAAGACTCTAACACAGTCGGTCTCTATTCACCAGTAAATTTGTGGCGATTTTGAATGGCAGGAGAAATTGGAAATTCAGGTTGGAAAATTTGAGGGGGATTATGTGTTGATTTCACTTGCCCTTTGCAGATCTGCAGGTTCTCAAGTATTGCCCGTGTGTGTCCCTAATGCCCTCCTGCCCCGGTGGGCCTCTGAGCCGTCTGTCACAGCTAGGCATGCCTTGGCTCAGGTAACCACTGTATTAAAACAATTGTCCCCTTACAGAAGGTCAGCAGGGAACATGTTCCTTCCTGTTTGTGCCCTCCTGAAGGTTTTCATGTCCATGCTAATCCACAGCGGGCCTGGGCGAAGGCCAAGATGCCCATCAATATTTTAAAGCAGTGGTGTTATAAAATTTATGGAAGACGCACAAAGGACAAATCCCCGAAGAGATGAGCCCGCTGAGAAGGGATATTGGCTAAAAGGAGATTTCCCACTTTGAAACAGTGTGAGATCAAGTACCATGCTGAAGAGGCCCTTTATATGCATGGGGCTCAGAGCTTGGTGCGGAGCCTGACCTGGTTTCCAATCCCACCTACAACTGTTAATTTATTTGGTTATCTATTAACGGTCTCCTGGCAGCTTACTTTTATGTTTAAAATTAAGTGCTTGATTGATTATTTTCTAGAACCGTGATGGGCTGTTGTTCTATACTTAAGCCAATCCATTAGTGGGCTCCCTCATTACTGATCTCTCTTCCCTCCCTAGGTTCACTGTGCTTGTGTGTGTGAGTGTGTGTGCACCCGAAGGTGGCGTGGGTCTAAGATGGGGTGCAGAATAAAGATTCCTTCATTCTGAAAGTAGGGGAAAGAATAGCTTTTCTTTTAAAATCCTGATGGAGTTCTCAGTAATCAAGGAATTATGTTTGTAGAAGAAAACAGTGTGCCAGAGAATTTTATAGTAAAGCATGGAGTCAGAATACTGTAAGTTGAGTAATTTCAACTTACAGTATTCTGTAATACTGTAATTCTTAGTATAAGCTTCTATTACTGGTCTCTTTCTCTCATGTGTGTTTGTGGTTTTGTTATACAGCTAAGGGTAGCCTCACACTTGTGATTCTCCTGCCTCAGCCTCGTGAATTCTGAGACTACAGGTGTGTGCCACATCTGGCTGTTCCTCTTTCTATTTAAAGCCTCTATTGTCTCTTGTCAGCACTGGAGTCAGTTGATGTGCTTCTGTCTTTCTAGGTTTTGTTCCAATGATCAAAGGTTTATGACATTTTTTTCAAATGTGGGGCTTACTAGATATCAAATAGAAAGAAGAAATGCCCTTAACGTGAGGCAGAGCTCCTGACTCTATGCTTGATTAAAATTCCCAGTAACTCAGGAGCCTGCCTCTTGGTTGTCTTCAGCCCTTGGAACTGTGAAGGGTGGCATAATATTCCCCGAGATCCAAGCTGGGTCATCATTGGCCACTCAAAACAACAGCATCACAATGTAGGATCTAATCCACATTCTTCCTGGAGAAGAATGGGAGCACTGGAATACCACGAAAGGATGGTTTTCAAGTATCTATTTCCCCATTCACGGCTATTGAGGGGTGACAATGTCACTCTTCTGAAGCATGCTGTCTGCTAACCTGTCATCTTGGCTCTTGTGTACAAGGAAGCTGTGGGTAGACACCACCGCCCACATTGTTAGGCTGGGATTTAAGTATCAAATGAACTAGAGAACCATAATTCAGTTTATCAGTGTGAAGTACAGAAACATTCTTACCTCCCATCTGCATGCTGAGAGTTCTTTCTTGGAGCCAGCAGGTCTCTTTGAGGAAGTTCTTCTTTGTCTAAGGGTTCATCAGGAGCAAGTCTGTATCTTTGTCAAAGTGCGTTCCTAAAAATGTTCATGGAATTGGAAGTTTTACTACTCTTAGTCCATGAGACTTAGGTTTGGAAAGTGGGAGGGTTTACAAAAAAAATCCTAATAAAATAGATAATCTTTCTCTAGGCTGGGAAGATGGTTCAGTTAGTAAAATACTTGCTATTCAAGCATAAGAAGCTCTGTATGCCAAGAACCCATGTGATAAGATGGACATGGTGTTTGCTTGTAAGCCCAGTGCTGGGGCAGCAGTGAGAGGCAGATTCCTGGAGTTCATTAGCTTGCCACCCTAGGTCCAGTCCCAGTGAGAGACCTGGTCTTAAAAACCAAGGAGGAACAGCACCTAAAGTTGATTTCAGGCCTTTACACACACACACACACACACACACACACACACACACACACACACGACAGATACACACACATCTATACGAATGTATACACATGCATACCTACATATATACACGTATGTACACACAAACACAAACACAGAGACACACCAAGAACCTTTCTCCAACACACTCTTGACTTAGCAAGTTTGTTCATTTAGATTGTAGACTCTTCGCCAGAACGTCATAGAATACTTGCCAAGCTCACACAGACTGCATATATCTGACTTCTTATTTCTATATCTAATAACTAAGAGAATCAGCTTCCAAGAGGGGGATTTATTTCAGTTCGCAGGTGCAGAGGGGCTGGCTCCATCACCGTGAGTTTGAGACAATGTAAACTGTTGTGGTGGAAGAAGAGGCTGTCTACCTCATGGCCGTCAGACACCAGAAGAGAGGGCCGGGAAGAGGCTAAGCAAAACTTACCTTCTAGCTTCCAGGACCTCTTCAGTAACACTAAGTCATCAGCACAAGAGGCTTTGGGGAACACTCAACACTAACACTGCCATAAATCCTAATATTGACAGCAGTTGGGGTCCATGAGGCAAGGAACTTCTAGTCCTAGAAGCTCTACCTGTGGTTAGGAACATGGGAAAGATGGTCTCTGACTGGGGCTGGCAACTTACTGTTCCTCCACTGGATGGGCCAGAAGCTATGGAGACTAACTCCTCATACCTGACAGACATAGCTATGGTAAAACTATAGGTGGGATCAACAGCTAAGTGTGTACTCGAGCATCCTGAAGGCAAACCCACTTCCCACCCTGTCTTTGTCCCCTTGAACCACAAAGTCTGTGGTTCAAGCCAGCTTATGTTTGCTCCAGGCAGTTTTGGAGGCTTAAAAATCTAAACTGAAGGGGTCAGCAGGGTCATGTTCCTCTTCAAGATTCTAGGTAAGAAAATTATTAGTCACTTTCTGGATGCCGTGGTAAAAGACTATGACCAAGACAGGCATACAGACGTGTCTGTTACTTACAGGCAAAGGGATTTATTTGTACTTATGGTTCCAGAAGGATAAGGTCTGTTCTGGTCGAAAAGCATCACAGCAAGCAGCAGTCTGGAGTTGGATGCTGAAGCCTCACATCTGGCAGACAGGAAGCAGAGAGAGCAAACTAGAAATGGCATGTGCCTGTGAACTCCTAGAAGTATGTCCAGTGACACACTTCCTCCAGCAATGCTACACCTCCTAAACCTATCTAAACATCACCACCTACGGGGGAACCAAATATTCACACATCTGAGCCGATGGGGGACCCTCCCACTTAAACCTTCCTTGCCTCCTACAACTCGGGTGGCTCCAGGGGTTCCTGGCCTTGTAACTACATCACTCTGGCTTCTCCAGCCAGTGCTCTTAAGTGCTGAGTCATTTCTCCAGCCTCTCTGGGTACATTTTTACTAGATACCATAATGCTACTTTTCCCAGACACAGTTACCAATATAACCATTGTTTAAGTGACATAAAATGGGGCAAAGCTGGAAGGAGGAGACCGGAGGAGACAGAGCAGTAAGATCTTTTATCCAATGTAACACCTACAATGAAGGCTTTGGTCTCAGACATATAGTTCATCTTAGGCATAGGCATGTGTTTTCTCAAGACCTTTTCCTCACACAGACTATTTGACAAAATTCTCAAGCTCAGTCCCCTCTCATCAGCATCTTACTTAGGGAGCCAGATCCACACAGTAAAGTATTTCTCTTAAGAAACAAAACAAAAGGGATTAACATCATGATGAAAAATAAAGAGTTTGTCCGGTTTAGCTCTCCAGCTATTCCAATAGGATGGCTCATCAATTCAGAAGTTAGGTGACCTTTGCCCTGGGAGCATGTGTGCTAGGTATTAAGGACAATTGAAGGATAATCTGTGTAGTACGGGAAGGGACATCTGCTCAGCAGAGTGAGACTTGTACCCCCACCCCCCACCCCTACCCCTTCCACATATATAGCAAGCTTTCATCTTCTTCCTCCTCTGCTTCTTCTCTTGAGACTCACGCACCTAAGGCTTGCTTCAAACTCTGTGTAACTGAGCTGACCTTGAAGTTCCGCTCGTCCCGCCTCCACCTGCCAAGTGCTGAGATGATAGGTATGCTTCAACAGACCCAGTGTATATAGTCCTAAATATCAAAGCCGCAACTAGACAGGCCCCCTACCAACTGGCTGCATTCCCAAATCCTCATTTTTTCTATGGCTTGCTTGAGCCTGTGCTTTTTCAGCCTGTCCCTAAAGGCTCTGGTAGCCAAAGGAAAACACGTGAGACCATCGAAGTACCCCCTTCCTATACCTGTCCATAGCACACTTAGCCACCAGGCAAACCTTTGGTTGAGTTTGATTTCCTGCTGGTGGTGAGATGGCACTGTATGTGCATGTGTTAGTGTGTACATGGGGGCAAAGAAGGGGAGGAAAACAGCTTATAAATCACTTCCTGCAAATCCTTCCATTCAGAGCCCGTTGCAAACTAATTTCTCTGCTTTTCTCAAGCTTTGATTTATGTATTGGGCTCCTGGGGTTTGTGTCCCATCTTCTGGCTGTAGCTTTGGATTTAGCCGGGCGCACCATAAAAATGTGATCTGATTTGCATGCTCTGTGCTGATTGGGCTTCATCCTTTATAGGATCATTTTTAGATGGATTGTCTCTGCGGGCGTCTGTTCTTTTGTTTGCCCCGGTTCAGGGGTTACATCAAAAGCCTTCAGGCCTGCTGCCTGATGTGACCTTTGAACTCCAAAGGGCACAAGATCAGGAGGCTATAAAACAAGGCACAAACACTAAAGGTGTCATTCTGATGGTCCTCAGAGGACAGGAGTTTAAGACTTGGTCACATGACTCGGAATAGGGGGAGTATAAGAAAGCAAGGAGCCAGGATTAGCACATCTTAACCTCAATTTATATCCAGGGAGATGAAGAGGACCCTCTGGGACTAGATGCTGGGTGAATTGCTAAATCTGTTGGCTGTGTCTTTGTACAGCTATGTTTGATATATACACATGTGTATATATATATACACATATGTATATATCTATATCTATATCTCTCTCTTTATATCTATATCTATTTATCTATCTATCTATATATCTATCTCTCTATCTCTATCTATCTATATCTATATCTGTATCTATATCTGTATCTGTATCTCTATCTCTATATATCTATCTATATCTATCTATATCTATCTATCTATATCTATCTATCTATCTATCTATCTATCTATCTATCTATCTATCTATCTATCTATAAAAGGTCCAGTAAAGCTCAGACTACAAACCTGCAGTCTGGGGGTGTTGTTTTCCCTGTGCCATAGGCAGGTTTATTTTTCTATCGCTGCAGTGAGCATCACCCAGACAGGAGACAGCCAAGGAGGGCCTGTGTGTGGCCGCCTTAGAGTTCAGGCTCACAGGAAGGACAACGGAGCAAAGCTGAAACCTGAGAGTTGGTGGCTACAGCGGCTTGAGAGAGCTCTATATTTGATGCTGTCTTTTTCCTTTTTCTTTCTTTTTTTTTTTTTTTTAAGGTGTTAGAAGTGTTGGCTGTGAGTCAAACCTCCAAAGAGCATGTCATTAGAAAGGGAAGATCTATTTTGAATAATGATAAAAGTCTCCTTGTGCCTGCTAGCACTACGGAGCCAACCAAAACAAGGATGCAGAGGTTATGCAGCTGACTGAGACTTGCAAGGACTGAGGTAGAACAGTGAAGACCTAGACTTAGGATCCTTCCCACCAAATAAACGATCCAGAATATTCTCAGACCATAAATGAACTTCTACTGATGTATGCAGAGGTTTCAAAAATGCACTGTGGGGACATTTGCGGTCCCTGGTGGCACAGAAAATGGTCCGTGGCAGCAGGAAGGAGCAAAGCCGAGGTAGGCTGAAAGCCTTCAGCTACAAATAAACTGTTGGGTGGGGGAAAAGCCTGTACACAGGACCTGATGCGGGGGAGGGATAGCCTTGGAGAGAAGTCAGAGTCCACTGCAGATTGTGCCATAGTCCCATGTAGGTTGACACGAACACATCTATCCTCAGACGCTACCCTCATGTTCTATCCAAGTGGGAGGAGAATACATTTTTTAAGGTGTATTTTTATTATTTCGTGTGTGTGTGTGTGTGTGTGTGTGTGTGTGCGCGCGCGCGCCAACCACGTTTGCCAGGCCCACAGAGGCCAGAAGAGAAGGTTGTGGTCCCCTGTAGCTGGAATTATAGGTGGTTAACGAGCCACTGGACATGGGCACTGAGAATCAAACTCTGAACGAGTAGGGAGCAAGGCTTCTGGACTGCTGAGCCATCTCTGCAGCCCCAGGAAGGCAGGCTTCTAAAAGTGAGACACAAACATAGAGATCTGAGCTTCCCTGAGGGAAATGGACCTTCTTCACCGGAAACAGCCCTGACCCTGTGGTCTGAAGGCCTTAGCAGGTCCCAGAAGAGAGTCCTGGGTTTTAGGCAAAATACTTGAGATTCCACTGCCACTGGAGAATGAGGCAGTTTGGGTAGGGATGGAAGAAGAAATGGGGTGGGGGAGGGGAGGAAGGCAGATTTGGAAAAAAAACGTGGCTGGTACTTCTGGGTGGGGGAGGGGAGGTTGTTGCAAATATAGGCTAGAACAAAGGAAGGACTCTTACTTCTGGATGACTGGGTTTTATATAGTGTAGGTCCTCAACATTCACAACTAGGTCCTGAGAAGGTCTGAGCTTGAGTGCTAAAGTTGTTGCCTATTTTAAAGGAGGGGCCTGGCATGTGGGTTGCCTGAGGGTTTCCAGTATACCTCTGGTATACCTATTGTGAGATAGTGGCATGGATGCAGAGATGCGTTCAAATCTCCTGAGATCTTTATTCACTTTTCCTGTCTTGTGCTCAAGCAGTCCAGGGCCCATACCTGAGTTTTATGTCTGTTTGGATTTGAGCTAGTCATTTAGACCCTTGGTTCTGGTATCTTTATAATGAGAAAGGAAGTCACCTTGTGGTAGGAAGGTTGAGTCCCAATACAGGGTCTTTCCACATCAGAAAGCCTTGGTTGGGTCTGGCTGTCAGTACCCCAGTGCCTTGTGGGAGAGAAATTAAGACCATTTACATGTGTGTAGGGGGTGGGGCAGAGTTCCTAGAGGAGAAGTTTTATTCAGGGGGTAGAGATTCTCTTCTCCTTCATGAATCTAAAGAGTTGGATTGTCTGCTCAAGGGTCTGTAATATCCTGCCTGAATTCTCTACCTCATACTTCATTCTTAATTTATTTCTATCTTTGAAAGACCCGGTTAATCCTGCCATCTCCAGAAAGTCCTCTTGGCGCAGTCTAGCCCAGAAGGGCCTTTCCTTTGGGTCCTGTAGAGTGCCAGTTATCTGGCATAGCTTGCCTGATTTCTTTCTGATACTCAACAGTATGCACGGTACATACGCATTTAAATGCTGAGATATCTACAGCCACTTCCAAACCCCTCTCCAGCTAAATTAGAAACTGTCCTTCCTCCCATTCATCTCCTTCACTAAAAATATTTCTTGCTTAATCAATGTATTGACTTCTTGGGCACATTGCTCATCTTCTTTTGATGGACATTCATTTTATTAGAAGTTTAGTTGGAGGACGTTGATTAAAAATGCCCCTTAACTCCCACAATGCCAAGTTCCGTGAGTCTGTGAATGTATAGACAATCTATAACAATTTCATCACTGCCCCTTGTACACACCAAACTAAGACAGTTCAGAGGCTATGTCGGGAGAAGGGGAGATGGGACCAGCCCAAGAAATTCAGTTTTGAGGGCTGAGATAGCTGAGGCAGTCTGAGCAGTTTTTAGGTCACCTGCAGAGACTCAAATGAAAGTTGTCTGAACTGGAACCCTGACTTGTGTTCCTTAAAACCTCCAAAGTGGCTGGACTGCTGACCTGGCATTGGGGTCATAGGTCTGTATAGGGAAAGCAGGCTGACACCTGACTTTTGTGGTCTCTAAATCTCAAACCCTAATTAAATGAATAGGAAATGTGATTGGCTAAGCTGGGTACCAGGTGTCCACTGTGGGGAAGTAGGAACATGAATGACAAACCTCCCTATTGAACAGCCTACCCCTCTGTATATATGGGGTATCTCTCAAGAGTGAGATGATGAGTAGGTGTTTGGCAGATATTACCCAAGGTGACTGAAATAATTCCTTGTGTCATTGTGAAATCAAATTCCACTGTAATTGCTTGTTTTGAGTTCTATGAACTCTTTAAAAACAGAGATGATCTTTTGTCTGAAATGCTATGAATTAATCTAGTCTCTCGTTTTCTATATCTTATGATGCTTTGACATATTGGGGCCTTGTGGAAGAACAGCCTCTGCCAGGCTTAGCACATACTAGAAATGCCAAGCAATTTATCTGCAAGAAAGCATTTGATATGAAAAACCAGCTGAAGTCAAATGTTTGCCCTCACCCACCACCCTTTCATCAAGTTCAGGAGGCTCCGGCATTCTCCAGCCCCACACCACCCAGGGAAGGAAGATGGTACTAGGTAACTAGACCACTCCTTTAAGTCAGAGACCACCAAAGTTCTTCAAGCTATCTATTCCTACTCGGCTGATCCCTGCCTCATAGATCCCTCCCCATGAGTCTCCACAGCAAAGACTTCTGCTCTGGTTTTTCCTTCCTTTTCCTACCCCAGAATCATGCTGGTACTTCCTGGTGTGGCTTAGTGGGGCTCCTTCTCATGAGAACTATAAACAATAAATTAGTGCACACACACACACACACACACACACACACACACACACCCCTCTCCTTCCTTTCTTTCTTTCTGTTTTGACATAGCTTTATGGATGTCAGGATGACTTTGGATTTTCTATGTAACCAAGGATGACCTTGAATTTTTTTTTTTTATCCTCCAGCTTCTACCTGGACATGTCCTAATTTTTTTGACCTCCCTTTCCCTGAATGCAAGTAAAATTCCAGGTTTATTTAAAACAACAACAACAAAAAACAAAACAAAACAAAAAACAGAAAAACAAAAAAAAACACCCACACAGAACCTAGCATATAGAAGGCAAGTGACAAATATTGATGGCAGAGATGAATGGATGATTGGATGTGTGGATGGATGGATGGATGGATGGATGGATGGATGGACAAATCTTTGAGAATTTAGTAGGGGAAGGATGTAGTGTCATATACTTGACCCAACCCTAGACATCATATGTCTGTGCCTCATCCCATACTTTTTCCTCTGTTATAAAAAGAACCATAGACAATTTCAGTAGAATAATAGAAAGTGGGAACCATAGGAGTTCCTGAAAACTAACAATCAGATTGAAAACTCAAGACAGAAGAAAAAGTGTGAGTCCAACATCCCTGTTTCGAGAAAGCCCTTCATGGTGTTTGTAAATAGAAATGACGAATGGGTATGCGCTGACAGTTCTGTCTCCACGCCAGGACTGCCTCTCCTCTCCTGTACACATTCACATCGTCTCTCTTGTGTAGAAAGGCTGAGCAACAAAGAACTGTCCCTCCTAGTCAAAAGTAGGGGAAATTGACAGACTCAATACTGGTTCATTAGACCTGCAGATGAATTATGGGATGTGGAGGGAAATCGTGCTTGGCACACACATAATGAACCCAGGATCCCCAGTGATGGATGGATAGATGGAGGTGAACATTAATCTACTCTCACTGGCTCGATGATGTCATGTTTAACCAACGGGCAAACTTCACCCAGAAGCCAGTCTGGAGACAGAGCAGCAGCACTGGGGAGTGAGGTTGCCGAGGGAGGAATGCGGGGCTGGAGTCCAGCATCTTGACAGTCAGTGCTGTTATGAGTTCATTTAAATGCTCTGTTTAGCTCTTTCTTGAATTAAAACAAGACAGGGCTAAGACTTTAATCAATCCAGTTCAGCTGCCACACTCAGGCACAGGCAGGGAATAGAATGAAGGTCACCAGAGAAGTCCAGGAGGGAGAGGTTGACAGTCTGTGTAGATGAATGGGGTTCTGCCAAATGGCCTTGGAGATGAAAAGGAGGCTGGAACTGTAGTTCATTTAGAACTCCAGTGGCCATCTGTCTATGACTGGTGCCAGATTCCTGGTCCCCGTGTTTCCTGGGGGTTGGAAGTAAAGTGAGATGTATGTGTGTTCCCCTGCCAGAGTAAGAGGCCATCCCAGAGGAAGACCTCTTGTGTGCTCATCAGTTAGAGACTTATTTGGATTGGTTCATGACAGGCATCTACAAAGGGTTCATTTCAAATAAGTGTAAATGTCGCTTTTCCATAATAAGTACTCTGGTCTCAATTCTTGAGCTCCAGGAATAGATAGGATTTAAGCCTAGTTCACACCCCAGTGGACTTAAGTTGCTGTGAGAGAACAGACATGGGAAAAGGTTTCATAGGCATGGATCTTGGTCCAGAGAGCACCCAATGGGGTTCCCAGAGGTCTCAAACCGATGGCGATAGACCAGATGGGGTCTATTGAGGAGAAAGGAACACCCAAGAACAGAAGCGAGCTGGAGAGTTGGTGCAGGCCCAAGGCTCAAGAGTCTCATGACTTTTTTAGGTCATCTATCTACCTAACACTGTTTTCCGGTGTCTGGAGACCAGGGGATTTTTTTTTTTTTTTTTTGCACATCCTGTGTTTTGTTATATGTAGCCTATAACTGGAGTGTAAGGGGTATTTCAGTCTTGGTCTGGCATTGGTTTCTTTTGTGTAGTAGTCTCGATGCCTTGCCTCTTCCCGCCGTATACTACAATCCTGGCCCCCAAAGAGTGCAGGGGTCCCGAGATTGTTTTCTCTTCTGAGATTTTCTTTGCATCCTAAGGATGACCTCCATGGCATCTGGAGAAGGAAACTGTGTGTGTGTGTGTGTGTGTGTACGCGTGCTATGTGCTTAGACGTCAGCAGAGAAAAGGGAGCTATCAAACCAGAGACCTGGGGACCTATAAGGGATGTCCCCGTGAAATCAGGACACCCTAAGCTCATTGCCTTGGCTCCTGAGAGCCCTGTGGGCCTTAGACAGAAAGATCAGCATCAGTAATGGCGCCTCCATCCTTTTTGCCCAGAAAGCCTGCTCCCTGCTCCCTTCCTTCCTGTCTCCTCTCTCCTTCTCAAAGGTGCCGTCACACTGGCCCCCTTACAGATCTTATATACCAAGCCACGGTATACATCTTATGGAAAGCCTTTGTACTTGGCATTCTCACTTCCTTAAGTACTCTGTGCTGAAATATGTCCCTGGCTCCCTTCCCCACCTCACTTCTCAGTATCCAGAGAATACTCATCTTATTTACACAACCACTGCTGTCCCTCATTTGCCCTGTTTAATTTGTCTTCTGAGCACTTTGTCATCACTGATGGTATGTATGTCTATATGAATGAGTGTGTGTGTGTGTGTGCACACGCGTGTGCAAATACAATGTAAATATGTTATAAATACCAGTTATACTATACTACTTAGGTAATAATGGTAATTATTCTGCATATATTCAACTAAATGTACTCCCTGCCCCTCGACACACAATGTTCTGATTCCCCATTGGTTGGTTGTACAGGTATGGAGCTTCTAAGTGGCGTTAAGTTGCAGTGAGGGACCAAACACAGGGGAAGGTATTATAGGCAAGGATCTGGGTCCAGAGGGCATCCATTGGGATTCAGAGAGCCGACTGCACGTGTGTGCGCATGCGTGCGTGTGTTACTGTTTTCCCATCGCGGTGCTGCACCACAGGAGCCCCACCTAGGTCTTTTCTAATTACTGCTGTATTCAGAGTGCTCCGCACATAGTCCCGCCTTAGAATCTTCTGAGGATAGACACTCACAGCTCTTTTAGGGTCACGTGAGAGAGCATAGGGAACCTGGCTTCTGTCTGCCCTCCTCGGCTCCTATTGAATCCCTGCTTTAGAGCCCTTTATTTCCTTCTCTGATTCTCCATTGCCTCTGTCCAGAGCAACTTTATCTAGCCTGAGGCAGAGTGGCCTGACTCAGACCGATCATGTATTCTTCCAAATCTATTATTAATGCCTAAGCCGTTCGCCCTGAGTCCTTCAGCCCCGAGGCTTCTTATGCTCAAATGCCAGGCTGTGAAGCAGCAAGACCTTCTCCTCTTAACTCTGTGGTCTCTGCTGGCTTTCCAGACCCTGTTTGTAATGTAGAAGGGAAAGCTTGATTCCTTTTTATTGCGTTTTGCGATGTCATCACTTCCTTAAAGCAGAAGTATGACTAGCCCCGCAGCTGCCTAGGGGTGAACGGGGAGGGGGGGAGAAGGAGGTTGGTGGGTCAAAAATACTATCTGCCATGCACTTTGTAGTGAGGAACTCCCACCAAACACTGCAGTATGAATGCCCTTGGTGAAACCTCTTTAAAAGCATTTCTAATGGGTGCCGCAGCATTAACAAGTTAAAAAGAACCGGAGCTTGGTATTGCTGGGGCTGGAGGCCCAGTAGACACCGATGAGGACGTATTCAGATGCCCAGAGTTCCTAGAGAGAAGTCTGCCCACAGGGAAGCAAGAACTATGAAACAGTCCATCCCCCACCCCACCCCCAATACTTTGGTAATCTCCCCCTGGTAATTATCCATGGGGAAATGTGCTCAGTGAGTGCAAGCCAGAGGAACAAATGAAATCATACAACTAGCTCAGTGATAATTATGGAATTATTTAGAGACAAGGCCATTCAAGACAGGAGACTTGTTATTAGGCAGAAGATGATCGAATGGGATAGTGCGCAACTGTTTCAACAGCCTCGGACTTTGGTGGCATCAACAGAGGGTTTATTCTTTGCACACATCGCAAGCCAATGTGGGTCCTCAGGGAAAGGGCTTTCTTTCCTCCCCTGTCACTCAGGGGTACACACTACTGCCTCCAGAGGCTCCATTGTTCCCCTTCTGCCTCTGACAGTGAATGGGGAAAGAGAAGGAGGACAGGGAGATGGCAAGGACGTTTTTCCAGAACCAGAACTGCGAATCTGGAGACCCTGGAGCGTTCATCGACATTGTCAGAGCAAGAAGCCAGCCACTGGTCACACCTGACTGCAAAGGAGCCTGGGAAGTTAATGTAACTCTAGGTTTAGGTTGAAGAAGGAGCCGTCTGGAGTATAGCAATGATAGATTGACTCATCGCTGACACGATACACATGTTGGTTATATCGACACAGAGGGATTTAAATATTAAATACATTAAGTAGAAAGGGCAGAACAGAGAGCACTAATCGGGGCTATTAACTAATAACCCTGTAATCATGAATATATGAATATATATATGTATATACACACACACTCACACACACACATATACCAATTCAGAAGGGATTTTAGATTATTTCAGATTTTGTAATTATTCAGATTAGTTTTGGTTTTCTTCCTGTGAGAGGAAAATGCGTGATGGGGAGGGTGGGGGAGAGCAGTTGTAAAAATCACTGAGGCTAAATTCCATGTTAATTTACTTTTTTGAAGATTTTTTTTCATTAACAGTATGAATGCTTATTTGTACCCAATGGATGAACCTGAAGGATGTTATGCCACATGAAATAAATCAGACAACTTACATACAGACACACAATCATACAATAAATACTGCCTAATTCCACCATTATGTAATGTCTGTAAATGTCAAACTCTCAGTAGTAGAGCAGAGTGGTGTTTATAGGGGTGGGGTAGGCTGGGAGGAACTGAGAGATGTTAGCTGAAGGGCTCATACTTCTCAGCTCTAAAATTAATATGTCTTGGGATTCTAGGGTGGTTCTGATAGATATGTCAATTCCTTTGATTGTAGTAATCGTTATGCAATGTATACATAAATGTCACATTATACACATTCAATATATTAACCTTTACTATCAATGAAATCTACTTTTTAAGGATTATTTATTTATTTATTTATTTATTTATTTATTTATTGGCTGTGTAGGCACGTCGGGGAGGGATATGCTTCCGCGTGCTTGTGGAGGTCGGAGGTCAACTCCTGAGAGCCACTTCTCTTCTGGGATCTGGGATCAAATCTGGGTTATCAGACCTGCCCACAAAGGCCATCTATCTGCTCAGCCGTTTAATTTAAAATACATTTTAAATTAAAAAAAATTAAAGTAAATGTGATGTTAGTGTGAAAAAACCCCAGATTTTTCTGGAACTCTTTCTTATTATAAAACAATGCCTCTTGTAGGAAAATTAGAAATAAAAACATATTACTATTTAGTCCTTTGTTGTCCATTCACTTTGCCAGCGTTTTCCTTAAGCATCTGCGAGTACATTTGAGATCTTATGCTGTATACCGTTCTGCAGTCTGCACTGTTCACTGAACGCTGTCCCAGAAGGTGTTCCTTCTGGCCACTAAAGCTACTTTATGTCTATACGCAATATTCTGTGTTAGTGATCCAGCATGGTTCAAACAGCTGTCTTGACCAGCCTTGTCTCCATAGTGTACTGGTCTAACCTGTTCTCTGAGATCTCTTACAAACATCTCAAACTGCCTTTTTGATTGTCTTTTAGGATAAAGACCTTAACCAAAGAATGAGCACACCAGGCAGGCGGGCGGCAGGGGCTTTCCAAGGCTTCTAGGTACAGCCAGCCTACTGCATGGACAGGGCTCATCTTATACACCCCGCCCCTTCTCTTCACCGCCAGCGGTGTCTGCTGTTGTCAACATTTCTCTTTGTTCTCTTTTACTAACCTGATAGGCAGGGAGCTGTATCTGGTGGCTTTACATTTAATTTCCCTGATTATTTCTTGTGACTACACGTGTTTACCTCACACGTATATTTTCTGTTTTGTAAATTATCCATTCATGGCCCATTTTTTTCCCCTCTCTATTTCTGTCACGTATTGATTTGCAGAGACACCTCACGTAGGAAGAATATTAACCTTCTGCCTGTCAGGTGTGTGGCTGAGATTTTTGTCAGTCTATTGTTTGCTTTTACCTTTTTATTTTTTTTTTAAACATCTAGACATTTAAAACCTTTGTGTGATCTGTTAGTCTGCTCAGTGTCTACTTATGTTATTTTATGCTTTTAAGGCATGGATCTGATAAATATGTAGCTGGATTTTTGTGATAGTTTTCTCCTTTTTAGGGTATCATGATATGCTAGGAGTTGATCTCATCTTAGGACACTAGATGAGGACTTAGGTGTTTCTCACCTCCAGGAGATGCTCAGTCTCCCCTCCCCACTGGCAGATGAAGCATCCTTTGTTACTGATGGACGCTTACCCATGCAGAATTTAGAATCTAAAAGATGGGGCTGGAGAGATGGTTCAGTGGTTAAGAGCAGCGTTCTTCCAAAGGTCCTGAGTTCAAATCCCAGCAACCACATGGCGGCTCGCAACCATATGTAATGAGATCGGATGCCCTCTTCTAAAGACAGCTACAGTGTGCTTACATATAATAAATAAATAAATCTTTAAAAAAAGAAGAATCTAAAGATGGAAATAACCATATCTCGCTGACTACCTAGAGTCCTCACTGAAATAGAATGTGATAGACTCCACATCTTTGTGAAGTTGTGCCAAAGTCTGAAACACTCAACAAGAGCAGTGGTGGCTATGGAGAAGGAAAAGAGAGTGAATGCCACGTGGTTATCACTTTTTTTTAAGAAAATACCAGGTGGGTACAGTCAGCGTTGACCACCTTGGTTAAGAATTAATGGGAGTGTTGTGAGTCTTTCTGTTTTCCTTGTCCTATTTGATAACTGTGTGTCTGCTCATAATCACGTCACAGGCCGTCCCTCCCCCAGGTCTTATAAACGTCGGGAAGAAATTGGTTTCTTTTTCCAGGATCCGGTGTATGTTTAGGTTAAATGGCAACAAAGACAATAAACAGGGATTGACTTGGACATCTCTAGAAGCTTCAGTCCCTGCCTACAGGCCTGACCTCCCCGTCTCCTGATGAGAGACATCACCAGTGCTACCACGAAGGATCTGGACAGTGGTTTTTGGAGGTTCTGCTTCAGGGCTGCTCACGCGAGGAAGAGTGTCCCAAGAGGAAGCCCTGAGCTAAGGCAACAGTAAACCAAGGCCCACGGTGGGGAACAACAATGATGAATTCGCGTGAGCTTTCCGGGAGAGGGGATGGCTTAGAAAGGGAGCTGGAGAAAAATGTTTGTAGCACACAGGTTCAGATTAACAGTCAAGATGGCTGGAGATCAAGACTTTCACTCTCTTTAGGACCTGGAAGGAATGCTTCCCTGGAGTGACCGGCACCCTAGGGTGTGGGTGAGGCAGGGGAAGCCATGGCCGGCCCAAGACTCACGGAGAGTGCATAACTGACCAATGCATTTACCAGTCCTTGGCGATCTATTTCTAGGGAACCAAAACTCATGAATAAAAATGGGCTTGAGACAAGAAAGCGGAGATGGACGGGGTTCACCGTGCAGTCCAGATAGACATTCTGGCTGCGCTGTATTTCCTTAAACAGACATGGGCTATTGTGTCTCTGACTAACCTTCATCTGCTACCTATCTGGGACTTTGCTTTACCTAAATGGTGACAAACCTTCTTTCTCTTTGCCCATGGCTCTGACTATGTCTGCAGATGTAATGTAAACCCCTGGGTTCTTGTGTACACAGTCTTCCTATTGTCCTGCCTTCCCTCCCCCTTTTCTATTTTAAAACAAAATGGTCATATCATTCAGAAGGCTATGTGTTTAGACTGGGGATTATTAAGTGAGCTTTATCCCCCCAGTGGTGAAAGGGCTATGACCCATTCCATATAACCCTGAGTGATTTTTTTCTCCTGTCATCTTTAAGGATGATGCGCTATGTGTGAATACGGCCCACAATTGAGGCTAATTATGACTCTCCAGCGATCATGCTGTGTTTTGAGGAAGTCTTAAACGAGCACTTAAGCAGTAATGCCTCTGAGCACGCGGCTGTGGATCTGACAGAGCTGAGCCAGAAGCAGCCTCCTCCCACGACGCTCCCACAAGCGCTTTTATCACCAAGTTATTAGACCATTATGGTCAGCAATTGTCTTTTGCCGCCTTTGATTTTTTTCCCCTGTTGTCACACATGAGGAAAGTGATGTGTAATGTGATCCGAAATGCCCTTGTTTGTTTTAATCCGCCATTTTAATATATTTCGGCTTCCTGCTGCTCTCCTCTGGCTGGATCTTAGGGCCCTCAGAGACAGCTCGAGCCTGGAGTGGCCTGGGCACTTTGGGGCTTTAGTGCAACGCAGAAGCACGTGCTCTCTTGGCAGGACCCAGGAGTGGATCCAGAGGCTGTGGGAGTCTGAAATAACAGAATAGCCTAGGGACTGAACACGTGGATACGGCCTTCCAAGAACTCCTTCCAAGTCCCCTGTGGGATTGGAGTCCAATCCCATCCTCTGTTGCTATAACTGAACACCACAGATGGGTTGTCTTATAAAGAAGAGGCTGAACTGCCCAGTGTCTGGGGGCTGCATGTGATGAGACCTTCTTATTGGTTTAGTCTCTTGGAGTTCCGGAGTGAAACAGGCATCCTAGAGTGTGAAAGAGTGAGCTTGTGTTTAATAAAGACACACCCCAGAATCAGCAAGACAAATGAAAACTTCAAAGAGGGAAGAGAGAGATGGCTCAGTAGACCTCTTCCAGAGGACCAGAGTTTGATTCCCAGCACCCACATGGCAGCTCACCGTCATCTGTAACTCCAATTCAGGGGCTCCTATTCTTCTGGCCAATAGACACCAGGCCCCATGTGGTGCATAGACATGCATGTAAGCAAAACACATAAAAATAACAACAAAATCCTTTAATCACCCTTTGAAAGGATCCCACCCTTTACTTCATCATGATGGAGATTAATTTTTAAATGTTTACTTGTGTGTGTGTGTGTGTGTGTGTGTGTGTGTGAGAGAGAGAGAGAGAGAGAGAGAGAGAGAGAGAGATGTTCCAACTGGTAGAACACATGTTATAAACAGAAACAGGGAGGGCAACTCTAGTGTAGCTTTCTTTGTTTTCATTTTAGGAGTTAGCTCTTACCTTCTACCTTCTATCACATGTATTCCAGGGAGGGAATTGAACTCTTCAGGTTGGTAGCAGGGTTGTCCTCAATTGTTGAGCCACCCATATTCCTGGCCTTCATTTTACTTTCAGATGAGAGGACAGACTGTGTGTAAAAATGATGGGATCAAAATAAAAAGTTGTGTATATGTAATGTAAAAGTTATAAAGGTATATATTTTGCCTGAAAGAATAGTGGCGAGTAGTCAAAAATATTAAGCATAATTGATACAATTAACAAAGCTTAAAATATTAAGCATAATTGATACAATTAACAAAGCTTAGAACAGGAAGAGGTGGTTGCAAAAGTAAGTAAATTAAATTTTGTTGGGGAGTCCAGCAGTCACTTGATACTATATACTGATTATGAGCTGAGGAATTGGGATTTCAACATATTGCTCATAATCATGGTGCCTACTATAGTGATGTATACTAGTTATCTGAGGCAGGGGGATCCCAGCCTGGGCTACAGACCCAATCTAAGCAAAAGAATTATGGTGGTGACTTCACAGAATAATTAAAATCTGAAAATTATGAGGACATTCTCTGACTGTGGGATTAGGTGGGGACAGTTCACCTAACCACAACCTGCACTGTTTGAATCTCTTAGCTTTATGCTTATTTTGCCTTATGTATACATTTTTGGAAATATATTTTTGAAAATTTGGTGTTAACAATAGGTATGAAGAAAGGGCTAATTAAAGAACAGTTCTTTTCCGCTGGTGACATCTGCTAGCTTGAGTCTTTAGCTAATGATGTATCTACTTATCCTTTGGGGATCCCTTTTCTGCGGCTGAGTTCCTGTTCTTCGCATGACACAATCCATCATTCTAAATCAGCATGTGCACTTAACAGTGCTATTTAAGCCTTAATAAATATTGTATCAACATTCACAGGGGATGGTATGAGAGAAACAGGAGCTTATATAAAAGAGTGACTCTTCTTGCTAGGGCGTGTGTGTATGTGCATACATGTGACTGTGATGAAGTGTGTGTGTGTGTGTGTGTGTGTGTGTGTGTGTGTATGGGGGGGACCCATATGTATGTCAAAAAATGGAGGCCAAGAGGAAGCAAATTTTCACTTAGACATTTAAATCCTTGGTGGAGAAGCTCACAGTGCCTTTCTTCATTTCCTCAGGAGTGGAAAAAGAAAGTGGGGCTTCTCCAGGGTACTCAGGGCCTGTACCTCTAGCCATACAGCTTTGTTTCAGTCAGTCTGCTTTTCATTTGATGTGTGACCTCTCTAATCTCAAAGGCATGTTCCAGAGAGGACCTAGTGTCAAGGTGCTCCTCAGAGTGTTCCCTGGAGAAGCAAAACTCTTGTCCCTGATGCCCAGCGTTGCTGGTGCTTGGGATTTGGCCCAGGTGTTTCTGCCTTCTTGATCTCTTATCCACACGGGCGTGTAAACCATCAGGATAATGTTATTTAGAGCAACGTGATAGTAGCATACACTGCCAAGGGTGACAGTGAGCCACATTTTTGAGATTACTCAAAGGTCCCCAGAATATAGCCTGGGCTCTTTTTACAGGACTTATAGGAAGAAGGACTGTTTACTATGGGGTATGATTTCAGTGGCTCTCTAGATGGTCTTGATAGATTAGGTTATATATTTTTTTTGTATAGGATTTATAAGAATTGGCTTGTGTACGTCCAGTCTTAAGCAGTATTGAGAAGAACCCTGGAGACTGAAGGTCAGAACCTGAAGAAGGATGTCCCAGCTCCAGGAGAGACAGAAATCCCCCTGTTCTTGGCCCTTTGTTCTTCCCAGACCTCTAGCTAATTAGACAGTTCCCACCCACACTGAGGGTGGCTCGTCCCGGGTGAGTCCATTGACTCAAATGCTGAGCTCTCCCAGGAACACCCTCACAGACACACCTAGAAATAGCATGTTACAAGCTATGGGCACAGCTTTTGCCAGTCAAGTTGACATATAAATCTGTCTTTGTGTTCTTCTCTTTTTCCTTTCCTTTTTAATTTAAATAATATTTTTGGTTTTGAGACTATATCATTTCCTCCTTCTCTTTCCTCCCATATACCCCCTCTCTTGTTCTCTCTCAAACTCATGGTCTCTTTTTTCATATATTCATTTATCTTACTGTGCCTTTCCTTTCCTACAATACATTTGTTTTTAATCATTCACCTGCCCGGGTATGTGCAGACATAAAGGAATACATAGGAGATTCTCTCTAATAGGATATGAGAGGACACACTTTTGTCTTCCTGCACTTACATCTTAAACCAGTTGAGGGCAGATGGTTCTTTCTCTTCTTCATACCTTGATACACTGGGAAGAGACCTGAATAGTATCTGTCTAAATGTGAATGACACCAAAGGTTGGGAAACATGTAACTGTTCAGAGATGAGAGCACACATAGTCCAATGTACACAGGAGTTTGAGGGATTCTGAGGTTGCTGGATGTATTGTTTGGAGAGGGATATGTGTGTGCATGGTAGGTGTTAGTGAAGAAACCAGGCTGTAAAGTACGTTATTACAAGAGGCCAGTATGGGCGTAACCCAAACCAAAGGCCTATCCCAGAGGTCTGAGCGGCCTCTCCTATGCTTGCCTCACTACTAGCATCGGGACTTGCCTATGGAAAAGTGTGCACCAGTGGTAGCCAGTTCTCCACAGCTCCAGCCCACTTCTCAACATCAGGCTCTTGACTTCTGCAAGTCTTTGCTCAAGCATGTGTGTACATGCATGTGTGCACACACGTGCGCACGCGCATGCATTCAGGCACATGTGCACACATCATAGTAGACACCTTAGTAGAGCGTGAACACACAGTGGGAGAAGGTGAATTGTAGAGAAGACATCTGAGCATCTCTTTAAAAGACAGTTCCGTTTTGTGCCTCGGCTTTTCTTCTCTCTTCCTTTGTCTTCAAGCCTACTTTTGTTGGTTATTGTTATCATGATGTTTTTCTACTTTTTGAGTTTTCAGTTCATGAGAGTTCTGTAGATATCCACCACACACCCTGGAGTCAACAGTCTAATGCTGATTCTTGGATCCTAGAAAGCTTGCCTGTCTCTTTGGGTATATGTAGGTCATTGTATTTGAGCAACTGCTTCTATAGATATACATGACCTCACATTGTATATCTTCCTCCAGGGTTGTTAGTGTGTTTGCTTGCTTCTGCTCCACGCCCTGGAAATGCTTGTATTTGGGGTAAACAAACTTAAGGAAAATTCAGGGCTCAACGTCTTCTTGTTTGAACAGGGAGATGGCCATCGGAGGACTGGTTTACTTACAGCACCCTGGCTGACTGTGCTGTGCTCCTTCACTTTTCATTGATTGGTGGTTCCCACATTTGTCCTCTCAGCTTTTGAAAGACTTCCAGAATCACAGAGCAGCAACCTAACAATCTCGTCTACATCAGCAAATGTTCCAGGGTAGAGGCAATAGCAAACAACATCTGTGAACCTTAGGTTTTGCTCTTCACCACCTTATTGAGTCTTTGATGCTTTTAATATGCTGTTCTTATGCTTTATCCATGTGTCTAACTATTTTCTAAGGAAAGATTCATCTGAACTGATTGCTCTGCCTTTACTGGTAGACCTGACTTAGTGAGTGGGTTCTGAAGGGTGTTCCAGGCAGTGGGAAAATGGAGACTATGATACTTAATGTGGATTGTCAACTTATACTAAAGAACATGCCTAGAATATTATTAAGGCAGATGGAAGCAGAAATAATTAGATTGTAAGAGCGCTGACATAAGGAGTGGCTTAATTCACTAATGGCTGTTAAGTCTGAATAGGCTACTGGGATGCTGTGGGACTATGGAAGGTGGAGCCTAGTTGGGGAAAGCTGATTTATCATTAGAGGCTGTTTGCCTTGCCAGTTCCCTCCCTACTACATCCTGTCCACCACGAATTAAATAGCCTCCTCATCGCCACAAGCTTTTACTATCATCATGATGTTCAGTCTCAGGCTGGGCCTGGAACAATGCTGCTGACCATCATGGGCAAATCCCTGCAACTCTGGGCTCCAAGAAATCCCTCCTCCCATAGGTTGCTTCCCTTCCGGTGTTTTGTCATGTGGTTAGCAAAGCAGTGAACACGATGAACAAATACAGGGACTTGAGAAGGTTCATGGAGGTGTCTGGAGGGCTGAAGATGGTGTGTTCAGGTCAACATTCAGCTTAGCATGCACAAGGCTATGGGGTAAGTTTCCCAGCACTACAAAAGCATTAAAGATCCGGGAAGGACTGAAGGGAGGGGAAAAGGCTAGCCTCTCTCCCTGCATCGGAAACTCTTGATCTCTAGATGCTCACACCAGAGCATGTGAACCTGAACACACACACACACACACACACACACACACACACACGCACACACACACTCACACACACACTCACACACACACTCACACACATATACATGCAGACACACACACAAGCATGTGCACATGCACATATATAATAATAATCATAAATAAAACTTTAAAATAAATCACATAACCTGTAAAATATATAATAAAAATGATAAATCGAAAATTATAAAAAAATAAATAAAAATTTTAAATTAACACACAAAACAAAAACAAAAAAACAAAACAAAACAAAAAACCATGAAAATATTTGGGAGAAACGGTGCCTTGAACACCAGGTTTAAGATACAGGAAATAAAAATAAACAAACAAACAAACAAACAAATAAATAAATAAATAAATAAATTTGAAAAGCACAAGAAATTTAGAAAGCAGGAAAGGGTCACAGTCAAAGAGCCTTCCGGTAGTAGTTTACAGCCTTGTGACTCAATTGTAAAATTTCCATATGGAAGAGGAGAGAAGGTGAGATGGAAGCAAACCTGTCGGGAGATTACTTCCTAGTGTTTGAGGAGAAGCAAGGGAAAGAAGTGGGGGCAGTGAGCAGAGGCAGGAAAGACCTTAGAGGTGGAAACAAGAATACTTACAGGCTTCCAGAAAATTCTTTGCTGAGCATCAAAGGTGAATGTAAGGTTGCTGTTGAGTCCTGACACCTATGTAAGAACAGCAGGGTGACGTTTATAGAATTCCCTATAATCAAATCACACTGGAACCTTGAATAGGCTGGAAAATTAGCTCACTCTAGCTCCAGGGCTGTAAAAATGAACGCAGCCATAGGGGAGGGAGAGAGCAAGGGCGCCCGCTCTCTTGGGAGAGCGTAGGGGTTTCTGTCAGTGTGACAAAGATATTTTTTTCTTTTTAATTTGGAAGTTGAAATTTTTTTCCCCCTTGGGTAAGTGAAGCCTGAGAAAAGCGAATTTAGTGTTCTGTGATGGAAGTAATTTCCAAGCTCAGATAGGAAAAAGCAAAAAATCAATCGGAAAGTTAGTTGTCATGAACTGGGGCTTAGAACTGGGGATGACTCCCCTTGACCTTAGAAAGAATTACCCTGATTGAATTCCCAGCTTTCCTTGCGTTTGCTCCTCTCAAATCTAGGTCCTTAGAGATGCCATTCAGCAAAATAATTTTAGATGATACCTATAGTGCTCTTCAGGGCTGTTTGGACTGGGTGACAAGAGCCGTAAGCAGTGTGACATCATCTGTGGCCAATAATTTCACAATGGGAGCAAATCTGTGTTGGGAGCTCTCTTGGAACAGTCTTTCTAATGACTGCAGCCCATTGGGACTTTGGGCAGGTTAGCAGAGCTCCTCGGGGCCATCTGTAAGATGGGGGATAACAATAGCTTCTTGCTTGTAGGTTTTTGGTAATAATTAAACTCCAGTTTTAAGTGTTTAAGGTAGAGCCTGATACATAGTAAATTCTCCACACTCACTGGCTGTTATTTTCTTTTAAATGTCTTTAGCGTCACGCAATGTTTTATTTATTCAACAAGTAGATTCTAAGTGTTAACCATATACTAGAAAACATGTTAGGTTCTGGAGACTAAAATGGAGTACAAAATAGAACTTGCTTCTAAGAAGCTCCTGGTAGAGGAAGGAATTTAGTGGGCAGATTTCAGGCAGGAAGAATGGGCATGCAAGAGACTTCCAGTCCAGTGAATCGTGAAGGGTTTCTCAACCCAAGAAATTCCAGAAACAAGAAAGGCTCTCTATGAAGGGCTAGAGGCAAAAGACTAGGCGGAGTCCACAAATGCTTCTTCCGTTCCAGTTGGCTGTGCAATGGGAGGTTGGTGAGAAGTGAGGCCGGGGAGCTAAGCAGATCCTTGCTGGAGGAAAGCCTGTGGTAACATGATAGACTTCAGGCTTTAGCCTAAAAATGCTGGCAGACCCCGACCTCATCAAGTACAGAAACGACAGGACCGGACTAGTGATCCAGAGGAAGCGAACTGGTCTCGATGTGAGCGATGGGCTGGAGAGTTCTAGACAGTTCTAAAGATCAAATCAGTTGGGATCCCTTTCTTCTCTCCTGGTCCTTCCTCTGCCCACTTCAAAAATTGCAACCGTAGAGGCCATAACACTCAGAGTAAGTAACGTCAGTTTTCAATTTTACCTTCAATGGAAGCCAGGAGCTTGCTCCTCACACAAGCCATCTCCTTAGACCTTAAGATGTCAACTCAGGCTGGAGAGATGGCTCAGTGGTTAAGAGCAGTGAGTACTCTTCCAGAGGTCCTGAGTTCAATTCCCAGCAACCACTTGGTGGCTCACAACCCATATGGGATCTGATGCCCTCTTTTGGTATGTCTGAAGACCCCTACTGTGATCTCATATGCATAAGTAAATACTTCTTTAAAAAAATATGTCAACTCACCTGTGTTGTACTAGAAAGCTCGGTTGAGACCCTTTTAAAGAGTCTGTAGGGAAACATCCAGAGAGGTGGCTCAGCAGTTAGAACACTTGCTGCCCTATTGTGAGAATGAGACTTCAGATCCCAGCACCCATGTTGGGCAGCTCATAAACATCGGTAACCCCAGGAGGTCTGGTTTGTCTTCTGGCCTCTATGGGTGGACACACATGCACACATTGATCTGGCCTCTATGGGCAGACACACATGCACATATTGATCTGGCCTCTATGGGCGGACACACATGCACACATTGATCTGGCCTCTATGGGCGGACACACATGCACACATGGATACATATACATAAGCAAAAAACATAAGTAAATAAGAAATGGCTTTGTTTTAAACATTCAAAAACAAGATGATGGATATAAAGGCTTGAGTCAGGTCGGAGGTGGTGGAAGAGAACAAGAAGATTGGAGACGTATTAAGTGAAGTTATTATCAATCAGTAATGATATTTAAAAAAAAATGTCAAGGATGAGTCCCCAGATAGTGTGGTGCTACAGTTCTGCCTCTACCATTTGGGGGTTGGAGCAGAAGGATCAGAAGTTCAAAATCATTATTGGATACAAGTTGAGTTTGGGGCCAACCTGACCTGTGTGAGGACCACTTTACCAAAACAAAGCAAAATAATAATAATAAAAAAAACTGAAAAGAAAACAATGAAAAATAAAGTACGGCTCCAAGTTTGTGGTTTGTGGATTAGATGATCCTGTGTCCTAATACTATTCATCATGAAGAAGGTAAGAGCCGTGCTCGGAGAAAGGGAGACATTGAATTTTAAGCGAGGTTTAGGAATATATAGGCATATGCATGTTTGTACGTGCATACATATGTATGTATTTATACGAATCCCAGAGGAAATGAAGGTAAGTCAGCCATTAGTATGTGGGTAGAATCAGCCAGGAAGATCCCATGGTGAGATGGAGCATGGGAGTCCTCTATGGCTGCTCCCAGGAAGATCAGCACCTGGAAAAAACAGAGTAGCAATGATCAGAAACATGGGGAGTCAGGAGAAAGGATGGTGCTTCAGAAAGGAAGGCACAGTAGCATCCTGGGGCTATTCTGAGAAGGATGCTCTGGAAGGACCGCAGAGTGCTGTGAGGCGGGAGAGGGAAGAGGAACGTGGCAGTGACAGTGTGAGAGCAAGCTGTGGCTTCAAACACCCTCATGCACATCGAGAAAAAGAAATGCCTTACTATGTCGCCGACGCCAGGGCTAGATCCAGGAGAAGGGGAATGGGAGCAGACCGGTAAAAACAGTGGAGGCACCACTGAGCCAGAACAGAGTCACAAACACAACCCAGGCTTACTCAATTAAAATGAAATCCTAAAAGAGAAGCAGAGCTGGGGAGAGGCAGCTCACTTGGCTTAGTGCTTACCTAGCAAGCACAAACCATGGATTTGACCTGCAGCATCCCATAAACCAGGCGTAGTGGGGCAGGCCTGCCATTTTGGTACTTGGGAGGTAGCTGCAGAAGTCCACCATCAGAGTGAGTTTGAGGCCATCTTGGAAGGACTCCATTAAAACATGTCAAGAGGTGGGGAAGGAGATCTTACTGCACGGGGTATATTGGAGAGTGAGGGCAGACGTGGCACAGGTATAAAGGCCCAACGTCAGGAAGCCTGAGTGATAAACCAGGAGGTGGATCTGACAACGAGCAGGCAATCATGCTTTGTGCTACGGTTTGCATGTGAGATATCTCTCAAAAGCTTATGTATATGAACACTTGGTCCTAGGCTGGTGCTGCTGCCTGTGGAATCTTTGGGACCTTTAGGAAACATGATATATCTGGAGGAAGTGAATCACCCAGTGACAGGCTGTAGTGACTGTCCTGGTCTGTGGAAACATGAACAAGCGACTCACACTCCTGCCTCAGGCTCCGGATGATATAGAGTCACCCACTACCACACTTTCTCTGCCATGATGAACTATCTCATCTCAAACTGGGAGCCAGATAAAACATTCCTCTTGTAAGTAGCTTTTTTAGGTTGAGTATTTCTTCACAGCAACTCATGTGTAACTGGTTGGTAACAACTAATGTGCTGTGGCCCTGTGCAGAGTGCTGATCTGAAAGCCCCGAATCTGAAGCCCAGGCTGGAGGTGTGAGGGGTGTGAACGGAAGGCAGCAGAGGCTGGAGATCTTAGCAAGCGGGTCACCAGGAAGGCAGTCAGTGCTCTAGGCTGGATAGAAATCAAGATGGTCGGAAGCTGGCAAATGAGGAAAACAGAGGAAAGACGAAAACCTCTGATAGGAAGAAGCATTTTGATTCTAACTTAAGATGGTCTCCAGTCAAAGTCAAAGATGGTGGGGTATAAAACAGGAGGCTGCAACATTAAAAACAAAGCCAAACTAGGGTGTGGAAATAGTTCTTTTTCACCGTGACTGTTGACCAGGAGTTGGTCTGAAGACCCACGAGCAGTCTGCAGAGAACATGGAAATCCTGGAGAGTTGACTTAAGGTAGTCAGTCATATTGCTTTAAAAACTTTTAAAATATGTTTTTTAAACTAAAATATCATCACATCATTTCCTCCCTTCCTTTTTCTCCCCAAACCCTTTCCATGTACTCTGTCTTTTTAAATAGGAAAAATTTAAAGATTTATTTATTTATTCAGTTTATATGAGTACACTGTAGCTGTCTTCAGACACACCAGAAGAGGGTATCAGATCCTATTACCGATGGTCGTGAGCCACCATGCGGTTGCTGGGAATTGAACTCAGGACCTTCGGAAGAGCAGTCAGTGCTCTTAACCACTGAGCCATCTCTCCAGTCCTATGTTTTCCTTCTTGATCTCCCTCTCTCAAATTCATGGTCTCTGTTTTTTTAATCATTGTTATACACATGCATGATGTGTGTATTTTCCAAATATAGAAATACAATCAGTCTGTGTAATGCTACTTGATGTATACAATTTCACGGCTGACCAGTTTGGAGGCTTTTCCCTGGGGAAGGCTGTTTCTCCCACTCTAGAGGTTCCTTAGTTTCCTGTAGCTCTGTGTTGAGAACCCATGATATTTTCCCCTTTCATGTTAGCATGTTCACTGTGGTTGTCCTTGTTCAGATCTTGTTTGGACAGCCATATTAATGAGACCTTGTGGGTGTCGCTTCTCTGACGTTTTAAGGAGACAAAAAAATCTCACAATGAAATCTCTGATCCTCTGACTGCTATACTTTTTCTGTCCCGTCTTTTGTTATAATCCTTGAGGAGTTTTGTTTTGTAAATGTTTCAACTGGTGCTAGATTCAACATGGTCACTCATTTGTTCTCTGAATTTTGATTGATTGTATTTTTCTGTAATGGTTTCTTTCTGCTGCAAGGAGACATTGATGAGGGGTGAGACCTGAGTTTATTTCTGTTGGTATAAGGAGAAATATTTAAAATGTAATTAGGAATTATACTGGTTTAGGAAAGTGACACTTATTCATTCTTCTCCAAGATCCATGTTGCTAGCCCTGAGTAGTTGGCTAAGTTTCTAGTATCAAACATGGTTTCCCATGTGTTTAGTGAGACTTCCTTCCAATGAGAGAACTGTTGGTTACAGCCAGTTTGTACATGCCACTACTACAACCTTAGCGTCATGGTGCTGTGCTGGTCATTGTGTTTTATAGGCTTTACAGCTGGGTGTACTGCCTGGTTTTGTGTCAACTTGACACAAGCTGGAGTTATCATAGAGAAAGGAGCCTCAGGTGAGGAAATGCCTCCATGAGATCCAGCTGTGGGGCATTTTGGTGATCAAGGGGGGAGGGCCCATTGTGGGTGATGCCATCCCTGGGCTGGAAGTCTTGGGTTCTATAAGAAAGTAAGCTGAGCGAGCCAGGGGAAGCAAGCCAGTAAGCAACATCCCTCCATGGCCTCTGCATCACCTTCTGCTTCCTGACCTGCTTGAGTTCCAGTCCTGACTTCCTTTGGTGATAAACAGTGTGAAAGTGTAAGCTGAATAAACCCTTTCTTCCCCAAGTTGCTTCTTGGTCATGATGTTTTGTGCAGGAATAGAACTGGGTATGATTACTTTGCTGTGTTACTTAACCACAGTATGTTTCCTCAAGTCCTAGTTGAGGAACTTCTAGTTATCAACTTCTGAAAGATGGTAGAGTCTCTTAAATTTGTGTGTATGAGTGTGCCTTTGTGTAAGTGTTTGTGTTGGAAGCACATGTGCAAATGTGTGTGCAGGTATACTCATCAATGTGGAAGTCAGAGGTTTATATCAGTATATAGTCAATTGTCTTTTTCACCATATCTTTGTGTGACATGGTCTTTCTGTGACCCTGTAGCATTTCAGCTAAACTGGTTGGCCAGCGAGACCCCTGTCTCCAGCCTTAGAGGTGTGGTTTCAATGTTCACTACCATTCCCAGCCTGCATGTTACCTGGTGTCTTTCTCCAGCCTCCCCAATACAGTTCGTTCGAGTTTGGTTGCTAACATAGATGATACTGGAACCAAATGAGAGTCCTTGTGAGATTATTTGTGAAAGGAAAAAGGAGTCCGTGGATGTCTTGAGAGTAAGTAGTCAGTAAGCACTGCATGGTCCAGGATTCCACCAACAGGCAAACTCTGGGAGCAGGCCTCTCTCAATCATCGAACGAATCATTGAAATTCAACTGCAGTACCAGCCCATTTGAAAGAGGTCTGATGAAAATGCAAAGTTTATGCTGTCTCCAGTGACTTCTGCTAAGTAAAAATAAGCCTAGAGGGGGAAAACAAACCGCTTTCTAAAACTTCACACAGGGAAAAAGCAAAAGCTTTCAGGAGTCACAAGCAATGAGTAGTATTTCCAAAATGGAGTTTGATTAGGATGGTGAGAAGCCAGAGGTGGGTTATGAAAACTAATGGGGCAACAGGGAGGTGCTGGGTACTGTAATCAGCTCTGGAGAGGGAGCCATAGAAATGCAAATCTAAAGCTGCCCCTGGATCCCCGGCTAAGTGCAAACACCTAGAGGTGGAATCAATTTTTGACTGTTCGATGATAGCTGCCTTTTCTATGGGGTGAAGGCGGAGGGGTAGGAAGCTTTCAAAGTTCTCAGGAAATAACAGGTAAGCAGATGGTGAGCAGTTCCTGCAGATGCTGACATACACTTCCTAGCTCTGGTCGCCCTCTGGAGAGGGGATGGGATCCACATCCACACTTCCTGTCTTGGTCACAGTTGGCTATGCCAGCTACTAATTAGCTGTGATTGTTCCCATGCTCTCGGGAGGGAGGGAAGGAAAATAGAGGATATCGAACCAAGGATGGGCACTTCAGGATTGGTCTGTGGACTACAGGGGAAAGTCTGAAGAGACGAATAGGGTTTTGTTTTTGTTTTTGTGTTTCCCGATGATTCTGCCTGCTTGAGCATTTTGTTGAGCACTTGCTCTAGATCACACACTCTGTGTGTGTGCATGTGCGTGTATGCATGTGTGTACATGCATGTGTGCATGTGTGTGTGCACACACACATGTGCATGTATGTATGTGTGCATGTATGTGTGTATTCACGAGCATGTGTGTGTGCCTGTGTGTACAAGCATACTAATGACTATGTGTTTTCTCCTTTAGTTGAGGACGAAAGCAGAGTTAGGGATGTGGACTCCTCTGTAAGGGGAATAGAGCTTTCTCCCAAGGCAGAGGGAGGGCCCTGCTCCCTCGGCCAAGCCTAAAAAGGCCTAAGGGCCAGAAGGAAGCAAGGTATCTCCTGGCCTCTGAAAACAGGCTTTCTGTTTCAGGGTAGAATTACAGTGATGTGAAGATCTGACCTTTGGAGCTAGAGATCTGAAGACACAGGGGACTTGGGACAAAAGGTGGAAGGGAGGAGTGCTATTCCTCAAAAGTGGACTCCACACAGAGGCTTCCATGTGTAAGCACCCACAGGAAGGGCAGAAACTGACAGGCTCCTCAGGTGAGTGAGGGCAGCCTTAGCCTTGCAGGTGGTGTGCATTGTCCCAGGGCTGCAGGGACAGGTTTGTCTTCTCTACCACTTAAAAAATTAAAAGGCAGGACAAGTTTGAAGGTCAAGCAAAGTCACTATGTACTCAAAGAGGATAAGTATACTAGTTTAAAAGAGAAACCCCATTGCTGTGTCCAGGGTTATGGCCTGGACTAGGGCAGAGACAAAATGAAGAAAAGAGAAGAGGAACATAGATGGACAGATGGACAGAAAGTTGGAGCTGGGTGGTCTTTGCTCTTTGCTGGAGAGACCACAGCACACTGGAAGGCTAGTGTATTTATTATATAGAGTTGGACAAAATATATAACTGAACCCAAAAACAATACTTTTGTTTTGTTCTAAAAAACCTTTTGAAAAGATAGATTTTAGAAAACGCGTTGACCTAAGAATCGAAGTTCTCATCCTGAAAAGAATAAGAGAATAATCATTTATGTTGGAGACGTCATGAGTGCCCACAGCACGGGAACACAGGTTTAGATTATTCTCAAACTCCATGCTTCCCCATGAAAGGTGTTTCGTGGGTTTTTATATTGTTACCGAACAAGGGAATTCACAAATCAAGGCAAGTTTGAAATACATTGGTGGGTACACCAGAGAGGCCAGTGCCTTGAAATGGGGGAAGCTTTTCCATAGGCCCGGGATGTTCTCTGATGGCATCTTGGCCCTTGGATTGACAGAAGCTAGTGCTTCGTTAATAGTTTCTAAGCGGTTTCTTCTTTTAATCTATTATCCTAAGACATCATATCTAAATTAATTGTTTCTACAGCTTTTGGTGTATTGTCATGAGGTATTAGTTCAGATACAGTGTAGCAAGGAAGATGATTAGCCTCAGTCTGAACCTCCAAAATTCCAATCTCCATACAAACCGAAATTCTAATCAGTCTGTCCGTCTCTGCAGACACAGAAACTCCTTCTAGGAGGTATTTTGCTCACGGCCACACATAGTTCCTATTCAGCTAGATCATTCCCTCGTACCATATACAAAACTTAACTTTAAACTACAGAGATGAAAGAAATAAAACTCTTAGAAGAAAACATTTATGGTTTGAATATGAAAGGCCCTGCACAGGCTCAGATGTTGAGAACTTCCACTGGTGTGATTTTGGGTTTTTTGAATTTTATTTATTGCATTCCAAATGTTGCTCCCTTGTCCCTCCTCCCTCTCAGAGTTCTTTATTCCCTCCCTTTTCCCCTTTGCCTCTGAGAGGGTGTCCTCCCTCCTGATATCCCCTCCCACTGAGGACAGACAAGGCAAGGCAGTCTTCTGCTGTATGTGCCGTGTGTGTGTGTGTGTGTGTGTGTGTGTGTGTGTGTGTGTACATGGACCAGAGCTCCCAGGGGTCTGAGTTAGTTGACACTGTTGGTCTTGCAATCCCCTTCAATTCCTTCAGTCCTTCCCCTAACTCTTCCATAGGGGTCCTCGACCTTAGCCCAATGGTTGGCTGTAAGTATCCGCATCTGTCTCAGTCAGTCCTGGTAGGGCTTCTCAGAGGACAGCCATGCTAGGCTCCTGTCTGCAAGCACAACATAGTATCAGTAATATGATTTTTTGGAAGGTTCTGGAAACTTTATTAGGTGGATTCATGTTGGAGGAAGTGAGGATCTATAGTGTAACTATAGTAGTTTATACCTGGGTCTCAGTCTCTTCTCCGAGCTTTATTTTTTTTTTTGTGCACCAGGAGGTGAAATGTCTCCTCTGTCACATTCTCCAGTTGCTGTGATGCTCTATCCAAGTGTGTGGAGCCAACTTACTGTGGACTGAACTCTTTGAAACCGTGAGCCAAAATACGGGTCCCCCCCCCCCCCCTCTATTTGTGTATGTATTCATGTGTATACATCTTGTGTACTTGTGTGTGTAGGCCAGAGGTCAACCTCAGGTTTTGTTCCTCAGATACTGTCCACCTTATTTTTTGAGACAGATTTTCTTACTAGCCTGTAACTCACCAAGTAGGTAAGGCAGGCTGGCCAGGGAGCCACTAGAACCACCTGTTTTTGCCTCCAAGGCACTGAGATGACAAAGATACATCACTGCATCTGGCTTTTTCTTATGTTTCAGTTGTGAACCTAGCCTTTAATGGCTGAGCTATTTCTCCAGCCCAACATGGATTTATTTTCTGAGGTTCAAACTCAGGTCCTCATCCTTGCATAGCAAGCATTTGGCTAACCTTAAATGTTTTCTTCTTCTAAACAGCTTTTCTTGGATATTTGACCATACACGTGTAAAATTAACCTGTATGAAAGTGTAGGTATGCTGGGCGGTGGTGGCATATGCCTGTAATTCCAGCACTATGGGAGGCAGAGGCAGGAAGATTTCTGAGTTCGAGGCCAGCCTGGTCTACAGAGTGAGTTCCAGGACAGCCAGGGCTATACAGAGAAACCCTGTCTCGAAAAAGCCAAATCAAAAAAAACAAACAAACAAAAAAACAAAACAAAAAAAAAGAAAAGAAAGTGTATGTATAATTTTCATAACCTTGGGTTGGGGAATGGTTTCTTAGATATGACAGTATAAATATCAAGGAAGATCAAATGGAAACGGGAATAAAGAGTAGACTCTCTGCAGATGTGCTTGATACCTGCAAGGGAACCCACATCCAATCTGTCTCTAGAAACCTTGGCACCAACCTCAAGGGGCTGATGCAAAGTGTTCCAAACGAAGACTGCCCCACAGTCTTAGGCATTGGAATACTTGGTCTCCAGCTGGTGCTGGAGGTGCTTGATGAAGAGGTGGCCTTGTTGAAGGAACTATGTCACAGGAGGTGAGGTCTGAGAGTACAAAGATTAATGCCATTGCTAGTTCACTTTGTCTGTGCTTTTGCTTATGCTAATTTGAATAGCTAATTTCATAGGTTCCTATATGCTTAGTTACCAGGGAGTAGAAAACTTTGAAAGAATTAGAAGGATTAGGAGTTGTGGCATTGTGGGCGGTGGTGGCGCACGCCTGTAATCCCAGCACTCTGGGAGGCAGAGGCAGGCAGATTTCTGAGTTCGAGGCCAGCCTGGTCTCCAGAGTGAGTTCCAGGACAGCCAGGGCTATACAGAGAAACTCTGTCTCGAAAAAAAACCAAAAAAAAAAAAAAAAAAAAAAAAAAAAAGGAGTTGTGGCATTGTCAGAGGAGGTATGACCTTACTGGAAAAAGTGTGTCACTGGGGGTGGGCTTTGAAGTTTCAAAAGCCCATGTCAGACCCAGTCTCTCTGCCTGATGCCCATGGATCAGGATGTAGCTCTCAAGTAGTTTTTCAGCACCATGTCTGCCTGCTATGTCTGCTGGTATGCTCTGCACCACAATAATGGATTAAGCCTTTGAAACTGTAAGCCAGCCCTCAGTTCAGTGTTTCTTTTATAAGAGTTGCCTTAGATGGTGGTCTTTCTTCACAGCAGTACTGTCTTGGGGTTTTCTAGAGTCACAGAACTTATGGAATCACTTTCTCTATATCATGGGAATTTATTGTAATGACTTACAGTCTGTAGTCCAACTAACCCAACAATGGTCAGCTGTGAATGGGAAGTCCAAGAATCTAGTAGTTGCTCAGTCCCACGAAGCTAGTTGTTTAAACTCGCCTTCTGGAGAAGTTTTAACAGATGTGCTGGCAAGTAAGTGCAAGTGATTGCAGAAGAGTGAATGATCCTTCTTCCAACGACTTTATGTGTGCCTCCAGAAGAAGGTATGGCTCAGATTAAAGGTGTGTACAACCACACCTGGATCTATAACTTGCTTTGTCCTAGGCTGACCTTGAAGTCAGAGATCTGCTTGCCTCAGTCTCCTGGGATTACAGGTGTGTACTACCTTGCCTGGGCCTTAGCATGGCCACTATGCCTCAAGATCTATCTCCATGTCAAATCCAGGTTAGAAACTTGTGTCTTCCAACCTCAAGATCTGAATCACAGGTGTGCCCTCCATTTCTGGATTGTAGTTCTTTCCAGATATAATCAAGTTGACAACTGTTGTGCCCAGATTGCAAAAACTCCAAAGAGACCACCAGGAACCATAACTCCAGTCACCAGGAACTACAACTCCAGTCACCAGGAACCACAACTCCAGTCACCAAGAATCACAACTCCAGTCACCAGGAACCACAACTCCAGTCACCAGGAATCACAACTCCAGTCACCAGGAACCACAACTCCAGTCACCAGGAATCACAACTCCAGTCACCAGGAATCACAACTCTGATGTAGGCACTCCAGAGTCTTTTTTCAAGCTCAGGCTTGGGCCACAAACCTTCCTGATGTAACAGGATAGGAGAGCGACCCCAAGATCTAGGTGAAGGGAGTTTATAAATGAAAACACTGCAAGGGGGGTGGGGTTTCCAAGACTTGGTGTTACATGTCAGGGTAAAGGGTAAAATTAGCCTTTAAGCTAATTGGTTTACACTACCTGGTTAAACCACAGGGAGGGAGCATACATCAAAAAGGAGGGTTTTGACCTGGGAATGACTTATGTTTTCTTAGCTCTCTCTGTTGTTATCAGCAACTAACTGCAGCTGCTGTGTCTATTTTGCAACTGCCAGGGACATTTCCTGATTTTTCTCAGACCTCAAGGGTGTGGGCCGTGTGTTTCTAAGGGCAAGTTAACTTAGAACTGGCGTCTGAAAAACAAAATGGAGTTCATTCTGCTACTGCGATCCCTACGTAACCAGGAATAGCCATCTCAGTGACTAAGACACGGTTGAAGATGTGAACCTTCAGCATCCTGGTCCAACCTTCTGCTTGCTGCCATGCTTTGCTGCTGTGACACACCCTCACCCCTCTGAAACCATAAGTCCAAATAGATCCTTCTTTCTATAAGTTGCTTTGGTAGTGGTACTACCAAACTGATACAGTCGCTGGCACCAGGGAGTTGCTGTGACTGAACTGTCTGTTGTTGTTTTTTTGGTTTTGTTTTGTTTTGGAGGAATTTGGAAGACTTTTAAAACTTTGGACTAGAAAAAAGTAGTTGAATGCTAGCATCAAGGCTTAAGGGGTAGATTCCTAGAAGACAGAACTAAGAAGCATGGAGACAGTGAGGGCCCAGACAAATTCAAAGGGGAACAATATTAGCATCTGGGCTAGAATCCCTTATTGTGGTATGTTAGGAAAAAAATGTGCCCAGTTTGTGCTCCTAAGAACTTATGTGAGACTAAATCTAAAAGCAATGCACTAATTTCTTTGGCCAAGAAGATCTCCAAGACAACCTAATTTCAGGTCTGTCATATGGTTATTGGCAATCACTCCTGTGTACTTCTACAATGAAAGGAGCCAATGGTGCAGAAGAATACACAAAATGCACAGTTTAAAGAGAACAAAAGCATCAAGAAATGTAATGCTGCCCTTCTCTCTTCTTTCTCTCCTTTCTCCCTTTATCTCCATCCTCTCCCCACCCCCAATAAACCTCTGTCAAGTAGAAAAAAAGAAAGTAAGGAATGTAATGCTACAATCAAGGATTGCACTAAAAGAGATAGGAGATTAAGGAGAGGCCGGTTCTACCTTGGAATAAAGGAAAGAGTGCCCTCAGGGCAAGACCTCACCCATGGAAACTCCCAATTTATGAAAGGAAAAGGACCAAGGGCTTTTTCTGTTCCCATAAAGTAACAGCAAACAAACCTGCTGACAGTGCAGCTTCAGCGGGGCCAGGATCCATCCGAGCCGGTAGCTGAAACTAGCAATGTCGTGAGGGTTAAAGGGGCCGTGGTACTTCCAGATCGTGATTGAGGCCAGGCAACTTGTGGGAGAGAAGTTCCTGAGTAAGGGTCCTGTGAGGACAAGAGGCTTTGAGAAATCATTGTGTGAAGCTGTGGAAGTGAAGTCTGCGTTGTGATGGGCACCCCCAAGATGTTGGAAATGTGTGAGACATGAGACATCTGCCAGTCCAGCCTGTAGTAGCCTGTCTCTTAGCAGCAATGGTGGCATTAACTCTCTCTACTGACCGTATCTGGTTCATTAGCTCATCTCATCTTTTACATTTTGTCCTTTTAAAATGTCTTACCTCTTTAGGCTTGTGTAGCCATTCTGCAACCTACACATATATATTTGTAACACACACACATACACACACACACACACACACACACTATTTTTCTTTTGTTTTTTTTACTGTGTGTTGTTATTGTACAGAACTATTCCCCCAGTCAAACTGGCACCATCTTAAGTTCTCCTGGGTCTGCTTGCAAACATTTATCACAGCTTAGCCTGTTGACTGCTGATCTTCTCCAAGAAGGAGGGGGTGGGAGGGTTGTGGGACCCTCACCTGAGTAGCCAGCCTCTGGTCCCAACTGGGTGAAAAAAAAAGAACTAAAGGAAGAAGGACTACTCTTAAACTAGGGAGAAGATTTTTATTATAGCTACAGGGGTGTGGGGGGGAGGGAGCAGGCAGATGGAAGGGCCCGGGATGAATATGGCTGGCAGACTCAACAGGACATGAGAGAAGAGAGCAGGAGGGAGAGCAAGAGAGGAGGCAGCAACCAGAAGATGTGGCCCTGGCCAAGAGGCCAAGACACTGGCATAGCCCAAATGATGGAGATCCCCAAATGAGTTCAGGCTGCAGGGTGGGAGGCAGAAGCTCAGACCCTGTGAGGTTTAGGGTAGGGGCTGGGATGAGGAATGCTGGGAACTTTTGTTAATGATAAAGGGATGACATAATCGCTTCTCTAACTACTTCCTGCCAAACTTGGGGTGTCAGTATTGGGGCTCGAATGTTGTTAGACAAAGCTGGGAAGGAAGAGAGGACTGCAGGCTGGGGAACATCTGTTTCACTTGTTACCCAGGTTCTGTGGCATCACCTGGAGCTAGTGAGGGTCTGGGCCTTTGGAGCCATCTTGGATGTAGGTTCCAAGAAACACCGGGGTTGGCCCATTGCGGGCAGTTGCAGGCAGTTTTGGAGCAATCTGCAGTTTGGAAATCTTCTGGGACAGATCCAAACTAGGAACAGAAGGTGAGTTGAAGAGGTTGGAGAAAGTTTTGGTGGTATATCTGAAACTTCCAGGCCTATGGTCCTGGTAGTTAGGAGAGGGGAATCTCAAGACCAGGGAGGGACCCCATCCTCAGGAACAGGCAGGTGAGGAAACTCAGGCGTAATTACCGGAGTCCATTTGACCTGTGAGAGGTGGATCCACATCAACATCCTGAAGCTTACAGGAAATTCTTTAAATTTACAAAAAGAGATAAAAATTTTTGTATCTATAAGTACTACCACTTTTTGTAATCTGTGCTGAAATCCACACTGTAGAAAAGGTTGTAGACTCATGTCTTTAAATCATAGTAAGACTTTGTCCAACCCCTTTAAGTCATTGGGTCTTGGGGGCCCAAAAATGATTCTGGGTAAAAGTTTGAACATTCTTTCCAGAGGGCTGGTATATAGACTGGACAGAGTTGTTTTTTTTGTTTTTTTGGTTTTTTTTGTTTTGTTTTGTTTTGTTTTTTCTAACAATAGAGTTTTATTTTTGTTTTTTTCCTTGGATATATTTTTTATTTACATTTCAAATGTTATCCCCTTTCCCAGTTTCCCCCCTTCTGGGTAGCCCCTATCCCATCCTCCTTCCCCCTTCTTCTGTGAGGGTGTTCCTCCACCCACCTCACTCCCACCTCCCCTCCCTCAATTCCCCTACAATGGGGCATCTATTGAGCCTTCATAGGACCAAAGATCTCTTTTCCCCTTGATGCCTGACAAGGCAATCCTTTGCTACATATGCAGCTAGAGTCAAGTGTACCCCTTGATTGATGGCTTAATCCCTGGGAGCTCTGGGGGATCTGGTTGGTTGATATTTTTGTTCTTCCTATGAAGTTGCAAACCCCTTCAGCTCCTTTAGTCCTTTCTCCAACTCCTTCATTGGGGACCCCATGCTCAGTCCAATGCTTGGCTGAGAGCATCAGACTCTGTATTTGTCAGGCTCTGGCAGGGCCTCTCAGGAGACGGCCATATCAGGCTTCTTTCAGCATGCACTTCTTGGTATCCATGATAGTGTCAGAGTTTGGTGTCTGTATATGGGATGAATCCCTAGGTGGTACAGTTTCTGTATGGCCTTTCCTTCAGTCTTTTCTCTATGCTTTATCTATATATTTGCTCCTGTGAGTATTTTGTTTCCCTTCTCAGAAGAACCGAAACACCCATACTTTGGTCTTCATTTTTCTTGAGCTTCATGTGATCTGTGAATTGTATCTTGGATATTTAGAGCTTTTGGGCTAATATCCACTTATCAGTGAGTGCATACCATGTGTGTTCTTTTGTGATTGGGTTACCTCAATCAGGATGATATTTTCTGGTTCCATCCATTTGCCTAAGAATTTCATGAATTCAACATTCTTTTTTTTTCTTTCTTTTTTTTCTTTTTTTTTAATTCAATATATTTTTTATTTACATTTCAAATGATTTCCCCTTTTCTAGCCCTCCACTCCCCGAAAGTCCCACAAGCCCCCTTCTCTCCCCCTGTCCTCCCACCCACCCCTTCCCACTTCCCCGTTCTGGTTTGGCCAAATACTGCTTCACTGAGTCTTTCCAGAACAAGGGGCCACTCCTCCTTTCTTCTTGTACCTCATTTGATGTGTGGATTATGTTTTGGGTATTCCAGTTTTCTAGGTTAATATCCACTTATTAGTGAGTGCATACCATGATTCACTTTTTGAGTCTGGGTTACCTCACTTAGTATGATGTTCTCTAGCTCCATCCATTTGCCTAAGAATTTCATGAATTCATTGTTTCTAATGGCTGAATAGTACTCCATTGTGTAGATATACTACATTTTTTGCATCCACTCTTCTGTTGAGGGATACCTGGGTTCTTTCCAGCATCTGGCAATTATAAATAGGGCTGCTATGAACATAGTAGAGCATGTATCCTTATTACATGGTGGGGAATCCTCTGGGTATAAGCCCAGGAGTGGTATAGCAGGATCTTCTGGAAGTGAGGTGCCCAGTTTTCGGAGGAACCCCAGACTGATTTCCAGAGTGGTTGTACCAATTTGCAACCCCACCAGCAGTGGAGGAGTGTTCCTATTTCTCCACACCCTCTCCAACACCTGCTGTCTCCTGAATTTTTTTTTTTAAGGTTAAATTCCATTGGACTGTTTATTTAAAATACAGAGGTTCATCTGCCTAGTTTGAAAAGAGGAATATGTAGTCCATTTTACAAAGAGTTTAAAGAACTAGTAATTCTTTAGGTCTTTTTTTTTTTTTTCTGGCTTAGACCCCTGCTATGTTAGCCTCGGGCTATGACTCTTTTTTTTTTTTATTTTTTTTTATTCGATATAATTTATTTACATTTCAAATGATTTCCTCTTTTCTAGCCCCCCACTCCCCGAAAGTCCCGCAAGCCCCCTTCTCTCCCCCTGTCCTCCCACCCACCCCTTCCCACTTCCCCGTTCTGGTTTGGCCAAATACTGCTTCACTGAGTCTTTCCAGAACAAGGGGCCACTCCTCCTTTCTTCTTGTACCTCATTTGATGTGTGGATTATGTTTTGGGTATTCCAGTTTTCTAGGTTAATATCCACTTATTAGTGAGTGCATACCATGATTCACTTTTTGAGTCTGGGTTACCTCACTTAGTATGATGTTCTCTAGCTCCATCCATTTGCCTAAGAATTTCATGAATTCATTGTTTCTAATGGCTGAATAGTACTCCATTGTGTAGATATACCACATTTTTTGCATCCACTCTTCTGTTGAGGGATACCTGGGTTCTTTCCAGCATCTGGCAATTATAAATAGGGCTGCTATGAACATAGTAGAGCATGTATCCTTATTACATGGTGGGGAATCCTCTGGGTATATGCCCAGGAGTGGTATAGCAGGATCTTCTGGAAGTGAGGTGCCCAGTTTTCGGAGGAACCCCAGACTGATTTCCAGAGTGGTTGTACCAATTTGCAACCCCACCAGCAGTGGAGGAGTGTTCCTATTTCTCCACACCCTCTCTAACACCTGCTGTCTCCTGAATTTTTTTTTTTAAGGTTAAATTCCATTGGACTGTTTATTTAAAATACAGAGGTTCATCTGCCTAGTTTGAAAAGAGGAATATGTAGTCCATTTTACAAAGAGTTTAAAGAACTAGTAATTCTTTAGGTCTTTTTTTTTTTTTTTTTTTTTTCTGGCTTAGACCCCTGCTATGTTAGCCTCGGGCTATGACTCTTTTTTTTTTTTATTTTTTTTTATTCGATATAATTTATTTACATTTCAAATGATTTCCTCTTTTCTAGCCCCCCACTCCCCGAAAGTCCCGCAAGCCCCCTTCTCTCCCCCTGTCCTCCCACCCACCCCTTCCCACTTCCCCGTTCTGGTTTGGCCAAATACTGCTTCACTGAGTCTTTCCAGAACAAGGGGCCACTCCTCCTTTCTTCTTGTACCTCATTTGATGTGTGGATTATGTTTTGGGTATTCCAGTTTTCTAGGTTAATATCCACTTATTAGTGAGTGCATACCATGATTCACTTTTTGAGTCTGGGTTACCTCACTTAGTATGATGTTCTCTAGCTCCATCCATTTGCCTAAGAATTTCATGAATTCATTGTTTCTAATGGCTGAATAGTACTCCATTGTGTAGATATACCACATTTTTTGCATCCACTCTTCTGTTGAGGGATACCTGGGTTCTTTCCAGCATCTGGCAATTATAAATAGGGCTGCTATGAACATAGTAGAGCATGTATCCTTATTACATGGTGGGGAATCCTCTGGGTATATGCCCAGGAGTGGTATAGCAGGATCTTCTGGAAGTGAGGTGCCCAGTTTTCGGAGGAACCCCAGACTGATTTCCAGAGTGGTTGTACCAATTTGCAACCCCACCAGCAGTGGAGGAGTGTTCCTCTTTCTCCACACCCTCTCCAACACCTGCTGTCTCCTGAATATTTAATCTTAGCCATTCTGACTGGTGTAAGGTGAAATCTCAGGGTTGTTTTGATTTGCATTTCCCTAATGACTAATGAAGTTGAGCATTTTTTAAGATGCTTCTCCGCCATCCGAAGTTCTTCAGGTGAAAATTCTTTGTTTAACTCTGTACTCCATTTTTTAATAGGGTTATTTGGTTTTCTGGAGTCTAACTTCTTGAGTTCTTCATATATATATTGGATATTAACCCTCTATCTGATGTAGGGTCAGGGATACTGATACCCCCCAGAAATTCTTTTATTGTTGAGAATAGTTTTAGCTATCCAGAGTGCTTTTCAATAGCAACAAAAACAACAGAAAGCCCACATACACATGGAGGCTGAACAATACTCTATTCAATGACACCTTGGCCAAAGAAGAAATAAAGAAAGAAATCAGAGACTTTTTAGAATTTAATGAAAATGAAGGCACAACATTCCCAAATCTTTGGGACACAATGAAAGCAGTGCTAAGAGGAAAACTCATAGCCCTGAGTGCCTCCAAAAAGAAAATGGAGAGAGCATACACTAGCAGCTTTACGACACACCTGAAAGCCCTGGAACAAAAAGAAGCCAATTCACCCAGGAGGAGTAGAAGACAGGAAATCATCAAACTCAGGGCTGAAATCAATTAAGTCATTGGGTCTTGGGGGCCCAAAAATGATTCTGGGTAAAAGTTTGAACATTCTTTCCAGAGGGCTGGTATATAGACTAGACAGAGTTCTTTTTTTTTTTTTTTTTTTAGCATGATTGAGAAGCATTTTAAGTTTATACTTAGAAAAGAACTAAAAGAAATTTAAACTTTTGCGCTTGTGTTATCAGAACTCCATTGATTAATGTTAAACTTCTGAACTTCTGAAGTCTTAGTATAACAACAGCAAACAGAGGGAAAGAAATCTGAAGCATTTTTTCATTATCTTAGATCTTTACAACTTGCATTTCACACATTAAAACACATTTAAAGATAAATTTTAAACCTTCCTTCTCCCCCACCCCCAGCTGAATAATTTATGATGAGCTATGAATGGTTGATTACTGAGATCAGTCATTGCCAAGCAAGTTCCTTTAAATAAAGGAATAGTAAAAAGTTATATTAAAACCTTTTTTGTATGCTGGGCAGTGGTGGCTCATGCCTTTAATCCCAGCACTTGGGAGGCAGAGGCAGGCAGATTTCTGAGTTTGAGGCCAGCCTGGTCTACAGAGTTCCAGGATAGCCAGGGCTACACAGAGAAACCCAATAAAGAAACCTGTTTTGTGGGTTTATCTCTTTAAGAGTGAAAAGCCTGTCAGCAGATAAACTGTGTCTGTCTCCCTTTCTCTGCTGGAGACCTAGTAGCTCTAGACAAGCTGGGCGGTGGTGGCACACACCTTTAATTCTAGCACTTGGGAGGCAGAGGCAGGCGGCTTTCTGAGTTCGAGGCCAGCCTGGTCTACAGAGTGAGTTCCAGGACAGCCAGAGTTACACAGGGAAACCCTGTCTAGAAAAAAAAAAAAAAAGCTGTAGACAAGTGAGGCAGAACCTTATGTGAACTCAACTGAACAGGAAGCTGCAGTCTCAGCCAGAGGAGCTAGGTGCCTGCCTCTGTTAACATAAAGCTACAGTTAGCCATCAATATTATCAGAGATCTGAGAAGAGTACATTATGGCAGGAAGCATAATCCAAATGGCTTATGGATCAATTAAAATGACGGAGATTTACAGTTACCTGGGTGGTTACCCTAAGCTCCTGTGGCATTGATAGTTTAGCTGGACACTACAGAAGTAGTGGGTTGGTCTTCAGTTGCCACACAGGACGACCCTGGCTTTCAGCTGCCAGACCCAGAAGGTCTGGAATTTTCCTGTGGAGAAGGAACTTGGGGAAATTGACCGACCTTGGACATTCAACACAAAAATGGCCTGTTGGTTCACAAATTGAGCAGGGCCTTCCTGCAGTGTCTTCCAGTGAGTGGTGTTACTACAACCCAGGTGGAGTTGTCTGTGCCCCATAATCTCCTTTGGTGACCTCAGAGTTGGGTCAAGAATCTGGCACTTCTGTTTATCACAGGAAGCTTTTTCATTAAATACTTTAAATACCATATTTGACAAATCTCTGAAGACTCTGAGGACCATTATCTAGGAAGTACACCTGATTTAAATGAAATTTACTTGCTTTTAGTTACTTGCTTTAGGCTTAACCCTGAAAACACATACAGGTGGCTAATTAAATGAATTACCTTTGAACTTACCATGGCTACAAGCATAGTTCTGAGAACATTACAGAATTTGATCCTTTATGAGGTGACTGACCATTAACCTGCATGTCTTAGTTATTTATATGTTTACAAGTTAGTAGCTTTTATAAGATTAGGATTTTACAGCTTTATCTCTGTTAAGTTTGAGCCTTAAAAATGTGAGTTGAATATTTAATTGAAGACCCTTTAGTATCAAAATAAAATATCAAATCATAAATATAGTCTAAAGAGAGATTGGGAAATTTAGCCTTTTACAGGGCACCATTATAGAATATCACAGTTTCTTATATGAGTCAGTTTATCCAAATAGCTAAAGCTTAAATCAATTACTGTTAAAGCTAAGTAGATCTTAAAAATTTATAAGCCTCGTTTATGAAACATATGTTGTTCCTTATTTAAAAACTTTAGAAGCTTGGTACTGAGAACTTAGCAAGACATAAGTAGTTAGATATAAAACTCTAAGTCAGTCAGTTTTTGTTATCCTGAGTATGTCTTTATAACCTTAGGCATTTATAAACTATACAAAAATTTATATTAATACAAAATATTTTTGAGACAGGATGTTGTCTTAGTTCTTAGTGATACATGGAGAGTTCTTTATGACTAAGAAGTTTTATAATTATTGCTTTATACCACATGGTTATCTTAAGATGGTAGTGAGGTCTCATGGCTTGTACTCGTTATTTTTAGTAAAGATGGCTGCCTGTTACATGATTGCTTCCCTGCTGATGAGGTCATTAGCCAAAGGCAAATCATATTGTTGTTGTTTGAAACATCTATTCTCCTAATAGATCTATTTTTTAAATAAGAGTCAAATCCAAGTTTTATATATATATATATATACATATATATATATGGCATATATATGTATACATTCCCCATAGTCCTAAATCAATGGTCCTCAAATTCTTCAGAAATTTTTTAAATATGGCATTTAAAGTTGTTAATGATATAAATCTTTCTGTGACAAACAGAAATGCCAAATCCTAGATGCAACTCTCAGGTCTCCAAAAAAGACTATGGAGCATGTATACATTTTTTAACTAACAACTTTTTAGAAGTTTTAAGCTAATTTTAAAACAAGTAACATTTCATTTTATGTCCATTGGTGTGAGGGCATCAGATTCCCTGAAACTGGAGTTACAGATAGTTGTGAGCTGCCATGTGGTTGCTGAGAATTGAACCTGGGTCCTCTGGAAGAGCAGCCAGTGCTCTTAACCACAGGAACCATCTCTCCAGCCCCTAAGATAATGTTTGTTACAGATTCTTTAACAACACCCAAAGAATTTACAAATTCTAAAATAAAGACTGTTTACACAATAGTCTTAGAAGATTTCTTGAGAGCAGAGAAATCATAGAGACAAAAGATTTCTAAGATTAGAAAGTTGGGAAACTTTATCGATAAGAGACTTTGGGAGTTATTTGCTTATGCCGTGGCAGAAGTTGTTACAATCTGCAAGAACTCAGAACTCAAGTGTGTCATTGTGTCAGGCTATCTTGAAAGACTGAAAACAGAGACCTAGTAGCTCTAGAAATCATACCTTGTTCCTAGTAGCTCAGAATCATACCTTGGCTTGTCATTAGGACCTTAGAAGGAGGAGGAAGAGGAATAAGAGGAGGAGCAAGAGGAGGGGGAGGGGGAGGTGTTGTTTACATCTCCCCCAGGGAAGGAATTTTAGCAATGAATGTATATCATGAAAGCTATAAAGACTGCAGGCTTTACTGAAATCTCTGAGTTCAAGGAAGGACCTGAGTCTTCAGAGAAAAGGAGGAAGGGTTGTGATATGAACTGCACCATAGGGAGGCTCCAACAAGCTCCAAGAGGGAGTTGAGAGATGGAGAACACTGTGGTTGTGAGGGACAAGGAGGACCAGCAGGAACTCCACCCAAGGGAGGCTTCCAATATCAAAGATGCTACAAGGGCACATAGAAGCTGTGCACATTATAGTGGGCAGCTCATAGCGAGAGATGAGAAGGAAAACAGGGTAAGTGTCTTATGCCCATGAGGTGGGCATCCTGGCGAGGTCAGCAGGATGGTTAGGTCAGATGGATTATGTGGTGGGTACCTCAGAAGATGTCACAGGGAGATGCCCATGTGGTGGATACCTAGGAAGGCATATCAGGAGCCAGAGAGACAGACAGAAACCCTCATTTCTGGGTGCCCTGGAGGATGGAGCACGTTTCAGGGGCCAGAGATAGGACACTTAACTGAGCAGGCGAGGAGAGACGGATGGTTACGTCAGATGGATTGCAAAAGTGGATAAAGAGGATGACTCTAGAATTTGGAATCAAATTTGGTGGGTGGCAGAAGCCAGCAGAAACAAACGATCCACACATACCATAGGATATCAAATCAGCAGCTTGGTTTAGAGAAATCAAGTCCCTTGTAAGAGGGACTTGACAATACCAGGTTTCGGCACCAGATGAATGAAAAAATGAAATAAAAGAAGGGCACGACTACTCCTAAAGTATGGAGACAACTTTCATTATAGATGTAAGGGAGAAAGCAGGCAGAAGGAAGAGTCCAGGCTAAACATGGCCGTCAGACTAAGTGACCCACGAGAGAAGAGAAGGGGAGAGACAGCAAGAGAGGAGCTGTGAACCAAGAGATGCAGCTCTGGACGGAGAGACCCAAAAACCAAGAGTCCAGAATAGCCAAAATGGCTGAGTTATGTTGTGACCAGCCTTGGGCAAGAGAAGCAGGAAGATCAGCTTCTGAGAGTAACAGGTTTATGGAGTGAGGAGAACTGGGAGGAGCCACAGCTACTGAGTGATGCTGGGAAAACTGGTCTGTGCCTGCTTATGATACGTTAATAAGCACCACAGTTGGCTATCTGTTCCTTGTTTCTGAGACCTAACACTAACTAGCTGGATGCAATTCTGCTCTAATTGTTTGTGGCCTTGGGGCCTTTGACAAGAGCTAAAGGCTCTAGCTGGGAAAGGATGAAGGGAGAGGATGAAGGCTGCTCTATCTATGCAGCCTTAGGGAAGCCATCATAGCCTCTGGATTCAGATCTTCAGTGTGGGTGCTGTGACACTCATGCTCCTTCACCATTGCTCTATAATTAAGCCTAATAAGCTGTATGGACTCTGGTAGGATCAAACCTTGGGTTGTCATTAGGCCTTAGAAGGAGGAGGAGGAGGTGTTGTTTACATCTCCCCCAGAGAAGGAATTTTGGCAATGGGTGTGTAATGTGCAACCTGAGAATTTTTAATTAAGATCACACTGAAAGAACCTATGTTTTCTATAGCCAGGGCTATCAAGGGAAATAGGGCTGTCTGGCAAATGGCTGCCAATGAGAATGTGCCTAATAAACTTACTGATACTTAATAAATTCTGACATTTTAGAAAGACACAAATATGTTCATCTATATTTCTAACATAGCACATTCAAGGTCTTGGGTATAAATCTTGGGCATCTGAATTTTTTTTTCTTTTTTAAACTTGTTTGCTTGTTTATTACGTGTGTGTTTGTGTGTGCTCCATGCAGTGTATGTAGAAGTCAAAGGACAACTTGCAGTACTTACTCGGTTCTCCCTCTTTGCCATATGGGTTCCAGGGATTGATTTCAGGTCACCGGGCTTGACAAGCACTTTTACTCACTGAGTCATCTTGCTGTACCTCCTTGTTTTCAGACATAGTCTTGTCATGCAGTGCACACTGGCTCCAAACTTGAGCTCTTCTTTCCTCTGTCTCCCTAGTGCTAGAATATAGGTTACGCCAACACATCTAGCAACTCAGAAGTTTTGAGCAGCCATAGTTAGTTGCCAAAAGATATGGATTGGTTATGACTAAACCGAAGCAGCCAGTTCATGGTAGTTTGTATGAATGGTCTTTACAAGAACAGCAGATGCATTTTAAAATTCTTCTACTAGTGACATTCCTATTGACAAAGCTAATTGTTTAGCTAGGTGTCATGGTGGGCCCCTGATGTCCTAGTACTCAAAAGGCTGAGACATTAAGAATTGCTGTAAGTCTTTATTCCATTATTGTGTTATCTAAGACATGGTGCATAAGTTCTCAGAGTCCAAAGGGGTCTTGCTAGTCACTGGGGATCCTCAGTCTTGATGTATGTCAGCAGCCATCACTTACTCGGTTCTGAGATGAGCAACAGTGGTTATGGAGACAAAGGGTGGTCATTATGGGAGAGGTTCAGTGGTCATCTGGCTTGACCAGTCTTGACCCAAGCCAGGATGGGTTATGTGTTCTCTAAGATGCTTCTCCCTGTCAAATAGTGCCTGATTCACCCTATTGTTCGGAAGGTTTTTCTATTTTAACTTGTATCAGCCCACACAAAGTGATATGTGCTTTGCAAGTCTGATAGCTGTAAATCACTTCTTCACAAAGTGAGTTCTTCGGGTGATCATGACGATGGCATTGTGGGAAGTCAACAGATAAGGATAAGGGTTGTTTTATATATATATATATATATATATATATACTAAACAAAACAAACAGACAAGGAAAAAAAACAATCCACCAACCAAACCAAAAAAATTAAATAAATAAAAACCCAACCCCCAGAAATATAAGAATTTGCTGGTTTGAAAATTTAGCTGAGCATTTGAATCCATGGGAGATCTTTTAAGATAATATTGAATGTGAGAGGTTGCAAACCTGACCATACTCTATCTCTTCTCTTGCAGCTTTCCCACTGAGGAGTGAGGTTGTCTCATTTCTTCCTTATGAATCTGGGCTGGACTTTGACTTTTTTTTTTTTTTTCCTGTCAACAGGCTACAGCCAAACCGACCTTACCAGCTTCCCATTTGGGCCTCAAGGAATTTGTGGTATTTCTTTTGGATCCTGGAATTTAGATGATCCCTGCTCTCTAGGAGATAAAAAATTAGAGGCATCCAAACTCAGGCCCATCCTAATCTAGCAAACCTCAGTCAAACAGGGAACAAAGGCAGATATCGTGAATGAGTGAGCACAGTCAAGATCAAAGAACCAACCAGCTGGGGCGGACTTGAGCTGGCAACCACTAGGACTGTGAGCTATATATTTTGGCAGAGGTTATAGGTTCCCCATGGGTTTGTCTGTGTGTTTTGATTCTTTCATAGGTGACAATCCATCCTCCTTTTGGGTTTCCACATTGTGATACCATTTGTACCAGGGCAAGGCCAGACAGAGCAGCTTATCTCGCAAGTTTTAATGAGTGAAGAGTAAGAAAACTAGCAGGCACCGTACATGTTCTTTATTGATAACGAAATGCCAGGTGAGTAGGTCATAGCACATGATGTGTGTCCTGCAAGGCACCAAGCAGAACAACCTTGCTGATATTTATGAAAGCACAATGGGAGAAATAATGTACCTAGTTCTTTCTATCAAAATAGAAAGAAGGGTCCGAGAGATGGCTCACTGGTAAAAAATACTTGTGACCACACCTGATAACCTGAGTTTGATCTTTGGAACTAACATTCTGGAAGAAGAAACACACCCCCACATGCTCATGTGCACACACACACAGTGTAAAATAAATAAATAAATAAATAAGGAAAGAAAGAAAGAAAGAAACTGAGCCATGATCAATGAATCAAAGCAGTTTATTTGACATCAATTGTAGAATTTACAGCACTACCATTTAATGATAGGGATAAAAGTCAAAAGAATCCAGTGTAAGCTGCATTGCGGACCAAATGTCAGGGCGGAAAATGAGCCATCACAAAAATGCAATCAACATTCAAAGAAATCTTCCAAAAATAAAGGACTGGGAACTTATGAGGGCTGAGCGTCCTCTCAATAATGAAGCATGACCTTCACTCCCACCAGGATTTCAGGGCAGCCGCTGATTATATACCCTGTTGATTATCCCTGGAAAGTCTTTCAGCTCAGTGGGTCTGAGATGGGGTAAAACCTGGGTATACTGTGCTTGGAAACATAAGAGGGTGAAAGGAAGACTGTGGATCAGTATTGGGGCTTATTTATTTATTTATTTTTCAAAACAGGAGGGGGCGTGTTTTCCTGGTTTTCAACACGAGAGGGAATGAAGGGACTTACAAGGGGTTGACGTAAATAAAGTCCCCCTCCTCCAATTTCCTGGAAACAATGCTGATAAAGACAAATAGACAGAACAAGAGGTGTGTGCATGATCTGGGTCTCATGGCCGGTCCTAAATCTGGCTGAAAATCTATGACAAGGAGTTGGATTTCTGCTAAAGGATCAGAATCCTGGACCTACCACCCAGGGCAGGAAACAGAGCCCAATCTGTAGCAGGCAGGTCCACACTCTGCAGTCCCGCCCCTGCCACGCCCCCTTTAACATCATAGGTCTCTTCCATTTTCAAACTTTAAAAAAGAGGTGCGGGCAAATTCTCTCTTTACCTCCTCCTTTCTCTCATGACAGTTACTTTTAAACACCACCATAGAGCAGCCAAAAGACTAGAAGGAAGCTCACAGCCATATAGGCCAGCACGTAAAATTAAAGAGTGTTTCTTTAAAAACCAAAACCGAACATACCCGAGGCCAAGGCCTACCGTGAGAGTTGGATCATGAGTACAAAACTGGACAAAAGGAAATATATTGGAAGTTGTTTTTACTTTTGTTTTGGTGGGAGCAGTAAGAATTCACTGGGCAGAAAAGATCCTGCAGATCTTTACTAATAAAGCACAGACCTGGTAGAAATATTCAGAGGAGGAATGGATGGAGTCGGGGAAAGGCCAGGCTCTTTCTCCATAATCCATTGGAACATTGTCTTTGAGAAAAGCTAAGGACATCGAAGAGAAGTCACTAGGAAGTTAGTCAGTTCCTGATTCCCCTGGCCCATGAAATTCTTTGGTATCGTGTGTTTGTAGAGAAGAGAATGAACTGTTCTAGAGACTGAGAGGAAAAAGAAAAGAATTGTTGTTTGCAGATGGGGATACAGGCACCCTAAGAAGCTGCCGCAGCATCATATCAGCCCTTGGCTCCAAATTTCAGTAGCTCTTACTTAACGTCTCCACCGGGACTTCCCAAAACAAGTTTGTATTCTTGTTTTGGGAAGTCCAATGAGACCCAAGTGCTTTATAATCTTTCATGATGAGCTAGCTACTGGGTCGTACTGTTTGGCCTTGGGTGACTCAAGGTGATGCTGGTGGAGTGTTGTATTTTACATTTAAGGAAGTATATTCTAATTATGTGACTGTTAGCTGGGTAGCCTCTATATACTTAACCTTTCTCCTCAAATAGCAGACTCCCTGACTTTATCTGAAAAAAAGAACCGTGACTAGATACTAAGCTGAGTCAAGCTAAATGCCAAATGGAGCCAAGGGTAGGGAAATGGGAGACTAAGCCAAGTTCTACAACTTTTTGAAATGGACTTTCAAGTAGAAATAAAATAGGCATTAGTGGGCCATGTTTTTGGTAGGTTCAGTAGCTGTGATTCAACCTGTCCCTAAACATGATCAGCAGCCTGGGTAACCTGCCTGGCCTTGCTGAGATACAAAAGGACAGCAAATCTTTTTCTCCCCCGTCTAAAAACCATGAAGCTAAAATCACTTAGGAATAAAATACTAGGAAACCATACCTTTGATTCTCAAAGAGTTGCCTCAAAAATCATAGATGTAAATGTATGCAGATAATATGTAAATGTATGTAAACAATACATAAATGATATGCAGATGGTGGTTGGAAAAGCTACTGATCTGTAAGAGTCTCCTTTCTGGCTTTAGTGAGTAACTGAAACCCTTGAAGGAGTCAAGATGGAAGAAAGACCTTGAATGAAAGATTTGGAGACGCAAGATCACCAAGTTTCGGCCATGTTCTTTTCTGTATGAATCAGGAGCTGTCTTCATACTGGCTTTCGCTCATGGGTTCTTAGAGAAGTGTTGGGGCCCTAAGAGATTGAGGCTGGAAAATGTAGGCCCAGGTCTCTAAAGCTAGCTGAAAGACACAGATCTCTTCCTAGTGCCCCAAACCTACTTTCTAAGCCTAGGCTTTATCATCTATGTCCCAGGCAAGGTCCACACACCTCCGCAGAAGGAAAATCCAGGTCGAGTAGAGGTAATTTCAAGGTTCTTGTGTTTCCAAGGAAAAGGACATTCATTGGCACAGAAATTGAGTAAAAACCCTTTAATAACAAAATAACATTCACAATGAAGCTACTTCAGTTGTCTGGAAAACTCAGCTTACACTTGATTCAACGTATCACTTTCCACAGTTTAAAAAAAAGGAAATAAAACAACAGCATAACAAAATATACCTCAAATTTCATAAGACAAGTCTTCTTGGCAAATTCTAGTGAGCCAGACCCCAGTGTAGTTTGTTGTAAAAAGGGCCGGGCATGCTCCTGTCTCACACACCCTTTTGTCTGCTTTGGATCAAAAATACATTAGAACATTGTAGGTATTATCACATCTGCATCAAGAGGAACTGTTTGTAGTCTTGTGAGTATAAGGATAACTTATGCAAACAAATAGTGACTTGACTTATTGCAGAAGAATATGTAAAGCTTTCCAGAAGATTAAACACTATTACAATCAAAAACTGGCTTACAAAAGCTGATTTTAAAGTTCTTGTATCCATTCCCATCTTTGGCAGATTAATAAAAGGGAAAAAACAAAAAGACTACATTACAAAGCTGTCATTATCACAAACTACGTATAAGGTTTTTCCTTTGCATCATCAATGAGAGAACGTCTCCAACGTCCTCACTGGAAGGCATGTGCGATGCTCTGCTGCCTGTTGGTGATTTCCAGAATTCTGCATGGCAGACTGGTGCTTCCACAGTTACCCCTCATCTCTGTTCTCTTCTGCAGAATTGCAGAACCTGGCAGCTTATTTGGTTTTACGGGGAGCATACTGGTATAGGAAATAGGTTTGAAACTCAAGAATGGATCTCAGAACCCAATCATAAGATTATGTTTGCCCAGTCCACTGGGACCAAAAAAGTACTTTTTGAGGTAGAGAGACCTCAAGACTGGGGAATTCAAACAAAATGGTTTATGTGAATTGGTCTTCAATACCCCCCCAAAACCCCCCAAAACCTTATACTCTCCCCTTTAGAATATAGACATAGCTTTGTAAGGAGCGATCTAGAGTCATTTCTGACCCTAAGGAGGAAAAGTGTGATAAGCCACATGAATGAATGTTAGGGAATGACCATATATTTTTGTCCTACTGGTGGGGTTATCTGTGAGAGTGCACAAAAATATGCACAAAAATTAAAAAGTACCAGGGATATCAATGTGCATTTCAACTGGTAACTGAGAACAGAATCTAATTCCCAAGGGAAAATCCAGAAAAGTGAGGCCTAGATGAATTAGCTTTATCATAGACATGGCCCAAGAGGTCATGAACATAAAGCTAAGATTCCCTTGAGTGGAAATTAAAAATGCCGAGGGAGCTGCTCTCTACTGCTCATTTCTAGCTCGCTTAGCTATAATGATGTATCTGGATTATGAGGCTCCCAATTCGAGAGGTTCTAGTGGGCTAACTGTAACACGGATGACCTTTCTCCTCATAATTCAAACCCGATTCGATTTGAGTCATGTTGAAATCCCAACAGACGTGAGGGTATTTGTCCAAGGTAATACATTTCCCAAGAAAACCGGTGTTATCACTGTCTGAGGCCGAACTGTGTACATTTTTCACAGTTTAATGTATACACAACTGTTCACGACTGCTAACAAACAATAGGCACCCATGCATAAATAATGTCTGTTGAACCAAAGGGAAGGATCTAGTACAAAATGAAAAATGTTGCTATTAAGACCACAATGCATCACACCGCTAAGTTTTTAGCCTCATGCATAAAATTATAGTACTGATTGGCAGTTGCTAATTATAATACTACACTGTTAACACAGAACAATTAGCACAAATGTAGAAAATAACTCTTTTTTTTTTTTCAACAGAGCAAATGAACACAGATTGTTTCTTCAGCAAAATATGAAACTGTAAACTTTGGGCTCATTCTGCAACGTTCCCCAATCCAGAATAAATAAAATCCAAAGGGGGAGAAGAAAAATAAAAAGAACATATGTTTCCTTTTTTTTTTTTAAGCGCACATTTTCATCTATTACAAAAGCACAACCTAAACTGTATAAAGCTTTTTTTTTCTTTTTTCTTTTTTTAAATCACAGTTACCAAAAGAAACAGTGAATAATTTATTACATACGCTATAATAACATTACTCTAAACACTATCATCTATGAGGTATATCTGAGAAACTTCAGTAAGGAATTGCGCGGTCTGCATTGCCAACATGCCCAGGTTCATATTAAAGCTTTGGAACCGTGAAGGACTAGAAAAAGGGGACAGTGGGGAGGCAGGAGGAAGAGACGTAGAGAAAGAACCTTTGGTATTAGTACAAATCTTGTTCTTTGCAGGGTTGCATTGCAAAGCACCACAGTACAATAAGCCTACCAATTTACTGTTTGGAGGCCCAGTTGAAGCTGAGGTATTCACAGGAAGGATTAAGAAAAGCACAGAGAGGTCCAGACTGGCTAAATCGTTGCTTTGGTTCAAGCAAGGCACTCGTCCCGTGGTAATGTCACACTTTGCAAGTGAAGCATGAGGCTGGGGGGGTTGTCGCTGAAGAGGGGTCTGCTAATCGAGATATTTTCTGTGTTCAGGCTGCCCTTGCTCGTTCTAGGTCCTCCCTCCAAGGGGCTCAGTGGTTGGGAGGCTGGGGAAGGGGATGTCGCTTACAGGGAATTACTCTGCTGCTTGGTGAATTTATAGTCTCCTGGGAATTCTGGGAATTTTTATCGACAATAGGAATCTGGTGATCAGCTGCTTGGAAAGAAGGCCTTGCAGGTTTGCCTTGTGTAGGGAGCACATACACAGGGAGGTCTGTCTAGGTAGAAAGAACTTTCACATATGCCAGCATGAAGCTTGCAGACTTCAGAAAGCAGATAGCTGGCTGCACATGGTGGCTCACAGCTGTAGGCCTACCACTAAGCACATAGAAGCAGAAGGATTGGGAGTTCAAAGCCGTCCTCTACACAATGAATTTAAAGCTACTTTGGAACAGATAAAATCCTGTCTTTTTTTTTTTAAAGGAAGGAAGGAAAAGAAAGGAGAAGTGGTGCATGTCTCATAGTCTGTAAGTCTGTTGTAAGTCCTCTGTCAGCTCCAATCTGCTTGGTGTGTGGAACAGAGGGGTAAGTTGATCTCCCCTTCTTAGGTTTATCTAAGAGCCTCTTTAAAAGCTCAGAGATAACTATTATGTGAAATGTAAAAATGCAGTATTCAGTAAAGAGCTCTGTAGACTAGAGATAGGAAATCAGTGTGTAGCTAATTCCCACTTGACCAAAAGCTAAAAAAAGATTCACTGGCTAATGTTCTCATCACTTTGATGAGTGATCCTAATAACTATTTACTCATTTTAATAGACTCTAAAGAAACTTAAAAAGGCCAATTAAGTTTTGATAAGGGAAAAAGAGAGAAATAACTTTAACCATTATTTAAACTGGTCTATCCATTTATCTGATAGTTGGGATATTTTTCATTTGCAAGGAATATGCTTCAGCATCAGACAACATAAGGCTTATTGCATTTCTCTTGTAAATAGAATTGACTTAGAAATGAATGGGGACTGTTAAGTAAAAAAATAAATAATAGACAGTTGGAATAGCCTATCAAAAATGATAGTTGAATATCCCTGCTTGATAAATACTGACTTTAGAGTAGCCATGGTAATTCAACTCAATAGGTCAAGACTGGGCTTTCTCCTCCCTCCCATTGCAAGCCTGTTCATTCAAAATATTGTCATGGGTATTCCCAAGTCATATCACTGCTTGAGTCAATAGACTTCCCAGGGCAGCCCCTGAATGAGCCCTAGGCTGGCCACTTTACTAAGCAAAGATCATACACAACCCTGGATACATAATGTAGGGTGTGAGTGTGTGAAGATTATTCTTAAAAGGATGAAAATATTAACCCATAAACTACAGCTCTGTTCGTTGCTAAAGGATACTACTTTCCTAGACTCAGATAACTACTCTGACTTGGGCCCCAGTGGGGTAACTGAATGGGTTTTCGGATCCCTTCCAGTTCTCCTACCCAGTGCTTATTCCTGTAGTTGCAGTGGCTTGGGGCACTTTCCCTGTAATAGCTCCACGGAACAGAAGGGGGCGGGGCAGGGGCGGGGCTAGGGCTGCAAACCATTTCCAAGCAGTGTTCTCCATCAAATTGGAATGGGAATTGTAAAGAATCCACTGACAGCAGCGTCCCAACTGGCATGGATGTGGGAGGGGGCAGCAGACAGATCCAAGAGACACAGAAAATATCCCTTTCTAGGTTAGCAGTCACCTTCGTCCGCACACATCGTTGTTTCTTTGGGGAGTCTGAGCTGTGGCTGTCCATACCATACGTCAGAAAGAAGAGCTCAAATCATAATAGAGCACAAGCGAAATGCAGACCGCACAGAGAAAGGAATCTTTGGTATCTTTGGTGTCGTCAACACGATTAAAATTACAAATGGAAAAAGTCAGTGAGGTAGCCTTCTTTGGTTCTCACTACAAATAGAAAGTTTTTCCAGTTTTTTTTTTCCTTTTTTTTTCTGCTTTTTTTCCCCTTTTTTGTTTTGTTGCTTTACACGCACACTGAGTTTTTTCTTGGAAGCAGCTAGTATAAGGGTTCTCTCTTTTTGCTTTTTTGGTTTTTTTTTTTTTCGTGATTTCTTATTTACTTATATTTTTTTCCAGTTTCCGTTATAGAAGCCCCGAAATGTGGGCTGGTGACGTTGGATCTCAGCTCGAGTTCTGAAGCAGGTTCAGGCTGACCAGTCACTGCTTGTCCACAAATCTGCTCTGTTGTTCTGACAGCAAACAAATCGCAGTGCTCTCTGTTGTTTTAAATAACACAAACTATACAGTGCATCTGTCGCAGATGCTGAATAAGTTAAATAAATAAGTTACAATAGAAAGGCTCTGAAGGCCCCGGTAATTAAGAGGTGAAATTCGCCTGGTACCAGGTGGGGCTGTGAACTTAAATTAAATAATTTAATAACCATTAAACCATTTTATAAGTTAATCCAAGAAGGGAAATATACCCAGATTGTTTTTCGTTTTCATTGTAACCTATGTTTCTTCCCTGTAACAGAGGTTCACTGCTTTATGAAGCACACTAAACTAGAGTTGTATAGCAGCCAGGGTTTTGCATCTCAGATGCACCACTGCTCTAGATTTTGATAAATAAGAACAAGGACTAAAATCAAACTAAGGAAGGAAAATTAAATAATTATCCGGATCCTACATGTTAGCATACAAGAAACTAATTTAAATAAATTAATTATATTAACAGCTTGTTGGGTCACAACTGAAAGAGAAATGTTAAAATAGAGCTGAGGGTGGGGAGGGGTGGTCTTCTTTCTTCTTTTTTTTTTTTGGTGGACAGAAACGAGTCATTTCATTCTAAAGTCTAAGATAAAATAAAGCAGCAAAGTATAACTTCTAAAGCTTTATCGCATTAAAGACCACTTTGATGTGACAAATGTGGAGGAAACATTACCCCTCCCCGCCACTAGCTAACACAACCTCCACAAGACCACACCTTTGTTCTTTCAACCCTGGAAACCGTACCCCACTTTCTACCATTGGTTTGCGCTGTCTTCTGCATCAACTCCCGATCTCCCCCCCCTTTTTTTTGTTCTTTTTAAGGTCTTTGGATTTAGCTTTAGTTATGAGAGATCCAGAATAAAGCTATTCAAGCAATGTCATTAAACATCTAACACAGACAGTGAAATAATATCCAACATTCCACCTAAAGTTGTTTGTCGTGGCCGCACCCAAATCAAAGAGATTTCAAGTATCATGATGGATGAAGATGGTGAGATACATTTGCTTACATCTCCACACTTTGGTTTTCAGCATTACAAGAAACAACAAAGACAAGGTATATTGGTGAAGTATCACATACATGTTGCGTGATGATTTGAAATTTATTTATTGTAACAGATTACAATTTATATATGTATTAAGCACGTCTGTACACACTTGCATGTACACAGTCTAGACACCTCTAGGCAATGTATGTGGATGTAAAGTCAACAATGAGGATATATGCTGAAATGTGTATCTAGATCTGTATACATTCAAGCTCACAGACTGTATAAGTGTCAGGCAAACTTATCTAACAAGGACAAGGTCTACACCATGCCAAATGACCACTGCTAAAAATGAAGGCAAATGGAAGATTCCATGAAATGACTAACCTTTGGTGATTCTTTTTCCCTACATACATTTTTTTCCACTAAAAAATGTATAAGCTGGGTAATGTCAACCAAACCAACTCAGAGCCTAGAAGGTAGAGCTCATACTCTTCATCTTTCACTTCCCTATGACTGCTATGAGTAACTTGAGGTCAATGAGCACTTGACGTCCTGTGGACTTATAGCATAACCCATGGGCTCTAATGAAAAGTTTTGCATATATATATATATATATATATATATATATATATATATATATACATACATATATATGAATGATCCTATGTTATATTAAGACTACGTTTTGTTTTGTAAGTACTTGGGACTTTCTAAGATAATCAATCATCCATTTACCCTTACCTCCTACCTCACAGAGAAACAAATCTTTGATAGAAAAACAGGACTTAGAGCATCCACAGTTCAAGCAACCACCTGAGGTACTGCTCTTCTTAAGAAGTGGAACTTGTTTTTTTAAAAACTGTTCTCTGCGGCTAGCCAATGGCACAGAACTGTTAAACGATCCAGCTTTGCAAACAACCATCAGAAAGGCTCTATCCCTTCTTCTTCACCTGCTTCCTGCTCACTCACTTGGTTAGACTAGCAAGTTTGAATTAGAGCATTACTGTCCAGTTGCTATAAGACAGTAAAAAGTCAGCCCTGATTGGGTAGGAATCTAAAAAAGATATTGTCAAAGTAGTATCTGGGTCATGTGGTCAACATTAACCACAGACACCTACATTCCCCTGTTTTTAATGACTCTATTATTATTTTTTAAACCTTGAAACTTAGTCTGTTTGTAGATTTTGAAAAATTCCAATTAGACAAGCTCCCAAAGACCCATTTCCTCCAAAAGTATATTTTCATGATATTTTGATACTATCAAACTAACAGACACATCCATTATTATTTTTAATTGTGGAAAGGTTCCCCTTTGTACCTACTGAATAGTGACTATCTGTTTGAAAATTATTCAATTTTAATTCCTGGAATTAAGACATGAATGCCCAACATAGACAGTGTTTGATTATTTAGATTTTAATTATTAATATTTGGCTTTGAAACTCACTGCTTCCCTTAGGAAACTGTGTGTGTGTGTGTGCCCATTTGTGTGTCCATGTATATGTGTATTCTATTCACCTTCCTAGGTTTTGTTTTGCTTTAGTTTGAAGTGACAATAAGATTGGGTTTCCAAAGCAGAAGCTGCTAAGAGCCTTTGGAAAAACAGGAACCATGTATCCAACTCTGATCTTTCCTTCCTGCCTCAGAATAGCCTGTACGGCTATGTGGTACAAACCAAATACTCTTTTACATTACAGGAAAATCTTTTAAATACTGGAATTAAATTTTATTATTGTCATTGTAAGTTTAATATATTAGATCTCCTTTAAAAGAATACTAAGAATGAGGGAATCAAATCTTCATTATTAAAATCACATGGGAAACAAAAGTAAAGCTTAGTTATATGAAGGCTTAAGGAAAAATATACCTTTCACTCAATAGCTTTGTCACCTGATGAAGGTGACATTTGGTTGTGAACTATTCTGTTCCAGCTTCCCACTGTTGCTGATGGTGGCAGCACCTGGAACGCTTTTGGATTAAGAATGTAGACTGGAGCTGGAGAGATGGCTCAGTGGTTAAGAGTACCGACTGCTCTTCCAGAGGTCTTGAGTTCAACTCCCAGCAATTTCATGGTGGCTCCCAACCATCTGTAATGGTGTGTCTTCTGGTGTGTCTGAAGGCAGTGACAGTGTACTCACAAAATAAATAAATAAATAAATCTTTTTTCTTAAAAAAAAGAATATAGACTGTAGGCTATAGCCAAGTCCAAATGGTTATTTCCTCTGAAACTGTTACTTAAAATAAAAAATTTAAAGGCTTTGAGAAAAGACACTGGATTAAATTCTATAACCTTTCAGTATACATCTTTTTTTTCAGTTATCTAGCAAAATGCTACTTTGTGTGGCCTGAAACTTGGATACATATGTGTACAGATGCACATACATATTTATGTGTATGTGATACACATTTATGTGTATGTGTGTGTGTAATTAACTTTTTGAAAGCAAGTATTCTCTTTAATATGATCTGAGATAGAAGAGACATTTATCAAGAGTTCCTAGAGGAAATTTCTTGCCTTTTTCCTTCATGTCATCATCTTCCAAAGATGCAAGGCCCCAGATGTTAATTAGTGTCAGCCACTAACCAAAGCAAGATACTTTGTTCTGCAGTCTGTATTCAAGCAGAACTACTGTTCCTATTGTCCACAAGTCACAAGGACTCATTTAGTAAGACCCAAGTTAATATTCATCTGACCCAGCTGAAATGGGAGCAAGACTCTGAGGAAATATGCTTTTTCTTGGTCATTTGAGCATAGGTCTATGGATTATAAGCAATGGACAAGAGGGAAGTGAAAGGACTACTCCCTAGATAGGACAAATTACAAAATAACACAGGATCACATTCTCTCAGCTCTGGATATGATGCTGCCTGCACAGGACTGCCCACATTGGGTGAATAAAGAGGCAAGGAAGATGATGTGGCTCTCCAGGGACAGGAATCTGGAAGCCCCCTCACAGTCTGCTCTATGTCTTTTTTCCAGGACTGAGATACCTCCCCCACCCCCAACAATCCTGTTCTACCCCAGTGCCAGCTACGGTTGCCCTCAAGCTTGTCAGTCCGAACCGATAATTACTACCCTGAGGAGACCTGATCGACCTATTGCAATAGACGCTGGACTTTCCCATGAGAAGCCTCTGTTGGATCTACTCACTAAGAGGAATCTAGAATACCCTGATGGATAAGGGCGTTGACTGGAAAATGGATTTCTGGTGTTCTGCTCCACCGCAGATGGGAATGAATCACCAAGGATTCCCAGTGATGATGGAGGACAAGTACCCTATGGCCAGCAGCACAGCTCTGAGCTAGTCTGGTGGATGAACCTTTCTTATCATGATTGAGGCATAGAATAGAGGTGACTAAATACAAATAAAACTCAGTTACATCAGGAACCCATTCATCAACAGGTTACACGTAGAAATGATAAAATGGACTTACAACTTTTACCATAAACTTACACCGAAATATGAATACTGCCAGACAAGCAATGGTTAATTAACTCTGGAATGGCATGAGAGAGGAGTCCAGTTGTGAACTGACCACTCAACAAATGGTGCGTATGACAAAACAAAAAGTTGGACAGCAAAAATTTTGGGTTATCACCAATGCAGGTTAATCTATATGTGTACTCGTACATTTAATATATATATATCTATATATCTTTCTTTAGAAATGCAACTTTACAGCTGATCTTTTTTTAAAAAGCTAATAGAAAAGTAGAAACTGGCAATTCTTTTTACATGTTTCCCCACCCACAAATGAAGCCCTGTTAATATGTGGCAATCACATGAAGATGAGGTTGTAAATTTCTCTATAAATTCTTTGGTTCTGGAAAGGATGGATCATCTAGACTCCTACCCCTGATCCTTGCTCTCCGTCCCTCCCCTAATGACAAGACTGAACACAGAAGCAACCAAGTCTAAGGGTTAAGCCACGGACATTCAAGCGACAATAGCATTTCCCACGCTCTGCTGAAGAGAGAAAGGAACATCTTTCAGTATCCCAACATCTCAAATTTGGAGTCCATGGAACCTTATGTGTAGGGGGGGATTCCATGTTGGGTAAAAAGCCATAAACAAAACTAAAGAGAAACAATAAAATCAAACAAATGACCCTTTCCTTTTGTTGCTTAAAGAAACAAAATCGATTACCTTTGTACAGATCAATGACGCTATAAGTATTTTAGCCAGGCAAAAGAAGGTAATGAACTGAGACAAAAAGGTGTGAGAATCCTCATCTTTGGTATTGTAGCTGTTGAGGTTTCTGTTGCTCTGTTTCCATGTTCTTTTGAAAAAACTGCATAGGCACAAATTAAAGACAATCTTCAACGTTAAGATTACCGAGCGAGTTGTCATATGAAGCAGCAGGCCATTGAGGCTCTTCTGTACTTTGATTTGTGTTTCAACCCCTTCTTTCATATCTGCTTCCAAAAAAATAAAAAATAAGAGTGTCCCAAAAGGTCTGTTTGAACACAGTGTGTCTTCGGTGGTTTTGTTGTTTCTTTAATTCTAGCGTGCTTTTTTTCCATTGGTGGTGATTTCCAGTGATTGATGGAATCATTTACTCATTCAATGGGACAGTTCTGTTTGTTGCAGAAGTAGGTGCAGAAAAAGTTTCTTTGGTTTCAATTAAGTAATTCATACAAAAGTCAGTCTCAAGTGTCTGTAAAGAGTCATTGCAGCTTTTGGCTTGCTCCAACACCCCTCGGTGCCCACCTGGGGCCATTCACTGGTAAATATGCACATAGTGACCTTTGTAATCTCCCAGAGTTCTGTGGGCCCTCTTCCACTTGCAATGGGAAGGTGACAACCAGAGCTGGCGTGGTGAAGCCACTGCCTGGATGTTTGGCTAATGCCATTGATGTAGCTGGTCTGCTCAGCCAGGTGGTGAGCCCAAGACAAGAGCCAGATGCCACTCGGAGTTACAGAGGTGCTCTGATCTCTAAAAGTAATCACAGTATTTGTAGGCTAGAAAATGGCAGGTAACAAATGTCTTTGGTTTGCAGTACTCTGCTTCTTTGGTGTGCTGTGTTCTCTCCGGATTCTGTCGACTGTTTTACAAGAATGAATCAGCAATGGAAGAGAGTTAGGACGAGGAGACAGGGACTGTTTCTTTGTAGAAAACAATAGAGACATCCCAATGAATGGGATGGGATGGGGTACAACATGAATCAGCAAGAATGAGAATGAACCACAGCTGTAATGCACATAGGAGGAACGGGGTGACTAGTAAATCAAGGGCACAGTAATGATCTAAAAAAATCTAGATCTTTTTAAATGATGCATTTGCTCCTGTACTGTAACAGTTAAATTGGCCTCCTGAGTGTGCATCTGCGTTATGTACAAACAGAATTTGTAACAAACTGCAAAATGTGCTTGAAGCCATATTCCCAATAATTCCCTAATGACTTCACAACAGTAAAGACAGATGTAAACCGCCTTGTCAAACTGGATGCATTGAAACCAGAACCTTCCTTATTTCTGTTTATCTTCGTTGTGCTTGATACTTTGAGCTCAAGTGAATTGATTTTTTTTTTTTGACGGATCCAGAAGACCACATGAGATTTCCAGGAGGTAAGGAAAAGAAAAATTGTAAATTGAAATCAAAGCTTTCTAAACTATCCAGTGAAAAGATGCCTGAGTTGGAAAAACATGTCCTTGGATTTCTTTTTATTGATTTCCATATTTAAAACTTGTGCTCAGTAATTACCATTCTGATTTTTTTTTTGTAATGTTATGGCTGAGAATTTTAATGTACTGTGATATAAAGAGGCTAAGCACTTGGGGAGCAAATGAGGCTTTTCTTGTTAAATTCTTCTCTTAACGTAGTATTTTGGAATCCTAAACTGTGTCTATATTCAGGCCAAATACCCACTATGACTCATGGGAAACTAATGTTAGCAAGAGGTTGACAGGGCCTGAATAGGACAATTGATGCTTACAGCTACACTGAACTTGGTTGACACCATGCTGTAATTAATTCACTCCAAGAAGGCCCCATTTGGATCTCTGGGACGCTTAGCATACTCAGGATAGTATCTGGTTCAAAGAGATTAATTTTCAGCGTGCACTTGGACTCTGTAGTCATTTAAAATGAAACAAAAGAAATGGACACCTGGCCTATGATTACAGCTAGATTAGAAGTTTCAAGAGAATTGTGCTTTCAAGTCACCAGTGAAGGGCCCCAGCTAAGAATCTGATGTCTTTGTGATTTGGTTTTTTTGTTTTGGTTTAGTTTTGGTTTTGGTTTTTGGTATATGTTGTCCTCATTTGGAGATGACTTGTGCCCAGGTGAGAGTCCTTGCATCACGCTTTGGTACAAGTGCTGGAGGTGGATGAAGAGCCCCCTGTGCCTAGGTCATCTTGCCATTTCTCCAGGCTGCGGCGCCGGGCATTCATGAAGAAATTACTGACAGTGGTCAGCTCCAGCCCTAGTTGCTGGGAAATGGTGATTTGCATCTCCTTCGAAGGGCGCTTATTCTCCTTGAAGATGGCGAAGAGCGTTCGGCGTTGGAGGTCTGTGAACACTAGGCGGGATTTCTTCTGGGAGTTGTTCCTGTCTTTGTTTGGTTCTTGCTCTTTGCGTTTGCAGGCTTGAGGGGAAAGGAGAAAAGAAAAGGGAAAGGAGTCAGTGGTACTGTGAGGACCCAACAGGGAAGGTGAGGACAATATTGAAAACATTGACAAAGTTGTACAGGAGATGGAAACCGTTAAGCTTTATTGCATAGATTGCCCAAATGTCAATAGCAAATCAACCCAGTTGATCTTGGTGATGGAGGACATCAGTTAGCAAGTAGGGATTGGAAGAAAGGAGATTCAGGGCTGCTTCACACCATCTAGTTTGGATCTGACTCAACTTGCTTTTTTCCTTTCTCTTTTTACTCCCATCCCTCTGTGCCTGCTTAACTCTGAAGTCAGCTATGGTAAAAGAAGTTAAGAAGCTATGCACCAGAGGGAGAACTGGTCAGGGGTGTATGAGGGTGCCTCTTTCACATTCACCTTCTGAAACTGTTGGGCTGAAATCACTTCCTCTAGACACACAAAACAAGGCTTATAATTCACATGATTCCAGACATTACAAACAGGATGGGAGTCAAGATGATGAAATGAAGGCATCCTAATCCAAATCCTGTTTGTCTAGACATTTATAAAACAAAACAACAGCAAACAACAGCAAATCATGGAAAATTTGATTTAGTCAGTTCTATTTTGGCCACTTTAAAGAGATGCCAATACAGGAAAACAGGTGTGTGTATGTGTATGTGTGGATGTTGGGGGGAGGGTAAGAAAAGAAGCCAAAATTACAACAACAGCCTTTAGGGTCCTAGATATGTTTACTACCATATACTTTGATTTTGTAGATGTGAGCAGCTATATGTGAATGAAATATATGATCAGGACATTATTTTATTCATCAGGATAAAATGTTCTCCCTAAGTCTGCATCCTCTTAGAAGGCAGTGACCAATTCTGTCTGATATTCCTAACTGACCCTTTGGAACAGGGATGTAAGTGATACTTGGCACAATGGGGACAAACAATACCTTGATTCAGGAAATTAGGCTCTTCCCTCTGAATCTTCACAAGTCAGACTATTGTCTGCACTGTCCTCAACATTATTAACTTCCTAACTACTACAGAGCATCTCACTGAGCTCAGCGGCTTTTCTAGCCCAAAGTTCCAAAGTCCTCCCACAATCCTCCTAAAATTAACATGGTTAGGTCATTACGGCAACACCCCACTTCTGATACCAATTTGTCTATTGTTATGATGGAACCCCATGACTAAAAACAACTTAGGAAAGAAAGAGTTTTATTTACATCATTATCAGAAGCAGTGAGATCAGGAGCTCAGGCAGGGTGGGAACCTGGAGGCAGGAGCTGATGCAGAGGCTAAAGAGGGATGCTGCTTATTGGCTTGCTCCTTATGTCTTGCTCAGCCTGCTTTCTTATAGCACCTAGGACTACCTCCAGCTCAGGGATGGCACCATCAATTACTAATTAAGAAAATGCGTTATAGCTGGATCTTATGGAGGCATTTTCTCAACTGAGGCTCCCTCCTTTCAGATGACTCTAGCTTGTGTCAAGTTGATATAAAACTAGCAGCACACAGGGTTCTCAGACTCATAAGGGTTAAATAACACGGTTCATAGAAGTCACAAGGTTGAGACATGAAAACACAGGTTACCATGATTTGCGGGAGTCCTAAGCTTCCTGGAAGTGTTGCATAGTTTCATTGTTATTACCTGGGAAAGTACAGGGGTTGCTAGGTTGGGCAGCCTCTCCTACAGTCAAATTTCACTGGGTACCTGACCTCTAGGATGGGACTTTCTGCTGCTGAGTGATGAGTAGATGCTTTTCTGCACATTTCAAAGCACTGGTGTATATGTGTGCCTAGACCTTAGTCCAGGCATTCCTACATATTGTATTCTGAAGTGACACATCAGCATACTTTTGAGTTTAGGATCTGTTGTTATCTAGCTGCTTATACACTCTTACCAAATTGCTGAGATAGTAAAGGGGGCAGCATTAGGAGAGTAGGTTAGGGAGAAGTGACTAGTTCATGGGGGTGGAGCTGTCGTGAGTAGGACTAGTGTTCTTTTTTTTTTTTTAATTTATTGATATATTTATTTACATTTCAAATGATTTCCCCTTTTCTGGACCCCCACTCCCCGAAAGTCCCATCAGTCCCCTTCCCTCCCCCTGTTTTCCCATCCAACCCTTCCCACTTCCCTCTTCTGATTTTGTTCTATACTGCTTCACTGAGTCTTTCCAGAACAAGGGGGCATTCCTCCATTCTTGGAGTGTTAGTGGGTGTCTTCCAAATGTGTGGGGAGGCCATGCAATACCATCATCGATGAACCAGGAAGTAGGTCCCTGATCTTTTACCCTTCAGCCTCCAGAATTGAGAAAAATGAACTTCAGGATGATATTTTGCCATAGCATCTGGAATGGACTGGAAGAGGATTTAACTCAAGGACAACACTCATGAAGAAAGTGTTCTTTTAATTGAAGCTTCTCTTGACTAACTTGAGAACACTATCCATGCTCCATACAGAAATAAAGAGGGCTCACTATGGAAGTAAACAAGATTTGACAGTATCCTCCAAGGGCCTCAAGAGTAGAGGGACTTCTGGTGGAAAAACTGTTGGGGGCATGTCAGTTTTGGCAAAGATTTTCTTTCTTTGTCCTTCTCTCATTAAGAAGAAAGAGGAAGAGGAGGAGGAAGAGGAGAAGGAGAAGGAGGAAGAAAGGAAAAAAGAAAGAAAGGGAGGAAGAAAGAAAGAAAGGGAGGAAGAAAGAAAGAGAGAGAGAGAGAGAGAGAGAGAGAGAGAGAGAGAGAGAGAGAGAGAGAGAGAGAGAGAGAGAGAATGTGCCAGGCTATCTTCCAAAAGCAAGGAATACCCTATTGGAGGGCTTAGGGTTTTTTTCATGAGGGGAGAGTCCCTGTCAATGTGATGTCAGACAGCAGTCACCGAGACTTTCTGCCACTCCGCCCTTGCACAGTTTCCCTTGCACATTTCTTTGTGCACACCTGGTCCTACCCACACCACCAGGTTCTCACAGCTTGGTGGATTATGTAGGCTCCCAATCTGGATGCCTGCCATAAGCTCATGGTGAGACTCTCAGGATATGTTTCAGTTCATCTATCAATGTGATTCCGAACTTCAGGGTGTGCCAGCGCCACCTGAAGAGCACTTTGCAAATACAGATGTGGATGCATCCTGGCTTTACAGAGTCGGGGGCGGGGGGGGGGGCATTGAGGTTCTGCATCATTCATTAGCTTCTAGGTGATGCTGTCTCAGATGGTGCCCATGCCTCAGTCTGAATAACGTGTGTTCTAAAATCTTCCAGGAGCACCTGCTTATGTTGAAAGCTCTGTGACCAGAGGTACCTGGGTTCAGATTTTGAATTCTACCTCTAAGGCTTGGGCCCTCAGAATACCCTAACCTTCCAGGGCCTGTGTCCCTGAGCCAAATAAGAAAACCACAGTGCCAGTTTCCACTCACTGCACTACCCCAGCAACTCCGAGCTCTAGACACCAGGCAGGATGATGGCCATCTTAAAAGGAAATAAGTGGACACCTAGGTAGTGAACTTGATGCCCTTGAGGCCAAGTTTCCTCCTCTCCTTCCACAGAACAGCACCTGTGGCAAGGGGAAGGGCCCTTGTGGGGGAGCAGTTGTTAGGATACCTCTCCTGAGATTTTGAGGGGTACTGTGTTCCTCACAAGCTCTTCTGAGATGTGAGAAACAATATACCTCACTACATTGTGACTTCCGGTCCCCAGAGCCCAGCTCTGCCCCATTCTCCTGGGGAGGAGTCTTCATCTGGAGGATTCATAATAAGTATCGATGCACAATTATCACCTGATAAAATCTGAGCAAAGAGCTTCTGTAAACATTGGCTACAGTCCTCGGTCAACTCACCCTCCTCCGGATGAGTCAGCAGCCCTCAGTTTTCATACCAATATTGATCATCCTTCAGATAAGCGTCTGTTTGCATTTTTAGGAGGCTGATTACACTGTGTGGGAGAATCCCACCCTGGTTTATCAGATTGTATTTGGTAAGCTACAGATAAGATAGGTAATACATTTATATGCTTAGAAAAATATTAAATGCTTAAAAATGTTCAGCACTGCATAGGAATAATCAACCAATACTTTCTTCCTTTTCCCTTCCAGTTGCTTTCTGAAGCCTCAGGATTCCACACCAGCAAACTGAATGTTACAGCCTGGAGTCTATCAATGGACCCCCAAGTCAAGAAGGCCAGAAAAATGACTTCAGTAGTACTGAACTTGTTGAGGGTTATTAACAGCTGGGAGTTGGTACTCATGATTATAACTCACAAAGTCATCTGGGAAGTGGTTCAAATGTGGAGAACATGTACCTGTGATGTGCTCAGCCACAAATGGGACATCTGTATCATAGCCCTGCCACCCAATGGTGAGAAGACCTAGTAGAAGAGGAAGCAGAAGGACTCTAAGAGCTGGAGCTTGAGGAACACAGGGGGTAGGGTGGAAGCCAGTGTTTCTGAACACAGCAAGACCACTGTCCTCATGAACTCCCAGAAACTGCTGGTGCCTGTACACGTTCAAGCCAGTCAAGAAGAGCGAGAGAAGAGCTCACAACCCCCACCCCTGGCTGAGTAGCTATTGGCAGCTGATGGCTGCCAAGAGATGGAGAGTCGGTTTTCTTTATGGGTGTGATAAGTTAGCCCTGCTTCAGTGGATGGTCCCTCACCCATGGGTAGTTGAGCATTGACTGGACTCCATTGATGAGCTATAAAAATGAGGACATGAAGTTGGGAGAGGGAAGAGAGAGAGAGAGAGAGAGAGAGAGAGAGAGAGAGAGAGAGAGAGAGAGAGAGAGAGAGAGAGAGAGATGTGGACATGTGGAAGGAACTGGAAGCAGGGATGGGGAAGAGTCATGATCAAAATACATCGTATGGACATATTAAATTCTCAAAGAGTAAATTAAAATATTGTGTTAAAATAAGCAAAACAACAACAACAAAAGTAAGTTGCTCAGAAACAGAATGAAATAAAGTTTTAATTGCTTTGAAAGTCTAAAAAGTCAACAGATGCAATGACATGTGGTGTGGTGTTGTGAACTCCAGTACTCTTAAAACAAGCCATCAAGCCAGTTATTCCTAGAGACACAGGTAGTTTGCAAATGGTTCACATATTGTTGAGATACTACATTCTACAGTCCATACAGACCCATTTCTGAATGGCTAGAAAAGTGCCAAATGGCTCTCTACAACTAAGCAATGTGTCAGAGACTGAAAACAGAGACTGAAAATAACAGCGGGTGGTTACAGGCAGCATGGATGGAGTCTTGCCTCAGCCCAAGGCTGGTCAGTTCTGCCCAACTTCCAGATGCCTGAGGGAAATTTGTGATAGATAGTAGGTCCAATCTCATCCTGACTAGTTGTATCTGTTTCTCTTCCTCCCTTCTCAAGGAAACAAAGCAGGGAGAACATGGGTCAGTCAGAGACTAGACTTTGCACTGGTGAGGTGAGTGTGAATGCAGACAGCTACCAGCCATTTGTGGCCCCGCCTCCTTATGTGGGGTTTAAGGGAGCTCATTTCTAGCTCAGAGATGGGGATAACCATTTGGTTACCTACCAAGAGGTAAGCTTCCCAAGCCACCATGCCTTTCCCCTATGCCCAAAAGAATTCCATGGACTCAGATTGGTAATTTTGAACCAGGGCAGGCAGGGACAGACAAGAATCCACAGATCTGCCCATAACCTGTGACTAATAGCAAAGGGAAACATCCAAATACCAACCTACAAATGAAAGCTCATTGGTAGACTGAGTTTTTAACTATTTGTTTCTAAGGGAGGTCTGGTCCAGGTATAAGCCAAGTCTCATTTCTCAACACATCAACTTGCCTTTTACCTGGTCACTACCTTAGTTGTCCCCTTTATGGTAACAGACAAAGATGATTAATTAAATAATTATTAATTAATTAATGATTAATTAATTAATAAGACAAAGATGCTGCAAAGCCAGCTATGTGATACTTCCTTATAGCTGATCCTTCTTAACTAGGAGGGAGAGAGAATTCTCTCCTGACTGATCCGCTTATAGATAGTTCCATCCCTACTCTCTCTATAGCTGTGTATTATTTGCTTCGGGAGGGGCTGCTCATGGAATTCTGGGGTCACAGTTGTCCTCAGATAATCAGGTCTTTAGCTCTGCCCACTGCTCACCATGGGCAACATGCAGGAATATGGTCAGAGACCTGAGGCAGAGTTTATCAAAACAAAGATAATTTGCATTTGTGGAATTCTTTGGGAGTGCATGCATTTGTGTGTGTGTGTGTGTGTGTGTGTGTGTGTGTTTAAAGCAGTGTCTGGCTGGTTCTGGAGGAAGGCACAAATGGGTGGGGTCATTCTGGTGCAATATGCTACCTTGACTCATGATCTATCCAATAGGTTCAGCACCTTTAGATTCTCAAGCACCTAAACACTGTTTTGCTTTGCTTTAGTTTTAATAAAGTTCCACGTAGCCCTGACTGGCCTGGAGACTGCTGTTTCAATAAGGCTGTCCTTGAACTTGTGGCAATCCTCCATCCTCTGATACCTAAGTGTGGCTACCATTGCTGGGTCACCTGAACATCTTTTACATCCTGTAGCCTGGTCTTTGTCACAATCACAGAACTTTAGGGTCCTTGTCTGATCAGAGTCTGTCCCTTTTTGGAGGAAGGCAAGAAGTCCAGAAGATTGAGTACCAACAGAATCAAAGTTATAAGATGTCTCTTTGGACTTTCTTTCCCTACATTTGTGAGAGGAAGACAGAGCAGAGGTATGGATGCCCATTTATAGTTCATTAAAGTTCATCGGCCCCTCTTTGTGAGGGTCTGTAGCAGGCTCACAAACGCCCTTTTCAACCTCCCTAGTAGCTCCGTGAAATAAAAGTGACCTAAACCAAGGCTTTAATTAATGCCCTGTCTTTCTGGAGCAGCAGTGCTCCATACTGCCTGGATCTTGCACCTGGAATTCAGACCCCCAGTGAGCGCCCTTCTTGTACTGGGCTGGTACTGGCTGGTTTTGTGTGTCAACTTGACACAAGCTGGAGTTATCACAGAGAATGGAGCCTCCCTTGAGGAAATGACTCCATGAGATCCAGCTGTAAGGAATTTTCTCAATTAGTGATCAAAGGTGGGAAGGCCCAATGTGGGTGGTGCCATCCCTGGGCTGGTAGTCTTGGGTTCTATAAGAAAGCAAGCTGAGCAAGTCAGGGGAAGCAAGCCAGTAAGAAACATCCCTCCATGACCTCTGCCTCAGCTCCTACCTCCAAGTTCCTGCCCTGTGTGAGTTCCTGTCCTGACTTCCTTTGGTGATGAACAGCAATGTGGAAGTGTAAGCTGAACAAACCCTTTCCTCCCCAACTTGCTTCTTGGTCATGATGTTTTGTGCAGGATTACAAACTCTGACTAAGACAAGGCTGGTACTCTCTTTAAGCCTGGAGATCTGCAATAGAATTATTACTATGAATTAATGATAGAACCCCTGTGCAGTGGCCTCATTAAAACAGGAAGAGATATTTTCATCCTTCTTTCACTGGCAGCTTCAGGGGATGAGTGTGCAGGGAAATATAGTGTCTTAGTGGAGGCTCATGGATTCTTTGCTGGAGAGAGTGGTCTGAGCAAGTCCTGGGTCCCAAGCTGTAGCAGGATGAATGTGGGCCAGTGGGATCCCAAAGTTTGGGGACCCTGGTTTGTCCCCTCCTCCCTGATCTGTATTTCTTCTAGACTTGTTTCTGCTTCCCTTTAGGTCTCAGACGTGTTTTCTGGGACTGCCTCGTCCATCCTTGCCCTCCGAGGATCCAGTGGTCTTTCCTGTTCCTGCATCCCATATTCTCTTCTCCTTCCTCCAGCCTCACCCCTCAGCTCAGGCGTCACCTCCACGTACAACACCGTTTCCCATGTAGATCTGGTAACACCCAGAATCTTCATAACGTAGCTTTTCCTTTTAACCCTCTCCCCTCTGAAACCAGGAGCACAGGCACCAAAAAGAGGTTACGACAGTTTGGGTATGGTTTACGTGTGATCTGCCTTCCTAAGGGTTCAAAGTAGAAGCCTGGTATGGTGCATCAGAGGCAGCACCTAGTGGGAAGGCCTGAGGTTATTATGGTGTGCCTTGAGAGCAATTAATGTAATTCTTGTAGGATTCCTGTTGGTCTCACGTGTGTCCCTTAAGCTTCCTACCCCACTGTCTGACCTCTCTTTCCCCTTTTGCTTGTCATAAAGTCTGCCAAAGAGCCTTCTTCTCTAGACTCTTCATCCTCATTAAAGCCACACTGACACCAATGCCACATCACTGAACCTCCAGAAATGACTTAAACGCACCCCTCTTCTCTGTAAAGTACCCAGCCTGCGGTATTTTATCATAGGAAAGAAAACAGAGGTCATTCATTACTGAGAGCTGAGATCAGGCCCTGACTTCATCAGCAAAATGTGGTGTCAGCCAAAGATGCTCACGGCTGGGTGTCAGGAGCTAGTCTGGTGGCTTGTGATGCAGGGCCCAGCTCTAGCACACTCAGACTGGATGAAAATTTGTCTAGGCTCTGAGAACTCTACCAACAAATTGAGGCTAGCTGTAGGAAGAGATGGGGTGACCCGACTCCAGGGGTGCTACATCACTCCCCGCCAAACCCCAGGTGACTGAAGAGGCTTGGGGTAAGTACAGCTGAGATCAGCCAGTGTGGCCTGGATCAGCAAAACAGCCAGGCCAACCCACAGAGTTCTGGGCAGAAATAAATGCTGACTTATGCCACGGGCTTTGTGGTTATGTTATGCAAGTGAATTGTGGTGAGAGACAGCAGACACTAAGACCAAGAACAACCTTGGCCTTTCTGCTCATGGGGTGAGTCAAATGCAGGGGAGAAGCCTCATCTCAGAGCCGCGCCCTCTTCCAGTCCTTCTCTGGCCACTTTCAGCCTTCCTTGCCTTACCTGCCAGGGATCCTGCTGCTCACCACTCTAGATCATCAACAGCCCTGCTGTGGGTGGAGGAAATGACTTGGTCAGGAAAATGCCTGCCGTGCAAACAGGTGAGCCCGAGTTTGGCTCGACAGCTCCATGTAAAAAGTCAGGCACGTTGGTGGTGCCTATTTCCTCACGGTTAGGAGGACAGAGACAGGAGGGTCCCTGGAACTCACTGGCTAGGCAGCATTGCTCCTGATTCAGTGAGAGTCCCTGTCTGAAGAAACAAGGTAGCAAGCAACTGATACTTGACAATAGCATCTGGCCTCCACATACATGTTCACACGTGCACACGCGCACACGCGCACATGCACACAAACAATGCTTGCTGTCACATTCAGTACACAGATGTTCAGAATACGCGACACTCTTCGTTCTCTTTCATAGAGAAAAAGGAATGTGCTTTCAGGAGGTGGGTGAGGTCCAGAGTTTATAATCCAAAGGACTGAAGAGACAGTTCTGTGATTAAAGGCATTTGCAATGCTGGAAAATGACCCCGTGAGACCACCCATGATGGCCTGTGACTTCAGCCCCAGGCACTCTCTTCTAGCCTCTGTGGGCACTTGTACACACGTGATATACACTCAATACAGAGACATACACACACATTTTCAAAAAGCCGCTTCCCACGCGCTCAATAGTACATGAATTTGTCATAGGGCTAAAAGTAAATAAAAGATCGTGGGTTCTGTCTTCCTTGCTTTCTAACATAGTTCACAGCAAAAGAGTAAGATAAGGCCACGAGGTACTTCTTTTTCTTTTTCTTTCTTTTTTCTTTTCCTTTAAAAGGCTTTTTCCTGACATCACTAATTTACGTTTAAATACATTCTACCTGGGGTGGGTCTCGCTAGTCCCTAAGAAATAATGCAGCTACACTAGATCCACCTTGCAACCAGTAAATACTTTCCTGATGAGTTCATTATGATCTTGCCAGCACAGAGGATGGAGATGGGGAGAAGAAACCCTCAAAGGCATGAGTCTGTCAGCACCTGCAATTCTAAAGGTTTGAAGCTTATAGGAAAAGCCTTTGCCTTTTCAGCTGAAGAGCCTGAAGCTAGGGAGGGGGGACTGACCTTCAGCAAGGAGGCACATCCCATGAGAGATCCAGGGAGGCTGGGTTGGAAAACATCAATGGCAAAAAGTTCACCTTTGTGCCACTGGTCTTATTCTCTGCAAAAGGCTATGGGCTTTTGAGTAGAGAAGAAAGGAAATTAACTCCCTTCACTTCTTTGCTTTTAAGAGGCGACTCTTCAGTACTGACAGAGTAGCAAGCTAACCCTTTCTTTGGAACTAATTTGCACAGTCAAGAGCCTCTATAGGAAGAAGATTGGGATCCCTTGCACTCAAACAAGGAAGCAAGCAGGACCCACACACTGCACTGATACATATTTAATGTTTGCTCAGCCATCAGTGCTGGTAAATCGTGGTCCTGCAGACTGCTTGGGCCAACAGGACGGGTGCCAGCACATTGCTAAAGGGACATGGAGGAACAAGGCTGACATAAGAGACTTGGTCTCCTGCTCCAGTTAGATTCTGTTGGCTACCGATGGCCAGATGGATTCATCTTGGTGGAGGAAGGACTTACTTTGGGGACAGGACAATTTGAAAATTATTATTCTGTTATGTTTTGTTCTATGAATTTAGAAAACTATAAATAGTTTTCAACTATTCCCTGCCTGTCTGATTCCTGACTTGTCAATAAGACACATTACGGTCCAGATGGCCATAGACTCGGTACTGTGAACTCAGTTCTTGAAAGCTAAACTCTTAACTTCACCTCAATTCTTCTCTCCCTTGGTCAGGGTCAGATGGGAAGCATGCTAGCTTTGCCTCAAAGGAGAAAGCTGGTTTTCCTTGGGAACTCTGTCTCCACAGACCTTATGCCAATCCACTGAAGTGGCAGAGTCAGCCATATCTTAAAAAAAATCTGGGAGGCCAAGAGAAGAAATGATGTGCAGCAACAACAACAATAAAAAGGAACGGGGCACTCATAAGGCCCCCATAATTGCTAGGCTTCTCTTTTCTCATATGCTTATTGTTGTGGGTTTAGGCAAAACCTTGGGACGAGGAACCTCCAACATTAGGCCCAGTATCCTTGACAAATGAGCTATTCCATATGCTTGGCTCAGAGCTACAGCCCAACTTATTGGAGCAAATATAGGTGAGAGGAAAGAGGAAGTAGTAGGGAAGAGAGAGAAAAGAGAGAGCAAGAGAAGGAATGTGGAAGCTAGAGAAAGGGCTGAGGAGATGGCTCGGTTAGGGAGGTTGTGATTACTCAGTCTGTAAGTGCTTATCTCACAAACGTAAGAGCCTGACTCCCAAAACCCACATGAAAGTAACCAAGGCCTGCTGGTGCGTACTTGCAATCCAGTCCCAGTGCTGAGGAGGCAGAGACAAGTGAGTTCCTGAGGCTTGCTGGCCAGCTAACCTAGGAACCTAGGCCAGTGGGAGACCCTGTCTCAAAAACAAGACAAATGGCACCTGAGGAATGCCACCCAACGTTGACCTCTGGCCTTCAATATATATGCACACACATGTACATGTATACATATGAACATTCTGGGGTCTGGGCAGAGATTTGGGAGGACAAAGGGGCTTGGTGCTGCCCATGCACAGCTTTGAGCCTAGCCATTGACCCAGGGCCCATTTCTTATCAGGAAGGTGTTTTTGAGCTTCTCCTCCTCTGCTCTTTTAGAAAATGTGGGTGATGGGTGATTAACAGCTTCCTTCATATCCCAGAGTCTATGCTTTCATGTGAATGTTGGACAAGTTATAAATGAACTGGTCTTGATAAGTAACATGGCAGGAGTTCACTGTCCATTTCTCACCCAACAAAAGGCAGGCAGCACAGGGACTGAACTTAGTTCAAATGCCTCAGAGGCAGTCTTTGGATAAAACCAGCTCAGTTTCCTGTCCTTAATTTGCTTTCAAGACAAAGTCACCGAAGGTCTTAGAATCGTAAAGTGAGAGAGCTCAGATGTCTGGCTCTCCACCAGCAGCCGTCCCCAGTGCCACTCAGGAAGCTTGTGGAAGTTTGCACTGAGAGAATATATGCTTTCTGCCTTTGCACCCCTTTCAGCAGAAGCCCTGAGAGCAGAAAAAAATGAACACCCAAACACCAGGCTGCTAAAGCCAGATAGATGGTCTAGCTTGGCTGACCATCTGTGACATTCAAAGATGGCGACGTTCATAGACTTTACAGACCATGGATGAGTGAAGGAGGCTAGACCGCCTAGAGGTGGCTCTGTTGACTTGGTCCTTGGGAATGGTTAAGAATGGAAGCACTTTGAGAATCCAGCTATCTTCCCATCAGATCCAATAAGGTTTTCTCATTTACAAATCTTTGGAGAACCTGCTCTTTGAAATCACAATTGTTGACCATCCATTCTGCCCAGCAGAATGCTGTCCTGAAGATATCTCTAGCTCTCCACATAGCTTAAGATAGCCAGGTATAGCATTCCTCTAAGCCACCCAGCAAGCTAGGAGCTGCAAAATCAAGCAGGTGATTCTAGATAGAAACATCTGATTTCAAATGGTTAGAAGATCCAGGGCAGGCTCAACTTTCCAGTAAAGTCATTTCAAAGATCAAAAGGAAAGCTAAAACTTAAACTGTGGTAAAAACTATAACTGGGGGTGAGGGGAGGGTGTCAGCACAGAAGGAGAAAGAGAGAAAGGTAAAATAGCATCAAAGAAGTCTGAAAAATCCAGAACAAATCATAGCATTATTTATTTGCCTAAATTACATACAATACATATAAGTCTGTACACACATGCATACACATACACATACACACACACAAAGTTATCCCCACTTGTTCTGATAATAGACTAGGAACCAAGGACCACAGACTACCTAAAATAATTTAAAATATCAGACATGAGAAACCTCTTTTTGAATTTTTGGTCAAGGGAATAAAAAAGACTCTCAAAATGAAATAGTCTATAGGCTGTTGATCTTGATTGCCTCCCCAAGGTTGAAGATAAAAGTCTCTACTGCTGGGGTCACCATGAACTCCGGACACAAGGTCCAGAGATCTGAGTTGGCTCTGACTCAAAAGCCTCCTCCCTGAGACCAGCTTCCATTATACCCGAAGGTTGTATGCAAACTCTCTGGGGATGGACGCATCCAGCAGTCCTACCCAGACATGCTGTCTGTGAAACATAACAATGACCAGCAGGGTGTGAGGACCCCAGGATGTAAGTACCATAGCGGCCCTCCTGTGGGATAACTAACAACTCTAATTAGATTTCAGGCCTGCTCAACAGGACAGCGATCATGCCTGCTACTGAAAACCTATCCTGCCACCAGGGCTAGCAAGATCACAGAGGAGAACCTAGGACTTAGCCTTTACCAAGCCAGCATGATCCCTAACTATATGTTAAATATCTATCCTTAGAACCACAGGTAAGTGTAGCTCTCTCCCCTCACCAAAGAAACTTCCTGCGACAGAAGAGGACCACTATAGGAAATCATAATTGGTGAAAATACGGAGAACACGTGATCACAAGTTGTTCAGCCTCAGTGGATACATCTACATCACAAGTCCTGTGCCTAAGATCCTGGGACCATTGCAGAAGAAGAGGGGAATGCGTAAGAGAGTCAAGAATCAGAAAAGTTTCTGTAGAATCTCTGTGAGCTCAAGGCCAACTTGCTCTAAATAGTGAGTTTCAGGAGGGACAGGGCCACAGAGAGATCATGTGTCAAAAAATAAAAGACATTAGGGTAGTCTGACTCCAGACTCCTTGCACTTAGTGTTGGTCTATACTCTTTCCAGACAGAAACATTACATCCTTCATTACATGATAATCTCATTTTTACCTAGAGAACCTGAAAGCCCCTGAGACAGAGTATTAGAACTAATAAGGAAGTTCAATAAGATAACCAGTAACAAGATAAACATAAAAAAATCAATACTGTATCTATATAAAAAATCTAAGAGAGTAAGCAAACTGTTAAAATTAATACAAGAGTTAAAATTTTTCTTAGACTTAGAAGACAAAAATCAATGGTATTTTGATACAATGTTACACATAATAGAATATAAAAAAAGAGATTATGTATCTGGGATAGGAAGATGGGTCATTCAGCTGTCTTTGGAGTTTGATCAGCTAATTCTGAAATGTACAGGACTGCTAAAATATGCTCCAGGTAAGCCTCTTGTGGTGACGCATGCCTTTGATCCCAGCACTCGGGAGGCAGAAGCAGGTGGAGCTCTGTGAATTTGAGGCCAGTCTGGTCTACAGAGTGAGTTCTAGTACAGCCAGAGCTACGCAGAGAAACCCAGTCTTGGGGGAAAAAATGCTCAGAAGGCCCAGCTGTTCTTCACAAAGCAGCATTGCATCAACTACCCAGATGCCCAACTGTTCAGTAAGGTGCTGCATGGGCAAAGTATACAGGTCTAGACCCACAGAACAGAACCGCAGGCAAAAAGGAAGATTCAAACACACGAATACTTGATTCAGAACAAAACATGCCCGTAAACTCAGGGATTCTCTCATCTCACTGTGGGAGCACTGGGTTTACAGACATGTGCTACTGCACTAGGCTTTAATGTGAGCTCTGGGTATTCAGTCTTGGATTCTTATACTTACACAGTAAGTGCTTTACCTACTGAGTGGTTGCCCCATGCCAGTCAGGTATATTGTCTGTCTCTTCTTCATTTCTTACACAAAACACAAGTTCTGTATGAATCACAAATCTTCATGTGAATACACACACACACACACACACACAGAGAGAGAGAGAGAGAGAGAGACAGAGAGACAGAGAGACAGAGAGACAGAGAGACAGAGAGGCTCAGAAAAATAATACAGGATAATATATTATAATCCTGGGAAAGATTTCTTAAGACTCAGTAAGTATTAATTCAAAAGAAAATGATCTATTAGGACCCATTAAAATTAAGAACGTCTGTTTACTGGAGACTAGACCAGAAAGGGAACCATGGATATTTGCCATACATGTTATTGGCAATAGGCTTGGAGCCAGAATATATAAACTCTACTGGAAATCAATAAGCAAAGCCCAGACATCCTAATATGAAAATAGGCAAGGGATTCCAGCAGGCACTTCACAGAAGAAATGTGGATGTCCAATAAATATATTAAGTGTCAAGTGTCAATTCGCGCGCGCGCGCGCGCGCACACACACACACACACACACACACGGCAAGAAATGTAAAAAGTGTTTCACCTTCAGGAGCTGCAAGGCTGGGCCTGCAGGGAGCTGAGCGGACTGATGTTGGGAGTGCACGTTGGGAGAGCTTGGCAGAATCTCCAGTGGCTGAATATCTGTGGGCCTCATGTGGTCCGCTGTTGGCAGGCTCTACCTGAGCAGCTTGTGTTGGGCACAGGCACATACCCCTGGGGGTCCTCACCATATGTTCATGCCAACATCACTCCCAGTTGCTACAAGTGCCAGCAATGTCATTTCCCCACGTGAAGCCTTCCTGCATGAAGGGGTTGCATAGCAGATATCCTGCCTATCAGATATCCTTACCTTCCCCATAGGCAGGACCAGGATGCCCCTTTTAAAATTCTCCAATCAATGAATAATGAGGGCTACCAAATGAACCGGCTTCTTTAGCTGGGATATCTCTGATATCTGTGTGTGCATTTATGTGTGCTTTCTATTTCTTTCTTTCTTAAATAAATAAATTTTATTATTTAAAAAAACCTTATAAATAAACACCACATACCAAAATTAAACAGGCCCAAAATTTAAATGTATACAAATCAATGAATTTCTAGACCATTCAAATGGGCATTCAAAACAGAAGCTGTGGAGCTTCATATTAAATTTTACACTCAGTATCAAATATATTTTATGCACTTACTCACCATCAAAACCAAAAAAAAAAATCCATAATATGTGGTTTCCATGAGATATTACAGAGTGTCTCTGAAGGTCAAGCTCCAGTTGCTGACACTAGGAATGTATTTCATAAAACAACTATCCTTGGGCTTTCTGTCACTTTTCCAACCTTCTATTAGTGCAGTGGTTCTCACCCTATGGGTGGCAACCCCTTAGAGGATTGAATGACAGGGGCCACATAGCAGATATCCTACATATCAGATATTTACATTAAAATTCACAATAGTAGCAAAACTACAGTTATGGAGTAGCAAAGAAAATAATTTTATGGTTGGGAGTGACCACAGCATGAGGAACTGTATTAAAGCGTCTCAGCATTTGGAAAGTTGAGAACTACTGTGCTAGGGCTTGCTAGAATCCCTTTCTAAATAGACTACTTATCCCTAAGACATGTTTTCAGGGTCTTCTGAGGAAATCTAAAACTCTGCTGAAATATATGCTGTGTACATTTAGGGTACTCATGCATTTAGAGTATCCAGAGTGGTTCTATTTATGATAAGACTAGGAATGACCTAAGAGTTCACCAATAGGAGAGTGATTCAATTGTGGCATACTGGTTTGATGGAATGGCTTTGGAAAGAAGGGGTAACTACCACATGAAATGACATACAACAGCATAAAAATGCTTCAAAATTAACCTTGGCACATAAAAATATACATCAAGAAAATATACATAGGTTAGATTAATGTTAAGGGCCAGAGAGATGGCTTAGTGGTTAAGAGAACTGACTGCTCTTCCAGAGGTCCCAAGTTCAATTCCCAGTAAACACATGGTGGCTCACAACCATCTGTAATGGGATCTGGTGTGTCTGAAGACAGCTACAGTGTACTCACATACATAAAATAAATAAATAATTCCTTAAAAAAGATTAATGGTAAAACTTGAAATGCTAAATTATATTGGCTAGGGATATACAAGTGATGAGTGTCTTGAAACAAATCAGGAGACAATATCCCTAAGCTGAACTTGAGGGTGTTGTTTGTCTCTGAGGAGTTTTGACAAGGAACATCATATATTCCCTCTAGAGTGCTGGCAATATTCAGCCTGCTTTATTAATGAGCACATGTATTTGTTTATGCTGTATATCATTTCCTCTGATATTAAAACTTCTGTCTTGAAGGAAAGCTGGTAAAGGCACCGACTATTAGAAAAGGTCAAACAACACATTCTCTCCCATAGGGAAGCTCCTAAAATTCAGGAAGTAAACAACACAGAGGCTCCCGGAAGTCCCCGAAACTGACCAGAAACACTAAGCTCCTCCCTCTGCACGTATAGCTAAGCATCAAGGACAGCTGTGAGATACTGTTGGATGAACTCTTTCTGGAAGAGGCTCGGACCACTTGAGCCACCTGGAAAGGACAATTTCTATCTTGTTGAGCTGCCTGCAAGCTGTGCAATGTGCTCTGGGTCTCAGCATTTGTGAGTTCTTAAACACACTAGTGTAGGACGTTGCTGATGTCACTCTGAGTCATTTCTGCTCCTGTAACCCCTTACCCACACTCCTGTGTGCAACCCCAGTGAAGCTCATTGTTCACTAAGGTAGAATCTGGTGGTTTGTAATAATTTCCTCTCTGGTTTGTTGTTGTTCCCTGCCTGGGATAAGCAGGTATTTGTTCATGTCTTCCCAGGAACAGTATTACCCAACAATGTGTTATGTACTTTAATCTATATTTTACTTCACAGTAATACATTTGAAAAAGCCATGGATGGTTTTTCCTACATATCACAAATAGCCTATTTAAAAGGCATCAGAAAGATACGCCCTTCACAACAGCCATGGGTAACTACAATGACATTAACAAAACAATGGAAAGAACTAACCTCAAATTCTTTTTCTGTAAGGAAGACATAAAGATTGAACTATGTGGGGCTTTGGCTTATATGCAATCTGGAGGATGTTAATCGTTTATGAATTGCAGTCTGCTCTGTAGCTCTCTGGAAGAGTGGGAGGGTAAGGCAGACAAAGCAAAAGATAGGAAGAAAAGTAAGACCTGGCAGGGCTAGAGACACTTTTAGCAAAGGTCACTAAGGGCATGATGCTGGAAGAGCAGCCAACATATCCACAGGGCAGAGAGATCTATGGTAATAGCCCAAGTGTGTACGGGAACCTGACGTGTGATTGAGATACATTTACAATAACAGGGAAGAAAATAATGACCAGAAAGTAATTGTGGACTGAGTAGTTCTCCATCTGGGAGGGAGGCTAGCTCCATCTCAACTTTATGCTGCCCTGCCTCCCTATCAGCACAGCCTCTAGCCCTTTAGAACTGTAACCCAAATAAATGCTTGTATAAGTTGCTTTGGTCACGGTGATTTATCACAGCAATAGGAAAGGAAGTAATACATTAGGTTTCATAAAATAGCATGAGATCCTGCATGATGGCAGACACTTATAATTCTAGCATCCTAAAGACCAAAGCAGAAGAATCTTGTGTTCATGAGTTCATGGACTACGTAGAACATTCTTGGACAGCCCGAACTCATCTCAAAGAGCCATAAAACTAAACTGAACAAAACCAATGACAACCTTAACCAAACAACCAAAACCAATTTGCATGGGAGGAAACATTTACAAACTACAAAGGATTTCTATGCAGGATACATGAAGAACAGAAAAGTATTATTGAAAAACACAGAGACAAGGGATGGGAACTGAAATGTATATGGCTGGAGAGTATGCAAGTTTTTCCAGATTCGCTAGAAGTAACCAAGAAAAGAAAACTCACAAAGAAACCACAAACTCTATTTTAACTCATTTACTATGAAGAAGATGAAGGGGCTTCTTTTTGGTAAGTATGGAAGAACAGAGCATCTCACCTCTTAATGTCTACATTAAGCATTTGCACTGGTACACATAAGGTGTTCATGCAAAGTGGTATATCAAAAACAAAAAAAACTCAAAGGATCAACAGCCTTGTCCATTGGTATGGTTGGTTTGTACCTATAATCCCAGCACCCAGGAATCTGAGGTAGGAGAATATGTTCTGGGCAATCCGGGGCCAAACAGGAAGACTCTATCTCAAACAAGAACAATAGTAACGGTTGTCCAGATACCCAGCAACACAAGAATGACTAAATGAAATTTCCAATGCTATGGTGCTACAGAAATGAAAAAGAGTCTCATCTAAGTGGAAGCTAATAGACATTTTAAATGAAACTGAGGTGTCCTGTAGCAAGGGGTCCTATATGAACCCCTTATAAAAACAACACACACACACACACACACACACACACACACACACACACACAAATCTCTACAAGTACATACATAGGTAAATAAATGCTTGTCTGAATTGGCAGACTCCTTTGCAGCCCAAACAGAGCTTACCTCAGAGAAGTAATGTGGGAGAAAAAGATTAGGGGGAGCAGGCAAAGAGGACTTTATCATGATTATTTATGTTTTGATTTTTGTGTGGATAAAGTTTTTATTTATTTTATGTGTATAGGTGTTTTGCCGGCCTGTATGTCTACGCACTATGTACATGCAATGCCTGCAGAATGTCAAAAGAGGGCACTGGAGTCCCTGGAACTGGAGTTCCAGGCAGTAGTGAGCCACCCTGTGGGTGCTGGGAATCGAACTTGTCTGCTGGAAAAACAACAAGTGCTCTTAGCCACTGAGCCATCTCTCCAGCCCCAACAAGATTCCAGTGCAATGCCTAGGTGAGCTGAAAGAGGAAGAGTAACATGATAGCAGAACTTTGTTTTCTACTTTCTAATTTTTAAAAATTGAGCCCCCACTACAATGTAATTACATTTTTCTTATGTAAAATATATCACATACAACATAAAATATACCAACTTACACACACACACACACACACACACACACACACACACACACACACACACACACAGAATCTCTTAATGTCTCATAGGCCGATTTGAAGACTTGATCTTACTCTCTCTCTGCCTACCAGTGCTGGGTTACAGGCCACCACACTTGGCTCTCATCTTAACCATTTTTAAGTACACAGAGTCAGTGTTACCTGTATGACACTGCGGACTTTTTCATCCCGAAAAGAACAGAAACTCTAGCCCACTAAGCAATTCTGTTTGCCTTCCTTCCTGGCATCTCTTATTCTATTTGTTCTCACTTTCTTTCCTTTTAATTTTTTTAGCAGGTTTTCCATAGCCCAGGATGGTCTTGAACTTACTATGCTGTCAAAGAGGACCATGAATTCCTTCAGCTTCCAAGTGCTGAGATTACAGGCATTCACCACCCAACACCTGCTTTCTGCTTTCTGTTTCTGTGTGACTTACCACGCTAGTTATTTTGTAGTAAAAAGCATACAGTATTTGTTTTCCAGTAACTACCTTATTATGTCTTTAAGGCTCACCCATATCACACATGAATCAGAACTAACTCTCTCTCTCTCTCTCTCTCTCTCTCTCTCTCTCTCTCTCTCTCTCTCTCTCTCTCTCTCTCCCTCTCCCTCTCCCTCTCCCTCTCCCTCTCCCTCTCCCTCTCCCTCTCCCTCTCCCTCTCCCTCTCCCTCTCCTCTCTCTCTCTCTCTCTCTCTCTCTCTCTCTCTCTCTCTCTCTCTCTTTCTCATATAAGCTCTTGCTTTGTACCCCAGACTGTTCTATAAGTATCAATCTCTCAACCTCAGCTTTCTGAGTACTGGAATTATCAGCACGTGCCACCATGCCTGGTGACATTTCCTTCTTTCCAAAGGCTAATGGTCCAATACATGTATGTACTGCATGGGGTTTTCTCTTTCATCTGCTGATAAACGCTAAAGTTCCACTCTTTGTCTATTGTAATAAATACAGGTGTGTGTATGTGTGTGTGTGTGTGTGTGTGTGCAAGCATTTCCTGAGACCTTGTGTTCTGCTCTTTTCAAGTATGGTTCTAGAGGTAGCATTGCCACACAAACTATTTAATTTGAGCTACCATTCTGCTTCTGAGGCAGACTCAGCTCTATCCATTCCTACAGGTGGTACCTAAGCCTCTGATCTCTTCACATCCTCTCCAACAGTTATTTTCTACTTGATAGCAACCATGCTAATAGGCTTCCCCAAGTGGCTTACTAAAAGAACTAAACATCAGGGTTTTGAGAAGGAAAAGTCTAGCATGGCCGCATGTATGCTAAGTTCAAAGCATGAATGACCACCATCCTTCCTTAGTCCAGAAGGAACCAACGTGATGTTCATGTGCCTGGCTTCTCTCTCTCAATGGCTCTGCTCCCCTCTTCCGTTCTGGATGTTTTCCTAAGCACAGGCCCCCACTGTCCGCTTCCCTTCTTCCTTCCCTCTCCCTGGACATCCACAGCCCAGGGAGCAGGGTGCAGCTGTAACCAGACCCCATCATAGCTGCTGGGCTGTGCAGGTGGATCAGAATTAATGGCATTAGGCGATCACTCAGGGAATACGACTGTAATTACCCCTCGGATGCTTTCTCCAGGATGACCACATGCAGAACACCGAGAGGGGAGAGAGGTAATGAATCATCAAGTGAATTAACTGAAAGATGCTCTAATTAGCGTTGTAATCTTTCATGAAAACACAAATGAATATCAAATAATGTGGCCACGAAACCACCAGGACAATTAATGCTTGGGAGTAATTTGGGGTCAGGCAGGGATTCTGGAGGCTGTTTCCACAGGCTGGAACGTTGACAACTCAGAGGCCATGGCTTCAAACTCTTACACAAGGAAACCCGTTGCTGCATTAAGAGCAACAGCTGTATTTTTTTTTTTTCCTTTTTGGGATTGGTAGACATGGAAGCAAAGACTATGGTGTGAGCTCAAACAGGAACCGCTCAATGCCAGTTGAAATTGAGTTGGCCAGTGTGGCAAAGAGGCAGGGCTCGGACGAACTGAAAGCAGCAAACGTGGGTCTGGAGGAGCCATTGTCCTAAGGACCAGTATCCACAAGAGCCTCTTGGTGTTAATGAAAGTGACTCTCGGTTAAGACCACATTGCTACATTGGAATTGCTATGGATAAGGATAAACTGAACTGGGTGCTTCAGTAGCTTCCTATACATCAAGCGGAGAATGGGCAGAACACTTGCAGAATGGACTTATTTCCTCCCAGCATGGGGGTCTATTCAGGATTCAGCTGGATCCACTGTGTGCACCTTTGACCTCCGCCCTCAAATGTGAACCCAGTGAGCTCCACTAGCCAAAGGCTATAACTAGGAAAGCAAGTGTCAAGGGAACACTGAGAATGTAGAGAGTGGATTCGGTGGAGGAGTGTCTGGTCTGGAGATCGCACTCATCACAAATGGTCACTGAAAGTGACACTCACGACTCAGGAGGACAGATGTGTCCAAGTGTCTTTACAGGGACGCCAAAGGTGAACGAGCCCGCAAGGAGCATCCTCACAGGATCTTTTTCAGTCTGCACACCAACTAAAGTGGGCACAAAAATATCTTAGGTCTTTAGAGGAGGGAAGTGTGCCTGAGGTTCAGAGTTAGTAATGATGCTAGAAAAAATCTGGGGTGGACTGCCATGCCCATGTTTTCAGTGGCATGCCATATGACACAGACAGACACACATACACACACACACACACGCACATGCACACGCACATGCACGCACATGCACATGCACATGCACGCACATGCACGCACATGCACGCACATGCACAGGGACACACGCTCATGCACACTCTCTTAAGGAGAAGCCACTGAGGCAAAGTCTCTTGCTGCTACTCAAAGAAGCTACATAAGGTTAGCAGTGAATGTTATCAGTATTAGCAATTAGCAACCATTTTCTATACGTTAGTTGTTCTAAGCTTCCATATGCAATCACTGACCCTGTCTAAGCCCAGAGGCAAATACCCTAAGCCTTAAAGAGTTAGTAAGACTAACTATTCTAATGAATTCTAAAGTGTCCAAAGGGAAAGTAACAGTGTGCTTCTTTGGGGGACTATGCTGAAAGCATTGATCCAGAGCTTAAGGAATCACAGTTCATTTTTTTTATTATTACTATCATTATTATTATTATTATATTTGCTTTATTTACATTTCAAATGGTATCCCCTTTCCTTGTTACCCCTCTGAAAACCCCCTATCCCATCCCCTCTCCCCCTGCTTACCAACCCCTCTCCCACTTTCCTGACCTGGCATTCCCCTACTCTGGGGCATTGATCCTTCACAAGACCAATGGCCTCTCCTCTCATTGATGTCTGAAAAGGCCATCCTGTGCTACATATGTAGCTGGAGCCATGGGTCCCTCTATATGTACTCTTTGCTTGGTGGTTTAGTCCCTGGGAGCCCTGGGGGTACTGGTTATTGTTCCTCCTATGGGGCTGCAAAGCTCTTCAGCTACTTGGGTTCTACCTGAGGACCCCATTATACCACTCCTGCGCATATACCCAGATGTTCCAACATGTAATAAGGACACATGCTCCACTATGTTTATAGCAGCCCTATTTATAATGGCCAGAAGCTGGAAAGAACCCAGATGTTCCTCAACAGAGGAATGGATGCAGAAAATGTGGTACATTTACACAATGGAGTACTACTCAACTATTAAAAACAATGCATTCATGAAATTCTTAGGCAAATGGATGGAATTATAAAATAGCATCCTGAGTGAGGTAACCCAGTCACAAAAGAATGGAGATGGTATGCACTTGCTGATAAGTGGATATTAGCTTATCCAAAAGCTCAGAATACCCAAGATACAATTCACAGACCACATGAAGCTCAAGAAGAAGGAAGACCAAAGTGTAGATACTTTGGTCCTTGTTAGAAGGGGGATCAAAATGCCTCAGACCAATGGACTGAGGAATCACTGTTCTAACACCAAAGAGGACCAATGAAATGGTTCTTTTGGTGAGATCCAGGATAAAGGAAAAATGTTGCCCTCAGAAGGGCAGGCCCAGAAATAAAGGCCTTTCCAAAGCTGGGGGGACATTTGGATCCACATTTTTCATACAAATTAGAGTCCCATAAAAAAATTGCAAATTGTAACACTAAGCACCGAGTAGGCAACAGGCACAAAACACAAAGACTTTGGAATGACAAGGTAAGCAAGCTTAATATAAGGAGGCAGAACTTGCCAACTAAGGCTGAAGCCCGTTGACATCCATGGTGTGCTGGTTAGTTGTTTTTGTCAATTCCACATAAACCCAGACATATGGGGACTAAGGATGCTCAGTTGAGGAACTGCCCCCCATTGGATTGACCTGTGAGCATTTTCTTAATTGCTAATTGATGTAAGGCCACATATCCCACTGTGGGCAATACTATCCTTAGGCAGGAGGCCTGAGCTATATAGAAAAGACATCTGAGTAAGCCAGTAACAGTGTTCCTTTGTGGTCTCTACTTCAGTTCCTGACTTTGGGTTCTTGCCTTGAGCATCTGGTCTGGGTTTTCTTGATGATGAGCTATAACCTGAAGGCCAAATAAACTCTTTTCTCCCCAAGCTGCTTCTAGATATGGTGTTTATCACAGCCACAGAGAAGCAAACAAGGCCACCGGGGAAAGGGGAGCTGTGTATCATAGGTATCATTGCCTCTGTATGCAGAACAAAGGTATCTGCCCAATGGAACTTGAAAATATTTTCCAATTTAATTTTAAACAGATCATGAAGTAAAGAGAATTTTAATTATGGGAGTTACATAGAGCATGGTGATATGTTTGTCAGAATCACTTCTAGGGGTTTCAAGTGTTTTCTTTTTCAGACTGTGTAGCGAGAGCACCTGAAATACCCATGCTAGCACCAGGTCCTGGAACACAGGTCTTGGAAATCAATGGGATCGCCTCTCTGAATTAAGTATGCACAAATGAGAGCATCTGACATCCATATAAATCAGTTCAAGTAGCCCTCTGTGTACCAGGCCATTAGGAGACAGGCAGAGAAAAAATGCAAATGAACACATTATCTGGGGGCACGCTCACTAATGGAAGACATCCCTTAACACCTGTATGGAGAATTGTGACAAAACACTCAAGTTTTTATTTATTTTTTTTTTTAGTCCTGCTTACCATAAAAAATGTATGATCCAGAAAGTAGAACCTGAGGCTTAAACACAAAACAAAATTCAAGACACTGGTAGACTTATAAATGCATACAGTATGTCTTTTGGATACTGCCTCCAAATGCTTCTGTAGTCATTGTAGAAATTTGCACAGCTTCTGCATCTTTGTTTTGGTTTTATCAATGCAGAATAACCGTGATCTCTAACTCCCCAAACAACCGTAAAATACATAGCTAGCAAAACAAAATCCCCTAGTAGCTGGAAGGAAACTCTAATCCCACCGACACCCAGCGCACACTGTAGCCTTGTAACCTCGGGGACATTTAGCCACATGCATTTCCTGAGGGCCGACTAACCATGCCCTAGGCATTGTAGCAGGCTAAGGAGAACATAAAGCACTGCAAATCTTGGGGTCTCTGGCTGCTGTGACCCAAGGAGGGAAGGCCAGGCACGTCCTACATCGGCCCAGCACCCAGAGGCATGGTTTCTGTCCTGATGGATATCAGATGTTTCTACTTCCACATTTACCTTCTCTTTGCTACCACATTACTGTTACTCTAGTAGACATCCCCTGATGTTCCTATGTCATTAAGAGAGTATCTTCCTATGTGAACAAATGAGTCAGAATATGTGTCATGAGGGAAAATTACCAAGAGAAATTTGAAAGCTTCAACCCCTCATCTTCTTCTGTACCCTCTTGCCATGCAAACCAATAATGGGCCCCCCTATATCTCTGGGTTCAACAATGGGACCTGCCTTCATCAGTGGGAGGACAGAGATAGTTAGTTGCTGTTTGAATATTTTAGCTCTGCCATTATAGCACATGGGCAAAGCTATCTGGGACCAGCCTATACTAACTAGTTTCTGCAGATACATGAGAAATAAGTGTTAAGTGTCAGGGCTCATGAGTCTGGAGGTGATATATTACATATATTTACTGTACAACAGTATCAATACATATATTTGTATATTTACTATATAATGTATTTTGTATATTAAATTCTATATTTACTGTGCAATGTATCAATAAAGTTTTTATACTTTCTTTCCCCTCAACACCCAAAGGCATTTTGCCTCTTGGGTCTTTATGTTAGGCAGGGGTTTCTGTAAGGAAACCATGAAGATATATCACTCTATTACCTGACAGTTACCTTCAAGTCTAATACATGTGCTCTCCAAGGTGAACATATTATTCCCATTTTATAAAGGAGAAAACAGAGGTTCAAGTTAGAATCATGCAAAGGCAGAGTTATATACCTGAATCTGTATGATTCTAAACCCAAAGATCATTGCACTTGCTACTCTTACTGTTTCTGTAAAATCAGTCAGGGTAAGGGCTGGCAAGATGGCTCCTGAGACCCACATAGTAGAAGACAATGAACCAAATTCCACAAGTTGTCCTCTGACTTCCATCACATCGTGGTGCATGTGTGTGCTCATGTGCACACAAACATGCACCACAGAAACACAAAATCAATAAATAGATATGTTTGTTTTTTTTAAGGTCAACAAGAAGAGAAGGGAGAAAGGAGGAGACAGAGAGGCAGAAGGAGGAGGGGACAGGAGGAGGAGGGGGCACAGAGGAGGAGGATCAGGAAGGAGTCAGGAGAGGCAGGAGGAGGGGCATGAGAAGGGGGTGTTTCCTTTAACCCCATTCAAGCATCCTGGAAGAGATGGTGGTACCTCAGATGAGGCTCACCAACTAGGAAATGGATGTTCCTATGTTCCTAGCCTTGGGATTTAAATATAAATTTAGGTTGCTGAGAGTTAAAATGATTTATAAATCAGTCTCTCTGGTTTGCTAGCCAGACTTCTGGCTCTGCTGCTCCAAGGCATTTTCCAGCTTTGTATTGAGGCAGAACAGCCTTTACCAGTAACCAAGCTACCAGAAGTACCATTCGACCCACGTTAGACTGGCTGATGTCTAACTGTGGGTTAGCATTGAAATCTATGTTTAATTACATAAGCGAATATTTCTATCAATTATCTTACCACCTCTAAAAGAGAAGACCCATTTTTGAAGAGCTACTGGAAAGCTAACAAGGGCTGGGACTACAGCTCAGTTGTAGAGTGTTTAACATGTGTAAGGTCATGGGTTCAATACTCAGTGATGACAAAGGCAAGGAAAGGACCAACAATAGATGTGTGCAAATATACACAGCCTACTCTCAGGATGACTGTGATTCATAGATGCTAAAGTCCAGAGGGATGTGAAAAACACTGCTGTGGGTATGGCCACAGACGCCAGTCGTGGGCAACAAGGATATGACTTTCCGCCTAGAGCCACAGAAAGGGGAGCCACAGCCGGGGAGGCGGGACTAAAGAGAACTGTAAGCCGAGCTAAGGAGCCACAGTGTGCTGTTTGGGCAGATGACTATATTTAGATGTGCAGGGCCAACTCAGCTGGAATGATGTCATTAAGGAAGAATGGAGGAGGTGAGAAGGACGGAAGGTGGAGAAGAGGGGGTGCATCCCAGGTGGGGAATGCAGTTATGCGAATACACCAGCTTGATAAATCTGCGCATGACCGGAAGCAGAACTGCCTGGCTGAAGCTGTTTAACTGGGGGGAGAGAGGTACCGGAAAATGCATTCCTTTTCAAATGTTTGTTACTCTGTATTCCTTGTCTCACTGTTGTGATCTGAAGTCCTGGTTAAGATTTAACTCTATGACTTCCTTTAAAATTAATCTTCATTAATGGTACTGGTGAGAACTTGATAATGAAAAATACTCAATACTTCTAAATGATGCTATAATTCTGATTAAGTTTTTCCCCCCAGGATATTATACAATAACTTTGGGGTGTCTCTACTGGTCAGAAGAAGTATTCTATAAAGTATCTCTAAATTTATTCACAGATATTTATCGATCTAGTATATGTATCTAGCCTCTGTTCTCTCAAACTTAGTCAAATAGGGTCACACTGCCAAGTGAACAGGTAGCCGGTGCTGTGTTCCAAATGCAACAGGAAGGGCAGCTCACAGGTATCCCAATTTAGGAGACCAGGGAACACTTCCTAGAGCCAAGATGGGAAGTTAGGTTCAGTCCAGTGAGTGAGGGGGAAACACTGGGCCAAAACATTAGTCTGGTGCTTGAGGAGCTACAGCAAAGGCAGCTTGTGTTTACCCCAGAGTGAGTGTATGGGACCATAAGAGGAGGAAATCACAGATCAGAGTACACAGGGGCAGTGTGTTCCACTCAGGGACCTGAACGTGGCTAATTTATGGTTGACAGATGGAAAAAAGGAGAAGGGGAGGAGAAGAAGGAGGAGGAAGAAGAAGAGAAGGAGGAAAAAGAGGAGAAGGAAGAGGAGGAAGAAGAGAAGAGTAGGAGGACGAGGGAGAGGAAGAAGAGGAGGAGGAGAGGAGGAGGAGGAGAGGAGGAGGGGGGAGGAGGAGGAGGAGGAGGAGGAGAAGAGGAGGAGGAGGAGGAGAAGGAGGAGGAGGAGAAAACTGGGCTGATATCCTGACTTGTAGATTAAAAGTTTGTACACATGGTATGGTTATTCAAAGACTGAATACAAATCTCAAGTTGTGTGGTGGTGAGGAAGGTGAAGCCTGAGCAGAGGAGCTCACTCAAAGACAGATTGTGTTTGAGGCCATTTAAGCAAAGATGTCTCAACACAGGTGGCAACAGGTTCCTGGAGCTTCAGGGAGAGGGAGAGAGATACCAGGGTTGGAGAGAGACCCAAATTCCTCAGTATAGGGAGATAATAATCACATCAATAAGATCTTCCTGGGTGAGGTGAGAAGACATAAATGGCCAATTAATATTTGAAAAGTGTTCAATATCCTTAGCCATTGGGGAAATGCAAATTAAAACTACATTGTGATTCCATTTCACCCCGGTCCAAGTGGCTATCCTAAAGCAAACGCAGGGTAGTGAACATCAGAGAGGATATGGGGAAAGAGGGACCCTTATGTACTGCTTAAGAGATTTCAAACTAGTAAGGCCACAGCAGAAATCAGTGTGGCATCCCCCTGCCCAGACCCCTAAAACCCCCGAAAAGAGACTGTAGAAAACCGAGTGTGTGAGGGCTGGAGTGGGTGTATGTTGACATGGACTGGCCCTGTCAAGGACCCTAGTGCTTCAGATCCGTGAGGAATGGTGAAGCCTTCCCTTGTGGTATCTGTGTGGATGTTGGTACTGTGTGCAAACAATGTCTACCATAGCTTTCTCCCCTGGATATTTATTTACAGCCTGAACACTGCTCCCTATCGAGATGGCTCATACCACAGTTAGCTAACCCTGTCTCCTCATTCCAGCTGTATACCCCAAACCCCACCTCTTTGTTAAGCTCTATGTAAAACACTGCCATCCAGCTCAACCCTAGATAATAAACACCTGTGTTTCAGGGACGCTGCACTTTCTCCAACCAAAGCCCAACCCAGCTTCTCTGTGTGTCTGGGTCGTGTTTTCTTCATTGCTGGCCACCCCAGTTAGATCTGTCCATGGAGTCATTTTGCGTCTGGCATAAAACTACTATATGGTCCAGCTATAGCACTCCTGAGTATATACCTGAAAGATTCCAGATCCGCGTACCACAGAGATACCACCCATGTATGTTTACTGTTGCACTTGCTGGAGAATGATAGCCTAAATGCCTATTAACAGACAAATTGATGAAGAAAATATAGCACGTAGACACATATTTCATTCAGCTCTAAAGAACACAATTATGATGTTTGATGTAGAGTGGATGAGACTGGAAATTATATTTCTCCACAGAAGCCAGGCACAGAAAGACGAATATCATGGTGAATCTAGATTTACATGGGTATACACACACATACATGCACACACACACAAACACACAAAGACATACAAACACATACACGTAGACATACAGACACACATACAGACACACTAAAACAAAACAAACACACTCATACAAACACACATGCACTCACACAACCACACAGATACACACACAGACACACACACACATACAGACACATACTAATTCAAAACAAACACACTCACACAAACACACATGCACTCACAACATACAAACACACACATAGCCATACATACACATACAGACACACACTAATACAAAACAAGCATACTCACACAGACACACATGCACTCACACAACACACACCCAGACACACATACACACAAACACACACACATAGAGCATGAGGAAGAAAGAGGAGAAGAGGAGGACTAAAGTTAGTGAGGGTGTAGGTGTAAGCCCAGGGAAAGGGACTGTTTGAGAGGGGAGACAGAGCCTTCGGGAGACAAGGAGAGAGGAAGGGCAGGCGTAATGTCATACATTTATAGAAATGTTACAGTGAAACTCATTATTTTGTATTCTATCTCAAAGTTTTGAAATATTAAAAAAAAAAGAAAGATCTTTAAAGTTGAGTATCATGAGTGAAGAGAATCACACAGCCCGGGAGGAACTCTGCTCTAGAGGGAGCAGAGGCTGGGAAGGTGTACCCAGGTGTAGTAAGAGAGAACAAGAGGGGGAGGGGGAGGGGAAGGGGAGGGAGAGGAAGAGAGGGAGGGAGGGGAAGGGGAAGGGGAGGGGCAAGGAGAAGAAAAGAGCTTTAAAGGGCTATGCTGAGTGTCAATGTTTTTACCGGAAAAGATTTCAAAAGTATAACCCAATACCTGCTTAGAAAGGGAGTCTGAAAATTGAGATTATACAGCTTGAAGAAACCAGTTTAGTCAGAGCATTTAAAAATGCTCTCAAAACTAGCTTTTAGATATGGCCAGTTATTTTCATAAAGAGCCACCTACAACTTTAAAATAAATTGCCAGAGGAAAAGAAACTCATGTATTATGCCGTTGGCCTTCTTGTGAAGGAAAGATTCTTCTGTCCCTAGGCTCTGCCTTCCCAACAACCACTTAGTAATAGATTACTAGGACTAGAATTCCTTAAAATAAAGGAAAAGAGGGCTTTATGTGTTAATTAGTTTGGGGAACTCAGATATTTTACTAAAAGCCAGAACAGATGCAAATTGTGTTCAATTATTGACCGATGGGACTCACCTGCTTCTGAGTACCAAAGGCCAGACAGTCAGAGGTCAGCACCTAAAGCCAGCTCATGCCTTCTACGGAATAGCCTCATCATCTTGGCTCTTTTCTGTGTTGGAGGAGTATCTAGAAGTAAATATCTCCTTAAACACAGTCCCATCACCAGTGACAATTGAGCAGCTAAACTTGGACTTTAGGTTTAAGTGAGCTGTGTCTAATAACTGGGTCTCTCTGAAACATCGCTGCTGATTTAGTGTGAGAACACTGCTTAACAAGATGAGGCTTGTGTTTTCAAACACCCACAGCATGCAGGTAGAGAGTCAAAGCACTTATTTGCATACATACCTGGGGGAAAGGGGCAACTAGGCACAGAGCTTAACAGAAATCCTAGATCTTAAAAACATGTGAAGAATGTCAATCACTGTCTTTGAAAACTGACACGAAGAAAAGCTACATCTGGACAACTCCACCCTGTCTTCTCACACAGACTTCCTGCTCTTCCTCTTTGGGAGGCAAGGTGGGTTTTCTTGTTTGTTTTTCCAAGAAACCATCCAACGTAAGGAAAATCTGAGGCCCTATTCCCCGCCCCCGCCCCCGCCCCCGCCCCCACTGGACTCAAATCTACAGGGCTGGAATTGCATCCCTACTCAGACTTTACACCAGCACGGGTCTCTGGTCTAGGCAGAGGGTCCTGCAGCCAGGCTCGCAGCAGGAGGGCCGCTCCGTGACGCTGTTCAAGGTGCTGAACGTCTTAGGTCTGAGGCTGCAACCCACCCACAGGCACTAGGCTGGGATTGAAGGGTAAGGCTCCTGGCTGGGTGGGCAGGAGGTGATGTTGAAAACAGCTACATCCCATGAAGCTCCACCAGCTCCTCCCTTGGTCTTCAAGTCTGCCTCACCGGCTCAGGTCTTTGTTCTTCTCACCATATCTCCTTCTCTCTAATCTTCTTTGCACTATTTTACCTTATCAGCTTATCAGCCATGGTCTTCTCTGGCACCATCCACTGTGCCATTCTTCTTCCACAGGTGTCCACTTCTCTTTGGTCCCACACACATTTCTTGTTTTCTCTGCCACCCCACCCCAAACTCCACCCACTTTAGTAATTGTTACCTCAATTGCTTGGTGGTCCAAGACCTCACTCATGGTAGAACTGTTGGTTGGTTTCTCCTTGACAATGAAACAGAGGCTGGATTCTCAAAGGATCATGGGAAGGCCCCTTATAATATATATCTAAGAAGGTAATATTAGCATCGGGCAGTAATGTGAGATAGGGAATGAAGCATCAGTGTGAGACAGGAAGTGAAGGAAGGGGCCTTGGGTTAGGTGAAGCTGACAACAGCTCAGAGACTCCCAGCAGGTAGAACTGTAGTTACCAGTGTCTCTGTAGCAAGTCTCGGCTCTGCTCCTCCCCCAGTCTGTACCTTCCGCTTGATCCAAGTAATGCATCCATACTCTGTTTATGCTAAAAGTGCTGTGTGCACAGTTCTATTTACTGTAACGCACAGTAATAGAGGGAACATAAATAGACTATGGAGGATTAGTGGGAGGAGTGTGAGTGTGTGTGTGTGTGTGTTAGTGAGCACGCATGCGCTCATGCTCAGATCAAAACTGTTTAGTCAGCAATAACATGATTCAGCAGTTGGGAAATGTAAACGATTGGTGAAAATGCTTGCTTTGGTCAAAACCCTGGAGAGGCCCAAGAGACTGGGCCAAACTCCAAGGAAGGCAGTGCCAGCCAGATGCCCCCCTCCCTTGGACAAGGGGCAGAGGCTGGCCCCACCAGCAGATGACTAGTGTGACCTTTGGCTTTTGCAGCACACACACACTTGGGTTGGGGTTAATGGCACTTTGCAGGGAGCTCCAATTGAGTAAACAAAAACTGCCTTGCCCTGTTCTAATGGATCACATTATTCCAAGGCCCAAGCCTTCATCTAGGCCCCTGCAGCTGCTCTGCAGGTCAGGCTAACAATAAAGCAATTAGCCAATGAGAAAACTCTCCTTCCTGGAGGGGGACTCTGGGCGTTTGGCTGCAGTTCCTGCCCTGTGCTTTGGGTTGTTTCTGTTTTTTGGTTTTTGTTTTAACAGGCAATCTGCATCAAGCCTCTTACATCAGACTCCAGGATAAGGGCAGTGAAATTGTGTGTTTGCTAAAAGTGATATTTTAAGGGGGCTAGCCCCTTGTTCCACACAACCTAGAGAGCCCACTGCCTCCTCGTCAATTAACCTGAACCATAGCTGAACTCTGCCCTTTGAACTCACTCGGCAGATAAATACATTAGTTCACCTAAGGAATCATTAATATTTTTCAATCACATAAGACAAACATGACTGTACAAAAACAATCTAAGAGAGAGCCAATTGAGAAGAGTCCGTGCGCCATGTTGAAAAAAATAATAATTCACAAATGGGTGTTACTTATGGAACAGAAAAAAGGGGCCAGAGAAGAAAGGATGGCACTGTGCCAGTAATTCAAGGGACAAAGGGACTTTCATTTTCATATCTGCAAGCGGGAGATATGAAATACGTAGCAATTCCCACTTCATCTACAGTGCTCTACGAGAAAGCCTGGACTTCATTCCTACACTGGCTTCTACTGTTCCCGTCCATGGCTCTAAGCCCCTTCTTCTTAAACGGTTTTGGTGTCCATGATCATATGTGGAGTCCAACATATTGTAACTTTAGGAACTAATTTTATTCTTGATGTCCTACAAACCAACCACAACAATTATTGTGGCAGAAAGAGTGCTTTTTTACATGAGCTGTTTAAATCAGCCGAGTTAGTGGTTCGATTGGAATCACCTTACATTAGGAGATGATGTTCATAAGACATGACTAGTCTTTGCATAGAAACTGATTTTCATTTGTGAGGGGGGGAAAGGAGAGGAGTTGCTAAATGCATCTAATTTATCTTTATCTGTGCATGTCATTTCAGAGTGATCAAAACACGGCCAGCTGTGTCACTATACGTTTCGGTCTGATTTAATTTCACTTCCCACAATTCCGCCTCCTGCCCCCTCCCAATTCATTTCCCCTTTTCAATTTTTTGTTTGGCTTGGAATGTGGGCTTAATGCCCAGCTATCCTCCAGGAGAACACTTAGAGGAATATCATAGGCACGAAGGGTAAATCTATTGAACGAGGGTCTTTAACTATGTGGTTTCCTTAAAGGGAAAGGTTGGATCAATAGGATCAATATGAAAGGTTTCCCTGGCCCTGCATAAAAGGGTAAGGGCTTCTCTCTTCACTGGTTTAACTTTACTCTCTGACAAATGCAAATCAATGGATCTGTGTTTACAACAGATTCCCTAACAGACTCAGCTTGGGCAAAGCCCAAAGCCTCACCCTAGGCGGTGGGGAGACCAAGCTGCTCCAGGGAGATGCCCTAGGGTGGAACAGGAAACTGCTGGTAGTAGCCACCAAGCAAGACCTGGCTTAATATACATCCAGACTCCACTGCCTGGGACCTCTCCAATGAGGAGCAAAACGCAAGACAGACAGGTTCCTTTAAGAACGTCAGACAATATAAAGCTCATGTTCCGGGATCTGGTGAGGCAGTCAATATAGCTTCTTATCAACAGAGATCTAAAAGGCTGACCCTACAGAAGCAGTGCTGAGACATCTGCACATTTGAGTCCTGTCAGGGCTCGCGGTTGCCCTTTCTTAGGTGGCAACAGGGGCTTCTTGGTCAGGACAAAGCAAACCATGAAAATGGCGGTTTGCCTTTTAAAAATGTGATGCCGTCTAGAAATTACATGATTTTGAGTCAATACCAGTCGCGGAGAAATTATTTCTCTTCCTACAGGAGAAAGTATATATATATTTGATTACAGGAACCAAAGTCTAATGCTGATTAAATTACACTGGAGGTGTGCTTCCAACCCAAACAAAGTCTGCTTTCTACCAAAAGAGTAAAGGATCTTCAAGTGGTGAGAGATGCACCGAGGAGGTGCACAGAGCCTGCTGGCTCTCAGAGGAGGGGATTTTATCAATAATAAGTACCCACAGCCTCCAAGAATCCTACTTCCCAAGTGAGACAACTTCTATCTCTGGACTCTGTCTGTCTATTCTGTCAGGAATATCCAGTTAACTCCTTTGCCTCCTACCCAATACACCCCATGTGATCTTTACAGTCACTGCTTTGTCTGATACTTGGAAATCAAAACATCTCCCTCAGAGGCACTAAGGTTGTCTGAGGGAAGGCTGGGCTGAAGAGCATTGTCTCTCACCAGGAGGAAGTCACTGGGGGCTCCTCTCAACCAGGCAAGCTAGAGGACCACACAAGACTTCCTCTTCATGCACTCAGCCATGAAGAAGAGTTACCCTCTTAAGGAAAAAGGCATTCCTCAGTTCAATGGGGGTGGGGAAGAGTCCCCAAAAGGATGAAAGCAAATATTCCCCAGAGAGCGAGCCCATGACGGTTCAGCCCAAGCACCCCTGTCTCATCCTCTTCGCCAGGGCCATTTATCCAGACAATCATCTCTATTTATGCTCTCTTTGTTTCTCTTCCTTTGGCAAGAACCCAGAAACTAAATCTCTCTGTTTTTCCTTTGAGGTTTTCATTTCTCCAGAGATTCCTCAGGATGTTACCACTTTTGGCAAAGACATTTTTTCTGACAACCCTAGCTACTAGCTATGCCTAATCTATGCTTTCTTCCCAAGAGCTGTCTTCCTCTGTCCTTTGGTCTCCAATGTGCATGGGTATTTTAAATCCAGAGAATTCGGATGGAGGACTCTTCTTGTACCCAGAGGTGGTCATTAAACGACTGTCTAGAAATCGGGTCCAGGGTCTGGACAGTCTTGACTTAAGAATGTAGCTGTTGCTAAGACATCATAGAGACAAAGAAGATGTGGAACAGTCGATTTAACTCTCACCCTACACATTTCAGCAGGAATCCTGCCGTCGTTTAGATTTTAAATGGGGTTGGGGGTAACCCAAGAGCTCCACTTTACAGAGACCATACTCACCCCCCCCCCAGAGGGGAGAGGTGACAGATAAGACAGATGTCATCCAGAGCCTTTCACTACAAAAAGGAACCACCTATGCTCATGGGGGGGATCTTGTGACCACATGGCTTTTAGAGACTTTGCTCAAGGAAAGCTACTGGTGGGAAGATAAGAAATTACCATCCCGTCTTTCCCACATTCAAAGCAAAACATAAGATTTACATCTTCTTTTCTCCCCCACCCCATTTTTTTCTTGGAGAAAGTAGGAAAACACCCCTTTCCATCAAGGGTAAGACACTCTTAAGGGAAAATATGAGTTTACTCACGTATATGAATATATTTATAATACCCACAAGCACATGCGCACACACATATTGACAAGCAACCAAAACAGCTCTTGCCCTCTCTGTAGAAAATTCATCTCAATGATCCTTCTCAAAGAACAACCCACCATTTAGCATGAAAAGGGATTAAGAGTGTAGTTCTTTCCTCTCACTCATAGATGGGGAATTTTTTTCTAGAGTTTTCTATCTGGTGGATTAGATGTGTGTCTCAGAGAAACCCCCCCATAAGAGCTTCCCCCCCCCCACACACACCAAGGATGGGCCTGTGGTCTCAGAGTCAGGTGGAAAAGTATACAGTGGGTGTTCTCCTAGTTACCTTGCCTAAGGTCTCAGCACATCCAGATAGAGGACAAGACCCTTCCAGTGACTGGCCCACTTAGTTCACAGCAGATCGGCCATTCTGAGGGATGAAGCCTAGGCATTTGATACTGAGGCTGAGTTCAACAGCCCAACTAACTCATGGGTGCAAACTCTGCAACTCGGACTTTTAGTACTGAAATCTGTAAGGACCATGCCATGCACGGATCATTAAAGCACAGCCTTCTCCGATAGCATTAGACACATTTCTAAACTTAATAGAGAGAGAACGAATTTCAAAACTAAGAGGCTTTTCAGGACAGTTTTGATGGAGAGAGGGAGGGAAGGAGGCTGGGAGGCTGGAAGGAGGGAGAGAGAGAGGAAAGAGGAGAGGAGAGGAGAGGGAGAGGAAGGGAGAAAGGGAGGGAGGGAGGGAAGGAGAGAGAGAAACTAGCCAGAGTTCCGTTGGATCAAGTACAATGGTCAAGGGCAGGGAAGACGAAAGCGTTTTGTTGTTGTTGTTTTGTTTTGTTTTAAAGCAGGATCACCAATTGTCACCTCAAGTAGCACAGATTGTACAGTGTGCGAGCAGCGGTGGGTAAATGGGACCCAGAAGCCCCGTGCAAGACCAAGAAAAACCTATCGAGAATGGAGCTGGCTCCAAAGGCTGCTCTCGGGAGGAGTTGCGGTCAGACCTGAGAACTGGGCCTCAGCTGGCGTGGCCGGAGCGCCAGGGATCCTGGGCACCGGCAAGCGCTCTTCTGGGAAGAGCGAGCCGGCCGGCCGTCGGACTTACTGGAAACGCGCCGGATCAGGTTCCAGATCAATGAAATCTGGGTCCACACGTTTACGTTATTGTTGCCAGCATTAATGCTCTTTTAATCTTCTAAACATTATCAGCATCGATCTCCCTCCATATACACATTTGTTTGAGAAAGTGACATAACCGCACGGTGGAAAGCCTGGAATAAAAATAAATGCACCGCCCCTAATCCAGCGCTCCGGCAGCCTGGAATTCTTCTCGGAGCTCGAGTTCCCTCAGTTCCCTCGCATCCCGCCTTCCTCTACAAGCTCCCGTCCGTCTGGATCTGTGTTAAGAGGGATTCTTTGGGGACTAGGGACTTGACCCCGGCAAGGACACCAGTAGTGAGCTTTCCAGTTATTAATCTGATCGGCCAGCAAACTAACAGAGCAGTCTGTTCTGCACCGGTGTGTATTGGGTTCGGCCTCCTGACTCCGATCCCCATACTAAGGAGTGGTGGGCTGGGCGCTGGACAAACAAAATGGTCGGAAAATCCGGGTGGGGAACGGAAGGAACGTTGTGACGGAGGCCCACTTCATTTTAGGAAAAAAAAAATCTGTCTCCCGCATCATCTAAAAACACCTGTACCGCGCGGCAGGAGACGCGCATGTACGAATATCTGGGCAGGAGCTATGGGGAGATCAATGATGTGACCACATCACTGAGGCGGGCGGCAAGTGGGACCGACCGCATCGAGTTGGTTGAGGACTTTAAAACGTCCTGAACTGAGTGTGCTCTAACTATCCTGTCTGTTTGGGGGCTGCTTCCTTGAGAAGGTCACACTGTCTTCCCGCAGTTGGCACTGGAGCCCGGCTCCGGGAAGGCCAAGAGCAAAGCCTCGCTCCTTGGAGGCAGAAGCCTGTTATGACGGCAATAGCAGCCACGCTATTGTTTTCCTGCGTTGGGAAAATAATAATAATAATAATCCCTCATCATTAAAGTCTCGGTTTTCCTCCACCAAGCAATGGACTCGGGTGCTTCCCTGAGCTCTCGAGGTTCCTCCTAGTTCGCTTTTGTGCAGTGTGCAGATGCACTTGAGGATCAAAGCCAGAGAAAGTGTGCTCAAACCTTCTTGAGTTTGCCCTCCGGCCAGGGTAATAAGAACGGCCCAGCCGGATCCCGTCTTGGGCCACTCCCAGCCTATTTGGCCAGTTGTTACCACTGGCCATTCTCACCACCTAGTGAGTTTAGAGTTTCTTTCCCTGACTTCTATTTTGGGATAATCCCAATTTCCCTAACCTGCGAGTCGCCTTTGCTTGCTGTATACCCCGAGCTTGGCTGTGCTAACAGCAGAAAGACTGGGAGGGCTCATGGGCAGGCTTGAAGATACAGCTTTCCAGGTGACTGGGCACACTTGACTTGAAGATGGTAGCCAAATCAAAGAGTCCCTCTGACTCTTGTCCAGATGGGCCTCAAAATGATAAAAGGAGAGGCGGGGAGGGGGGGGCGCTGTGAGACGACGAGACGATGAAACTATAAGACGACAAGAATGAGGGAGGTGTGAATGGGTGGCCGGACGTGGCCCCAGGTTGTGAAGGTGCTGGGTTCGGCTGGCCATCCTGGGGAGTCTCTGACTTGCTTAACCCCAGAGTCCCAAAGGCCTGGACTCCAGGATGCTTCCCAGCGGGGTTTCCCATCGATCAATAGCAATCAAAGGCTTCCTTTTTCTCCTCTGTGCGATTCTTTTCCCTACTCCACAGAGCACATAATACCTATTTACCCGATTCCAGCTTTTGCCTCGGTGTCTGAACGGACTGATCTACTGACCCCATACTGAAAAGCCTCCTATAACCACCCAACGCACTTGTAGTTGCCCGATAAAAGGGTCAGATAAGAGAAGACGAAGGCTCTTGTCCCCTTTCACCTAAGGTTATAAAACAGACTCACATTTAAATGTTTGAGCCAAGCCGGATCCTCAGTGCACTTTCCCTGTCTGCTATCCCCGCCGGAAATCACGACGCATGGTCTGTGGTCTGGAAGGCTTGCCTCCAAGAGACACCCGGCAGCTCCTCTGGAGTTTGGGGGCTGAGAGCCCCAGGTTTCACACGCTTCCTCATCCACTGTAGAAAAGCTCGCGGCAAGGGGGTTGGCTTAACTTTCAACACAGACAGAACGCTTGTGTTTGTAAACAGCCCTGTCCTTTGCCGGACGAGCGTGAGGGGGCGGCAGCGCTCCGAGCTGGGCCAGAGCGGAACAGCTGTCATCGAGCCTTTTACTGTGCTCCAAGGAGCAGCTGCCAAGTTCCTTCTGCCGCCCCCCCCCGCCCCCCCCAAGCGCAGGAAACCAACCAATGCTTGAGACCCCTTGAGTTCCTACAGTACTGGGGAGGAATGGGAAGTCTAAAACGAAGAGTTTCCATAATGAGAGCAATCATTAAGTCTCCAGCTCGCAAAGCTGTATCTTTGCTAGGGAACAGGGGCAAATCCGAGGAGAGCGTAGAAAAGAATGAAGAATAAACTAACGGAGAAAAACGATTTAAGTCAGCTTCGAACTCCATTCAAAACAGTCCACAGCCCGCTGATTTTGAAGGGAATTTTCTGGAAGAAATCTCCTTTCTTTACCCTTTTAGATTGACAGGGGAGGTTGCTGAGTGGCGAACAAAACCCAACAGTGGGCAAAGGAGGGGCTGTAGGTGGAAAGGCCTCCTCCCTCGGAGCAGTGATCACGGCCGCGGGACACAACCCTTAGTTCTGCTAGGCAACTGTAGTATGGACCCCACAAAACCCGGTTTGGTGGTGGAAGAAAGTCTTGAGGGACCGGAAAGACACCTGAGCTACAAGACCAAGAGCTAGTGAGCAGCGCCGGATTCAGAACCGCGCGAGCCCTAATACGGGTTTTATGCGAATTAAGGCCAATGCTAATTGTTCTAGACACCAAGAAACACCGAGAAGTCACCCAGCTAGGTTTGCAGCTGGGTTTTGTATGTCCTCATCAGTGGGAGGTCTGGACACCTTGCCCCCCTGGGTCCTCGGTTCAGGCCTGGGGGCAGAGCAGTCGTAGCACTCTGGGAGCCGGGTCTGCGTGCACAAAAGCTGGAAACTGTGTCAGCCGCAGCCCAGGCTGCGTCTTTCGCTTTAGCCCCCACCGCCCACACCGGAGATTTCAGTGTTCCTAGAACAATAGAGGGCTGTACCTCGCCTCTTGGCCGCTAGAGGAGGCACAGAGAGCCGTGCCCGCTCCGGAACAATGTAACCCGCGCGTTGACCGGTCCCCTGCCGGGCTGCCAGGCCTCCCCGCCACTCCACTACGCGCACAATCAGCGCCCGCTTTAATGCAAAGGCGGAACTTACAGCCTGCTGTGGCCAAGAAGCCTTAACTAGCTCGCATCTTAATTTCTCAGCACCTCTTTCCGAGAGCGCCCTAACCTCTCTCTCCTGGAGCCCTAGCAAACCTCAGCAAATACTAGTAAATGCTCGCAGCCCAGCAAGGGGTACACTGCGACACTCTGGTGTCTCGTTCCTCCTCTTCGCAAAGCGATGGTGGGTGGGAAGGTTTGTGGCAGTCCCAAACCTTGGTCTTTGCACCCTCTTATCTGTAGGCAGTGAAACAGGAGCTGGCCAGACTCCGCTCTTTTGGTGGGGTCATAAAGTCCTTGGGTTAACACGGAAAGCACGGGATAGGTTCCGGCACCGGCGTAGTGCACCGGCTTGCTGTTCTTTTTCATAGCCGGAAGGGTGTACCTACCTCCTGCCAAAGACTAAAGAAGTTTGCCTGCTTTTGTCGGTAGGAGGTGAGTGAAGAACTTTTTCTTTTTTAAGGATCAGAACCCACAAACAGTCAAAAGCGTCTACAGAAGGAGACCAGGCATCATGGAAAACTGAAATCCCTTGTCCTGGGAGTTTAAATGCACAGGTTTTTGGCTAAGGGCCGCTCTCGATTTTCACATCCCCAAAACAGGGCTTCTAGAGTCCCCAAAATAGGGCTTCTAGAGTCCCTAAAACAGGGCTTCTAGAGTCCCCAAAACAGGGTTTCTAGAGTCCCCAAAACAGGGCTTCTAGAGTTCCTAAAACAGGGCTTCTGGGGTACACCAGTCCCCAAAACAGGGCTTCTAGGCGACACTAGCCCACAAAACAGGGCTTCGAGGGGACACTAAGAGCCCCGACCCACCTCACACTGAAGAAGGAGAGGAAAAGGTTGGCACACTGATAATAGGGCGAGGAAAGGTAGGGTATGGGGGGGGGGAGGGCTGGCAATGAAAACTCAAAGCCAAGGAGTGTGAAAACAAGAGATGAAACGAGGGAGGAGAGAAATAAGGGGAGATGAGAAAGTGAAAATGGAAGAAAAAGAAAGAAGAAAGAAAGAGGATGTATAGAGAGGAGAAGGGAGAATAAGCCAAATAGCAGAGCCCTTGCACAGACCAGCCAGCCCCACAAGCACACTGGGGCAGTTTTCCCAGCAGGCTGGCTGCCGGCTGCCCTAAGGCTTACCTGCCAGGCGTAAGGCAGACATGCGCTGGAACTCGGGCTCCTGCAGCCACTTCCACATCCTGCGGAAGGTCTCCCTGCCAGATTTGAGTTTACTCCAGGGTTTGGGATTCCGGAGCAGGTCGGAGAGAGTCCCCTGAGACCGGCATAGAACCCTCTGTGCGAAGATCGCTTGTGGGATGCTATAGCGCTTCAGCTCGGCGGTGATACGCTGGGCCACCTCTTTGGTGTTGATCTCTTCCAGTTGCCCCGACGTGGCCACCTGAGAACCCGAAGAGGACGAAGGGGGCCGCTCGCGGCTAGGAGCCAGCACTGGCCCGTGGGATTGAGTGTGGCCAGGGTGGTGTAAGCCATTGAGGTGAGACATCATGGCTGCAGGCGGGGTGCCTAGGCCTCGGGACAGGTGTTGTTCACCGCGGGTCAGCATGGCAGTGTGGTGCGCGTCGAAATTGGGGCTGAGCATTTTGTCATGGCCCGGCGGACCATAGTTGGGCAGGCTCTGCTGAGCATTGTGAAGGCCACCCAGCCCGTTGCCCAGCGGTGTGGCAGCCAGCGGAGACAGGCTTTGGCTCATACTAGGCATCTCCTTGTAAGGACTATAAAGGTTGTTCATGGACGGAAGCCCGCGCTCGTCCCGCATGAGAGTGAAACTACCGCTGACATTGCCGGACAGACGCTGATGGTGATGATGGTGGTGATGATGGTGGTGAGGGTGGTGGTGAGGGTGCGGGTGGTGGAACTTGTCAGAGACGGTAGAGATGGGTGGCAGCGGCTGGAGCGGCGTCAGCGTGGTGTAGGTGTTGCTCATACCCATGCCTGGCGGGGATGAGTCGCAGGACATACTCATGGCGTGGTGCAGCGGGATGGAGAGCTCTGGCCGGTAGTCGCTGCCGTCCAGGATCGAGGCCATACTGGTGACCATGGCCGAGCGCGACGCCGCAGCTGCCGCCGCCGCTGCGGTGCCCAGCTCCTGATGCGCGGTTGGCGGCGGCGGGCCGCGCAGCGAGCCAGCAGCACCGCGGCCGGCGTGGTGGGGGCTGGGGCTGGCCAGCAGCTCCTGTTCATGGCCCGGGCCCCCGCCCCCGCCCCCTCCGCCCCCGCCGCCGCCCCCGCCGCTGCCGCCGCCGACCGGCCCGTGCAAAGTGCCCAGACTTTCCATTGTCAGCTCCGGGTTCATGGCGCAGCCTTCTAGGTCTTTGGTGAGGCATCGATAGGCGGTGTAGGCAGCCTTCATTCAGTCCATCGGGGCCCGGGGGCGGTGGGAGCGGCGGGGGATGCCGGCGGGCTGGCTAGGCACGCGTGGCGTGGTTCGGCCACGGGCTCGGGGGCGGGCGTGGGAGTGCGGGAGTGTGTGCTGGGGTAGCGTGCGTGCGGGTGTGTGCCCCGGGCTGCGGGCGGGCGCGCCCGGGGTGGGGGTGGGGTGGGGGCGGGCAGGGCGTGCGTGCGGGAGAGGGGAGGGGGTGGGGAAGGAGGGAGGGATCACCGGGCCCCGCCGGTTGTGCGGGCGCGCTGCCTCGCCATGTCCGAGCCCACTCTGGCGCCGACGTCTTCTGTTTGGGTGAGCGGGAGCTGTCCAGAAGGGCTCTGCCGCTTGCAGGAGCAGCCAACCTATCCTCCCGGGCCCGGGGCGGGGCCGTGCCCGATGGGCATGAGGAGAAACCAATCGGCAGTAGTGCTTGTCTCAAAAGGCAGACCTTCTCTGAGCATCTACCAATGGCTATAGAGGGGGCGGGGCCGAGCGTTTCAGGTTTGGCTGACAGCTCGGCTCGCCCCCCCCCCCCCCATTTTTTGCTCCTAGAACCAAGCATCAAGGAGAAGAAGGGAGGAGAAGGGGGGGATGATAAGGAGAGAGAAAGAAGCAAGAGTGTTGGGGACTAAGGGGGGTTATGTGAAAGGTGCCGCTTTCTGCCTCTCCTGAGCAGCAACGATTGCTACGGTTTCTTTAGTCTCACCTCAAAGCTTTCTTCACTCTTGTAAGCTTGTTGAACGGTAAAAACAAACGCGCGCCTCCTAGCTAGCCACTTCCCGAGAGTCCCTCGCCGGGAGCTAGCAGCCTAGCTTTTAAAATGCAGGCGCTAATGTGTTCTAATGCACGGTAATTTTCCGAGACTCGTATGTGCATAATGTATGGGAGAGAACAACTCGAACGCCTGGGCTGTTTGAGAGCTGGGGCTGCCGGCGGCAGAAGGTTCAGAGGGACGGCGGCGCAAGCAGCCCTAATGCAGGCAAAGTTAACACAATAACATCACTTAATTATTTGGCCAGCCCATAAATCTCTCAGTTATGAGGCTTTAGAAGGGCCCTACTAGATTGCAAAACGAGACTAAAATTCCAGCAGCTGCGGTTTCGAGGTGACCAAACGCTTTTTCAAAGAACAGGGAGGGGGCGGGGGAGAGTGTAGAACTCATGAGTCTAGGGGTGAAGAAGATATTCACAGTTCAGAAAAAAAAAATACTCCTGGGAGCAAGGTGTATGTAATATAGCGGGAACAGTACCCTCGGATCTTTTTCTATCAACACACACACACACACACACACACACACCCTACTCGTTCTCTCACATCACTTTTCTGGAATCCTTGAGAAGACTAGGACTGTTCACCCTAGGTTACTGCCCTGGGTAGGTAACCGTAGCCTCCGCTGGTATTTACATTCTATGATCTGAGCCTGGGGCATTGACTACCCGGGAGAGAATGCTCTCTCGCTCTGAACGCTGTAGCTTTCAAAAGTACACTTTCGTCTTCCTAGAATTACCGTTGTTTGACAAACCCGGGTCGGGAGGTCGGTGTGGGGGAGATTTCCACGAACTGTGTGGGGGTTGAGGGGTGGCCTTAGACAGCCAGAGAGGCCAACACGAGTCAGCCTTAAAAGTAATAGATTCTTCCGAAGCAGGTTGCGCTCCGTTTGCCTCCGAAGATTCAAGCGAGCTGAGGTTGCGCAGATGTTGCCTTTGTTTAAAGAGACAGTAATTAAGGACAGGGTGGACATAAGTTTGAGAAGCGTGACCTATTTTCTTTTGATCAGCTGTCAAAAGAAGAGCAGGGGGTCTTCTTAAGACAGCCCCCTCCGACCATTTCCAGCTGTTAGAGAAAACTTGATAAGAAAACAAGGACAGCCCACAATACAGTCTGTGCCTTCTTGGGACTGGAGCATGGTCTAATTCATTTGGAAAGCAGTTCTTCTCGAAGTGACCTTTGTTGCCGGCCAGCTCTCTTTTCCAGCCGCAGACACACCCCACTACCACCCATGAATGTACGGTGATGTTATTCATAGATCTACGTATTGAGCTTTGGTCAATATGTTGTCAGTTATTCTTTCAAATAGCATCCTCTATGACATGAAAGCTTGGGTAAGAAAGCAGCACACCCCCAGTCTTCACCAGATCTCTGATTTCCCAGCTGTTCACATCTTTATTGTTACAAAAGAGACAGGTGAAATAATGCAGTTTTCTGTCACTCTGGTTTTGTCGCCTCTTGCATCCTTCACTGTATCTATGCTGGCTGGACACAGGATCATTTGAATTAGCTAATGTCTGAAATACACATCTTGTCAAACAGAAGTTCTCCAGACAGCAACCTGCTTTAGTCCCCAAGTGCTCAGTGACAGAAGCCCCAAACAACAGGGAAGGGCAGGGCTGGGAAAGGTTTCTCTGATGGACTCTAGTACTGAAGGTAACTTACAGTTGCTGTTGTCCTGGATTCAGGCTCAAGGAGTGACCCCTAAGCTGGTGCTGTGCAAGAACAGAAGAACCCTAAACATATAAATTTGCATTTAAATATTTTTTTTTCAAAATGATAAACTAATTTGCCAGACCACCGAGATAACTCTGCTCCTGGGAATTACATTTCCGATCCGAGAGCAGTAAGGTGAGCTGCATTTTCTAGCTGCCTGGTTTCCTCCTCTCCCCCTCCTCCCTTTCTCCCTCCATCCCTCCCCCTCCTCTCAATCAATATTGACGATCTCAGGAAAATCATGAAATCGCATTGGGCTTCTTTGTATATAATTTCATTGGGTTAAATTAGAGCAGATTTTTTTCCACGATGTTTTTCTAATAGCTTTGATGTTGTATATTCCAACGCAGAACCTAATTAAAGGGGAAATGGAAGGGTTTGTTTACTTAGCACTCTAATTTTTACTGATTTGGGTTTTACATGCCCCTTTCCCTTCCTTTCTTAAAGGGAACACTATTTATCTTCCACTGATAAAATTTTAATAGTAGCAATACTAATGAAAACTTGTAATGCTTTGCTGTTTCTTCCTTATTATGTCTTTAATAAAACAAAAAGGAAGGGTTGCTTTTTAATCATCTCGTTGAACCCCATGCTCTGCTTTAAGCTTAAGTTCTTTAGGTTGGGGCTTGCTTTTTAATGTGAACTTATCTGCCACTCTCCCTCCCTCTCCGGCATTTGATTCACAAGTAGTCTATGGAAATGTAGTGCCACAATAGTGTGTTCCTGTTAGAATTCTATGCCAAGCATTGTATCAGGACCACTTCTCAGTATATCACATCTGCAGGTCAGATGTCTTTACATTCGGAAATGTGAAGAAGTACAGATAAAATGTTCGACAGCTAGATTTGTTTTTTCATGGAAGAAGGAAAAAAAATCTGAGCTTAAGTTAGAAATTTTTAGTGAAAACACTGAAAATATTTACTATCAGTTTTTTCGTATATATATTTCATGTTAAAACAGGAACCCTATAAACTATTCACGGAAAAAAATGCAAACAGATCCCAAGTCAATACAATCTGGATAAGATAGCATCGGCTTTGTTTTGAAACAAAACAAACAGACAAACAAACAAACAAAAAAACCCCCAAGAGTAGCTATAGCTTCATCTAGGAAGGCTAGAAAAAACACTAAAAACACTCAGACTATATCAGGGTTTTATGCTGGCCTCAATACATTCTTACTACAGCTAGGTTTGTCTAAATAGTACCAAAGGGGGTGGGGGGGGGTGATTGTGGGCTGTTTTGGGCTATTTTATTTTTACCCTTCCCCAAACCATCTGGCGTGTGAGTGTAGGGGTATTGATCAGGGTCTGTGAGCTGCAGACCCCATGCCAATCCATAGCCTTTCTGGGAATCAGCATCGCCCATGAATTGCAGCTGTCTGTGTAGCTCCGGGACAAAAATCATCACACACAAAAAAGTACCCCCCTTATCAAACACATCATCCATTCCTGGGTAAGTCAATATAATTTCTTTGTCATTGTTCGAGGGAGGATTATGCGGGAGAAAGTTTTTTGTTGTCTCTGTGTGGCTGCTGCTGCTGCTACGCCAGCCTTTTCTTTTTCTTCCTTTCTTGTTCTTTCTTTCTTTCTTTCTTTCTTTCTTTCTTTCTTTCTTTCTTTCTTTCTTTCTTTCTTTCTTTCTAAGGAAGGAGAGCAATTTTCTAGCCATTGAATGATAATGGTTTTCCAGTAAGGCCTCAAGCATTTATATAAATCATACAACAAATGCTGTTTCAGTATCGTGGGGGAGAATTTCAAGAAGAGAAAGGAATTTCTCATATTGTTGTTCACAAATAACAGCAGTGATAATCAAGGTTTTCTTTTAACGATGGAGAATTTTCTTCCCCTTTCTCAGAGTCCCTTGTAATGAAGACCTGGCGAGGCTCTTTGACTGCACGTGCAGATGCATGGTGGGTGTTTGTAGCAGAGAGGGAACCTTCAGAATTGTGGCTCTGTTTGATATCTCCATTAGCTTCAATTTTCTTGTGTCTGAAAGCTTGGGCTGGTTGAACACTGGAAGGGGAAAACTAAAACTAAAGCACAGGTCAAGTCTCTCTAGCTCCTCGGCCTGAAAAAAAAAATCTACCAATGCTTTCAGATGTTCTGCTGGGTCTAGGAAATTTGAAATGGATGAACAAACAAACAAATGCATCATTTAATTTTTTTTTCCTGTTGGCTGAGGTCAAATCAGTCTTGGGGGGGTGTGGAACCTCCTGCCTCCTCTTATGAATCATATGAAAAGTAAACTCTAGGCAAGCAGACTCTTCAGAAGCCTGTCCCTAACTGTGTACAGTTGGCAAAAGACAGTTTGCTTAGGGATGAAGAGAGTTGGGTTTTTCTTTCTGTCTTTCCCCCACCCCCAGCTTATCTGGCCTTTTCGGGGTTGGGGTGGGGGTGGGGTGGGAATGAAGTTATACAAGCTTGCTTCAGGAGAAGCTTTTTCTTGGAGCCACAAGTTCAACCTACTAGAAGGTAGAGTTGGGGAGGTGGGGGAGGTGGGGTTATGCTTGAGAGTAGGCTGGAAGGGGCAGCCGAGCAACCCGTGGGTCCACCTGCTTAGATTTAAAGAAATTCGGAAATTTAGGTCGGCCAACCCTAATTCTAGTGGCGGTGGGTAGAGGAGATCTGAGCTCCACAGACCATAGCTGAATCTTGATAGAATAGACTTTGCCAAGACACCTTTCTCCTCCGGAGTTCAAGCCCACACCCTTTCCCCTTTCCTGTGGTTTTTTGTTTGTTTGTTTGTTTTTTATGGAGGGGGTGGCTGCCAACATTGCTGAAGCTTCTTGGAAAAACATTCCCCCCTCCCCAGTAGAAAAAGTTATGATAACAATAGAGTATATAGAGGAAGTTGAGGATTTTAATTAGAGGACTTCTTTGGGTGAGGGAAAGGCTTGTGGCATTTCCCTAGACGGGAAGGCTACTTTTCTCTAAAACCACAGGAAACTTTTAAGTAAGCATCTTGAAACCCGAGGATGAGGAATTCCCCCTACCCCCCAAAGGCTGCAGGGACTTCAAGTTCCCCATCCAACCGCACCGGCTTTCAGTTCCCCTCTCAGGATTACCTGTCACCTTGGCCTTAAAGTCAGTTTGGGGTTGGTAAGTTACTTACATTGCACCTTCTCATTAAAGAGGGTTTCCAGATGTACTACTCAAGTGGGCTGAAGATAAAGTTTTCCTTTTTTGTCAGTTGTCACCTTACAAAGGGAGACTGGGCGTGAGGTCCCTTTGTGCAGGTCAAGTTGCCCGTGAAATCTTTTTTGTTGTCTTTTCTAAAGAAAGGCAAAAGTTGCAGTTGGTTGTAAAAAGAACAAATTTAGCTCCTTGAAAATGGAGCGATTTTAAGTTGCCTGGAGACACTAAGTACAACATCACTTTTTTATTTATTGTCCTCTTAAAAAAAAACACCATTTATTTGTTCTTCAAATAACACATTTTGGGGGCTTAGCATTGCTTATTCATTTCTACAAATACCTAGTACTTTCTCAATAAAACAAACAAACGAGAGTTTAAAATATCTTTCAGTTGTGTAGGTACCACAGAAGAAGATTTTTAGCTTAAAGTATTTTAGACACTGGTCAGAATTGAAACTGGAGAAACAGAATTTTCGATTTAAAAATATTTTTTTATTCGGAAACTAATAAATCAGGGAGGTTAAGAATATTTATGTGAATTCGTTTCGTTTATTAAAGTCGTACAATTCTAAAGACTTTTTTGACTCTTTGCTCTCAAAGAAATTAAAAAATCAGTTCATTTTGAATTGATCTTTCGAGCTATCACCATTAAAAGGCACAAATCACTTTGAGGTTGTTTTAGGAGAATTTCATGACCGCAAAATTGTCTCGATGTCACCTTAAGAATTCTGAATCGTTTTGCTTGTAAACTCTTGTAATTTGGAATCAACACTGGCTGCCGCGCGAGTTGCAGGTGGCCAAGGGGCTGTGGTTTTTCTAGAAGCCGGACTTTCACTGTGAACCAGAGCACTCCCTGACCGGACTTGGTAGGATTGCGTAGAAGGAAACTGAGCTCGGAAGACCTTCAGACACCGGGCGGAGAGAATCAACCCCCCCCCCTCCCCGCGAACTGGAGGGCAATGGGGGGGGGGGAGACCTGTTGGCCCCGAGGGCGTAGCGTTTGCACCGCGGAACGTCCGACGTGGAGCCGACTGTTTGGGCGGGCCAAGCGTGGAGGCCTACTGAGTGAGCTAGAGGTGGTGATCGAGACCGCAGGGAGTGAGTTCAGACCGTGGGAGTGAGGCTGGAGACCAACTAGGGGGGCATCGAGGCCCTGGGGATTGGTGTGGAGGCCCCGGTGTACTGGAGATAGGCTGGGTGTCGGAACTTAAGCCCAGCAGTCTTCAGAAGGTCGACACCATCGATACCATCGGGACTGGGCACGGAGGCACTGGGCGCTGGCCTCCAGCCTTGAGGCTGGTATCGAGGTTGTGGGGCTGACTGGTGGGCAGGTCGTGGAGGCAGGGTGGACGTGGAGACGGTGGGTGCTAGTTGATGCTGTGGAGGAGACCCCGGGAGCAGGCATGTAGGCTGTGTGTGGGGGTTGTTGATGTGTAGTCTGTAAGGGCTTGAGTGAGCGGTCTGATTGCCAGCCAGCCGAATCCGGCTGGAGAAGGTTTCCTTCATGAGGAGGGGGTGGCGCAGCCCAGCCAGTGGGGAGGAGGAGGAGGAGGAGGGAGGAGGGAGGAAGAAGGAAGGAGGAGGTCAGGATTGATGTCTAAATCAATGCCGTTTCTAGGCGCTTCTATCTTCCTCAAAGGCAACTGGCCTCCAGAGGGTGGATTTCCTGTCCCTTCGGAAAGTCGACCCTAAAAGGGTATCTGCACAAAACGGAGCCGCAGCTCCGAGCGAGGGACCTGAGTGTGCTGGTTGGATCTGCAGCCTGCGACCAAAAGGAAGGAACTGTCGAGCCCGAGCAAGGCCTCTATGGAGCGCCCCACTTTCCCTCGCCTTCCCCAGCCGCCAGGCCAGCTCCCAACACCTGCATCTGGCTCTCCAGCCACATCCAGAAAGGCGCCCCCTCCAGACAACCCTCCCAGCCTAGGAGCAGGCCTCTGCCCGCCCCTCTGGCCGTCCTCTCAGCTCCCCCCCCCCCCAACTCCCAGTATGAACGGATCTAGGAGGGGCCCCTATACCCTGACGCCAGGCAGGCCTGGCTGCCTCTGATTTAATTATTCACTGATGAATCAGACAGCTGCAATTGTGAAAAATCAGCGCCCACTATCGATTCCAGGACCGAATGGGGGTGGGGAGGCTGCAGGGAAGGCAGGAGAGTGGCTGGGCCCCGGGGTGCCCTCGACCCCGCGACCTCAGCGGGAGGACGGGTTAGAAGCGGTGCTCTGGACCCAGGAGAGTGTTCCACCTCGGGCGAGCTCTCGGCACTCAGGGGGTACGGGGGCAGCTGTCCCCACCCACGGCGGACTCCCAGCAACAAGTCCCCTAGTCTCCGCAGCCGCCAGGACAGGGCAGGTGGCCCGATACTCCTGTCCCAGCTCTGAGAGACGAATGTTTGTCCTCCGGAGAGAGAAATTCCCGTATTCTCAGAACAGGGAGCAGGAGAGGAGAAAGTATAGTTAGGCTGCATAACAGAAGCTACAACAGAGGACGGGGTTTGATGAATCCATTGACCCAACGCCTTTGTCTTCCTATCTACACTAGACAAGCACCGTACGCCAATACACAGGCTTCACGTCTCTTATTGGTTTATCAAAAGGCACGCATATGGATTTTCATTACAATTTGAACTCATTTTTATAATTCATTTTTATAGAAACTACGTTATGCACGACATCCAAGTCAATTAAGCACTCCTTCAATATTTCATCCCCCCCCCCCCCCGATCTTTTAGAAACTACTCTTAAGTATTAGCGATCGTCTTTTGTAGGAAGTGTTCTGGGTTTATTTGGACAGGGTCGCTCCCCGGAGATCCGACTTGGCAGGAGTGGGGGTGGGGGTGGCTAGCACTGAATCCTGGCTGAGAAAGCAGACTTTTCAGAAAATGGCCTTTCCTTTCTTCCTCACTTGAGTCGGTTTACTGGATTTTTAATTTCGGGTTACCTAGTTCGTGTGTGTGTGTGTGTGTGTGTGTGTGTGTGTGTGTGTATGTGTGCTCACACCAACCAGCAGGGCACACTGATAAATTCTTTGCCTTGGTATAAATTGATAACAAGATGGTAGAATTCCTGGAGTCATTCTGAACGCCAAGTCTTTTACATTATAAACATGTAGGTTGGTGACATTCCCTGTTCAGATTCTTTTAGGAGGCAAGGAGACCCCTTATGGTCCAGGGATGCAGGCATGGGATAGGTGAAGATGTTCTTAAGAATCTACAGATAAAATGATCCGTCATGGTTTGATAGAGCCAGACAGTGAAAGCAGTTGTGTGTGTGTGTGTGTTAGTACTTTTTATCTTTGTAAGAAGCTGTTCTTCCTTCTCCCCTCCCCTCCCCTCCCCTCCCTTCCCTTCCCCTCCCCCTCCAGGTCCACCCAACCCCCCCCCCCATCCTTACTTAGCACACTTTCGAATGTTCCCTTGGCAAACATCTGTCTCTCTTTCATACTCTTTTCTAGTTTTAACTCCCCAGACAATATTCTAAGTTCATCCCTTTGTTTTAGTCATCATTAGTGTTAAGACAGATATTTCAGACACTCAGGGGGAAATGGTATTAAGCCTAGTTTAGACTTTTAAAGTTTTTTAATTGTTGTTGGGTTTTTTTGTTTTTTGTTTTTTGTTTTTTACTTGAGTCTTGTATCAAGAAGAACTTGCATTTGTTAAGCATGATAACTTATCTGGAATGTAATTGGAACAGGGTCAAAAAGAGTGTAAATTGTAGTGTTAGACATAACATTATAAGAGCCAATTGATCCTCTTAGACTAGTGTTCCACCTAAGACATAGTTGATTATCTACTATAAGTCTACTGGAGGCTTTGCTTGTAACAGAAGCTGCCTTATACAAACTTCAGAAGGCAAGAACTTCAACGGACTAAACCAGATAGCAGACAGAACTATGGGAAAGCAGAGCACACACTGCAAAGCACAGGAAAGAGCCCGGATCTTGCCACAGGCTGCTTAGCAAGCAAGCCTTTGCTTATGCTGTATTTCAGTTGCTTCCACTGTGAATAGCTCTCATCTCACCCCTTACAAGATCTCTCTCTCTCTCTCTCTCTCTCTCTCTCTCTCTCTCTCTCTCTCTCTCTCTCTCCCTCCCTCCCTCCCTCTCTCCCCTTCTGCCCGTGCCCGTGTGTGTGTGTGTGTGTGTGTGTGTGTGTGTGTGTGTGTGTGTCCGTCCTAATGCCTAGCTGCTAGGACTGGAAACAGGAGCACTGTGCTCACCCTAGTAGTGTACACATCAGAGTATCCCCTCTAAGCAGCAGAGCATTTGGGGGTCGGGACAAAGAAGAAGCAGAAGTCTGTAAGTACACACGTGCTGCAGACAGAACAGGAACAGTCCTGAGGTGGCCCTTGTCTAGTGGACCTTGCATTTTCAGTAAGTGACAACTCTCTCTGTCTCTGTTAATGTAAAGAATAAAACAACAAAGACTTATCCAGATTCCATTTATAAAACAATAGACTATGTTTAACCTGTTCTTCTCATCAGGAGAACTTAAAAAATTATTGGCTTAGGAAGCTCATATGTCTAGTCAATGAACCTAAATCTCAAGGTCAAAGTGGGCAGGGGCCAGCATTTTAGTCCTCTCTTATTAGTCCTTATTGCTGAAGGGTCTTGAAGTTTTCCAAGGTCCCCTGTATTTAAAACCTTATTGGCATAGGTCAACTATTATGAAAATGGAATCTTTATGTTTCTTTATGTTTTTACCTTTTTATAACAATATTTTTTTGGATTTTTTTTTTTTTAGACAGGGTTTCTTGTATAGTCCTGGCTGTCCTGGATCACTCTGTAGACCAGGCTGGCCTCGAACTCAGAAATCCACCTGCCTCTGTCTCCCAGAGTGCTGGGATTACAGGCGTGCGCCACCACCACCCGGCTTATAACAATATTTTAAACATATCTTAGAAAATTTCATATAACGTATTTTGACCATACTCATCCCTGCCTCAATTCCTTCTGTAACACACTTCTCCATTTTTACCTCTCTTCCAAGCAGCACTGAGTTTTCTTTTCTTTTATGTTTCCAGTCCAATGTGTGGTATCTAACTAGCCTTAGGAGTGAGGCAAAATAGGGTCTAGATGATTGGGCTCATTTCTCTTTAGGTGTCTTGATCCAGAATCCAAATGGCTCTTAGGACTTCTGGCCTTAAAAAGTTATTTCTGGGGGACTGGAGAGTTGGCTCAGCAGTTAAGAGCATTCATTACTCTAGTAAAGGAACTGGGTTTGGCTCGCAGTACCCATGATGCCTTTCAGCTATCTATGACTCCAGTTCCAGGGGCATCTGATGTACATTTCTGGTCTCTTCTAGCACCAGGCACACATGTGTACTTACATGCATGCAGGCAAAGCACTGATACACATAAAATAAAATAAAATAAAATAAAATAAAATAAAATAAAATAAAATAAAATAAACCTTCTCACTTTTTGAGACAGGGTTTCCTTTATAGTCCTGGAACTTGCTCTGTAGACCATGTAAACCAGGCTGGCCTAGAACTCAGAAATCAGCTAACCTCTGCCTATGGGGCACTGGGGTTAAAGGGGTGACCACCACCACCTGACTTAAAATAAATCTTTTCTTTTTTAAAGTTATTTCTGGTGAATAAATTGTAAGAAATGACGTCATTTCCTGGGAAGCCTTCAGCACTCTTTTTTTCAGAAATAAATTTTCTTCCCAGTTCCACATGGTTTATGTCAGTGGGAAGGTGTTGCTTTCAGTTTCCAGTTATGATGTTTGGCTTTTTCCCTACAACTCATCTTCAGACTAAAAAGGCAGAAGTAACCAAGAGAGGTCGAGAATCAGACTGTTGTAATTTAAGGTGATTGTCTCAGTTCGTGCCACTTCTTGGAATTTACTACATATTTTTAACTATTTCTTTCAAAAAGAATTTTAAGCTGTTTGGAGGGGAAAATACCCTACTTGACAGGGTGAAATCTTCCCATAAAACTCTTGCTTCCTCAACAGAGAACTATACTGATATTTATTCTAGCATCAAAGTACCTTGACTGGAAAAGATGAGGGAGGAGTTGCAAGGGTCATGTTTAACGTTAGGTTTGTTACCCAATGTGAGCAAACAGTTGCAGCCCTTGATATCTTTGCATCCTTGGTGAACTAGAAAACATGGGCATCAATCAAATAATCATACCTTAAGTGTGCCTTCTGAACTAGTCCTCTGTATGACCCATTTAAAGAAGTGAATAATTTCTTTAGTCATCAAACAAACATCTAAAGGTGCAAACACTTAAGAGACCGATTTCTACGTAAGTGGTGAGGACTGGGGTGTCACCCTGCAGGTGACTAAAAGAGTCACCTTTTAGCAGGAGGTGCTAAAAGAGTCCCTTGATTCTTAAGGGGCTGAGATTTTTCCTCCTGGTTTGTTTGCCTGTTCTCTCTACTTCAAATCCATTCATAGTGCTTTTGCCAATGTCCTGGATGAGACTCATAGTAGGAAATGAACTTATGTTGCCATCCTAGGACATTCTCTCTGTCTCTCTCTGTGTCTCAGTCTCTGTCTCTATCTCCCCTTTCTCTTTCTACAGAAAGGATTTTTTTTTTAATTTTAAAAACTCCCCCCTTAAAGGACATTTATTTACTTAGTGTGCACATGTGCAGACCCATGGAGGTCAAGGACAACATGTAAGAGTCACTTTTTGCCTTGTAACATGTGAGTCCCTGGGACTTAACTCAGGCTTGGGGCTGCTGAGAAAGACCTCTATCTGATAAAAGACATCTTGCTAACCTGAAAAAATAGTTTAATTGACAGAAATTTTATATACTTACGATGTATTTATTGTATGTTAATTTGAACTGTGTGTATAACGGAATGGTTAAATGAAGCTAACTTAACATATGTGTTAACTCACTCTGTATGTGTTTGTGTGTGTATGTATGTATGTGTGTGTGTGTGTGTGTGTGTGTGTGTTAAGAATATTGAGTTGACCTGGTACATTATAAGTTTTCACTTTCAAACTGAAACCTCACAATCTTAGACTAAATCTCCCCGAACCTTCCTGGATACCACACTCTTGATACTGGTGATCACCATTACACTTTTTATTCCTATAAATTTGACTTTTTAAGATTCCACATATAAGGGCAGCTATATATGTCATTCTGTATGCAACTCTTTTCTCTTACAGTAGTTCCCCCAGGCTCATCTGTATAAACCACAGAACATCTATCTATTATGCAACGTACAGTATTCTGTGGACTATCTGTATGTCTACCACAATTTCTCTACCCACCCATCTATTGGTGGATACTGAGGGTGATTCCCTGTTTTGGTTAAAAATTGCTTCAGCTAACATGAGAATAATTAACAGTCTATCTCTTTGATATACTGATCTCATGTCCTTTGTAAATTTTGAGACATTTGGTAGTTCTTTTACATTTCCTAAGAAAGTCATCTTTTTAAAATATATTCTTGTGGGAAAACTCACAGTTTAAATGAATTCCGATGCTTCAGGAACATGCGATTTTCTCTTCTGGGCTTGCTTCTTCACATTCGCAGGCTCATTTCATACATGCCATGTGAGGCTTGACCTGGCGTTGCTGTTTGTGCATAAAGTATTGACCATTTTGTTAGCTGAGACTTCGGGATGCTGCCTCTCCAAGATGCTTCCAGTAGCAAGTCACAGGGCTCTTGGTTCCCCGTCGTGCTTTCAGTAAAATCTTTGCTCAGGTTAGAAGGGCAGCTCAGCGGAGCTGTAGGAAGCAGAGAGTCAGTGCAATTATCACAGCCGACACACGGAACACAAAATCAGGGTTTGCAACAAACTACCAATGTTGGGAGTAAAACGATATGGTATAATTTAGCTATGAATGATTGAATATCCTTCATTTAAGTTGAAAGATGTAAATATAAATCTAGACCGTGGCAGTAATGCATGTGAAATATACGGTGGTGGTAATCTGCTGTAGGTCGAATGTTTTATTCCAAGTGTTTGCTTTGTGTGATTTGAGATTTTAGAGTATATATTCTGGAATGTCTATGCATGGAATTCACTTATGCTTTACATCCAACATAGAACCTATAAGTAATCTTATAGAATCTTTTTTGTGACGTTATAGCATGTCATGAGTTTAAGTGTGGAATTTACCACCTGCTGTACCATGTTGGTGCTCACAGATTTTTAGATTTCAGATTTTCAGATCAAGCATGCTCAATCTGTGTTAGTCCGAGCATAGTTATCTTTTGCTGCACAGTATACTTTAGATGGCATTTTGGAAACTATGGTATGCAGAATTGGCTGGATGGGTTAGCTGGTAAAGATGGTGGCTGCCAAGCCTTATGATCTGTGTTCAGTCACGTGGTAGAAGGAGAGAAGCAATCCTATAAAGCTATCCCCAGACCTCGCCTTCTACACACACTCCATAAAACACACACACACACACATACACACACACACACACACACACACACACACTCACACTCACACACATGAGAGATGTAATAAAACATAAAAGAAAAGTATGATGTACATCTTATAAGGCAGACAGCGGGTTCCCCATATTTTAAGCTGTTGATCTATTCATTTATGGACACCTCACTTTAAACTGGACACTGATAAATTAAAGCCTAGCACAGACCATCAGGCTACAAGGAAAAAAGAAACCAGGTTCCTGCAGAAAAGCTGGATCAGAAGTTCAGCTTAGAGGAGAGGCAAATGACCTGGTACACGACTGTCCGCTCAAATATTTGACTCTATCACATGGCAGGGACAGGCCACGTAGCTTTTCCTACCTCCAGTTCAGATTTGGGAGCAAAGGGTAACACAGGCTGCTTTTGATTTCAGTAATTACATTTGCCAGAGAGTACAGAGCATTGCCACATAACAGAGAGAGTTCTTCACTTGTAAAGATTGTTTAGCCAGGGCTCTGTGACTGCTGGGTTAGGGCGAAGTTAGGAGGTATCAGCATAGGTAGGATGAAGTGAGTCATCTCTAATTGAATCACAGGATTTGCTGAATTGAATGTTTGAAAAAAGTAAGCATCGAAAGTGATTTGATTTAGATAGCTCTAAAAAACTTAAACTGATATAGAATGTTTTCAAGCTTTTTAAGAACATATGCTGAGATCTTTTCTCTCACAGAATACTATCAAAGCATTTCTTTGCAGAAATATAAATTCATTATTTATTTGTTGTATGAATTTCTACAGTTAAATAAAGCTCTGAGCAGCCAATCATACTTGAATCTCGTATGTTGAAATAACCTTAACTGATATGAGACGTCCATCATCTTTGTTCTTACACAGCTGGGCACGGTGGCACTCACCTTAACTTCCTCCTAGAACTCTGAGGCAAGGGCAGGAACATCTCCATGAATTAGAGGCCAGCCTGGTCTGCATAGTGAGTTTCAGGCAAGCAAGGGCTACATAATGGAGCCTTGTCTCAAAAACTAAACAAAACAACCTTCACATACCTATGTCTTCATGCATGGTTCTGTGTTTAGGGAATAGATGCCGACCCTGCTGGGAGATAGGAATCTATGATACCATGAAAAGCTTTCAAATATCTGAGAAACTTCAAGTGAATCTCCAAAAAAGTCTACCTCAAGGAGTGGCCCTAAAATATTAGTAGTCATAGAATTAGATACTTCTTGTTCTCACGGAGTGACTTAAATTCATTGGCCTGAAATCTCTAGATAATAAGACACAGAGTACTACTCACCCCTGCTAGAATAATTCTCAAACATGAGGACTAAGCCTGGAAACGTTGCCACAGAATGATTTTGCTCTGTTAGCAAACAATGAACTTGCTTTTCTACAATTTCTATGTCTGTTTTAAAAAGAGTCTGGGCAAAATGGCCAGTGTTGGGGGTCTCTTCCCAAAGAATACATGACATTATTTAGTGCAATGGTACACTTTTGCTGGCGGGACAGGAGGATTTAGTATCACACCAAATTAATTGACTTTACTTTACATATCCTTCCTAGAACTATTACTCATTTTGTAGACATTTATGGAATACCTGTTCCTGTTGGTCCTCAGCTAGGCAGGAGTGTCAGAGAGATGAATGAGACTTAAGACTGTTCTCATTGTAATCACACATTCACAGGGCTTCAGGAGAATATGTGAGGTGAGCCACACACACACACACACACACACAAATCCCTGCTCCCGCTTAATTTTATTTTAACTTAAAATATTTGTTTATTTATTAATATTGTGTGTATGTGTGCACACATGTGCGTGGGCATGTGTGCACATGTGTGCATGTGCACACATGTGTCTGCATGAGTTTATGTGCAGGTGACTTTGGAGGGCATCTGAACAGGGCATCAGATCCCCTGGAACCGGACATAATGGAGAGAGCCACCAGATGTGGGCTCTGTGTGCTCAGGTCCTCTGCAGAAGTAGCCGAGTGCTCCTAATCGCTGAGCCAGCTCGCTGCTCCTTACTGTTTTAAAGTGAAGCTTGTTATTTATGTGCCTTACTAAGGATTCTACATCTAATAAGTGTCACGATGGGACTTGGGTCCAAGGCTTTAATTCTACTTATATCTTTACCACATTAACAACGACATCACTGAGAACTGCTGTTTGACACAAAAAATGGCTCCTTCCCTCATCAACTCTGTATTGTGGACATTTATTTGTACTCCTCACAATAATTTGTGCCTATGTTTTGTGTTTAGAGATTTCTTTTTAAATTCATGTTTAATATTTTTGGAGATTTGTTTATCTATGTGCGTACACTGTCACTCTCTTCAGACACACCAGAAGAAGGCATCAGATCCCACTACAGATGGTTGTGAGCCATCATGTGGTTGCTGGGATTTGAACTCAAGACCTTTGGAAGAGCAGTCAGTGCTCTTAGCCGCTGAGCCATCTCTCCAGCCCATTTTTAATATTTTTAATCAAAATAGAATTACATTACTTTTCCTTTCCTTTTCTTCTTCCACTCCCTCCCAGATACCTTCTGTTGACCCCCCCCCCCCCCGTGAACCCCCCAAGTTGACAAACTCTTTTTCTTTGACTTTATTACCTCCTGCATACGTATGTGTGTACAAGTGTGTATAAGGATAATCTGATGAGTCTGTTTTTGTTGGTGGTGTGTATATGGTCAAGGCTGGCCACTCTGCATTGGACAGGCAATACTGTGTTCATCCCTGGGCAAAGAGACTCTTCTCTCAGTAGGCATTAGTTGCCTGTAGTTCTTTGTCTTGAGTTGGGAGCCGTGAGCATTGCCTTCCATGTTAACATGTTCACTGACATCACCAGCGTTCTGCTCTTAGTTCTGTAGGCATTTCTAGGAGAAACTGTTTCAAGAAGACTTCCTGATGTCTGGCTTTTACTATTTTTCTGCCCCATCTTCCTCCATGTTCCTTGAACCACAGATCCAGGAGCTGTGAGGAGGATGTGTCTTTGGGGCTGGATTCCCCAGGCTCCATTGATTTCAGTCGCCCATTGTGTCCAGAGTGGTTTTCTGTGATGGCCTCCATTTGCTGTCAAGAGAGGTTTCTTTGATGAGGGGTGGTCGCTACCCTCATCTGCGGGTCTAAATGTAAGATTTAGAATGTAGTAAGGCACTGTGCTGGTTTAGCAAAGTGGCAGCAGATTCTTTCCTAAGATTTCAGATTCACATATATGTACAAGAAATAATATATACAGTTCTGTACCCCTGACATGGTTCCTACCAATTAAAACACTACAAAATAAAGCAGAGTATTAAGATGCCCACACTTACAGTTGAGACATAGAACATTTCCTTCAGTTTCCTGTGTTACTCTCTTATAGCAAAACCCAGTTCTCTCACATCTCTATTGTTTTTAGTTTTTTTTGCAATTTAATGGCTTCAAGAATATATGTGTGTGTGTGTGTGTGTGTGTATGTATGTATATATTACAATCATAATAGACATGACTCTTTAAGATAGACTTTCACTCTGCTTAAATCTTCACAGATCCACCCAGGTTGTCCTGTGTATGAATGGTACGTTCTCCTTACTGTTGAGTAACATTTCATGGTAAGATGTACCATCGATTTAACCTTTGTAATCATTCAGTTGCTAACTATTGTTTCCAGTTTGAGGCTATTATGAATATAGATGCCACGAATACACGTTTCTGTGTGATTGGACATATGTCTGTATTTCTTTGGAATAAGTGCTCAGCAGTTGCCTTAGTTATTTTTCTATTGCTGTGTTAAAACACCAGAAACAAGAAAACATATAGAAGAGAGAGTTTATTTGGGTTTTGGGTTCCAGGGGGATAGAAGTCCCTGTGGCAGGAAAACATGGCAGCAAGAAGCAGGCATGCATTGCGGCAGGAGCAGGAAGCTGAACACACACATCATCAAATGCAAGCACTCTGCAGAGAAAGTGAACTGCACTCGAGACCATAATCACTCAGAGCCTGCCCCCAGCGATGTACTTCCTCCTGCAAGACCACACCTCCCAGATGTCCCTGAACAGCACCCCCTACTGGCATGTAAGTGCTCACACATTTGAACCTATGAAGGATATTCTCATTCAAACCTCTAGAGTAGTGTAGTTAGTGGATTATCTTGTCAGTGTCTGTTATTATTATTATTATTATTATTATTGAGACTGACCTTGAATTTCTGGCCTTTCCTTGTTTCCATCTCCTAAGTGCTAGGATTAGAAGCATAAACCACCAGATCCAGTTTATGCCACGCTGAGGAGAGAGAACCCAGCAAGCTACCAACTGAGATATAATCTCGGGCAACCTCCCTCATTTTAAAAAGAAACCTCTACTCAGAGTGACTACTGGTCTGGTTTCCCACCAGCAATATGAGAGTAATTCAGTTTTATCATACCACTGCCAGCATAGATATTACTGGATATTATTTCAGTTGGGGATGAGGCAAGCTGTTCAGTATGCAATAATTTCACATCTTAGGTTTCCCTCTCATGACATAACCAGTTTTCATGAGCTTATTTGCAATCTTTATGCGTGTGCCGTGTATATGTATAAGGCATTAAAACGTATGCTCCTCTATCTTGCCCATTTTCTAGGTGGCATGTTTAATAGTTTTTATCATGTTTTGGTATGTTTAATAGTTTTTATCATGTTTTGGCATGTTTAATAGTTTTTATTATTGGATTTTGGGAGTCCTTTTGCTTTAGATAGTAGTCCTTTGTGGTGTGTTATTTATAAGCATTTTCACCAGCTTTTAGTATATCTGCTATTCTTTAAATACGAATTTTCACAAAGCAATTATTAGTTCTCCTCAAGTTTATTATTTTTACTTTTATGGACTATGGTTTTAGCTTCAAGGGTAAGAATAATTTGCCCTGGATCCTGAAGATATTCTCAAACATTTTTTGCTTTTTCTTCTATAGTTTTGTGTTTAACATCAAATTCATGATCCATTTTAAGCTGTTTTTTTTTTTTTTTTGTATAAGGGAGATTTTTAATACTTTTTAGTCTTTATTTTGCATATAAGTGAGTGCTTAATTGTCTCAGCAATTCAACTCACATTAGAAAGCCTGCCCTTTCTCCACTGAGTCATCTTTGTGCCTCTGTGAAAAAGCAGATTTGCCGTAAACATGTGGGCTCTGTAATGATGAAGTCTCTGTCTCCAATAGTTTATGTTTCTCTCCGCTACCATGGCAAGCTATTGACTATTGCGGCCATGTGCATCTTGAAATTAGGTAGACAAGTTACTAAACTGTCCTATTCTCTTTAAAAACGTGTTTTAACCATTTTATTTTCTTTAACTGTTTAAGTTTTGGTATAATTATGTGTATAGATATAGAGACTTTTTAGAGATTATAAGAATTGTGTTAAGCCCGGCCTCATTTTGGAAGCATGTGAAATTTTTGCTATATTCACTATTCAAGTCTAGTTTGATTTTTTTTTTTTGACTACCATCACTTGGTTTTCATGGTAAAAATCCTGTGCCTTTTTTTCCCTAAAAACTGCTTTTATGGGTGGTAAGAATTATAAATCACATCATATTTTACATTTTGATATTCACATAATGTTGCTGTGAGCACAATCGATACCTTGTCTTGTCTTTCGCAATTTATTCGTTCTATTTTGTTATATTTTGTGGATTTATTTGAATTTTCTATATACATATTTATGTCATCTACAAATAAAGACAGATTTTATTTCATCCTTTCTGGTCTGCACAATTTTGTTTTTTTTCTTGTATTGTCCTACACTTTCTATGTTTAATTCAATAGTTGGTGACAGTGGGCATCCTTGTTCTTAATCTTAGCAGAAACATATTTAGTTTTTTCTTAATCAGTTACTGTAATTTAGGTGTAAGGTTTTTTGCTTTTTCAGTGGGTATTTTGTTCCTCTTTTTACAAAGCATCCAAGTATCCATACTTGTCTTGGGTAGTCCAAGCTTCTGGGCTAATATACACTTCTCAGTGAGTGCATATCATATGTGTTCTTTTGTGATTGAGTTACCTCACTCAGGATGACATTTTCCAGTTCCATCCATTTGTCTAAGAATTTCATGAATTCATTGTTTTTAATAGCTGAGTAGTATTCCATTGTGTAAATATACCACATTTTCTGTATCCATTCCTCTGCTGAGGGACATCTGGGTTCTTTCCAGCTTCTGGCTATTATAAATAAGGCTGCTATGAACATAGTGGAGCATGTATCCTTATTACATGCTGGAGAATCCTCTGGGTATATGCCCAGGAGGAGATACAGAGACAAAGGGTGGAGCACAGTCTGAAGGAAAGACCATCCCCAAAGACTACCCCACCCAGGGATCCATCCCATAAACAGTTACAAAACCCAGACACTATTATCAATGCCTACAAGTGTTTGCTGACTGGAGCTGAATATAGCTGTCACTTGGGAGGCTCTGCTAGCACATGAGAAATATAGAGGGGGACACTCTCAGCCAGCCATTGAACTGAGCACAAGGTCTCCAATGGAGGAGCTAGAGAAAGGACTCAAGGAGCTTAAGAGGTTTGCAGCGCCACAGGAGGAACAACAATATGAGTCACCTAGTACTCCCAGAGCTCCCAGGGGCAAAACCATCAACCAAAGAGTACACATGGAGTTACCCATGGCTCCAGACACATAGGTAGCAGGGGATGGCCTTGTTAGACACTAAAGGGGGGAGAGACCCTTGATCCTGGAAAGACTTGATGCCATAGTGTAGAGGAATACCAGGACAGGGAAGTGGGGGAGGGTTGATTGGGGAAGGGGAGATGGCTTATGGGATTTTCGGGGGAGGGGGGAAAACAGGAAAGAAAGAGGATAACATTTGAAGCGTATATAAAGAATATATCTAATAAAAAAAGTTTTTTGCTTTTTAACAGATTGAAAAAAATTTATATTCCCTTGTAATAAAACTTTTTGGACAGGTGTTCAATTTTATCAAATAAATTTTATGTATCGATTGATATGATTACATAATTTTCTTCTTTATTCTGTTAATATGGTGGGTTACATTGATTGATTTTTCTAGTATTGAACTAGTCTGTGTTCCTGGAATAAAACTCATTTGGCCATAGTTTATATTTTTTTTCTGTATACTGCTGGATTCTATTTGCTAATATTGTGTTAAAGATTTTTACATCTACATTTATGAGGAATAATGATTCATAGATTTATTTTTTAAATGTTGTCTTTGTCTGGTTTTAATATCAGGATAATCTTGGCTTCATAAAATAAATTGAGAAGACTTTCCGTACTCTTAAAGATGGTGACAGAATATTGTTAATCACCCACACCTGTTAGAATGGCTGTTATACACATATGAGCAAGAGCTAAGTTTTTGAGAGCATTTGCAGGAAGAGGAGCAGTTGGGTACTGTTGGCATGGCTGTAAATTAGTACACATTTTAGAGAAACAATATGGAGGGCTGTTGCTACTTTGTTTCCAACCCAAATCTCGGGTAAAAGATAGCTCAACTCAATCAGTTAACAAAACAAGCTGCAAGCCTAGATTGGGCAGATCTCCCACTACACAACTCTATTTCCATCTATATTATCCCATAGAACTTGCGTTTCTCCAGGCCAAGAGCTTCTCTCTCTACAGCCTCTCCATTGAACCTTGTCACTCCTCTCCTTTTCTTACCCCCCCCTTCCCCTAGACTCTCAGCTCCTCCCACTTCCTCCTGCCCAATCATTGGCTCCAGCCTTTATTTGAAAAGCTAAAGTTGGGAGAAGGTTCACAAGGCAACTCCTCATCTACAGCCTCTCTGAGGAGTGGAATTAGCATCAAAATACAAGCCCAGGGCTATCCATAACAGAGGGTCTTTAAAATGTTAAAACAGAAGAACTATGTTTGCATATACCATGAAAGGATGGGAGGTCAGAATGGCACTGTTAACTGCAGTCTCCTGCTCATTGAAGGGCTAACAGTGGTTAGCAATAGCTAAGATATGGACTCAATTGTGCACTAAAAGAAGAATTTATTGTGAATGTAACAAACACAACACGTGCACACATACCCATTATAGATATATGTTTGTCTACAGCCATATATATATATTTGCACAATGAGATATAATTAAGCCTTATAAGATGAGGAAATCTTGTCATCTGTAGCAACATAGATGGATTTGGAGAATATTACATTAAATAAACCAGGCACAGAGATGCAATTCCATATAATCTCATTTATACATGGAATCCAAAAATGTCAAATCCTTGAAACTCAAAGAAACAGAGAGTAGACTGGTACCCTAGCTCTCATTCTCTCGCTGTGATAAAGACCATGATATAGAGCATCTTGGGGAGGAAAGGGTTTATTTGGTTGGTTTATCCTGGTCACAGCCATTGAGGGAAGTCAGGCACAGACTCAGGAAGAACATGGAGTCAGGAACTAAAGCAGAGTTCAGGGGAAAAGCTCTTTTTGCTTACTGGCCTGCTCTCCCTGACTGGAGCAAATTAAGATTTTATATATCCAGGACCACCTTGCCCAGAGGTGGTACTGCCCACAGTGGAATGGGCCTTCCAACACCGACCATTAATCAAGAAAATGTCCCATACACTTGCCTGCAGGCTAATCCTATCGAAGTATTTTCTCAATTGATGTTCCTTCTTTCCAGATGAGTGTACTTGTGCCAAGTAAACAAAATCCAGTTTTGACCAATTTGAGTCAAATTGATGAAATCTAAGTAGCCATTGCCAGGATATCAGGGAAGGGTGGTTTGAGGAGATACTTGTCAAATGATAAAAAGTTTCAAAACAATTTGAAGGCTATATTTAACAATATATTGCATTGTATAAAATCAATAAAGAATGGATTTTTAAATGGGTTTTATATGTATATGTGTAGTTTGTGTGTGTGTGTGCATATATGCATATACATTATGTGTACATGTGTGCATATGTTATATTGTCACATTTTGCATACAGATATGCAAAGTAACATGTATGTTATTAGACTGACTTAGCCATTTTGCAGAAAATAGCATGCTGTTATGTCAAACATATATATATATATATATATATATACACATATACATACATATATAAGTTTTTTCAATTAAAAGTAGAGGACTGGTGAGATATCTCAGTTGGAAAAGTGATTTCCATGGAAGCATGAGGGCTCAGTTCAATCTGAAGAACACACTGTACAAATCTAAACCCAATGACACACTTGTAGTCCCAAGCATATTCCTGGAGTTCTGCTCCCAGGAACAAAGTGGATAGAGCTTCAGGACACTGAACCCTGACCTCTGGCTTCTAAATGCACACATGGGCCAATGCAGCTAGACGATCATGGACAGAAACCCCTGGCACCAGGAGCCACAATTATCTCTCTCACCTTTAAGTACTTTCCTTCAGGGATAAAAGATTTGACTATCATAGAGAGCAAGAGCTAGAATTCTGTGGCCAGTGAAATAACATCCTTCAAATATGAAGGCATTGAGAGAGTTTCAGGTAAGAAAGAAGAGCTTCTTTCACTAGTATGTTTTGCCAATGCTTCCGGGGAAGGAAACCAATCACACAGACAAACAAGAGGAGGGGAAAAACACTGGGAAAGGACCCACAGAGAAAGAGAATGAATGTGTAACAATGTGTAGCAAGTACACCTGGCATTAAGGTTCTAGGTAGAACAAAAGGTGGCATGGGCCACATTAATATACTCAACACTTGAAGCATTTCTTGGGAAAGCATAAAATACTAATTTCTTTCAGATCAATGAAATTCATCTGAATTTCTTCCACAAGGTAGAATTGTCTTCTACAAGGTAGAATTGTCTTCTACAAGGTAGGGGCTGTAAAGTCTTTAAGCCCCAGGACAAAGCGGTAGGTTGGAGAATCCCAGGCTGGAGCTGTTATTGTTTTGATGCAGAATTTTATCCTTGTGGAAACTTCGATTTTGGTTTTTTTAGGCTCTTCAGATAAGGCTCTCACGAACACATCTAGGAGCATGCACTGTTAATCTCCTAGGAGCATGTACTGCTAATCTTCTAGGTATCTCTTAGCCCAATCAAGTTTACAGCCAAGATTATCAGTCACAATGACAAAAGATACAGTATGGAAGGAACATTAAGCAAGAGATTCAATAGCCTAGCCTGAAATGTAAAATGGGAATAGCTCAGTGGTTAAGAGCACTTGCTATACAGAATGAGGATCTGAGTTATGATAAAAAGCCACTACACCTGGAACTCCAGCTCTGTGGATGGTTGGAGACAGAAGCCTCAGTAGGGCTTGATCCAGCTTTACCATGAGCCCTGTCTCGAAGAGATAATGTGGAGAATGACAAAAGACAACACCCCTTCTGCCTTTCATATGTGTACATGGATGTACATATACACAAATATGCAACACACACACACACACACACACACACTCCTAGATTAAGCCAGATGTAACAGTGCATGCCTATACTCTAATACTCAGGAAGTAGAGACAGAAGGATCAGGAGTTCCAAGCTACACAATGAGTGTGAGGCAAGGTTGGGTTATGCAACATTGTGGCTAAATACATCACACACACAGACACACAGACACACAGACACACAGACACACACACACACACACACACACACACACACCAACCAACCAAAAGCATCACAACTAAAGGTTGACTAAAAATGAAGGAGCAAGAAAAAGATGCAAATACCTTTTACAGAGGGAAACTTTAACATACCTTTTAAATAACTTAATAGCATAAATGACAAAAGCAATACATGTACAATAAAAGAAAAACCATGGATAATCTACATTAACTTTATTCTTGTATAGAACCTTGTAAGCAACAATAATGAGAACGTATCTTATTTTCAAGTACAGATAGAAAATTTGCCACAGTTGTATGCTAAGGTAAAAATCACATCTCAACTGACTTCAAATTTTTGATCTCCTACAACTACAGGGAATTCAAGAGGAAAGCAACCGTAAAACACTAGAAAATTCTTCAATGTTTTAGAGCTGAGCACTATGCTATTAAAATAACCCTTCTGTCAATGAAGAAATCACAGATTATTTTGAATGCTAATGTAAATGTTGTTTATCAAAAGCTTAGGGGAATAGAGATCAACTCCGCTTAGAAATAAATTCATAGCATTAAATGCAAACCTAAGACAGGAATGAAAATGAGCAACAATGTATATATGTTCATATTGACATTTCTATATATCCATCTCAAGGTGGAAAAAATAATGAGAAATTAAGCTCAAATTAGGAGTAAAATTGCAAAGATAAAGGAGATCAATGGAAAGGGATTGGGATATGGACTCCTAGGGTGCTCACTATCTTTAGCTATGTTTATTCACAGAGGAAGCTGTAAAGCTTCAGTGTAACAGCTTGCTCTAGAAGAGAAGCCCGGGCCTAGACCTGGGTCTCGGTCACGTGACTTCTCCATGCCTCAGTCTGTACCTTCTCATCAAATGGGACTGCGATGTCCTACCTCCTCCAGAGGGTTTTACATCCTAGCATGAATCAGAAAAACATGTGAAGACTTAATCCTGGGATCCTGGCTTGGCCTCCCCTTTGTCACTGACATGATCTTAGCAGCTCCATTGTTAGTCTATAACATAAGATTTTATTCCTTCTAGCTTTCTATGTTAAATGATAATATATAGTTATCTATATTTCACACATGAGGGGCATAAGATCCAGTTCCATATGATGAGGCTCAGAGTTTGTTGCTTAGGAACGTGACTAGAAACAAGACAGCTTCCTTATCAGATTATTCTCTTTTGCTCATTAATTTGACCAGCACATAAAATAGTCCAAATCATTCCTCTGATCACTGAGACACAATGATGAGTGAGACAGGGCAGATTTGACTGTGAGTATTCCACATAGCCATCGTGTTAATAGCTTTGCTGTAAGGCGGATAATCCACCAGTGCACATTATTGTGACCAAATATGATTTGACAGGCAACGACCATTCATATAACACAAGACTTCAGCAAAGAATCTCTACTTCGGTTGATATAATATTTTTGTTTTTCTAGAGAGATGGGGAGGCTCAGGATCTGACTTCAGGTGTGGGCTATAGCATCCTATAGACCAGTGGTTTCCAACCTGTGGGTCATGACCCTTTTGGGGTGGCATATCAGATATTTAGATTATGACTTATAATGGTAGCAAAATTAAAGTTATGAAGTAGCAACAACAAAAAAAATTTATGATGGGGGAGGTCACCACAGCACAAAGAACTGTATTAGAAGCTCTGAGATTTAGGAGGGTTGAGAACCACTGCTCTAGACTCTTCCTTTGATTCTTTCTGTTTGCTGCAGGTTTTATGGGATAAACACATCCTCTCAACACTCTGACGTTTCAGTCTACCATCATATACATCATCATGCTCACCTCCATCACCTCCTGTGGCACATAAGCGGTATTGTCACCCCTGGTTTATCTATGAAGAACTAGAAGCCTAGAGAAAGGCTTGTCAGCTCCATGAGCTCACCCAGTTACTGACAAAGCAAGGACCAGAACCTGTTCCATTAATTGGTCTTGGCTTAGAGATGTCCGCCTATTCGCAACCTCAACTGTCTTTGCAATTGCAGTCAAAAAGAACATGCCAGTGATGTTTTTGCAGTTGGTATATTTGAGTAGTGACATTCAAATATTGGCTAGAATAACACAATGCCTGGATCTTTTCTGTGAGCTCCGTTCTAATGATTACCCATTTATGTCATTTATCCTTAAATAAGCCTGTGAAATAGGAACGTCTACCATCCCTCCCATTTCACAGATAAACACAAGGATTTAGATCTAGCATTTTGATCAGACTGCTAGTAAGTCGTAAAGCTGGAATTTGAATGGAGGTCTGCCTGGCGTGTCCTTAATTATCACTCAATGTGGGCAGCATACTGCAAGTCTAGTTATTTAGAAGCATCAGGGCTCAATATAGTACCCAGGAGGAGGTTGGGGAAAGAAGACAGGAATGCTACCTTGGACAGCAGCATGGTGGGCGTGTTAACTCTTGTTCTGAGGAACCAGAAGAGTGTTGCTCCTTAGTTTGGACCCTTCTCATGAGCCCCTGTGCCTTCACACAACTGTACTGTTCACACGTTGTGACAAACAGCATCTGAGAGGTTTGAAGACTTTTTTTGACCTAAAAATGACCACTATCTACATGATACAATGTAGCAGTGTTTCTGAACTTTTTGTTCAAAGGTAACTATTTCCCTGGCTTGCTGAAATTCTAAAATTTCCATCCCTTTTTTATTTCTTTAAGACTAGCCAGTTCAGACCTTGTAAAAACAACAAAACAAAACCAAACCAGCTGTTGTCCTAAAAAGGCGCCTGTAAAAAAAAAAAAAAAAACACAAAGAATTCAGTATACTGCTTCAATCACATTGTTCTAGCATGGAGAGGTCATTAAAGGTATAGAACTCAGCAGAGATGATTTTGGGTGCTCTATAAAAAAGTCAAATGAAACCTAACTGCTGCAATTCAAGAGGATCTGCACTCAACTTCTGAGCACAGCTTATGAGTATAGTGTTTCTACCGTGAACGAAGAGAAGATCTGAACAAGGAACAATACTTCTAGTACAATGTCAATATAGATAATTAACGGGAAAAAACAGCATTTTGAAACAGGAATGAGTGAATTATATTTGGAAACATATCTTCTATATAAAATGAAGAATCGTCACATAAAGACCAACAACTACTTAGTGCATTAGATAATCATTATATGATTATTTCAACTTTATGATATGTTGCCATCTGTGCCTTGCATGCAGCCTGCAGGAACATTTTCTGCCTTGACTTCTACAGTGATTGTTTTCATTGGAGAGGGGTTGTGCTTCCAAGTTTTTAAATGAGTTGGGTTCTGGAAGCAATGCGTGGCAGGAAGAAGTAAGGCTTAAGGTAACTCTGGAAAAGCAAGCCATTTGGCTGGAGCAGGGACAGGACGCTGGCACAGAGAAGATGTGAAGAAGGAGACATCTGATAGACGTTAGCTCTATCCAGCTGAAAGGCGCACATGATTTAAGTCCTCCTAAAGATGAGATTTAGGGGGATAGATTACACTGACGGAGTTTTCAAACCATTCTCATGTTGAGACACACTGGCATTTCTGAGTAGTTTTTGTATTTCAGTCAATTAATATCCTCGTAGTACATGGGCCAGCATTGAAGTGGATCGGTGATGCAGAAACTGTGATTCATAGGATCACCGTGAGGAGGAAGTTGGATGCTTTTTTCTCACCATACAGCTATTTGGCTACATTCGGGTCCCACTTAACAATATTGCCCAGGTTTAAGATAATCCTTAAAGGATTTCTATTCCATTAAAAAGTTTTAGTGTAGGATAGATGCAGCCCCAATTCCCTTTTTAAAATAAGGTACAGATGGAGCTGGGTCACACACACAGGCATCCTGAGATACCAGGGAGTTAGAAGTAGGTTTTGGTTGGGACACATTCAACTAGAGGGAAGCATTTGAAATCTCTGGATGATACTTCTGCTGATTTTGGGGAAGGCAGTTCGCTCTTTCCTTTTTCAGCCTGATGCAAAACAAAAGCCCAATCTTGCTCAAGGGATTTTAAAGAAGCAGTTGAACTTTCTGGCAGTCACAAGGTGTGAGGGCACAGTATTATTCCCCGGAACACTGCTTTGCAAGTGAGCAAAACCATTACAGCATTTACCCAATGGAAAATTCTGCATTAGCATTGCTTCGAGGTTAAGTGAAATGGGAGAGATAGAGTCTCTTCTAATTAAGGAGACAAGATAAAGCTTTGGAAAAAATGTGCAGTGTTACATATTAGATGTGTTATGTTATAATCATTACTGCATCTTTCTGTTACTTGTTAGAGTCCTCCAGGTATCTTTGCAAGTATCTGATTTGATACTTGATATAGGCATAGGGTATACCATACTGCAAAAAAGTTGTGTTACATGACCTCATTTAATTGTTCTCAGAACCCCAGGAGAGATGTCTTACAGAGCCAATTCTGAGGATGAACAGATAATGCTTTTTAAATTGATCAGGAAACAGAAAAGAAAATTTAAAAACAAGTTAGGAAATGGTTTTGTGGAAGTTAAAGGACTTCCTTAGAGACCTTTCCCCCTAGTGATCTCCTCTTCGTAACCATTTCTAATTGGGCTAGTCTGCAGCGATGAAAACAAGACATTACCTTTCTGCCATTGAAATGTCCTTCCCTTCCTCTTTATCGGCCACTTGTGTTAGAAGAAGCAAGTTGTATGTAAAGTTTTAATGAATAACTTGTAGTATAGTTTCATTGATTCAGAACAAGGCATGTAGGGTTGACCATCTCGATTTTGGAGATAGTTACAAAAGCTGGTGAAATGGAGATGAAGTCAAGACAGAAGACTCTACTGCACTCTCTCCCTGTCCTATTAGCTTCTGACATGTGTGTCACACATGGCCTTCTTAGTTTATGGGCTCAGAAATTAATGTCTACACAGAATTTCGCTGGAAAATTTATACTCTTTTCAGGATATGTATGTGCAATATGGTGGTGAAGAAGGGGTGGGTGGGTGGAGAAAATACTCTATATTCCAGTATCAGGGCACTCTCTATGACTCTGCAGGGAGCTAGGATGTTCTTTCAGACCTGTCCCCTATTGACACATGAAGACACAAGCGTTGTCCTGTCTCTACAAAAGGCCAATAACTTGTCATATGCTTTTCCCTGGGAGAGTTTATCATGAAGCAACTTATAGATGAAGGTTACTTAGCTCAGATCAACAATACTTAGAATTCTTATCAGCTGGGGGGGGGGTCATGAGTGTTCTGATGGGAGATAGTAGGTGGAGCACTTTAAGACTATTTAAAATACCTTCCTGCTGGTCATGAATTAGCCCTACTGGGAATATCTCCTATTGAATCGGTTGGGCTTGGACCTCACAGGTGAAGGTTTAATGGGAATACTCTAGCTATTGTTGCTATGCTGAGCTCAGAGCTGGTCCACTGGCATCAAGGGACACGGCCTTCCTCACCATTCCGCACATCTCTCAACCTGACCAGGTTTTGTCTTGGTCTAGGTAGCTTAGCTTGTTGAGGCAATCAGAACCCCTAGCCTTGGTTCTGAGTCCAGGATTTCTATCCCCTTCTCAGCTATGGCTGCTATTTTTGTCTGTCTGACACCCAACAATGAGCACGAGAGCACCATGACTCCTTGGTGGAGCACCCAATGGAGAACAGATGATTTCTGCTTGTGTTGCTTAACAGAAGCAAAGTCCCTCTTACAACCAGGACCAAATGCCCTTGCTAGATTGGTCGATTTCTTTCTTGCTCATTGGTACCTTAGCATAGGTCCTGAAAGACATTTGACAGCAGCATAGAGTGTGTAAAGGGAGTCTGTCTTAGTCAGGTTTTCTATTCCTGCACAAATATCATGACCAAGAAGCAAGTTGGGGAGGAAAGGGTTTATTCAGCTTACACTTCCACATTGCTGTTCATCACCAAAGGAAGTCAGGACTGGAACTCAAGCAGGTCAGGAAGCAGGAGCTGATGCAGAGGCCATGGAGGGATGTTACTTACTGGCTTGCTTTCCCTAGCTTGTTCAGCTTGCTTTCTTATAGACTACCAGCTCAGGGATGGCCCCACCCACAATGGGCCCTCCCACCCTTGATCACTAATTGAGAAAATGCCTTACAGCTAGATCTCAAGGAGGCATTTCCTCAAGGGAAGCTCCTTCCTTTGTGATAACTCTAGCTTGTATCAAGTTGACACAAAAACAGCGCTTAACGGTGTCTGGTGGCGAAGCATTTCTCCTCCACAATTAGGTTTTTAGTAGTCTGAACATGTGAGGGTGGTAAGCAGAAGCAGGTCCCACATCTTAGCTACTGTTGTTTCCTCCAGGTCTCTCTCCCTATGGCCATCCCTGCACTGTGTTTGCTGAACTTACACCATCCTTTCAACTTTTCTGAGTCCTGAGATTTCATATATTTTCCTCGCTTCCATTTAGCCCTGTTGGGTGAATCCACGCCTGTATATCTCTCTCTTTTCCCTTCTCGCCATTTATATAAAAGTCAGGTTCACAGTTAGCCCAGGATGGACCTCTGCTTACTTCGTCTTCCTGCTTTTCATGTTACTGCAGGAAATTTGGTCTCTAGAGAACAGTCACCACAGTTCTCTGAAAATATAAACCACTGGCCCAGTTCGTATTTGTCAAATAATTGTTCGGCAAACATTATTCAGCAAATAACCAGGAATGTCTCTGTGCAGAGAATTCTGGGTGTGACTTCAGAGACATCATGTTACCTCCCAATTCCATCAGATTCACAGTGAGGGTTGAAACGTATAATTCCTTCCAGTGAGAAGGATACATGAGTCTATAAAGTACAAGGAAATGATTTCTTGGCTGCCACCCTGATCTTTGCACGGCATATCACCATATAGCTCTCACATAGGAACCTGGTTAATTTTAGACAATAGGTCCAAAGACTGCTTTCTCCTTTTTTTTCTCTTTTGTTTATGTCTTTCTTCTCTCACTAACATGTAAGCCCCAAGAGCTTCCATTTCTTTCCTAACTTAGCTTTCTCTCACATTGCGGGTCCTCTACACATGTAAATAAATAGGTGAGACCCTTCCAACTGGGTGAATTTGAGCATGCCCAGTCTGCTGGTGAGCTAGATACCCTAGCAGTGGAAGAGTTCTCCTAGTTCATTTCATACGCCATGAAATGTCATGAGGAATCACACACAGCGTGGCTTGGTTAAATGGTGTGAAGTGCTAGAGACCCTTCAGCTTGGTCGCTTCATCTGCAATGTTTTCCCTAAAGCCCCCGAGTCAATGCAGTGACTTCTCATAGCCCCAGATCCAGGATAGTGCCAAAGTTGTTGCAGTGATTTGAGGGCTTACTCAAAGGTGGATGCTATGTGGAGCAGGCTTCTCTTCCTTGCAAAGCAGATGCAGAATGGTCACATAGTAAACCCAGCTGATTCTCTGTTTCGTCTCACATTGGCTGGTTCAGGGGTTATGGAAGATATTGGTTATCTTCCAATAGATTGCTGGCTCATTGGTGTAGTCACTTACTTTAGCTGTAATATGTAAGTACTTTTTAAAGGAAAGTATAATTTGTCATTGAGTAAGCTGCAGATCATGCTTTCAGAGGACTCGGAAAGAAAGAAGCCCTGAAGATTGACACATGCTTGAGGCCCAGGGGTGCCAGAATTTAGTACCTTTCCCAGACTGAATGCTATGGGTACAGCAGTTTCTTGAAAGATTTCAACCCAGCTGCCAGACAATAGCTGGGAAAGGGTAGAAATGATGAGTAGGCTCAGTGACTGTGTTACCCTCATTTATCTCATTCAACCTCTTCATACAACAAAGGAGAAAAATCAGTGTTCATAGATTTAAATACACCCCAGAAAATGAGCAGAGGTAGGCCTGGTTGGACAAACACTGGGGCTTTCTCACTAAACCAGGCAGTGCCCAGGTTGCTTGTGACTTGGTAGACAGACAGGAATTACATATCGAATGAATGAATGACCTCATGTTGACTAAGCCTTTTCTCTGTACGTTTTATATTTGGATAGTTTTCTTTCTACTCCCCGACTTTGGTACTTCCTCATGGATTCACCACTCTCTTCTCTGTGGCTTGTCTTTCGCTTGCACAGCTAGCCTTCCAACTATCCACATCTTCTGGTCTTTCTTCAACCGTTTTCTTGACTCTGAATTTGCTAGGAAGGTCGTAAGATAACATAGCACATCATAAGATAAAGTAGAGTCTCACTATTTAGGGTATTCACCCTGACCTTACCGCCCCCCCCCCCCCCGGTCTTTCTAGGAGAGCTGCTTTAGTCCAGAGTTCCACCTCTGAAGGTCGGCGTTTCATTCATGGGCAACTGCGAGTAAGTAGATGACCTTGATTTCTGCTGGCAAGGAGTTTTGATGTCTTTCCAATCATCTTAGGCTCTCTGCTGTTTCTTCTAACTATATAGGATGCTGAAGAAGCGAGAATGTGAATTATACACAATGAGAGTGTATGTCTTGGGGGGCTGGAGAGATGGCTCAGTGCTTAAGAGCCCTGGCTTTTCTTCCAGAGGTCCTGAGTTCAATTCCCAGCAACCACACGGTGGCTCATAACCATCTGTAATGGGATCCAAGGCCATCTTCTGGTGTGCCTGAAGACTGCAACAGTGTACTCACACATAAAATAAATAAATCTTAAAAAAAACCAAAGAGTTCATGTCTGGGAAAGAGAATGGAGAACTTAGAATATTTCAGCTGTGGGAAAAGGTTAGCTTTATTGATGTTACCAAAACACCCCACAACGATAACTTTAGTTTGCACACAGTTTCATAGATTTCTGTCCATCGTGGCAAGAGGTGACAGGGCAGTTCATACTATGATGGATAGGAAGCAGAACAGAGCAGTAGCAGGAAGGGCAGAACTCCCAAGAACTCTAAGCTAAGCCCAGTGTCCACAGATCCACCACTTGCCACCATCTTTTCAGACTTTGAAACCATCATGATCAAAGCATTCATCAAGTCAGAGCCTTCACGAGCTAATTCTTTCTGGGGATTACTCTTTTTTTTTTTTTTTCAGACTAGGTTTCTTTCTTCTTTTTTTTTTTTTTTTAATATTTTTATTTTCTATATTCTTTGTTTACATTCCAAATGATTTCCCCTTTCCGGATCCCCCCTCCCCATATGTCCCATAAACTTTCTTCTCTCCATCCATTCTCCAATCACCTCCCTCCTTTTTTTTCTCTGTCCTTATATTCCCCTCCAATGCTAGATTAATCCTTTCCAGGATTAGGACCTTCTCCATATTTCTTCATGGGAGTCATTTGTTATGCGATTTGTGCCTTGGGTATTCAGGGCTTCTGGGCTAATTAATATCCACTTATCAGAGATTGCATTCCATGTGTATTCTTTTGTGACTGGGTTACCTCACTTAGGATGATATTTTCCAGATCAAACCATTTGCCTAAAAATTTTGTGAATTCATTGTTTCTAATTGCTGAGTAGTATTCCATTGTGTAAATATACCACATTTTCTGTATCCATTCCTCCTTTGAGGGGCATCTGGGTTCTTTCCAGCTTCTGGCTATTATAAATAAGGCTGCTATGAACATAATGGAGCATGTGTCTTTATTGCATGCTAGGGAATCCTTTGGGTATATGCCCAGGAGAGGTATAGCGGGGTCCTCCGGAAGTGTCATGTCCAGTTTTCTGAGGAATCTGGGGAATACTCTTACAGATACATCTAGAAGCATGCCTTACAATCTCTACGGTGCCTTTAAATGTGATCAAGTTGACAATCAAGACCAACAATTTTGAGGAAGAGTCACCAGGGGACAAAAACTCAAAATTTTGATTCTGAAAAAACGACAAGAAACATATCTCTTCTAGATAACCTTTCTTCATGAAAGGATTTAATGGATAGAATGGAGATTTTGTTTTCTCAGACTTTAAAAAGAGTGTGTCTGTCACTGCCCTTCTAAGGTTCCAAGATCATTGCAGAAGAGTGGGTAGATGGGATACAAGGGCAGGAAGACAGGGAGGAGGAGGGTTTTAAAACACTATGCTCTGTAGATGGAACAATTAGTGTGTCACAGTCTCACAGTAGCTGTGGCTGTCTGCACCAGGTCTGTACAAATCTGGGCTTATTAACAGTCAATCATGGACTGAGGAGGGGCTTATGAGACCTTACCTTTTCCTGATAAAGTATTTGCTACTGATGGATTCTGGGGGAAGGGCAGCCATTGGCTTCATTTATATACCCACTGAGGAGCATACAAATTGATCTTGGTTAGATCAGTGGATCTCAAAAAAAAAAAAACCAAGAAAATAAAGAAAAATAACAGTGACATGATGGTGGAAACGGATTTATATGTGTGTGTGTGTGTGTGTGTGTGTGTGCTAGGAGGGGGCAATAGAGAACATGAGGAATCACAATAACTATAATGCACTTTATGTATGCAGGAAACTGTCAAAGAACAAACCCATTGAAAATTATTAAAAACAACACAACAGAAGTGTCTCTATTAATAACATCTACTATATCTTATCAATGTTCTCACCATAAGCAAGGGGATATAGTCACATAAGTAGAAGCACTTCACCTGTGCTTCCTTCCTTACCCTCCCTCCATTCCTTCCACTCTCCTTCTCCCTCCATCCCTACCTTCCTCCCTCTCCCTTTCTCTCTTTCTGTGTATGATATATGATATATGTATTATATATAAATATGTATATGCATATGTATATGATGTATATGTATATGATATATATGTATATGATGTATATGTATATGATGTATATGTATATGTACATGTATATGTACATGCATATGTTGTATATGTATGTGTATGTGTATGTGTATGTGTATGTATATGTATATTTGGTGTCCTTCTCGAACATCCATTTTATTTATTTTAGGAAGTAGTCTGCTGCTCTTGCTCCTCCTTTCCCTCCTCTTTGCCCTCCTCCCTTCTTTACCCTTATTTGTGCATGTGCATGCCTATGTACATACATGTTCGCAATGGGAAGAAAGGACTGTAGGTGTCAGGAGGGACGAGATGCCAGAAGTTTAGATTTTATTTATAATTGACAAAGAAGGAATCCTTGCCAGAAGCTTTTGTAGAGTCCTCAAGTAAAGTTGCTGTGCACATCATTGTAATAATCACTGCATTTGATCAGTTACTAAACAAGGGGTCCAACTTCTAAACATTTCCCCCTGGATACAGCACATAGTCGGTAGTTATAGGATGTCTGTCTATCATGTGGATAGCCCTAGGGCTGGTTCTGTGTACAATGCATGACTTAAACCACCCATAAAGCTGAGACTGACTAGAAGAGGAAAGTCAGCTATCAATACATTAACAGAAACTGTGCTACTATTGATTGAAAGCTCGCTGTGTATGTTGTATAATGCTTTCCACTCCCACCACTGTAACCCCCTGGCACAGAGATTCTGGGGCCACCATGTGCTGGAATGGACACTAGAGTCTACCGCGTTTCACTCTGGATCTCATAGGAACAGGGACAGGAAAGTCGAAGGCAGCAAAAGCAATTGCACTGTAATTACTAGTCAGGTCTAGAACCTCACTGAGCATGCAAAGACCTACTGGGATGGCTAATCTGCCTTCAGGCAGACATTCTGGAGGAGGTGCCTTCTTGGATAAACAGTACAGGGAGTGGAGAATGTAAATTTATGGGGAAATTGATTTGGTCTTGACTTAATTTTGATGTGCTTAGGTAGTAAATGAAAGAAAGGGAAAGCTACGTTCCTTCTCCCCACAGTCTTTTCCTTCCATAAGGAGAAACATCAAACTTAAAGGACTGCAACAGCGAATCTGCCCATCCAGGGCCTTTCTGTGGTGCTGAGGCAGAGAAGCCAGCCTCCTCATTCAGCCTCTCCCCTCTCTGGCTGGAGCTCAAATGTTGCCCTCTGTGGTTTTCACTTAACAAATGTTAATGAGCTGGCATTGTAATCACCGCATTTTATAAATATCTCATCCGCAAATTGGACCACAAAACCCCAATGAGCCAGCTGAGGATATTCCAGCCGATATTTTCCCCACAGTCTTAACCAAAGGATGTAAAATGTATTCTTGCTTTGCAGCCCTTGGGGCCCATGGGTGTCAGATGCCGGAGAGGACTGCTGTTTGCCTGCCCCCAACTCAAGTGGCTCACGGGTTGTGTGAGCCTATCACTGAGTCCTGGGTGATGTAAGGGATTTAGGCTTGATCAATTATACCCTTTTCAAGTTAACACTAGAAAAATGAGAAATTGATTTTTTTTCTGACGAAACAATATTTTAGAAATTCGGGATATAAAAATGGGATTTGATCTCGCGTATCAAGTTAGTCATCATGGTGATGATTAGAACATGCAATTATGCCATATTTTGTATGTCACAACCTAATGTGATGAGCTTGTCAGATTTGTTCAGGGAGAGGATGCACTGTCTTCCATATGATGCAGCCTCCAGCTGGGGCTGCTTTGTGGAGTGGGGTTGGGAGGAGCAGGGGTCTGTAGGATCCATCTTGTTCAGGAAATCTGCTAGCATAAGAATCCTCAGACCCGAGCTTCTAACAGGCATCAATAGGCAAAGTCTATCTTGAAGACTCTCTCTTCAAGTTTAAACTTTTAGAGTTTAAACTGTCATTTTGTGATTATAAGCACACTCTCTTTAAATGATACATTTTCACAATAAGCAAAAAGGAGGACACCCGGGTGGCAGACATTGTATCAACTCAACTGACAGGTTACTGGGCATTTGGAAGATGGAGTCAGACTTTCATCAGTGATGTATCCTTAACAACTGGGACATTTCTTGGGCTTAATTTTTAATAAACTTAGTCTGAGAAAAACAAACATCACATTTTCTCTCTCATTTGTAGGTCCTAGACATTGTAGACACACAGAATCCTCTATAGACAAGTAAGTCCCCTACCAATGACACAAAAGTAGATGTGAAACTTTGTGAACGAGCAGAGGGACTAAGGGGAGGGGAAAGAAATATGCATGGGGGAGGGGCATGCTCCAGTACATTATATGCTCACACAAAACTGACTTTAAGGGACTCTGTGTGGTAAAAAGGCTTGCTATCAAAGTAGACTTTAATTTACATTCACTAAAAACTTGTAGTTTTTTGTTGTTGTTGTTGTTGTTGTTGTTTAACCATGGAAATATCTGAAAAATATACCTCAGGGTTTTCTTCAATTTTTTAAAAAAGATTATTTATTTATTTATTTATTTATTTATTTATTTATTTATTTATTTAATGTCATGCTTTTAGTGTATATATGTGCACCAGCCATGTGTGTCACCTGTGTGCTGGTACCCATGAAGATTAGAAGAGAGCACCTGATCCCGTGAAACTACCATTACAGACAGTTGTGAGCCACCTAATTATGGGTGTTTGAAACTGAATTTTGGGTCCTCTGCAAGAGCAGCAGTGCCCTTAACTGCTGGAGCCATCTCTCTACCTCTGCCTTGGGGTTGTCTATTGCAGCTGAATGGAATATGAAAGGAGTGCTAAGCTTTTAAAAGTTTGTCAACAACACCTCATTAGATGTGGGAACTTGAACACCATAACTTTAACTCTCTTACTGTTTATTCCAGGATAATTAGCTGTTTTTCTTAATGCTGTTCCTCTGTGAGGAAGCAAACTCACTGAATAAAAATGTATTCTTGTAGTAACTAACCCATTCTCATTGGGGCTAATCAATCCTTTCCTGAACTGTCTTATATTTCCTCCAAACCATCACATTAAGAATTAAAGATCAGCATGGGTTTGGACATGATTATGCTGCATCCAGGTCATAGCAAACAAAATCAAAACAATGAGTTATTGACTGTGTCTAAAAATTCCTTTCTGTCCTGCCCTAGTTCTCTCCCTCGGACTCTTTGCTTACCACACAATCAATGATCTGCTATAATTTCACCACAATTTGAATGTTCAGAAACGTTATCATCAGAAAGCAAAGGAAATTCATTATCACAATAATTAATATCTGCTAATTAAAAACATTAAATTATTTGGGGACAACGTTTTACCATGTAACCCTGGAAATTGTTCTGGAACTTTCTGTATAGACCAGGCTGGCCTTGAACTCATGTGATCTGGCTGGCCCTGCCTCCTGAGTACTGGGATTGAAGGCATTTGCCACGCCACCACACCTGGCATTAATGTTTTTTTTGTTTGTTTTTTGTTTTTGTTTCAAGACAGGGTTACTCTGTGGAGCCCTGGCTGTCCTGGAACTCACTCTGTAGACCAGGCTGGCCGCAAACTCAGAAATCCATCTGCCTCTGCCTCCTAAGTGCTGGGATTAAAGGCGTGCACCACAACCACCTGGCTTGCATCAACATTTTTAAATATTGTAGTATAGACTCTTTTAGGTTTGCTTTTTTGCTCACTATTATCTCCAGATTCATCAGTTTTGCTGAGTTTATCAATAGTCAAATAGTTCATCCCTTTTTATTGCTGAGTAGTATTTTATTGTGTAGTTTTTAAAATTTATGTTATTTGGTGTGTGTTACAACTATGTGTGTGAGTATGTGTATGTGTGAATGCATGTGTGTGTAGGGAGTTCTGAAAATTAAACTCAGGGTATCATACATGTTAGACTGTACTGGGTAATAATTAAGAAGAGTACTGCCGCACCATATCTCTGTATCACTCCTTCCAAGTATCCTGTAAAGCATGACTCTTAACCGAATATAGTTTGAATAGTTAACCAAATATATTTATGTATAAGAAATTCCCAATTTCATAAAACCAATTTACAATGATAAGATCTTACCCCAATATTTCTAACTGCTCCAAAACACCAGAAATACGTCTGAAGTCATCTGGATATCCATGTCTCCTTCCCTGTTTCACTTGTCTAGTTCACAGAGCCTCTCTCTCTCTCTCTCTCTCTCTCTCTCTCTCTCTCTCTCTCTCTCTCTCTCTCTCCTTAGCTCCTCCTCTTCTCCCCTCCAATCACTGGCCTCTCACTGTCTCAATGTGAATGGATAGGAAGTACCTGGCAACACTGGTCAAGTGCCCTGACTTGACTGCATCCCATAAGCACTACATAAAGCTACATCCCCAGGTTTGTTTTTACAAACATACATCATAGGTTTGTTTTTCTTCTTTAATCTATTCATATTTTTGTTATTGCTATTTCTAGTGCTAAAAAATGAAGCTACTATAAGCACTTGAGTACAAGCCTTATGTGACATATTATCTTCTTGCGTATGTAGGGGAGATGCATACTTACCTTTTTAAGAAACTGTCCAACAGCTAACTAGGTGTGATGGTCGACCCTAGTAATCCTGGGACTAAGGAGGCTGAGGCAGGATGATTACCATGGGTTTGAGCCAAGTTAACAATGCTGATCATCTTTTAACATGTTTATTCACAGTCTATATATCTTTATTTTTAAACTTCATTTTATACAAATTGATGTGAGGGTGTCAGATCCCCTGGAACTTGAATTATAGACAGTTGTGAGGTGCCATGTAGGTGCTGGGAATTGAACTCAGGTCCTCTAGAAGAGCAGTCAGTCCTCTTAACCCCTGAGCAATCTCTCTAGCCCCTAGTCTCTCTCTCTCTCTCTCTGTATATATATATATATATGATGGAGTATCAAATCTATTGCTACATGTGATCTGGCATGATGAGGTGTTTTAAGGATCCTTGTCACAGGTCTATACCCACCATTTTTTAGTGCACTCTTTCTAGTGGGCTCCATTGAACCCAGGAAGGCCAACAACCCTGTTAGTCTATTAGAGTTGCTAGGATAGAGAACCACAGCTAAAGAGCTTAAGCAACATGGACTTAATTGTCTTTTAGTTCTAGATGCCAGAAGTTTAAGATAATGGTGTCATCAGTGTTGGTTCCTTCTATTGAAGGGAAAACTGATATGTTCTAGGCCTCTTCTCTAGGTTATGGTTGTTTGCTGGCAATTTTTGATACTTGTTGATTTATAGATGGATCATCTAGCTTTTCTAGATGGTCATCTTCACATACTCCCATGTTTTTAATATCCCATTCACCGTTGTTTTTTAAATTAAAACATAAATGTACTTACTTAGAGGAACATGGTAATATAACCTCAATGAGTTATATTTACATGGCTTCTTTCCAAAGGTTACATTATTAGATACACAGGGAAACAAAATTCAAAACCTTCATTCAAGGCCAAAAGTAGGAGAGTAAAAAAGAAAACAAAACAAAACCCAAATCATTGGTACTTGACCAAGAGCAAAGCTGGGAGAGAGAGAGAGAGAGAGAGAGAGAGAGAGAGAGAGAGAGAGAGAGAGAGAGAGAGAGAGAGGTGTAGTAGTGGTTAATGACTTGAGAGAAGTCAATCTATGGCACACTAAGGTCCACACTGCAGTGTCGTGTTGAAATACAGGGTGGATGTGCAGAGAAGAGGAGGAATACTGATTTTTATCATATAAAATCTGTTGATAAAGAATGTGCAGAAAGGGGCACTTTTGATCTTCATGATGACCTTCTGAAGGTTGGAGGAAGGACAGAGAGGGAAGAGAAGAGAGGAAGAAAAGAAAAGGAGTAGGAGGAGAGGAGACAGAGGTGAAAAGACAAATACTCTGAGAGATTTTAATACACATAAAGCTAAGATCAGGCCTGAAAAGCAGAGTCTTCCTCGTTTCCCTCTCTGGTAGCTGAGCTGTAAGACAGAGAATAGTATCTCCATTGACTTAGAGAGCAACTGGCTGAACTTTTAAGCATTAAGAAATCCTCAGTGTCTGTCAAGTCTTGATATATGGAATATGGATCGTGTTCCCAAAACATTAGGTGCACACATACAGACTGAATCTAACCAAAGCAAAAATGAAACCCAGACTCAGTTTAACTTTATATTGACTTGTTTTCCTAAGTATAGATAGGAAGCATATGAAATTTGTGGGCAAATATTGACTTGATATGTGTTATTTTTAAAAACACAATATCTGATGTGATGGTTTGAATGAGAACTATCCCCATAGAATCATATATTTGAATGCTTGGACTGAACTTGGTGGAACAGTTTGGGAAGGATTAGGAGGTGTGGCCTTGGAGGATATGCGCCACTTGGGATTGGGCTCTGAGATTTCGAAAAGCACACACCTTCCCAGTTATCTCTCTCTGTCTTGTGCTTGTGGGTCAGATATAAGTCCTCAGGTACTGCTTAGCACCACATCTGTCTTACTGCTGCCGTGCTCCCTGCCGTGCTCCCTGCCATGATGGCCACAGACTCACCCTCTTAAACTGTAGGACCCAATTAACTCTTTCTTTTGTAAGTTGCTTTGGCCATGGTGTCTTACCACAGTAACAGAAAAGTAACTAAGACATCTGGCATACACAAATATTATAAACATGTGAACTGGCAAGGCAGTGTGATTTGTGGGGGAGAGAGAGAGAGAGAGAGAGAGAGAGAGAGAGAGAGAGAGAGAGAGAGAGAGAGAGAAATGTCATAAAGTTAGTCATAGAGAACAACCAGAGTTAGGGTGATTGACAGGGCCTTTAAAACAACTGGCGAATATATTAAAGAAACTAGTGAGAATGTGGACAGCATGCATAGACACATGGAGAATTCCAGCAGAAAGATAAAGAGTATAACAAAGAGATAAAAGAAAATGCTAGGGAGAAAACCAGCATAATGGAAATGTAACTGCAGTCTAGACCAAGCAAAGAGTGAGCTAGGATGGTTACTTGGCATGTTTCTAGAGACACCGAGAAATGAATTGTGGTGGTAAAAGGGTCAATTCATTTCAAAGATTTAATGCTCCCCAATGTGCCTACAATCTGATGAAATAACCTTAATATTATGCTATCTCATAGACAAAGCTACAGTCATTGTTGATGGTTTTATACCCTCCAAGACAGTGGCAGAAAACCTGGATGAAAAACTCAATTTTGAACAAAATTGTGTTCTCTAGTCTTTCTGGATCTTTGATTTAGAATCATTAATTTAATAGGTTCTCAGCCATCATTATAATCTCTCATTTTTGTATCATTTTCTCTTTCTTCTGGCATTCTAATTATACATGTCTGGTATGTATTTTTCTTCGTTAGTATTTCTTTTCCTTCCCACTGTCTCCACCCACTATCTTCTTCTCTAGTACCGATGCAGCTAATATTTTCTTGAAGGCTTCACCCTTACTGACTACATTTTCCACTTTTGGGTGAGACAAGAAACTCTCATGGATCCAGAGCAGGAAGGAAGAGGTGTAATGTCCTGGCAAAGCCTTTTTCCCTTGTGGAGTGAACTGTTTCTTCAAGTAAGGCTAAGCATATTTCACAAAAGTTATTTTTCTCAGTCTTCCAGGTCTATAAAGTGTATGATATCTTTTATGTAAAGTTCAAGAACAGATAAAATATCCTGTGGGTTTGAAAATGGAAATGTGTTTCCTTTGGGTTGGAGACTGAAGGGGGGGGGGTCTGATGAGATTTTAGGCCCAAATGAAATGTTTTATACACCACATAGTGTGTTAAAACTTAGGAACTAAACACTTAAGATCTGTATACTTACTGTGTACAAACTTAATATGTATATTTAATATTTCCATGGGGAGGTGAAATCCAGCCTGAACAAATGGAGAAATACCATACTTCCAGCAAAATGTTTGTAATCGTGTTATATATGAATAGAGATTTTGAGGCATCCTGGGCAATTCTCTGGAGAGCAGAGACTGGGTTTTGTGACAGTGTCAGCTGTCAACTTGACAGACTCTAGAATGACCTGGCAAATGGGCCTTCAGACATGTCTGTTGGGGGTTGTCTTGATCTGTTATTTGAGGTAAGAATGCCCAATGCCCATTCAGTGTGAGTGACATCATTTCCTGTTTGGGATCCTAGACTCTAAATGGAAAAATGCAGGTGAGCTGCAGCCTTTGATTTCAGTTTTTTAGATCGTGGATTTGATATGAACAGCTGCTTCAAGATCCTGTAGTCTTCAGTTCCTTGTTGTAAGGGAAGGTGCTTTTGAACCATTAGGCAGAATAACCCTTTCTCTATTAAGTTGCTTTTGTCAGACTATTTATTACAGTAATAGGAAAGGAAACAATCACTCTAACTTTTCCTACTGAGCTGGCATCTCTCAGGCACTTCTCTCATAGACAAGGAGTTTAGGATCCTTGTCTATGGAGAGAGATGACAAGTCCAGATGATCAATGAATAGGGCGATCATATCATTGCATCCCATCTGAATCATGACATTCTGGAGAGTGAAATGAAGTTCAAGAAATAATCCCATCTGGAGAGGTGTTTTAAAGCTCCCTGTGCTAGGCAGATGGAGACAAACAGTTGTCCTATCAATAGGAATCTGACCTACATGCAACACCCCTATGATGCTCCAGCAGTGTGCATTAGAAACTGGGTGTTCTGAAGAATCTCTCAGAGCCTGTCTGGATTTGATGCCTTGCTAGGCTCTGTGGTCACTTGCAGGCTAGTGAGAGTCTAACAGGCCTGCAGCAGCCAATGGGCTGCTGTTCTCCACACTGGCAGAATAATTCACACTTTCTAATATTGACATTTCTAGGTTAAAAACTATTGTGATGAAACTAATTTTTCAACAGGATGAAAAATGGATTCTGCTTTCGGTTGCTCTGATAATATGAAAATAATGGGCCTATTTTACAATAGTCACTTCTTCCCAAATGTTGAAGACGATTTCCCTGTGTTTATGTGTCACAGAGTCAGTAAACTTTCAGAATTACCTTGTCACTGCCAAAGCTTTAAAAGGACTGTAAAGGTCTTAAGTGACAAGATCCTGGCCATTGTAAATTATTACAACATAAACCTGACGGGATCCCAATTACTAAACCAGACAGATGAGTGGGATTTAGTGCTGGGCAATATCCAATGAGCAATACACATCTGCATATAAAAGTAAACAGACAGCAGAAGCAACAGGGAGTATTAGGAAGACCACTGGAAATTGCTACTAGAGGTGAAGGTTATAGAGGAGAAATGAGATTTAGATGAAGACATAGGTACCCTACTTGTAGTAAGAAAGCTAGACTAATAAACCCAAATCTTTTGGTAGAGCATGAGATAACTTTCTGCTTTTAAAAAAAGTTGTGTGTGTGTGTGTGGGAGGGGGTGTGTGGGTGTGGTTGTGGGTGTGTGCATACATGTTCACACATGTGTGCACCTGTAAGCACATGCTCTGTATGTATGAAGGTTTGTTTGTGCATAAACCCTAGCACAAGGTTGACATTGGGAGCTTTTCTTAATTGTTCTTTACCTTGTTTATTGAGGAAGGGTCTCTCAATGGAACCTAGAGCTGGATGATGGGATTGCTAGTCTCGATAGCTAGCTCGCTCCAGGATGCTGTCTCTGCCTTTGGAACACTGGGGTTACAGGTATGCCCCTATACTTACCTAGTATTTATGCAGCTTCTGGGGACTTGAACTCTGGTCCTCATGCTTGAGCTGCAGACCCTTTGTCCTCTGAGCCATCTTCCTAGTCCCAGACCTCTACTTTGTATTCCTACATAGGACTTCTATGTTTTTCAGCATGCATCCAGGGTCTGTCTTATGTTAAGAACCAGGAGAGATGATTCTGGGACCAGACTGATCCTCAGTAGGCTAGATTTATTTCACTTACATTTCAAGGTCATGTTGATACAGTTCATACACTTAACTACCACTTTGTAGGATGCTTAGGGAGGATAATATGAGTAATGTGTTTAAATCCTATAACATAATCCTTAGTGCATAATTTTATCACTAGGGAGCTAGTGTAAGGTTCTACCTGAAGCCTTAGCCTTTTTTCTGCATTATTGGATCTCTTTCGTACTCTGGTAATGCCTGTAGACTATGTTTCAGGAATTCTTTAAATGTAATTACATGGTATATAAGTAGGATTTGATATAGTAATATGTGATTTTTTCAATGTGTTAAATAAGCTCTAGTAGCAGCTTTGAACCTGCTTCCATGTCGTGATGCATGAGTAGCATTAAAGATGCCAGGGGCAATTGACTGTGACTTAGGAAAAACATAGAGGACTTGTACCAGCGACCAAGTCATGCGTATTGTTAACAACATGCAGCTTTTTGTGGCCTACTTTTATATTTAAAGGAATTTTGCCAATTTAGTTAGAGGGAAGTGAAAATAAAGGTGTACCCCATTTTCAATACAGATTCAAGGGTTGTCTGAATGTTATCTGAGGTGATCAATAATTACAGTATGCCAGGGGCACAGGGATTTCCAAGTTCTTGGGACTATCAGTTGACAGCTGATCAACAGTGACCCTAGATTAAGCCTGTGTTCTCAGAGCATTGTGGTGCAATGTAATGTCTTTCTCAAAGACAATATGTTCCTCACCATTGCCTTCTCTTCTATAGAGGAGAACGGGAATTAGCCCCAGTGATCACATTTGCCAAGTGATATATTTCTTTTAAATCTTTGCTTTATTTTTTTTCTTTTTGCTATAATTTCTAGTGGCCTCCAATGTTATGTTGCTGTAATATTGATATGTTAATCACACATTGCAGCACAGTGGGGAGTATTTCAACTCTGAGCTGCTGCCTTTTGATTTGGAGCCAGGGGTTTAGAAATTGTCTGGACTCTGAGTACAAGGCATGGGTCGCCTCAGCAATGCCTAGCAGGCCATAGTAGCAAGACGTAGAGGAGGGGACGCTACTAATGACACAGGAGAAAGGGATCTTTGCTTCTGATGCTCTCTGTTGTTTTCAGAAAAATGGGCTAAGATCCGGAGACAGAGAACCTGGATTCCAGCCTTTCCTCTGTTATTTACAAACTCTATAATTTAGGGAGAAGATTATTCCTGCATCTGAAGTTTTTTTTTTTTAATTAAATGTATGGGAGTTTTGCCTCATGTTTATCTGTACCATATGTGTGTGTGGTGCCCGAGGAGGCCAGAAAAGAGCACCAGATCTGTGGTTAACTAGAGATTCAGATAATTGTGAGCTGCCATGCGGGCACTGAGAATGGAATCTGGGTCTTCTGGAAGGCCAGCCAGTGCCCCTAACCACGGAGCTACCTCTCCAGACCCCAGAAATTCTTTTTTATGCTACCACTCCCTGGTTTTCCATCTAGGAAGAACAGACTCTTCAAGCATGGTCACCTAAAGGGTGATCTTTTGCATGTTTCTCTTTTCTTTTTCTCTTCCTCCTCCTCCTCTTCTTCCTCCTCCTCTTCCTCCTCCTCCCCTTCCTCCTTGTCCTCCTCGTCGTCCTCGTCGTCCTCCTCCTCGTCCTCGTCCTCCTCGTCCTCCTCGTCCTCGTCGTCCTCCTCGTCCTCGTCCTCCTCGTCCTCCTCGTCCTCCTCGTCCTCCTCCTCCTCGTCCTCCTCCTCCTCGTCCTCCTCCTCCTCGTCCTCCTCCTCCTCGTCCTCGTCCTCCTCCTCCCCTTCCTCCTTCTCCTCCTCCTCCTCCTCCTCCTCCTCCTCCTCCTCCTCCTCCTCCTCCTCCTCCTCCTCCTCCTCCTCCTCCTCCTCCTCCTCTTCTTCTTCTTCTTCTTCTTCTTCTTCTTCTTCTTCTTCTTCTTCTTCGGAGAAAGGGTCTCTCTATTATGTAGTCATGGCTGTCCTGCAGTTTATTATATAGACGAGGCTTTCCCAGTGCTGAGAGTAAAACATGCCCACCGCACCTGGCTGTTTCTAAAAGGAGGAATGGAAGTCTGCTGGATGTCCATTTTCCTCTCCCCTCCCTGATGGGAATTAGGTGTCAAAGCGCCAATTCCTCGTGGCTTAGGGAACTGCTGCTTCCTCATGTGGGGCCCTGTAGGGTGCTAATGCTGAATCATTGACTGGGGAAAACCACCCAGCCTTCATGGACAAGTCTCTATGGAGAGTGATAGTTTCACTACCATGATGTAGCTACAAAATCGTGTCAGCCTACTGGCTTTTCTTGCTTAGCTCTGATTGCTTACTATTCTGGTTAAAGGGCGAAGGTTCCTCACTCTGGGTCCCAGTCAGGTAGTCTCTTGCAGAGGTGACGGAGCCCTATGTGAAGGCTTAAGGACATTTAGCATGCTCTTAATTGCATTATGAATGCAGTGGCCCGGCTTAGTGGGGAAAGCTGTAGAGAGAATAATAATGATTAATAGTAATAATAATAGTAATAATAATAATAGTAATAATAAATTTTCTCTAAATATAAAAATAAATTCAATTGGCAAAAGTTTAGAAAAGTGCAGAATGGTGCCAAAATTCTAACATAAAATCATCATCATTATTATTATTATTATTATTATTATTATTATTTTAAAAGATTTACCCATTCATTATATGCAAGTACACTGTAGCTATCCTCAGGCACTCCAGAAGAGGGAGTCGGATCTCATTATGCATGGCTGTGAGCCATCATGTGGTTGCTGGGATTTGAACTCAGGACTTTTGGAAGGACAGTTAGTGTTCTTAACTGGTGAGCCATCTCTCCAGCACCCCTGCTTTTTTTTTTTTTTTTTTTTTTTTTAGCTCTGATTGTCCTGGAACTCACTCTGTAGACTGGGCTGGTCTTGAACTCAGAAATCTGTCTGCATCTGCCTCCCAAGTGCTGGGATTAAAGGTATGTGCCACCACTGCCCAGCAAGATAGTCATTATTAATTTACATGCTAGTATCTGCTCTTTGAGATAAAAAGATTACCTAATACAAGGTGCTAGCATCTCTACAAGGTGACTTCTCCATGAAGTGACTCCTACCTGTTAGTTCTTTAGAGGACTTTACTGTTGAGGAGGGACAATAACAAGTACAACAGAATGTTCTGGCCATGCGTAGGGAAGGGCAATCAATGAAAAGTAATTCCTTCTAATTCAGGCATTAATGCAAAGACCATGTTCTGAGCTATACCCTCTGTCTCCCCAGCTCAGCTCCGGACATAGATGCAACACTTTCTGATGAAATAAAGGATGCTACCTAGGACTAGGTACTGCAGGAACCTTAGGATATGACTCTAAGAAGAGACACAGGCTACGTCTGAGTAACTATACAGTCAACAAACACTGCCTGCTCTGGATGAGCCAGAGCAAAGGGCACTGAGGAGTATGGGATAGGGTTTATGTCCTCAAGGAACCAATGTCCACCGAGTTACAAAATACAGAACAAAACCACAAAGCAAGAGAAGCCAAACATTAGTGAAGCAGATAACAAAGAATACACTCAGTGTGTGCACTTTTAGGTCAGGACAAACAATCCTGCATCAGGATGAGGTAATATGTCTGGGGAATGCAAGGTTATTTGGGGTGGGAAGGGAGCTATAATTAGATACCAAGATGTACATTGGAGCACTTTCTAGATGGATAGTGTGCTGGCTGGTTTTGTGTGTCAACTTGTCACAGCCTGGAGTTACCACAGAGAAAGGAGCTTCAGGTGAGGAAATGCCTCCATGAGATCCAGCTGTGGAACATTTTCTCAATTACTGGTAAAGGGGGGGGGGAGGCCCCTTGTGGTTGGTACCATCTCTGGGCTGGTGTTCTTGGGTTCTATAAGAGAGCAGGCTGAGCAAGCCAGGGGAAGCAAGCCAGTAAGGAACATCCCTCCAGGGCCTCTGCATCAGCTCCTGTATCCTGACCTTCTTGAGTCCCAGTCCTGACTTCCTTTAGTGATGTGGACTTCCACAGCAATGTGGAAGTATAAGCTGAATAAACCCTTTCCTCCCCAACTTGCTTCTTGGTCATGATGTTTTGTGCAGGAATAGAAGCCATAACTAAGACAGATAGTGTCTTGTGGTTGTTTTCTGAAAATTTGGATTCTTAAGGGTTATATTAGTCTAGATAACCCAGGCCATGTTTTGATTATACATGAACACCAACTGTCAGTGATTTTTAAAAACAGAAGTAGACATGGCTCCTTCAGGCATGGCTGGGAATGAAAACTCGTGGTCAGAGTCTCCGAGGATGCCATTTTTCAGTGACATAGTCAAGAATATACTGACCTGCTCTCTGTGTCCATAGCCGCAGGGATTTGGTTTACTTCTCTCTTTTTTCCCCCATCCAACTTTGGCCTCCCATTTATCACTTGGGATTCCCACTCCAAGGATGCCGGATTTCTAGTTTTCACCTAGATACCCTGATAGCTGAATGTCTTCTATAGATGGCCTGGGTGAATCATCTCAGGGGTGTTGTTTGGGTTTGGAGAGGTACACTATGTCAGAACTTATGCATATTGAAGAAGTCTCATTACAAAACCAGTGTGGGCTCTGGGGTTGGAATCACTTAACCTTACACATGGGCAGGGAAGTTGATATGACCCTGGGAGCTGACCAGGGGAAGGACTCTGGGCTGAATGTAGAAGAAAGGTCTATGTAAATAAATAGAAGAATGAAAACAAAGGGGCTTCCTGTGAAACAATTCTGGACTGTGTGTGACACCCTCAGAAAAATGGCAGTGGGTTTGAACTGCTGTAACAAAATACCATAGATGTGATAGCTTACAAACAAGAGAAATCTTGGTGATTGGGAAGTCCAAGATCAATGTTGGGGGTTCAGTGTCGAGAGAGAGCACACTTGCCGGTTCACATCTGGATCACAGTAGTAACGTCCTCATTCAATGGAAAGGGACAAGGCAGTTCTCGGGGTTCACCTTTAATAGTCATTGCCAGGGTTGACCTGATAGTCTAACAGTTTCCAATGGCCCCATCTTCTAATCTTATTGGAGATTAGTTTCCAACATACGAATTGGAAGAAACACAAATATTCAGAACCCTGCAGGTCATTCAGAAAGGTTAACAGAGAGTGAATCCACCTGCAAGGTGGAAAGAGTCTAGGTACCCACCAAAAGAGACCGAGAGATTGACAAAGATGGGGTAAATAATAAATCCCTTGTCCCTAACTGGTGGTTCATGAGGCTTCATATAGAATCCAGATCAATCCAACCTCCCTTCTTCTACACCAAAGGCTCTATGAGCTTAACTCTTCTCACACCTCATCTTTTGTTTGCTGGATCTGTCACGTGGACGATCTCTTCTCTAAGAATGAGAAGAGAAAAGCCACATTACACTCTGGACATCCAGGGTGGGCAGGTACGTGATATGTTGTCCATTCCACCTGGATACCCCTGGTTTCTTGCGTGAAAAGTAGGGCATTTTCTCACCCCGAGCCTCACATTGCACATATTCATTCTGGTCTGGTGGTACTTAAATGGAGACACGTTTCCTACAGATATTCCATTTTGAAGGGTTCAGTGCTTCTAAAGGAAGGCAGAACCCCAGCTTTCTCCTCTTAAGCCACCCTATCAGCCCTCTTACTGACTACACATGGTTGACTTCAGCAAAACTTTTCTTTTTCCTTTTTCCTTTCCTTTCCTTTCCTTTCCTTTTGTTTTCTTTCTTTCTTTCTTTCTTTCTTTCTTTCTTTCTTTCTTTCTTTCTTTCTTTCTTTCTTTCTTTCTTTCTTTCTTTCTTTCTTTCTTTCTTTCTTTCTCTCTCTCTCTCCCCCCCCTCAATCTCTCGCAAATGATAATTCCAACTGAATTTCCACTTTTCTTCCCAATAGACTGTTTGCTGATTAGGTCACAAGGTTTTAGGAAACTAAATCAGATATATTAGTGTTTGTGACTAAAGCTGCTTAGATCTATATCTATATATCCGTGTTATCTTCTGCAAAGCTGAGAATGAGTCTTAAATTGATCTTTAAGGTGTTGAACGAAGGTGTCCACCGAAACATTTTAGACATTTCTTTTAAACTTATCATTTCATGTCATAGGTTGGTCAACTTTTATATTTTCTTTGTCTGTGTGTTTGTCTGTTAAACACAGTGCATGTACTCCAGCCAGAAAACTCACTCACACAAGATCAATATCACTGGTGCTGAACAGCCCTTTGGTGTGGGAAATAAAGTCTTGTCTTCTAGAAATGTCTTTAGAATTTGTTGATTTTTGGTGGTGTGTGATTTGTTTCAGAGTCTGTTACAAGAACACCCATTTACTGTCAACACACAGTGGAGAACTCTGTAAGATCTAATTAATTTAAAGATATAACTTCTGCCACTCAATTATACTGCTGTGTTTCTATAGAATGATGTGTTACCTTGAAATGGGGGTGTCTTAGGGTTTCTATTGCTGTGAAGAGACACCATGACCAAGGCAACATTTAGTTGGGGGCTGGCTTACAGTTTCAGAGGTTCAGTCCATTATCATGGGAAGCATGGCAGTATGCAGGAAGACATGGTGCTGGAGGAGAGTTCTACATTTTCATCTAAAGGCAGCAGAGGGGGATTGGATTCCATACTGGGCAGAGTTTGAGCTTAGGAAACCTCAACACCCAGCCCTACAGTGACACACTTCCAACAAGACCACACCTGCTCCAATAAGGCCATGCCTCCTAATACTTCCACTCCCCATGAGCCAAGCACACGAGTCTATGGGGGTCAAACATATTTAAAGGAGATTATCACAGAGTGTATCAGAGCCTATGTGTACCATTTGGTTGTATTCTGTGGTGCTCTGTGGATTCTTGAATTATTGTTTGTGTGTATTATAAATGAAGGTTGGCAAGTGAATTGTAGCTCCTCAAATTATGTCTATCTGAAAACTCATAATGTGAACTTATTTATAGTAAGAGTTGAGACAAATGACCGAGAGTAAGAACTTGAGAGGACATGGTGCCAGACTCAGATGGGCTCTAAGTTCAGTGGTGTGTCCTTAGGGTAGAAGATAGAGGCAGAAATCTGCATTTACAAGTCAAGGAATACATAGCGTTCCAGCATCTAAGGAGAAATGCATGCAACAATTGTGTGTCAGCTTTCAAGGGAATCAGCTTTGCTGAAACCTTGTCTACGCACATCTGTCCTCCAGAACTGTGTGGTATTTTAAGCTGCCAACAGTGTAGACATTAATTGTGACCACCCTCAGAAACGAATGTGATGAAGATCAAATCAAATATTTAACATAATAAAGGGGCTTCTTGTTACTTAAAGCAGAAGCTGTCAAATTAGGACCCATTGGACTGAATCTAGTTGCTGCCTGATGTCACAAATAAAGTTTTATTGGAAGATGGCCCCTGTCATTTGTTTATATCATTTGTTTATATCATCTTTTTTTTTTTTTTTGAGTTGAGTTGAGTTGAGTTGCCTTCATGGAAACTACAAGACTTATGGAGTTGAATATGTTACTTAATTTTTTGATGCAAATCTACTTTACTCATGAAAGAAACAGTTGTTAGTTGGGATTTTGTGAGTACTGCCTTAGCTAGTCTTACTATCTGCCTTGAAAGAGCTACATTGCGTTTTTGAATTTGGTTAAAGCACATCTCTCCTGTAGAACTGGTGCTATGGAATAAAAAGAAGCTCAACAGAAACAATCAATCTGAACATTATGCGCAGGCTCAAGGTAGATTGGTTCAACCTCCTAATTTTGACTTACTGGGACTTAATATAAATTGGAAGCATTATTAGGCTGGTAGATTGAGTAAGCAATAAGCATACTCCTAGAATAAAGGAAAGAACTATCTATCACTGTATTGAAGGACTGTCTTTCCCACATGATCTAGGTGCCTCTTATTTGATTAGTAATGAGAATACAAGCAGATGAGTTTTTCCTTGACTGTGTGAAGGTCTCCATCTCCTGAGAGACATAGTAACTGAATATAAGAAGCATACAATAGCGTAGCTATTTACCTAAGTATGAATTTTATATGTAATATAAAATTAAAATTCATCATTTCATCATTAAGGAAGTTATATTCAGTGACAATGTATGATTTCTTCTAACCTTTTTGCAAGTTTTATAGGAGAGCATTTAGAAATTTGGTCACTGAATCTCTATTTGAACATTTCTGCCTACCTCTGAAAAGATTGTGTGTGTGTGTGTGTGTGTGTGTGTGTGTTTGCGCGCGCACACTCCTATGTTCACATATATGGGGGTATAACTGTGCATGCTTGTGTGTGTGCGCTTGACATATATGTGTCTGTGGAAGCAGAATGTCAATCTCTGGTATTATTCCTCAGGTACTATCCATTTTGCTTTTGGAGACAGGACTCTCATTGGTCTGGGGCTTGCCTGTTTGACAAGATTGGTTGGCCAGCAAGAACCAGCTGTTCCTCCTGTTGCTGTCTCCTTACTAATGGGGTTACAGGTGCATGCTATCATGCCCAGATTTCTATTTCTTAAATATTCTCTTTCTTTTCTTTTCTTTTCTTTCTTTCTTTCTTTCTTTCTTTCTTTCTTTCTTTCTTTCTTTCTTTCTTTCTTTCTTTCTTTCTTTCTTTCTTTCTTTCTTTCTTTCTTTCTTGTTTAGTGTGTGTGTGTGTGTGTGTGTATTGCACAGATGGGAGATCACAGGACAGATTGCTGGAGTCGGTTCTCTCCTTCCACCATGTGGGTCCCAGGAATCCAACTGGAGTCTATAGGCTTGGCTGCTAATGCAGCCACCTGCTGCGCCATCTTGCTGGCCCCATGCCAAGCTTTTCAGTGTGGGCTCTGGGAACTGAACTCAGGTCTTTGTGATTGTATGCCAAGCACTTTACTAAGTTACCTCCCCAGAGCCTGAAAGAGAATTCCTTCTCACAAAATTTGTTTAAAGTTCTTGAAAATTTACCCCAAAGAGATAATTAAGCATCCAATATTTCTTAGAGCATTGTCTATAATCAAGAGAAATTACAAATTACCTAAATTTGAAGCAATAATTGAGAATTGATTAAACAGGTGTTCTAATGCTCATTCTGCAAGTTTATCCTTTAATATTTAATAACATAGAAAGATGTTCTTGGTACACTTTTATAAAAATAAAAAGGCAGAAAAGGCAGAGGAATATATGGTGCATAATAAACACTCAGAAAAAATGGGCAAGAGTGTGGGGGGGTCTGAAGATGTTTTGGTGCTTTTCTCTATTTCTACTACTTCATTAATGTTTCTGATCACTATAAGATAAGTAAAGTGGGCGGTCTGTTTTTTTAAATATTCTTAGCTGGAGTGGAGAACTGTGCGTTGACATAACAGCACTGTTATTTCCTCTTCTACAAAAGCTGACCCAAGTGCTTCAATTTTGGCTTGTTAGAGCAGCTCATGGAGACAGTCAGAGCCCCCTCCCTCCCCCCTCCAGTCCAGCCCTGAGTCTCTTTACCTGCAATCAAGGACATCTTGAGTTCAACAAAAGTTAGTGGCAGGAGAAGTGTGGTCTAAGAGCTCATCACACCCACTGGAAACCCACGCTTACAGTAGTAGCCCCTCTGTGGCTGCACTGGCACCAGCTGCCCCTGCTCTGTGGCTGGGCCCTGCCGGCTTGTTTAGGTAGAAGCAGAAAACCATACTTCTTTCTTGGTCTTGGGGGCCATAGGGTCAGGTTGTTTCTTTTACGAAGGGGATTTCTCTCTTTGTCTTGATCAAGAGGTGGCAATGCGTTTTCTTAGGGAAAAAAAATTCCATTAAAAAAATTTAATTTGTACTAATCAGCCCCAGGCAGAGAGTTTGCAATAAGCTTGATGTCAATTTCATGTTTTGCTGAAGTTTGTGAAATGTTTTGTTTTAGAATTGCCCCCTCCCCTTAACACCCTCCCCCCTCCCCGTGTGCATATGTGTAGGGTGGGAGGGAATTCTTCAAATATGGCTCTAACATTTTTATTATCTTTACTGAAATTAACCCTTTCTCCCCACAACCTTCGCATTTCTCCTCTCCTAAGACAGGGTCCCGATAGGTATTCTAGGCCCACAAATTTACAATCCCCCTGCCTCTGCTTTCTGTGTGTCGACTGTGCAAAGCGTGCGTGGCTTCACTGCATTTCCAGCATCCCCTGAGTCATTCAGGATAAAACACATCCCTGCGGTGTGCTGAAGCCACATACTCTTCTTGAGTACAGCTCACAGGGCTGCCTGAGACAGCACAGCCAGAGGAGAGCCAGTGCTTCTGACCTCTCTGGTGCAGACAGACAGGGAAGAAACAAAAGAAGAGTTGCAGAGGTGGACATACTATGTTACAAATCTAGTCACCCGGGGCTGGAGAGATGGCTCAGTGGTTAAGAGCACTGACTGCTCTTCCAGAGGTCCTGAGTTCAATTCTCAGCAACCACATGGTGGCTCACAACCATCCATAATGAGATCTGATGCCCTCTTCTGGTGTGTCTGAAGACAGCTACAGTGTGCTCACATTTAATAATAAATAAATCGTAAAAATATATATATATATATATATATATATATATATATATCTAGCCACCTACCTGCATCCTGTAGATACTGCTTGCCAGCCGCCTCCTGAAATCCTTGCACTGTTTTGCGTACCAAGGGCATAGCAGAAATTAGATAGGCTAAGTGACCTGTAGAACTTAAAATACAGTGTAAAACACAGGTAAACAATGGAAGCATCATTTCTAGTGACAAGAATCACAGAGGAGAGACATAACAGAAAGAGGAGAAGCTGATGGTGACAGCCAATGGGGTGCTATGAGGAGGGACCCAATGATGGTTCTAGGGGTAGAAGGCTTCGGCTGAGAGTCAGTCAGACTAGGAGTCAGGCTGAGTTGCCACGTCATCAGATGCAGCGTGGACCAAGTCCTTGAGTGTCTTTCCTAGGCACCCCTTTTCTCTTCTGTGTTTCCTTCTTCTTCCCCCCTGTCTCCCTGCCCCCTCCTCTTTTGTCTTTATTTCTTCCTCCTTCTCTCTTCTCTTGGAAATAAAACCCAAAATCTTGTGAACACAGTCACATTTGCCACTATAGAGGCCTTCTCATCCAATTCTTTCATATTTGAGATGAATCTCATGTAGTCGAGGATAGCTTTAAAATCCTGAACTTCCTGCTTCTAAGCATTGCTAGGCATTGGGATCTGTAACCATACACCACTGTATCTGGCCACCCTACTGTCTGTCTGTCTGTCTGTCTGTCTCTATCTTGTCTGTCTGTCTGACTGACTGACTGACTGTCTCTGGGTGTGTCTCTGTGTCTCTGTCTTCGTGTGTGTTTCTGTCTCTCTCTTTGTCTCTGTCTCTGTCTCTGTCTGTCTCTCTCTCTCTCTTTCTCTCTCCCCCACTTTTCTCTCCAGGGTCATATATAGCCCAGGCTGGCAAGAATGACTGTAACCTTGCGGTACTTCTGCTTCCTCCATAGTACTGGGATTATAGGTATATGGCCCCATACTTATGAGTGCTTGAGACTGAACTCAGGGCTTTGTGCACTCTTGGTAGTTCATTCTACCAACTGAGCTCCATCTCCAGACTTCATGCTCACTCAATTATTGATTAAATAAAATGGTACTTATAATTGTAATTGTCAGGAATAATGTATCATTAGTAGTTATATCATTCAAAGATCCTATGGAAATTGCATATAGATATTTTTGGCATTTACTGATGGTCCATGGCTATAGACAGCCAGGGCCGACCTGTGTGGACTTGTCCTGCAAGCTGCCAAGAGAAGGTCTCATGAGTATGAAGAGAGGAGGATGTGCATGTGTTTTACTCGTGACTGTGCTAGTGCTCTTAGATGTATATGCCTCCTGAATGGGACAAAGACAGACAGCAACATTTCCAATGCACAATAAAACCATTTATTTAAAAACAATGCATCCAGTACTGTGTTTGGCACACAAGGCAACAAGGCAGGCACGTTCATACTCAGTAGGTACATCTGGGAAGCTGTCGAAGCAGACTTTTGCATGTCCTCCACAAACTAAAGTCACAATACATACACAGTTATCTCTGTGAAAGGTGATCACTGTTGCTCACGTAGAAGGCAGGAGATATTTACATGGTGCTCAGCCCAGCAGTGCTGGCTTCTTCTGGGCCTCTGTGGTCCTTACTCTCTAGCAGCTTCTCTCCAAGAACAGGTAAGGCAGCCTCTCACAAGACAGATGTGACTCTGATTGGTAAAGGCCTCTTCTTCTTCTTCTTCTGAAGACCACAAAATGTCCAATGTGGTTGAGGGGGTAAAGCCTGCCCATGTACAATGACATTTGCCAAAATGAATGCATCAATGGGGTCGGGGAAGGGCTGCCATCTTAAGAGGCATGTTTTTCATTTGACATGTTTGGTCTTCCTCCTTATTCCTTTGATAACTACCACTCACCAGTCTGTCACATGTTAACCGTTTAGTTTCATCATTACAATATAAAGGGCTCTGACCTACTTCATCCTATCCCATTAAAACGGTACTGAAATCAAACGTAAAAACTAAGATAAGTGTAAGGAACTCTCCCAGGTTCTCCTCTCTTCACTTCTAACTCATGTTTTTACAGTGGACTGTCCAGATCTCCAAGCATTACATGAAATCTGTGCTTTTCATTTTAGCTGGGCAGAGACATCACTTCTGAATCTCAACACTGAGGTTGCTGACTTACAGCTAAGACAGCATGGTCTAGATCCACAAAGCCTTGCTGTGGTATTAAGTAACTAGTGCATCGGAAGAGGTGCTCTTGCACCATGATGCTTTGATATATTTGTCCAAGGTCAGGGGTTCTCAACCTGTGGCTTGTGACCCTTTTTGTTGGGGGGGGTGGTCAACTATCCCCTTCTCGGGGGTCACTTATCAGCTAGCTATTCTGCATATCAGGTATTTACATTACAACTTGTAGCAGTAGCACAATGACAGTTATGAAGTAGCAACAAAATAATTTTAAGGCTGGGAGGGTCACCACAACATGAGGAACTGTATTAAAGGGTCGCAGCATTAGGAAGGTTGGGAAACACTGCCCCAGGTCTGGGAAGGTTGCAGTGCCAGTTACTGATACTTGGTGATACATCAGCTGGTCATAGAATCCACTGGAGCTTGAGGGGCAAAACTTGGTTCATATATACATGTGATACTATGTTTATGAAATGACGTTCAACAACATTTCTGAGGTCAAATATTCCAGTTTCACAAAACAACTAGTAACCATTTGCAAGTGTCTCAATATTTTTACTCAATTTGTTCTGGTCCAGACCTCTCTCCCACTGTCTTATCAACTTTTCTTCTCCACCTTTCTATCTAGCAAGGGAAAGGCTGGATAGCATTAAGTACGTTCATAATAAAATTGAGTTTCCCCATAACTTCCCTTGTGATGGTAGCTACGGACTTCTCTGGTTAGAAAATGAGTCAGAGAGGACAAGTGCATTCATTATGCCAACATACGATTTGTTGGGAGGACTGAAAATCCCTGAACACACACCTGATTCATTTGAAACAAAATGTAGTTTGCTCAGTATAAATGTTAATTAAGAAAAACAGTAAACAGTGCCCAGAGTAGTGGACACACTCACTGAGGCAGGTGGCTCTCTGTGAGTTTGAGGACAACCTCATGTCTATAATACAAGTCTCAGGCTAGTCAGAATATACAATGACACAGTCTCAAAAAAACAAACAAACAAACAAACAAACAAAATTCCCAGAAAGCAGTGGTACACTTTAGTCTTTTAAACACAATGTCCAGCATGGATTCCAATCATCCACTGTGTAGAAATAACTACAGGACCGGCTGGATATTTTATTATGTGAGGAAAGTAGATTTGATCTTTGTGATTTAATTTTGATTCGCTCCATGAAGAATGGCCTTTCACTGCCTGAGGAACTAGACACACTTTCTCCCATCATTGCCTTTCAAAAGATTTTACTGAACCCACCCAACTATGACTCCCACCACTCTTACTTTGCAAACCAAGCTTAGTTGGTGTCTCATTGCTGTTAGCCTTCACGCCCTCAGTAAGGAGTACATTCATGACTAATGGTGTGGAGGGACAGCATCTCTGCTACCCAGTGCTGTGAACTACAGGGCAACCTGTGGCTTGGTAGGAATTTTTTCCCCAGAGGCCAGACATAGCTTGTCTGGGAAGAGAACAGCACAGGGCACCTTGCTCTACCGCTTTCGTCCTCTCAGCCTCTGAAGTTGTTCAGAGATCTTCAATGCAGTGAGTGATGTCTTTGAATCATTATGACTTCATCTTTGAGAAGTGTTCAGCTGTTTACTTATGAAAGCTCCAGGCAGGAGGCTGAGTCTTCCCTTTGGTGCAGGGCAGACTTCCAGCCATGGAGCAACTGTTTGGTGCAGTGTAGACTTTGAGCCATGGCGCTTTTTTGCCTTACGGAACTAGGTAAGCTACATGGTATTTTGTTTGCCTGCTTCTCTACGTCTTGATGAATGCCTGTGAATTTTGTGTTGTCCGAAGGAGGGAAAGTAAGTGGGCAAGCAAAACCTTACCCAAATGTGATTGTAACTGGCAATAAGTTAGGGAATGTTCACCTGAAAGCTCACTCCTTGTCATTAGGAGAGCTCTGGCTGACAATCTTCTAAGCTGAGGACCTGTTGAGAGACTCCCAACAGCTAACAATATTTGGATACCTTAGGGCTTTCATCTAAAGGGCATAATAACATATTCTTTTCCTAGAAATTAGTGAACTAACCAAGGTAGATTTTCTGTCTTGTTGAAAGGTGGTGTTTGAACATCTCCCAAAGCCACTGCTTCTATCTGGCACTTGCTGATTTAGAATTGTTCAGGCAGTGCTACGCTAGAACCAGCTCATATGTCAAAGCCAATGCCTACTGGCTCTCTGGAACCTTGTACATCTGAGCTGGCTGATGTTATGTTAGTAGCTTGAAGTTGGCTCTGATGGGGTTATGTATACATGGAAACTTATGAATGCTAGTTTACCAGAGCAGCTGTTAAATATACAGCTGCACAGCAGAGATAAAACTATTTCTAAATTCCACAGAAAGAAATGAAAAGTGGCCTTTGGGTGCCCGTGATGATCAAGAGCTTTGCATGTGCACAGTAAAGAAGAAAAGCATGGCTTGCAACTTCGTGAGGACAGAGGCACCTTATCCAGCATGGGCTGGAAGAAGACAGCTCGTAATAACTGACCACCTGCTTTCGTACATTCGCCTTAGAATTTCAGCTCTATGAATTTCTTTTATGGGGGTTGGTTTCATTTTAGCTCAAATATCACAGCATTAGAGGATGCCTCCATTTGAGGCATTGTTCAGAGGTTGAGAAATCAGACCACCTGAAGAATATTTTAGCCGCTGGGAATGAATCCCAAATTGAATCTGAATGAACCATTTAACTTCTCTGCTTCTTGGTTTATCCATTTATAAAGATGAATGACCCAAGCTTTGCCTCTTTGTTTGAAACACAGACCATGAAATATAAAGAACTAGGCTTGGAGTAAAGTGCACAAAGTTATGCTCCTCACTTTGCTGGTTCCTATCTATTCTGACTACACTGACAAATGAGTACTATGCACTTAAAAAGTTGCAGATGGTCAGTTCAGCCAGAGGTTGGCAGGCTGAGTCACAATACTGTCTGTATACTGTCATGTGCTGTAATAACTTTAAGGAATATTTCAATACAAAGCATGTGAGGAATGCTCTGGACAACGTCCTATAGGTGTAGTTGACTGTGAAATATGCTGTTAGTTTCCATATGCCACATCAGAACCAATCAGGGCTCCTTCTAGGCTGGACTTATCTCAGGATATGATGACTCGAAGATATGGACTGAGGAGCAAGACTTCTATCTCAAGGTCTTCCTCATCATGTACATCGTTGCTAATGCATCCTTAGACTCTACCTCCTCCTAATCCCAGCACCCCACTGAAACCAGAGTCAGCTATCAGCATCAGGCTCCTCCCTGATTCTACCAATAAGAGAATGAACTGCATGGAGGATTAAAACATCTATTCAATCACACATATCTTTAACAAATCATTACAATAAAAATAAATGCTCAGCAAGATCACATAACAAATAGTAACATTCGAAAACATTTCCCCTTTGAAATGTTATATTTATGCGGCAAAGCAGTCAGAGTGTGAGAGAGTCAGGATTAATCATTTTGGTCCTTGGTATCAAGTCACTGGTGGCCTTGGTTAAATGGTCCACGGATTAAGCGGCTTAGACAGACTGGTGAGATGCCTTCGATTCCCAGCACCCATGGTGTTCCATTAGAGCTCTTCAGTCACACATACAGCCCCACTCTGGTCACAAGGTCAGTTACACACAGTTGGGAAGTAGCAGAAGCTAAGCAAATGTTTGTCTGATGCGTTCAAACAGTTATGAGACGGGAGGCTTAAAGACCCAGAATGACACAGACAAGATCTCAGATGTCATTTGAAAGGAATGAAGAACCACAGAAGTTTCCCACTACTCTTTGCACAATCTTAGCGAAATGAGCTCATATAATAATTCAAAGCCTGTTGTTGAGATTACTTAAAACATTTCTTAACTTAAGGGGCCCCTGCCGAAAGTTTTATATACAAGGAGAAGTGCACAGTCACTTCTAGCCTTCGACTTCTAAATCATGGACACACATGATTTTATTGAGACGAATCTATTATCAGGTAACAATTTCACCTGTCAGCTATGCGCCATCAATAACTGAACTGGGATTTCTCGGTCAACGATTTAACAGGGTTCTCGCTCATTTTAGGGGGGGAGAGTGGGTGGTTTTCAGCAGGCTGCTGCGTATGGGACAAGTGTCTCCCCTACTTCTGTGTACCCAGGCAAGTGCATTTAGTGATTTTCTTCTTCCCCTTACAGGCCCTCTCCATTATGTTTGTACTCCAAATAGTCCAGATTTAAATTGTTTAGCTTTGATCTAATCTTTGATACTGATAAGATTAATATGTGAAATCATAACTTCAATAATTATCTATGTAAAATTTGGGGAAAAAATCACTTAGTCTCCCTGTATCTCAATTTTAATATTGGTAAAGTCAAGATGGGCTAGAAAATTCAATGATTCCTCCCTTTCCATTGTTCCTGCTTCTCTGGGGCCCATGAATTATTGTCTGGGTGAGTGGGGCCTTGCCTGAAGTTAGGAAGCATGTACTCATATTCATTGAATTCCCTGCAACATTAGGTTTTTTTAATTAATTAATTATTTTTTTTATGTATGTGAGTACACTATATGTCTTCAGACACACCAGAAGAGGGCATCAGATCCCATTGCAGATGGTTGTGAGCCACCATGTGGTTGCTGGGAATTGAACTCAGGATGTCTGGAAGAGCAGTCGGTGCTCTTCACCACTGAGCCATCTCTCTAGCCCACATTAGTTTTGGCTGGACACTCACATTCATCAGCACCGACAGCCTTGGTACCAGGAGGCTCGGTGAGTGTATGGGTTCTTCCTTTGTACACCCTTGCTGCTATAGCCCATGTCTGATATTCAAGTTAGGGACAGATGCTACAGTGGCCATAGTCAGCATTGGTAGACATACAGTACTACTAAACAGACTGCATTTCCATAATGGTTAAAATTACTTAGCACAAGAACACAGTCTGGGAATGGAGATCAATGGTAGAATATTTGTCTACCATGAACAAGGTCCAGGGTTGGATCCCCAGCTCCATAGACTCACACACAGATCCCAAATTTCCGGGTGTGGGAGGAAGTCATGACAATCATCTTTTGACTCATGCTGCCAGGAGTTTGTAAATTTCCTTGTCTTTTCTGCCAAGTAATTAGTTATTTTTAGACATCCTTGAGAGCAGTATGGTAAAATTTATTCACATAGCTGATGGTGTACTCTGTTCTAGGTGGCCAAGAAATGAATATGTTTCTAACAAAAGAATACACTAACCAGGTCCAACCAAGTGGAGCCCAGTGTAGAAGGGCAGGGGTGCAGGCATGTAGCTGCATAGCCGGAAGCTCAGTGGTTCCTCTGCTCCTCTACTGCACTTAAGGCTACACACTGGAGACTGTGGGAGAGCCAACAAGTTCTGGCTGCCTTTCTAAAAAGAACACCTTCCTGTCGTGGAAGTGGTTGCATTGGCTTACACATTGAAATAGTCTTGGGGAAAAATGTAGGATAAACTGGTGGCTGTATTTCCAAATCATCTGGGCAGCAGGTCCAGGGTGCAACTGAGGTAAAACTATCCATAAAAAACAAAAACAAAAACAAAAATCCACCACAACATTCCGATAAGATCAAATTTAAATAGATTATCTGGGATTAGTTAACTAGCTTTGGGAATCTTCTAGTCCTTGAGTGTTTTATCTTGCTTAGTGCAAATAGTCCATGTTTATATTTAGTAAGATCTGATGGATACACTTAAATTAAAGCTCTGGAGTCAGACCCTGGCCTGGATAATCTTAGCATTAGTGTCCCTCAGCTGCCACCAAATGAACTAAGGGCTTAGGAATAGCCCGGCTTTTCAATCCTGATGATAACTGCTGCAGTTCTGTCAGTCTCCATGACCTACACCCATCCAGAGTAGCAGCATGGTGTCCTGTGCTCTTTAAAGTGACAGTGTACCATTGAGGTGTGGTTTAAAGTAACAGGGCACAGCCATGGTGTGGGCAGGACATAGGACATGGTATGTTCTTCACGCTCACGAAATTGTCCTTGAATTCTAAAGTGTTTAAAAAATACCTTATAATTTTTAATTTTCTTACTATTCTGTGCATAGTTAATGCTTTTGTTTTGAAATATTTATCCCTATTTCCTCTCCTTCATCTGAATGATTGGCATTCACAAGGGGGGTAAAATGTACCACAGTTGGTGTTGTGTTTGGGTCTGAACGGCTTTCTTTCACTAGATTGTATCTGGGGCCGTCTGAACGGCTTTCTTTCACTAGATTGTATCTGGGGCCGATTTAGCTCCTCAAAAAGACCAGTGCAGCTCCAGGACCAGGTGTTACATGAGAATGGTGTGTCTCTTTACTCTACTTCTTTTTTAGGAATGATTGGGTTTTTTTTCCCCCAAAGAGGGCCAGTACACTGATGACTAAACTACAGCAAGGGTTTTTAAAAATATTTACAACACTGTAAGCATCCTAGATGAGATTTCTGGAAAAGAACAGATACCTGACTGGAACATATGTGCTCCACAGGCACCTCGTAAGTGGAAAGAAAAGTCTTATTAAAATTTAACATCAACTTGGCCAGACTTTGGGTTGAATCAGAGGAACAGAGTGCTGCCCAGTGTAAAAGCCTGGGATGGGGAGGGGGGATGCGATTTCTCCCAATACAGCTGAGACAATAAGAACAATGCCAGCTGGTCTCAGATTCCAAAGGTTATTTAGGACCAAGTCTTGCCACTGCACAATGGCTTTTCTTTTCGAAATGCTCAATGTATAGGCAGCACAGACTTCGAAACAGAGAATAGTATCTTCAACTGTCTCAAAGAAAGCAAGCATGTCTAGATGCTTGTTGGTGGGGATGTCACAGAAAGGATCGGACATGACTCATGCTAACAGACGTCACCCAGGGACCAGTCTGGCCACGGCTCTAGTTTGTCCTCCACACCAACTCTTGTGCTTCTCCAGTGGTCGGAACTCTTTACAGAGTACACAACCTGCAAATGCTCTTCTTCCCCTTTCTGCCCCATCCTTGGGCTCTTAAATCAACCCACGGCCTCTGAGAGTGCCCAACCTAGCACTTGCACTGAAACTGTTGAAGGCTACGCTAGAAAGCCCTTGTAGGATCTGCCACAACTGCACTCATGCCAACAGACGCAATGCAACCCACACCACGGGCTTTCTTTGTGACAGAAAAAGAGACACTGTAGCATATGCCACTCTACCCAAATAGACCACCATGCTGTAGAATAACAGTATAGACAAGTAAGGACTCGGTAAGGGGGCATTTCCTATAGAATTCTTCACAGAGGAAGTCATTAAGATTTGCTCAGTTTGTAATGAAACATCCAAGTTATCCAGGGCCTTGAACACATCAAGTACAGATGCAAACACATAAAAGTAAAGCTAATCCAGAAGTATTCCTAAATTATTATTAAATTAAATGGTAGTAGGGCAACAGGAAGTGTGTGTGTCTGTTGAGAGAGAGAGAGAGAGAGAGAGAGAGAGAGAGAGAGATAGAGATAGATAGATAGATAGATAGATAGATAGATAGATAGAGAGAGAAAGAAACCTGCAAACCAGTTTTCTGCTTTTCTTTTTGAAGATTCCGATCCCAACAGCAAAAGAGATCCTACTGAAGAACTCTCTGGTTATGAGGACTATATCTGAAGTAGGGCTGAGGAGATGACAACCACAGTCCTCATTCACATGGGAGTCAGTTTATTATTAGAACAATCTTAGAACTATTTCAAGCTATTCTCTGTGCAGCATACTTCCAAATGCAATATAACCTTTCCCAATCAAGTCTAAACTACTCGGCTTCAACGCACCTGTCCTAAGTCTGTTAAGACCATTCAAAGAGCAGTGCAGAAGAGGGAGAGAAGACATGTTTCCTTGTCAGTGGCAGACAGGCTTTGCCAGATTGTCTATGGGTTCTGTTCTGGATACTATTCAATTTGGTTTGGGGGCACTTTTTAAACAGCCATTTGGCACTTTCCGTTTGGAGTTCTTAGGCACAGTGTGACAGAGTGAGCTTCGTGAGCCCTTCCCCATGCATTCGATAGAGCAGCTGAAACTCAGCAGGCAGCTGGTGAGACTCCTGCCACTTGGTGGTAAATTTGGTTCCTTTTTTGTCATAGTAGTGGTAGGGCAGATCCTCCCTGGTGTTGGGGTCAAATCCAAAAGGCCAGAAGCCGTACAAGTGGATCTCTTCACATATTGCGGAGGCAAGCGTGTACATAAGGATACCTGTGCTCAGTCGCTTGGGTGACAAGTGCTTGTTTTTCCAGTACCTGCAGAACAGTAAGTACATGCAGATTCAGCCGCGGGTACCAAAGGTTTCAGTCAGAGAAGTCAATGTGCAGGGCTAGGAGCTAGATTTTTCTAGACTGTTTGGGCGTTATGGGTAGCTACACTTCCTAGCCTCAGTACATGGGCCTGTTCCCTTCTGGATGAGATTTTAAAATGTCATTTAAAAATTGAGAAAAGAATGGAGCAGAATGGAGTAAAAGATGATGAAGATTTGGGATAACGAGCTAAATTGTTCTTCTCCCATGTGCAATCATGACTTTAGACAAACACTCCACTCTGTATTCAGCTGTCAAACTTTGGGGTTTAGTTCTATTTTCTCTTACGTTCTTGGGGATGGTACCAGTTTGTGTGTGCTACCCTTTGGTAATTGTTCATCACATCCATTTTCTCAAAGTAGAAGTCTCAGTTTGGACCGTAAATAATACAATTCCCTTTCCTTTGGAAGATACACCAATCTACTAGACTATGAGTTCTCCCTCAGTGGAAGTTCAACTAAACAGATCTTAAATTTGGAAGATTTTAGGAAACAACAGGAAGGGGATATCTATTACAGCATGTACTCTTGGTCACCAGGCCTTTCAGAACCCACCTGAACTTAGAATAAGATCTGTGCTCAGCTGTGATGCCTGGATTCCCTACATAGAATAAGATCTGTGCTCGGCTGTGATGCCTGGATTCCTTATGTAGGAGAGCATGGGAGTTGAGGCAATGCTCCAAGGAGTAAAAGAAAAAAAAAGCTGTACAATTAATCCTGATTTTAAAAATGCCCTGTATGATTGTCTCACTTGTGGCTGCATATTTGAATTATCTAAGGGGCTATTAAAAACACCAAGTGCGTGATCCTTGTCTTCCTCACCGAGTTAGACTCTAGGCCAGCCCAGGTAGTAGTAGTATTTTACTTCAAAACTCTGATTCTTATAAACAGCCAGAAATGAAAGTTACTGAACTAGATGAAAATGTTGCATCTCCAGCCAGTCTCCTTATCAAGCAATAAGAGGTGAGCTCCTTAAATACTCAAACATTTAATTATAAAAGCAGATTATGCCCTTTAGGATTTACCCAGGTGGGTTCCTAATCCTGAAATTCTACAAACACCTGGCCATCAGACAAAAAGGATATTTTAAAGTCAATGGTAATTTTTTTCTTTTTTAAAATTACAATTTTTAAAAATAGGCTTTGCATGTTTTTGTCACTGGTGTTACTAGAATATACTTATTGGTACAAGGGGAATTCTTGGCTGGTGGTGATTTCCATGGCTGCGCACTAAGAAGGAGCAGGAAATAAAAGGAAGGGTAATGAATGGTCTTTTCATTTCGCACTTGGTTACCAGCTAGAGGTAAACTGAACTTTTTAACTAGCATGATTCATTCATTCATTCATTAAAAAGATAAGAGTTTGTCCTCAAGAACTAAACCAACCACAACAACTAGTGAGTTGGATGGCTCCTATGCCTAAGAGATTACAATATTGACTTGCCATCTGGTGGAGGTATAGGTTAAATGTAATAAAAACATACACACCTGTTGACATGTTGCATGATATTTCCAGGCCAAGCCAACTGGACCTTTAACTGACCTCTGTGCTCAACAAAAAAATCCACTAGTGTTCTCGTTACCGTTGCAGAAGTGTGGAAGAAAAATGCAGGGATCCAAAGGATGGCCCCATCAAGCTTTTTTAAACTGAGGAAGAAGTTGTTACGGTCCTGAATGGTTAAAAGATTGTTGTAATATTTTTCCAGGATGCTCGGATTGAAGGTTGTGAGGTTGGTTTTCCTTCCAACATCTTTGTGGAAAGCCTCTGTCGGGGCAAAATTGCATCGAAAAACAAAATCTGATTTATCTATTTCTTGTCCACACTGACTTCCCGTCAAGATTCCACTGTTTCCAACCACAGCACAAATATTATAACGCTTATTCATAATGGGTGATACATCTGGGAGCAGGGACCGGAAGTTATTGCTAATAGAGAAGACATATTTATGGCTGGAATAATCGTAATGCATCAGTTGTCCAATCCGAACACTATTCTTGGTCAAAGAAAAATTTTTTATTACATCGACATGCTGAAGAATTTCTTGCCTAAAATAAAAACAGATTCATTAAATACATTCTATTCCAAAGAGCCAAGTTTCCATCTTTCGCTTGCATTTAACTCACACAAGAATATTAAGCACAATCAATTCAAGTAAGACTATACATTCATATTTGCAGGCTCCAAAGGGAAGCCTGTTTTATAATGAACCAGCGTAGCAATACATCTCAGTCAAGTTCTGAATGTAACCTTTGGATGCTAGTAAATTCAGTGTACAGTTTGACCTACTATTTCTTGGTATTCTGGCCTACTCAAAGAGTATATTTGATTAAGGAGGAGGCAGATGCCAAAGTGTGTTAGAAAACACTGGGAGACAATTTACACAGGCTTTAAAGAGCTCGCATTAATGTATAAACATTGGTGACTTAGAGTTTGTAACTAGGGGCTACTTGTTTGCTATTGGACTGTACTGCTCAACCAATAGTGAATACTACAGGTGTCTAAATAAAAGCTAAACAGATATGGATCAGTACATAGAACAGCACTCTCTATTATTAAAATATGAAAATGGGAAGAGGGGTGGGCGTGGCTAAATATTTAATAGAAATGAGAGGATAATCTCATTGAGACCTGCTGAATCATGAAACAGGGATCCCCCCCCCCACCCCGTTTGATTATTTGGAATCACAATTTAGCAGGATATAGGTAAGCCTTCAAAAAAAAAGACCATTAAAATCTGAAGAGAAAAGGTAGTAAGAGATAAATGATACTAAGATTTGACTTCAGCTTGATCTCATATTGAGCTTTCTATGAAATTATCTCCTTTTAAAGTCCGAGGGACTTAAAAACAGTTCAAGAGACAGGTAACTTGCACCTTTGCTGCAGGTTCCCCAGTGACAGGAAGACAAATTGAAACACTCATACCTTCTGTTTAAATAATAGTAGGGTGAAAAGAGCTATTATCAAATCTAGGACGGGGACATCACCTCAGCTTTCAGTTACCAGCATAATTCTTGGAGTTGTTAAAGAACAACTTAAAGCAATCCTGTTAAAATTAATTAAAGTTTTCCTAAGAAATAGATTGAAAGGCTGGACATTTTGAGTAGGAAGTTTTCTTTTGATTGATTGCTAGAGATACTTGGCACAGGGTAGAAAAATACTATAATCAAGTTAGAGATGTATTTGGTGTGTTTGGGGGATTGGTATAAGGTGTTCTACCTTGAAAACTGTGCTAGCTCTAAAATTAAATGTAGATGAAAATCTGAAAAACTAATGCTGAAAAGTACCTTCATGGTTTAGAATTAAGGGCCACAAACTAGGCATAAATACAAGAACTGTAGCCATAATCCTATGATTATATCAGTTAAAAAAACACACACACATTTTTCTGACACCATGGGTTTCTTTTCATTCTTCCAGTAAATCATATATATGTATGCATATATATGTGTATATATGTATATATATGTTTGTATATATATATATATATATATAAAGTACAGTGACAATAAATGCAATAAATGCAATAAATGCCAGGGCAAAACCACATATCCCTTCCTGGTTTGTAAAATAAGTATCCACAGCCCTAATAAATACACTAGATGGCTCACACTGCATTTAGTGGCATAACAATCCCGCTGTGTGTGTGTGTGGGAGTGTTTATGGTTCTAAGACCAAAAATCACTGAGACTTAACTTACTCCCTCTCCCTTCACCTAAAACAAAATGAAACAATAAAGAAAAACCTTCTTCATGTATAAAAACAGACCACTACAATGAGTAAGAATTAAGTAAGTGAGTTTTATAATTAAAAGCTGCAAGAACTTCATAAAAACAAACAGGCAAAATCAAAACAAAATCATGTTTACATACATATATATTTGGGACCACATCTCCACTGAGTGAGTGATGTGGTAAGGGTTGTGTTACAGAAAGGTTGTCTATTTATATTATAAAGGAGATCATCTGCTTGCAATGAACGAAACCTTTTTTTTTTTTTTTAAATAAACAACTTTGGTGCAGCCAGATATCCTGGTGCTCAGTCAAGGCTGAATTATGAAGTTATTGGCCAACCTGATTGCTCCCTTTTAGAGGGTACTACAACTCTTTAAGAGCGATGGCTACGAATCATCTCCTCTTACATTTTGGCTAGGAAGACAAAGTGGGGCGAGATGAGTTGTAGCTTTGTATGTGTGGTACTGGTTTTGGATTTGTTTTTGTGCTGTTTGTTTCATCGAGTTTCAAAATTAAACAACAACCACCACCAAAGCCTCTCTTCCTAGCCTACCTTTGATGTAAAAACGCTGTCCGATTAAATGTCCATTTAGAAGGTTTCTCTTGGAGTTCATGGGTGAGAGAATTCGTAATGGGCACAAATGACGGGTCTAGAAACTTCAGCGCAAACTGAGACCTGAAGAGGAGCATGAGTTCAGATAGATTCTGGCCTCAGGGAGGGGAACCCAGAGTGTGACAGCTCCAGGATCAACCGGAAGGGGCAGCTGGCACAAGAGCAAGCCCACCCCACAGCCCCTCTCTTTTGGCACATTCTCTGCTCCTACACAAGCCCGGAAGAAAGGGAGAAAAGGGGAAACTCTTCGCCATTGTCTAACCCTCCGGGTGAAGGGGAGACCATAAGAAAGATGGCGGTCACGCAGACAGCAAGGGTCGGAGCCCAGCCCAGGGCTGCAGTCCGCGGCTCAGTGGGACTACGAGTCAGCACCGCGGACAGCAGCCTCCGGCCGGACCCCGCCACCCCCAGGCCCAGAGAATTGATTTTTGGTAAAAGGGCAGAGGAAATTCGAGACTCAGGCGAAAGGCGTGGGGGTTGGGGGCTCCAGCCTTAACCTTTTCCTTCCCACGCCCAAGTCTGATTTCACCCTCAGCCTTTAGCTGGAAACCCCCAGAGGCCTCCTGCTGCCGGGCGCTTCTGTCCAGGCCTAGCTTGCTCAGGTTGCACATCTCTGGCCCAGCTTAGCCCACAGGGTGCATGCAGCTTGTGGTTGCCACCCGCCCATCAGAAGGCGGTGCAGGGAGAGCTCCTTGCGGGCACAGGTAGGGGTGGGGCTCCAGATGAGCTGTGCGGAGCTGCGCCCCGCGGTGACTTCGACCCGGCAAGGGTGGGCGGCCCTCAGCAGAAGGCTAGCTTCCCGCAGGGGCAGAGGAATTGCAGAAATCCAGGAAAGGAGGGGGCGGGTGGCAGCGGGGGAAGGGTCGAGGAAGCCCCTAGGGGCTTCAAGAGAATAAACCTGCGCATCGTTAGATGAGAAAGGGGAGGAGGGAAGGGGTGCGAGAGCAGTCGGCGCCTGCGCCATTAGATCGCCCCAGCCAGGCCTGCGGAGTCTGCCGCTAGTGCTCGGCCAGGTCGCTCACCTCAAGCCTTGCCCATCTCTGGGTTCACCTCCCCCCCCCCCCCCCTGCCAGCTGTCCAAACACCGCCTCTCGCTCTACCACCCACACCCTAGTTTTGAAATGGGGGAGGGGACGTAGAGGAAGAATAGGAGAAATTCAATCACATCGATTAGGACAAAGGCTTTTAGGAGCTTTGGGGTAAAAAAAAAAAATAAAGTGCAGAAACAGAAAAAGGAATGAAAGGACCACGCAGTTACCGAGAAGCCCAAACACTCTTCTCTGACGGTCCCCCAACACACCATCGACCCGAGATACCCGAGGGCGCTCCAACAGAGGCCCACACTCACCGGAATCCCGCGTGGAACATGTACATTCGGGGCGCCCCCGGGCTGGCGTACTTGGGAGTGGTGAAGATGTTCTCCTTTTTCAGAGACACGTAGCTGATCAGCGATAAAATCAGCAGGGCCACGCTGAGCATGACCAGCCCTAGCACACTGGCGACTCGGGCCATTTTGCAATTTCTCATCCCGGGCTAGGCTGGGTTCAGGGAAACCGGGGAAATCGGTCCATTGAGCGGCCAGCAGCCTGCTGGCGTGTGAGTGTGTTGTGTGCGTGCGTGTGTGCTCGCGGGCGCGTGTGAGTGTGTGTGGCGGGGGAGGGGGGAACCCAGGCAATTGAGTCGCAGAGGGCCCGGGGGGTGGAGAACGACCTGGAGCCCCGGGAGGAGCGGGAGCCGGGCCCCCTACCCCACCCCGGGGCAGGGTCGAGCCTGTCCCGGAGCTGAAATGGAAGATGGAGGGTCTGCGCGGCGGCGTGGCAGGCGACGGAGCACACCGAGCAGTGCGTCTCCGGCTGCCGGCTCAGGCTCCCCCGCGCGTTTCCAGCGAGGTTGCCATCTCCACCGTCGCCTGAAAGATAAATGTGATTGGAATAGTGTTACAGTTCGATCTAAGCACAGGATTTAATTAATGAACTCTAATCTCCTAAATAACCAAGGGGAGGGATGAGGAGGAGGGAGGGCAGGAGGGGAAGCGGCTGTGTGGGGGGGGAGAGGACGGGAAAGAGGCTGGGTGGCTGGAGCCCAACCCAATGGGCTCCAGGGCCCGCTAAGGGTACAGCTGAGTAGGAGGCTGTTGGGAGACAGATGCCCAAACTTAGTTTAATGAACCATTCATTACTTTACAAAATACATCACGAAATAGAACGATAAATAACCTGATTTGCTACTGTGGAGGATAAACACCAGCTGGGTACTTCTCAGAGATGCAGTGAGAATGTTTTTTAGTAAGGCAAACGTTTAAAAGCTTTCTCATCTCCATCAGACATCACCCTGGAGTCCCATAGGCAGCACCTGCTGCAGCATCTCTGCAAGGAAGATCTAAATGGCAGTTAGGCTAGGCTGCCTTGGGAACTCATTCTACAGAATGTTCTAGAATGTCTCACCGTGCTCCTTACTTAGATACTTAGATAAAAGATGGAGGTGGCAGGATTGACTGTCCCTCACACACCTCTCAGTGCTTGGCCTATGTGCTCCAGCATCAGGTTTAAAACTATTAGACCTGACTGAGTCTCTATTCTTCGCTCTTGGGATTTATCCTTAGGTCAGGCAGGTTCTCAGAAGTCAGGACCCTTATAAGTGCGCAAACTGGCTTTTGAGGGAACTCAAGACCTAGGAAAGAGAGGTTTGACTGGAGGGTGGCAAGGAAATACATTTGTATTGCTTGACTACATCCTCTGATCGCATGCTGTCTATCTTATTATCCATTAGAAATGCACGTCCACCCGCTTTCAGTCACGCTCAGAGAAAACTCATTCGTTTCTTTAGCTTCGCTCTTTGCAATTAGATTATGGTCTCTTCTACTTTGCCTTCACCATGGCTTGGTCGTCCCTGTGCTGGCCAATAAGCACTACTGAAAGACAGTGGAGGTGAGAAGGTGGCCTTTGAGAACCTTCTCCATAAAGCAAGTTGAGTTTCTCCAAGAGGCTTCATGCCTTTATGAAGGTGGGAGGGCTCTAAGGTGCTCTGCCTTAGGGACTGTAAATTCACCAAAAGGAAGGCCTCCTGGGCTGGGAGCTCCTGCAGAGCAAGGGCCATCTTGTCTCCCCATCTCCCTGTCTCCTCTAGTACCATCTCATCTTGAGGGAATACTAGTTAAATATATGAAGACCCGGCAAGTTCTCTCACCAAGTTACAGTGGCTCTGATCAGCGACGCAGAGGATACTTCTGTTGTCAATGACAAAGGGCATCTAGTACCCTCTAAAGACCTTTATACCAAAATATGATGATGTGAGTCAAGGAGACACAGATAATCTTTTCCTCATGGACGTCTTTTTTATTTTTTTTATTTATTTTATTATTATTATTATTTTTTTTTGTTGTTGTTACTTAAAAAGATCCAGCAACTCCGAGGAAGATGGCTCAGTTGGTAAAGTGTCTGTCAAACAGGTGAGGACCAAGGGAGTCTAGACCTCTAACTTTCACACAAAAGCTGGGTACTGCCTTGCTAAATAAGAAAGGAGGGAAGGAGGGAAGCAAGGAGCTCATTGGCCAGCTATTTAATTTAATTAATCCAACAGATTAATTCTGGGTTTAATGAGAAAGCCTGTCTCAAAAACTAAAATGGTAAATGATTGAAGATGACAGCTAATGTCAACCTCTAGAATTTATACACATGAATGATACCTGTGTACAGAGCACTCACATGCACAAATGCATATACCCACATAAACACATGTACACACACACACAATTTTAGAAAAGTGTTGTGTGCTTGAGGTATCTTGCTTTTGTTTCATTATGGTCAGAATGCCTGGCAGAAACGACTTGAGGAAGAGCTTGTCTTGACCTGGTGTTCCGGTTTCAGTGCGCCGAGGTGGGGAAGGCTTGGTCAGGTTCATGGCCGTGGAGTTGCTTCCCTTGGCTGCAAATCAGGAATCAAAGAACACTGGGATTAGAGACAGTCTGCAACCTTCAAGAGCCATACCTACTTCCACCAGCCAGCCTACCTCCTAAAGGGTCTCTGGCCCCCTCAAATAGACAAGAGTTCAAAACCAAGCATGTGTGCAGGCCAGGGTGGGAGGCATCTCAGAGTGACAGCATGACACCGAAACAGGATGAATAAATCCTAAGTCTAAATAACTACTCTTGTATTTTTTAGAAGAACGAATTGTATGAGTGTAAAATGTCAAAAGGGCATCTTATGACAGCCATCCAGAAATTCTGTATGTTGGAATACTGAATGGGGAGGGGCATGCTGTAGGAAGGTGGTTGAGGTGGTCTGGCCACACCTGACTTCAGAGCTGACTCTGGCATCTGTGTGCTCTGTGACATTAGTTAAATTACTAGCTTTTCGGTGTTTTGGGCTGTTCGTTTGCAGAAGCAAGATAAAACCTGCCTCAGATTAGCATGTGATAAACATCTTTGCCTGAGTTGTGACTTAAATATGAGCGAGACAAACTGGGCAGGGTTTTGACATGTTTCTTTAACCTCTATGTGCCCAGTTACGGAATGCATAGGAAAAAAAAATGTCCCTGGTGGGAATTTCCTGCAGAAAATGGCAAAGATCAAGAAACTACCTTTTCCTCAATGAAGCATTCCTAGGACATAGAGCAGCAATTCACTCTGCCTGGATTTAACTGTTGTTCTAGCTGCCAGGTGGTGACACATACCTTTAATTCCAGCACTTGAGAGGCATTAGGACCTCTGTGAGTTCAAGGTCAGGATAGCCAGGACTATGCAGAAAGAGACTGTCTCAAGCCTCCACCACCTCCACCTCCACCTCCCTCCACCTCCACCTCCTAACCAACCAACTAAACCCTAAAAGTTGTTCTAGGGGCTGGAGAGATGGTTACACAGTTAAGAGGACTTGCTCTCCTGGAGGACGCAGGTTCAATTCCTAGTATCTGCATGGCTGCTCACAATCTGTTATTTTAGTCCAGGGGACCTCTTCTGGAGTCTGCAGGCACTTCATGCAGGTAGTTTACAGACACACATGCAGATAAACACCTATACATAAAGATTAGAAAGTCATTCTGTTCTGCTTAGCAAAGTTCTATGAACCTTGTACAAGAGCTGTTTTTGTTTTTCCAGACAGGGTTTTTCTCTGTAGCCCTGGCTGTCCAGGAACTCCCTCTGTAGACCAGACTGGACTCGAACTCAGATATACTCCTGCCTCTGCCTCCCAAGTGCTGGGATTAAAGGCATGCGCCACCACCGCCTGGCAAGATTATAGCTCTTTGCTAAATTAAAAACAAGTAAGGCTTCAAAAATGCCTATCAACGTTTTAAATTTTAATTTTGAAAATCGCCTCTGTTTGGAAATTAAAAAGGCGAAAAGAAAAAATAAGACATACTTTGTTTGGTTTTAAACTTTTCTAGAGGACTTGATACTTTGGTTAGAGTATTTATTTCCTCTTGCTCACATTTTGCAAACATGATTTTACTGCTCTGTGTCTCTTCACCAGAGTGAATTCCAGGCACAAAGTCATTGGAAAGCCTTTTATTTTTATTATAAGTATCAGCATTCATTCATTCATTCATTCATTCATTCATTCATTTTTGTTTTCTTTCCTCAGTTCATTAAATAAAATGCATTGGTTATTCATATTGGTGCTGGGCAGGATGACTGTCTTGTCAGAGTCTCTTTCTGCATAGTCCTGAGGAAGTGCTCTATGAAAAGCCAGATGACACTGGACTCATGAGAGAACAGGGTAATATTCATCTATGTTGCACAAAATTGGTGGAGCTTTTTTTTTTTTTAAACCAGGCACCATTTAGGTTGGTTTTTTAAATGTTTTTTTAATTTTTATGCATATAAATGTTTTGCCTGCGTGTAATAGACAGACATAGCATGTGTGTTTTACTTGCCAATGAATAAGAACACATTTCTTTTATGAACTACTTCTGAATAGGCATGGAGGAGTTAACCTCCTGGATGGTCAGAGATCTAACCCAGGAATCATGGAGATCAAAGTGCAGGAGACTCAGGGAGAGTCTATTGGGAAACTGTTCTCTGTAACACGTGACTGGAACTTGTTATTGACTGGCATCATGACTTCTAATGAGTTTAGCAGTGGCCATGGAGGAAGGTTCTTGGGTTCCTCTGAGTTTTCATCTCTTATAGTGTCCCATATAGAAAATATACACTGTGTGAACTCATTGAAGTCAGAGGAAGTGCCACAAAAGCTCTTGGATAAATAGACCTTGGAAAGATGCACGAGGTTCTCGGAGATGCAGATAGAGAGGACAGAGCCAGCAGGGATGAGTTAAAGTGGATATCCAGGAAAACAAAGGTTTGGGGTGAGGGAGCAGATGGGCCTCTTTGGACTGAACTGGAAACAGACAAGATATACAGAACACGTAGGCATCAACTGCTTTGTGTTCATTGTGTCCAAATGCTATGAGGAAGGCATAGCTGTCTTAACCTCATGGGTAAGAAAAATGGATCTTGACTGAAGATCTGGGTATGGTGATCTACTTCTATAATCTCTGCACTTGGGAGGTTCAGGTGGAAGGATTATGGACTTGAGGCCACCTTGAGCTATAAGGTAAGACTCTATGCCAACACAGATAAGACCAGAGGGTAAAGATTTGTTCAAGGTAAAGCCCTCAGGATGTGAAGCCCATACTTTCTGCTAGATCACACAGTGTATAAGTAGGTCCTGGGACAGATGGCAGGGTAGAAGTTTCAGCAGTCCAGGGAGGCTGGAAACAAGGACCATTTCTTTTTATTATTACTACCTGTGATGATTACTGCCCAAGATGATGGGTCTTGTGATCCATCTTAACATTTCTGTCTCATTGTGTTGTGTATGGAACTAGGTATTTCCATTATTGGCATTTTTCAATGTCTGGTCATTCCTTGGAAGACACACAGAAAGTCCCTATAGACCGGGTTTGACTTTTAAGTTTCAACTTTCGAGTGGCACAGAGCAATATAGACTCAAGTAGGAATGCAGATTAAGTTCTGATTTGTTTCTGAAGCTAGTCTTCCTTTGTGATGAATGAGACTCACAGCTTCTAGTCAGACAAACAAGTTATAGGTGAACAGGTGAGACATTAAATAAATCCCAGGAGACAACCAACACTTTATTCTAAAATGTGTCATATTGGTTGATTTTACCCAAATGGAAGCTAATGGAGATACTCTGAGTGCATTTGAGATAGCCTAGCATGGGCTATGCTGCTTGCTCAGTTAGGAATATGGACACTTCAAATATATTTAACTCCATGATAATTTCAGTTTGTAGTGAGTTTATAGGAGTGCAATCCTATTATAAACCTGAAGTTTCTGAATGACTTTCACCATTTAAAGAAGGAAGACCCAAAACTTAGAGAGTAAAGAAACTTGCTAGCTAGTTTGCTCCAAAAGGGCTCTGTTTCTAGCCTGTTGCATTGGGATACCAGGACCCAGAGGAGCAGAGTAAATTGCCTTAGTTATAGCATCTCCAGGTTCTTGAGGGAAGATGTGCACAGAAGCAACCGTGAGAAGGTGAAGTCAGTCAATAGAAGACCAAAATTCTTCCTTTGTATGCTCTCTGGGGCTGGGAGAAGGTAAAGTTGGGTTGAAATATGGGCTAACAATTCTGTAGTATTGGTTGGAAATTGTATCTTCTCTTCATTCACTTTCATTCACTCAGTCAGTGCTGATACAACTGCCCAGGCTCAGAGCTCAGTGTACAAAACAACTGGGAATCCTTTGCCTGACTACATGCCTGAGGGCCAGGCCAGGGAGAATGGTGGTCTTCTGGACTGACTAGACCACAGCACCCCTGAGAATGCAGGAGTTGTTTAAATTAAGGAAGAGGCCACAGGTAGTGAAATTAAGTAACTACATTAGGTTAATATTATTACATGCACATGTCTACAACAAAGAAAGGGTAGACTGAGAACAGGAAAGCGCCCCCTTCCCACTCTTCCTTACGGTTTCCATGATTTCCTTGGGGACAGGCAGCCACTGGCTGTCTAGTTGGGTTCTATGCCAGCAATCCCAAGCATGTGAGATGTGTTTATGTTACACAGGTAAATGCTGAGATCCCTTTAAAACGATTCTCTTTTCGAGGCTTTTCTTTTTTTGTCTGTATCTCTACAAAGACCTTTTACATAGCTGTTAAGATTTCAAATGTTTTCAGTGATTACGCTTCCTGGGAGCCGAGGAATTACTCATTTTGTGCCTCTAGACAAATGCTTCCCTTAAAGCTCAGAAGGGTCTCTGTGAAAGGAATACAAGAACTTCACAGCCTCTGTTCTTCATTGAATAAATGAAACATATTTGGAATGCTGTCTTAAGGTTGAAAGTTTTTCTTTTTTGCTTTCTAGTTCCTGGGAAACGGTTTGAAGGGGACTGTTATGTTCAGATGTGTTAATCGTCCAGGCCCTTGAATAGAGGTTCGACTTTTCAAATATTTGCAGCCATTACATTTTTTTGGAAGCTAAGTTATTATATTTGGAGAAGCTACTTGAAAAATAATCTTACAGTTAAGTCTTAAGCTATTCAGTTGTTTATTATGTCTCTTTATCACAGTAACTATGGGCATAGAAAATCACCCTCTCCCCATCCCCTGTTAGAGCAGTCAAGACTGGGAGAGGGTGGGATTTGAAAAGAAATCTAATTTTACTGTTCATCTTGAGATTTTGGGTAGGTTTTTTTTCCCCACATTGTGCTTCTGAACCTGTAATTGTCAACAGCATGTCTTTGAGAACAGGAAAAAGAAACAACCGTTTTGTTTGCCTGTTATTATAGCCATATAAAAGCAGTCACATTTCCATGCAATTTTGAAAAGTGCACCGCTGCTGGCTGGCTTATTGATGAGTGCTGCTTCCTCTGAGGGGACAATAAGAATTGCTGGAGATGAACTGCTAAGCATCGCTTTCCTCGAGCTTGGGTCGCCATGATTAGGAAATACCTTTGGCTGAGAGTTCTTGTCTTCTTCTCACAGGGGACTCACAAAGATCAGAGACCACAGCACTTTCGTACACTGAGATAGTCTCAGTAATAGCCAGACTAATCAAATATGCCATCTTCTATCTGGTGGACTTGCCATTCCCTTTCTTTCTTTCTTTCTTTCTTTCTTTCTTTCTTTCTTTCTTTCTTTCTTTCTTTCTTTCTTTCTTTCTTTCTTTCTTTCTTTCTTTCTTTCTTTCCTTCCTTCCTTCCTTCCTCCCCCCTCTCTTTCTTTCTCTTCCTTTCTTTTTCCCTTGCTTCCTTCCTTCCTTTCTCTCTTTCTTTTGTCTTTCTTTCCTTTCCTTTCCTTCCTTCCTTCCTTTCCTTCCTTCTTTCTTTCTTTCTTTCTTTCTTTCTTTCTTTCTTTCTTTCTTTCTTTTGTTCTTTCTTTCTCTTTCTTTCTTATTTCTTTCTTCATTTATTTCTTCCTTTCTTCCTCCCTCCCTCTCTTTCTTTCTTTCTTTCTTTCTTTCTTTCTTTCTTTCTTTCTTTCTTTCTTTCTTTCTTTCTTTCTTTCTTTCTTTTGTTCTTTCTTTCTCTTTCTTTCTTATTTCTTTCTTCATTTATTTCTTCCTTTCTTCCTCCCTCCCTCTCTTTCTTTCTTTCTTTCTTTCTTTCTTTCTTTCTTTCTTTCTTTCTTTCTTTCTTTCTTTCTTTCTTTCTTTCTTCCTCCCTCCCTCCCTCCATCTCTTTCTTCCTTTCTCTCTTTCTTTTGTCTTTCTTTCTTCTTTCTTTCTTTCTTTCTTTCTTTCTTTCTTTCTTTCTTTCTTTCTCTCTTTCTTCCTTTCTTCCTCCCTCCCTCCCTCTCTTTCTTCCTTTCTCTCTTTTGTCTTCCTTTCTTTCTTTCGTCTTTCTTTCTTTCTTTCTTTCCTTTCTTTCTTTCTTTCTTTTGTCTTTCTTTCTTTCTTTCTTTCTTTCTTTTTTCTTTCTTAGATATTTGCTTTATTTACATTTCAAATGTTAGCCCCTTTCCTCATTATCCCTCTGAAAACCCCCTATCCCATCCCCTCTCCTCCTGCTTACCAACCCTTCCCCCCCACTTTCCTGACCTGGCATTCCCCTACACTGGGGCATCCAGCCTTCACAGGACCAATGGCCTCTCCTCTCTTTGATGTCTGGAAAGGCCATCTTCTGCTACATATGTAGCTGGAGCCAGCCATTCTATTACTAGTGGTACTAAAAATGATACTATTTGCATTTCTTTCCACAGATGGGGAAAGACATCTGTGGAAGTTTGCTAGCTTGTCTAAGGTCCCAGAAACTATTCAACAATTTTGGGGTTTTTTGGTTGTTTTTTCAAGACAGGGTTTCCCTGTGTAGTCCTTGCTGTCCTGAAACTCACTCTGTAGGCTGGTCTCAAATTTAGAGATCTGCCTGCCTCTACTTCCTGAGTGCTGGGATTAGAGGCATGTACCACCATCCCTGCAACTATTTTTTTTTTTTTTTACTTATTCCTTTTTTGAGACAGAATCTCATGTTGTTCAGGCTGGACTCCAGCTCTATAGGTCAGAATGACCTTGAGCTCCTGAGCTTCCTGCCTCTTCCTCCTTAGTACTATTCCTTTTTGCAGCAAAGCTTAGTTACCTCCCATGTGAGAAGCTTGAACTGAGTATACTGGAATGTGAAAGGTACTTCTTCAATACGGATGGTTTTCATTAGGATGGGGGTGCCTAGAGGTACTCTGGTTACTTTTTTTTGTACAGCAAACTTTCTCCAACGATTCATGAGCAAGGCAAGTGACTCTTGCATGGCTAAGAATGCCTATGAAAACCTGAGACGTATCCATTATAGCTTTGCTTCAAAACCCAATTGCTTTGTGGCCTCATGGAAGTGATATAACAAAGGAGTGGCTATCTTTGGGGCTTTCTGCACTTCTGTCTGAGAAGGGCAGACCAAGAATGCATTAATGCCTTCTCTCTGATAGTAACCAGAGTCGAGCAGACACAGCCAGCAGCAGCATAGTAGGGGAGGGTAACTGATCATTCCTTAGATACTCACACTGGTTACCAGACACCTGTTTAACTCCTAGTTCAGACTTGATCCATCTTTCCATTTCTTTTCCTCCAAATTAAAATTGTTAGAAAAAAAGAAATCCAAGCTTGAAGTCATGCTGTATCATTGGCAAAGAACTCTATTTGCTAACATTTTTTGTATCCAAGGACAACATGAAAGCCACAGTAAGATGAAATCCAACTCTGAATATCTACAGTCATCTATGATTAAAGAACACCTGTCTGTGGGGCCTCAGCAACACCATGGAAGGTGTTACTGTTTGCTCTGAACAGGTAACTGAGAAGGCTTCTGCTCTGGTTATTGTAGGTCCAGCACAGTATGAGGGTGGGCACACACTCAGACAGACCTTAAGGCAGTCATGGAGTTTGGTGGTGCTTTTGGCACAGATCTGGGATACTCTTTTACTTTCTGCCCAGGGAATTAGACTCCTGACTCATAAGCACTGCCTGCTCTCATTGATGCCCTTCAGTCTCTGGTCTTTCCTTTTCTCTATAAGCATGATATTGACAACTGAACGGGAACCACACAACATTAAATTTACTTTTAAAACTTTTACAGCAGTAATGTCTTTGCTTTTTTTTTTTTTTTTTAGTTTCGTGTTAGATGGCTGATCTATTTAGCAATTTTAAGCAGGATTTGTAGGACTCTGGAAACTGCATCTATAATAGTGGGGGGTGCAAGGCTAGCTGTGAAAAAAGCAAGAGTTGCAAACAGCATTAGACCTTCAGATAGTAGCTGTGAGCACTTATCAAAGGATACTGTCTTTGTGAGCTCAGCGTGGAAGGGGACGCTGGCTCCTCACAGGTCTTTACAGTTGATAATCACTATCTTTAGGGCCATCTTTGGGGAAAAGGAACTGACAGCTATATAAATCTTACATTTTTATAGCACTTCAATCCTTTATTTTTTTTCAAAGTGCTCTCACATCTCTTATCCCTTCTTGACCTCTCAAGGAAACTGTGAGTTGGGCACAGGAAGTATTTTCATCCTGATTTTACAGATAAGGTTAAATCACACAGTAAAATGGGGGTTGGGGGAGTAAATATCCATGCCTGAGGTTAAGACTGCTAGCATCTTTTTTTTTTTTTTTTTGAAAAACACTCGCCTCTGTTTCTTCTCTGTTCTCTACCTTTCAGAATTCTTTCAGAATTCTTTCAGAATTGCTGGCTTTCAACAAATATGTCCAGTTTTCTCCTTCGATTAGTTTGTAAATTGATGAATGAAATGCATTTATTCTTTATGCCATGTTTTGAAATTTGTACACACTGTGGAATAGCTAACTGGTCTACCAAACAGATACTTCACTCACTCTCTTTAAAGTAATTCTTAACCTGCACAGAACCTGGGACAGTGAATAGTATATAAGCCTGCATCCCAGCACCAACTGAGTTGGATGCTGGGGACATTTTGTAGGTGTCTGTGTGCTTTTGGTGATTCAAGTGCTCAGTGGAGATAGAAGCCCCATTAGAAGCTTGGCAATGGCAGGTCTAATGTAAGTCAGTGGCTTTTCCTCAGGTGATAGCCTGGGTGATTTGGCACTAACATCTTTATTAATTTCACTCTTCCATTGACTTCTAGGAAATGACACTGAGCTGATCATCTGATATTTTTTCCTGCTTTTTCTTCTTGTTTGTTTTCCCCCAGGAAGGGTCTTTTTATATAGTCCTGGCTGTCCTGGAGCTTGCTATGTAGATCAGGCTAGCCTTGAACTAACAGAGATCCTCCTGCCTCTTTCTGGGATGAAAAGCATACACCACTACAGTTGGCTTCTTGGTTTGTTTTCCCCCCTAACTTATCCTTCATTTTTGTTCATTTTTATTTGTTTTTAATGTTTTTGAGGTAGGGTCTCATGTCTCCCAGGTTGGCTTCTTCACTTTGTAGCAGCCAAGGATGACTTTGAACTCCTGAACCTCCTGTCTCTAATACCTGAGCACTGGGATTACAAGTACACTCTCACATCCTAGTGTACTCTGCACTGAAGATAACACTCTAGTGTTAGGCAACCACTGTACTGACTGAGCTACATTCTTAGGCCTGCTCTTTGTACTGAACAGTCACACAAAGAAGGAACTAGTGAGGTGGTTGTGAAAAGACTCACTCACTTTCAAGGGCTTGGGAAATGGAGTGTCAGCTGTGATGAGCAGAAGCTACATCTTCAGGAACTACCACACTGGGGTGGTCGGAATGTAAATGGCCCCAGGAGTGGCATGATTGGGGGTGTGCCAACGGTTTTAGGCTTTGAGATTTCAGAAGCTCGAGATAGGCCTTGTGATGGACTCTCCAAGCCTCTTTGGATCCAGATATAGAACTCTCAGCAGCTTCTCCGGCACCATATTTGCCTGCTTCCTACTATGTATGCTTCCTGCCATGATGGCGATGAACTAAAACCTCTGAACTGTAAGCCAGCCCCAATTAAATGTCCGTAATAAGGACATAGTATCTCCTCACATCCTAGTGTACTCTGTGATGGTCATAGTATCTCCTCACATCCTAGTGTACTCTGTGATGGTCATAGTATCTCCTCGCAGTAATAAAAGACCTAACTAAGATGAACAGTAACAGGCACATGTTTAATAAGTGAGCGATTACATTTCAGTGAACATCTCTCACCTCTGTAAAGTCCTGACCTGTATGACAGACCTTCCTGTCCAACAGCACCTTTTGCTTGAGCCATCATCTTAAACCCGGGCCATTCAGGAACTGATCACACCTCTTTCTTCCTCCATACAGCATAACTCTTTTATGTTTAAATTAAGTTTGATTTGATGTATGAGAGCGTTTTGTCTGCATGTATGTCCATGCATCACATGTGTGCTGTGCCCATGGAAGCCAGAAGAGGGTATCAGGTCTTCTCGGATTGGAGTTACAGAGGATTGTGAGCTGCTTTGAGTGCTGGCAGTTGAATCCCAGTCTTAGGGAATAGAAGCCACTGCTCATAAACACGGACTCACCTCTCCAGCTCTACAGAGCTCTTTTGAATTCTGGCATCCCCATGTCTCCTCCTATGCCTCAGCTTTATCCGTTTTGACGTGCTTTTCTATTCTCCTTAAGTAAGGATCCTCCCACTTAGCTAATCCTCCTATCCACGAGGTCCCTGAGAGAGTAGTAGGCTGTATTCTGGGCAGTGGCTGAACCAGGGTGTGTTCACACACCTCCTGGTCAGTGTTTGCTATAGACTTTTGGTTCTCTTTGGAACATGGAGGGAAAGCTTGGAGAGTTTTGACTGGTAGATATACAGGAGTATCCTTTGAATCAGCTTGCTTGGGCACTGGTGACTTGCTAGATTTACACTTTCTGGCCCTATAAATCCTTTAGAGAAACTAAGTTTTCTGTAAGGTTTTGAGCATAAGCACATCAATGTTAATAGTACTAATATTTCTTGTCTTGAAAATATTTTCATCTGCTTCCTTCCTTTGTGACTGGCTCGATGTCCTCTCCTTCTTTATGTTGAGACAGGGGATCTCTGGAGTTCAGTCTGGCCTTCACCTGGTAACACTCTTGCTTTACCATACTCTAACATTCCTGGCTTCCATCCCTCCTCCTCCTCCTCCTCCTCCTCCTCCTCCTCCTCCTCCTTCTCCTCCTCCTCCTCTTCCTCCTCCTTTTTGAGACAGCGTCTATGCAGCCCTGGCTGCTCTGGAACTCACAATGTAGAACATTCTGACTTGGAAGGTACAGATCCAGCTGCCTTTGTCTCCTGAATGCTGGGATTAAAGGCACATGTTGCCCCACCCAGCGCTTTCTCCTTCCTTATTGTAGCATCAAACCAGAATCCCAGTGAGCAGGCTAAAGTCATTTAATGACCCTCCAGCATATGTACTTGCTAATTCTTATCTCCTCTACTCCATCTTATTTGCTGTCTCTTCTGTTTGGATTTCCTATTGATTTAATATATGGGGACCTTTGTGTTTTTGAAAATGTCTTCTCCTAAGATTAAGAATGGAAAATAGATTAAGTTCTCAAGTTGTGTCTAAGGTCAATTTTCCTGAGGACCTGTGAGAGAACATGGTGATGACTAAGTAGAAAAAGCTACCTGACCTTTCCATGTCTGCCTCTTCAACTTTACAAGAGAACTAGTAGTAACTCTCAAAGGTAGCTGAACAGATTTAGTGGGTGAATGTCCGTAATGTGTTAGTCACTGTGCGTGTTTAAGTGTTCATTTTGATCTGTTTCATTACTGCTATCTCTAAGCAGCTTCCTTCCTGCTCCTGATGTCTACTGCCTTCTCTGTTTTTCATCAGACATGTGTTTTCCAAGTACTTATGACTTAGGGCTAAGTACTCTTCCCATTCTGAGTTTCACAACCGGGTCATTACAATGAAATGTCTAGAGCCTTTGCAACTTGTAGCTGATATCTTAGAACAGACTATCACTCTGGATGGGCACCTGTGATTGGCATTGATGACAGACTCCCCTGCAAGCATCTTATTCCCAGCCCATCTTAACACATTAGCCCCACTCTAATTCCATGTTCTTGAAAACCATGTTACTAGCTCTATGAGAATTTTGCAGAATGTGTTTGATTATATCTCTCCCCTTAACTCTTTCCACTTTGATTCCCTTCTCTACTCAAATTTGTGTCCAATTTAAATCCATCAAGACATTTGTGCCACCTAAATATTCTAGACATGTGGTCTTCCACTAGAGCATAATTGATTGACTAGGGGCACTACCCATAGAGAAAACTGACGTCCTTCTCGTAGCCAATAGCTCCTCAGGTTGGAGCAGGACTTCATGCCCATCTCTCCTGTCCATGCTGGGATTTAGTCTAGCTTGGGCTTGCACAGGTCTTGTGTGTGCTGTTGCAACAACTGTAAATTCCTATATGCAGCTGCCCTGCTGTGTCTTAGAAGATATTCTTTTCTTGTAGCTATCCACTATCTCTGACTTTCAAATGTCCCAATATCTTTTCTGAGATGATTCCTGATTGCTGGGAGGAAGGGGACCTCCATCGAGGGTAAGACATTTTTACTTTTTCATCTTGGTCAGTTGTGGGTCTCTCTGTCAGTCGCCATCTATTGCGCATAGAAGCTTCTCTAATGAAGGTGGGAAGATTTATTAATCTATGGATACAATGATAAGCCATTAGGAGTTGGTTTAATACTGTTTCCATTTAGCAGAATAATAGTAGTAGTTTCTCCCCTATGACCTGCTTAGCTGTAAGTTCTTGGTCCTGATAACAGTGTTGGGTATGGCTTCCATCTTGCGGAGCAAGCCTTAAAACAAACCAGAATGTGTTTGGTTACTGCCATAACACTCACACCACTAACGTACTGGCAGATATATCTTGCCAGGCCGGTCATTACTATAACACTCAGGGTTCACAGCTGAGTGGAAGTTAAGATTACTTTTCTCCTCTAGTAGCACGCATAATACTTTTGAGATCTATCAAAGCTTTGGGATAGGGATGAAACTTTAAGGTAAGTACCCACATGTTACCTCCATGTTCTACGACTCAAGTATGTGGTATTTTCAGCAACAGAACTTATTTTCAAGTCCTGAATGGTAATCAGGCACAGTGTCAGTAGCCTGGAATATTTAGGGCTCTAAGTGACCTTATTGGCTAATGGTTCCAAAATAAGTACCTTGTTCCTGGCATGGGCATTTTTATTTGATAATCTGTGATATCTAGTAGGGGTATTCTATCCCTATTATTAGATATTCTATTTTCCCAGTATCATACTATTTTTAGTACTATAGTTTGGAAATAACTTGAAGTCTGTGATGGTGATACCTCCAGTAGGATTTTTATTTGTTTATTGTTTTATTTGCTGTTGTTAATTATGTTGGCCACACTGGTCTATTTGTTTTATGATTATTTTACAATTTCTGTGAAGAGCTGAATTGGAATTTGGAAAGAGATTGCACTGAATATGTAGACTGCTTTTGCTCGCTAGCTTTTCCATTGCTGTGATAAAACACAATGACCAAAAGTACTACAGGGATATGATAGTGAGGGCAGTGGCTCGTCCTGCCCTACTTCTCTGCCACCATTCCAACTCTTTCAAGCTCAGTGTCTTAGTCAGGGTTTCTATTCCTGCACAAACATCATGACCAAGAAGCAAGTTGGGGAGGAAAGGGTTTATTCAGCTTACACTTCTGCATTGCTGTTCATCACAAAAGGAAGTCAGGACTGGAACTCAAGCAGGTCAGGAAGCAGGAGCTGATGCAGAGGCCATGGAGGGATGTTCCTTACTGGCTTGCTTCCCCTGGCTTGCTCAGCCTGCTCTCTTATAGAACCCAAGAGCACCAGCCCAAAGGTGGTACCACCCACAAGGGGCCTTCCCCCTTGATCACTAATTGAGAAAATGCTCCACAGCTGGATCTAATGGAGGCACTTCCCCAACTGAAGCTCCTTTCTCTGTGATAACTCCAGCCTGTGTCAAGTTGACACAGAAAACCAGCCAGTACACTCAGTACACTAAAAATCTTGAGAGAGAGAGAGAGAGAGAGAGAGAGAGAGAGAGAGAGAGAGAGAGAGAGAGAGAGAGAGAGAGAGAGAGAGATGAAGTTTCAGATCTAAGAAGTGGGAGCCGTAGGTAAGGGGCTGGTAAAAAAGAAAGTTCACTAAGCATGGAGTTCAGTGAGACCTCTGTGGTCAGACCTGTGTCAGGTGCTCTGTAGGGCCGCTACCTTGAATTTACATGGCTCTCCCTGAAACTCTCCCAGACCCACTGAGTATAGACAAGATGCTGTGCTTTGTCAGATCTGGATCTCCAGGGGCCTCTGTGAGCTCCATAAACTCCACTGAACTCTCAGAGTTGAAATCTAGGAGTTAAACTCTGGAGGAGTTTAAATTGAGGTCTGGGTTGCTAAAGCCCTGGCTCTTTTCCTGCCCATTGTGCTCACCAGGCTCTTCTGTCTGTACTGTGTCTTGTGTGTATCAGTTGTGTGGCACTGACTGCTGTCCTCATACTTTGTGTACTTTGTGATAAACAACTTTATTCCTGTCTGTCCCTCCCTTTGTCCCTCCCTCTATCCCTCCCTCTCTTTCTCTCCCTCTCTTCCTCCCTCCCTCCCTCCCTCCCTTTGTCCATCTCTCTCCCCCTTCCTCCGTCCCTCCCTCTCTCCTCCCTCTCTCTCCCTCTATCTATCTATCTATCTATCTATCTATCTATCTATCTATCTATCTCCCCCTTGCCAAGTGGCCAAGGAAGTTCATTGAGGCAGACAAGACTCAGGCCAACATCCTGGGGTTCAAAGCAAAATGAGTCCGCATGGAAAGTGGCTTCTGGAGAGCAGCTTCGAGAGTGCTTTCACAGGAATCTTTCCTTGTCCAGCCCCTCTCCTCCTTTTGGGATTCAGGCTTCAGAACCTCAGGGATTGTTTCAACAGATCATGTCATCACTGTCATCCTCATTATTATCTTTAAAATTTTAAATTTCATTTTATTGTTGTGAGTGTTGTACCTACATGACTGTATGCCAGTTGTGTGGCTGGTACCACTAGAAACCAGAAGGGAGCATCAGATCCCCTGGGACTAGAGTTACAGAAAATGGTGATCTGCCCTGTGGGTACTAGGAATTGAACCTGGGTTCTCTTGAAGATCAGCCAGTGTGCTCTTAACCACTGACCCAACTCTCCAGCCCCATACTATCGGCATCTTCTTCTTTATCATCATATGTATGCACACAAAAGGCATCTGAGAAGTTCAGGCCACCTTGGTGCATCATGGCAGAACACGGATCCATTAGGTGCCTCTGGATTCCTGGTTCAGTACTTTGCAACAGTATGACCAATACTTCCCCAGTCATCCAATTTTTCATCTCAATGGGTGATTCATCTTTATTTTGATTTTGATTTTTCAGACATGGTCTCATGTATTCCAGGCTGATCTCAAACTCCATATTTAAATGAGGATAATTTTGAACTTAGGGTCACCAACCTTCATTGCCCAAATGCTTAGATTATAGAAACATACCATCATTTCTAGTTTATACAGAGCTGGGGGCTGGACTCAGAGCTCTGTGCATACCAGACACACATTCTCGCAACTGAGCTACATCTCAAGTCCTCCTTCATCTTCACAGCTAATAATTTATCATAAGGGAGCCCTGCACAGAATTCCCTGAATCTACACACAAGTGACTGCTTCTTACTTCTTTGTAGTGTACACACTTTTACTTTAAAACACTTGGAAGTGGAATTCAGTCCTGATGAAACCCACAGGCAGACTTGGCATCAGTAAAATGCTACCTATCTAAAAGGGCTCCCCTTTCAACAAGACACAGTGTTCTCCTGTCAGGCTCAGGCCTGCTGCCAGGAAAGCCTGCTTGCCAGGGATGGTTCCTCTCAGGGCGTGTGCAAGATGTTCTTGGCAGGTAAAGTCTCTGATGGTTGTGAAATAAAGGCGCTGTTTCCTGTGGTTCATTTCTGGAGGCATCTGAGGGAGACAAGCTAGCGCTTCAATCAAACTTGTAATGATAGAAGAAGAGTCATAACTCTGGGAGATTAAGATAATTTGGAAAATGAGAGAAACCCAAATGAATACTCACTGTGCTTATTGTACACAGACTGTACTGTCCTTATACTTCATGTACTTTGTGATAAACAACTCTATTCCTGTCTGTCTGTCTGTCTGTCTGACTGACTGACTGACTGACTGACTGTCTGTCTGGTACACTGTGCCCTCACTGTCTCAGGTACTTATCTAAGTGCTTTCTAGTGTTATTAGACTGAGTTCTTATTACAACATCATAAAGGAGGTGGATAGATATTATCCTGAATTCTTTTGGTTGAGCCACTCCTTGTCCCACTCACAGGGACCTGAGACTGAATTCCCAGCGCCACACGGAAAGGCACACATGGCTGCATATGCCGGTAATTCTAGCATCAGAGAGTGAAGGTAGTCTCTCCATCTCATTGTGAGGACATTTAATGGGCCTTTCTTTGTTTCCTACAAACTAGAGTTGGACTTTAAGTCTTCTTTGTTGTCAGTCTTGGTTTTTGTATTTTATGATGGTCAGGAATATTTCATAGTTGGCATTGTGTCTGGAAACCTCTGGCACTGTTTTTGTTTTGCTTTGTTTGGCTTTTTTGTTTTGTTTTGTTTTTTCTCTTTGTGAGGAAGCAGCCATTATTGATCAGGGCCCAGATCCCTTGATTCCTCCAAGCACTATAAGATGGTAATTTTTCTTAGCTACTTATCTGGAATATTCCTTTCCCATGTTACAGTCTTACACCAATTATTAAGTTACTCTGAGATCAAGCTAATTCTGGAAAGACAGGTTTTTCAGAACAATGCTTTGAACATTTCCAAAATATGACCATTAAAACAAACAAACAACTTCATTCTACCCACTGCAACGATTTCTGTAGACTGCATGATATCCTGTGAGCCTAATGCTGAATGGGGACCTCCAAAGCCAGTCTACCTATCTGGCCATCTAGTACCCCACCCACCATGGTAGTGTGGATGGTATAGTGTCCTGTCTTTTGCTTTGCCACCATAGGTAGGGACCCTCAGATTGGAATCTAACACATGCACATCTTACATGAGGATGGTATAGCATCCTGAGCCCCACTTCTAAAAATCACCACCCACTCTCACTGTAACCCCAACCCTTGCCACTTAAGGACCACCTATAGAATCTGATGAGCCCTCCACAGATTTCTGAAAATCAGTAGTGAGAAAATTTCTCTAATTCAAGGAAAGAGATCCCTAATGAGGTTCAAGAGGCATATAGGCCATGTGAATAGATAGGTCCAGAAAAGAAATCCTGATTTCACATAGATGTACGGAAGAAAGAGAGGATATTGAAAACTGCAAGAGAGAAAGACTAAGTCACTTAAAAAGGCAGACCATTCAGAGTAGCATGTGACTTTTTAGTGGAGACATTGAAAGCCAAAAAGGCCTAGACTAGTATTCTACAAGTTCTTAAAGACCACAGATGCCAGTTCCGATTATTATAGCCAGCAATACAATCAGTCATAATTTAATGAGACTGAAAAACTTTCAGCAATGAAACAGATTTAAGAAATTATGATTACCAGGCTACATTTACAGAGGATACTAGATAGAATACTTCAATATGAAGAGGTTAAAAATATCTAAGGAGGACAGGGAATAAATAATCGGTTTCAAGAGAGTTAATCAAAAGATGGGTGCTATTCAGAAAGGACTTTTTCACACCTTCATCTTCCAAGAAATTGCCAGTTATTTCTTCTAACAGTTTCAGCATTTCAGGTTTCACGTTTGATCCATTTGGACTTGATTTTTGGTCCGGATAATAGAAATGAGTCCAATACTTTTCCCAGCACCATTTCCTGACAATACTGCCATTTCTTTAGTGTGTATTTTTGTCACAGATGGCTGTATTATGTGTAGTCATATTTGCATCTTTTGTTTTTTCCCATTGAACTAGATGTCTGTTTTTGTGCCTGTACCATGCTGTTTTTATTATGACAAACTCTGGAATTTATAGCGTGAAATATGATATGCTAGTCACTACAGCTTAGGTCTTTTCCTCAGAATTACTATCCGGGGTCTTTTGTGTTTTCATACTAAGTTTAGAAAGGTTTTTCTCTCTTTGTGAAGAAGTCATGGGAATTTTTTAAAAATCAAGATCACAATTGTTAAATTACTTTTGATAGGATGCTCACATTTACAATATTAATTCTACTAAGGCATGAATATGAGAAGTCTTCCTCAATCCTTTTCCTCAGAGAATTAAAATTTGTTGTTGTAGAGTTCTTTGTTTTTTCCTCCCTGGTTAGATTTTTTTTTATATATTTTATTGGTTTTTATTCTTGTGGCTATTGTGCAAGGGCTACCATGATCTCTGTCTCAGCAGGCTTGCTATCATTCTGTAGAATAGCCGCCTATTTTTGTAAGCTAATTTGGGGTCATACCGCTTTGTTGGCAATGTTGTTCATTTATAGAAATTTTTTTTCTGGTAGAATTTTGGTTTGTTGGTCTCTTATGTATAACATATCATCTCCAAATAATAATTGATCCCTTCTTTCCCCAATTGAATTCCTTTAGTTTTCTTCTTTTCTCTTAGTACTTAGATATGCTTCAAGTATTGTGTTTAAAAGGATTACTTATGGTGGGCAGCCATATCTTCTTTTTTTATTCCGCTTTAATGGGATGGCTTCCAGGTTTTCTCCATTCAGGATGGTTTTGGCTATGGGACTGCTACATATGCCCTTTATTGTGTTTAAATATCTTCCCTGTAGTTCTGTTCTCTTTAGGGTAGAACTTTTGCCGTGAAGGAATTTTGGAGTTTGCCAAAGACCCTTTTGAGATGATCCTGCTACTTTTGTCTGTAAGTTCATTTATATGATTTATTACATCAGCTAACTTCTATATGTTGCACCGTCCCTGCCCTTACAGAATAAGGCCAACTTGATGATGGTGGACAACCTTTTTGATAGATTCCTACATTCAACTTGCAAGTGTTGGATTGAAGATTTTTACAACGATATTTATGAGGAATATTGGCATATAGTTTTCTTTTGTTGTGTCTTTAGCTGGTTTTTGGTATTGTTGTCTTCATAGAAGGAGTTTGGAAGTGTTCCTTCTGTTTCTTTAAAAATACATATATTCAAAATTATTTGAACACATATATTCAAAATAATATTCAAAATTATTATACATCATGTATAAATAATGAAGAAGTGGGCCATAGATTTGAAAGAGCACAAGAGGGTAATGTATGAGGGGGGTTGGAGAAGGGAAAATAAAGGGGGAAATTTTATAATTATATTATAATCTCAAAACATAAGGGAAATCCATTTTTTTACAAAAATTAAAAAAATATTAGTTGTAGATTTTCTTTCAATGTCTTAGAAGTATTCTGTGAATCTGTCTGACTCTGGGCTTTTTTTATTTGAAGGGAATTTTGTTACTGTTTGAATTTTGTTGGTTGTGGCTCTGTTTAAGTCGTTGCTTACTTCTTGGCTCAACTTTGGATTAATCTAGACATTTTCTCTTTTTAAAATTTTCTAAGTTAGTGGAGTGTTGGTTTTAAAAACATTCTCTTGCAGCATTCTGAATTCCTTTGGTACCTGTTGTAATATTTTTTATTTCTGATTCTGCTCATTTCAGTCATCTTTTTCTTTCTCTTGCTTAGTTGGGCCAAGGGTCTACCAATCTATTTTATCTTCTCAAAGAATAGGCTCTTAGATTCCTTGAGTCTATTAATTGTTGTCTTTGTTTCCATTTCAATGAATTTCTGTTTCAACTTTACTTATACCACCTACTTGATTTGTTTTTGGCTTATTTTTCATTTTCCAAATTCTTGAGTTGCACCATAAAGTTATTTATTTGTACCTTTTTAATATAGGTGCTTGGAGCTATAAAATTCCCTCTTAGGACTGCTTTTAATGTTACTATGAGGTTTTGCTATGTGGTCATTAAAAAACTTTTTAATCATAAAAAGTTTTTATTTCTCTTGTTAATTTTTTAGCCCACTCATCATTAAATGATATGTTACTTTTCATAGTTCAGGTAAATATGAGATATTTGTATGGTACTTTTGACTTCAAGCGTTATTACATTGTGGTCATATAGGATACAGAGAGCTATTTAAATTTTTCTTGGTTTGTTAAGGGTGTGTGTGTGTGAGAGAGAGAGAGAGAGAGAGAGAGAGAGAGACAGAGACAGAGAGACAGAGACAGAGAGAGAGAGAGACAGAGAGACAGAGAGAGATGTGATCTATTTTAGAAAAGTTTCCATTAGCTACAGAGTAAATTGTATGGTTATGGTTTAATCCAGAGGTTTCTGTTTATATATTTTGTCCAGGTAATCTTTCTATTGTAGAAAGTTGGGTATTGAAATCTGCTATTTCTGAGTTGGGGCTTATCAGGTCCAGCAGTGTGGCTTCTCTTCTCCTCTCCTCTCCTCTCCTCTCCTCTCCTCTCCTCTCCTCTCCTCTCCTCTCCTCTCCTCTCCTCTCCTCTCCTCTCCTCTCCTCTCCTCTCCTCTCCTCTCCTCTCCCCTCCCCTCCCCTCCCCTCCCCTCCCCTCCCCTCCCCTCCCCTCCCCTTCCCTTCCCTTCCCTTCCCTTCCCTTCCCTTTCCTTTCCTTCCTTTCCTTTCCTTTTTTAAATGAAATTGGGTGTGCCACAGTTCTGTGTATATATGCTTAGGATTTTAATGTTTTCTTGGCAAATTGTACTCCATGTGCTTGGAGCACATTTCTTTCATTTTTCGGTTTAATAAGGATGCTATTTTTGAAGTAAGACGAATTTCTTTTAGAGAACAGGAAAATAGGCTTTCTTTCTATTTTTTTGTTATGCATTCATGTAATTTTTAGTTTCTAAAGTATTGTCTAAATCACAGTAAATAACAATTCAGTATTTATTGAGTACCTATTTGCTAGCTGTCCTTCTTGAAGCCAGGGATGTATTCAGAGCAGAAGCAAATCTCAGATCCACAGGACTTAGAGTGCATAGCCAGATAATCGACAACATGACAAATAGACAACAGTCTGCTATGTCAGACAATGATAAGCAATGGAGAAAACAGAAGCTGAGGGGTGGGTGGGAGTACCAACCGGGGGTGAGGATTCTGCCCTTTCACTTTCCCCTCACAGCTTAATACTTATGGACAGCTGTTGAAGTTAGGCTTGATTCTGCCTCCCAGCTCCATGTTTCCAGAAATAAGACTCAGACTCAAAATAAATTTACGGATACCTTAGCCATATAGCTAGGCTTTACTCTGACAAGATCATAACTAAAGATAATCCATTTATTTTAGTCGACAGTCTGCCATGTGGCTGGTCACCTATGCTGGTTACAATGTGTCTGTCTCCTCATATCTTCCCTGAATCTCCTGCCTGGCTCTCTCCCAGAATCCTTTCTCCTCTCTGATGTCCCACCTCCCATTTCCCTGCTGAAGCCATAGGCCATAGGTGTTTTAATTGACAGGTGATGCATCCATACAATACACAAGATATTCTCTCTACAGACTGGTCCCTAGAAGGTGAGGAGGTGAGCAGCTGAGCCGTTCAGTTTGGAGAAAGAACATTTTAGGTTAAACAATTAGTTAAAATAATTGTACCTCTGAGTGCCTATTGCATTTGAAAAACAGTAAGGAGGAGTGTAAGGTAGAAAGTGTGGGGGAGGTAGAAGATAGGTCAAGAGGCTGCCTATCTGGCTATGATTCTTGAAGCAGACTCCCAACTCTCCAGCCATCTCAGCAAGGAGCTTGGTGTGACTTTGGATCAAAGCCACTGGAGAACTGAGACCCTCAGTCTAACTGCCTAAAAGGAAGTGAATCTGTCAACAGCCGCACAGGTGAGCTTAGAGGCAGCACCACAATGGTGCTGGACTTGGTTTCTTATTCCATTCAACTAGCTCCTTTTGATTGGGGAGTTGAGGTCATTAATATTTACTTACTGTTGAAAGATTGTGTTGATTGCCTTCATTCCTTTTTTGTTTGTGTTCTTACTCCCATTTTGTATTTCATTTATTATGGCTTCATTTCTTTTCTTCCTATATTTTCTTGCTTATACTCAGTTTTCCCTTCATTTCAAAGTCTTGCTTCCAGTATTCTTTGTAGGCGTGGTTTTTCTTTAGCCTGTTTATGTCAGGGAAAGTCTTTCTTTCTTTCTCCTTCAATTATGGAGGTAGTTTTGCTGGGTACGTCTAGGTTGGCTTCTGTGCTCTTGGCTTCTGGAGTACATTGTTTCAGGCTCTTTTGGCTTTTAAAGTTTCCATTGAGAAGTGAACTGTTATTCTAATAGCTTTTCCTATATATGCAACTTGTGGTTTTACCTTGCCTCTTTCGATACACTCTATGTTTTAACTATAGTAAGCCATGGGGAGATTCTGTTTTTGTCTTGTCTACTAAGTGTTCTCTGTTTCTAATATCTCTAATATTGATGTCTCTCCTTTGTTTGGGGACTTTTTTCCCCCATGATCCTCTTGAAGATCTGCTCTGGGCTATTGAGTTGGGATTCTTATCCTTCATCCACACCTATAATTTAAAAAATTGATCTATCATGTTATCCCACAGTTCTCAAATGTTTTTCCATACAATTTGATGAGGGGTCCAGTTCCTCTATTTGATCTTAAATCCTTGCCATTCTATTTTTCTACATGATCCATTCTATTGGTAATGCTTTCCCCAGAGTTTTCTATTTGGATTAGTGCATTTTTTCCAATTCCGTCTTTGTTTACAACTTAAGAGTACTTCAATATTTCCATCTCCTTACTGTTTTCAAATCCTGTCTTTCCATTCAGAAATATGATGTGCTTTCTTGGGCCCCATTCAGTCATTTGCTGCTATTCTATTTAAGTCCCTTGAGATGCTTTTCTGATGTCTTTTTTTTTTTAAACCATTTGATTCTTTGCTGAAGTTTGTGGTTTTTTTTTTTTTTATAAGGTCTGTGGCCTGGGATTCGACTAAGTAATTGCCATTGAAACAATTTCTCTAAGACTGGTAAAGTTTAGGAAGGGCATACTTACTTTCTTGGCTTTTCACATCATTTGTATGTTTATGATAATACTTGGACACATGAACTTCTTTTTATTGGTTTCATTTCTTATGTGAGACTTGAGACCACTCTTGAGTGGCAGTTTTATTTTGTTGGCTTGGGTGATTGCAGATCAGTGATCAGGAGTTGATAGAGCACATCTTGAGAGGGTTTGGTGTTGATTTTCCACTGGAGGAATACAGGTGATTCCAATTCAGCCTTAAGAATGCATGCAAATAGAAGTAGTAGCTGGATCTGCATAGGCTGACATGCAAGCCATGCTATGCAGTATTATTCCTGTGAATATGAGGGTGGTGCAAGTGTGCTAGCATCACTCAGCCAGCTCCACATCATACAGGTTGTACAACTGAGGGGCAGCAGGGTCAGGGGAGGTTCCAGGGACTCAGCAGGCTGATCCAGCAGACAGATGTGCATATCAGCTTAAGCCTGGAAATTGGATGCAATGCAGGAGAACAAGGTGTCTGGGATTTAACAGTCTGAACACAGGGTGTATAACCTGGCTAAGTATGGTCATTGTATATGGTATAGGTGGGCAAAGGTCCAACAGACTCAGCAGAATGGGTTCGTGCATCTTGGGTAAGCCTAGTGGTTGGGGGTAGCACAGGCAGACATGGTCTCATCAGCATATGTATGGCCCAGGCTAGACTTTGAGTTTGGATATAGGTTGCAGGTGGGCTTGGATCAAACCAGTTCAGCATCCTCGGTTGGTACACAGAAGAATGCAATTGGTGCCAGGCCTAGTGGCTGGGAATGACACAGTCAGGGCTCACTGGATTTGGATGTGCAACCAGGGATATGTATGGGTATTGGGGGGGGCAGGGTACAGGTGGGCTAAGATTAGGTGGACTTATCCGTCTAAATTAGAGCCCAGGATGTGCCACTCAGGTTAGGTCTGGAGGTTGTAAATGGTGTGGATGGGATAGCTTTAGGCAGATTCCATCTTTGCCACCCAACTCAGTACTATTTGCACTCCCTGGATGCCTCAAGGGTATTCAGATGGCTCATCTGTATCAAAAGGTCAGATTTTTGTGACAGTGGTCAAAATATTCTATGACAGCCTTTGCAAGGGTCTGGCTCAACAAATAGCAACTCTTACAGAGAGGAATGTACAAGGATATTTATAACACATTGTGGAAAGTAGTGACTGCAGAAAGAACCCAAGCACTGAGACTAGCTATATTCATACAAAAGTGACTGTAATTGAAGGTCATCTGGAGAGAAATGTGAAGCGGCATAGGGTATCTATCACGGAGACAGCAGTGTGATCTGCAGGTGCTCAATTCTGGATAATTTCAGTATTTTCTTTATCGGTTTATGATTTTCAAGTTTTTTACCCTGATCACTTATTATACATGTGTATTCGTAAATATATTTATTAAGTACTTCTTATCAAAATGTTCAGAACCCAAAATGTTTTTAGATTTTCTATTTGCTCAGATTTTGGAATATTACACATAGAGAGACACACATGTATACACACACGCACACATGTGCATATATGCAAATACATATATATATACATATATGTATATATATCTTGTAGATGAGACCCTAGTCCAAATGAAAAACTTGTCTTTCATATATTCCTAATAACCTGATTGGAATTTTATACAATTTATTAGTGTGACTGTGCTTTGATTATAATCTGTCATGTAAGATAAGAAGTAGGATTTTTCACTTGTAGCTTCGTATCTGAACTCCAAAAGTTTCTGTATTTGAAGCATTTTGGATTTTAAATTTTAGAATTAGGACTATTCAGCCTATATTCCCTTTATTCTCTCTCTCTCTCTCTCCTCTCTCTCTCTCTCTGTTTGTTGTTTAGAGACGGGGGTCTCTCACTGACCTGTAGCTCATTGCCTTGACCTGACTTGGCTGATCTGCAAGCCCTTTACTTGGTTTTCCATGGCTGGGATTTCAGGCACACACTTCTGTGCCCAGCATGTATTTTATCTGAGTTCCGGGGATTGGACTCAGGTTCTACCTTTTGTCCGGGAAAGCCCTTGACCAACTGAACTGTCTCTCCAGATCCAATGCTGTTTTATCTTTTAAAATACAAAATGAAAGTTCTCTTTTGGCTGACTGTAGTTGGTAGGTAGGAAAATTACCAATCTGTTTCACAGTTTCTGGTCTTATTGGCTCACTCCTTGTGTACAGTGTAACTTTTTTTTTTATTTAAAGATGGAGAATGTTTGCAAATGTATACAAAAGGTGGTTTTCGAAAAATGTATTTAAAATGCCTTGTTTGGTCTTTATTCTTGAACAGGTAAAAGGGTATATATATATATATATATATATATATATATATATATATATATATATATATTGTTTATATATATTGTTTATATATATTGTAAGCAACAGTTGAAGACACTATTCAGTTGTCTTTTGGCATCCACACATGTATGATTTTGCTGATGGAAAGACTGAGTTCAGTTTAGTAAACATTTCTTTATGGGTAATATTTCCCCTGTCTTTCTCATAGCTTTTATGGTTTTATCTATAATATTCTGCAGTGTCACCATTTAATGTCTAAATGGAGATTTATCTTTGTTTGTTTTTCTTGGCACTTCACGCATGCTTTCTAGAGGAGGACTTGCCATCTCTCATCAATTCTTTAGCCATTTTCCCTTTGAATATTGCTTTTCCCATCAGTTCCTGTAGTTGAGAAATCTGACTACATATGCACACAAGGTTTTCTTTTCTTATCTGTTGTCTCTCTCAGTCTGTCTATCTGTTTGTCTGTCTATGTTTACTTTCTAACAGCAATTTCCCCTTCCTCTTCTCCTCCCAGTTTCTCCCCATCTACCCTCCACCCACTTACTCACTACTCCTTTCGTTTCAATTCAGAAAAGGGCAGGCCTCCTCTTAATACCAACCAAACCTGACATATCAACTTGCTGTAAGACTTGGCACCATTCCTTGTATTAAGACTGGGTGAAGCAACCCACTGGGAGGAAAGGGGTCCCACAAGCAAGCAAAAGAGTTAGAGACAGGCCCTGCTCCCAGTGTTAGGAGTCCCATAAGAGGACAAAGCTACACAGCTATAACATACATGCGGAGGTCTATGTCAGTCCCATACAGGCTTTGTGGTCGTCAATTCAGTCTCTGTGAGCCTCTGCGAGCCCAGGTTAGTTGATTCTGTAAGTTTTCTTGTGGTGTCCTTGACCCCTAATTGTCCCTTGCCCTATTCTGAAGGATTCCCAAGGCTCTACCTAATGTTTGGCTGTGGGTCTCTGCATGTTTTCATCAGCTGTTGGACAAAGCATCTCTGATGGAAATTGGGCTAGGCACCAATCTGTGAGTATAGAAGAAGATCATAGGATATCATTTCATTGACAATTTTCATGCATGTTGGGTTCTATTCTAGATCTCTGGGCTATCCAGCTTCTGATTCTTGGCCCTCCAGGCTGTGTCAGGGGTGAGATCTCTCGGGTGGCATGGGTCTCAGGATGGACTGCTCATGGGTTAGCCACTTCTGTAATTTCTCACACAAGGTTTTCAATCTATCCTACTTTTAACTATTATTTTGCTTTTTGACACGAGGTATAATTTATTTCCAGTGAGATGCATAGATTTCACGAATGCAATGTCATGCACACAGACATTTTAGAACCACCATAATTCCAGTCAGGCATATGTTCAAAATCTCAAACATCTCCCCACCTCCTTCCAGGCCATCCCCTTCCATACACAAGACTTTTCTGGTTTTTCTCATGGTGGCCCCAGTTCCTTAGCTTCCTATACACAGGACTATTCTAAATATATTGTCTTATCTCTTTCACTCAAAAAGTTTCTGAGATAAATTGTTTCATTATATGTGCTAGTAGTAAATTCCTTCTTTAAAGTTGAGTAGTTTCAATGTAGAAAAATAAATTGAACTTATTTAACTCATTTACCAGCATAGGCTGCAGTCTTGAGTCTCCTCCTCCTCCTCCTCCTCCTCCTCCTCCTTCTTCTTCTTCTTCTTCTTCCTTCCCCTTCCCCTCCCCTCCCCTTCCCCTTCCCCTTCCCCTCCCCTTCCCCTTCCCCTTCTCCTTCTCCTCCTCCTTCTTCTTTGAATTGTTATTTTAATTTATTTACATTTCAAGTGTTATCCCCTTACCCAGTTTCCCCCTCTCCCAGAAACCCCCTCTCCTATCCCCCTCCCCTGCTTCTATGAGGGTGTTCCTCCATCCACCTCCCCACTCCCACCTCCCCACCCTTGATTCCCCTACATTGGGGTATCTATGAGACCTTCATAGGACCATGGTAAGTCTGTCATAGCCAGTGAGTTGCCAGCAGTTGAGGTCTTCACATCCTTGCAAATGCCTTCCTGAATGCCTAAGCTACTGAATCAAAGATAAAAGTAAGAGGACTTGTTTCACCCTCCAGAATGTGATGGTGGTCTAGCAGCAGCAACCACAATGGCTGGTCCGTTTGGTAGTCTGACTTCAGGGAAACCTATCAAAACTTGGTGATTGTTGGCACCACAGTCTCGGGCCACAGTAACATTAAGGATATCTCAGGAAGAACCAATGAGCCTGGGAGGCATCTGTAAAGCTAAACTTAGGTCATCTAGCTTTCTCAGACCTGAGCTTTGTCTAAGCAGAGCCCCTGGCAAAGCCATAGAAATTATGGGGGTGGGGAGAGACTGCAAGCATGACCGTAAAACAAACCCTTGCCATGTTCTCAGAAAGTCAGGGAGTAAGCCTTTGGAATTAACACTATGTCAGCCCTGGCTCTCAACTCCACACTTTTATCCCTGTTCCATACCATAGTTTCCTCTTACCCAGGTTTTAATAGCTTCTCATTTTTCTTCCAGCCATTTATCCAGGAAGAATCTGATTACATCATTCATCATACTAGAAAGTTAAGGAAAATGATAGACATGAAAATGCCTCCCCTGTATCCACATTGCAGTCCTTTCATCCAGTGACTCTGTTTCCCTGGATGCAAAATGGTTGAGTTTACTGGTGTGGTTAAAACCTTTGGAAGCAGGGAGATTGGGGAGCCCAGTGTAACCACCAGGTCCCCATTAGAGGGTCAGGAACAGAGAAGGGGATATGACAAAAGAGAGAGTTGGAGAAGCAGAAGGAGAGAAGAGAAAGATGGAAGAAAATGGGAGAGGTGTTGGAGAAGTCTTTTGCTTCTTTATTTTTTTATTAGATACTTTCTTATTTACATTTCAAATGTTATCCTCTTTCCTGGTTTCCACTCCAAAAACACCCTATCCTATTCCCATTGAAGTTCCATAGGAGAAACAACAATATGAACCAACCAGTACCCCCAGAGCTCCCAGGGACTAAACTTCTGCTTCTTTAAAATGGAAGACAGTTCTGAGGCAAAGATTCTGGCAGCTCCTATAAAGAGGAAAAAGCAACCGAAAACATCCCTTTGCAGAGGCTCTAGAAATAATTCAGCCCTGCTGACCTATCTAGACTTCTGATGCCCCAGAACTGTAAGAGAATGTTTATGTTACTTTAATCTAGCTTGTGCAAAATTGCTGATGTGCTGGTTAGAAACTAACATGGTATCTAAAGCCTTTAGTTTCTTAGAAATACTTAAAGTTGAATGTGGCACCAAAGGAGAAGGTCATTACTTATTCAAAGACACGGCTTTACAATCGAAGAGGCCCAGCCTCACAAGCAGGTGTCTGCTTTCTTAAACTTGGCAGTTGCCTTAGTTAGGGTTTCATTGCTGTGAACAGACATCATGGCCAAGGCAACGCTTATAAAGGACAACATTTAATTGGGGCTGGCTTACAGGTTCAGAGGTTCAGTCCATTATCATCAAGGTGGGAGCATGGCAGCATCCAGGCAGGCACGGTGCAGAAGGAGCTGAGAGTTCTACATCTTCATCTGAAGGCTGCTAGCTGAAGACTGACTTCCAGGCAGCTAGGGTGAGGGTCTTAAAGCCCACGTCCACAGTGACACACCTACTCCAACAAGGCCAAAACTCCAAATAGTGCCACTCCAGGACTGAGCTTATACAAATCATGTCATCAATCTCGCAGCATCTTTAACAGACAATACACTGTCTTAGAGAACTACTATAGAAACATTTTTTATGTTACTCAAATTATTTTAGTTTTGTGTAATTTACCCGCCAGTCATTGAGTTTTTACCAGCTGTCCCCTTTATATTCCTTTCCTTGAGTTTTGGCATGGTAGGACCTGCGCGGGAGCTGCGTTTATCTTGCTGAAAGGTTCTGTTTTCAAAGCTGTTGATTTAGGAAGATACTAGCTCTGGAGCAGGCACTAATTTAGGGATGGACAGTTATGGGATGGAGAAGTGCAAGTGTGGAAATTCATGGAGATTCTCAGCTCTGGAATCCTCATGGGCCTGGGGCACCTGGGGTAGGCAGAAGCCAGGCTGGTAAAGGTAAGGGTAGTCTAAGGCTGACCCAATGAGGTCTTACCCTTCTGACCTATAGTCCCAAGCGGGCCATGTGATGCTCATTTACCAAACTGCTCAGAGGGACAAGTAAGAGACGAAGGTGATTTCACTCCAGATTCTTCAGAGCAGCAATATGTCAGCCTCCCCTAGAGAGGATGGAAGTAAATGAATCGCGCTGGAGAGCGGAGGATACCATCCGTGCAGAATGGCGAAAGGACTCCCAAACAGCATCTTCATTGATTTTCTTTGTAATTGACACAGCATCTTGGTTTGCCTTCAGGCTTCAGTAGGAGAGAATGGGCTACCATACACACAGAGCTTCCTGGTGTCAGAATTTAATTTAAAAAAAAAAAAAAAGCCTCCAAATGAGTACCCTTTCCCCCTCGTTGCTCCTCTGTCCCTCCTTCTTCTTTCCGCTTCCTCTCTGTCTCCCTGCTTCCCTCTTGTCCTCCACTCAATGCCTCCCACCCTCCACTTCAAAAATAGAAGCGTGCACAGTAGATATTACAGCATGTGCAAACCTGTTTTCATTGGCCGTGACATCGATGACTTTAGCACATTCCACCTTTCAAGTTGGCTTGAATCTCATTTGAACAAAAGCTCAGTATTTTTCCAGAAAACAACAAAACAGTCCTTACAGTTGCTATGCCTTCGAATTCATCACTGGAGTATGATGCATAGAAGCCTTGTGCTCCCCTTGGGGGGCTCCCAGGAATCCACTGCACAGGAGATGGTAGCAGGAGTGTCACTTCCTTATCGGCAGGTCATCTCCACTTGGCCTCAGCAGCAGGGTTTGGTCTTGTCATGTTGCCAGATATGGGTTTCACAGCCTGTGAAAGCTGAGGTTGGCTCTGTAATTTTCAGGAGTTCCTTGGTAAGAGATCCTCGGCAGGATAAACAAGATGGCTGGGATGGAAGGTTGCTATAGCTCCAAGTTGCCTTCTCAAGGACTGCAAACAGAAGGGAGTTACTCAAAATTACAGAAAACTTGCCAGTGGGTTATCATTAGCTTCTGGGCCAAACCTAAAGATGCTCGATTTGGTTCCGGGGAACAGACCTCCTGGTAATCTCTTGTTGCAATAGACTTGTGTGTGTGTTCAGAGAAATTGGAAAACAGTCAGACATTGTACCAGAAAGATACCACTGGGCCAAAAGCTAGTCTTAGCACAGAGGAGGCTCACAATGTAGTAGGAAGCTTTCATCCTTCTTGGTCTACCTCTGCCTTCGTTACTTTTGGTCTTGCTTGTTTGTTTTAATGGTGCCTTTTAACTTACCTTTGGGAGCCATATCCCCTCATTCAACAAATACGTGTAGAGTTCTATTATGTGTCAAGCACCGTGCTTTGTGTGATGAATATAATGATGAGCAACAAATCAGATGAAATGGCAACATAAATGAAGGAGATGAACTTTGACCCAAGCGTATTCTCCTGTTATTGTTTTGTTGTTGTTTGATTTTAAGTGAAACAACCTGTGTGGAAGGTGCTGTGAAGAATTGAGGGGAAATGAACAAATAATAAAATGGGACCACCTAGTTAAGGAAGCCAGGAAATAATTTCCCTTTCTTAAGTCACTTTCTTAAGCAGTGATTGATACTGGGATTTGCAATCTACAGGAAGAGCAGGATTCAACAGAAACTAATCAAGTTATTCTGGAAAATATGATGAAGGAGTGACTAAGAGTAAAACAGGGCCCATGGCATGAACCCCATGCTAGTCATGTCATGCTCAGTTTCTTTATGCTTGTCGTGAATTGAATATGCTTAGCCCATGGGGAGTGCTTCAGTTAGGAGGTGTGGCCTTATTGGAGAAAGTATAACCTGATTGGAGGAAGTGTGTCACCGTGGGAAGGACTTTGGAGGTCTTCTCCTATGCTCAGGCTCTATCCAGTGCAGAAGAGAACTTCCTCCTAACTGCCTGAAAGAGACAGTCTCCTCCTGGCTGCCTTTGGAACAAGATGTAGAATTCTGAGCTCTTCTAGCATCTTGTCTGCCTGGATGCTGCCATGCTTCCCATGATGATAACGGACTGGACCTCAGAATCTGTAAGCCAGCCCAAATGAAATGTTGTCCTTTATAAGAGTTGCCTTGGTCATGGTGTCTCTTCACAGCAATGGAAACCCTAGCTAAGACAATGACCTTTTCTTTTTGAGGTATCTTCCAAGTACTCAGTGGCTTGGGAGATAGGTTCCTCCACATTGTTCTGTGAACTTGCCTAGAGCAAGGCTTCTAAGTGATGTGTGCCTCCTCTGACCTGCTGGGAGGAGGGCTAAGGAACTATTGGAAGGAAGATGACACTGGCACTGAAATACCCTGGAGCCCTTCTCTCAACAATCTTTGTTTTAGGAATAATGTCTGAGTCCTTCCAGGTTGTAGGTCCTCTTTCAATCTTGGGATTACTGATATTTCAGGAAAAATAATTCTTTGTTGTGGTTTCTTGTACCTTGTAGAATATTTAGCACGGTTTCTCTTCTATATATTTGTTGTGATTATCAAAAGTATCTCTGGGGCTGAAGGGATGGCTTGGCAGATAAAATACTTTCTCACAAGCCTGAGGAGCAGAGTCAGATATCCAGAACCAACCTACATATGGTAGCATGTGACTGTAACCTCAGCATACCTATGAAATAGAACAATCCTCAGAAGTTTGTGGTCCAGCTAGACTGTCATATGTAGTGGCAAACAACAAGAACACTGACTTAAATGAGATGAAAGGCAAGAACTGACACCCAAGGTTGCCCCTTTATCTTTATCTATATACCTGCATTCACAACATGCATATACATGAGCTTGCACACATCCACCGTATACACACTTTGCAAACACACAGACAAGCAGTTACACATATGTTAAAAGGTAGATTCAGATGTTGTCAAATAGTTGTGCAGAACACAATAGCTAATTGAGAATTTGTACCATCTGCATTTTCATTTGATCTTTACAATACCTTACGACATAATACAACATAATATGTAGACAGAATGTCTGTTATCCTGTTGGTGTGCTAAAACACCAAAAGCAACTTGGAAAGGAAAAGGTTTATTTCACCTCACATGCCCTGATCATAGTCCATCATAAAGGAAACTAAGGGCAGGAATCCAAGGCAGGAACATGGAGGCAGAAACTGAAGCAGAGGCAATGGGGAAAAGCTCTTTAGTGGAGTACTTCTCATGGCTTGCTCAGTAGGATTTCTTATAGAACCCAGGGCCATCAGCCCAGAGGTGGCACTGGGCTCTCCCACATCAATCATCAATCAGGAAAGGACATCACAAGTTTGTGCACAGGCAAGTCTAGAGGGGGAAACATCTCAATTGAGGTTCCCTCTTACAAAATGACTCTAGCTTGTGTCAAGTTTACTTAAAACAAGCCAGCACAATTGACCCATTATCAATCTGACATACAAACACATCATGGCTCAACCCTAAGTTTTTCTTTCTTGTTGTCTTTAAGATGTCACATTAATATCACCATCACAATATAAAACACATACCAAACTCTAAAAGTTCCATGGTCTTTACGAATTAAAAAATTTAAAAGTTCAGTTTCTTTAAAAAGATCTAGTCTCTCTAAAATTACAAAGACTCTCTGAAACTCCAAAAGTTCTCAACTGTGAACTCCTGCAAAATAAAAAGTAAGTTACATGCTTTTCTACTCCAAGAGGGATGAACCATAGCAAAGGCATAATCAGATAAAAACAGAATAAAAATTTAACAGTATAACATTCAATATTTGATGTCTGAGACCCACTCACAATCCTTCCTGTCTCCAAAGGCCTGAACAGCCAATTCTACTTCTCTGCAGCACACACAGCTTATTTCCTGGGCTCAGGATGGCCCCATTTTACCCCTGTTGCTTTCTTGGTGGTCTTTCCATGGTACTGGAACCTTTGAAATGCTGTATCTCCTGCTACAATTGTACTCACACCAATAACCATTTTAGGGCTCTCTTCATGATCTCTGACCTTGGCCCATAGTGCCAAACCTCAGCTTCTCTCCATAACTCCTACACTCCTGAGCCTTCTACTGCAAATGAGGCTGCACCTTCACCAATGGCCTCAGCTAGCCTTTCTCAGAGACTCCAGTCCTACAACACAGTCCTAAGCCTCAGCAGAGCTCAATGACCCTTTGATGCCTTCAAACGATTACCACCCGAGTGACTCTTACATTACCAAATGTGGCTGCTGACATGAGATGCAGCCTTGTCCCTCTCAGAACCACAGCTTCTATATGACATCAAAGAGGAAATACTTCCCAGAAGGTTTTGCCTCAATGATGCTGGTTTTTCTTGTTTACAACTGATTCAGCCACAGCTGGTTAGTATCCATTGACCTAGTAAAGCAGAGTTTTCATTTTGGTGGTTCTTAATTAAATACATCAATGGCCCTGATAGAGTCTTTAGGGCCATTCAACACGTCCCTCTGAAACTTCACAAGCCAGGCATACATCATCTGTACTTATCTGCATGCTTATCTTACAAGCTGGCAGGCAACAGCCCGCTGAGCTCCAAGCACCCAATGGCTTTTTCCAAGTTCCAAAAACCTCCACAGTCATCTCTAAAACATATGCCCTGATCTGTCACAGCAATATCTTACCCTGGGTATTAATTTCTGTCTTAATTACAGTTTCTATTGCTGTGATAAAACACCACGATAAAAGTAACTTGGGGAGAAAAGGATTTATTGCATCTCACGTGTCCCAGTTACAGTCCCCTGTAAAGGGATATCACAGCAGGATTTCAAGGTGGAAACCTGGAGGCAGAAACTAAAGCAGAAGCCACCAAACAATGCTGATTACTGGCTTGCTCCTAATAGATTGCTCTGTCTGCTTTCTTATCGTATCCAGGACCACCAGCTGATGGGTGGCACCATATACAGTGAGCTACGCTCTTTCACATTGATTACCAATCAAGAAAATGCACCACAGGCTTGCCCATATGCCAAGCTATTGGGAGCATTTTGTTTTCCAGTTGAGGCTATCTTGCAAAATGACTCTAGCTTGGGTCAAGTTGACATAAAACTAGCCAGCACAGGTCCCCTTCCAATTATCATATGGCTTTCTCCTTAATGGATGTCAATAATGACTTCCTGGCAGTCGGGCAAACTGCTAGGAGAAAAGGTTTGACACACGGAAACTCCTGCCAAGGTGGCCCCTGGGTGTGCCTCTATATGAGACTGAAACCAAAGAACGTGTCGGATATTAGTGGCAAAAACATAAAATGCCTCTGTGTGTAGAAATAGTTGAAAAACATATAGGATTTTAGACTAATAAGGAGAGGTAGCATTTGTCATTGATTTATTTATCCTTCTCAATTCTGTATTACTATGGAGATGGGACTCAGGGTTTCCATTTTACAGATGGATAACATAAGAGTCCTTGTTGTTAGAAAGGGGCTATGCTGAGGGAGAAACTCAAATCCGTGAGATGGCAATTTTGTGTTCCTTGAATGATCCCTCCATTGATCCCTCATGGGGTGCTGGGCTGGATGTATGGTCCTGAAGGGCCTCTCTAATGCTCCCATGTAATGACCTAAATTATGGGAATCGTTATTAGGGAAAGAAATAGCATCAAACACAAGCCCAATATGAACAGTCTGTTACACTACTTTCCTAGAATACCAAAGGTCACCTCTGTGGGTGTGTGGAATACTAATGCTCATTTTTGCTTGGTATGCTGAAAAAAAATCAAACTCCAAATAAAGCAATAAAACAATCTTTATAGAGCATTCTTAACAAGGAAAATTTGGTTTACACTAGTCTTTTTTCCTTTCTAGTAGAATGCTTTGAATGGGGGAGGGAGTGGGATGCAGAAGGGAAGCAGAGCCTCTTAGGGGCCACAGTACAGGGCCGATACTGGCCAACTCTTTCATGGGGGGGGGGGCGAGTTTTTTCCTTCTTCTTGTGTTGTCTTTTTGCTTTTTATTCTTTCTTAAATACTTCTTCGTATTTTAGGATTTCCCATATCCTAAGTAAGGGGATTGGTATCCCAGCTATATAGTAACATTTCCTGGGAGGCGACTGTTAACCAATACCAAAAGGTCAGCCCTAAAAACATACAGAGAAGTAACATTATACAGACTGAGCAGGTTGCTATGTGTATTTGGGGATATATATATATATATCCCAAGAGAAGCCATAGGCATGACAGGAGGGTGGATGGGAGGGCTTGCAGAAAGAAAAAGGAATTGAGAAATAGTATGATTATGTTATAATTTCAAAAAATAAAAGAAATAATAAAAATGAGAAAAATACAGATATCTGCCCCTACTTATTCCAGAAACTTGGATCTGAGGTGGGAGATTTCAGCATCTCACCCAGTCTGAGAACTGTTGTCTAAGTTAGTGATGTCTCAGCCTTGGTTGCCCATTCTTGTTTCTATTTTGAGGGAAGTTTGTACAGGAGAGAGAGAGGGGGGGGGAGGTGGAGGGGGAGGGGAGGGGGAGGGGGAGGGGAGGGGGAGGGGGAGGGGGAGAGGGAGAGAGACTTAACTCACCTGTGTTTCAGCTTCCATCCCTATTCCTATGAAATGCAAGTAGTGATGGTGGTTCCGAAGGGCGTGGAGAGTCCCTGCATTGTAGTAAGCATGTGTCTTAGGTTTTGTTGCTATGAAGAAACACCGTGACCATGGTAACTCTTACAAAGGAAAACATTCAATTGGGGTCGGCTTACAGTTTCAGAGGCTTAGTCTACTACTGTCATGGCAGAAAGCATGGCAGCATGCGGATCAACATGATGCTGGAGAAGGAGTTGGGAGTTCTACGTCTTAATCCACAGGCAGCAGAAGACTGCACCCCAACAGGTCTAGCTTGGATATATGAGACCTCACAGCCTGTCTGCACAGTGACACACTTCCTTCAAAAAGACCACACCCACTCCCACAAGACCACACCTCCTAAAAGTGCCAAGTATCCTACCTATGGGCCAAGCATTCAAAAACATGAGCGTATGGGGGCCATTCCTACTCAAACCACCACAACATGCTATTTCATCAGTATGACCCTCAACATACTGTTTCACCTGTGTGAGCTCTCTGTGCCCCTCCCCCACAGGTCATGTCTTTTTGGGAGTATGACGCGGTACAAGAAGTCTGAAGCTACTTCCCAGGCTGATGAGCATCTGGAAGTGCTATTGGGCGAAGAAAAGCAATTTAGTCATTTGGTTCCACTTCTAACTGGACTTGTTGGTAGTTTTCTTTCAGTCTTACTTAGTCCTTGCAACATATGGTACAGTGATAAAATTCCCCATGTCACCAAGTGAGGTGAGGTAGAGGACATCTTTCCTCGTGGCCCCATAAAGGAAGGTGATTTAAGTGTGGCAACAACAACCCCTCCCCACTTTGTCTGGCTTTGGAAAGAAATCAGCCAGGGACCACACAGCTTGTCCTTGAATGAGCATCAAACAGCTGTGTGACTGTCACACAGGTGTCCTCTTTTCTTGGCCTCTGTGAGGATGCAGGTAGGTAATGGGTATCTAAAAGGGGAAAGGATGGGTATATATATATATATACACACATATGTATATATATATATATTTGTATATTTATTTGTATATATATTATATATAGCATATATATTCATATATAATATATATTACAAATGCAACAAAATAGGAGCAAAGGCAGTTCCTGCATAGGAAGTCATCAGTGTTCCCATTCTGGGATATAATCATGACAATTCTGATTCAAATTCCAGAAAGGACCAGTGGGAGTCTTGTCTAATACTCTTAGGTTCTCTTGAAGTCAGTTAGGAGCCATCCCTTAATCATCTTAGAACATAGTGGATGCTCAGGAAACTTTAAAAACAAAAAGGAATAAATTATTCAGAACCATGTCTGTGCTTTGGTGCTCATTTACAAGGGAGTGCTGGGATGTAGCTGAGAATGTTGACTGTGAACTGGGTTGTAGGTGGTGGTGGGGGTGATTACAGACCTGAAGGTATTTTCTTTAAAAGCCAGTTTAGCCAGAGCCTGTTTGTGTGCTGGGGTGTGAAACTCTATGAATGTATTATCAGCACGGCCTTAGATGGGTTCCTGTGATTTGCTTTGGGCGGAAACAGATTCCTTCTTTTCAGATTCCCTGGGGGCAGAGAGACCATGGGACCACCTGCCACTCTAATGATCCACTCCTCCACCCATAATTAACGCTTGTGCTAAAGGTGAAATGTCTGAAAACACTAGCCACTGGCCTCATGTGGCTGCTCGCACTACTATAGCTAGTCCAAAGTAAGACGTGCTGCAAATATATAATAAAAACCACCATATATTAAAGGTTTGGTGGAACAAAAGAAAACTAAGTTCCCCATTATTGATTTTATATTTGATATGTGCGAACATGATAATGTTTGGAATATACTGGAATACAAATATCTGAAATTGCATATATGGATCATATTATATTTCTACTGTGTAGTCTTATTCTAAAAGACACCTTGTCTTTTAGACAAGGATACAAACCAAGAAAACTTGTTAAAACCTGTTAAATTTAGGTTTTGAAGGACCTATAAGTTTAGATATGAGGACAATGGAATTTTGCATGAAGAAAAATACAGACACTCCAAATAACACAATGTGCAGGGAAAGAGAGTAGACCAGGTGTCCACAACCTCATGACCCAGCTTCCCTGTATTTGATTTAATTATTTGATGGCTCTAGTGAATTCCACCTTTATTGTAATATTCTGGCAAAATAAATCATAATGATTTATTGGCCAGAAACACTGGCCAACAACTGCTATTTACCAGGAGCTATGCCAAATGCTTTATACACAGCATGTAAATGTATATATAGGCATGTATGAAGTAGGCATCTGGCTATCTTCAGATGGCATTCAGGACAAATCATGTCAAAGTCACTGGCAATGGAAGACAAGGGGCAAGGAACAGGTGCAGGTGTTGCTCAGTTACTGGCTTGACCAGTGACTGCTGAGCCCAAATCCTGATCAGGACTGGCCGGAGAATGAATGCGCTGGGCATCTTCATAGCAGACACCTTCCAGAATGCCTCATGTGTAACATGTGCTCACTAAATATTGGCTTATCACCACCTGATCCTTCCTTCCTTTCCTCTTGCTTACATCTTGGCCCTTTCCTTATTCCCATCACCACTTCATAGAAGTGCCAATAAATGACTCTGCCATTTATTGCTATATGCTGGTCAGGCCATGGTGATTAGCATCAGATGGACTTTGATGTGGAGCCAAATGCCACTCACTGACAGTAACTTATGAAGGGAGGTGATAACGCCCTCTCATAGGCTTGTAATGGGGTTTAATGCCAGGTGGATGCAGTGAATCTCCAGGGAGAAAGTAAATAATAAACGCTAGCCAGTGCCATTGCTTAATCTTTTCGTGTGGTTTACTTACTCTCTATTGTTTGTTTGCTTTAAAATTTTCTTTTCTTTATTTTTTATTACAGGATTTTATTCTAGAGCTCAGGATGGCCCCGTACTTGGAATCCTCTTATATCAGACCCACTGTCTGACACGGAGTACTGGAATTACAGATCTGTGCACTACACCTGCCTATGATTTTCTATCTTCTAAATCTCAATTTCAAAAATTACGGGTGTCTAGAGGCTAAAATTGAATTGGATCGCTTTCTTCTAGCCTTCACCTCAGGTTAATTCATCCTCTGCTCCTCTCTAAGTCCCCTGTAATCTAAAAAAGAGGAAGTGTAGGAAAAACTTAGGGGCACTTTAGAAAACGTATAAGGGCATCATGTGGGGAGCAACAAAGGCGGGACTAGCAAGTGATTTGAAGGGGGAAGTGGTAAAAATAGGGAAGAGGTGAGACATACAGAAGGAAGGTAGACTAGCAGCAAAGATGTCTGAAAAAGCTATAGACAAGCATTCCATCAATCAATCTATCTATCTATCTATCTATCTATCTATCTATCTATCTATCTATCTATCTATCTATCTATCTATTTATGTATCAAACTATCAATTATCTATCTGCCAAAGTGTCAATCATCTGTATATCTGTCATCTATCTATCTATCTATCTATCTATCTAATCTATCATCTATCATTCTATTAATCATCTGTTATCTATCTTCTATCTTCTATCAATCTATTTATATTTCTATCATCCTATCTATCTATCTATCTATCTATCATCTATCTATCTATCTATCTATCTATCTATCTATCTATCTATCTATCAACCTATCTCCCTGTCTGTCTACCTATGATAACATGTAATTCATATACGTCTGTATGTACATACACACATTAGTTTAAATGAAATATTTCTATCTGGGCTGACAATGGTTCCCCCAAGAGCCATAGACTGTCCAACAAAAAACAAAATACCAGGCATGAGAAGCCCTCTTCTGAGTTGTTGGTTAGGATTGTTCAAACGATTCCTCAAACATACAGCCTATTGCTATTGCCTTTGTTACTTCTCTGAGGTGGAAGTTAAATCTCTATTGATCGAGATAGCACCAACTTCAGGTACAGGGCCCAGAAACCCCTTTCCTGGAACTGATAAATAATTTTCATAGTGCGAGAAGGTACCATACATGTTTCCAAAGAAGGGAGCAAACAACAATCCTATTCAGATATGACATCAATGAATCACAGTAATAACCATCAGGTATAGTCATGGCATATATAGCTTGGCTATAACCAACAGCTCTAATTAGTCTAATTAGTCTTAGGGTCTGCTGACTAAGTGGGAAACCTTGCCCAGTACTAGAAACCCAGCCAACTAGTCCATAGTGAAATCATGGATCTTGGAGGAGAACCTACAACTTCCTCTTCACTGAACCAGCATAATTACTAACAACATGTTAAATATTTATTCTGATACTCACAGATAAATGTAGCTCCTGCCCCTTATCAAGGAAACTTCTCTTTGCAACAGATGGAGGCTATTACAAAAAACCCTACAGCTGATCAAAATGCTGAGAATAAGAGATCGTGTGGTGTTCAGTCCCAACTGATACATAAACACAATTCTTGCACCAGTAAGGAGAAGGGGAGAGAGATGGTAAGAGCCAGAGGAACTGGAAGTTTGCTGTGAGATTGTGACTCCTAAAAATGTCAGAGAGGTTACACTCATGAAGTCTCATCAACATGGCTGATTAAACAAGTCCTGAATAATAACATCAATAGACATGCTAACATGGAAGGGGAAAGGCTTCTGGTCCCTCATCCGTAGACAAAAAGCTATGAGCAATGGGAGAGGGCTAAAAATTGGGAAAAGTGGACTTCCTCAGAGAAGAGTCTTCCCAATTGGTTATCCAATACCAAGTGGTTAGCCCTGAGAATGTGTGTGTGTGTGTGTGTCTGTGTCTGTGTGTGTGTGTGTGTGTATATATATATGTATATATGTCTAATTAGTCTTATATATACACATACATACATATGTGCAGTCAATGACAACCACTTAACTAGTATGACTAGATAGGCACTGGCTGGGACCCTTCTCTGGAATCTAAATAAAGTAGTCTTAATTTATTAAGCAAGAAAAGACACTAAGTATGTAGTATTATTACTGCTTTTCACATATACTAAAGAGCTTGAACTAAGTGATCTTACTGTGATCTATCTTCTTGTTATCTTAAGCTATAAATAGGTTCAGGCCAAGTGTATACAAGGTCTAGGAATAAAATAGTTGAAAAAGTGTTCAGAACCCCCTGCTTTCCCAGTACAATCCTGTCCATTCCCTGCTCCTCTTATTCGTCATCTCCCTCAGGAAATAATTTAGGAGAAGCAGCACCTATCACACAGGGAGTCGTAGCTAAAACAGCTAAAGGTGCCCATTTAGTCCATAAGTGTTTATCGAGTGCTTAGTACATAGTGCACACGGAAGACCAGATCTAAGGAATATGGTAGGCTGTGCCTATCAGATTTTTCTACCAAGGGTCTCCAGAGCTGAGACCTATGACTCAGCTCCCTTTCAGACAGGCATTGATACCGATGCTCTGAGAGGAGAAAGGTAGCCGGCAGCCATCTCACCTTACACATCTGAGGTGGGACAGATGCCCAAGTCTGCTAGTCATGGGGCTAGGCTGTTCGGTGGCACGCCGTTCTCCGGCTCCTCTCACTGGAGTTCCTTGCCGCTATGGCAATGGCTAGCCATAGGACCCTAACAGCAGAGACACAGGGAAGCTCACAGTGGAGAGGTAGGATGTTCATTCAGCTTTGACTTTTGTTTGCTATAGGTACATACAAAGCAGTTCTCCAAGGACTTTTGATGGAACATAGGCATTTCAAAGACAAACATGGCCTCTACATATTTATATGAATTGCATGGTCTTTATTTGCACGGTCTTTGTCACATTTGATCATGTTTTTTTACAGCTCCTCTGCCTGGGAGTCGAAGAAGGATGAATCACTTTTGTCTAGTTGTCTAGTTCTCCACAGCTCCCAGGTGTGTGAGGACAGAGGTGGCTCTAGGGTGCCAGTTCCTTCTGACTGTAAGGGCCCAGCATGCCTGGTGGATGGTGACATTTTGCTGAAAGCAGCTCCAAGAGATGTTAGAGACAGTTCCCTCTGGGAAGACTGGGGCACTGCAGAAGGGTTTCAACCCAGTTTCTGGTTCTGACGAAACCCCAACCCCTGTATTGAGCATTGAATGGTTGCTTAAGTGGGTCGGTATTCAAAGCTGTGAAATTTTCCATTATTTACAATTCTGTAACTAGTTATCTAGGTGGGGCCATTTGCTTACTTTAGGCCAAAGGCGTGTGTGACAAGTGGCATGAGCTGCTGGCATGCCCAGACTACAGCAACATCTTTCTGAGATCCTAGGCCATTTCCTCGATATGCTGGCTTTATGTTGAGGCCCTGGGTGGTCTTGAAGAATATATATGAAAGATAACAGAACCCCTGGCAGCTGTGATGCTGAACAACTGCATAGAGAGGGCGGCTCAGACCCCAGCCCAACTGTTCTGTCAGCTATAGTGTAAAGGTGTTGGCATTTGGGTATGTTGAAGCTACTATCTTTTTAATACACTCCTGGTTTCTCAACAAGCAATATTTTCTGTTCTTGATTCCAGCTTATGTCTTACTGCCCTCAGGGTGTCCTGTCTCTGCATTCCTTTAGCTAATGCCGTTTGCATCCAGACAGCTCTGGGCTTTGTTACCCATGGGCTTGAAGCCATAATTGAGGAGGACAGTGCTCATTGTGCTTCTCCCAAAATGCCTTGCGCAAAGCCTAGCAAACAGTCAGCACTCAGTCAATACGTAGTGATTGATTTGAGAGGCTGGAATGACCCAGATCAAGCTCCAAGCATCACCTGGAGCTTTCTGATTAAATGAACGAATCTCACAATCTTTCTCAACCACCACCATTCAACTTTGGCTGAGGGGGAGCCCCAGCTCTGAACCTCCTGGCTGGTGAGTCATACTTGCTGGCCAGCTGTTGTCTGGTTTATTGGGGTTCAAGGTGCTCTGGGCTACTCTCAAATGACTCAAGTAACAGGATGACCAAAGATTATTCTCTGTTCTTTCTACACGTATACTTTAAAATCTTTCACAAAAAAGGAAAAGTCCATCAAATAAAGATCAGACTCCCCCTCTAGGACTCCTGTCTCCCTCTTTTATTACCCAGGAAAGAAGGAAGGAAAGAGTGAAATAGATGTCTCTCCAGTAACTGCACAAATATTTTTAAAGAATCATAACAAGAGGTGTGGAAGCTGAGATCCCAGCACCAGGGCTCTCTAGAGTTAGCTGCATGTGTGGAGCCGGTGGTTGCCATTTTAACACTAATGTGTCTGATATGTTAGCGAGTGGTTTTGTCATGCTGGAGAGAGGGCACTGCAATGATGGAAGTGATCTCAGAGATGGAAAAGTTAGTTTAGTTTAAAAAAAATTCATGATTTTTGAGGCATTAATCATTTGTCTAATGAAAAAATATAGATAGCATGATAAACAACTGAAATTTATGCCATGTGCATTTCCACGAATGAACACTGTGACTACCTTCACATTTATCTTGCCAGACCTTTCCTGATGCTGACACACGATGCTGACCTGATGCTGAAGCGCTTCTGTGACACACGCATCCCTGCATCCTATGTCAGCATCTAGTTTTTACTTAACATTTTTCTATGTTAACGTTATCACTTTCATGGGCTTCGTTTTTTTTTTCTTATAGAAGTGTATCATTGCTCAGAAAACTGTACTTATTTGTTATTAGATATTATTTCATTTGTCTTATTTTGCTACTATAAATTTCCTGTAAATAAATATTCTCACACTTGTATGACTCATTCCTGAAGGTCTACTCATAGAGTGCGATTACTTGGTCATAGGCAATGTAGGCTTTTAAAGTAAAGTCATAGCTTTGGTCAGAAAAGTCACAGTGTTTACCCTCCCATTTAACCTTCCAGACACTTATACGTTTATTCAAGTTGGACTTTATAAAATCAAGTGGATACAAACAAGACAAAGACTGGATGGAGGAAAGAATGTAAATAGTTAATAAATTTCTAAAGCTGAATGGTTTAGTCCAACCTGTTCTGGTTGAACCGCTACTGCTCTTTAAACATGACTTTCAGGTCGAAAGCTGGAAGGGAACAGGAACTCCAAAGGAAGATCAACGGAGTGAACTAACGTGGACCTTGGGAGCTCTCGGAGACTCAAAGAGCACAAACAGGCTGGACCAAGGCCCCTGACACATATGTAGCAGTTGTGGGTCCCCCAACAACTGGAGCAGGGGTTGTCCCTAAAGCTGTTGCCTGTCTGTGGAATCCCTTCCCCAACAGGGCTGCCTTGCCTGGAGAGGATGCACCTAACCCTGCAGAGACTTGATGTGCCAGGGTGGAAGGATACCCACTGGGGGGCCACCCTCTCAGAGGAGGAGAGGTGGGAGGGAGAAGGGACGGACTCTTTAAGGAGGGGATTGGGGCTGGAGGCAGTGATTGGGATGTTTAAAAAAAATAACTTTTGGAAATCACTCTGTAGACCAGGCTGGCCTCAAACTCAGAGATCTATCTGCCTGCCTCTTTCTTCCAAGTGGTGGGTTAAGGGCTGCTTTGACTCACTTGCTCGCTCTTGGACTTTTCCTTTTACTGGGTTACCTCACCCAGCCTTGATATTGTGAGTTGGGCCTTGTTTTAGTTTAACTTGTTATTCTGTGTTTGGTATTTGTCCCTAGGAGGCTTGCTCTTTTTCAGAAGGGAAATGGAGGAGTAGAGAGGATCTAGGGGAGAGAGGATGTGTACATGGTTAGGGTGTATTGTATGAGAAAGAATAAACGAACAAACAAACAAATTTGCTTGGATTTAGATCCAATTTCCACACAGTGAGAGGTGGGCAAACATCTTCATTTGTATACTTACACAGTAGCAGAGGAGCATCCTTCTCCAAAGGGGCAAAAGCCGTGTGTTGTGGAGAGCAGTGTATGTAGGAATATGTAGTGGTGTGTGTGTGTGTGTGTGTGTGTGTGTTTGTGTGTGTGTGTGTGTGTGCACACTCATCCACATTCATCGTGTAGCTTGAAATCCCCTTAAGCCATGTTCTGGTTGTTTGAATAGAAAAAAAGAAATCTGTTTTTGAGATGCTCAGGGGAGAGAAAAGCCAGGGTAAAGACTAAGCCATTTATCTTACCAAAAGGTACCTTGGAGCAGTGGGGAGTTGCTTTAGGAAAGCTGTTCTCTTATTTTTTCTTTCTTTCCCTCCAACCCCGCATGTGCTAATGTATTAAAATTCTTTTACTTAATATGTCAAAAAAATCTCTTTTCATAGTAAAAAATAGAAACTGTTCATGTCGTCCCCCTCTGCTCCCTACCCTGCTCCATTTTCTTGTCTGCTTGATGACTCCCACACTGCTCCTGATGAGGAGGAGGTCAGCGAGCATCAAGGGCAGGCCCAGATGCTGCTGCATGAGCTGTCCTGTGGAGCAGCCCTTTGTTCAGACAAAGGTGGCACGTACCAAATTGCTTGACCCAATGTGGAAGAACGAGGATTGGCTTGGTCATGAATCCAGCAGCAGGATTCCCTCTGGAAGAGGAGCAACAGTTGTCTGGTGGAAAGGTGGCTACTGGTTAACCCTTTCCTGCCTAGGCCAGTAGAACCTGTAGGTCACAGAGATGGGAGGTATCTGTCATGTAGTAAGGAGGGGCAGGGATTTGGATCAGGATCCTGGCTAGAGGGGTGACATTGTCTGAGTCATTTCCCCTCCCTCCATGAACAACCTGGTCACAGGCAAATCCAGGGCTGCTGACCTAAAGACACACACAGAGAGAGAGAGGAGAGAATAAAGTTGGATGGGAGGAGGTAAGAATGTGAAAAAGTTCTAGGAGAGGACTAGGGAGGAGAAATATGATCAGAATATATTATATGAAAATGTTGAAACCATAGACTTTTAAAAAGACACAAAATGGCTAAGAAATATCTTAGAAAGTGTTCAGAATTCTTAGTAATTAGAGAAGTGCAAATTAAAACTTCTTTGGGATTTTATCTTATCCCATTCAGAAGGGCTAAGATCAAGAATACAACTGGCAGTCATCTTCCTGCCTTCTTGTCTCAGAGACCTGCAGCTCGACCCTGCTGATAGCAAGATGTCTTCAGGAAATGCAAAATTTGGGCATCCTGCCCCCAACTTCAAAGCCACAGCTGTTGTGCCTGACGGACAATTGAGAGAGATCAGCCTAAGTGAATACAGAGGAAAACACATCGTTTTTCTTTTACCCTCTTAGTTTTACTTTTGTGTGCTCCACAGAGATCACTGCTTTCAGCGACAGGAGAGAAGAGAATCAACTGTCAAGCGATCGGAATTTCTGTGGATTCTCACTTCTGTCATCTGGCATCGATTAATACACCCAAGAAACAAGGAGGAGCTGAACCTATGAAGATTCCCTTGGTATCAGATCCCAAGTGTACCATTGCTCAGGATTACGGAGGGCTAAGGGCTGATGGAGGGATCTCTTTCAGTGGCCTCTTTATTATTGATGATAAAAGTATCATTTGCCAGATCACTATAAATGATCTTCCTGTTGGCTGCTCTGTGGATAAGATTCTGAGACCAGTCCAGGCCTTCCAGCTCACTGACAAACGTAGTAAAGTGTGCCCAGCTGGCTGGAAACCTAGCAGCGATACCATCAAGCCTAATGTCCCAAAGAGGGAAGAATATTTCGTTAAGCAGAAGTGAGCACTGGACCACTTTCCTGCCAGGCAGCCTTGAGCAGCCAGAGGGAAATCTCGTGTATTCATGCTTAAACACAAGATGTGCTGTGATTCAAGCTATGCCTTTCCTACAGGGCTGAGGGTGGTTAGCCTTTCTTCCACTACTGGGAATGGGCTGAGCGATGCTGTGGGCAGACTCTCTGATAAACCAGTCACAGAAATCACCCTGGTTTTGTTTGTTTGCTTGCTTGTTTTATTCAATGTGAACTTTGAGAGGGGAAAAAAAAAGAATACAACTGGCAGCAAATTCCCAGTGAGGATGTGGGGAAGGGGGAACAATCCTTTACTATTGGTGGGATCGTAAGGTGGCACAGCCTCTGTGGCCATCGGTGAGGAGAAAAACTAAATGTGAATCTACCATATAAACCAGCCACACCACCCCTTAGCATATGACCAAAGGACTCAACAACCTACTCCGCAGATACTTCTCAGCCACATTCACAATAGCTAGGCAACAGAAACAACATAAATGTCCTTCAGTTGATGAATGGTTTTATGAAAATGTAGCACATATACACAGCGAATTCTATTTAACTATAACAAAGAATGAAATAATTAAATTTGCAGGTAGGTGGGTGAAACTAGAAAATATTATGCTGTGTGAGCTGGCACAGTATACAGAAATGTAAGTGCCACATGTTCTATCTTATTTGTGGATTCTAGCTCTGAATATTTGGACTCAAACATAAAGCCTGCAGTAACCACTGACGCCAGGAAAGTGGATAAGAACCACGGAGAGCAGTGTAGGATGGGGCCTGTAGAGAAGGGTAGGACAAGGAGAAAGGGGAAAAATAGGGACTTTAACTGGGGAGCAAGAAGTGAGAGTAATACAAAGGTAGAGGGGGGCCGGAGAGATAAAATAACACTAACGATGTTTGGGAAAGCCTCGGGGAAACATTATTTTATAAATTCACAATCATATACATTTATACACACACAAACACACACAAATGGGGGAGGGGTCAGAGAATTAGTAGAGTTACATCACATGGGATGATAATCCTTTGCCCAAGAACTGTACCTAACAACAACCCAGTGTTAGTGTTAGTTCAAATTGTTGATCCAGGGAGACCAAGAGACTCCTAAAATATAAGGCTCTGCCACTGCCTGTAGTTGCTTCCTGAAACTTGACGATCAGACCCTATTATTTTAGATACAGGACTTAGAACAATGGTTCACAACCTTCCTAGTGCTGTGATTCTTTAGTGCAGTTATTCATGTTGTGATGACCTCCAATATAAGATTATTTTTGTTGCTACCTCATAACTAATTTTGTGACTGTTATGAATTGGAATGAAAATATTTGTGCTGTTCAATGGTCTCAGGTGACCCCGTGAAAGGGTCGTTTGAACCCCAAAGGGGTTCCTTCCCACAGGTTGAGAACCACTGGTTTAGAAGGATTGAACTGGAAATGACCTGAAAGCTCCATGAAGACGAACTTTCATCCAAAGGTGCTATACAAGCTGCCAAAGGATAAAAGTGATGACAACTACATGGCTGTAATGCTGGACCCTCAGATACCTGACCGAACCACAAAAATAACCAGCCTCATGAGATATTAAGTGCTATCATTGTGGCACTTCTATCTTGAGAGTTACTAACCACTGCCTAAATGGACTTAAAGTCCACTCGATGGGACGGAATTCATGCCTGGTACTGTAAACCTGCCAACTACATGTTGTCAATGGGAGGGAATTCATGCCTGGTACTGTAAATCCAGCTAACTACATATTATCAATGGGAGAGAATTAATGCCTGGTACTGTACACCCAGCCAACTACGTGTTGTCAATGGGAGAGAATTCATGCCTACTACTATAAATCCAGTCAACTATATGTGGCTGGAGAGAGGTCATAGACCCTAAGAGAGAATCTGCTTTTGCCATTTTCCTAAACCAATGTAAGTTCTAACTGGATTCTATATACTAATCCTTATACACATAGATAAGTGTAACTCTCACCTCTCATCAAAGAAGCTTCCTTTTCAGCAGATGGAGACTGTTCCTGAGATTCACAATTGGTCAAAAGTCAGAGACTAAGTGAATATGGGTTGTTCATCCCTAACTGGCACATCTATAATGCAACCCCCTCACCCATGGCTCAGAGAAAAGAGAGGGCAGAGAGATTCTAAGAGCCAGGGTGCATGGTACTAGTTTCTTGTAGGAATGATAAGCAAGCTGCATCTATGAAATCTCAGCAATACAGTTGTGTAAAAAAGACAGAATTGCATAATGACAATACCTATTGATATGTCAACACGGATGAGCAAAGTTTCATGAGGCTCCACCCATAAATGAAGAGCTATAGGTAACCAGTGATTGTAGAAAGAGGGGGGAAGAGGGGATGGAGAGAGGGAAGGAGAGAGAGGGGGGAGTACAGTGAAGTCTAACAGAACTTTGAGCTGTTCCCATGTTTGATTCATTTACACCGTTGCTTTGTGTTGTTCTTTGCAAGGTGACCATTCCCTATGAACGAATACCTTTTATTCTCACCACGAAGGCATGGATCATGGTGGTTGGGTTAAGCAACTGAAAATATCTAGTTTTCTAGGGTGAAAAAGAAATAGATGTTTTTGTGCCTTTATTTTAAAAAAATAACAATACAAACCTGAATCTTGGGTTATGGTGAGAAAGTGTCTTGACCCTGTGATGAGCTGTAGATTTGACATCAGAGTCTGCCTTACACTCTATACTTTTCAAGGGAAATAACAGTCCGATCAAGTGGAGGGTGATTCTGAAAAAGTCTTTTGGGGGCTGGAGAGATGGCTCAGTGGTTAAGAGCACTGACTGTTCTTCCAGAGGTCCTGAGTTCAATTCCCAGTAGCCACATGATGACTCATAACCATCTGTAGTGGGATCTGATGCCCTCTTCTGGTATCTCTGAAGAGAGTAACAGTGTACTCACATAAAACAAACAAATAAATCTTAAAAAGAAAAGAAAAGGTCTTTTGTCACCTCCTATAATTTGCTTTACCTCTCTAAGCCTCATTATTTGAATCTGAAAATGATGTCTATATTTTTGTTTTGTTTCTCTTGTCAAGAAACCATAAGACCAATAAAGTTGATGATAGAATTCTGAGAGATTTAATGTGTAAATGTTATTTTTTTGTTGTTAGAAATTGTATTAATCAAGATTCTCTAGAAGAACAGAGCTTGTAGATTGAATCTATGTATAATCTAACTGCATTTATCATCTATCTTTCTATCTATCTATCTATCTATCTATCTATCTATCTATCTATCTATCTACCCATCTATCATCTGTCTATCATCTATTTGTCATCTATCATCTTTCTAAAGAGGATTTAGTAGAGTGATTTACAGGCAATGTCCCACTAGTTCAATGAAGGCTATCTACCAATGGAAGGTCAAAGTGGTTCAGTCCACCAGGCTGAGTGTCTCAGCTTGTCTTCAGTATACACTGAAAGAAGAAGTTGCAATGGTAGGTATGGACTTACTAGTGAGAGCAAAAGCAAGCAGATATGGAAGAAAGAGAGAGAATGAGAGAGAGAGGGAGAGGGTAAAGAAGCTTCCGTCTTTCATGTCCTTTATATAGAATATCAGCAGAAGGTATGGTCCAGATTAAAGGTGAATCTTCCCACCTCAAAAGATCTGAATTAAAAATAGGGCTGCTATAAACATATTGGAGCACATATTCTTATTACATGCTGGGGAATCCTCTGGGTATATGCCCAGGATTAATATAGCAGGATACTCTGGAAGTGAGGTGCCCAGTTTTCTGAGGAACCGCCAGACTGATTTCCAGAGTGGTTGTACCAATTTGCAACCCCACCAGCAGTGGAGAAGTGTTCCTCTTTCTCCACATCCTCGCCAACACCTGCTGTCTCCTGAGTTTTTAATCTTAGCCATTCTGACTGGTGTAAGGTGAAATCTCAGGGCTGTTTTGATTTGTATTTCCCTAATGACTAATGATGATGAGCATTTTTTAAGATGCTTCTCAGCCATCCGAAGTTCTTCTGGTGAAAATTCTTTGTTTAGCTCTGTACCCCATTTTTAATAGGGTTATTTGGTTTTCTGGGGTCTAACTTCTTGAGTTCTTTGTATATATTGGATATTAGCCAGAAGCTGGAAAGAACCCAGGTATCCCTCAGTGGAGGAATGGATACAAAAAAATGTGGTATATATACACAATGGAGTACTATTCAGTCATTAGAAACAATGAATTCATGAAATTCTTAGACAAATGGATGGAGCTGGAGAACATCATACTAAGTAAGGTAACCGGGTCTCAAAAGATCAATCATGGTATACACTCACTAATAAGTGGATATTACCCTAGAAAATTGGAATACCCAAAACCTAATCCACACATCAAATGATGTCCAAGAAGAACGGAGGAGTGGCCCCTGGTTCTGGAAAGACTCAGTGTAGCAGTATAGGGCAATACCAGAACAGGGAAGTGGGAAGGAGTGGATGGAGGAATCGGGGGAGGGAAGAGGGCTTATGGGATTTTCGGGGAGTGGGAATCCAGAAAAGGGGAAACCATTTAAAATGTAAATAAAAAATATATCGAATGAAAAAATTAAAAAATTTAAAAAAATTAAAAAAAATCTGAATTAAAAGTGTGTCTTCACACCTCAAAGATCCAAATTAGAAGTTGGTCCTCCTACTTCAAATAGTTGAGTTAAGGAAAAAAATAGTGTGCTCCTCATAGTGTGCCCAGTCATTTGGGTTTAAGTTTGTCATAGATATAGTCAAGTTGACAACCAAGAATAGCCATTGGAGTTGCATAAAAAACCATAATTGCAGTTTGAAGCAGATGGTTTTGCAGACCTCAGGGGAGCCACATCTGTCTACTATAGTGCATCAGGTATGAGTGATCCCATACTCACTTGCCAATCATATCCATCCTGCCATCAAGAAATCAAAGGCAGGGTTTTGGTATGGAGGAACCCAAACAGGGGGCCATTAGCAGCACCTATACCATGAAGCACACCTTATGAATTGCTGATTCCTTTTATTGAAAGCCACCAATATTTTCATCTTTATTAAGTGCTTCATAGGGATTAGGATTTATGAATAAAAAGTGATCTAGATGAGATCCATCTAGCACATCAGGATGGTATCTTCTTTAGTCAGTGTCCAAACATTACAGGGCACAGGCTATTGTTTACTTTCTATAACCTGCCCTATTGCTGAAGACATGCAAGTTACTTATACCATCAGACATGGAGATATTGAACTGGTGTCCAACTACAAGCTTCAGCCCTACAGACTAGCATTTATAGTGATAGAAGGTGCTTTGCAGACTAGCAAAGGAAACATTAATTATCCATTTCACCTAGCTATAAACACTGTGACCTACAGTAGAGACCTGCCTACAAGATATATTGGTACAATAGTGGCACATAGTTATGGGAGCAACAAATCACATTTAAAATCAAATTTAAGACTTACTTTATAAAATGGTGCCCACTCGTGGCACTATTAAGTGGCCAAGAACCTGAGACTAGATAGATCACAGGCCTGGGGGAAATCCTACTATTATTCTGCTTAAGGAACAAAGCAATAAAATGACCCCAATGACATTGTTATTCCCACAAATCACTGCATTATTCAACCCTAATCTCTCTCTCTCTCTCTCTCTCTCTCTCTCTCTCTCTGTCTAGCTCTCATACACACACACACACACACACACACACACACACACACACACACACACACACACAGATAGGATCCTTCTAGTACTAGATGGGAATTAACACGGGGAACAATTGAACCATGTACAGAGAGTAAGGAACTTTGGAGCACCCAGCCGTAAGTGGGATGTCTTTAACAAAGGCCTCCCATAAATCTCATGGATCTATCTGTGCAGAAGAGGAGACAGAATGAAAGAGTCAGAGGTTGTGGTTGATTCCAAAGGAACCATGTCTTCCAGACACAGCCTGATGGATGCACCTATGAACTCAAAGGTCTTGTGGGACAGCACACAAGACCTGCACAGGTTCAAAACAGACAAAATCCCAGCTTTGAGAAAGGAAGTGATCGAAAAGTCCTACCCCCCAATCAAGAAGGTATTGATAATTAGTATCTGCTGTGAAGAAAATCAGGTTTTTTCAATGGAATGACATTGGATATATCAACCACACTCCAGGGTAGGACCCTGGACCTTGGTAGGACCCCAAGAGTATTTGGCCAACACAAAATGGATCCTATCTTTGTATGTGTGTGTGTGTGTGTGTGTGTGTGTGTGTGTGTGCATTTTTTGTCTCATTTATTTTCTTTTGTTGGTCTGTTTGACTTTTGTTTTGGGGGATTTTGTTACTTTTTTTTTCCTTTTTTTTTCCAGGAGAGATATAAAGAACATGAATCTGAGTTGGTAGGATGGTGGAGAGGATCTGGGGGAAGGAAAATATGATCAAAATATATTGTATATGTTATGAATTATAAAAATTTATAAATTATATATATATATATATATATATATATATTTAAAAATTTTAAAACCAATCTTGAATAGAACAGCTGTGAGAAAGAATTTTCTAAGTATGGCACCTCATTTCTCACTCATTTTCAACCAGGAGGCCTGGACAAATTCGCTCAAAATTTGAGTGTCGAGTTGACAATTCTGTCTTTCCCAGTGGAAATTCAGATCAATTTGGCACAATTACTCACCTACGTGCTAATAGCTCTCCCCTGCAGCCAAGTATGATTGTGGGCTTTCTCTGTTGCTATATTGACTTTCCAAAGAGTCCTCCTCAACCTAGGCTGAAAAGAACTGTAGCTAAAGACCCAGCCTCTTTATGCCTCAATAACACAACTGTGAGGTATACTCTCCACAGCACCCTACATCCTTAAAGGCACTGAGCTCCAAGTTTCCACAGCAGCAACCCAATTATTGAAATAACTCACAGATCCTCTTGTTGTGTTTATAAAAAGATAAGGAGAGAAGGACTATGTTTGGTGGATATGTAGTCAAGTGTAGGGGAAGGGGGTGCCTCTGTGGACCCACCTGAAGCATCACTTCCCCATAAGGGACTAGCCACAGGAGAATATAGTATAGAATAGAGTTTATTCAGGGCATGGGGAGAGGAGTTGAGATGGTAGTAGAAAGGGGGTGTGTGGGGGGTGGGGGGTGTGAGGGTGGGGGAAGGGGGGAGAGAGAGAGGAATAGAGAAGCAGAGGCTGACCATGAACATGTGTGGGGGGAGGGGGAGGGGAATGGGGAGAGAGGCTGAAGAGATGAAAGGAAAGAGCAAGAAGGCAAGAGAGCAATAGAGAGCAGAGAGGGCGATCAGCCCCTTTTATAGTGAGTCGGCATACCTGACTGCTGCCTGGCAACTGTGGGGCGGGACTTAGACAAAATGCTAACACCTGTCACTTTCATTTCTCACTTTTCCCTAAGGACAGTTCTTAAGCAAACCATGTATACCAAGTCCTTGCCCCACACTAAATGCAGTGCTTTTTGTTGTTTATTGTGGGGTAAGGTAACTAAAAACATTTTGTTACTTTAACTGTTAGGTATGGACTCCTATTTCTAAGAAATAAAAAAAAAGGGAAAAATGAAAGAAAATGTTGAAAAGTTGTTCCGTGTTAGACATTGGGAAAGCCATAAACCTGCATAGGCACACATCAAAGAGCTGTCTAGGGAAGTTGCAGAAACAGTTAACACTGGGCTCACATGCACCTGGGAAGCATGCTTGTATTAATGGTTTAGTTCAGAGAATTCTAGAAATGATTCGTCTGAGAAATTCCAACTGTCCCTTAGAATGAAAATAGTCAGCCAATAGAATTGTCAAAATCAACACAGTTAATTCCAACACAAATCCCAGACTGAGATCTAGTGCTCCGTTTAAGCCCAGGGCGCTAGAGTGATGTTACAATGATCGTTGTTTATTGTTTGTTCTGCAAGCCAGGCCCTGTGCTATATCCTTTGAATATCACACATTGACTGATGCTGACAGCAGTGTGTGAGGCAAGCTTATTCTGTTATCTACATTTCGCACATGGCAAACCTGTGCTGAGAGAATTTAAGGAGCTTGCCAAGACCCCTTAGTTAGTTACTTGCTTTGCAACTGAAAACCAGGCTCTGAAATCTATCCTTCTGCCTTTCCGAAGAACCATGTGTTCAGCTGATTTCTTAGTGAAATTTGCCAAATGTGTTTCTCCATGAAGGATGGAATTTTATGTTATTAATTTGTAGAAATTGTACTTCTTTTCTTCTCTTTCTTGGGATTATCTTATTACTTTTCTCAGTTGAGAGTTTAGTTCATTTAGTTCTAGTGTGTGTGTGTGTGTGTGTGTGTCCACGTTTGCACTCTTAGACTTTTGTATTGTTGTCCATTAATTTCTGATGATCACTTTGCTTCCATCCCATGAATGCTTTTGTTGAGTACCACATGGTTTGTAGTTTGCTTGTTTTTTTCACAAGCCTGATCTAAGAGCTGATTGAAAATCTATTTGAAAATTTTCAGGCGTGGATTTATTATCTTTTCATTGCAGATTTCCAATTGAGTCGGTTGTTAGCGAATTCATCCTACATCCTATCTATTTTTGTCTTCATGATTATAGAAGGCTCTAGAATTTCCATTTGGATAAGAAATGGTGCACCTCTATTGTCTACATAGCTTTAATAGGAAAACCAAATCCCTCATGTGATGGCTAATCTTGGTTTTTAACCCAAATATCTGGGCATGCTTGTGAGGGATTGTTTTTGATCTGATCATTTGACCCACACTAAACCTGGGTTGTAAGTTTTATTGGGAACCTGTATAAAATGTCATGGAAAAAGACAACTTTTGATTTTGACCTACTGACCCCATTATCACTGCTAAGTTCATCTACTCTGCTGCTGAGATACTCCTGGGTATTAGAACCCACTTCTTTCAGATGCCAATGTTAGTGGAAGACCAGCCACTCTCTAGAAATCCTTTTGGATGCTAAGACCAGATTGGGACTGCTAAGACATGCAGTCTTATGGACTGAACAAGCTACCTTTCAATCAGGAGACAGCCATTATTGTACCACAGCCTTTAAACCACTCTAATACATCCACTTTTAATATGTAAATAAATATATGTTCATTCTATCAGTTCTGTTTCTTTAGAGTAGGACCCCCCATTAATCATTTATATTAAAGGATGGAAAATGAACCGGGTATTTTGACCCACACTTGCAGTTGTGACAATCAGTAGGGTAAGACAAGATTTGTGTATAGCCTGAGCCACATAGGATGGTATTGTCTCAAGGAGAAATCAATGCAAAACAAATCAAACTAAATAAAATCTAAAATGAAGCAAAAGCATAGAAAGTAGTTAAAAGGGTATTGTCATACTTAAATCCCCTTTTCTACCACCAAGATCACCACTCATTAATCTTCAAATATCTTCTCCAGCATTTATAATCTCTAGTTTGGTGATATTGTCAAAATAAGTCTTTCATTTATATTACAGATATGGTTATACCCATCAGAAAATAATTAGCACTGTGTTTTAATAGGAAATGAAATCAAGAAGAATTAGATCTAAAATAGCGGTGGCCAAATGTCACTAATTACCACAAAAAAAAGGAAGCAAGCTTGATGAGGACCCTGGAATGAATGTGGAAAGCTGGAATAGAGCTTCCAAGGAGGAAAGAATCAATGACAGTCTGTGGATCGTCAGGGCAAGCAAAACTGTTGTGGTAGAAACCCAACAAGTAGAATTTGACTGCAGCAAAGAGGTCAGACTCTAATTGGGAAAAATGTAGCTGATGGGACGGGGATGTTTAGGGTTTCAAAGAATAGAGCAGAGACTTTAGTTCCACATGAGAAGTGAGAGTCTCTGTTGTTGAGGTTCAGTGAACATGTTTAGGAAGTTCACTCTTCTTGATGAGCAAGAAGGGCTAGAGATGAGAGAATGGACTGGTGATGGGGGATATTTTGGAGAATATCCAGGACCTGGAGAATATCTGGAGATGGTTTGGATCTGGGGGTTGAGAAGAGGAAGGGCTCAGAGATTCCTGGATCCCAATCTAGGGGAATGAGAGGTGATAATGGTATTCAACAAACAGAAGATTGGGTCTAAAGGGAGGGCCACAGTGTGGTTTTACATATGTTTCAGAGGATGTATAAGAGGAGAGGTGTGAAGATCTTAGGCTGAATAAGACAGAGGTAGAAGGACTTCCGAGAAATCTACAGAAACCAGGAAGAGAGACATTCAAAGAAGCATTGGAGTGGGTGCGGGGGTTGTTGTGTGACATGTGGGTGGGAGGGAGTTGTCAAATGTGTCAAATGATGTAGAAAGGTGTGGGTAGCATGGTTAGATAAAGCACTGGAGATATGACCTTAAGGAATTCTGTTTCAATTAGTGTGATGGTGACAGACAGTCACAATGACTGAGCAAAGCGTGAAGCTTTAGGGCAGAAAGGGAAACAAAGCTGAGGAGGCAATAGCCCAAAGGACACAAGCGATGTCACTTTACCCAGTCACCCTTCCCTTTAATTCATCTGAAATCTTTAAACAAAGATCTAAGAAATAGAAGTGTCCTTGGGGAGTGAGGTGCGGCAGAAACTAAGATTCTGGGATTCAAGCTTTCCTGATGGACCTCACTGAGATGGTGGCAGGGGACGGTAGGACTTTGGCCATCAGGAGCTGGAGTTAGAAAAGAAATGTAAGTCTTCATTTCATCACCCAGGATGGCTGAGAATGGGTCATGGCCAAAGTAGAGGTGACAGAGGAACAGAGTCAGTCTAACTGTAGACAAAGGGATTTTGAGTGCTGGGACAGGCTTATAAAAACTGGCAAGTTTAGTGGCATCTTTCCTTTTGGGAAGACAAGAGGGCTTTCCTCAAGTGCTCACAATAGCTGGAAACTGGGGGGTTTCCATAGCGACCATAAGCAGCTCTTCATGCCTCCATCAATCTGACTCATGAAGATTTGCTTGGACAGCCCTTCTGCCTCACTGTGATCAGGACAAAGACAAGCTGCTCCTTTTTGATAGGCCTGAAAGTTCAAACTCTTTTCTTCCAGGTCAAAGTCAGCACAAGACTGAAGCATCGTTAGCTGTCCCTCAGCTCTGAGAGGGACTCCTGCAGGACTCAATATTTAAAGCTCAGGAAGAAAGACCTTCCCCAGAGGGAACATGCTGGGTAATTTCAAGCCTCTGAGGTTCTTGAGGAAAGGAGGCCTTTCTCCTTTCTGCTATCCCACTAGAACACAGTAAAAATGTCAGTACCACACTGTGGCATATACTGCAGACAAATATTCTAATCTGAGCATAGGTGGGCATGGGTTTATGTATTATGTGTGTTCAGTAAGCTTTCTCTACAGAAGATGGGCATAGTGCTTGTCTAGAAAACAAAACCATCTGTGTCTTTCAAACCCAAATTCTCTTTGAATCTAGGAAGAAGCCAGTGTCATCAAGATGCAGGGTAACTAAAGCCACATATCTGTTTCATGGGAGGGTCCCATCCTACCTTGGGGAGATGGGGTCTGGTAACAAATATGCCAATTAAATGGTCGGCATAGGACTGGGGTTGCAGCCCAGTTTTGCAAACGTGAAGATCTGAGTTTGAGTCCAAAGACCTACATTAAAAAAAAAAGGCGAGTCATGGTGATGCATATGTGTACACACGGCTGTTGGTCAGTTGGCCTGACATACTTGGTGAGCTTTAAGCTATTGGCATCTGAGGAATGACAGTTTGAATTTACTTCTGCCCTCCACCTTGACATGTACACACATCAACACACACACCATACGTGCATATGGACAGACACAAACTATTTGGTGTAAAGTAAAAGGTACTAAAATGTACTGTACAGTTTATGTTCCCCTCCTCCAAGAAATAGAAAATACATGATGTCGTAGGCCAGAGGTCAGTTTTCTGATTTCACCTGATGGAGGCCATATAAAGACTGGGACACTTGGCAACAAAGGAGAACTTGTTGATCTTGGTTGTCATCTCAGCTGAATTGAGGAATGCTAGGAAAGAATTCAAGCATGTTCCTAATTATGTCTGTGAGGCTGTTGCCAGAGAAAAGAAAACTGAGGCTGAAGTTCCCTCCATGAATGTGGGCAGCACCTCCCATAGCCTGGAGCCCAGATACAACAGAACATGGTAGGAGAGGGAGGAAGCCCACATGCCCGTAAGCCTGCTTCTTGAGCACACTCATCTTTGCTGACACAGTTCCTACACATCTCATGCTTCTTCTTCGCCAGCCCTTGAATGATATTCATATCAGCAAACATCCACGGAACTTCAACTTTGGACTGAGGTTAAACCATTAGTTCCACAGCTTCTAGTTTCTTGGACCAAGGAGCTGTCTTTTAGTTTGTGCAACTTGTAGAAACTTCTCAGTGTATGATCATTCTAGTTGACCAAAATTGTGTGTGTGTGTGTGTGTGTGTGTGCTTATGTGAAATATACATTTCTTCTATATCACACAGACCAATACAAGGGGATTGGAACCTCTATTTCCCATGGAGAGAGTCCCCTGTGTTTCTTAGAAGAGGTGTCTCAGGCATCATTATGCAATTGGCCCACCAACCACAATGGCTGGCTAGCTGGTTGATGCCAAAGATGCAGTTCCCATTTTACAGTTTTAATCTGAGAATTTTTCCGAAAGAAAGACTACGAAAGGACTAAATAGTTTTGAGAGAAGGGGGTGGGTAGAAGCTTATTTTCATGATGAGATTTTTTTTTTTAAAGAATGAGACAAATTTCCTCATATCTATGATGCCATCCCCTACCTTCTTTGCTCCTTCTTATAACCAAGACTCTTGAGACCCTTGCTCGTCTTTCTTCTTCTAATTCTTTCTCCTGTATTCACACCTTGTCTACCTTGGGCTTCCACCCCACCACTCCACAGAAACATCTTACAAAGTCCCCATGTGAATAAGCCCAGGCATCACTCATTCTGCACTTGCTGAGCTCCTAGACACCACGGATCACAACTGACTTGGACTGACACCGCCCTCACCCAACACAGTGGTTCTCAGCTTGTGGGTTGTGACCCCTTTGGGAGGGTCACATATCAATTATCCTACATAACAGATATTTACAATTCATAACAGTAGCAAAAGTGCAGTTATGAAGTAGCAATGAAATAATTTTGTGGTGGGGTCACCACAGCATGAGGAACTGTATTAAAGGGTCATAGCATTAGGAAGGCTGAGAACCACTGCCCTAGCCCAATAAGCTATTTTTTTTTTTTTTAGCTATTTTCCTACCCATCTTCCTCTGTCTCCTTGAGTACGCCTTCTCTCTGCTCCATCTGTGTTCCACATTTTATGCTGTCTGTATGCTACTTGATATACTAACATCTTGATTGTCAATGACATTCAAAGTTAGTCCACAGATAAGGCCCTACATGCTCGCTTCTTAGGGTCAGAATGACTTTCCATTTGCAGTGTCAGTTCTCACAATGGCTGTGAGATATACACAAATCATTGTAAAATTACATTGCTCTCCTTTTCTATTCAAGCTAGTTAACTGATACAATACTCTAGAAAACTCTATGTACAGTGTGTATATGTATGTATGTGTGTGTGTATGTGCATGCATGCAACCAGAGAACAACCTTGGGTGTTGGTTCTCACTTTCCATCAGCAAACAACAAAGAGAACTTTCCAAACAAGATGGAAAGTGAGAACCAACACCCAAGGTTGTTCTCTGGTTGCATGCATGCACACACACACACACACACACACACACATTCATGCACACACACATACATACATATACACACTATACATAGAGTTTTCTAGAGTATTGTATCAGTTAACTAGCTTGACCATAAGCCACAGGGGATGCTCCTGGCTCTACCTCCCTTCTTCACACTGAAGGAAAACAGGTATACTATCCACCCAGATTTTACACAGGTTCTGGGAATTGAGACTCATGTTAGCCTAGCAAGCTCTTTATCTACTGAGCCATCTCCTCATCCATGAATCAGTAGTTTTTAAGCAAGAAAATTCAGCCTCCAGCTTTAGGAAAAAGTCATACATCACACTGAAGGGGACTATATAGTAGTTGAAAAAAAACTTTAAAAAGAAAACTAAGCAGATGCCTGTAAAAAGAAATGCATCCCAGGATGCCTTGCAGAAAAAGTCTGCCTGAGTCACAGATGTGCTGGAGGCCTTCCCTTAGCAGGCAGATATCTATTAGTCAGAAATAGAACTTGACATTCTGTAAGGATTCTATCACAAATTAACATCACCAGCAGCTCTCATCAAATAACATATGAATAGCACATCTGAAAACCACCTAGCAGAACTACTCAATATTAAATGTGAAGTTTGAAGATGCCTATTTGGAAATTGCTCCTTTTAATCATACACTGGAAGCATCAAAAATGCAGGAAAACTAGTTCTTACTTCAAATTAGACTCAGTGAAGCAGTATAGAGCAAAACCAGAACAGGGAAGTGGGAAGGGTTGGGTAGGAAAACAGGGGGAGGGAAGGGGGCTGATGGGACTTTCGGGGAGTGGGGGTCTAGAAAAGGGGAAATCATTTGAAATGTAAATAAAAAATATATCGAATAAAAAATTAATGATGGTTCTCTATGATTGAAAGGGTTTTTTTTCCCCAATGAAAGAAATGGAAAAATGGTTAATGCCATATAAAAAATACTTGTGTATGGGTATAATGACTATTTAAACTACTTGATGCCTGGAGACCATCCTAAGCTTTCTTTGAGGACACTTGTCATAGTGTCCCATTGGGTAAGAAGATTGCATTTATTCCTGAGTGGGCACCATGAAATCCATTTAGAAGGAGAAATAGCAAATAGAAGTTAGAGATTCAAGTTTTCCAAAGGCTGATTATTGGGAAGAAAGTCATCTAAGGCAAACTTGAGCCAGTGGAATCTCCTTGCACCAGCATCTTCCAGCACACCTTCCACTGCATCCCACGTTTACACACACACTCTGTATTAACCTTCAGACATCATGGTTCCATTCTGCAATGTCATTCACTTTTGGCCAAGAATCACCTTATCCGTTAGTCTTCTTCACCCACCATGCCCCACCCTCTCAAGCCTTTTATCACTCTGTGTTGTGAGTGCGCCATGTTACTTCCAAGTAAACGGTATTATTTGAAAAAACAACCATCTGCAGATAGCCATGCCGAGTTAAGAGAGGACATAGAGCTGCCTGAACCGCACTTCTCTGTGATGACAGCATGCATGCTATGTGTGTGAGGAATAGTGTGTACTTTAGAGTTTTCATGGTTGAAATAAATGCTGGAGGCTCTGGTACTTCCTTCCCAAGAGCTTCTGCGAATGTTGCTTAACCTCTTTGACTATCCATTTTGTCATCGTGAAAGATAGATAAGGAGTTTTACTTCTCAGGACTAAAGAGAATAAGGGGCAAGCCCTGTGCCTAGAACGAAGCAGACGCTTCTTAGCTATGAATTGTGGTTGCAAAGGCCACTGATCCTATCAGGATAAGGTTACAGAAATAAAAGTATGCCTGAGGAGGATAGTAGAACCCCTGTGGTACAAAAGTGAAGGAGGAATCCTAAAGATGGAAGTGTCTAAGCAGAGACAAGGGAATGGAGAGATGGGGAGAAGAGGATAAATAAATCTAAGGTCAAGTAAGAGGTCACATAAATCTAAGGTTTATGAAAAGGGCACAAGGAAACCTGCTACGTTGTAAGCTAATAAAAAATAAAATTTTAAAAAGTTTGAAAAAAAAAGATCACTAGTGTATCCCAGACCCATACCCTGGCTGTGTTTCCATACTAGTAGCTACATGGACTCAGTTCCAAAAGATTTCCCCCAGGACATGAATGTATATTCTAGTACTCAGAACGTCCTCTGGTCCAGAAGTTAGTCCAACTATTATTTCGGAGGGCTCTTTGCTAAACTGACTGTCTGATCTAGAATATGTAATATTTCACCTGGGAATTAGAAAAGCAACTCATGTAGAAGCTCCTGAAGATTGTAAATTTCTATTTAAGTGCTGGCTGTGAGGGAGATCATGTCCAGGTGGACCTCTCATGTGTTGAGGGAAGCCAGGTCTTCAAATGTGTCCAGGTTCATAGGAGGTCCAGGAAGCAGAGGACTAGAGAGACGATGTGGAAATTACTTGTTTTCTTAAGATTTTCCAGTTGTTTCCACACTATTGTTATGTAAAGACATTCTCACTTCCTGCAGATGTCTCAGATTCTCCTAAGGAAGTCTGATGAGGCGAAATGTGTGATTTTCCTTGCTTCCTGAATAATTTAGAAAGCCTGTCATCTCAGATGCTGCTTCTTCAACTAGGGCAACGCTTCTTTCTGTAGGACTGAAGGTGGGAAGGCTGGGTTTTAAAACAGTGCCTCTCAGCTCACTGTGGAGTGCCCAGTATTTGAGTATTCTCCTCTCCGCTTAGAATATTCATCGGAATTCTGGGAGAACAGGAGGAGCCTTGCCCCACTTTCCATCCTATTGTTCCCATGCCCAGTTGTGAGATAGCATGCTTGCAAGAGGAGATGCCAATGATGGTCCTTACATTTGCTTCATCAGAGAAGCTCAGAGACATGTTTTAATTATGTGTGCTTCACTCAACAATCAGGATCAGGGGCCAAGATTAGGGCTCACTGACAGGCACAAAGCACTAAGACGTTTAAACATTTTTTTAAGCCTTTCGTGTTTCATTTCATAGTTAGTAAATACTTGCTATCCGCTTGGGGAAGGAGGAGGGGCTAACAAGACATGATGATATCTAGGAATTTCTAATTCCCTAGAGAATGCAGGCATGCCAGTAACCAGAACACTGGACCTGTTGGAAGGCCTGTGAAATCTGGGTAGGACCCCCAGAGCAGTGCAGAGGGAAGAACAGCTACTTCAGATAGGCAATCTGAGGCAGTTCCACTGAGAAGAGATGCTTAAGTTGGTTACAAAGGATGAGACGGGTAGAAGGTAGAGCGAATAAGGAGTGAAAACCTGATGATGTCATATGGAACTGCATGAAAAGAACTGAAGACAGACATGGCGGGGGAAGCCTTCTAAAAATGGAACTGCTGGTTGGTAGAGCAGGGGAGGAACTGGAACTGAAGACACAGGCAGAGGAAGGGCTTGGAAGGAGTGCCTGGGAAGTACCCTCAAACAGGGACTGTTTATTTGTGCACAACTGTTTTCAAACCCTACTAAGGACCTGGACGTGGTAATATTCAACGAATAGTCAATAAATACTGCATGTCAGAAGGACATGGAGTTTTATTAGAGCTCTTGGTGTAAAGGGGTAAAGCGATAGCAGAAGGGTTTCTAGGCTGATTGTTATTGTTCATTGCCCAGAACATCCCTTCTCATCTGGCCACAGAACTCCTTGAGCAGTACCTAGCCATTTTGGTTAGTCAGACATCCACATCTCTGGCCTGGTGGATGCAAGAGTTTGTCTTGGGCTAAGCCAATGAGAACCTGGGGGCTTTTCTGCTAGGGTGTGTCTTCTTCTGTTTCAATTCAGATTATTCAGCAAGGGGTCATGAACTTGGAGAAATGTGCAACAGCCTTGCACAATACAGTAGGCAGACTAGACAGGAAGAACTGACAAATGGAGAAATGACAAATGACATTGCTGTAACAATGTCACAGGTTGTCCTGGATCTAGCTGTGCCTGAAACCCCCACAAGTCTCCATTCCGCAAGTTAACATCTCCCTCTTTTAGCTTCAGGCACTTAGAGGTAAGCTTTGAACCTTGCTAAGTCAGCCCTGACTCGAACAATCAATTAGGAGCCAGTTTCAGAAGACTTGATGACTACGACAAGATGGCAGCAAGATAAGAAAGACTTTGACCTGCTCTTCAAAGATACTTGGATAGGCGTTCACTTGGCATTCTATCTTACCCGAAGGCATAGTAAATGTAAAGTTATTGTTATTTACATTATGTATACCGTATATTTTTGTCTTGTGTAGTTCCAGGGTCTCAGCACATAATTTTTGTCAAAGGCCATTGGCATTCCCTAAATTTCTCAATTCTATTCTTTGCTTTCTTGTTCCATAATAAATCTTAAACATAATACATTTTAAACTCCCAAAGGTTTAGGTGCTGGTTTAGTGGTGTGTGCCCCTTCCCTATATTCCTCCAGAGAAGGAAGTAGAAACTTTTGAGTTGAATCAGGGGAGAAGTTAGTAAGAAAGAAGAGAAGAAGTTTGTTCTGTGGCAAGAGGGCTGGTCCTTCATTCTTCAGACTCCTCCTACAGTCTGGAAGTTTGAGCAGGGGTAGAGACTTGAGTCTCTCACTTGAGGGGGCAAAGCCCTGGGATGCAGGCTCATAGATAAGTCCTCCGAGAATCAGAGTTCCAGTCATATGATATGAAGTGAGCGGAGAAGAGAAAACTAAGCAAGTTTCTGGGTCTCTGTGGTCACGTGAGCGCTAAGCGGACAGCCTGCAAAGGGTTCTTGTAGAAAAACTAGAGACAGTGAATGCACTACTTGCTAGGGTCACCTGGAAGGGGGTGATGGTCATGTGGAGGCAGAGGATGAAGATTGGTCAAGAGGCCAAAAGAGTTGCCCTCTTCTGTTCCCAGGGCAAATCATGGCAATATTGCATTTTGGATTTACAGGAAGATTCTGGTATGTACAGCAACTGTTCAAATTCTCTCATGTAGACTAGCTCTAAGGCAAGTCAAAAGTTTTTAACTGGCAAGAATCATTCAAAAGGTATGATTTTTTTTCTAGAAAGTTGACAGAAACTAGGAGAGGGGGAAAAAAAGGTGTCTGTAATAGACATGACATCTTAATCATCAGTGTCAAGGAGGCATAATGCCAGAATATAGAAAGCTTAAATAAAACTGTAGCTCTTTTTTTTTCTTTTATTAAGGAAAGAAGGCCCAGGAGTGCAATGCCCGAACAATAACTCATTTGGAAAGTTTGCTGGTATGACGTTGTCAGTCACACGAGTGGTGTGGATGAAAGGTTTTAGCACAAGAATAATTTCAGTGGAAGGGCTTCATTTCTTTTTATTTGCTGGACATTTACAGGGGAATAAACATGCTGGTATATATTATATATGGAGCGGAATATCGGCGAGTGAAGGCGAAGGCCCTCGGACCCAGTTATCAGGACAGACAGGGTTGCTTAGCAACTGGGCAACCAGAGAATTCTCTCTCCCTTTCTTTTGTTTTTAGATTGTTGTAACCTTTGATCAATTTTGGCTCTATAACAAAAGCCTCAGATATTCTGAGAGAAGGGCACCTGCTAATTTACAGTAGCGAGGATGAAGATATAAGAGCAAACCATCTCTCTGATTTCATGTTAAACAGCAAAACAATCTAAAATTCCTTTTGAAGTTTTATCTCCAATGGCTGGTTCTCTGAAGAATCAGAAGATCCATGATAATCGCTCCAGATGATGTTTTCTGTCTGTCGGTTGCTTTTGAGTCTGTTTGTTGGCCAGCGTTGGGACCCTTGTTCTTGGTTCTCTATCCATTCTCCAAATCCAGAATCCTCAGGAGCCTTTATGCCCTTTCTTCTGAAACCATCCCAGGATCAGAGAGCACAGTGTTGGAAAGTGCACCATCTCTTCTGTTATGATTGCTTATTTTATTGTCTAGATTGTGTGTGTGTGTGTGTGTGTGTGTGTAAAACGTATGTTTATGGCTGTGTGTATGGAGGTCAGAGTTCAACCTTTGACGTCATTCCTCAGGGTGCCACTTTGTTTGTTTGCTATTTATTTTTTCATTTGCTTCCTTTTCAGATAGGATCTCCCACCACTCTGGCCTTCACCTCTTCAACTAGACTGGCTGGCCAGCATGTGTCAGTGATCAGCCAGGTTATACCACAGGCTCCAATAACTGGCTTCCTTACAAGGATCCTGGGGCTTGAACTCAGGTCCAATTGGTTGTGTGACAACCACTTACTTAACTGAGCCAGAGCCTTGATCCCTAATTCAAATTCTTACATGCCAACACACTGATTTCCATAGGTTCAGCTACCAAACAAATGAGTTCATGTGCTCTTTGTTTCCTTCAAGGACCTTGAAAGCTGGGAGGACTAAGGCAGCAGCAGACGATACTGATCGGCTCGGCTCAGCTTTGAATGCCCAGGATGCAAGGAAAATATCGGCTGGTCTGCATTCAGCTGGTTGGTAGAGAGTTTGCACTCTGGCTTCCTCTGGCTTGGATTGCCAATAGCTGGGCTGCAGAGGTCAAGCCTATTTCCATGAAATTAACTTTCCTGAATCAATCAGTCAAGGACTCCTAATAAATTAATTGGGCCTAGCTTGTCTTAGGTTGAAAGGGATAAATACATGAGATGGCTCCGGAAGGAGGTACCAGCGAGGAAACCTAAGTTTGGAAATGTGGGGATCCGTGCTTTCTGAACACTAGTTCTCCCTCTTGGGGATCTATCAGTCCCAGAGAAATGGAAAATTGAGCAGTGTGGTTCCTGCATGCATTAAAATGAACAGTGATGAACAAGTCCTTTGGAGGGTCAGCCGTGGAGTGTGTGCTCGTTATATGTGGACTTCTCCATGAGGCTAAGCCCATGGAGGCCGAGCCCCTGGCTCAGTTTATCTGGGAAACTTCTTTCAGTAGGTAGGGTCCGGAAGTGGCTGGGTTGTAAGTGTCAGAGTGATGGCTGCGGTGTTATTTTTTTCATCTTGTCTAAATGTCTCAGTACAGCACCACCCCTTAAAGTTTAAAGGCGGGTCATTCCTTTGAATTGGCACACTGCGCATTGTTGGGGCTAGAGGAGGGAGGGGTGTGTGCTCCCGCTTCACTTTGCCTTCTTGAGTTCGTATTCAGATATGTGGTCAGCTCACTATTCATACCAAGCACACAGTAGCCTTGGCTGGAAAAAGCACGTGTAACGTTCTCCTGCCCCCAACAGACTGCGCCTCCCCAACTCAGTCTGCTCTAGTTAGGCTGGTGCCTGGCACCTGGTACTTTTCTTCCTGTCCTCAATTGCTGCCACCGGAGCTACTAACTGCCAGGGTGGGGTAGCACTTTGAACTCCAACTGTCTTGATGTTTGCACTGTGAGTTGAGCCTTAACTGTGTGAACCTCCACCTGCTTCTGCATTCCAGAGAACTTCCCAGGGCTCACTGAGAGCCTGAAGAATCCCTAGGAGACCAGTCTCAGACTCAAGGGCATAGGAATAAGAAACAGTTCTTCTGCTTCCTGTGGACTGCCGCTTGACACCCTGTGCCCATTAGCTGATGAAGGTTTACATGAAATTCCTTCTCATTGCTGTTTCTTTTTTTTCTTTTTCTTTTTTTCAGGAAGGCTCCCTTCCTACCAAAGGAGCCAAACCCCAGAAATAAATTAGGTCAGTGGAACAGCTGAGCTGTTAAAAGTCCCACCAACTAGCAGTCACTGAGAGGCACGGTTTCAAATGGTTGTGTTAAATGTTTTACAGCTGAGACGGTTCCCTTCTGGGGCCAGATAATGTCTAGGTGAATGTAACCTAGTTACAGCCAAGAACTCCTTCTAATGTACTCTTCATGCCCTGGTTGATGCTCGAGCCAGGCAATTCAGTGTGAGGTCAATTCGATTTAGTAAACCGTATCAACGAAGTTGGTAATTCTGTGATGTAGAACAAAGCAGAGGCCTGTCGGGTACCATCTCAAGTTAGAATCATGCAGGGGGCATGCGTGAGCCTCACATCTTTATCCTCGCTTATGAACTGTGAATTTGGGGGAAGATAGGAGGGATTTGGAAAGGAATTTGGAGGCATTTTGAAAAAGGAATGGATTATAGAGAAAATGACAAAGTTAAAAATATACATTCTGGGGTACATAAACCTGGAAATCTCTGTTTACAAAAAGAAGCCTTTGATGAGTGCATCTCTTAACCTTCATGAGCAAGGCTCGTTTTTTCCAACAGATGGAAAGTAGCACAGAAGCCACACTGGGTCAAGGTGCAGAGAGTAGGAGAATGCTCAGCCTTGGATGGACACCTACACCACGCCCCTCCTCCTACGGCTCCAGGATCATTGCAAAGAGGGGGCAGAGAGGTTGAGAGTGGAGGGAGGAGGGGGTGACTAGCTATAAGGAAATGGAGGGTTTTGGAGACAGCAAGGCAGTTACATTTATGAGTTCACAATAGCTATGACAGAATGCACATGACGTACACAAAGCCAGACAAAGTCTTAGCGTGGAGAGGGGAGGTGGTCACAAATTCCCACACCTTAGCTCAGGAACCATTGGCAATTGATAGCTATTAGGAGAAGGAGGGACTTTTTTTTTTTAAGGATGTGAACCAATAAGTTAACCAAACTCCAGTGGAAAATACCAATAAGTTAACCAAACTCCAGCTGCAAACCCAGGAGTACACAGGCAGCGCAAGTTAGACTCCACGTGTTTAAAAGAAGGAGGAGGAGGTGAAGGAGAAGGAGAAGAGGGAGAGGACACAAAGTCGTGTGGGGGAGGAAGGGAGAGGATAATCTAGGAGGAGTCAGGGGAGGGGTGGATAGGATCAAATACATGGTATGAAATTCTCCAAGAACTAATAAAGATTTCAAAACCTTTGAGTTAAGTGTAAGTCAAGATTTCTGTAACGTCAGCTCTATCAAAGGATGACAATTAATCCTTATTTGTAGCCTTTGTAGAAATAAACATAAACATTTGGGTAGAAGAATGCCTCTTTGATGTACTTGTCTTTTGGTCATGGACACCTGTACACATTTGTATTTACGAAATGGACTCAGCTAAAATGCCAACTGTAAAGGTTTAGTTTGGTTGATCACAACTACTTTTCCCATAAGGCCCAACCTCTTAACACCACCCCATTGGGATTTCAACATATAGATTTGATGGGAACATATATATTAGGCTGCTTTGCTTTATAGTATAAGGACGACTAGCCACAGGTTGGTCGTCTCTCAGTAATCGAGTCTGTTTTCGTTTATTAAACAGTGAATTTCATTCTACGCCTTCAGTCCATCTCCTTGAGACTGAGTCTTCCATCAGTAAGTCAAATTGAGTCACTTAAATTTCCTGTGTCTCAGAGGCTGTTATGAGGGCCAAATGGGAGACACAGGCGTAGAACTTAGACTGGAGCAGTCAGGTATGTTATTGTTTCTTTTTTTCGTATTCACTTTACATCCCACTCACTGCCCCCTTCCCAGTCACCTCCTCCCACAATCTTTTCCCTCCTCCCCCTCCTCTTCTCCTCTGAGTGGGTGCAGACACCACACCCCCACCCCGGGTATCCATCCACACTGGCACTTCAAGTCCCTGTGTGGCTAGGTGCTTCCTTTCCCACTGAGGCCAGACAAGGCAGCCCAGCTAGAAGAACATATCCCATATGCAGGCATCAGCTTTTAGGACAGGCCCCTCCCCAGTTGTTTGGGCCCCATATGAAGACCAAGCTACACATCTGCTACATATGTGTGGGGAGGCCAAGGTCCAGCCTGTATGGTTGGTGGTTCAGACTCTGAGAACTCTGAGAGTATAGGTTAGTTCACTCTGTTGGTCTTTCTGTGGAGTTCCTATCTCCTGTGGAGACCACAATCCTTCTTCCTATTTTTCCATAAGAGTCCCCAAGCTCCACATACTGTTTGGCTGTGGGTGTCTGTGTCTGTCTGCGTCAGCTGCTGGGTGAAGCCTCTCAGAGGACAATATGCTCCTGACTGAGAGCATAACAGAATAAATATCATTATTAGTGTCAGGGATTGGTGTTTGCCCATGGGATGGGCCTCAAATTGGGCCAGTTACTTGTTGGCCATTCCCTCAGAGTGAGTTCTTACCAATACATTAGTATTGTGTTGTGATACTGCGTCTTAGATACAACCATGGCAAGTGGCTTCTAGTATTCACCAGGAGAAGTAGACCTTCAAGTGACAACTCTACTAGTGCTCCCTTTAGCTCCACTGGAAGTCACACTGGATGTGTGGGGAGGGCAGATGAATACACCAGATTGGGTGCCATATATAGGGAATATACAAAACCCATTGATCTGTATAGTATATACATCCTAAGACTCCTGAGGTTCATCACCCAATTCATATGAACAATTGATGTATTTAAATTTTTCAAAGTCTCTAAGTCTTTGCTGGACTTAGTCTGTGGCCAGAATTAAATCTTGACCAATAAATCACATTCAAAATTCAGTTCTCTTTTCAGGCCTATGCCTCTGATCCCACAGACACAGAGACAGTGACTTCTCTGAGCCTGACTCATTGTCTGTAAAATTGAGAGAATAATAAATCCTGCTCCCAAATAGTTATTACACAGCTTAAATAATTTGGCACATCATGGTGATTATAAACTATTGTAAACTCTACATTTTTTTTAAATTTACAGGTGATATCTAGTTAACTAAAGATGCTAATTAGATATGTTAATTTCAGTGCAGAGATCAGATTGTGGGAAGCCCAGCCCCGGTGGATACATCTACCTCACAGCTCCTGAATCTATGACTCGGGATACATCATGGAACTGGGTGTGGAAAGATTACAAGAACCAGAAAACCAGGAAGTCTGCTGTGAAAATCCTTTCATAGAAATTGTCGCAAGATCTGATCAATGGCAATATCAGTAGACAAGCTAATGTGGGAGGTGGAGAATCTCACTGGGTCACATACCGTTGAGCAAGGAGCTACAGGCAAGTGTCTTCTGCTGAGAGAGGGAGAATTAACTTCTCCCAGAGACCAGCTCCCATTGGTTGTCTAACACAGTGGACATCTCTGAAACCATATACACACAAACAACAAAAATAGGGTCAGCAGGTCATATTTGTATGTGTGCTTACATACACGGAGATACAGCAGTGATAACCGGGGAAGAAGAAGCTATCCATCTGAGTCAGAGGTACACGGAAAGAGCTGAAATTTGAAGGGAGGGATCTCAGAGGGACTGGGGGGAGGACATAGAAAGTGGGAAATGCTGTAGTCATATTTTAATTGAAATGCATAAAAAATAAGACTGAAAAAATAGTACTGCCAACATTACCTAGAAACTTCATTGCTGAGTGTCTAGCCAAAGGAAGTAAAGCCAAATGTATAAAACCGAGACCTGCATTCCACATCCACTGGAGCATTTATAACAGGCAAGCTATGGAACAAGCCTAGTGTTCAAGTTCTTAGATCTGGATAACTCTGAAGCATGGAGTACTATTGAGAGTTTAGAAAAGGAAACCTGTCCTTTGCAGCAGTGTCAGTGAACCCAGGGGGAACCCGAGTTAGGGAAATAAGCCGGGCAGAGAAAGGCATGGGGTGCATGATGGGATGCATGTGTGCAGTCTAAGACTTGCACTTACGGAAGGAGAGAAGAATAGTGGTTGGTCAAATGAGTGAAATCTCAGGGATCTTGATCGGGCTCTGTTTATTGTACAGCAGCAACTGTGGCGAACAACCTTACACTCGTGTCTAGTAATCATGTGTTTGCACTTGGTGATGATGCACTTGTGGCTTAGGGACAACCATGCACTTAAAGGTTGCTGAGAGAGTAGACGGTAAATATTTCTGGCCTAAAATAACGATGAGTAGATTTAAAAAAATATTCAAGGTGAGAAATATTCATCCATCAAAGACTCAAACTAAGTGGATTCTGGTTAACTGGAATTACTTTGTATTATAGGCAAGTCTTTTAAATAAAAAGATCCATTTTCAACTGTTCAGGAAAGACAGTAGACTACTTATTTAACCTTGAAATGATGAGACGTTTAAAAGTTTGCCTTGATTTCCCTCTTGTTGAATGGGTTGTAAGTCCAATTAGAAAGTTGTTGCTTATGCTAAGGTGTGCACAACACTACATATATGCATTTCACAATTAATGAAAAAAAAGAGGCTATGAATTTGAAAGACAGCAAGGAGGGGTATAGAGGATTTGATGATAGAAATGATAGGAGTATGCTATGATTTCAAAAAAACCTTAAGAGGAATTATAAAAAGTAATTTTAAAAAAGTTTGCTCTGGTGTATCCAGAAATAGCGTGCCCACAAAGTGTGCCCAAAATGCTCACTGGTTGGTGAGGGAAGGTGAGCCCTTCTCCTTCCTGAAGCTGTTATCTGATGCTTTCAGGTTCAGTTGCTAAGGGCAGCTATACCACACATAGTAATTTTCCCTCTGTTTTTGCTGAGTTCTACAAAGAACATCTCTTTCGCAGTGAGAATGAGGTTCTAAAGATTGCTTCACTTGCTATAAACTAAGTTGGTTGGGGGTGTCTATGTCTTTACTGTGAGATAGCTTATCCCAGCAGGAAAAAAATTGGAGCCCCAGGAACTGGAATTGAAGTTTTAGATACTGGGGCAAGCTAAGAACAGCTGAGGGGTGATCAGTTCACGGAAGTGAGGAGAGGGGGTACGTGGGGGATGGGGAGGTATCTTATCCAGTGCCTAGAGTCAACATGGCTGCCGTCCAGCTCCATTAGCTGTTATTGGAGGGACGCAGAAGGCAAGAGATTAATGTGTGTGGTTCCTCACAAAGCCCCTTTTCTTGTCATTCTTATTATGATTGTGATATATGATTCGTTTGGGCCTGTTCATAATTGTACTAAATGACATCCTTCATACACTTAAGTACAGAAATAAATTTTCAATTAAAAAATTGGCACTTGTTAAAAGGAACTTAATGCAGAACAAATTCTTAGGGAAGTAAGCTTCCTTGAGACATTCATAGATTCTTCCCCACCCCCCCATACACACACACACACAGGTATAGACTATAAAGAATTCAGAGAAGTGAGGATTTAGAAGTCCCCCTTTCTTGTGTATGTCTTCTGCTTCACTGTAAAAAAAAAAAAAAAAAAGAAAAAAGAAAAGAAAAAAAGAAAAAAAAAGAAAAAAGAAAAAAAAAGAGGTCAAAGTGTATTGGTTTCCTGATAATAACCACAGGTGTGTGACTAAATGTGTAATAGAATTCCACATTTTCTATATTGCCGTAAGTAAGGAAATTTTAACACATATCGAAGCACGTTAGCAATCACCTCTTCTTAAAGGGACTCACATGGTGATGGCTACCACCACAGAATATCTCCATTGCTTCCTTTCTCTTCAAAAAGGAAAAGTAGAGAATCCATGTAGGACCCAGAACCCCCGCTAATTAGTAAACCCTGGCCTTCTACTCCTCATAAACTCATTTATCAGATGTGCTCCTATTTTTGCCAGTTGCTTTAAAAGGCAAACATTCTTTATCGGGAATGTCTCTATTTTAACCAATTACTTTATTGCATCTTTATTACAAGTCAAAGGTTAGGCTGAGTAGTCAATGCCTGCCGTCTACCTGGCTCTTAGTCACAGCAAACACTGCTGATCAAGGAAGTTTGGAACTAGGCTTCTTATTGTTTAACCTGTCATTAGCCCCCAGGTAATTATTATAAATGTCATTTATATGTCAACCATTATGTTGAAAGTCTTCCCAAGTTCAAGCCCATGAGAGGAAATCACCTCTCACTTGGGTTCCTCTGATAATCCTGCAAAGATTATTTTCTTGACCTTAAATGGATATGCATAAAATGGCTCCTTCTGAGATAAAGCCCAATGTTCTGCTTGACTATGTATGGAGGTGAGTAGAAATATTAGAATTAATTGCGTAGCATGTTCACTTGGGCCAAAATTTCAGTTTGCATTTGATTTGAATTTTGAAACATATTTCGCTATTTGGCTATTTGTATTGGTTCAGTCCAACAACTACACTTAACAATATATTCCATGAACCTAAATCCTCAGTGATAGAAGACTGATAGGCAAAGAAACAAGAAATGTTAAGGGTTTGTAACAGCTCCAGTGTTCACTTAAAGAAATCTTACTCCATGTTTGAGTTTCTGTCTTGTTTTGCGCATTTTGTAAGAAAGACCGAGGACTAGAGAGAGGCATCTGGGAGTGGGGCTCTGAATTGACCACCCTGTCAATGTCATCATTACTGTGTACAGATGATAGCAGTATGGTGGACCATTCCATAGGTAGTACTGTAATCTTGGATAACTCACTATACCCTTTATAGCCTGAATTTTCTCATCTACTATGTGAGAGGCTTCCAAGTATGGCCTGTAAGCATTTAGTGCTTATTAAAAAATGGATCCTGGTGCTGGAAAATACCTCAGCTGGTAAAGTGTTTGCCAGGTAAGCACAAATGTGGTCCCTAGAAATCATCTTAGAAAGATAAGTATGGTAACATAACCTTGTAATGCTAACACTGGGAAGGTAGAAACAGGTGGATTCCCCCAAAACTCACCACTAGCTGAGTTGGCGAGCTCCAGGTTTACTGAGAGACCCTGACTAAGAACTTAAGGTGGGCATGTATGCACATATACATACAATATACACAGATGCACATACTCCCATGTAATATACACATATATATGCACATGCACACATACATGCATACCGTGTACAGGCATACTCAATGCAACATGCACACAGATACATGCATGCAATATACTCATACACACACCCCCACACATGCATTCCCATATCAACAATTTCTTGCAGTCCCACGATTTAGCCCTTATTTACTACCACAAAGTATGAGTTGGTGAATAAGCCATCTCCCTGACACACAGACAGATGCAATCTATTGATTAAGGATTGGCCAACACAAGACTTTCGGTGCTGAAGAATGAGGTAGGTCATGTTGAAGTGTCAGTTTTGAATTGTTTGAGCAAGAGCTTCCATGCTGTTCACCACTCCAACATACTAAGTCCCAGGATTTGCCTCTCTCTTTGGACTGTGAATGATAATATCAACCCGTGTCTTCATGTCACCTCTACTCTGTATGTGTTCATCCTAATCTCTTCCTTTAAGGACTCCAGTCTTACTGAATTAGGGACTAGTTAAATGGCCTCATTAATTTAATTACATACTTTAAAGATATTACCTCTAAACTTAGTCATGTTATGGGATGCTTATTATTGTTTAATATGTGAGTGTATACATTTCTGAGGGCACAATCCAGCCTATAATATCCCTCAATAAATGTTCTGCCAAGATCTGAATGGATGAACACGTAAAAACAACTTGGGTTTTGTTGTTGTTGTTGTTTTTGTCTTAGTTATTTGTGTTTTTTTTGTTTTTTGTTTTTGTTTTTGTTTTTGTTTTTGTTTTTTTTTGGATTTGTTTTTTTTCTGAGACAGGGTTTCTCTGTGTAGCCCTGGCTGTCCTGGAACTTACCCTGTAGATCAGGCTGGTCTCAACTCAGAAATCTGCCTGCCTCTGCCTCCCAGAGTGCTGGGATTACAAGTGTGCGCCACCACCGCCTGGCTTTTTGTCTTATTTATAAACAAACCCTTTTTTCTTTTCTTATTCCTTCCAGATACATATAAACAGGTATGGAAGATTTATTGAGCAAAATACAAATAGGAAGACACTTTTTAACATTAAGGTCAAGGCTACTGATGATTAAACCTGTGATTATAGACTCATCAGAAGGTCTAGTGATGCTATAAGGTTCTTATCTTCCTATGGTCCCAAGCTCTCAGGCTTGAAAGTTGGTAGTGGAAAGGTTTCCAGGAGAACAAAGCTTTTGCTCTCAACTGCTTTTTCCATACGAACTTTCCATTTCTCATTCCTAAGTGCACTTACATTTGAACGAGTTTGTTAAGTCTTTTGGTGTTAGGGACTCTGAAAGACAATGACAGGGGTGGTCAGTCCCTACTCCCTTCCACAGATGGGGAGAGAGACATCAACACAATTTCCCCGGTCTGAACTTTGTTTTTCCCTGTCTTTTCTACTCCAGGGCACATTGTCCACCTGCCACTCTTCAGTCTTCTTTCTCTTTCTTTCCTGCATCTTCTGTCTTCCCCGCCCATCAGTGTTGCCTGTGTGAGCCTATGCAACTGCACATAAGAGGTACTCACTCAGCCTCCTGAACCAACCCATGGATCTCCCGTAGCCTGCCACCCACTGAGATGCTACACTGTGCTGGCCACTGTGCATTGCCCTCTGCCCACGTGATCTCACTCCATTCTGTATCTCTCCATACTTTTCACCTGTTCGTAACAACACAGATTGCATGGTCAGATGATTGTCCCCAGAAGAGAAAGAAATAAAAGATAGAGATAAAACCAAGATTCAAAGCTGAGCAGGTTGGCTGGCCCCGGTATAGACTGTGCTTCCTGATTGCCTGATACAGAGTGGAGGTTCCACAAAACTTAACAACAAACCAGACCAGATTCTGGGTTTCCTCATAGTTCTCAGAGCTCCTGGCGAGTCAATGAGCATCCTTTAAAATAGTCAACTATGCAATGCTTTGCACGTTTGTAGGCAGCTCCTATTTCTGAACATCATGTCTTTGGTTCATTCAAGTTATTTGTGATAAGAGATTTGATTCCTCAGAACCTTCCCTATCCCCTCCAACTTCAAAGCAGCCATCACAAGAATCCAGGACTTTTCACACTGTGTCCTTTCTAAGGCCAGAGGCACTCCATGATGTCACTCATAAAGACACTTGAAGGCAGACAGTGAAGTACACCTTCCCCTTTATAAACTGCAAAGCTTCACTCCAGCGAGTGACACCTGGATAGCAGTATATTGTGGTAGAATGTATTACCAGCAATGATTTTCTAGGCATACTTTAGAGATCATAGCCGCCCTGAATCTTTACACTCACATCTGCCCCTTCCCTCAACAGGAAGTACTGCTTACCCCTAGGAATAATTGCTGGCCAACACATTCCTGTGCTTGGCTGTGTGTCTAGATCCCACACCTCTGGGAGTCAGGAACGCTCTTTGGCCAGCTGAAGGTGGCTGTAAATTATGCTGTACTTTCTGTCAGCTCTCTGACACCAAAATCATATTTGCTGTCAGAGGTGACAGGGGCCACGATGATGATGTATTGAAGTATTACAGAGTGACTGGGGGACAGGCAGGGTAGGCTCCTCTTGCAGGCCTGCTGACACCTGTGTGTGGCCTGCATAGTTTAGTCACATTCTGCCTGAGAGAGTCATAAGAGAACTTCTACGTCACCCCGGGATCACAAGCACAGCTATATCTCCCACTGAGGTCTCTTAATAGTTTTCAGATGTTGACTGAACTCTACCTCTTAATTGTATTGTGTGACAAAATGCAAAATCCATCTCCTAATTACTTTCAAGCACCAGGTTCTAAAGCATTTTGACTGCATTCAAGCGGCTAATTTGAACTCACAGACAACAAGCTCTATTTTCTCCAAATGACTGATCATTTCTTGCCATTGTCCTGGTGATCTTCCCTCACCTGCCACCAGATGTCTCTTTGCTTTTTTCTTTTTCCCTTTAGAAAGTAAGGTGTGAGAGCTTCTCACAGGTGAGATGCTCAGCTCTGCACCGGCTCCGCCCAGGCCTTGGCAAGCAGGATCTGTAACCTTTCCTCTCTATCCTGGATCCTTACTCTGTAGGCCTGGTACTGGCTTCTAAGACACTGTCACTGGAAATGCGTCATTCTATCAGCAGCAGCTACTTCATAGCCCTCACCAGGGCTGGCCATCACTCCCTATACTTGATCCTTCTCTCCGTAGCACCCAGGACAAATATGGTCGGAGCCAGAGTATGAGCTGATACAGTCTCCTCTTTGTTGTAGCTCACAGTGAGCTCTGGTGGTCTTTGTTTTGAATGGTGTGTACATTGGGCATTTGGTCTTGTGTTTCAGAGGCCTCGTGGTCAGAAGTCTCTTGCTTGGAGTTGGATAATTTATGACTGCTGTTCCTTGGAATCCTGAATCATCTTGTCTTTGACTTTGTATTTTGTAAATGAAGTCTGATGGAACAATGGTGGATTCACTGTGGACTTGAATCCTTGGTCTAGCATCTATGGCCTCCCTCTTTCTTCTGACCAGGGTTATAGCTGCCTGTTTTTAAGTTCTGTGACACAATATACTCTGATCAGCCTTCCCATCCTCTTCCCTCTTAATTCCTCTGGACCACTGCTTTTTTTTTTTCCAGCTAAGTCTTAGCAGAAGACCCACATCTTTCTGTTGCAAAGTATATGCCCCCCATAAGGTAGAGAGAAAAGTAGAGGGAGACAAACCAGTGAGAATTTCTCAGCCATCTTCCACTGGAGGTATGGCCCATGGGAGTGTGGTGAGGTAGAAAGTATAAACTTTCTCCTCTTCTTTTTTAAGTTCCATCTCTACATGCCTGCTAGTGTATGACCGTCTTACGCTTTAGTGTTTAGCTTAGCCCCTGAAGACAAGGCAGTCAATCAGGTGGGCTCTTCTCTGTGTGGTAAGAGATCCCCCCATTGAGCACTGTGAGGTGGGAGACTAGTATTGAGCTGGACCACAGCTTTTGTTAGCTTGCATTGCCGTTTCTAGATAATGTCCTACTTTATGGTCCAACTTGACCTGGAACTCACTGTGGAGCCAATGTGACGGCTCTTCCCAGCTGCCGACTTGATTACATTTAGAATTAACTGAAACCTGAATGGCTGGGCACATCTGTGGGGGATATTCTTTTTAATTAGACCATTTAAAGTGGGAAGACCTACTTCTAATCTGGATCTTTGAGGTAATGAAATACACTTTTAATCCAGATCTTTTAAGATGGGAAGATCCACCTTTAGTCTGGCCCACACCTTCTGCTGTCAGCTTATATAAAGGACACGGAAGAAGGAAGCTTGCTTTCCTTGTCTTCTTGCTCTCACTGGCAAGTCCATTCCTTCCCTGGCATTAGAGCCTACTTCTTTGGGATTTTGGCATATACTGAAGACCAGCTGGGACACCCAGCCTTATGTACTGCACAACTACTGGATTCTTGGAACTTTCATTGGTAGACAGTCATTGTTGAACTAGTTAGACCACAGCCATTCTAATAAATCTCCCATCCCCTTCCCCTGTCTATATATTTTAGTTTTCTTACCATCATATCCACTTTATTTCAGATTCATGAATGGTTCATAGATGTGCACATCTGAGTACTGACTTCAAATTTCTGTGAACAATGAAGCAACAGCTCATACCCAAGTAACAGCCACTTACTGAGTCCTCTCACATAGTCCAAACCTTCTGGAGTCCACAGGGCTCATCTTGCATTTCTGATTCTTTTTCAACATATGTGCTTAGAATTCAAAGGAAAGAGAATTGGCAGGGGATTGATTTCTTATCTTTTGAAAACTAGAAGAGAGGAAATCTAGGAGTGTTTGACTGAGCAGGATGGACAAGAATCTATCAGGCTAGTCCTAGCCAGAGGCAACCATTAGCCACAAATAACTATTTGCCCTTCAAAACAGTCCCACTTGGACTGGAGAGAAAGCTCAGAGGTTAAGAACATATACTGGTATTGCTGAGGACTTGAGTTTGGTTTCAAGTGCCTATGTTCACAACATGGCTGGTTCCTGAGCACCTATAACCCCAGCTCCAAGGAATCTGATACACTCTTTTGGTCCTTATGAGACCCGCACCCCCTCCACCAACGTGGCATACATACACACACACACACACACACACACACACACACAGACATACACACACACTAAATCAATCCACCAATAATGAAACATAAATCTTATAAAAAAAGAACAACCCTACTGTTATTCCACGTGTCCACCAGCTTTGGCATCTGAGGATGCTGAAGGCTACCACTTTGCCTTGTTTCTCTTCCTCCCTCTACATCATAAGGGCAATGCCAAGAGCCAGGGTAGCAGCAGGATGAAGCTTTGACTTTAAGATCAGAAAACTGACTTCTAGCCTTGAACCCCTAGCTGAGATATTTGGCTTCAGAACTGGTTCCCTCTTTTGTGCATGAGGACGGTCAATCATACCATCTCCAGAATGGCTGTGAGAATGAAAGGAAAGGAAAATAATGCAAGTGTGATTTTTTTTTTGTACATCCTAAGAGTTAAAGAGATCAAGTTCATGGATGACGGAATGGTGATGACCATGACATAATGCTGATAGAGATGGCCAGTTGCAGGCTGCTTTTGCTTGTGTACACCACATTGGCAACAAAGGCACCCAGTATTTATGGAGGGAGATGAATGGTCCAGACACATTGCCCCTAGAAACTGGTCTTGGGAGCATGGGTATCAGATCCTCTGAAGAATCCTAGAGCTGCAGTAGAATTAGCAATTAAATCACAAGTGTCAATCAAAGCCTTAAAGACAATTGTACATAGGTGGGTGTGAGGGTCCCTGTGGCCCACCTAGAGAGGACGCTCTGCTGCCTCACTTTATCCCAGAGCTCTGTTTTCCTTTCCCTGCCTCTTTCCATGGTCAACATGAGGATATGAGCAGAGAGGTGGAGAAGGGAAAAAGGCAGAAGGCATATGGGGATTATCAGTTTAGTGAATCCTTCACTCTAAGGGGTAGGGAAGAGATAGGGACTTTAGAGAATCGGCTGGCTGGAGATTTGAGACCCAGTCATGTAAGAGACCTAGTCATCTTTTCCCTGTGCCACTAAGGAGGGGACAAACTTGGAGAAAAGTCACAGAAAGGCAAAAGGAAGGCATCCTAAATTCCTAGGGTTCAGTGACAGATTGGACAAATTGCCTGTGGGCAACAGGCATGATGAGAAACAGCTGGGCTTCAGTTGTCAATTATGGAGGGGGTGATCAAATTAAAGAGCCCATTTCTCTCATCTCAGAATCCCTTCCATGACTCCTCTATTCCTCAACCAGTGTATGTCACATGAGGTGTTAGTGGGGAGTCAGTGTTCGTAGAGAAGACTGTGACAGATCCAGGTGAGCACACACATATAAGAAGAGCCAGCAGAAGAGAAAGAAGGGGCAAATGAAAGACAAGCATCAATGGGAAAGACCAAAGAATCAAGATACCCTTCCATCTAAGGCCAACATACTCGGCTGAGGGGAGCAGAGAGTGGGACAGACTAGATATGAGAGTCAACTTTTGACCTGGATTGATATGGAGTCAATGAGACTTTTTAAGTAACTCTGTCCTAGCTAGGGTTTCCCTTGCTGCAATAAAACACTATGACCAAAAGCAACTTGGAGAGGGAAGGATTTCTTCTTACAAGTCTTAAGTCACACTTCATCACAGAGGATAGTCAGAGCAGAAATCAAGACAGGAACCTGGAGATAAGAACTTAGGCAGAAACCATGGAGAAGAAGTGTTTACTGGTTTGCTCAGCCTGCTTTCTTCTATCCCATAAGGCCATCTGCTCAGGAATGGCATCACCCAAAGTCAGCAAGAAACTTCCCCATTAACTTTAAATCAAGAAAATGCCTAAGCTAATCTGGATGGGGATGGGAATCTTCTCAGTTAAGGCTGACTTTTTTTTTCAGATGACTGTAGCATATGTTGAGTTGATTAAATGAACAAACAAAAGCAAGAAAGCAAAGAGCCAAAACCAAACAAACAAAACACCCACCACCACTACCATCATCAACAAAACCAAAACCAACTCTACCACAAGAAGCCCTCACAAACTAGAAAGCTGTATCTGGGCGTGAACATCTACAAGAGAGTGTAGGAAGAGGCTGAGCAGGATTGAGAAGAGGGAGGAGCTAGGTCTGGGTGCAGCTGTTGTTATGGGATGAATTGTGTATCCCAGCATTCATATACTGCAACTCTAATCTCCCGCACCCACCTCAGAATGTGACTATTTGGAAACTGGGACGTTTTCCATGAAATTAGGAATCCATGTCTGATGAATATGTGAATTATGTTTATCCACACCAAGGTAATTAGAAACCCAGAGGGTGGAAAAATCATAAAACAGAGCCTTTTCTAATACCTTCAGGAGCACTCTGTTGACAGTTCAATTTTTAGATTTCTGGCCTTTAAAATGTTGGATTATAAATTCTGTTGTTCTAAGTTACCCAGTGTTACCCAAGCTACCCTGTGAAGAGTTATGAGTCCAAAATGCTCTTCAAGGACTTCCCCATGTAATCCACAGCAATGCCTTTTCTCCTCCGGGTTGACTCACCTGAAGCACACTCACTGAGGTGGATCCCTCTGGTTAGCAGTATTCCTGGGACGGTGTTCATCTGTCAGCCATCAGCAGCCAACATTTGGTGCCAGAGGTGAGAATGAGGGAGAGAAGAGAAATACTCACCCATGTGCAACTTTTCAGAGGGTGCAAGGTCTCAGCACTCAAGGTAAATGATATTTTGATGAAAAGTAGCAAACATTAAAATTAATCTAATCCCTTACGATGACAAAGGTCTCTCAACATGGTCTACACATGAGGTTAAGAATACTGATACTTTCAGTTGTTGGCTACTGCGTATTTCAGCATGTCATGGTTTCCTGATACTGGATGCAAGAGTGCCTTGGCCCCGAGGTGATCATATTGTTCCCATATCAGAGAGCCCATTTCACTGAGTTATGTTTAAGGCAGACCCCACATCCTAACATGTTTACCCACTGTCCTCACTGTGTTTACCCACTGTCCTCACTGTCTGGAGGGATCCTGAGGAAGCATTTCCAGGGAAAGTAATGAGGGACGCAACCAAGGAACCCATCACAAGAGTGGAAGGGTGGGAAAATGCCTATGCTGCAAAATTAAACCTCCTTGCTGTTCTTTACCATGTAATTGCCAGTAGGGCTTCAGATAGCTGGGATTTGTGCAGCACTCTGGGGTCTGTGTCTATGGGCATTTGAATGCATCTGCATCTGGACCAGGAGAGAAAGAATCCTGCCTGGACTGCTGAGCAAGTTACCATGACACCATTACAATAGTCCAATCAATGCCATGCTATTCAAGGACAGTAGGGTTTGCTTGATCCCTCTTTTCCATCAATCTTGCCTTTTGAGCTATATAGAGCTTGTGCCTGGACATGTTACCAGTTGCTTTAATGACAAATATGGTAGGTTTTATGTCTCTGGTGCTGAATCTTTGAACTCAAGGCCAATAGGCTCCAGGCTAGGATGGATGGATGGATGGGCTCTTTACATTGACCTCTGGCCTTCATCCAAAAGCCAGCATCCCCAAGGCCACCTGAGTAATTCCCTCCCCTCCTTCCAGACCTTGATTTCTGCACATCCCCCATCTACCGACAGAACCTAAAACAAGAGACAATCTTTCTTCACCAAGCTATGATAAATTCCTAGCTTCACAGATTTCAGGTGATGGCCTTGCCTTAGCTGTCTCTGCAAATGAGGGTCCCTACACATGACAAATGGCTCTTCTCTAACTGTTTAACAACACTATTTTGCAGGCAATGCCTTGGGATGGCACTGCCCCTGGGTTGATATTTTCCAATGACTGCGAATCATCAGGAGGTACCAGTAACTCCTTGCTCTGCTACATGGTGGACTCTGAATGTTTGCTTTGTGCTCCAAGAGCCCTTCGCCTTCTCAATGAATATAGCACCAGAGATTATCTGTTTTCTTCCCAGCAAGCCAAAATGTGTCACTATTAGCATATAGATTTTGTTTTATACTTTGTGATCACAAACCTAATGTCAGGTTTTCTTTTCCCAGAGAGCTGTCCATTCCCACTCCTCCCCATGTCCAAGTTGTCAGAACCATAATTTATTCATACTTTTGACCTCCAGGGAGGACAATATCCAAAGGGTCAGGGAGTGTTATTGGATGTCAGGAGGAAAATTCACTGCCCCAGCTCCCTTTACAATGTTACATTTAATCAGGCTCGCATGAGTGTGGCTGAGGTCTCCCTGCTATAATTACCCCTGAAGGGTTACCCCCCTCCTCATTAGTGATTATGCAATATTTATACATTTCCCCACGTCCTGAATGTGGAAGACTGGTGCGGCTTGCTTGATTTTCTCTGTAAGCTGCTAGAAGTCTGATTTCTGTTTCTTTGTTTGAATCTCCATCATGACCTCCCCTGGGTAGCGCAAGGAAAGATCCACGAAGCATGCAACTGTGGGTTGGTTCGAGTCATTTGTGTGGGTACTTCCACAGTCACTCAAACGCAAGTTATTTTTCAAAGGCTCACAGTAAAGCTCCCTTCCTCTGGATGTCAAGGCCCAGGCAAATTCGAAGTATAACGATTTTCTGAGAACTGTGTAGAGAGAGGTCTTGGGGGGGCTGAAGGAACAATTAATCAATGCTAAATAATAACAATAGTTATTCTCTGACTCGTGGGCAGAATAAATCCTTCATTTCTGACCTACAACAGATTTAGCTCAGATGTGTGCAGCAAAGCCCGGAGGTTCATTAGAATTCTTACCAAGTAGGTTCATTAAAATTCTTACCAAGTGTGTTCTGCATGTTTTCCAGAGGGTTCTATTTTTACAGTCATTTTAGACAGCTTGGATCGAGTTCTGGAAAATCCCCCCTGTGTTCTGATTGTCTTTTCTTTCTACCTCCCACCCCCACCTATGGCTGCCCAGGTCCTAATTCATTCAGACAAGGAGTAAGCATCAGGTCCTGGGTTTTAGACTTAGGCAGACCTGGGTCTGTGCTCAGGCCCCTCTGCCTGGTAACCTTAATTACATCATGCAGTCTTTCAAAGCCTTAATTTCCTCTCTTACAAAATAGGAATAAGAATTGTGACTCCTCCTAGGGCTGTTGAGAAGATATGTGATTCTGAATATATCTGAAATAAAAAACACTTTTTCTTCCTAGCTGCTGTGAGACAGGACCTGTGATGAGGCGTGGGTGCCTAATGAGTTCTTCTGGGCTGATATCAGGGCCAGGGTCCCTGCCTGTGTTCAAGCTTCCTAGGAATGCAGAGGCTTCCCTGAAAGGACTGGCGAGGCACTGACAGCTGGGGTTGGGGAAGGGGTGGAGCTAGAGAAAAAATGGTAAGTAAAATGAGAGCATCCTTGCTATGATCCTTTCCCCAAAATGTACCATGACTCTGAAGCGTTAAAGACTGTGTTTCATGAGCCCAGATCCTTTGTAGATTCTGGTGAAGACATGGCAGCCTTGGATCCTGGAGATGACAGGAAACAAAGAGGGAAGGCCACGGAGGTTCTTCAAAGGACTCAGGCTTTAAAAGGTGGCAGGTAAGCTGTGAGAGAGGGCTGTCATTCAGTGCAATGCTCCCTCAGGGTTTAGAACAGTGCAACGTTTCAACGGCATGCTGTAGACAATTGCTATGTCACATGTTACCATGATCTCTTTACTCAGATGAGCTGTGCAAATCTCTCACTAAAACCAGGACTGTGGGAGCACTGTGCCCTTGGGAGGGACTGACAATATAGAGGTGTCAGTAGCTCCTGAGGGATGGGTCATTAAGAAACAGACTCTACAATGAATCCTTGTATCTTCTTACCAAGACAGGGCTTGGGTGGTCTTATATACCTCATACATGTGTGTGTGTAAGTCCTCACTCTAAGTTGGCTTTTTAATTCAATTAAAAACTATTGTACCTATCATAGTTTCTGGAAGCCTGAGGAGAGAAAAGCTGCTCTGCCTTGATGTTTTGGGTCTAGGGAGTAGAGCAACAGCCTTTCTCCAGCTCCCTGTGTGTGATACCCTTCGCTCATCTCTGAAGGTATTCACCTCACCAGATCTTCCAGATCCAGCTCAGGTGATTTTTTTCCCTATCTTCCAGCCATGGCCAAAGGGTGCCTCTTGGTTCCACATGGCTACTTAAGCTGGAGGTGCCCCCTTTTTGTGGCTTATGACATTTTCTGTAGGGCACAACGACAAGAGTAGACCTGTGATGTTCACAATGCATGCACCTAGGATCTTCACAGGCGTCCGGCTCACAGTCCCCACTCACACTGTGGGTAATGACTTCTATGCCACCTTAATAGACGTCTCAAAAACTGTCCTGTCTTCCTTTTCACTTCCCACCCCTGTTCAAACACTCGTTTTCCAGTGTGGCAAGCATTTCAGTTTTCCAAAGCAGACAGGTCTCTGCACTTAACTATAGCATCAACTAGTGCCGTCTAACAGAACTTCCTGTAGTGGCAGGAATCATGGAAGCTGTGCTGTCCAAGGGCTACAGGTGTTACTGAGTACCCACGAGTGGCCGGTGCAACTGATGATTTGACTTTATAATATGACCTAATTTTGATTGCTTAATATTTAATTAAAATAGCTCCAGATGACTTTTAACTACCACCTCAGCATAGACATTGATAAGCAGAAGTTTTCACACATGGGTGGTGTCTCACTTCTGGCTACACAGCCTGTTTCTACAGATATAGCCTTAGAGGGCACATAAGCAAACATAGCTCGTTAGAGTTCCAACTTACCTTACAGTGAGGAAAGAAGGCACAAATCACAGCACGCCAAAGGCCGGGTGGGTTTTTATTGTTTTTGTTTTGTTGTTTTGTTGTTTAAATTTTAGTACCATTACTTTGGGTGAATACATTTTAAATTTTCTGAAGCCCCCAACAACACTTAGGGTAGTGCTTTTTCAAAGAACATGTGGGTAATAATATTGGAAGAAGAAATGAGTGGGGATTATTATGAAACTAAGCAGACATTTCCAGAGACCACTGTGAATTTTAATAACAGGTAATATTTGTAGGGAGGACATCAGGAGACTGGGAAGAACTCATTCAGTAAATACAAACTGAAAGGAGCCTCCTGGTAATTTGTGATCTAAATATCTTCTCCCTTACAGCAAAGATCTGTTGAAACCCTAATCCTCAGCAATCCAGAATACAGCTTCCTTGACTGTTGTCCCATGTGTAATTAGTTTGGATGACGCCTTCCTGGCATAGGATGGTCTATAGTGCAATGCCCCAAAGCATGTCACTCAAGTATGCTTACTCAATACTGGGGACTTGGGGTCTAGCACAAGTGTGGTCCTCAAGGTTTTCTAGGATGAGAAATGAGCAAATCAAGACAAAAGGGCTCATGAGACTCCTCCTCTCCCTGGGGATCTATAGGCAGTTAACAGCTCCTGGGGAAGGAACATATATTTTCTCCAAATGCTGCAAGCCATTGGCAAGCTACCCATGCTCCTAAACACAACATCCCACCCACTGTCTCTAAACAGCCCTTGTGAAACTGATTGGGGCACATGCATGTACACATGCACACACACATACAAGAACATACACACACACATACACACACACACACAAGCACACTCACATGCACACACGCACAGGCATGCATTATAAAAATTAGAGGAGTGATTTTGAAGAGGAAGGAAACCAGTAGGGATGAGAAGGGAACACTAGACAGTAATGGATAAATATGGCCATGCATGAGGATGAAAAAAAAAAAAAAACGGAATCAAGGCTGTGTATGGAACCGGTAGAGTGTAGGCCAGAATCCTGGGTCTGTCCTCCGTGTGCTGCCTGATGCTTATTAGGGAGGGGTACCTGAAGTGCTGAGTGTGTCTATCCATACTGTTTTGGTCCTTTGCATCTCAGATGAATGAGGGAGCAGGCTGGGCTGGGGGCCCTGGGATCTGCTACTGACTTCACAGCTCTGAGTCTCCACTTTCCATTTGCTGCCTGGTAGGAGAGACAAGTCAAGGCTGTATTTGAAGGATGGTGGCTTGACTGCTCCAAGGACAGCATGGAATACGGTGAGACTTAGTACGTTTGGTATATTTGCTGCTGCCTAGAGAAGGTCTGAGCATTCCTAATGATCTTGAGTGGACAACGACCAACGAAATGATGGGCAGGCAGCACCTCCACCACCACCAGGAAAGCCTCAAGAGAAACAAAGAGCGAGAACAGCTTTCTCTGAACACCATGGCCCCCCAGCCTCCCTCAAACAGAACAGACACAAACCCTTCACGTCTCCATCCTGTGGCTCTGGGCTTGATCAGGATGCACTGCCATCAGATTTGAGCAGGGTTTTCATGTGTGGGTTTTCTGTTCATCTTTGTGAAAGTTTTCAACTTCCCCACACATTATTTCCTTGGTTGGTCACCTCAGGGGAGAGGAATGGTGGCCAGGAGGCCTTCACCAAGAGACAGAAGGCTGAGCAAGGAGGTGATTCCTCCAGGCTGCCTGCCATCAGCCTCCTGCAGCTCCCACAGAAATGGTGATTTCAGTTTAACCTGGATGGCAGACTGCGAAGCTGCTCAGCTGCCCTTTCCTCCCTCGGCTTCCTGCTCCTGCTCTCTGACCATCTGTGGTAGGGCCCGTGGGCGGCTCTCGCCCTTGAGTTCATCCTGGGTGAGCAGCCAGGCTCTGTGAGACAGAGCTGTTGCTTCCCTCTTGCTTCCCAGGAATATTTATGGGTTCAATTTCTACAATTTACATCTTTCATTTGATATTCCAGCTTTCTTTCCCTAAGGCTTCCAGTGTTATTCATGTCAGAAGGGACGTCTTATTTCCCAAATGTCTTTTGCATTATTAGTTTCATTTATTATTTTTATGTTTTTCTATTGGGTCTACATACATATTATTTCCCTCGGATAATCCAAGCAGATGGCAATGAACTGGGGGTTAGTAGTTTTCAGCAGAGACTATGCAGGTAAAGTCAGCCCCAGTTAGCTCCTCTACTATCCCCAAAATGTCTCTGTAAATGCTGTCATGCTATCAACTCCATTCGTGTCTGTTCAGGACAGTGAGGACTTCAAAGGACAAAAATCAAGTCTTAACCTCTCGGAGAGCGGAAAAGCCCTTCTTTCAGCCCCATTTGGCTTTGACGCTCCCCAGGATCTGAGGAGCACCACTGTGCACAGATGCATACAGATATTTGTGGCAGTGCTACCCACAACAGCCAAGTTGTGGGATCAACATAGGTGTTCATATACAGAGGAATGGATAAAAACAATAAATGTCACACACATGCGAGCACACACACAAATGCGCGCACACACACACACATTTTACTCATCCTTGAAGAATGAAATTACATTGTTTGCAGAAAATTGAATTCTACTGGAGATTATCAAATTAAGTGCATTGAATCATACTCAGAAAGACAAATATTATGTTCTCTTTCATCTACAAATCCTAGATTTTGTATGGATATGTGAAATCATGTGATATATACACACATATATTATATATGTTATATATGACATGAAACTAGAAGTGAAAGAGCCTAGAGGCGGAAGGGGGACTGGTGGGTGGTAGGAAGGGAGAAAGGGGGGAGGGGAGTGAAGCATCTGGAGTGAATATGGTCAAAGCACATTATATACTTGGATGAAACTGATGTTATGCAATCCAGTTCTGTGCATAATGAATATTTGCAAATGAAAAAAATGGTTGTTTTACAGTAGATCAGCAAACTGATTTCTTCTGGCCCTTCAAAGCCATGAAAAGGACGTGAAATAAAGTAAAACCCATGACACCATCTGTGAATCCTACAACACTGAGGGGATGCTTTTTGAGGTCACACCTTGTAGCAATAGTCATCATGGGCCTCATGTCATTCTCAGAATCAGCACGACTCTTGGACCAAAGCTGCTTTTCAGTATTTGTATTTATTAGACAAATAGTGGATTACCATGGGAGTAAATAAACTCCCACTTGTACTTGTAACAGTCTGTGGTGTCCCTTGAGGGGGTTCTGTTTGGGGGCAGGAAGATTGTCGAGGTCCTCAGTGTTCTGTGCTCTGGTGACTCAGAAGCATCACAGTGATTCTATCAGTAGTTGCTGAACTATGAGGTCTTCACTGGGAAGCCCATTGTACAGCCACCTATAAGTCCTCTGCCTCGCCCCGTGTCTTGTCTTAAGGATACCCAATGCTCACTGCATCCTTGCCCCGTGTCTTGTCTTAAGGATATCCAATGCTTGCCCCATGTCTTGTCCTAAGGATGCCCAATGCTCGCTACATCCTCACCCCGTGCCTTGTCTTAAGGATATCCAATGCTCGCCCAGTGTCTTGTCTTAAGGATGCCCAATGCTCGCTACATCCTCGCCCTGTGCCTTGTCTTAAGGATACCCAATGCTCGCCGCATCTACTTCATCTCTCCACCTCTCTCCATCTGATTTTTTTAAAGAGTAACAAGGTGTTAACTTAAGTGGCGTTTGGGACCTGAGTGGACAGGGTGCTCCTGAGTTGGGGACAGCTCTCTAGATCACATGCTTATGCTTGCCCCTCCTGCTACTTGGCCTGATCACCAAGTCCTTTTCAAAACATGCTTGCCCTGTGAGGTAGTATTGAGGGAGCAGCGTTTCCATGGAAGCCCTGGTTCACTTCAAGATGACTCTGTCTCATCTTTGGGTGGGATCAGTTCCATGAACCACAATACTCAAAATGCTATAATAGATGCTAACTGCCCCAGAAGAGTTTGAAAGCCATATATGATTAAATATTGTATCTGGCAGACACTTGGTGCTCAGTAAGATCTGCAGAGTCCATATGAGGAAGTTCCTAAATACAAATGGACACACCCTGTCTTAGTTAGTGTTTTGCTTGCTACGATGAAACTCCATGACCAAAAGCAGAATGGGGAGGAAAGGGTTTATTCAGCTTATACTCCCACCATTTATCCAATGGTCCACCTTGAAGGAAGTCAGGAGAGGCACTCAAAGAGGAACTTGCATGCAGAAGCTGATGGGGAGGCTATGGAGGGATGCTGCTTACTGGCTTGCTCAGTCTACTTTCTGGTAAAACTCAGCACCACCAGCCCAGGGATGGTGCTACTCACAATTGTCTAGGCCTCGTACCATCAATTGCTTATTAAGAAAATGCCTCACAGCCAGATCTTAGGGAGCATTTTCTCATCTGATGTTCTATCCTTTCAGTACCTCAGGTTTGTGTAAAGTTGACATAAGACTATTCAGCACAGTCCCAAGTGCTTTCTCATTTAGCATTTTGTTTTTAGAAGTTTAGTTGGTGAAAATAAAAAAGACTAAATTTTTATTTTATATGCCATCTTTTCAGATACTACTTTTTGGATGTTAATTGTTTTTCCATTACCCAAGTGAAAATAATGAAAACTTGCCTGTTATTTGAGCTGGTTTAACTGAATACACAATGTGCGTCAGATGCATCAACAAACCTGAAGTGATAGCAACTCAGTAAACATACTATGTTCACTTCCCAGGAGATAGCAAATTAATAATAATTAAAAAGAGGAGGTGGGTTTTTAAATATATATTTGCTTTGAAAAATATTATGCATGGATTTTAACATCCTTTTGGACTCAGATTTCTGTTGAAGCTTAGCAATGTATTTCTATATTTATTACCTCACACTCAATGAACAGCAAGTTTCTGAAACACACAGTCTAATGTTATGACTGTAATGTTATTACCATTTAGTCTGCTATGGTGTCTTGCAGTCATTTCTTCAATTAAAAAATGCTCAGTGTTCTATTAACCTTTGTCTGCTGCAGCATCCTTCATAGCACCATTGTCTGAAATGGCAAGCCATGTATGAAAAGGGACAGATGATACTGTGATCCACCCTAAATCCTCTGTCATTAGAGAGATGAATTATCATCTTTTCATTAAAAATATAAGGCAGCTTGTCATATCCACGGATGCTTGAACTATCTCCAATCACTTTGTTCTATGACACAAGAAATAATTCCTAACACACAACATCCTTCAGTCAACCTAGATGTTCTGCTCCCATGGGAAGAGCTTCCCTCAGAAACAGAAATGATATGCTAGATGTCTGTGCTCTGTTCACTTTCTTACTTTCAAATCTGAGAGGAATCTTTCTGAAGTGAGCAATCAGTCACGGTACCAATGTCCATGCCAGCTCAGGAGGTGAGCAGGACTATATATCAAAACCCAGCCTCACTGTTAAGTTTGGAGTATTAGGTGCCAGTCACCAAGGATCAGTAACATGATTATGGATTTCCAGAACACTTAAGAACTCCTTTTATTTTCTATTCCAAAGTGAGTACAAGGGAGATGTACCAAGGACAGTTCTTTTGAAACTATGCCTTGCTAAAGTTGATTTGAGTGTAGGAATGTGTTTGGGCTGTGACAATGTTAAACTCTCCATCACACTGCACCTGATAGATCTCTGTGGAACCTTCTAGACAACTATCGATGTGGCCTGATCCAATAGAAGAGAGTGAAATATTCCAGTTTTCCCTGTTCTGTGCCTTACCCACATAAGAGAAGCAGATACCGCAGTCAAGATCGACTCATGGGGGGTGGATCAGATTCTCATCCACCACAGCAAACATTTATAGTGCCATGGAGATTGGCGCTGGGGTTTGGCATCACCTGTGAGTTCTGTGAGGTGATTCTTTCCTTCGTCTCCAAATGAACACATTCCCCAGGCTATTCATTAGCTTTTCCAAACTCTGCTATTTTTCTTTGTGGAAGAGACAAAATTGCCACACCACTGACTTCCGTGGGTCAGCTGTTGTAGGACATGCTTTGGTGCAGCAGTTGATAAAGATGCCATACTGTTTAAGTTCTGACTCTGTTGAATACTAGCTCTATACATCTGTGTAAGTTGGGTATAACAAAACTCACTTCACGAGGAAGGAGTTTAGGGAGAAGGACAGAAGGCCAAGCAAGGGTAATAGGGTTTGAATATGATTTGGGAGTACATTACGTACACAAATAGTTATACCATAATGAACTCATGTATAATTAATAAATGCTAATTAAAAGAATTCATCTCATGAAGCTACTATGAGAGCTTAATGAGATTATCATGGAAATTCTCAGCCTATAATGCAGTTATGCTCAATAAAGAGCATCTACTGGCATTTTTAGTTGTTGTGAGCATACCTCTGCTTCTTTAACACGTTGAGACTCCCTTGAAGTAGATCTTTAATGATTTGTTAATGATGGAGGCAGGCGTTTAGTGGGAAAGCGGGGGAGCTGTGGAGCTGTGGAGTTCACACCGAGAGCCGTGGCTTTCAGAGTGCACTTTCCACCATCACTGTTTTGGTTTTTCCTTCTGCCTCCTGCCTTCTGTCTGGATGCTCAGCAGAAGGCACCTGTCAAAATGAGTCCCTGCCCATGAAGCTCACACTTCACTTGCTCCATGTTTGATCTTCCTTTATATCTTTGCTCCATTCCAATCACTCATTATGCTAATTACCTCATCCTTTTCTGCTTCCTTCGGGGCTCAGTTCCGTTAATCTTACTACATTCTTATAAAAATATTCATTGATTCATTTCTTTCTTTGTCATTTTGAGATGAGACTTTATTACACAGCCAGGGTCTATGTAGTCCAGCCTGACTTAAACATGCAATATTTGTCTCAGCCTGAGTGCTATGATTACATATGTGTGTTCCCATACCAACCTATTTCACTGTGTTCTTGCCCAATATCATACATCTAGTGTCCTTCCCAGTTACCACTGGAACTAACTCTTACCAGTTCACAAAGGCTAGTTGTTATAATTTCAGAAAAAGTTTAAGACAGTTGACATAACTGATAGTTTGAAGTCATCTATGTTGGGAATATTTGCCCTCTGAATCTCTCCCAGTCCCAGAAGTGAGAGTGTAGCTTCTGTTTCTGGAGAGTCTGTTATGATTTACAACATATCACTGTTAGCACCTTAACAGTCCCAATTTCTTTTTCCTTTCCAAACCAAAGTTCTTGAAAAAGTGATACAGTTCTCCATCTCCTTTCTCACTACTACCCAAAACAAAACAAAACTTAGCACCAAGGTCAGAAATGGTCTCAGTCCATCTGAGCTCAGGTGTCTAACCTTCTCTTCTGCATAAACATGTTTCTGGCTCCTGTGACCTGTTGTCAGTCTGGTCACTCATTGTCATTCCTCTGGGTTTTGAGGTCTGGTCCTGGTGCCACTTTAGATTCACATAACAGATGCTGTCTGTGCTTCATTTCCTCATCCCTGTCAGACTGAGCTCCAGCTGCCTATTGAGATAAATAAGCATGCCCCCACTGGCTTTTCTGTATTGTCTGCGGGTCTTTCTGTCTGTCCTTCCATTCCCTCCTTTTCACTCCACTTCTTGACATTACCTCTCAGGTAAGATGCCAGCAGCAGTCCTGATGTCTCAGAAATTTTGAGGTGGGGAATAACAGAGTTGAATACTTTAAGTTGAACTTTAAATGTTATATTTGTCTTGAATGTGACAGATTCAAGACCTGCAATATGTATAGACCAGTATTGTAAAGATAACAAACACATTCCATTATCCATAGACCAGGGTCATCTAAAGAACAACACAATCTTGAACCTAATATATTGTTTATTACATATAATATATTATATATAATAATGCTCTGTCTGTTCTTCCTTCTCTGAACTAGTATAGATCAATATACCTTAGCACAAGTCAGCTATGCACCAAGCTAGAAATCTTCAAGTTTCATCTTTTACTTCACCCACACCAACAAATTGTTCGAGTTGTCTAACTTTGAAACAGCTCTTGAGTCAGTCCTTTGCTTTTTTGGGAGACCAGCACTCCAGAAAGGGAACACAGACTTGTCCAGTATGGACTGCATGACAAGACCCTGCCTTTAGAAAAAGAATTTATGGGCCTGGAGAGATGGGTCAGAGGTTAAGAGCACCAACTGTTCTTCCAGAGGTCCTGAGTTCAAATCGCAGCAACCACATGGTGGCTCACAACCATCCGTAATGAGATCTGTTGCCCTCCTCTGGTGTTTCTGAAGACAGCTAGCGTACTTACATTAAATAAATAAAATCTCTGAGTGAGGTCGGAGAATCTGTAATGAGATCTGATACCCTCTTCTGGTGTGTCTGAAAACAGCTACGGTGGACAAAATACTGTTGCAAGTATGTGTGTGGGGTCAGTTTGTAAAGCCTTTGTGGGAGGCAGTTTGGCAACAGCTTTCTGAATTAAGAATGTATTCCCGGTGCTGGTCATTTCACTTTTTGGAGTCCGTGTAAACCCTTAATTATTTCAGAATGTACTTTTATTTTCTGCCTGAAGCCAGGATGCAGCTTTTCTTTCTATCCAGTGGCAATTAAGTGGCTCTAAAGTCTCCAGTGACTAGGACATATATGCCTAGTTGTTCTTACTCTCAAGCCTGTTTCTGAACTTTGAATTTTGCACTTCCATTGATCTGTCTGCCTCCATCTCCCGAGGTCCAGACCAGCACACAGTAAGAAACCTCTATGAGCTCAGAGCCTTGTGTTTACACATAACCTCTAGCAAGAATCTGGGCTGGGAGTGAACGTCCCTTCTTGCATCTCATGTTTTATTGTCTGCTCGCTTATGGAAGTGTTTCCTTCCCAATAGTGATGTCAGATCCAAAGGGTACATCAGCATCACTAGTTGGTGAGCTCTTTGAGTGGGGGCAGAGTCTTACATTTTCCACACTTCTCACGTGTGCCTAACATCAGCAAGAACGCAGCTATGGAATGAATGAAGAAGCTGTGAAATTCCAGTTTAGCTGTTCAATAGCACCTTTGTATTCTTTTTGTTTACAATCCTATGTCCACTCTCACCCTTTTGCTATTTGTCACTAAAATGAAGATAATCATCCTGGTGTCCTAAGGAGAGTATGGAAAGTAAAGTAAAAGATACTCCTAAGCTTTCCTGGTCCAGACCTGATGTGTAGGAATGCCTCTGTAAAAAGACTCAGTCATTCATGCATGCAAGAGCCACACCAATCGGGCATATATAAGAGCTGGCCTTCACTCATTCTTCTCTCCATTATATAAGGGCTGTCATTGACTCATTCTTCTCTCCATGAACGTGAACTTGCCCACGCAGAATTATCTTCTTCTATAATAGCTTCTTGATCTGGAGATTACATATTCCTACTAATTGGTTCTAGATAACTTAAAGCAAGATAGGATTCAAAATGTCCTTAATCCGAACACCTTGGGATCCTCAATCCAAACACACACACACACACACACACACACACACACACACACGCACACCTCTGTGTATGAGTTTACATATTGTGTGTGTATATGTGTGTGTGTAAGTTCACTTGTGTTTATATGTATATATACATATGCATATATACATGTGTGTGTGTGTGTGTTCTTCTTTATTTTCAGAAGAAACTACAGAGTGCATATTCTAAAGACCCGGAGACAGATTTCAGGGTCTGACCAGGTAAGTGGTCCTTGTCTTCCATCATGTCTCCCCACCCCACTCTTTTTTTTCTGATTTCCTCTTCTCCCACACTTTCTGTTTTCTCCAGAAGACTTAGAGTTGGTATATCTCTGTGACAGTTTCCAGGGATGGAAAGATGAGCTGCTAGTCCAATCTTCCTTCTTCCTCCATAGGCATGAGAGACCATATCAGCTTGATAGGGGTGTCAAGTGTAATAGGTAATGGGTAATGAGAATGGAGACCACCTGCTCCCACACCAGCCTTTCCACCATTCTGCTCCTGCAACCTGATGACTGTTTATCTACATGCTCGTTTTCTCGCCAGATAGAGAATTCCCCAAAGGAAAGAATCATTCATTTGTTATCCCCAGGTAGCTGGAATATAGTGGACACTCAGCAAACACTTGCTTCATATTCTTTAATAATGAATAAACACCCAGTGTATTTTGTTGGCTAATAGCTGCATTTTTATAATACTAATATGTTCATATCACTCAGTCCTTGTAGGACATGGGTGAGCATATGTTTCAACCCTAAATGGACTGATACACATGTTCTTGGATCAGTGCAGCTGTTCCTGGCCTCCCTCTCTTCTCTAAAACAGCCACATGAAGCATTTCATCCTGGCTTCTAGTACCTATGAAGTTGTAGGTCTTTGATGGAGACCTCATTCCTGTCCCCCAGATAAGTAATATTCCTTATCCCTCGCTGTTTATTGAACTTCAAAGGTACTTCAAGGATAGGGGATCACAGGGGAAGATCCAAGATGATTAGAATAAGCCAAGGGAGATAAAATCCTGCTGCTTCTAACTATGTGACTCTGTGCTATGATGCACTGTCTTTTAAGTCACCTTTAAAGTGAAACAGGGTCCCATTCCAAAGAGTTGCCACATGCAGGATGTTAAGAATAGTGCCTGAGTGTGAAGCTGACTGTGTGTCGGCAGCTATGCTGGAGTAAATGAAAGGGGAGGGTAGTAGCTGAGGTCTTACCTTTCTGATTCTGGAAATCCCTTTATTTTAGTGATAAAACCTTCCTTGGGTTCATTCAGGTATCAAGAGCATGGGGTAATTTAATGTACGTGCTTCTTTTTCAAGTCTATAATCACAGTACTCATAAGTTCTCAACTACATCAGTGAGTGAGAGAGATTATTTGGAACCTCTTATGGTTTTGGATCTGAAGAAGGTTCTGGAGATAGAATGATTTTCATATTGATCATGCAGTACACATTGATTGAACACCTACTGTCTGCCAGGGTATACAAAGATGAATTACATATAAATCCCATCCCCTGAGGAGTTCCCCACCTACTTAAGAAAACAACTCAAAAATCTTCAGTCTTGATCCCAGAATTGTATAACAGCTTAGCAGGTCCTGCAAGGGTGGGGTGGGAGACTGTTCATGATTCTTACCTTGGGAGTAGTGGTGACAAAACTACTTCAGGGAAGGGAGAAGTCAGCTCTTTGAAGTGATAAGAGAAGGTGCTCAGGATGGAACCCCAAAGCTGCTCAGGATGGAACCCCAAAACTGCTCAGGATGGAGCCCCAAAGCTGCTCAGAATGGAACCTGGACCCAAAGAAGAAGAGGATCCTGGAGAAACAGAGGGGATAACAAACAAACAAACAAAAACAACAAAATGTACTGGAGACTTAGGCTGGCCTGCATAGAAAGGTGAATGTGTGCACCAGGAGAACAGCAAGGCTTCACAGGCCAAGTCTTGAATGCTAAGACAAGAAGTCTAGAGTCTATGAACCACAAGAAGCTTTTGAGCAGAGAAATAACCCTGAACACATCTCTACAACTTCCACATCAGTCCTTTCTGATTATGAGATCACACTAAAACGCTAGCTGGCCCTAACTGAAGACTTTTTACACACACACACACACACACACACACACACACACACACACACACACACCACATAGGCCTAAGGGCCTAAGTTAGGTCTATTCAACGTCAGTTTCCTTGGGTCTTTAGTGGCTGAGAATCTCTGCTTTAATTTGGCAACACAGAGGCAAATGGAAACCAAAGAACACAAATACGAAGTCACGTGATGTCAGATCTGTAGTAGGGAAAGTTTCCTGGCCACAAAGGCTGGGACTGATCTAGACATCATATTTCCCTCAGAGAGGGTGGGGTCCTCAGTATGAATACAGGAAGTTGATGTGAGCCAGAGGTTTTGCCTTGACTGCATTTGACTAGTCAGAATAGATACTATTTTCCAAAATATTCAGGCATGCAGGTATAAAATAGCTCTCCAGGGTACCGCAGAAAGTTGCCTTTAATTTCTCCAAAGCAATAGGTTTATATTTGTCTGTGAACATCACTGGGTTGAGGAAAGCTGACAAATGGCTATGTGGACGTTGATTGGTAGACTCTAGTGAGCCAAATGGCAGAGAGGAGGAGTTATTGATGGAGTCAGTAGTTATCACAGACATGGCCGTTTTAGCCTTGGCTTAGGAAAAAGCTCACTTCAACTGCTTCATGACCCATATTGAGCCAGGCCTGGGAGCTATCTAAAGAGCTAACTACATAAAAAGGGTCGGAGACAGCAAACCCAATCTGGTAATCCACTTGCCCTGGCCAGGCAAGATTAACCTTCAACTTCAAGGAAATCAGAAAGAAGGGCAGAAGGAACCCTTAAATTTTCCTCTCCCACTCTGACTTTCTCCCCAATTGAAAAAAAAACAAAACAAACCTATTCTTCAAAATATGTGGACCCATAAGAAACTCAAGGAGAATTTTTTGCTAGTTGATGTATCATCCCCTTTATTTAAAATGATGAAAGAGAGAAAATGTTTTTCAAAGTGGTACCATTTATCTCATGATAATCAATAAAAACGTCACAAACTAATGTATTAAAGAAAATGTTTAACTTCAAACAGAGCAAAAATTGCAGGGGCCTTAGAAATATCTCAAGGCTCTGAGGAGACAATGGTGTACTCATTGTGACCCTGTTTAGGTAAAGTGTGGTTTGTCCCTTTAACTTTCTGGGGACAAACCCAACTCCTTGTTTCTTGTCTTCTAATGCAGCTGAGAACTAACAGAGCATTGGGTCACCAGCCTTTATTTTGTTTATACTAAATTACACACTGTTACCTATTATTGACCTCCATTAGCGCCAAGTGACTGCACAACTTCCATCTACCTCCTTTTCAAGGAATCCATGTTGCTTTGAATTCCTGGATTCCTAGGTTAGGGGACCAGGGGACCTCAGGCTAAAGCAAGTTCATCTGACTTTCCCATTGCTGTGCAAGGTAAATACTGTTTACTCACAATCTCTCCATTCTGCTTGGCAGAGGAGGTGTGCAGAACAAAGCACCACTTTCCTAGTTCTGCCTACACCATCCAGCAGTGCGTGAGCGAGGCAATCCCAGCGTCTGCCAAGAGAATTGCTTCTGAGAACTTTTCCATTTTCCAAAGTTTCTGACCCGGTTTAGCATGCAGATGCCCCACATAAAGTGAGCTCACTGGAGCACCATGGGTTTGCCTTTCCAAAGAAGGCAGTTAAAACAGAGGGAAGTCTGCCTTCCTCAAGGCTTACAGGACAGAATTGTGTTCTTTTAGGAATAACAGATTTTCAGGGTGGGGGTAGCTTTACCACCTTGAGGTAGAGGTAGAGCACCAGGCATCTTTCTAATTATGATCTGAAGGGCTTGAGCCTCCCTTCGGTTAAATACCTTACTTACTGAGATGTCTGAGTGCCTGCTGTGTCCCCACTGCTGTTCAGCACATGGTGAAGCAGATGTCATTCTCTCTCCACCTCTTCGTCCTGTTTTTGCCCTTCCCTCTTTCTCCTTCCTTTCTTTCTTTTTTCCCACACTGTGTCCCATTCCCTCTCTTCCTCTCACTATTTTTCTCTTTCTTTCTGTCTTTATCTTTCTGTCTTTCTGTCTCTTTGTCTCTGTCTGTCTCTGTCTCTCTGTCTCTGTCTCTCTGACTCTCTCCTTACCCCTGTTCCTAAGCAGCACCTACGCATCTTCCTAGAAGAGCCAAGCCTTCCAGAGGGCTACATACTGAGTCAGTAAATTCCGATGGGAATCAACAGGATGCTTACTAGGCCCCAGGATAATATCCTCTTTGGCCCACTAGAATGTAAATTGCATGAGAGTAGAACTTAGTAATAGTTTTTCCAAAGCACAGTTCTCCAGACACAGTGGTAATTGCACAGTATCTATTAAATGAATAAAGGAATTGTCTCAACACTCTGATATCATTAATCATCATTATGTTCATTATAAGGAGAAGCCAGTTGCACTTTAGAAAGATTAATTAATATCTTCAGTCTTCCAGTGAAAATGTTGTAAAATCTGAATTCTAATTCAAATTTGTATGAGCCCAGAGTCATGGCCACACATGGAGAGGAATCACAGCGAACCCCACAGGTTCCATGAGCCTCCACTGTTTCTAGTATTTTTCCATTTGCCCAAGGTTGCACCAAAGCATTAGAACATGTGGTTTGTGTCATTTCGCTTTCACTTGCACCAAGCTCACTTGCCATACATTCAACTTTATGATGGAGTCACAGATGACCTTCAAACTAACTGACACATTAGTTCATGTTGATGTTCAAAATGCCTTGGTAATCAGAGAAAGCATTCTCAAAACAAGTGCCATGTTGTTACCTTAGCTCATCTCTTTCACCCTTCCCCAGGAGAATTCTGTATGTCCCTGATGTTAAGACAAGACTCCATACATTTTTTACAAGTGATATTTTCATGGAGAAGGGTTGTAAGAGGGTGGGTCTCTCTTGAACTCTGTGTGTGCTACATGGAGTTTCCTGTCTGTCAGGCCAATAGTCAATGGAATTGAAGTTCGGGCATCTATTTGTACTTTGTTTTAGTTAGGATTCCTCTTGATGCAAAGACCTCAGAAAGTTTGACAAAGGAAAGCATTCCATTGGGGCTGGCTTATAGGTTCAGAGGTAACAGAGTCCATTGTCATCATGGAGGGAAGCATGATGGTTTGCAGGCAGATGCTGGATAGGTAGCTGAGAGTTCTATATCTGGATCTGCAGGAAGAGAGAATGAGCCACTAGCCATGCTTTGGGCTTCTGAAACCTCAAAGCCAATCTCCAGTGACAGACTTCCTCCAACAAGGCCACACTGATTCCAACAAGGCCTCATGTTCTAAATCTTTTGAATAATGCCACCCCCTATGAGGCTATAGAGTCCATTTTCATTCAAACCACCACAGTCATAGATCAGTCCTAGGAGACTCTGTGATCTCCTTTTCTTGCTCCCTTTCTCATCTTTCTGTTTTTCTTTTGCCTTCTCCACCTCTTTTCTCTTTTTTCTCTTCCCTTCTATTTCTTCTTATTTTTTAAACCAAGTTTCCTTAATTGATCTATATCTGAGCAGATGTCTGTGGGGCAGTCGAGATGGTTGAGGGTGGAAGACTGTGGGAGAAGACTACTTTTATCCTTTTCTAAGCTACAGCCTCTGGTTGGTTGCTCTGTAGGAGGACCATAAAGAATGTTCTGGGCTAGAACACAAGGATCTTGAGTCAGTTTGTCATCTATAAGAAGGGGATTAGATTATTCCTCACTCTGCTGGGCTGAAAATAACAAAGATGGGCTCTAATCACCAAGACCTTGATGTGGTTATGTAGACAGCAGAAGTAGAATCCAAACACCATGGCATAACTGTAATCAAAAGCTATGCAAGGTACCATAGGAATACCCAAAATTAGGATGCCAGAGGGCATGTGCTAAGTTTTTTGAAAATTCCTAAATACATAGTCTTCTCAGAAAGTTCCCTAAAAGAATTGTGCCTATGAGCCAGCAAGGCATCTCTCTTTTGACATTTTTGGGTATTTGTCATCATTGACTGGACCCTCAGTCATTCTCTGGTCTTGAGGATCATGTTAGGCATGGAGGTAGGACAATGAGATGCCCGGATCGTGTCACTGTAAAGTGACAAGAGTTTTAAAGGCCCAGAGAATCAGAGAGGCCAGCTTGACCATTTTTTGTAGATCAACACAAACAACTCCAAGCATTCTAATCACTCACATACTGGGTCCACAGGAGTGGTCATCTCCCTTACATTCAAAAGCTTAATAAGGATAATGGAGTGTGATTGGATGCATGACAAAGAAACTGACAAATTCTCAGAAGGCTTTGGGGAAAGACAGCAGGAGGCTGTTTTAGAAATTTCAGAATGGGTTTGTGTCACCCATCTGGGAAATTTGGACTGGAATTCCATGTCCCATTTCCTAGTTTGGATAGAAAATAAATTTCTCTACCAGAAGGCTAGAGGGAAGGAGGAGGTGATGCCACCTCTATCACCTCCTTCTCTCATGGATGGATCACCCTTTGTAACAGCCAAGTCTAACAAAGGACACACCTTTAGGGGGCAGCCTTTTAAAAAAACAATAACCGTTCTCTACGTTTCGAAGCCTGCTTTCTCATCTCATTAACTCTTTCAGTCCCAAGGGTAAATTCAATTTCTGCTGCACTTGACCCTGGATTATTTATCATCCCTTGATGCTTTTCTTTAATCTTGTTCATATTTGGTAAGAGTATCTTTGTTCAGCTCTCCTCTATATACCTGGATGGGGTGCGCCACCTGGGACTTGACCAGGCTGGTCCTGATTATCACACCTCTGCTCATCCTGATGCTGAATGGATCTATAAAGTCATATAGACTTGTGCAGAATAGATGCTCTAACATTAACGTGTCTTATTGTATCCTCCCCCAAGCCCTATGGCATAAACAGAAGGGCCTACAACATCTCAAGTTCTAACATCTAGTTAGTGCAGGGTGGCACTTTTGGTCTTACTAATATCAGTCTCTAATGAAAGAAGGGGTGACTCAGCATCTCTGAGGTAGGAACTTAATACAGCCTCTAGAGCTTTCACTTTACCTGTTGCCATCTCTCCTTACTGTGCTTCAGAATAGAAAACGTTGTACCCAGGCAGCAACAGCCCCCGCTCCTCACTAATGAAGCGTGGTCTACGGGAATCTGGGAGTTTCATTTTGATGTCTAGGATCTGTAAGTATATACTCCACCACAGCACACTGTCTGCTAGAAGTCACCGGAAGCTCAGTTCATCTAGGCTCATTGTGCCATACAGAAAGAGGCTGCAGCTGCAGCAGTCAATAGGTTTTCCACGGTCTCTGAGAATCTCCTAGCTCTTATTTTACTAGCTTGATTTTGCTTATACAGTCCCAGCCGTGATTATCAATATGTGCAGTGAAGCTACTCCTGACTCTGACGGTGGCAACAATAAAAAGATTGGTGGGCAGAGAGGGCAATCTGCCCATCTCCAGCAAGGCTATAATCTCTGGGTTAAAGGGAATAGATACATGAGAGAGCCAAAAGGAAGGAGGGAGGAGGAAGGAAGGAGGAAGGGAGGAGGGAGAGTGAGTGCATGCTCCGGGAGCAGGGCGTGGAGGAGAGAACATAGGAATGACAGTCAGCTTGGTGGCAGTCAGTAGACAAGCATCTCACTGTACCAGCTCACTTAGCACATCTATCCGTGAAGTCAGACTCTCCTGCACAGACTGAACACATCATTCTAGCTGTTCCCTGTCACCCCTTAAATCCTTTAAACACAGTCAGATAAAACGAGCTAGTTGCAGGATAAATTAACATGTTCAGGCAATTATAAAGGCTTTTATGATAATTCAAGTACAAGAGGCTTAAACACTGGGTCTGGAGGAAGAAGGAATGGAGAATGAACTTCGGGATCGTTGACTTTTTTTTTTTTTTTTTTTTTTTTTTTTTTTTTTTTTTTTGCCTTAAAGTAAGAAGGGAAATATTTTACAAAGGAAATTAGGATGAGGGTAGACATGTTATCACCAACTCATTGGCAGATCCTAAGTTGTTCTGAAGTGTCAATTTAAATCTATCAAACACACTTCCTGATACATTTAAATTATGTATACCTTCCTGTCTGTCCCTCGTATAATGCCTCAAAGCATGTAGGTTTATAAGACTCTTAACTACAGACACGGTTGGCCACTAGATTATCTTTGGATTTGAAAGGCTATCAAGGGTCTGGGAGTTAGAGGTGCATGATTCGTCCCGGGAGAACTGATAAGTCGAATCAGACGAGGTAAAGGAGGCATGCAGAATTCAATCAGTTATTATATTACTATCAATATAAGTTATACAGTCCTAATAGAGAGGAATAAAAACAAATAAAATGGAGTGGAAATAGAGTAGCAACCAGATTGTTGAGCCCAATCAAGTACGTGATTATTCAAGAAGGTAGGAGAGTCTCTTAAACGTGAGCTAAAAGTGGAGGAACTTACAAGCAGAGGTGAGAACAGGGCCACATCACCATCCCAGTCTTTGAGGGTTTTCTTTGGGAGAAGGGTAAAAGATGTGGCTTATTCTGAAGCATAGATAAGTAAATATAGCCTGGGAACATAAATGTAGGTCTCCCCCGATACAAAGTCTTAACATAGAAACAGTTTTATAAAGTTTTATAGTTTTACAGAACAAAGAAAGTCATAAATCAAGGCAAGTTTAAAATATGTTGGTGGGTGTGTCAGAGATACTGGTACAGTGAGACAGAAGGAGCTTTCTCAAAGGCTCATAGTGCTATCTGATGACATTCCTGGTTTGGGGATTGCTGGAAGCTAGTGGTCTGCTAAGTTAGTAGATTCCAAAAAGTTTCTGTGTATTTGTCACAAGATGTTAGTTCCAATACAGAGGTGGGAAAGGAATGGCTACCCAAGGGGCTAAAGCTAGCACAAGTAAAGTGATTAACCTCTGGACTTAGAACATTCCAACCACTCCTCTGGACTGGCAATATTCCCACCTCTCCATGCCACTATGGTTCTAATCAGTCAACTGGTCTCCATGGACACGGCCACTTTCCCCAGGCCTTGAGTTTTCAAAACCATATTATAATTGTAAAGGTGACATTCACATATATGCAGGAGCGGCATCTAAGAATTTGGTTAAATTAAGTTAAATTATCATTAATATTCCTGTTCATCTAAGAAACCTCAACTATTTGAGAAGGCGGTAAATCTGGAAAAATAACCCTCAAATTCTTTTAATATGCTAACAAAGCAAGTAGAGCACTTGCTGTGTAGGACTGAGGCTCTAAGGTCAGGATCCAAGCACTCACAGAAAGCTAACTCCAAGTGGAGACAGGCAGATCCCAGCAGTGAGGGGCTTACTGGTCAGCCAATACAACTGAGGTGAGCTCCAGGCTGACTGGGAGACTCTGTATCAGAAAGGAAGACACAAAGTGACACTAATACCAACCACCAGGGTGCACATGGGCACACACACACACACACACACACACACACACACAAAGCATTACTTTACTGTTTATTTATTTATTTATTTATCTATTTATTTATTTTAATTTATTTACATGTCAAGTGTTATCCCCTTACCCAGTTTCCCCCTCTCCTGGAAACCCCTATCCCATTCCCCCTCCCCCTGCTTCTATGAAGATGTTCTGTCACTCACCACTCCCTCCTCCCCACCCTTGATTCCCCTACACTGGAGCATCTATCGAACCTTCATAGGACCACAGACCTCTCCTCCCATTGATGCCTAACAAGGCTGTCCTCTGCTACGTATGCAGCTGGAGCCATGTGTACTCCTTGGTTGATGGCTTAGTCCCTGGGAGCTCTGAAGGATCTTGTTGGTTGGTTTATATTGTTGTTCTTCCTATGAGGTTGCAAACCCCTTCTGCTTCTTCAGTCCTTTCTCTAACTCCTCCATTGGGCCCCCACACTCAGTGCAATGGCTGGCTGTGAGCATCTGATTCTGTATTTGTAAGGCTCTAACAGGGCCTCTCAGGAGACAGCTATATCAGGCTCCTTTCAGCAAGCCTTTCCTGGTATCCACAATAGTGTTGGAGTTTGATGACTGTATCTGGGATAAATCCCCAGGAGGGACAGTCTCTGAATGGCCTTTCCTTCAGTCTCTGCTCTGTACTTTGTCTCCATATTTGCTCCCATGAGTATTTTATTCCCTTTCAGTGTAAGAACTGAAGTACTTACACTTTGGTCTTCCTTCTTGTCATCATAGAAATGCAAATCAAAACAACCCTGAGATTCCACCTCACATCAGTCAGAATGGCTAAGATTAAAAGCTCAGGTGACAGCAGGTGCTGGCAAGGATGTGGAGAAAGAGGAGTATTCCTCTATTGTTGGTGGGATTGCAAGCTGGTGCAACCACTCTGGAAACCAGTCTGGTGGTTCCTCAGAAAACTGGACATAGCTTTACCTGAGGAGTGAGCTATACTACTCCTGGGCATATACCCAATAGATGCTCCAACATATAACAAGGACACATGCTCCACTATGTTCATAGCAGCCTTATTTATAATAGCCAGAAGCTGGAAAGAGCCCAGATGTTCCCCAACAGAGGAATGGATACAGAAAATGTGGTCCATTTACACAATGGAGTACTACTCAGCTATTAACAACAATCAATTCATGAAATACTTTTTTTTAAAGAGAGCAGTTATAAAAAGTTTATTCCTATCGTTGTATTATTTCCTGATAAGCTAAAGAAGTTAGTGTCTAGGCTCAATAAAGCAAACCTCATTTATGACATTTTCTTAAATGGAAAAAAATGGTCTGAATTCTAAAAGACATTCTCATGATGACTTAATCACAAACCATTTTAGTTGTTACAGAATTTCATACATCTGAGACATTTTACTTGGCATCAGGATACAGGGCAGCAGAAGAAGGAAACTTTTTGGTTGAAAAGCCATGGTCACACCCCTCAATAGACTGGGTAGGAAGCCGAGCTTGGCAGGTGGTTCCTGCAGGCACTTGTAGGCTGGTGTGTGACCATAGGACTGCTACTTTTCAGAAAGTTACTGAGGGCCTTTCTTGCACCTGCTGTGAAACTCTCTTGTAGGCACTAGAAGCAAAAGTAGCACCACTTAGAGGCCATTTTCACAGATGCACACCAGAAGGGAAACAAGGAACTCCTCAAGGGTTGGACAGGAGGGACATCTGGATGACAGGAAGTGACATGACTGTGGAGCCCAGTAACTCTGCTGTCAAATGACAGTTCTGACCTGCTACCAAAACACTTAGTATCCTGGCTTAAGGAGTACTGTCTATGAGCAAGGTCAAGAAGTCTAAAGCTTTTTAAAGGCAGTTCTTGTGCTTTCGTGTACAAAGTAGCACTTTTCTAAGTTTTGAAGCAATGCACAGGTATTTATAAGAAGCTGACACTAAAAACACCTTTCCATACATTGGTAAAGAAGCCAACCCAATGCCCTTCAGTAGGCTTTCCTCCCAACTACAGAAACAAAAAAAGCAAGACAGGGGAACAGGAATCTACCCAATACCTGGATACATATGGCCCTGCAGAGGCCAGAGACCTTATGTATAGGAAGAACCATAAACAGGAAGAACCCCTCACCTCACAGGTGTGGAACTAAGGCCTGTGCTTAAGGCTGATGAGAGAAACAAAAGGAACAACCCACATGCAAATCTGGCATGACAGGAACCAAGCCAACTGTAGAGGAAGACAGGCGGCTCCCTCAGACCTGGCCATGGTTTTAGGTGCAGGTATGAACTCAGAAGATCAGTGTATTAAAAAAAAAAAAAAACTTCCACCCAGGACAGGAATCAGAATAATGGCTTGATTTCCGGTTGACTGCTACCACAAAGAGCAATCATGTTTCAATACTACAGAGTGACATAATGCGGGGAGGAGAGGAGGCATTCGGGTTCCGAGGTATCTCAGAAGTGGAAGCAGTTAGTGATAGGCATTTCCTGAAAGGCTTAATGTAGACTTCACTTTGTCTTTAAGAGTTTCTGTTTATGTGTGCCTCCTCCATCCCACAGCGAGGGTAGTTTAGGTTCTTTTTTAACCAAAGCATACTTAGAAGACCAATAGCCAGCAGATTGTTGACCCAAGGACGAGAAAGACCCTGGCCATCCGTCTGTTAACCGGCCTTCCCGGCAACTTTATAGATCTGTGTCACAGAGAGCAACTAGAGAGGAGGGACCAGAACATCCCAGTTTATGCCCACAATGTGTGTCTTGGCAGTCTAGAAGGCACAGTCCTCTACACAGCTCTTCCAGTGACAACAAGGCCTATGAGCAGTCAACCTCACACACATGACAAACCTTCTCCCACCCCAACTCATCTGAGTTAAAGGAAACACTAACATTCAATAATCTATCTCTGTCTGATCTAGTTACAGGCAAAGTAGGAGCTGCTCAATAGAAAGAGATGCAGGATTTGCCTCCTGGTGGGTTCAGGACTTTGTTGTGGGAGTGAGGTCGCCTGTCCCAGTCTGGGCTCATTGACTGTCAACTGTAGGTGTGGACTCCCGTATCTTTGCACGCTCTACTTCTTTGAGCTTTCTTTCTCTCCCTGCTCTCCTCTGGGTGTGAAGTTTGTTGCAGCTTTCGGGTCAGACTTCACCTTCACACAGCAAAACATGATTCCTTGGGTTTGTTTGGGTGTGCCAGAGGCACAGTGGCAGTGACTGGGGACCCAAATGTGCCACTGGTTTTCCCACCAGGCGGATTCAAACATTGTCAAGTTTGCACAGGAGTTGATTCATCGAAGATCCCACTTCCTTTGCCTCCTGGAGAATTTGTCCTCTTGGGTATGTTTTTAGGTTCTTCAGTTGGTCCGAAAATATTAGCTGCCATCTTATTTGGCTTGCTTGAAGGAATACCTTCTTCTGGACTTCCAAAAAGATCACTCAATTCTCCTCCCTGGGAGTTTCATGGATCTGGTTGGTGCCCGACTCACCAGCTTGGCTGTCCGTGCCCTGGATCATGTTGGCTGCTACCCTGTGCTTCTCTCTTGGTCCCGCCAATTCATGAAATTCTTAGGCAAATGGATGGACCTAGAAAATATCATCCTGAGTGAAGTAACCCAACCACAAAAGAACACTCATGGTATGTACTCACTGATAAGTGGGTCTTATCCCTAAAGCTCGGAATACCCAAGATACAATTCTCAGACCACATGAAACTCTACTGTTTAACTTCTCAATGTAGTGAAGGCATTCCACTGAGCCAGCTGTGCCTCAGTACCTTTGCCTACATCTCATCAAGGGAGCACAATACAACAATACAACGAATGCAAGCAACCACTTAAAGAGTTCCTACACCACAATAAGAACTCACTCAATGGGACTATGGTTTTAGTAACAAATAGAAAATCTTATTTCTGAAATAATCTTTCCTGCACTCCCAACAGCACCAAAAATCCCCTGGGCAAGTGTAGCAGAGGTACTTCGGAAAGCTGTGCCCTGTAAGGGTAAGAGTTCTATCAGTTTAAATCCTCTTTGCTCTTCCCTCTTCTAGGAACGTGGCATTAATTACCCTCATTTCTCTAGGCTGGTTAGATTGCCACCAAACGAAGTGTAACATAGGTCACTCCATGTTCTGATATGGCCCCAAACAGGCATTTTCTGTGAGAGAGGACATCTCTTACTTGAAAGCAGTTTCCTTTTGCATTTAGTTTTTAAGACAGTTTAGTGACTAAGATAAAAAAAATTATGTCAAAGGCTGGTGTGGGTGCTGGGAAAGGGGAAAACTTGTTTACTTGTGCTGGGAGTGAAAGTTGGTGCAACCACTATGGAAATTAGTGCCAAGTTGGATCCAGGGGAAAAGGGAGAAGTAGAGAGAACAGAAACTGTTGTCAGGATGTATTGAATGAGAGAAGAATCTATATTTAAAAACTATAAATATATCTACCAAATAATCCAGCAATACCACTCTGGTAATATACTCAGAGGACTTTGTATCATACTACAAAGATACTTGCACATCCCCATCCATTGCTTCGCTGTGCACAATAGTTACAAAATGGGATCAACTTAGATGTCCATCAGTTGATGAATGGAAATGAAAATGTGTGCATTGGCAAAATGGGAAATTGTTGAACTGACCCCTGGTATGACACCCACGCTCCCATGCATGCGTGGACACAAATATTAGACTCAATGGTTTTGTAATATATTGAGGACACAAAGTTAAAAAGGTAGGTAAAGGAAAATTTGAAGAGAAGGGATGGATCTGGGAGGTGAATGAAATCTGAATAAATCATGTGAAATTCTCAAAGAATTAATGAAAACAACAAGAAAAAGTTGATTATGAATATTTCCAAATACACTTAACCTCTAAAGAAGACACAAAAAATTGCCTTCAGTAATAGAAAACTGAAAAGTTCAAACTAAACCTCTCACTCAGAACAGAGAATCTTGACACAATCTAAAATATATTCATTTAAACAGAGTGTTAAAGAGTCATGATACCAAGACCCAGAAAAAGAGAAGGCATGAAAGGAGGTCTATGCATACTCTGGGACAGGGCTGGTTTGATTATACAAAAGTCAAAATAACTGCTAATATCAACTGGATAGAAGACAGAATTCAATGAGACCTGGGTGTGAGGCTATTGAAATATATTATATATTTATATGAAATTGTCAAAGAAAAATAAAACTTTTTAAAGACATGCAATTTAAATTTCCTAAGATATTATGCATAATACATACATTAAATTATTATAGGTAGAGAAAATAGAGAGATAATTTAAGCTATGAACCACGTGATCTACCATAATGACTAGAGTGGCAAGATGTACCCATGGATATAACAGTGGCATGAATATCATGGGGGTAAATGATTGCTTTCTGACTAGATTTTAGGGTTGCTCCACAGGAAAACATATATGTCTAGTACTATCAATCTTATCCAGAATTCATGACTGGGAGCTGATAGGTTCTGGGTACAAACTTACTACTACTATTTTGTTAAGGAGACAGTATCAAATTTATTTCTAAACCTTGGATCTCTCTGGATTAGTATAGCTCTCAGAATTTCATTATGGAAATTTCTTTATGCAGTAGATGGTGTTTAACACAGAAACATACAATTGGCCAAAGTACGTGGAGTAACTATCACCAGACAGCTTAACAAAAAATGGGACCTCTTACACCCCTAGCATCCCACAGCTCAGAGACCATCTCATAAGAGGGGAGGAAAAGATAACTCATTTCTATCACTCATTAGGATATTAAGGAGATTTTTTTCACTGTATTTTATAGCACAATATTCTTTAAAATTAGAGGCGCCAACAAATTAACTCAACCTCTCTGCCACCCTGATCCAATGAGTACCAATGTTTGCTTCATTTCTTTGTTTCCTCTGTCTCTCTCTGTGTGTGTGTGTGTGTGTGTGTGTGTGTGTGTGTGTGTGTGTGTGAGAGAGAGAGAGAGAGAGAGAGAGAGAGAGAGGCGGGGGGAGAGAGGGAGAGAGGGAGAGACAGAGACAGAGAGATTGCTTCATACCCCACATATCAGCAAAAATATAAGAATGCATTTTTTACATAACTACAATGCCATTATTGAATCTCATAGAGCCTACAATAATTACTTTGTATAATTTAATATTTGTGTCTATATTAAATAATTTAATGTGGCTTTAATTAAAATTGTTTAATTATTTACTTATTGTGGAGGTCTATGCACACTATGGGACAGGAGTGAATCCCACAGGACAATGCATAGGAGCCCATTCTCTCCTTCCACCATGTGGGCTCAGGGGATCAAATTAGACTTTTAAAAGACTAGTGCAATAGTTTCCATGTATTTTTGAAAAGGTCTCTATTGGAGAGACTTAGGCATTAGAACATTCCTAGAGAGTACTCTGTAATACTTATAAATCTCTAGAGAAATGTACATCTAGCAGTTCTAACTCTCAGAGCTTAGACTGCAGAAAAGATGAAGTAAGTGTGGTAAGTGGGTGTGGGATCTATAGTGTGCCACTGTTAACCAAGAAGAGCACTGGAGAAGGGTTTAAAAATGACAAACATCCTAAATAATTGGATTGTGTTCTTAAATGAAAATGTACAACCCAGCAATGTAATACTACAAAACCAAATAATATGACCTGAATATGTAATTATCATGGAGATATTTTTAATATAATGTTTGCTAAAACAGACTGTGACACAACTTACACATTATCTCACTTTGTAACATATGTCAGCATGAATGTGTGCAATGTGCATAGAAACATGGCATCTTTAAGACAAACTTCAACAATAATGGTAAATTTTGTTGAATAGTCAAATTAAAAGGATTTTAAAGACCTCTCTGATTTTGTGTACTTTCTATTTTTTTCTATGACCGCTACCTTCAAAATATAGCAACACAAACCACTTAGCGCGTGTGCACACACACACACACACACACACACACACACACGATCATGATAGTAGCTAATACTTTTCTGTGTCAAGCATGATGTGATTGAATCTCATTCCAAATGTAAGAAATAAATGCTGTTATTTCTGTTTTACATTGAGGAAATGGGGTAAATTTGCAATATACATGCACACACATATCTATATTAATATTGATATCTAGATATAGATATGGATATATATAGAGATACAGATATTCAATGTTCTTCCCTACCCTATTGATGTCTGATTATCTTGGCTGTGTAACTTGTTTGGGGAAATAGGATGATGTAATCCACCTCCTAGTGGAAATTCTGAGCCATTAAAGATTTTGTTCCAGGTTAGCATGACTAATTCCTTAACCTAGGTGTCAGAATGAAAAGCTGGAATAAGAAATGACAGTTTTATTCATCTGATAATGACAGTGAGTTTTAGGGGGCTATTTGATACTGCAACATAATTTTTCCTAAGCTTACTGTAACACACACAAAAGGCAAAGTTATACTAAACAATTTATTTAGTAAATGAACAAACTGAAATTCAAACCAGAAAGTCTTGTATCAGAATGTGTTCCATGAACTACCTTTGTTTATTCTGTTCTGTAATTGTCTATTTACTCTCATAAATTGAATATCCAAACAATGGCCTTGTGGCTCATAGATCCAGAAATTCAGATATATTTATAAATTTCTTTTTCTGATGGGAAAATTCATAATCTACCATTGGCAAACTGGAGAATAAGAAAGACTGTGGGAGCTGAGAATATAGTTCAGTTATATTTTACTTAGCATGAGTGGGGTCCAAAGTTCAATTTTCAACCCCTAATAAGGAAAAAAGATAGTTGTGTAGTTTACTCATGTTCAAAGGCCTGAGAATTTGGCTATTCTTGATACTAGCCTCAAAATTGAGAAACGGGAGCACCAGGCCATATTGTAGGAGAAGGGGAAAAGTCTAACTAATGAAAATATCTTAGAGTTTCATTGTTGTGAAGAGGCACCATGACCAAGGCAATTCTTACAAAGGCAACCATTTAATTGGGGGTGGCTTACAGTTTCAGAGGTTTAGTCCCTTATCGTCATAGTGGGAAGAATGGCAGTGTGCAGGCAGACATGGTTCTAGAGAAGAAGTTGAGAATTCTAGCTCTTGATCTACAGACAGCAGTAAGAACACTTCCCTACTTTTTGCCTTTTTGTTCAGTAGATGGCACTTACCTTCACTGATGAGAGCAAAGCTTTTCTGAGTCTACTGATTGACATGCCGAACCACACACATACTACTGCATGTGGAAAACACCCTTCTCACAGACTCAGTTACACTCAGAGTTAGTTTTCCCAGCTCAGTAGGGATCTTCTAACCCAGTCAGGCTGACACAGGCAATTAACCATCACTGCACAGACTACTTTCAAGCAGCATATGGATGCTAGGGGCCTCTTTGTGAACCCAGGCAGCTTAGCATATGGCTACCCATTTTGCCCCATTAGTTTAGAGATTCTGAGCACTTGCTTGCACTATCAAGCCTCGGGTTTGAAACTATTTGGATAAATGGCAATGTGTTCTTTCTATGAGATGCACAAAGTTGGGAAAGAGAAGCAGTAATTAAAGACGTGGTGTTGGCTCGCCCCTGCCCAACACCAGCTGATACTTACACAACTCAACCTCTACACATCTGTCTCAGGGAACATCAAGGAAAAAGAGAAAGAAAGATTGTAAGAGCCAGAGGACCAGGATGTATGATGCCTTAAGATAGTAGTGTCTTCTGTACTTGACAGGGAGTTGCATCCATGAAATCTGAGAGATATGGTCACCCAAACAAAGACTTTTGTATTATCCAGGGTTCTCTAGAGCCACAGAACGTATGGGTAGTCTCCATATAGTTAGGGAATTTGTTGATGACTTATAGTCTGTAGTCCAACACCCCAACAAGGGTCAGCAGCAGCTGTGAAGTCCAAGGTTCTAGAAGTTGCTCAGTCCCACAAGGCAAGCAGGCAAAAAAGAGTGTCTTCCTTCTTGCAATGTCCTTATGTAGGTCTCCAGCAGAGAGTGTGGTCCAGATTAAAGGCGGGGTGGCACTACCACACCTTTAATCCCAGATGACCTTGAACTATCAGAGATCTCCTTGTCTTAATCTTCTGGAATTCAGAGCCATTATTCTTCAAGATCTCCATGCCAAGAAACTTGTATCTCTGAGTCTCCAGATTGGGATCATAGGTTAGCCTTCCAATTTTGGATTGTAGTTCATTTTAGGTATAGTCAAGTTGACAACCAGGAATAGCCACTACAACCTCCATAATGAAAACCAGTTGGCATGCTAATCTCATAAGGAAATCTCACAAGGGCCCATCCCTAGAAGAAGTGCTACACACAACTGACAGCTGATCAAAGGGGAAGAATCAGTTCTCTCTAGGAACAGCCCTCTGATCGTTTATCCAATCCTGAGCAATCAGACCTAAACACATACACATGACCATTTTACGTGTAGCTTTTGCTACCCTGCCTAAGCTCTGAAATGGGCCATGATACCAGCCTCCACCCAGTTTCCCTTGAATCCACGGATAAAAAAGACACACACTCAGTTGTTCAATTTCAACGTGCCTTTTGACACAGTTGTTGGGCACTTATCACCCACCTGGAAAAGCATGCCCTTATCAATATTCTTAGCTCCGTACTTCCCACTTACCCTAACTTTAGTTGCTCAATTAAATCCCCAACTCCTTGCCTGTAGGAGTGGCCTGCGTGGTTCCTCTGTTTTGAAATCTCACATGGCTGGTCAACTTTTCTCCATTAGAAGCCTGGTGAACTCTCCTCTCCTCCCTTGCTTATTTTGCTTGCCTCCCAGGACTAGAAGTCCTGCCTATTCCTTCTGCCCAGCAATTGGCCCATAGTTTCTTTACTGACAGATCAAGAACCAATTGGGGAACAGGACATCATCAGAATCACCCCTACATGAGCAACACTAAATGGACTCATCAGTGACTACTTATAGGTACATATGTACATAGGCATATAGTTGTAAATATGCAGATATAATTATAGAAGAAGAGGTCATGAATTTTAGAGGAGTAGGGAACATGGAAGGAGTGGAAGGAGTTGGGGGTCAAGAAAGTGAAATGATATAAATTTAATACTCATGTATGAAATTCTAAAAAAAAAACTTAAAAATATATTTGGAGTGTAAAAAGGGAAGTGATTTTCACCTTTGATATTACACATGAACTTTATCAGAATTCAAGCATAGCCCACTGGTAGAAGCTAATGTATCTCTGAAATAAGCCATCCAATAACTGTTCAATAAGAAAATAGAAACTAAAATATGCAATAAAAAGTTAATAGCTAGGTAATATCCTTCAGTTCTACTTGTGTTGATATATTATTTGCACACATCTTAACCTCAGTTGCTTGTCCCTTCCTCTCATTCCTGTCTCTTAAAACACAGGCAAACTCATATACACAGACACACACACAGAGACACACACATACATGGATGCACACACAGGGACCTTGTACATCATAATCAATCTAAAAATTTGTTTGATTTAATTGTCTTGAGATGTAAAAGAAGAGTGTAGTTAAAGTTATGACTTTCTAGGGCTGGCCAACTTGGGTGGCATCTTAGTGAAGCTCTTTCAACTTACAAATGATGGAACTGACTGATGAAATTCTAACAAAAAGAAACCTTAAAAATACATTTGGAGTGTAAGAAAGGGAAGTGATTTTCACCTTTGATATTACACATGAACTTTATCAGAATTCAAACACAGGCCTAGCTTATATCTGCATGATTTACTCATCCACCTCAAATGCAAAGTCGAGCCTCATTCTCCAGGGCTCTTCTTAGTCTGTCATGCTGTACAACTGGGTTAAAAATAATGAGTTTTCTTCTGAGATAATGATAATGATGTGGACAAAGGTGTGCTAGATGCGTAGCAGTGCACGTCTCATTAAGATGCTGCTGAGTTTTATACTTTGAAAATGATTAGTTTCATACTAGGTGAATTTTACTGCAATAAAAAATGTCTTAGAAAAAGACTACAATGGGTATTAATTATATCATAGCTCATCACTAGTTGTGTAAGAATAAGTCCACTTGAACAGTATTAACCCCTAAGGCCAATGTCATTAATTCAATCCCCCATATCATGGTGGTCTGCTGTGCAACGCCGGGTAAATAGGCTCTACGTATTGGCTTTCATCTCTTCAGTTTTAAGACCGGGACTGCTGTTAGCACAGTGCTATAATGTCAGGGAATTATATTTAAGCCATCATTAACTCCTCCAGCCCACATTGATCTTTCCTTTCTCTGAAACTCGGGCACTTATAGCCTGCACTCGATCATTTAGAAATTAATTAGGTTCCATCTTGTGCTGTTCTTTAATTGTTTGATGTAGGATAACCTTGCCTTGCAAAAGATTGTAAGCACTTTGAAGTTACAGACTTGCTCCTATGCTCACTTATTAATGCACTCATGCATTCATTTATTCATGCATGTAATAAGTATGCTAAGTGATGGGGTGGGGGACAGAATAATACAGAAGGTGACCTGATGACAAGGTACTTGTATGGGGTTGTGGGGAGGCAGTTGGTTTCAACTACAGCAGTGTCTAACACTATCAGACGTCCTCAAATGTCCTTGCACATCCAGAAGCCCATCCTCCTTCCTGGTTTCAGCTTCCCCTTGCAGCACAGGGCTTACTCTGGTGGAAAACTGCCATCTCCCCACAGTTCTGCTGGAGGTCAATAAGAAGTCCAAGGTCAGGCTCCAGCTGTAGTGTGAGCCCTGGGAAGAAGACTGGAGCATAAGTACAGAAAGTAAGCTGATGAGAAATCACTTACATTGGGCAGGCGTCCTAAGTAAAGGCTCTCTCCTGTCTGTGAGGACCAATGCTGACCATTTACAGGAGTCCTGTAAAACTCTGTGTGGTTGGTTGGTTGTTCATTTAATTTTTTAAGATGGTTTGGCTTTGTTTTGTTTTTGTTTGTTTGTTTCTTTTTTTTTTTGCAAACAACTCCTCTACCACTAATTCTCTGCTGTGTATAATGTAGGTCACCTAGCAAGGCAGTGGGCTCCCCATGGGCACAAGCAGTGCTAGGCTATACAGCTATACGTTGTGATGAAAACTGAACTAGGAGCCAATGAGACCCTCTAAACATTCAACCTTCCTTCCTAGTACAGGTCTTGAAGGGAAAGCATCAACTGCCCACTGGGCAGGAAACACAAGAGAGAAAGGGTTGGCAAGCATTCCTGGAGAACCTACTGGCCTGGGTCAGGAGGAAGATGAGTCATGTTCCCTGATGCCCAAGCAGAGAGAGCTTGACTCTCAGTCTCCTTGGTCCCTTAGCAGGGAGACATTGAGCAAACACAGACCTGACTACCCAACAGGCCCTACCTGTTAACCCCTGTTTCTTTCCTCTTCAGATTCCTTCCCAAAGCCTTTTTCTCTATTTCATTCAGAGTGAGAAGTTTTGTTTTGTTTTGCCTTCCAAGCAAAGGACGGTTTTCAAGGAGGCATTGTTTCTGCAGTAGCAGATATATGCTCAGATGATATGCCCACTTCCCAAAGGTTTAGTTAAAAAAAAAAACCATGCATTTCACAGCTTCTCATCTTCCACAATTTTCTTCTCTTCAGAAGTAGAGACCAATTAATAGGTCTAGTGGAAATTTTATTCATCTTCTTCCCTCTGCGTGCTGTCTTGGCTGTTGTAGTCTCCCAGCTACGTGCATAACTCAGGAGCTAGTTGTAGTGGACAGTGGGTGAGAGGAAAGTAACTCTCAGCATGAACTAGAAGGGTTTGCTTTCCTCTTTGTCAGCTTTCTACTGAACGATACCACGACAGCCATTTTACATCACAGCATGTCAAAAATCAATAGGCCACAGCAGTGGTTGGCAGGTGGAAGACGGAGGAACAATTTAGGATGGGACATGGAATTGGCTTGGACTTGCCAATGGCCAGGATTTTGTGTTTTAAATCTTTCTTATCGTCTCGCTGTGCCTCTTTGTAAGCCAGCATTCTATAAGGACAAAGCCGTGTTCAGCTTGAGAGCCAAGGCTATTTGAAGCCAATGGTGAGAAGCAGAATGAGTGTGAGTCTGGCATCTCTCAGGCGCTGCCCAAGCTAGAATGAAAGATCTCAAGGCGCAGGTGCGGGAACACTACATCACTGTGGCCAAGAAAATTGAAGTCGGTGGTGATCGGGAAGGTATCATAATTTTTGTACCAGTTCCTTGCTGAAATCTTTCTAGAAAATCCAAGCCGGGCTAGTTTGTGAATTGGAAAAGAAATTCAATGGGAAGCTGAGGGGAGGATTCTGCCCAAGCCAACCTGAAATAGACTTATGAAAAATAAGCAAATGTGCCCCCACCCCGAAGCGTCACCCAGACAGCAGTGTAAGATGCCATCCTTAAGGACTTGGTCTTCCCAATTGAAAATTGTGGGTGAGAGGATTCATGTGAAACTGGATGAAAGCCAGCTAATAAAAGTTCATTTAGACAAATCACAGCAAAATGACGTGGAGCACAAGGTTGGAACTTTTTCTGGTGTGAACCAGCTTACAGTCAAGGATGTTAATTTGGAATTCCCAGAGTCTCCATTGTAAAGACCATGACTGAATAAAGTCATTCACAGTAAAGCAAACAAACAAAAATCTTTATCATATTTCCACAACACAGGTAGACATGTATGATGGTTTGTATATGCTTGTCCCAGGGAGTGGCATTATTAGAAGGTGTGGCCTTGTTGGAGGAAGTTATGTCACTGTGGGGATGGGCTTGGAGATCTTCCTCCTAGATGCCTGAGCATACCCAGTCTGTTCCTGGCTACCTTTGGATAAAGATGTAAAACCCTCAGATCCTGCACCATGTGTGCCTGGATGCTGCCATGTTTCTTCCTTTATGACAATGGACTGAACCTCTGAATCTGTAAGCCAGCCCCAATTAAATGTTGTTTTTTATAAAACTTGCACTGGTCATGGTGTCTGTTCACAGCCGTAAAACCCTGACTAAGACAACATGTTTATCTACACATTGTCTACCTTCCCCCAGATGGCAGTGAACTTCTTGAAAGAAAAAGATCAGGGGCAGACAGATGAATGCGTGAATAACTACAGGAGGAGATAAGGGACTTAAGGACAACTTATGTCATGTTGAACAAAACAGACATTATTATTTTATATTTAGATGCACTCACTTGACAGAGCGAAGCATGCCAGAAAGAATGGAGTAGTATCTATACAAGACTATAAACTATCAGCGCCATTAGCCTGTCTTAGACTGAGTCACGAAGACACTGGGAATTTGGACTCATGGTTTTTGTGTTCCAGCTGACTGAAATCACTTTGTGTTGTGATCTTCTATAGGCATTCCTTTTGGGTTTAGTGGACCCCATCCTGCACAGGACTTTTCGTGCTCAAAAAGAAATTCTTGCTGTCAATAATTTAGGGAAAGAACCTTTTAGGTGGTACTGGCCTGCTGAAGTATGACTTGGGGAACATCAAGGGGTTAGTTGGATTCTGTGCTATTATGGAGTATGTCACATCTGGCACAAAATGTGACAGCCAGCTATAACAGCAGACCACCAAGATGAATCAGCCTCGATGAGAGTGAAAAGTTCAAATGCCAGCTCTTCTGGGTGCTGCACACTGACAACAGCATCTGTCCTTTTCTTCCAAACTAAGCCACCTGCTGGCCCAGTTCCCAGGCCATGGACCTCACTCTGATAAACGGATATCAGCATAGGCACGGTACTTTTTCATGATCAGGCAGCTTCTTAGCATGGGGCCTTCTGATGGATTTGTGGTTCTCTCTTTTATATGCTCTATTCTTTCTCTGGAAAGAACATTACAGTCTCTATGTGATGACCGAGGAAGATGACTCATTGTGACAGTTTGTTCATACCTAGTCTTATAGCCTAGCTTTTCTGCTACCTCCATCATCCCTCACTTCTCTCAGAGATGAGAAACGGCAAGATTTGAAGACATTTACCCAAGGGGAATCATCCGCACAAAATCCAAAAGGCCCATTTGCCCTATGTTTGCCACAGACTCTGGATTTTCACACTGTAATTATTCCAGCGTTAGATTCCTAGCCATACCTCACAGGAACCGGCTCAGCCAGGTGTCTTCCAACATTCCATTCCCTGAAGAAATCTAGGCATCAACTGTAGGCAAAGAAGGCAACAGGTGGTGAAAGAAAGTACACTTTCTTCTTTCAGAGATGCTCAAAGCTTGCTTTGGAATAGTCCATCTAAGACTATGCAGTGGCTCAAAAGTCTAAAGTCCTTACATCAGCTGGTGGATTTTGAGTCCAAGGGATTTTACACTACAGAAACAACCACAAATCTCCTGCTAATTCTACTATTGGAATCTCTACTAATTGGTATCTCTACTAATGGTATCTCAGGATACCATTCCAAGATTCATCCCAGGATGACACAGGTGCATCTTTTGAAGTGCCAAGTGTTATATCTCCTGCCGTTCAAGTCCCCTCCTTTAGCCTTTTGGCCTGAGATTTATTATTCTACAGCTACTGTGTTGAATTGCCTTTGAAATCAATTAGCACAGGTACTCAAAGATGAATGCTTAGACTCTAAAGGAAGGTGATGAAAACATACCATTTAAATAGAAATCAATTTCCTTTCATGTATTTCTTCCTTGCTGCTGCCTCAAATTAATAGTTTTTAGATATTTGTGTGTAAAGGGGAGAATTCTTTTACATCAAATATTTCCATCACCCTCATGTGTCTCTGGACTGCACCATAGATGTAATCCTAGTTTTCAATATTACCAAAGAACTATTACCATGGAAACCCATGGTCATTAGAATAAATATGGCAGCTGAGAAGCAACAGAGAAATGACCTTGGGTTCTTGCTTTTATCAATAGTAATTAGACAGTTTGGGAGGGAGCCTGCCATTCAGTCCCTACAAATACCAAAAGTCATAGCTGCAGACAGTATTATCCTTCTGATCCAGCTCATCTGTTCTCTGTCTTCGTCTTTACCAAAGACTTTGAGTGGAACAATTAGACTTATAAGAAAGGCTGCCAAATAGTAGAATAAAAGGCACTGTCTCTTGGAAGAATCAAATGCAGACTTGAATTTCAAATGTAGGTATCAGAACCACTATAAGAAGACGTGTAGGAACAGAACAGCAGAGGAATCCATGATGGATCAATAGCAAAGTTAGAGATGAGTCAGTGTGGAACTTTTCTAAATCTTCCTCATTCCTATCCCACTCCCACCACCACCCCTGCTGGAAGTTGGAGCACACTGTTGAGTATTTTGTAGACTGGCGTCATCATTTTTACTCTACAAATAAGGAAACAGCCACAGAGAGATTAGGTAACTTTGGGTCAAGGTTGTAAAGGTTAATTTTACAGGACTGGTGTCCAAAGAGTTAGTTAAACATTTTTCTGGGTGTGTCTATGGGTGCTTCCAAAGAACAACAACATTTGAATCAGTAGATAAGATCAAAACAGAGTGGGCGTCATTCAGGTTTTCGAAGGACTCAGTGGCTGGGAAGTTTTTGCCAGAGAGAGTGCATTCTGGGCTTGAATGTTCACAAGAGCACATGGTCTCCTCCTGCCTTCAGGCTGGTAGATCTTTCAACCATGGGGTTTATTGGTTCTCAAGTCTTTGCATTGTTTATTTTGTGATGTTTCAGTCATCAAAAACACATGACCCAAGCCATTATACATATTTGTAATTGGGTTTGTCTCTCTTTGGAGAATCCTAATTCGATTTATTTATTTCATGTATGTGAATACATAGTTGCTGTCTTCAGACACACCAGGCATCGGATCCCATTACAGATGGTTGTGAGCCACCATGTGGTTGCTGGGAATTAAACTCAGAATCTCTAGAACAGTCAGTACTCTTAACTGCTGAGCCCTTTCTCTAGCCCTAGATGGACTCTTTTTTATGCCTTAAAAATACACCTTAGAAGAAGGCATTTGTTGTAAATAGAGGCAAGTTTTAGGGCACATCTTGCCCATGCAAACACCTCTGGAACATCTGGAATCTCAGGAAAGTTTATTTCAGCACAATATCAAGGCAGTGAGAAGAACTGCCCATTGCTAGGAAGACAATGGGCAGCATTCAGGGGCCACTTAACATTTTTGTTTTATCCTTTGTCTAGAGGAAGGATACCGATTTATTTGAGTTAATTTTATATTCTGACACTTTGCTGAAGTTGTTTATCAGCTGTAGGCATTCTCTGGTAGAATTTTTGGGGTCCCTTATATATACTATTATATTATCCACAAATAGTGATTACCTTGACTTCTTCCTTTCCAATTTGTATCCCTTTGATTTCTTTTGTCTAATTGCTCTAGCTAGAACTTTGAGTACTATATTGAATAAATAGGAAGATAATGGGCATCCTTGTCTTGTCTCTGATTTTAGTGGGATTGCTTCAAGTTTCTCTCCATTTTAATTTGATGTTGGCTGTTGGTTTGCTGTGTGTTGTTTTTTATTATATTTAGGTATGTGCCTTAAATTCCTGATCTCTCCAAGACTTTTAACATGAAGGGGTGTTTTATTTTGTCAAAGTCTTTTTCGGCATCTAAGGAGATGATCATGTGGGATTACAACCCCATAGGTCTTCCTACAACAGTATCAACTAACCTAACTCTTCAGAGCTTCCAGGGACTAAGCCACCAACCAAAGAGCATACATGAGCTGGTCCATGGTCCCTACTACATATGTAGCAGAGGACTCCTTTTTCTGGCCTCAGTGGGATGAAATGAGGTTGCTCTGGAGACTTGATGCTCCAGAGAAGGGGGATGATAGAGGGGTGAGATGGGAGTGGGGAAGTGAGTGGGGCAGAACCCTCTTAGAGACAAAAAAGAGAGGGGGATGGGGTAGGCGGGCTCATGGAGGGGATGACCAGCAAGGAGGACATTTGAAATGTAAATAGTATAATTAATTAAAAAAAACTTTTGTTTTAGATTAAGATTTATTTACTTTATTTTATGTGCACAAGTGTTTTGCATGCATGCATATATTGTGCCACATGTATGTATGTATCAAGAAGTCAGAAGAGGATATTGAGTTCCCCAGAACTGGAGTTGTGGATGCTTGTAAATGTTCGTGTGGGTTCTGGGAACTGAATTCAGGTGTTCCAAAAAGAGCAACAAATGCTCCTCTCCTCTGAGCTGTCTCTCTAGCCCCTCAGGAGTCATTTTAAACTGGCCTCTGCTAACCATGTATAGGTCTAACATGGCCTCACCTTTTGAGGAATACAGAGGAAATACCAGGCTTTGGATAGCAGAGGCAACATCTTGTTGGTGGAACATCTAGACTGGAATGGGTGCACCGCCTCTCCCTGGGGGTGAGTGCTGTCTCTCCTGGTAAGCATTCTATACTAAAGTTACAGTTCCTATTAGTCTCAGGATCTTCACCTCTTATTTTATTAATTTTATCAAAGGAAAAACAGTATTGAGATTTTTAGTAGAAAGGACTAGTGTTCTAAGAATTAAATCTATTGAAGTATAAAGCCAAAACCCAAACCCACGGAATCTGAGGTTACTACGATTGCCCATGTAAGGCAATGTCATGAAATTCTGTCCCTCAGATTGTACTGAAGACAGTGAGCAGTAAAAATATTTCTAAAGTCACTGAGGATTGTTGAAAACCTTTAAAACCTTTTCCTGTTTTCTTTTACTTGAAATATAGTTATGAATAAAACTCCATTGGCTATATTATAACCTTAAAAATGAAAGTCACACATTAAACAGACCACCAGGAGGCCAAAGGCAGCTGGCAGGCCCATGTCTTTGGCTGTAGACAAGATAAGCTCGAGACATGGGGAACTGAAATGTGAGACTGAAGTGCAGTTGTCTAGTTGGGAATCTGACCAGGGTTTGCCCATTCACATTCTCCCAATGCCTCGACCTGTATGGATGAAGAAACTACGCAAGCATACATACATACATACATACACACACACACACACACACATGCATACATACATGCATGTACACACTGATATATACATACAAACACACCCATGTATGTATACACACACATACACACATATGCATGTATACACACATGCACACACATAAGCATACATGCATGCACACACATGTACACACATACCCATGCATGTACACACAGAGCATGTATGCACACATGCATGTATACACATTACACACATGCATGTATACACATATATGCATGCGCACAAACATACATGCATATACAGAAAAGTTTGGATCAGGTGTGCTTTGGGCTCTGATTGAGACGTGCCAGCAGTATCCTGGAAAACTCAGTGTGTTTATTTTATACAACTGAATCAAAGAGATGAGATTATTGCATACAATAACCTCCTTAGTGAGGAGGCAGGGTTATTATTACATCTGAAGAAGGAAAGAAATAGGCTTAGCTAATCTTGGTGAGGGCATGCTAACACCTGCACATAGTCTGTGTGTGTGTGGGGGGAGCCTCTGCCATCTCACTGATGCTAACCTAAAGAAGGCTTTGCCATTCCCCTGGGTCTGAGGCACTGAGGTCCTTGACATGGCCATGCTCATGTCAACAGCTCACATTCCTTAGGGACTTCCTCTGCTTCCCACATCCCAATGCCAAGGGGATAGGGTGAATTGTGTGATTGTTCAGTGTTCCCCATAGACTCCCACTTTTTAACACTCGGTTTATTTAACACTTGGTTTATTTAACATAGCATTGTTTGGGGGAGGTTATGGGACCTTTAGAAAGTGAAATCTCAGCAGAGGGAAGGTGACTCTGTGGGTAGACCTTATGGATGATAGCCTGGTCCTGTTCCAAGCTCTCACTTTCCTGATCCACCAAAATACATGCAAGAAGCCTCACTCTCACGTTGCCATGGCTACAAGCTACCATTGCCACCATTCTTTCCTAACCACAATGGATTGTGACCTCTCAAACTATGATCTAAAATAGAGCTCTCATCTCTTAAGTTTCTGGTTATTAAGCATGTACTCACCACAAAGAGAAAGCAACTAATACAGGCATCATTGTCATCAAGCTTTAGAATGCAGCATGCAAAAGCATCTACTACAAGGCAGGTCTACCTGTTCAAAGTCTTAACCGAATTTCCCTCTTGTTCTTTTTCAAAACAAGGGGCATGACAAACTTTGCTTCTCTTCTAATGTCGTAGGCTTCCTTTTCTGCTAGAGTTTTCAGCTTTAGAGGAAACAGTTTCCTCCTGCCAATTTTGTCAAAGCATGATGGCCCAGGATTTAAATTCTGCACTGGAGAATGCAGTTATTGTTGTGGCGGTTTGAATAAAAAGGCTTCCATAGGCTCTTATATTTGAATGCTTGGTCATCATGGAGTGGTACAGCTTGAGAGAAGGATCGAGAGTATGTGGTCTTGTTGGATTAGGTATGGCCTTGTTGGAAGAAGTGTGTCTCTGGGGATGGACTTTGGGGTTTCAGAAACCCAAACCAGACACAGTGTCTCTTTCCTTCTTGCTACCTGTGGATCCAGGTATAGAACTCTCATCTCCTCCGAGCACCCTGTCTGCCTGCCTGCCACCATGTGTCCCTCTATGACGATAATGGACTAAACCTCTAAAACTAATCCAGCCCCAATTAAATGTTTTCCTTTATAAGAGTTGCCATGGTCATGGTATCTCTTCACAACAATAAAACACTAAGACAATTTTTCAGACCCATTCCAGATACATCTGGCACTTATTTCTTTCCTCATACTCCTCATTAAATTGCATCACAGAATAAAAGAGTTGATATTGGTGGGAGGGAAAGCATCTTGGTGGCTTTTCATCATCAAATGTGTTGGTAGGCCCATGAGGCACTAGGCGGGTGTTAAACTATGGTGTATACGACTACAAAGGGACCTAAAGATTTACCAGTGAAAAGGCATGAAGAACACGTTCAGCAGCCTCACCTGACCTTGGCTTCTCGTGAGCTCTAACCATGTATTTGGACTTCAAAGAACACTGTGACCCCCTGTAATCCACAAGGCAGAACCTGTCTTGGATCTAATGTGCCATAGGTCCTTCAGGCCCTTTCTGCATAGACATAAACCATGATATAAGATCAAACCATAACCTGGATTGGCTAACATGTAAAATGTTGACAGTACCAAGTTCTGGCAATGATGAACAGCAAATGGAGCCCTTCTATTAGGTATTTACTCAAGATAAATGAAAATGCATGCTCATACACATTCGCACTAGAAAGTTTACAACGTTTTTTATAATAACCTCAAACTAGAAGCATCACAAATAGCCACCAGCAGATGAATGAATGAAAACAGGAGTGTATCAGTGCACTGTTGCATTTAGTACATTGAAAGGGAATGAACTAAGAATACGTGCTAATGGACACATTTCCATTTGAAATGCTATGTTAAATGAAAAAAAAAAATCTAGACATGAAAGGCTGGATGACTACACTTAGTAAACCCCAGGAAAGAGAAATCTAATTGATAGGGTCAGAAAGCTGATCTGTGTTTGCCTGGAGTGGAGTATCTGGAAGTGACAACTGACTAGGAAAGGCAGAGAGGAACTTGATAGGCATGTTCTCAACTGTGATTGTGACGGCATGAGTGTAAAAATGTGTTGAAACTCACCTAAGCATGTACTTTGGCACATTTTATTGTATGTTGATGATATTTAATAAACTTTATTGTACAGGTCCCCACTGCTAGCTGAGAACCTAGAGACAGAGGATAGCTTCTGAGGGAAGGAGAACCAGTTTTCTTTAAAGATGCGGCCCCTGGGAAGCCAGCTATGCTCCAGTGTCGGCCCTGTAGCCATAAATACATGGGCAGCACAAATCACAATAAAAAAAAAAACAAGGATGTAAAGTTGGGAAGGGGTAGACCTGGAGGTCAGGGATGGACCTAGGAGGAGTTTGGAGGAGGACTGAGGGTGGTGAATATGATCAAAATATATGGTATCATTGCATGAAGTTCTTACAAAATTAATAAATCTATGTAAAAACAGGTAAATCTTATGGCTCTGCAAACAAATTAGAGGATATCAAATATAAAGTGAACCTTAAAGTTCTGTAGGTTACCACAGTTAGCAGACCAAGAGCCAGAGGGATTAAGAGTCAGTAGTTTACAGTCCTGAGGACAGAAAAAATTAAACTTGAGGCTATAATAAGGCCAATTATGGTTGCTGCAGTGAGGCTTTGCAAAGTGATTCATTATTAGCAACATTTCATCAAAATACTTAAATACTTAAAAGATTAACTCCTAGACAATTAATTATATAAACATTCTCATAGAAATTTTGTTTGTGTAAAATTCAGTCAAATCCCCATGAAGTAACCTTTTTATGCATTTACCAATAAAATTTTCTATTAAAAGTAAATAAATTAGGAGTTAATCCTACTGGTCCTTTTGGGGGGAATTTTGAAATCCAGGCTCAATGCTTATGTTTTTTATTAAAATGTTGATAATTAATTATCACCATCTGATGGATAAACTCCTACTTTTAAAACCAAAATGAGGAATATACAAATAGGACAGATCACTACTTTCTTTCTCTAATTCTTAATTCTGTGAAATATTATAATTGTATTATGAAAATCTAGAAAGACTGAGTATGGATAAAGATTTAATCGATATAATTGATTACCTCTCTGGCTGCCAATCAATCAAGAAGTTGATTCAATTATTAAAATTAATAAATGATTGAAACAAAATGTTTTGTTTCAGAGCCAACAGTACCAAGAAATATTACAGCACATGGAATTTAGCCTGGCAAATTAAATAAATGTTCATGCATCTCTGTGCTCAAAATTTGCAAAATTCTGAAGTAAACAGATCCTGAAGCTCATGGGTCTGCATGTGCATGGTCTACTTTCTTTCTGCCTCAAAATAGTGAGCCCACCTGGCCAATATGGCCAGAGGCCTCTGTCTCTTTGTCCTTTCTTCTCCTCCAATTCAGTTTGTCTTTGCACATAGCAGTGCCTACAGCTCCCGTACTTCTCTCTACGCTTGGTTTTTAAATAAAATCTCCGTGAATAACAACAACAATAATATAGTAAGTACTCAGTGATTTCACCTGGTGTCCTAACTTGCTGTGCAGTCCTATTTATCACACAATTCTCAGACCGAAGCAAAAAGTAGATACCCCCTAAGTTCTGGCATACTTCCCAAGCAAAGACTGACGCCACAAAGCTCATCATGGAGTGTGGCCTCTGCCTATCTGGAGAATCACCTTCCGTCCTGATCATCCCTCCCACTGCCAAATCCTCCACAGAGAGATGCTCAAGACACACCTTTCAGGCAGAACATCCTGGAATCATATCAGGAGCTCTTCTTCATCCTTATACTAAGTATAGATTTGACGAGTTATTGTAACAAAACCTTTCAAGTTGCTACTTAATTCCTACATTACTATTTAACATTCATATAAAATTCCAGGTGTCTGCATAACTAGCATTATGCATGATGAGTAACCAAATGTCCCCCATGTTAAGGCACAGTGAATATTTTATAAATAAATATTTTTAAGGACGACATTCTAGATCAGTGATTCTCAGTTTGATAAAGTTGAGGATTTCAACCTTCTTTATACTGCGACCCTTTAGTACAGCCCCTCATGTTATGTGACCCCCAATGATTAAATAATTTTATAACATCATCACTTCAAAACTGTAGTTTTGCTACTGTTATGAATCATAATGTAAATAACTGATATGCAGGATATCTGATATGTGTACCCGTAATGGGTTGTGAACCACTGTTCTAGTTGCTGAGGAAGCTGGAATATATACTAACTATCCAGAAACAGTACTTCAAAAGGACAGAGGAAAGATTTAAATGCATAGGAGCAGTCCTTCCTTTCAACTACACAAAGAAATCACATGGGGGATTGAAAAAAAAAGCACATAGGTTATAGGTTTTTAAGCACTGGGTTTGAAGAAGCATAAAGACCAGTAGACTTGCAGCTGGTCTAAAATAATTTATTGGAGTAGAAGACAAGGCATTCAGAGATTTTACAGTTCCTTAGATGATTTGCACATACAGCTTGAGGGGCAGAAATACTGAAAGCAAAAGTGCAATCAGCTCCGCCCCCCCACCCCCCCCACCCCCGCCGCCAAGCCTCCTCTAAAAAGAACTAGCGTTCATATTTGCCTCCCCCAAGTTTTCAAAGAAAATTCTAGTTATCTTTCCCAACACTCACATCACCAGCTGCTCTATTAGTATTTTCAAAAGCATACTGCAATTCCAGAATGTTCTTAAAGGCTTTGGCGGGTGCCAGCAGACCAAATTAGAATTAGAAAAGAACTCTGTTCTTTGTCTAGCAAATAGGAATGCAGAGGATGCTAACAGCCTCAGAAGGCTGCTCTCCTCAGAGGAGTCTGGGATGGGGTGCTTGTTAATGAGATCATGGAGCTCACATCCGCTGGGAGATTCTTCCAGGTTATTCCAACTCTGTCCCTTCCACAATAGGTAGCATTAATAATTTATCCCCAGTGGAAGGGAATTTCAGCTAAAGTTGTTTTTACCACCCCACCCCCTGTAGCAAGAAACAAGGATTAGCAGACCAGCCTTTTGACCCCTGAGCTTCTGAAAGTAGATATATTGGGGTTGTGGGGTGGGACAGAGAGCTTAGTCATTTCTCATTCTAGTAGGCACAACACCCTAAGACCATGTTGCTCAACACCCCTAAATCATCTACATCATGGTCATCTGAGAGACTTCTTTAAAATGTAACTTTTCCTGGAAGGATTCGTTTGCCCCTGTAGTTGTGATCACCCCCCTAATACAGTAGAATGAGACTCATGCTCTGCACTAGCAGACTTCAGTGTGAGCGCTCTACCACGTACCTGCAATGTGACATTAGGTAATTCAGTCTCTCTGAACCATCACAAAGGCGCTTCCAGTTTTAGAGAATAGTCGCACAGTCATGAAGCTCTGTGACAGAACCTTGATCAGCATGTAGGCCGCAGTAGACTACTATGATGGGACCACTCCAAGGAGGAAGACACAAGAAAGCAAGGGGAGTCCCACTGACCTTGGCATCTACCTCAGCATCAGCTCTATCCCCATTACAAGGTCAATCATTTTTTTCCCATTTCATGAAGCCTGAGATTTTTTTTTTAAAAAAAATTCTTTCCACAAGCTCCCCTATTACAGAAATGTTCTAATGCTTCCTACACAGCAGCTAGTTGGCCTTTACCTGCCAGATAAGTCCTGGGGTATTGCCTGAACCCTCCACTTAGTTTAATAAAAGCCAGAGATACCTACCTTTTAAACTCCTCAAGTGTGCTGGCCAGTTTTGTGTGTCAACTTAACACAAGCTGAAGTTATCACAGAGAAAGGAGCCACCCTTGAGGAAATGCCTCCATGAGATCCAGCTGTAAGGCATTTTCTCAGTTAGTGATCAAGTGGGGAGGGCCCCTTGTGGGTGGTGCCATCCCTGGGATGGTGGTCTTGGGTTCTATAAGAAAGCAGGCTGAGCAAGCCAGGGGAAGCAAGCCAGCAAGAAACATCCCTCCATGGCCTCTGCATCAGCTCCTGCTTCCTGACCTGCTTGAGTTCCAGCCCTGACTTCCTTTGGTAATGAACAGCAATGTGGAAGTGTAAGCTGAATAAACCCTTTCCTCCCCAACTTGCTTCTTGGTCATGATGTTTGTACAGGGATGCAAACCCTGACTCTTCTCTGCTTCCTTCCTGATTGAGAGTAGAGGACGAAGGAAAGCAAACACCTGCTGTTTAGAATGCACAACTCTTTGTCTGTGTTCTCCTCAGCTCAGACAGGTCCATGAGTGCCAGGATATATCACCAGTTTCCCAGATGGGTAACAACTTTTCAGTAGTGATGACTTCACCATCAACTCCTTCTTGTTCTTGTTCTTGTTCTTCTTCTCCTTCTCCTCCTCCTCCTCCTTCCTTTTCCTCTTCCTCTCTTCTTCTTCTTTCATCCTCCTCCTCTTCCTCTTCTTCTTCCTCCTCCTCCTCCTTCTTCTTTTTCCAAGACAAGGTTTCTCTGTATAGCCCTGGCTATCCTGGAACTCACTCTGTAGACCAGGTTGGCCTTGAACTCAGAAATCTACCTGCCTCTGCCTCCCAAGTGCTAGGATTGAAGGCGTGTGCCACCATGCCCAGCTTTTTTTCCCCACCCTCAGCTTCTAAAGTACCACTTTCATCTTCTAACTCCAACCTTAGCTTATTGTATTTGTTGTATTTATTGAGTACCTGTTATGTGCCATGAAGATTCAGAGATGAACACAGAATACTTCTATGAGACTTTGTCAAGATACACAGTCACATCCTTTCAAAGACAAATATTCCAGGTTTGGAATGGGAACCTTCTAAACTCTGTCTTCTTCATCATATTTGAACCATGACTTCCCTCCCTGACTTCAGGGCTTTCTTCTGTTCTGCAGGTAGAAATGAAGGAAAAAGAGACAGGGGTCCTTTAATACTTCCTCATCTCTCTGAGAGAAAGACCTGGATATTCCTAAAACTAGTCACTATACACTGACCGATTGCTGCAGGTCAGGTACTTTCTTCGTCTGGTTGCCAAGAGAGCAAATGAAGGCACAAAAAGTAAAATAACCTGCCTAAACTCCAAGATTGTACAGCCAGGAAGCAAATCCAGGTAGTTTCAAAGCCCTCATCTCCTCTTACAAATGAGGGCTTGGCCTTTGTTCTAGAAAGAATTAGCTGGTTTTGCACAGCCACCTACATTCCCTTGAAAGAGGAGGGCTCATCTTTTATAAGGTTAAAAAAAAAACGCCTGGTAAGGGCTCATGGTAGGTCCACCTAAAGTAGGATCTGTGACAGGATTTTCCCTGTCCAATTACATTAAAATATTAGTGCATCAGGAGGCCTGTGATTGGATAGGGAAAAGGGAGGTAGAGCTAAGAGTTACAGAGACAGAGAAGTCTCAGGAGAGAAAGGGAAGCCTAGTTGGAGGTAGACAGACAAGAAGAAGAAGCTGAACCAGTGTGGCTTTAAATAACCATAGGTAGTTATGATATCATAAAGGTTAGAATAATTAGGATATTTCATCTAATCTAAGTGGGCAGCTTTTATCATATTGGTTCTGAAATTACTGTATTGGCATCTTAGAAACTGAGAATTTATTGATACATAAGTCTGGTTAATTATAAGCTTCTAGAGTTTTGTTTCTACTGGGTTGTTGGGTGTTGTGGCGGCTGACCATGGGGCGGACAGTCATTGCATGGGGCAGGCATGGCAGCGAAGGGAACTGGAGAGTTGGCAGTCAGAGAGTGGGACCACAATGGGGCAGAAAGTAGCTGGATGGAGCATGGGAACTTGGTGGTTCTACTTGGTTATTGGACCACTGACTACAGGGGTTATGGCTGAGAAGGAATGAGTGGCTCAAGGGACAAGCAAACTAGGGTTGGGAACATAGATTGGTCACTGTGGGGACTTGCTAGAGACAGAGCCAGCAGGACTGCACTGGGGCAGAGTTGCTGGCAGTGACATGGGAAGCCTGCTGGCCCTTTTTAATATTTTCCACAACAGGAATCCCAAAGGCTTTATATCTAGTTCCTTAGGACAGATGCCTATCGGTTGAGTTGGGTCATCCATAGTATGTGGGATGCCATTACGTGACCAGCCCTCATTATCACACATAAGTAATGATACATGGCTGGAAGAAAATCCATGTAGAGGATGAGGCCTGGGGCTAGAAATAGAAAGGAGAGAATGATGATAAGAATGGAAGAGAAAGACTCAGAAGGAAGGGACCGGTCAAAGGCCTAACACCGAAAGAGGAAAAGAACAGCGTTGGATCAGCCCTGGAGACTTGGTCCTTGAGACATTGTGCTGGGTACAGCAGAGGAAAACTAAAGGGTTGTTGTGGTTGGAATATGCTTGACTAAGGAGTGGCAATATTAGGAGGTGTGGCCTTGTTGAAGTAGGTATGGCCTTGCAAGAGGAAGTGTGTCATTGTGGAGTGGGCAGTAAGATCCTCCTCCTAGCTGCCTGAAGATGTCAGTCTTCTCCTGGTTCCCTTCAGAATAAGTTGTAAAACTCTCAGCTCCTTCTTCAGCACCGTGCCTGCCTGGATGATGCCATGTTTCCTGCCTTGATGATAATGGGCTGAACCTCTGAACCTGTAAGCTATCCCCAATTAAATGTTGTCCTTTATAAGAGTTGCCTTGGTCATGGTGTCTCTTCCAACAATGGAAACCCTAACTAAGACAAGGATCTAGGACCAAAGAATTTTATGAGAGGTCTAAGCATTAGCATATTTATTTAGGGCTGAGAACAAAGCAGAGAGATATGCTTGGCGAAGGGGCCGGTTTGAAACTTCTCAAGTAAATATATCATAGTACTAAATAGTAGAGCATAGGCCTGGAGGTGACTGCAGGAGGTAGGTCTAGAAAGTAAGAAGAGACTCCAAGAATCTCAGGAGGAGAAAAGTGTTTGCCATAGGAGTCTGGGACCCACAGGGACTTGGAATTATGAACCATCTTCCAAAATTGCCCTATGACCTCCACATGAATGAATGCCATGCAATTATAGCAAATGAATAACTTTAAAAGTGGAGAATGGGCGTGTCTGGAATGCTCAACACAATGCATAACAGCAAAGCAGTCCATATGGTACCATGTTTTGCAGCCACGAAAAATTATACTTTGAAAAGATGTTTAACAACATGATATATCCCCATAAAATATCAAAAGGGAAAGAAGCACAGAAAACTACATGATGTGGTTCCAATTTCCTTGAAAATGTGTGCCTCTTTGTCCTGGCCGGAAATACATTAGAATGCACATGACTCCCAATTTTGCTTTGTGTTCCAAAACTTCTGAAACAAACATTATTCCTTTTGTGATGAGGAAAGATGGTATAAAAATCTGGCAGCCTTGAATAAATGGTGAATTCACTGGGCCTTTATTCCTTATCTGTCAGGGATTTGGGAGGAAATGGCTTTCTCCTGTGTGCTAGGTCCCCAGGGGTCCCCACAGGAATATGATAGATGAGAAGACTGAGAACAATGTAATCACTTTAAAACTTAAATGGAGAAAGAAACACAAAGGGAAACCAAGTCCTGGCGATGAGGTTTTGGCCCTATCAGAGAGAGAGTTTGTCTACAATGGCTAGAGTACAGAGAGGTGGGACTTGACCTACACCTTTGGGGATTAAGTCCTGGCTGAAGTCCCTTTGGCCAGTAAATAAGATAGAGATCCAAACAGTGCAGCTTCAGATCCGTGAGGGTCTTCTTAAAAGCTTCCTTTAGCAGGTTTTTTCTCAAAGTAGGTGGGCCACAACTTGCTGACGATGAAGCGGTCCTCCCGCCTCAGTCTTCCCTTTGATCTTCTCTTGGATGGCTTCTTCCACTTCATTCTCATTACAATATGCATACGCTCGGTCAATATGGCGATACCCAGCATCAATGGCCACCATCACAGCTTCTTGGACTTGGTTTGACGGGGATTTCTAGTAGAAGCACCAGAAGATGTAGATTCAGTACTTACACAGCACCCATTCAGATAACTATTCCAGAAGTAGCCCTGTCATGGGATTGGAAGGCTGGGTGCACACTATGCTGTGTGTTGTTCATGGACTCAAAGACCTGCTCTTTTTGGTGGCTTGTTCCCCTCCCCCCACTGTGTGTGTATATCCCACATGCACGCACACGCACACACACACACAAACATACACACACGCACATGCACACACACAAAAAAAAACATACACACATACGCACATGCGCGCACACACACACATACACACACACATGCGCACACACACACACACACAAAACATACACACATACACACATGCGTGCGCACACACACACACATGCCCACGCACACACACACAAACATACACACATGCATACGCGCACACACACACAAACACACATGCACACATACACGCATACGCGTGCACACACATGCACATGCACGCACACACATGCACACGCACTCACACACACTAACATGCACACACACATGCATGAACACACGCGTGCGCGCGCGCACACACATGCACACACACACACACACACGTGCGCACACATACGTGCACACACACACATGCACACACACACACACACACGCGCGCACACACACACATACACACACACACACACACACACACACACGCGCGCGTGGCGCGCGCGCGCGCGCACACACACACGCATACAGAGACACAAAAGCCAGAAGTTGATCAGAGGCCTCACCGATTGCTCTCTGCGTCCCGTTGTTGCTCAGTGATTCAGTCACACTATCCAGGAAGCCCCAGAGATCCTTGCATCTCTACCTCCTCTAGTGCTAGCATTATAGATAGCCACATGTCTGTCACCAAGTCCTCCATGCCTAGTGTTGGGAATCAGATCTAGGTCTTCATGCTTGTGTGGCAAGTACTGTATTCCCTCATCCATCTCTCTAAAAATTTCTATGCTCTTTTTATTTCTGTCTTTAAGCATTTTCAGTATTAAAATGTATGTATGTGCTACTTGGTGGGAAAAGGAAAACTTTAATAATAAGATCTTGCAGATGATTTTTCCTTACTCAGAAGAACAATGGAAGACAATGGCCTGTGCCCTAGTTACCGCTGCTATGCCCTCAATGACAGTTGTTACTCTGACGCCCCCTCTTCAGAGGAGCTGCTGCTCCTGTTTCTCTTGAGCGCCAGCCTCTGATATCTCCCAGCCGACCGAATCGCCCTGTCATCCTCATGTGCACTCATTTCAGCTTCCCACCATCCTCTCCACAGTAGGACTGGGAGGTGCACGCGATCTGCTCTCAAGGCTGGATGGCTCTCACATCATACCACTTGCTGATTCTTGGTGTCGTCTGCCGCCTGGGGGTCTAGTTTTGCCTATATGTCACATAGACCAACTATCCCTGGATCTCTCAGTGTGGGTCTTGGCCTTTGTTTCATGTCCCTATGACTCTCGTCAGGCTCCTGTGTCTTGTCAGAAGTATTAAAACCCTAATATCTAAGCTACTAGTCTACATGGCTAATCACTTTGGGGAGGCAAATCGTGCTTTTTGTGTTGCATATACTTTTTCTCAGTTTGCTAAAGATGCAAAAGTAGGTTTTGGAGGCTGGAGAGATAGTTCAGTTGGTAAAGCACTGGCTTCACAAACATGAAGACCTGAGGTCCATTCCCAGGACAGATCTAAAAATACTAGTCTGGTAGTATGTGCTTGTAATTCCAGCACTGAGGAAGCAGAAGAAGGCGGACTCTAGGGCTCATGGGCCAACCATCCTAGCAGAATTGTTAAGCTTTAGGACAATGAAAAAACCCTGCCTCTAAAAACAAGGTGGGTAACACCCTAAAGAGTCACTCAAGTTTGAAAACACACACACACACACACACACACACACACACACGCATGCACAGTGGGTTATGGCATGTTGAGACTTAGCTGAGCTGAGGTTTGCTTCCCTTGTGTCTGGCTCCTAATACCACTGACTGTAACATAAGTGTTTCTTCACTAAGCATGTACTAAGCCACGCATAAAACGAAGAGGCACAAAATAAATGTTTGCCAAAGAGAGCTGTGTGACTATGAACATCATCTTAATTCAGTAGGGAGCAGAAAGGAGGAATGTGTGACAGGAACTAGATTCTCCCACCATCTTAGGTAAGAACTCCTGTGTTGATGACCCCTGTCCTGAACTATAGCAAGCTGGCTTGTCACTGAGCTGTCACGTGGGGCAAGAACAAATGTCTTGCTGAGGTCTTGGGTCGATTACATCTATTGCTTGTATGTTATCTACATAGCCTGTCACTCTATCATAGAAGGAAATTAAATTGGCCCAACTTGATTTACTCCTTGCAGCTACACAGGCCTTGCCCACTCTGGCTGACTACACATTGATTGCTTGATGATCTGCTCTAACAGCTTCCCCAAAGCCAGGTTAAGTTTGTCGGGCTATAAGGAATGTAGTTATCTCCTCTGCTTCCTAAGAGATGGGCAGCACGGGTGACTGCAATCTGGGAAGCGTCAGGGGTAACACCCACTCTCTGCAAATGCTCACAATAATTGCTGCTTCCTCCCCAGTGGCTGCTGGCAATTCCCTGTGTCCATTCAACTGAGCGTCACGAGTCCCCGTGGGTTTAATTTCAGGCAGCGTTTTGCAAAGGATGTTCCAGTCTATTTTAGGCTTACTGGCCTCAGCCACATCATATGGTATAGAACAGGGACGCTCTGGCTGGAGCGTAAGCCTAAGAGTTAAACACAACAGAAGACAAAGGACTATCTTACCATCCTCAGCAGCAGCCTTGGATGGGGCTGAAAGGGGATCAGGCATCAGGAGAGTGACTGGGAACTGGTTCCCTGGGAGACAATATGTCTGCTTGTGGTTGCATTCAGAGTGCAATCTGCAGCCCTTACATCAAAATATGTCTTTTGGTAAAGATGGAAGCAAAAGGATACATTAAAACCTCTGCTATTCTGAATCTCTTTGTTTTCCACTTACCGTCTTTGTTCATCAGGAATGGTGTTTTCCTGACTCTTCCTTTTGTGTGATGTAAATGAAAATTTCTTTTGGCAACATTTCACCAGAGACTGTCCGCGCACTCTGCCCCGAGCCGGCCCAGTTAGGCCACTGTTTGTTGCTCTAGGACTTTTCCTCTGCCTCCTTCTTGTCCTCTCTTCTGCCAGACCCCCCCCCTTTTTTTTTGCAGCTTTCTGAATAAGCTTGCTGCTCTTCCCATCTTTTCTACCTCCCAGTGTTTCCTGAGTCAAATGGCACCTGCGTTGGCCTCGTATTTCTTTACAGATTTGATTTTTATACTCTATTGGGAAGTAAGAAGCTTCTCAGGGGCAGCTTGGTGATTAGAGCGCTCTCTCTGGGTCTCTTTTCTTCCTCTTCCAACTTCAACATCAGAAATGGTTTTGTGTTGACCTTTAAATCTCTACTTCATCCCAAATCAGGAGTCATGAAAAACTAATATTATATAAAACGATTCTAATGTACCATTATAACTTATCAATTCTTCTAATTTATTCTGCCAATGTATTTAGCATAGAATATATGTTCTACTCTAACACACACACACAGAGAGAGAGAAAGAGAGAGAGAGAGAGAGAGAGAGAGAGAGAGAGAGAGAGAGAGAGAGAAAGAAAGAGAAAGAGAGAGAAAGAGAGACTTCCAAATAGAGTCTCCTTGAAGCTCTCCTTTCCCAAGCCAGCATGTGAATATTTAGGCTTCTGTACACTTTGCACACATGTGAGAGTCATTGAACCCTTTTCCCTCAAAGGAACCAAGAAATTCCAACAAAAATTCAAATCCCATTTAAATTTTCTTTCTTCCTAATAGTCTTCCCTGTTTTTCTGCTCCAACCTCCCACACCTGTTTCTCTTTCTTCTTATTGGTCCTGGACACATGAAGCCATCCGTGAGATCTGAGGCACATTAAAAGCTGCCCACCTCGCTCAGTGCTCTCTCCTGGCCTGGACTTTCTGCAAGTGTTGCTCTCTGGTGAAATTTCTCATTCCTGAAAATAGTGGGGCTGCAATGAACGCATAACAAGCCACAGTCCATAAACTTGAAACCATCTATGAAGTAAGCCTCTGAAAAACTGAGGCATGGGTTGAATAAATCTTGATGACTCAAAGGGAAAATTAGCATCTTTGTCTCCCAGGAATGTCAGGTCTGCCAGGCATCAGGGATCCTTGAGCTTCTAGGAAGTAGGGAAGTCAAAAGGGTAGGTGTAGGGAGGCACCATAAATGGCATTGGGCTACCGGGTTTCCTTGAGTTTCTCTCTGAGCAGATGTCAATGGTGAGGAAGGGCCGTTGGCATTGTGAACCAAGCTCCACAGCTACCATGTGAAGATCTTTCTTCTGAAACTCTGGGCCTTTACAGGATGAGTAAGCCATTAAGGGCTCACCCTTTGTCCCTGGGATTGAGGGCTTTGTAAAAGATGGATTTTACAAATAGCCCCAAAATATATGAACAACAAAAACATAAACCAAAACAAAACAGGCGCGATCTTTAACTATCAGGACAATACAAATCAAAATGCGGCTACTTTGAGATTTCATCTTATGCCAGACAGAATAGCAATATATATACACATACATATACATAAGTAAATACATAAATAAATGATAAAAAGTAGGAAGGAGGAGGGGAAAGGACTCTTTGTTCACTGTCGGTGGGACTTCACGTTAGTTTAGCATGCTAGTTACTTTTCTATTGCTGTGACAAAACACTGACCATGGAAGCTTAAAAGAAAGCATTTCACTGGGCTCAGGGTTAGAGTTAGGGCTGGAATCTGTGATTGTAGAATAAAGATGCAGCTGAGAATTCACATCTACCTGGTGGTGATCTCTCTACAACCACTAAGTGGAGAGAAATCACTAGAATAGTTTGAAATCTCAAAGCCCAATGACACATCTCCTTCAAAAGACTACAGCTCCTAATCCTTCCCAAACAGTACCACCAACTGGTGACCCAGAGTTCAAATAGATGAGCCTATGAGGGCCATTCTCATTCAAACCACATGTCGCCACTGAGGAAAACAACATAGAGGTTCCTTGAAAAAAGCAAAATTAGAACTTCCACGTGATCCAGTTATACCACTTCTGCAAATTTATCTGAATCAAATGAAGTAAAATCAACAGAGAATCAGTTAGCCAGGATATGGAATCAGCCTATGTGTCCATAAACTAATAAAAATAATTTTTTTAAAAAATGTGGTATACACACAGAAAAAAAAATTTTTTTATTCATAGTAAGAATGAACCATTTCATCTGTAAGAAAATGGATAAAACCAGAGGACATCATGCTAAGGGAAAGAAGCCAGGTACACAAAAACAAATAGTGCCTCTTTTCCCTCATGAGTGGAAGCTGGGCTGCTGCAGGAGAGATGGCTCAGGAGCTAAAGGTGCTTCCTATGGAAACCTAATGACTTGAGTTTGTTTCCTGGATTCCACCATAGAAAGAGAAGACCAACTCCTGAGAGTTGACCTCTGACCTGCATAGGTTTGCTATGGCATGTTGATGCCTATGGATGCCTATGCTTATACACATACATCATACACACAAACATGCAAAGTACAATAGTAGTAATAGTAGTGATGATGATGATAATGATGATGATGATACCCTGAAGTAGAAGAACTAGTAGGAAAAAGGAAGGCACGGGGTAAGTGAGTAAGAGTGGACATAATCAAAGCATCGTCTATCCATGTAGGGAAATGGTTCATATTATTGATATGTAATAAAATAGCCTATACAACGTCTGGCTAGCTTGCCCTTTTACTTTCTATCATGTGAAGACATAATGCTTCTCCCCTCTAGAGGGCACAGCACTGAGGAACCATCTTGGAGGTAGGCAGCAACTCTTGTAGGACAAACCCTTTCGCTGGAGTTATGGTCTTGGGTATCAGCAGCTTTTGAAGTTATTAAAAATAGATTATTGTTTTTAGAAGTGACCCAGTACATGGTATTTTGTTACAGCAGTGCAATCAGACCAACTTACAAGCAAACACAGGGTATAACATTGTCTTAGTCAACGTTTGTATTCCTGTACAAAACACCATGACCAAGAAGCAAGTTGAGGAGGAAAGGGTTTGTTCAGCTTACACTTCCACATTGCTATCCATCACCAAAGGAAGTCAGGACTGGAACTCACACAGAGCAGGAGTCTGGAGGCAGGAGCTGACCCAGAGGCCATGGAGGGGTGTTCCTTGCTGGCTTGCTTCCCCTGCCTTGCTCAGCTTGCTTTCTTATAGAAGCCAAGACCACCAGCCCGGGGATGGCACCACCCACAATGGGCCCTCCCCTCTTGATCACTAATTGAGAAAATGCCTTACAGCTGGATCTCATGGAGGCATTTCCTCAAGGGAGGCTCCTTTCTCTGTGATAACTCCAGCTTGTGTCAAATGGACACACAAAACCAGCCAGTACAAACATACACCTTCCTGGAACGGCTCTAACTTTAGTTTCAAATTATTATGGGAATGAGACTGGGAAGCTAGAACACCTTCCAACAGACACCAATGTGAGGAAATCCATTCTCCTAAAATTGTCCTCCAGCATTTTCAGTTGACTCTTCTGACTTAGTAGCCCACAAAGGAAAGTAAGTTGATGCTCAGTCCCCTATTCGCAAGCCGTGCACACCTAAGTCAATGCGTCGCTGATGACTCAATGGTGCCCAGCCTCAGTTGCATATCCTAATTACCTGGGAAGCTCCCCCAAACTCCACCTCAGACCAGTTAAATCAGAACCCAGGGGCAGAACACAGACAACGAAACTTTCTCAAGTGGCTCCAAACTGTAGCCAAGGCTGAGAACTGCTGCGTTTATGGGTCTCATTTTTATACCTCAACTTGGGTGAGATGGCTGTGCCTGCTGGGACTTCTTTTATCTTCACTGTTAGAAATTGTCTTTGATACTTCATTTCTGTGGTAGTCAGTCTTTCTTTGGGTTACACTTTTCTCTTTCTCCTCCAGTGTTAGGATTAAGCTCAGGAGCTTTCCACACAGTCGGCAAGGATTTTTTTTTCTCCCCAGTGAGCTACAAGTGACACCTTGGAACCCTGAGATTTTGAGTTACACCCTTGGTGTGATTCAAATACTTTTTTGAATACTGGTGGGCTGGCCATGAGTTCAGCACAACCAACACCCACTAATTTACATAGGGCCTATATGGTGTCTCTAAACTGCCACTATTACATACTGTTGAGTGATGAACTGTTCCTGCCTTGCTAGAATTCCTCAGCCATACCAAGGTCTCCTATCTACACCCAAGGTAAAGCTCCTTTTTTGCTCCAGTGAACACTTCTCTCTTTGGCATCAAGCTGACATGCTGCTGTACATTTGACCTATTTCTCTCACACTCTAGTCAGTTCTGCCCCCAGTATAGAATAATGATTATCAATACCAATTTGTGATGAACTTCTGGGAGACTAGGAGACATGTAACCCAAGAAAATATTTAGTTTGAAAAAATTTTAAATGCATATATGTATAAAGGATAAAGGATACACAAGTCATTAAGACCCTCATGGTGAAATTGTATATAGCATCAAATTTGTCTATATTTTCAACTGAAAATATGAATTGCTGATAGGCAGTCTCCAGAATGGTTTCCAATGGTATTCACTTCTTCATATTCATGCCCTGCTGTCTGTCTTCCCTGTCCCTTGAGTGTGTGAGTGTGTGTGGTGGTGGTGGTGGTGGTGGGGATTTTGTGACTTGTTTCTAGAGGACAGAATGCAATAGAGTTGATGAGACACCACTTCCCAATTGGGGATGTAAAATGAGTATCTTTGGTTTTCTCACATGCTTGGAGGAAAGCAGGCTGCCATGCTGTCATTTGTTCTATGTGAAAATCCCCATGGCAAGGAACTAGAGGACATCCAGCCAGCAGCCATCACAGAGCTGGGATGTCCCGTCCAATAGCCCTCCAAGAACTGTGTCTCAGGCTTTCCCTAGAAAGGAAGCCCCAGCTTCGTTCTTGGTCACAGACTGATGAGATTATCTCGAGCCTAACTATGTCCCCTGATCTATAGAAACCAGGAAAGACCTGTTTGCTTAGTTTGCTATTGAGCAATAGAAACTAATCCACATGTATAGTGGTGTTTTGGAAATCACATTTTAAGAACTCCTAGAGACACACTTGTTAGCACAATCGGCATCAACTTCTTAGGCTCGACTTCCCTTTCCTCTGTCAAGTCCTTTCTTCCTAATGTTGCCCAAACTGGTCAGATCCAAACATCTAGGTTCCGATCATCAATTGTCACATATCAGTCCCACCATCTCTCCAGGCTTTCAGTTCCCATTCATTTCTGAATAGGAGTTAGAACAAAACTTGCTCAGTCACTATGTACATCAACCCCCCTGCTCCTTGGAAAGACCCCTTTTGTGTATCCCTCTTGGCTGAACTCCTCATCTGTTTCTCTACATTTACTCCTTGTTTTTCTCTAGTCCTCATTTCAGAGACTGGCTGCAAGAATGTGACATTCAGAGCTGGACAGATGGCTCAGCAGCTAAGATCATTGTCTGCTCTTCAGACACCTGGGCTTGATCCCCACATTGTGGTTCCTAAGTGTTGTAACTCTAGTCCAAGGTGATCTGATGACTTCGTCTAGCTTCTAAGGTTACTACATGCACCTGGTGATACACAGACATATGCAGACAAAACACCTACATGCATAAATATGGAGGCTATATGAGGAAAAATGAACCTGAAGAATGATGGAGAAAAATATGACCAAGAATTCAGTATTCAGATTTGCATGCAGTATCATGGTTAGGGAGCTACTTGGTCATTCTCCTCTGTTAAATGTTACAATAGAGATAAGAATTTCACACCACACACACACACATACACACACACACACACACACACACACACACACACAAAGAAGGAGGGAGAGGAGAGAGAGGGAGGGGGACAGAATGCTCCTGAAGACAGACTGGTCTCAAACTTTACAATATAGCTCAGCTTGGTCTTAAACTCACAATCCTCTATCTCAGCCTCTCAAATACTGAAATTACAGGTACTCATCACCAGGCCCATAAAATGAAGAATTGGTTTAAAATACTGCTTCAAGCAAACAACCACACCTTCCATAAAGTCTTTCCCAGAAATTCTGGATCTGAAGAAATCTTGTTTGTAACTTGGACTCTGAGCAAAATGCAGCCCTAGGCAGACAGAGCTAAGATGAACTTCTAAATGTCTTCAAATGTAGTTTTCCATCTTCAGAGACTCCTACCTGCCTACCCGTCATAATGAGAAATTGGAATGATTCTTCAGGACTCCAACCCCACTGAATGTTCTGGGAGTGTGCTTCTGTAATCATTAGTGGAGTTAGGTATGCGGAGGGGAAGAGATCAAATAAACACCTTGTCAGAAACCTCACTGGGTAAGACAAAAGGTTCAGATCTCTCCTGTACCTCTGAAGTCAGAACCAGGCTGGTTCTCCCACTAGTCTGACTCATTGCATTGGCCCATGACAATTCCACTAAAAGCCTAAAATACTACATTTTGAGGGAGATTGGGCACTAAATGTTCACACATAGCTGAGGGAGCTGAGCATTTATAGAACCATAATCCTGGCAGGAAGCAGATTCTAGGCTAGGTTTATTTTTTGATCAAGCCCCTTAGATAGTCTGCAGCTAGACATCAACAAATGCTTAGGGAGATATCTAGTCAGTGTCTGGATCCTCCTACAGCAATCCCTTTGCTCTTGGCAAGGTTTTATTTTCCTGAGAGGCTGCAATTACATGAATAGAGCAGTAATAATCATATCTGGGTACTCCATCTATGTTTTAGCTTTTCACCGATGTGGTGAAAGACCCGAGAAAGACGATGTAAAGAGAGAAAGCTTTAGATCAGCATGGCTTCATAATGTTCAGCCCACCTTCTCTTGGCTTCACAACTGTAGACTAGTATTGAGGTGTGGCATCATGGTTCCTGGTCCCAGGGTAGCCAGGGAGCTGGATGAAGGCAGGAGAGGAAAGACTGGCTGACTGAGACTTGGAGAAGGAAGTAGGGAAGAGAAGAACAGAGGAGGGGAGGGGGTAATGCCACCAGCAAGCTCCAAGTAATATTGATATTTTCTACCACTTCCCAATAATGTTATCAGATTATGGATCCATTGATGGAGAAATCTGTTGATGAAAGTCCTGTTGCTTGCCCAAATCTCTGAAGCACTGCAATGAACATTGACTGTTATTGTTTGAATGTGAAATGTCCTTCACAGGCTAATGTATTTAAACGCTTGGTCCACTGCTATTGATCCTGTTTGAGAAAGATGTGGAGCCTGTAGGAAATGGGTCACCAAGGGCCTTGAGGATTTATAGTGTAGCCTTACTTCCTGCACTCTCTGCGTCCTGAATGCAAATGTGATATGACAGATCAGACTCATCTTTTAGCCCCGTCTTCATTGACTCTTGTCATGTCTTCTTCATCATAATGGGGTTGGGCTGTATCTCCCTGGAACTGAACTGGCAATAATAAAGGAATTAAGACAGGTCCTAAGTCTTCAACACTCTGAGGCTTGGCTGTCTTTACTAGATAGTGTCATCATTGTTGATTTGTATGTGCTATCCCGCTACTGAACTAGACTACTGGTGTATCCATGAAGCGTTTGCAAATGAACTGAGCTACCAATGCTAACTGTGAACTAAGCTACCAATTTCCAGACAACACAGACTGGAATTGTTCCAAAGAACCTACTTCCCTTATATCCTCTCTTTTCCACTACCTCTGGTAGGTGGTAGGCTAAAACGGAAGTTAAAGAGTTTAAGAACCATCATTTTAAAAAGGTTTTAAAAAATTTAAGTTATACTTTCCTACCACCACATCTAGAAGAATGGTTCTTAACCTTCCTAATGCTGCAACACTTTAATAGAGTTCCTCATGTTGTGGTGACCCCCAACGATAAAATTATTTTGTTGCTACTTCATAACTGAAGTTTCTATTCTTATGAATTGTAATGTAAATATCTGATAGGTAAGATAGGTGATATATGACCCCAAAGTGGCTGCAACCCATAGGTTGAGAACCATTGCTCTAGACGTATAGTCTTATGGTGGGAAACAGGCATAATGGTCCTGTAATATTTTCTATATTTGTCCACAATTGTTTTCTACTATAAATTTTTAGGATTGTAGGTTGGGGGTAAGTTCTCATTCAAACCTGTTTAGTTGGAAGAAACTGATAGACACCCCAAATGACAAATACTCATATGTCTTCCATTTCTGTTTTTTGTTCGAGTTTTTTTTTTTGTTTTTGTCTTTGCTTTGTTTTTGTTTTTATTTTTTGAGATGGTTTCTCTGTGCAGCCCTGGCTTTCCTGGAACTCACTCTGTAGACCAGGCTGGCCTCGAATTCAGAAATCCACCGGCCTCTGCCCGCCCCTCCTCCCCCCAAGGACTAGAATTAAAGGCGTGCGCCACCACCGCTTAGCTCAGTCTTCCATTTCTAAACAGAAGCCTTTAGACTGCATTTTCAAATAATGGTCATCAGTATCCTTATCAACTGTACCCCTACTATATGTAACACTCTTTTCATGAAACAGCTTTTCAGAGTTCTTCTTGCCCATATCACCCAGAGTCAGAGTCTTACAGATAATGGCTGAGCAGCAAGATGGATATATATTCATTCTGTAATTCTTAGAGATTGTGTCAGATGTTACTGGCACCTTTGAGTCTCAGCATGCTGATGTCTGCCAGCCTCCAGTGTCTGGGTACCTGTTTTTGCTATCTAAAAATTTGCTCAAAGCCCATCTTGTCCACAGTCAAAGGTGTCAGTGGGTTTTTCAGCCCACAGGAAAGCCTTCAATCAATGACTGATAAGTGCCACCATTCTCCCACTTTGCACTGGGATAATCCAGAGATTCATATTGCCCACCCTTTGCGGAGTTTCCCACTGGCACCAGGATTTTATTACCCACAGTTACTGACTCCATAACTTTTGCTGCTCTTTGCCTTCTCACCTAGAAGAATGTTTTATGGAGTAACAGCACAAATTAATTACTTGTATTGGAACTCTTATCTGCTTCTGAAGGGTGAAGCAAAATGGATCAACTACTGCAATCATTTTGCTGTTTCTTTTCCTAGTCTTAGGAATGTACAAAGCGCCTAACAGTATTCTTTAATATTAACTACAATTCAAACCATAATACCACAAGGTTATGTCTTTGTGATTGATTTTATTTAAGTTAAACTCAGACATTATGTTTATTCCTGTTATCCTCTTGGCTCATTTCCATATACCAACCTAACAGAATAACTTTGAATATTGATTTGTTCTTTTGCTGTGTTATCTGTCTCTCACAGACGTGAGTCATACTGAGAAACCTGATAAGCATGTCTTCTGTTTTGTTTTGTTTGTTTTTTTCATTTAGTTCTTCAGAAAAATGTTGAACCATGCAGGTTGGAAACAGGGTTGTAAACCCACCTTCCTCTTGCCTTAGCAGTCTAGATTGTTGCAATAAGAAGTCGCATCAATACTCACCAATCCTAACTAACTACATACATTCAACTCATTAGAACATCAAGGTAAATCAACTCAGTTACTTTGCTAGTATGTGGATGATCTGTCATTAAGACATCCCTCTGCTGCATAAATCTACAGGCCTATCAGGAAAAATATGCTCAGTTAGTTTATTAGTAACAATATTATGTTGCCTGCTACAAACAACTGGAGTCATTTCTTCTTCTTTTTTTGTTTTTGTTTTTGTTTTGTTTTGTTTTGTTTTGTGGTTTCTCTGTATAGCTTTGGATGTACTATAATTGGCTCTGTAGACCAAGCTGGCCTCCAGCCCTGGCTATCAAGTGTTGGAATTAAAGGCATGCACCACCATGCCCTATCTACTGGATTCGTCTCTAAAGGCTTCCAATCTTCCTTTTAGCAGCCTGTTCTACAAAATCACCATGGACTTGTACATTCTGGTGATAGGAATTGGTTGGCTGGGAATTGAGGAGTGCTCTATAGTTCTTTATCCATGACTTTTGCCAACATGTTTTCTTATCCACATCTCTTTTTTCTTAACACAGAAAACAGTACTTGCTAAAGTCCTAGTCAAGAGCCCAGGGTGTCATTTTTCTCAAAAATATCAGCCCCTTCCACATATCACGAGCCCCCCCTTTTCCTTCTGTGGGAAAGCTGACTCTTTCTGAAGAACTCAGTTCAACCCTGTATCGCCATCTCTGGTAATGCCTCTTTAGTCTTCTTTCTAGTTATCTTCCCACACCAAAATGCAAGTGTCAGACTTTTGATAGTCCATTTAACAGTTTGAGAATCCAACTCCTGCTGCCCCAGTCCCCCCCCCAACCTTATGTGGGCAGCAGCATTCTGCCACAGGACCCTGACGCTCAGGATTTTCAATGAGCTCTCTCAGGAGCCCATGAGTTTTGATTTTATTTTGTCTCTCGTTCTTTTCCTTTTTCACTGGCCTCATTGGCATCCCATAATATCACTCATACCTTTCATCCCATCCATTGCTCCCTGTTGTAGTTCACATGAGAAATATTCACCTTAACAACGTGTTAGTCCAGGATCAAATCCATTTTTCTCTGGAGTACTTGAAGATAGGTTAGGTAGCCATTAATTTTTTTGGTCTTGATTTTTCCCTTCCACTAACAGTTCTTTTTTTCTTCTGGATACTGCCCAGTTCTTCTAGATCTGTAAGAAGAATGTGTCAATAATAGAGAGAAAAGACAAGAGTCAGACTAGGCCCTTGTTCATGGTCATGTCCACAGGTTGATTGACTCAAAGCAATCTCTGGTTGATTGACAAATGAAGTGCTTACACGCATCTTTCCTCTCGTCCAGGATTTGGGTCCTTGTCATAAATATTTTCTAGAATGTTGTGTACTGAGAGGTGGGGTTGGAGATGTTGCTGGGGGTTGGAGAGCAAGAATCTTGTCTCTTGGTATGAACTGTCTCATTTCTGAATAAGTTAGCCGTTCCTCCTTGGGAAGCTCTGGGAATCCATCCAGCAGAAACATCTATGGTCAGAATGCTTCTGCTGAGCAACTTAGGAGTAAAGAAAGCTAGCCTGGAACATGCCAAAATAAATCACAGTCCAGGGGAAAGGGCTCTGACTTGCTCTGTGGAGTGGGGCCCCAACACACACCTGTTCCTGCCAGACTCAGCAGGGAGAGGGGAGGTGAAGCAGGAAAAGGGAGCTAAGAGGAAGAGCTGGCCAAGAGTCCTATCTATACTCCAAATCCCTTTGCAAGCCATTGCCAAAATCAATTGCATTAATCGAAACATTTACCTGGGTCCAACATTGTTTTTAACTGGCAGTAATGAATTAATTACCATTCACCTGAGCAGCACATTGGGATGTGTATTTTGATGTCAGCAGATACTGAAGAGGAAAAGTCACACTTTCTTTCTCAAGCTATCAATTAACCAACCCAAATGAAGATTCAGACCCCTGCCTGTGCTCATAGGTCCTTCATGGCTTCCTTAGCTCAGATGCCACGTCCTTGAGTCAGAACTTCACAGCCCGTTAAACAGTTTGAGGAAATCAGTGTTAACTCAGTATTTAAGAGAGAATCTCAATAGTTACATTAAGAAATCGCAGAAACATCTTCCTAATTAATAAATGAAAAAACACATTCCTGCAGCTAATCAATAAAGTTGTGAGGGAGAATTGATTGGATGGGGAGCTCTTTTTGTGGGGACAATTTTTCACCTCTTCAGAGCAAAAGACTCTCTGGAGGGCTATCAACTTATGACACTCAGGAGTATAACCCAAAAAGGGAGAAAAAAAGAGAGAGAGAGAAAGGAGGAAAACAACTAATTAAAATCTCTTTGAGTGACATCTTTCATTCTGTGGGCAGAAGCAGATCTGGTGTAGAAGAAGTAAATATGAAACTTCAGGAGAGACCAGAGCAGCCCATGTGATTGTTTTTGAATACCACTTCAGAACCATTCTTTTGACAGAATGGAATTCCATCATCTCTGCAAGCTAGAGGCAGGACTAGCCCGTGATGATTTCTGTAAGTCCTTAAGTGCACAGGAACTACATCTTCCCAAGTGTGATGTGTCAAATGTGTGGATATCTACAGGACAGAAGAGCCTCTCTCTAGCAGATCGTTTTGATGTCTAAAGGATTCAGCAAGGGAGTAGAGAACTCACATTTTCCTGGGTACCTGATCTTAAAAGTGTTTGCAATAATTCTTTCATTTATGCACATTTCCTGATCTAGAGTCAGTGAGACTGGGGTCCGTGAAGCCAGGTTTGTAATGCTGTACCCTGAGAGGTGTCCTTAGTTCCCATCAGAGTGTCGTCAGCACAGAGTTGGTCCACTTCCTCTTCTGGGTAAACATTCTGACAATGAGATGCATCTTTCCCCTCTTCTTTATCTTTATTGGACGAGTCTCAAGTCATAGCATTTACAGAGCACATTCCATGTGCCCAAAGTTGTAAGAGATTCAAAAAAAAGTATACAAGTTGCTTAAACCTCACAGCTGTCTAATATACATGTTTATCATCACCTATGGACGAAAAAATGGAGACTTAAAAAGATGGAGTCATTTGTTAAGGTTCTTGAACCAGACTGGAATCCAGGCTCATCTTCCTCCTAGGAAGATTCATTCACTAACCAGAGACTGCGTCATGGAGAGGATACAGGGATGTATCCCAGGCTGCCAGCTCTGAACATACGACTTAATGGAAGTCCTTCAGCCTCTTACTTCCAAATACATAGACTTTAGTTCACATGACTAAGACTAGACTAGTGCTTTGTTGCTCTCTGTAGAACACTGACTAGCAGTCTCTTTTAGGCTACAAAATGATAAAAGTGGGCAGAGAAAGTGGATCCAAAGAATGGCTGCATTTTTTCCAAAGCACTTCTTTTCCCAGTGTGCCTGCTTTCATATCAGTGTAATGTCTTAGTCAGTGCTCTATTGCTATGAAAAGGCGACAAGACCACAGCAACTCTTATAAAATCAAGGCTTTAAATGGGGCTGGCTTACAGTCTCTGAGGTTTAGTCCATTGTGGTCATGGCAGGGAGCATGGCAGCACACAGGCAGACATGGGGCTGGAGAAGGAGCTGAGAGTGATAGAACTGGATCCACAGGCAGAAGGAAGAGAGCGACTGGACTAGTGTGAACTTGTGAAAACCTCAAAGCCCTCCTCCAGTTGCACACTTTAACAAGGTTACAGCCCCTAATCCTTTCAAACAGTTCCACTTCATGGTGATGAAGCATTCAAATCTATGGGTCTATGGGGACCATTCTCATTTAAATCACCATAAGTCATTGTTGTTAATCAATGCTCCCCAAAGGGCATGTTCTAGAACCTTCTATGGAATCACTAAAACAATCAGGTAGTTTGTGTTTTCAAGGCCTCTTGAATAAAGGATGATAATGACCAAGGCAGGGAATTCCATAGTAATTCTATAGCCATCCCCTAGGATATGCTGATTAATAATATAATTGGGAGTGTGTTGGACAGAGTCTAGTCATTCATTGCTATTTAAAAAACCATGACTTGAGACTACTAGATGTCAAAAAGCAAACTTTTATTTGGTCTATTAAGCCGCAACATAAATGGATCTTACAAAGAAGATACCCCAGCACCCCTATCTAAGGCTGGGGTAGGATGTTGGTGAACAAAAGAATCCACTTCCAACATGACAGAATCACAGGGATGGTATTTTGGTGCTGACATGCTAGAAGCTCTGTGGGGTCTTCTCCATGGGCAGCCCGGATTCCTTACAGCATGATGGCTGGTTTCCAAGACTGAATTCCAAGAGAAGAAAGTGGCAGCTGCCAAGCTGTTTTAGCTCTGGGTGAGAAGTTGCTATCCTGCCTATCTGGCCACGTTTTATTAGTAAATCAGTCACAGAACACAGACCTGGGGAGAGGAGACGTAGCCTTGTTCTTCAGCTAAAAGAGCATCTGAGAACTTAAGCCACACTTCTAAAACCATGTAGAGATTCTCATCACGCCTCACTCTGCGAGGAGTTGTGTCATCTGTAAAACTATTAAGGGCATCTCTGCCTTAATCACTTTAGATTCTTTGAAAACAGAATGAGGATGCTGGACTGTGTTCTCACCTAAAGGACTCTAACCCTGCTCCACACACAGGTAATGAGAGGTAGAGCTCAGAGGAAGTTCTCTGTAAGAGTTGTCTCCATTCCTTAAGGCTAATGCTATACCAAGACTCAGACATGAGTGAAATCCACAACCTTGTGGGGTTTATTCAGCTCAGCTGCATTTTTAGGTCTAGTTTGGAAGACTTCTTGCTTCCAAAGAGGGCTGTAGAGGCTAACTTAACTATTGGGATGCAAGCTTCACTATACTGCTGGCCCCTTCCTTAGTCTTATTCAGAATTTAAAGGTCATTCCTTAGAACAATGTGTGTTTGTGGATGGAGGGTGTGTGATGTAGTAGTAATTACTTTGTGGTTACTTTTTTTCTACTAGGTCTGCCCAAATACCTTCATGATAAGAAGGAACAGAGAAATATTGCCACTTTGTTCTGGTTCCTGGTTACAGCAGATGGAAAGGATGTTGCTATTTCTGCTTCACAGTGCCAGAGGTATTGGGGTGAGGAGTCAGGTCACTTGATTATATGTGACACAAGTGGGAAACTCATCCCAAAATTACAGTAGGTTTGTGAGATGAGAAGGGGATATCCAACTAAGGTGATTGGGCTGTGGACATGGCTCAGTGTGGAAAGTGGCCTCTGGGCACATGTGAAGAGTTTGGATGTACAGCACCTATGTAAAACCTGGGCATAGCAGTATCTGCACCCCCATCTCCAGTAGAGGGGGACACGGAGATAGGCAGGGCCCTGGAGCTCACTAGATGACTAGTTTTATTGAATGGGCAACTTCAGGATCTGTGAAAGACCTGTCTGAAAGAAAGAAAGAAAGAAAGAAAGAAAGAAAGAAAGAAAGAAAGAAAGAAAGAAAGAAAGAAAGAAAGAAAGAAAGAAAGAAAGAAAGAAAAAAAGATGGAAAAGTTATTAAAGAAGGCATCCAAAAGAGTCAGTCTCTGACCTCCACATACACCCCACCCAAGCCCATGTATCCCAGCATCACACACACACACACACACACACACACACACACACGCACAGAGAGAGAGAGAGAGAGAGAGAGAGAGAGAGAGAGAGAGAGAGAGAGAGAGAGGAGAGGGGCAGGGGGAGGAAGAGACACAGACACAAAAGAACAAATAGATCAATATGAAAATGTGACCCACCCCTCAAATCTGTATGATAGATTCTGACATAATTACAATATGAATGCTAACATAGTTATTTTTCATTTTTTTCAAAGGGATGGTGAAGAGCCTTTCTCTAATCTCTCTTTTGGTCACTCTTGAGTGATAGAAACTCAATTCATTCTGGCTTAAACAAAGAAAGGGGCTGGGTGGATTCAGTGGTTGCATGAAAGAAAGATGAATCTTCAATAACAGATGACTCAAGAGCTCCAAATAGTAGCCAGATATCCTCTCTCTCATTAAAGATTCTCACTTCAGAGGCCCACGACAACATACTGACTGTTATGGTGCTAATATGTGGCTCCCAAGTTATCTGCAAGCCCTTCCGTTGAGATTTGGGCTATGTCTTCTGTCTTTGAGTTCTGTTCTGGCAGAATCTCTATGGTGACAAAGGCAGACACATATGAATGCAGCTGTCATGGAAAGAACACCACCAGAACCTCTGCACACGACCTCGATGCCCAGTTCCCTACAGCTGCTGTTGGCAGTTTAGGCCTGGGTCACATGATTGTGGATGGAGTCAACTTCACACTAAACAATTCAGAGTAAATTCAGAGTGTAAAAGCAGGTGGGAAATTGGGGAACACTACCAAATAGCAAAAGAAAGGTACAATGTTAGTCAAACTAAAACCCTTGCCCATTAGAACTATATGTACCTTGTATTAATACTTAAAGGTTGCCATTAAAAAAATTACCACAGGAGACACTTCATGCCTTTTCTGTGATAGTTCTCCCCTCTTCTAGACTTATAATTCAGAGGTTGTCTATTTTCGTGCTATGTCTGTTCATGTTGTTTTCTTAATTTCTCACTGACCTTTATTGAGTGGTCTAATTCCTCTACTCTGTCTTCCATACTGACACTGTGTTTTAAAGACATGATCCATTTGGTTGTGGAGGCTCTCTACCAAAGGTTTTGATTGGCTGATAGATTTTTTTTTTCATTTCCCACATTCTTTCAGTTTAAGTTTTCTCAAACTTCTCAAAGAAGGTTTTTTTGAATTGAGCCAAGTCCTATCCTTTGTTTGTCTGATATTTGGAGCTACGGCCTCTCTACAAGGCCTTTCCTCAGCTCTCTTCCCATCTTTCCTTCTTATCAGCTACAGTCTGGGACCAGCTGCAGCTTGGTTAAGGAGGTTGACCCAGGTTTTACTTGGCAGTGTGGTGTGGTCCTGGCCTCAAGACCAGAAAGGACAACCTTTCAATAGACAATGATTAACACGGAGACACACAATCAGTCGAGAATTAGAAAATAATAGATTGTGGAATGCAATGAGACATCCCTATAGCATCCACTCCCCTCAAGGTTCAGAGACCTTTGTAGAAGTGAGAGGCAGAAAAATTATCAAAGTTGGAAGTGGTGAATGACCACCAGGAAACTGTTTTCCAGACATAACAGGGCAGTTGCACATATGAATCCACACAAGACCTGTTTAGGCTCAAGCCAGAAAAAAATAATCTCATCATGAAAAGGGAAAGTGAGCACAAATTTCCACCCCCTAACCTAGGAGCTGTTGGCACTTGATATATGCTGGGAGAGGAAAGTGAGTTTCCCTTAACAGTATAGCACCTGGGAAATTGGACAATTGGTTCCATGGTTAAGATCACTTGTTAATTTTATGGAGAAGGTACATCTCATTCCCAGCACCCACGTGGTAGCCCACAACCACCAGAGTAATTCCAGTTCCAAAAGATATGAACCTTCTTCCGACCTCAGGCACCAGACACACACACACACAAAGCAAATGCATATGTGCAGATAGAACACGTATACATTCAATATAAAATAAATGAAGGTTAAAAAAAAACCAAAGTGTAGCCTTGCTAGGTCAACTACACTTCACACATCCAAAGCTGCATATGCAAGAATATATGGATAACATAAATTGAACCTGATACGTAGGACACAAAGGTGGGTGGGTAAAGAAGGCTCTGGGGTGGCAAGAGTAAAGAAGTTTGGGTTGGCCTGGTGTCTCTAAATATTCAAATGCTAAAGTGTACCCTTAGATTTGCTTGCCCCAAGATGAGCAAATTCTCACGTATACTATATACCAGTTTTTGTTGTACAAACCTTGCTCTCCAAGTTCATTGGTTAATAAATGACTAAAACCCGTGATTGGGCAGTAGAGAGAGATAGGTGGGACTTCCCGGGAGGGAGAAAGGAACTCTGGGAAGAACAGAGAGAAAAGTCACTTTGCCAGGAGACTTCAGAGGAAGCAGATGTCACTACAGGCCTGGAAGGCATAGCTTGTGGAGTGGCTGGATGGAGCTAGAGCTAAGTGACTAGGTAAAACTTGGATGCTGTAGTTGAGAGTCTGCTCAGCTAAGGCCTAGGCTTTGAAATATTGAAAGGTCTCTGTGTAATTATTTGAGGAACAATCTGGTAAAGGAATAATTGTCACCATATTAATTTCCAGTATTAATGAGTATTTAGAGAATATTAATAATCATTCTATACATATGATCAAAATGCACTATACAAATATTTTTGAGAGAGAGGTAGGAATCTTTTTATCTCTTTTAAGATATACTTATGAATTTTATGTATACGAGTGCTCTGTCTGCATGGATGTCTTTATGGCAGAAGAGGGCATCAGACTGAAGAGAGCATCAGACAGAAGAGGGCATTAGATCTCATTACAGATGTTGTGAGCCACCATACAGTTGCCTGGAATTGAACTCAGGGCCTCTAGAAGAGTAACCAGTGTTCTTAACTGCTGAGGCATCTCTCCGGCCTCTGTACAAAATTCTTAAAGAATTCATTTTAATGTTTATTATTCCACCTTTAATCAACTTAGAATTATCTTTATGCCTATCATTTTATCCATATAATTTCCATGATAATCTTTAATTTTAACATGATTTTTCTATACATTTCTACAATTTTATCAGAAATACGTTCCATGTAAATATTTAAGTTTATCAGAAAATGTTTATAATTCCACTTTTAATCAACTTAGAAATACTTTATGCCTACCATTATTATATCTATATAAAATTTTCCATGATAATCTTTAATTCTAACATGTTTTTCTACATTTTCTACAATTTTATCAGAAATATTTTCCACCTAAATCTTCAGTTCTATCAGAAAATGTTTCTATCCCATATTTTAATTAACTTAGCAATGTTTTACATGTCTACCACTTTGCTCCTTAATTTTCCATGAAAATTGTCAATTTTAATGTGTTTATCTGAAATAGTTTCCATGTAAATCTTTAATTTTATCATAGTGTTTTTACTTCCCTTTTCAATAAATAAAAAAATTTTTAAAAAGGAATTCATTTTAAAATGAGAAATGACATTACCACAAATGATTTTCTTAAGATTCTAGCAAAATCAAGATGCTGGCAGGGCCATGCTGGCTTTGAAACTCTTGGAGTAGCTCCTTCCTTGTCTCCTTGAACTGTTGGAGGGTCCACATGTTCCCTGGCATGAAGCAGCAGTCCTCCAGTCCCTGCTCATTACCATCGTCACAGAATTTTCTACCCTATTTCCAAATAATTCAAGATTCTGACCAAACATGAATCTGTGAGAGATACTATTCAATGTATTCTCTACCCTCCCAACACACAAAAATTGTATCACAGTATTGCTGAAGTCCACCAGGTCACAAGAAGAAAAACAAACCACAGATTTGAGACCTAGGCCGCGGGTTTGTCAAACTCAGAATACATATACATATTCCAGATATGTTCTTGTTGTAGGAGCTGTCCTATGCTCTGTAGGACATTTGATGGCATCATTGGCCATTAGCTAGCAGTAATACACCCTCCAATCATGACAATCAAAATGTCCCAGACATTGTCAATTTTCCCCTAAGTGTGTGTAAGAAGCTTGTCTCTCATTAAGAACAAGGAGCCTACACTAAATATGATCAAGACATACAAAGCCATTCTGGGATGAAGCAGTCTTGGGTAGATGCAGAGAAGTCTCAGAAGGCCACAGAAACAGGTTGCCATCACAGCCTGTGTTAGTTGGAAATGAGGTTCGTCTGAGGGTGCATCCCTGTAGAAGAGTAATAAAGTGTGATCTCTCTACCCTTAGCCACGTCGTTAAAGCAACAATTCAAGGTACTTAAAGCTTCAGTTTGGTACCTTGAAGCATAGATTCCATAGCTTTGTTTGGCCCTTCCCTCAAGGCTCATCCTTGTATATTGTTTTAGAGCACCTCTTAAGAGAACAGACAATTTGCCATCCATCTCTGTTTCCTTCTAAGACACTGCTCAGTGCCTTACACTCAAACATCATTCAATACATTCTAAATCTATTAAATGTATAATACTATTACATAGAATTTATTTGTTAATTTTACATACCATATATTGGTATTGGTTAAGAGCAAAACAAATGTTTAATACTTAAGAAAATAATCTATTTTTAGAAAGCAAATATAATTTAACTTGGTTGCCTTGCATAAATAGGAAATCTGATTATTCCTTCATCTTACTTTTCCTTTGTAAAATTTAATTCACAGAGAGATGACCAATTATGGATGACCCTACAGTTTAATAACATATCTGTTAATGTTCTAGAAAAAAAGGCTCACTGAATTAAATTAAGTATTAATGGGGTTTGAATTGATTCGAAGAACTAAAACGAAGAGCTATTGTGTCCTGCTGTGACCCAGTTCTGTATATTTCTGATTTGAAGTTTGGAAATGAAGGGAAATCCTGATCCTGTGTCTTCAGGATCCATTGTCCTTGGTTCATGGCAAAGCACTTGGTTAGGTATAGCAATAATAAGCCCAAGAGTCAAAATGTGAAGCATGGTTGGTGCATATAATTCATTCATTTATCCATCACCCATTCAATGAGTATCCATAGTCACCTACTATGTTGTTAGACATTGTTCTACGTTTCAGGGATTTAGAGACGAACCTTAAACAGTCCCTGCCTTCACAGTGCCTCTAAAGGAAGGGTATGAATATAAGCAAATAGGGTGCTAGGATATGACTAGGATGTGATGGGCATACACATAACAATGGAGAACAGTGGGCGGTATGATCTATGTGGGAAGTGAGAGACAAGTCCCTGTGACTCTCTGGAAGGGTCAGGAGGTTCTTTATGAAGAGAATGACCCTTTAGTTATGACAGAATGACTTGAAGAACATTCAGGAGACAGTGTCAAGATGACAGGTTTATGTCTATTCTAAGAAGAGATAAGCAGTCAATTCTGACGATACCAGCAGAGTGGTCCTTAGCTTTTGGATCATTATGTGATCCTGGGCTTTGACTAAGTCTCTCAACAGTGGCCTAAGAAAGTGAGAGGTGATGAGAGCTGTTTGGACCCTTAGCCTCTAAAGGAGACACGGGTACCTACAACCTGATGTCACTGAGGTCCAGTCCCTCAGACTGAGACAGAGGACATCTGTCTTAGCTCTGGACTCACATCTGAATCCCAAGGCAAGCTTTGTGGCCATAAGTAGATGACTTTCAGTTGGTTCTTACAAACAGAAGGGAGTTCTAATAGGTCATGCCTTGAGACAGCTGGGAGCAGTAAATGTGTGGATGTTCATTGAGTGACCAACAGACAAGCAACCACTGAATCACAGTTATTTTATTACTAAATGTTGTGGGAAAGGCTGGGTGACACACTTAACCCTTTCATGAGAAGATTATAACTAGATGAGTCTGTTCTAGAAGTGTTTGCTGATCCCCCATGGCATACCATGTCACTGCTAGAGAGAAAGCAATATTCCTCAAATAAATCCTTTTTTTTTCTTTTTTTATTTTATGTAAGTGAATACACTGTTGCTATCTTCAGACACATCAGAAAAGGGCATCTGATCCTATTACAGATGGCTGTGAGCCACCATGTGGTTGCTGGGATTTGAACTCAGGACCTCTGAAAGGGCTTTCAGTGCTCTTAACCGCTGAGTCGTCTCTCTTAATCTAAAGCACTGGGTTAAGAACTCATGAACCTCCAAACTCGAGGGAGAGAAAATGTATCTTTACTTTCAACAAATTAATGAAAGCCTAGCCTTTCTGCCCATGGCTGGCAGAAACAACAAAAACATCATCTCTGAGACTCCGGAACCTGCCCAGCAGTCCTACTCGCCAGTCACTCTGTGAGAGAGCCCTACAGCACTGCGCTGACAGCCACTATAAGCTCTGCTAATTAATTAATCAACTAATTAGTATTAGCCACGATCATCAGTGGTAATTATTCAGCCTCCTCTCATGTGTCAGTGACTTTTCTGAGAATTTGACTCATTTGGCTCTTACCAAACTGCTTTCTGAAGAAGGGAAGATTATCCTCACTGGACAAATGAGAAAACTGAGGCTCAAACTGCCTCATAGAGGCCGTCAGTGGCTGATCTGGGAAAGGTCCCAGCTTCTAATTCAGGAGACTTTAGAGCCTACTCTTAATTACTTCTTGCTGCTCTGTGGACCAGGGGAAAGAAGCAGGGAACAGAAGACCTGAAGAAAGATCACGTGATAAGAAAGGAAATAGATCGGGGAACTGAGGAAGCCATGCTTGCACTCTGTTGGGAACCAGAATTTTACTCTCTTAGTGGTTTGACTTGGAGAGATCCATCGGTACTCCAAACTTTTACACTGGCAATGGAATGTCAACATGAGTTCAGGCTTATGCAGAGCACAGTACAACCATCAGCATCAGGGATCTGCATGTAAGCGACAGGTAACTGACAAGGGATCTCGGACATTAAGACAATGGTCCCTCCAGCTATAAGCCCACAGCTGATGGCTTTGAATGTGGTCAGTGTTCTCCTGAAGCATTAAGATTTTGTGAACTGGCCATTTGTGGGATTCATGGCAGTGGGGGCAGGAGCCTTTCAAGAAGCCTTCTCTTTATGTGTGCCTGTGACTGGGAAAGCCATTCTTTGAGACACAGGTCTGATCCGAGGACGTGAATAAAGAACACTGGTTGGGTCTCTTAGCCTAAAGAGTTGACTCTCCCAATGTTCATGTTTTACCTAAAAGTCTCCTTCATACATCTCAGATTGAAGGGTTCTTACCCCAGTGATGTTACAGGCACCACAGTTGCAAGGCTCAAGATTAAAATACCCGCATCTCCACTATGTTTTAATTTCGACTTTTGGTCATAGAAATTTTCAAACAGACCCTTGTATCCCTTTGTGGTGCCATCTAGCTTTAATGACTGTAACTATTCTAAATCAAGCCACAGGCTTTGTATTGCTTCATCTATAAATGTGCGTACGGCTCTCGTCACCTGTAAACTATGGCTGTGTGTTGGGTTTGGTTAAAGCAGGATTCAAATAACATCTACATGCTGGATTTGGTTGCTGTCTCTGAAGTCTCTTTCACTGTTGCAAAAGTACAACCCAAACTCTCCATTCGTGGTGAGAGCACATGAGCCTACAACCGGAGCCAGGTCTTTTCTTTTTAGTGCTGCCTGCTCTGGGCCCCTGACCTCACCCTGGAGGCCTCGGAATCCATGCTTGTAGGTGCCAGTGTGCAAGATCATTCCTCCATGGAGACAGTGCAAGGGCTGGCATCTGAGCAAGCTGTGGGTAGGTGATGAACTTACCATCATGTACTAGATGCTGCATAGCACCTCCTGGATGATACAGTTCATCCTGGCTGTGGAAACTCAGCCTTGTGTGCTTTCAAGGCATTCATTTTACTGACCGAGCCATTTTCTCAGACCGCACCCCCCCCACCCTAAGTGTTTTTGCACATAAACATTCTAAATCCCCACAGTAGCCCAGTGAGATAGTTACCACACCAGCCCTTATACAAGCAAGGAGACTACGCCTAGAAGGCATCAGCAACACAGGCAGTCTAGTGAGTAAACTCCCTGCCGTCTGCCCCAGACCCTGAACAAATGGCCTGTGGCTTTAGCTGCTTGCCACAGATCTCACTATGAGTACACAAAGAGCTTTCGCAAAGAGCAGGAGGAACTGACATCTTAAAGAATGGACTTCAGAGAAATGGTTCGGCCATTAAGTATACTTGCTGCTCTCGCAGAGGACTCTAATTCCATTCTCAGCACCAGCATGATGGATCACAACTGTCCGTAACTCCAGTGCCGAGGAGTCTACAGCCCCTTCTTCTGGCCTCCACAGGCATCAGATATACATGTGCATACATGCATGTATACAAAACAATCATATATATAAAATAATTTTTAAAAAGAATTGACCTTTACATTACAGTGAGTAGGCCCAGAGTGTCCCCAACCTCACTTCAATAACCAGATGCACACACACACACACACACACAGAACTGAGGCTCAAGGCAGAGACTGGACTGAGGAACCCCTAATTACTCTGCCTGGGGCAATGCTCTTGGCCAGTCTTTTCTGCTGACCACTATAAATGTTTGCATTGTTATTAATGCTTTAACATAGAGCAGTTGTGCTCAATTTCAGAATATCAGGTGGATTGTTGAGTGAGTGAGGGAGGGAGAGAGAGAGAGAAAGAGAGAGCACAAAGCTAGAGAGGTACTGAAAATGGGGTTTCTGGGTACAAGCCAGAAGCAAGCTCACTTTTTCTTGACTTACAGTGCTATCTCATCCAGAGCATCGGAGGGAAGCAGGGCAGGGGAGAGATGTGGAGAGGGAGCCGGAGGCCTCCCTGAGCTAAGGCTGAGCCTCGGAAGCAGGCTGCCCGCTGTCAGTGATGGGCCCAGTGGACTAGAAGGAACTGGCTTAATAAATGGTTTACACTGGCATTTGGTGGAGGGCAGGCCCTGGCCTGGCCTCAGAGCTGCTGGGAAGTGCTGTGGGGCCTGCTGACACTTCTCTGCCCTTTCCACAGTGTTCTCATGACAGCTGCTACCTGGGGGCCACTGGGCTGGAGTGACCGCTGTGCAAGGTGGTGACCTTCTAAATCCGCATCAGTTAATAAACTTGGCTGGCTCCAGAGTCCAGAGACTGCACACTCCACGGTGGTTTCTGCCAATTCCTCTTGTTGGTTTTAATTCCCTCCTTCCTCCTCCCCTGTCTTACCATTATGCCTGACATTTCTAAGGCCAAGTTTTGTTACAAGCAATTAGCCCATGTCAGGGATCTGGGAAGATAAACTGCACCGCCAGCCAAGACACAGGGAGAGGAGGAAGCACCTGAGTGGTCCTGGTGCAGGAGCCAGTTTCTCAGAGGGTCCCTGTGTGGTGGCCCTGTAGAGCTCTCCACCTCATACGCTAACCATTCATTTTCCTCCTCCTCCTCCTCCTCCTCCTCCTCCTCCTCCTCCACCACCACCACCACCACCACCATCACCACCATCACCTTTTCTTCTTCCTCTTCTTCCTCTTCCTCCTCCTCCATCACCTTCTCTTCCACCTCCTTTTTTGCTTGTACATATGTATGCAGTATCTGTACATGTGAGCTTCTGTGTTTTCATGTATATGGGTGCATATTTGTGTAACATGTGTATACGTGTACTCATGTGTCTGGAGGCCAAAGGTTGATACGAAATATCTTCCTCAATCATTTTTCCCCTATTTTACTGAGACAGGGTCTTTCGTTGTGCCAGAACAATCTAATGAATCGGATTGTTCCTGAAATTATGGGATGGGATTATGGGTGGGCATTGACCCACCTCTCGTGTGGGTGGTAGTATCTGTGCTTCCATTTTCTCACTTGTACAGCAAGTATTTTATCCACTGATCCTTCTTCCCAGCCCCCAGTTTCCTCACTGTTAATCTGGAAAGGTGTCCTCCCAATCAGAGCTTCCCTGACCTTGGGAAGTGGCCAAAGGCTGTTACCCACACCTATCCCCAATATTTGAAAGCATAAGAAAGAAATTGCATATCAATCCATAATAAACTATATGATATAGGCCAACCTTTTCCATAGACTTGTTCACTCAATAGGGCTGTCTAGACACTCGGATTGCCAGCTTTGTATGCTGACTAATAGGAACTAAATCTCCCTAATTTCCATCCAGTCTACACAGTATCAGCATCCCGTGCAAGGGATATAAAAAGAGGGTCTGTGCATTAGCCAAGACCTAGAAATGCAGCAGCAATGTGTTTCACTTGTAACTCAGTCAGACAAACCCCACTGCAGCACTGCTGTGAGTCCATCAGCAGGCAGGAGGATGCCTGTTTTAGACACAAGGAGCAATGAATGAATAAAGAGGAGGAAAGAGGGTGGGAACAATCTTGGAAGAAGCTGAGACCAAAGGCAGCTAAGCTGAGCGGAGCCTACGCTGTGTGGGTGAGATTCCTGTTTGGGATTTCTTTCTCCCTAGTTGGAGATATGGAAAAGCATCACTGGCAATCTGTCAGAGCTAGGGAATCCCCACCATCCTTAGGGAAGGCTGCGGCCAGACCCTGAGAGCAGAGACCGTTGGGCCCCGTGCTTTCTATGCCTAGCCTCCATGTGACAATCTCTTCCAATCACAATCTGTATTATTTCTGGCATTTCTCAAAAACTTTTCACCTGGCTTCTGATAAACCGCTCACAGGGCTGTTTCCTCTCTTGTAGTTCCCATCGCAATCCAGATTAGCTCTGTCTGTTTATAACCCCTAACAGGTAGTTTCAGAACATGTCCTGGCATTTCAGATGAAAAGTTTTAAATACTAAAAACAGGGAATACCTTCTCCATATTGTCCAAACAAAACAAGAATGTGATCACTTCGCTGTCTCTTCTGCACTGATAGTGTTTTCTGCTCCTTTAACAAAATACCCAATCAAGGATAGGAACTTCAGAAAGAAAGAATTTTATTTAACTCACTGGATATTCCAAGGCATGACAGTAGTGTCTACTGGGCTCTGGGGAGGGCTGTCTGTGTCACAGTAAAGTAGATGAATCATGGTAGGACACTTGAAAGAAGAAATAACCACTGGGTAATGCAGGAAACCAGAGAAATTGAGGCACCAGGTTTGTTCTTTTAGTAATAACTTACTCTAGGCAAGAACCAACCAGGGTCCTGCAAGAACTGCATCAATCAATTCTGATGGTGGTACCCTGATGCCTTAATTAGGTTGTACTAGGTTTTACCTATTAAAGATTCCATCACTGACACATCCACATACGAGGGACCAAACTTCAGATACAAACTTTTCAGGGACATGCTGAAGCCATAGCCACTGCTGTACCATCTGTTTCGTAATTTGAAGCAGTATGTTGACCTGCCGTTTATTTCATGACCATGACTAAATTTTTTTTAAAAAAAAAATTAGATGAGGTGGCAAGAAATGAGTAAGTTTACTCTCCCAGGAGTAATGTATCCTCCAGTCAACCACACAAGCTCCTCCCACATCCCACAAAAGGGCTAGAGCTAGACCTCACTCCACCATTTGTCTGACTGGCCAGTTCCTCTGGACAACTTGTTTTCCTTTCCTTTTCTTTTCTTTTCTTTTCTTTTCTTTTCTTTTCTTTTCTTTTCTTTTCTTTTCTTTTCTTTCCTTTCCTTTCCTTTCCTTTCCTTTCCTTTCCTTTCCTTTTCTTTTCTTTTCTTTTCTTTTCTTTTCCTTCCTTTTCTTTTCTTTCCTTTCCTTTCCTTTTCTCTTTTTTATATATTTTCTTTATTTTCATGTCAAATGTTATCCACTTTCCCAGTTCGCCCTCCAAAACACCCTATCCTGTCTCCCCTCCCCCTGCTTACTAACCTACCCACTCCTGCTTCCCTGTCCTGGCATTTCCCTACACTGGGGCATCGAGCCTTCACAGGACCAAGGATCTCTCCTCTCATTGATGTCTGACAAGGCCATCCTCTGTACTCTTTGGTTGGAAGTTTAAGAACGTGTCTGGTATATCCAGAGCTACTAACAACTAATGACAGGTCTAAAGGTCTAAAGCTCTAATTCAAGGGAGTCCTGCCCTGTTTTCTGCCTGGAGTTCATTGAGTTTGAAGTTCATTGAGACAGAGAGAACTAGTAAAACATGCTGAGCTCACTTTTCTAAGAACTCTGTAAAGATCTGCCCCTACCCCATCCCCTGGCATTTTTATAGAAGGAACAAAAAAGAGGGAAGGCTAGTGTGACCAACTAGACGCTTCCTACTAGACACTTCCTACTAGATGTTTCCTACTAGACTCTTGCAATTGGCTGAATTGGAGACGGAAGCCAGAAAAACACAGAAATGTTGAGATCTGAACACCCAAGACTGGCTAGATAGGAACAGGAAATCACACTGCTCTTCCTTCTCCAACTCATCCTATCTGGTAAAAAAAATTCAGTGGTCAGCTGATGTCTGCTGATATCTAATAGGTTTCTCCACCTACAAAATGAGCCAACTCGAGCCAAATCAAGAGTATAAAGGCAAGTCTGTTGAAAGGCAGATCTTGGGCAAGTTCAGTCTCACAAATGCAAGTCAATGCAGCCAGAAGTCTAAGCTAAAGTGTGTGTGGGGGGGGGGGGAGGTTAAAAAAAACTGAACCCCTGGGTAAGCACTGACAGGTGGATTTCCTGAAACTTGGAAACTGAGAAAGATGACATGTTAGCCCAAAGTTTTCTCCTTGTGGGCAGGGTTAGGGGAAGAAGAACAAACAGGGTTTCTTGGCTTGTACAGGGAATGAGCAGGGGTTCCAACCAAATGACACCACTTGCTGTTTATTTCCTTAGGAACCGGAAAACAAACCAGTTCTAGGAAGTAAAAAGCAAATGTTTTTAGTCCTCCAGACAGCCCCAGCTACATGATCTAGAAATCGCAGTACAGCAGCCCCAGGAACTCTGTAACAATGTATTCTTGTAGTCTTGCTGCACTACATGCTCCGGAGTGGTCCCTGTTGCAAGCTGGTACAACCACTCTGGAAATCAGTCTGGTGGTTCCTCAGAAAACTGGGCACATCACTTCCGGAGGACCCTGCTATACCACTCCTGGGCATGTACCCAGAGGATTCCCCAGCATGTAATAAGGACACATGCTCCACTATGTTCATAGCAGCCCTATTTATAATAGCCAGAAGCTGGAAAGAACCCAGATGTCCCTCAACGGAGGAATGGATACAAAAAATGTGGTATATTTACACAATGGAGTACTATTCAGCCATTAAAAACAATGGATTCATGAAATTCTTAGACGAATGGATGGAGCTGGAGAACATCATACTAAGTGAGGTAACCCAGTCTCAAAAGATCAATCATGGTATGCACTCACTGATAAGCAGATATTAACCTAGAAACTTGAAATACCCAAGACATAATACACACATCAAATGAGGTACAAGAAGAACGGAGGAGTGGCCCCTGGTTCTGGAAAGGCTCAGTGCAGCAGTGTAGGGCAATACCAGAACAGGGAAGTGGGAAGGGGTGGATGGGGGAACAGGGGGAGGGAAGAGGGCTTATGGGACTTTCAGGGAATGGGGAGCCAGGAAATCATTTGAAATGTAAATTAAAAAATATATCGAATAAAAAAATTACAAAAAAAAAAAAAAAAGAATATGTGGTTCGCAAGCGTCCCTCACTCTAGGTGCTCCCATGTTTCCTAAACCACAGTGTAGAATGCCTCTCATTCTCACCCCCTGCTTCCGGCTGTTCATATCTGCCCCATCACTCTGCTGTCATTCCTGTGGGCCTGTCTTTCAGAGGAAGCATCCCTGCATTTCTTTCTGCTTCCCCCATTTATTCCAAAATCCTGCTCAAACCTTTTTCTTCCAAAGACCCTGAAGCACCTCAGCTCTGAGAAACAAGCTGACACTCTGGGACCACCACAGACTCCCTGCTTCAAGTGTCACTCTTCGCATACCTGTCTAGTTAGATGTCGCTTCCCAGAACTTCCTACAAGCCCTTTGAGAGAAATAAACTTGCCCATTGTGGTAGTTTGAATATCCTTGACTGGGGAGTGGCAATATTTGGAGGTGTGGTTTTGTTGGAGGAAGTGTATCATTGTGGGTGTGGGCTTTAAGATCTTCCTCTTAGCTACCTGGAAGTCAGTCTTCTAGCAGCCTTCAGATGAAGAGGTAGAATTTTCAGCTCCTCCTGCCTGGATGCTGCCATGCTCTTGCCTTGATGAGAATGGACTGAACCTCTGAACCTGTAAGCCAGCCCCAATGAAATGTTGTCCTTATAAGGGTTGCCTTGGTCATGGTGTGTATTCACAGCAGTAAATCCCTAAAGGTACAATCCCATAAAGGTACAATGTCTCCCACCCATGATTGGAAATACCAAACAGGCTCTTACTATTGACTACGTGACTCTTTGGTCTTGGGCCAGAAAGATTTTCCTCCAAGGAAGCCCCCAAAAGCAAGTGTTTAAGTCAAAAGGATAATACAGGACAGGACCAGGGTGGGAAGGGGTCCTCACAATGTCTTCTTAGAACTGTCCTACAGGCCAACTTCAACCCTTACGTAGGCAGTCCCATGCGGGCCCCCATAGTGTCATCCCCCATGTGGATTAAAGCCTGATACAAAAGACAGCAGGCAGGGAGGGATCCGGCACTGCTGTCAGAGTCTATACAAGTCTTACAAATGACAGCTGAGCTCCTGCTTGCTGTTGACACCCTGTAACCCAGAAAGAATCGATTTCAAACCCAAGGCCAAATGGTGCCTCTGGGGGCATCAGTACTCACCCAGCTCTGAGAGCTGGAGTTGGGGGGGGGGTGGAAAGAGGGCAAAGTAGAAAGGACACCTTGCATTCTAAAGAGGAGCATGCACTGTGTGTGTGTGTGTGTGTGTGTGTGTGTGTGTGTGTGTGCATGCATGTCTGTCCATTTGACCATCTGTCTGTCTGTCTATCCCTCTGGCTCCACTGCTCTACTTTTTTTATGAATTTTTTTTCAGTCATCTTTGGAGAAGGGGATCACAGCTCAAATAAATCATTTTCTCTTTTGCTTCATGAAATTTCAATTGTGGCCACAGGGACAGAGACTTTTACCTATGTACAAGTCCCCTAAAAACATATATTTTCAATAATAGGTAAAGTGCACAAATGAAAATGTATCAGGTCCCAGAAATTCTATTCATTTATCCTGGACTATGAGAATGGAGTAGTAGGAAGTAGTAAAAACGTAGTCATGTGAGCACAATGCCTCAACTGACAGGATCATTTATTTATTCACTGACTTACTGATTTTCAGAATAGTGCTCTCTCAAATAGGTTAGTACTTTTCATTTTTCAGATTCACATGGAAGAAACAAAAAGCCTTAGGTTGTCAGATTTGGCAAATTAAAATACAGGGGGGCCAGTAAATTTGAGCTTTAGATAAATAACAAAAAATTTAAAACATAAACACGTCCTAAAATCTGCTTGTGATTTATGTATACCAGCAGGCATTTCCTCTGTCTCTGAAATTCAGATTTATTGAGCCTCATTGTTTGAGTGCCACCCAAAGTTTCATATACTGGAAGCATGTCCCCAGTGTGATAATGTGTGATGTAATAGTGACATTCAGAAGCAGCCAAATGCATTTGCTGGGGGTGCTGCTGTCAATGCGATTAACCAAGCACTCATGGGAAAAATTAGCTCTGCGAACGGTTTGTTATAAAAGAATGAGCTCCAGCCTTTCTCCTCGCTCTCTGGTTTCTTGTCATGTGACCTCACCTCACAGAGGTTGTTCCACCATGATGTGGTTGACTCTTCAGTGGGATGGGGTTCTCAGCACAGGCTAGCCCATTTCAGCTTAGCACAAATAAATAAACCATTTTTCTACATAAAGTACCAAGTCTTAGAGTTTAATATGTTTTGTGTGTACATGTATAAGTGCACACGTGCTTACACACACACACACATACACACACACATACATACACACACACACACACACATACACACACACACAGAGAGAGAGAGAGAGAAGCCAGGGGACAACCCCAGGAGCCATCTGCTTTGTCGGCTTTTAATTTTGGGTTTGTTTGTTTTTTGTTGGGTTTTTTTTTTGTAATTTTTATTTTCATTTATGTATTGGGTACCACATGAGCGTATACCCACAGAGGTCCAAAGAGGATATCAGATCCTTTGAGTTCCCTGCAGCTGAAGTTTCAGGAAGTTGTGAGCGCACGAATGTGTGTGCTGGAAATTGAACTCAGGCACTCTGGAAGAACAATCAGTACCCTTAGAGGCTGGGCCACGTCTCCCTCAACTTGCTATATGAAATAGTTTCTCCCTGGCCTGGGACTCATCCCTTAGGCTGGGATGGCCGGCAAGCCCCAGGTAGCCACCATTCTTTTCAAGCCAAGGTTTACAAGTGCAGACCTTGAGGTCTGTTTTGTTGTTTATTTGTTTTTGTTTTGTTCTGTTTTTGTTCTGAAGTTCAAACTCAGGTCCTTATGCTTACAAAGCAAGCACCTTATTGACTGAGCTCTGTCCACAGCCTTCATGTCTCCAATATTTTTGTTACAGAAATGGAAGTCAGACTAGGACAATAAAAAGTGTCCTATATTTTACCTGGCAACACAATCTCAGGACAACTTAAGTGCAGAAGGAAGAAAGGGCACTTAGAGAAAAAAAGAAAAACTTTAAAGTTTTATTATGCTTTATTGCATTATTCTTAAAAGAATTCGAATCAAAAATCTCTTGAGCAACACATTTCTTAAAAGCAGAAATTAGGCTCCTTTTATGTGAGTGCGAAGGTGGATGCCAAGCTGGGGTCTCAGATGGGGTGACTGTAAATCTCAGAAAGCGCTCAGCTGGTTCTGCAAAAGGAAAGTTGGCAAGTGATCATTGCTTATGTAGCCCAGCTGCTCTTTTGTACTTTGGAAGAAACAATTAAAATGGCTGGGGCATTAAACTTTAAAGAGCTGGCTTGTTCATATTCAGAAGCTAATTCTCCAAAGGAGCCTAGTACCTAAGAACGGGAGGGGTGTCTTTAAAGAGAGCTTTCTGCCTTTAGACTCTAAAGTTTGTGAAACTGCTTTAAACTACTAACAAGCAAGCATACATATAGGGGTAACAAAGTCTATTTGCTTTTGGACTTGTTGATACAATTTTTGACATTATTTTTGCCTTTTATATTCTGAGAGCAACAATTTGAAACACTCGATAAATTGTAGAAAAGATACAACCATAACTAGTTTCAATAAATTGCTGAACCTTTGTGATGTAGTACACATTTGGGTCTGGAGAGAAAAATATATAATTAAGTGAATGCCACCCAGGCAGAAGGTTCCGCTAACCAGGATCAACAGATCTCTAAGCAGAGGCAGCTTACTGGGACCTAGATGGTATAGCAAATGCCTAGAAAAAGGAGTTATTAAGTGTGGTCTTCATACTGGGACTCGGGCTCCTGCATTTGGTTTCCAAATTTGTTTATGAGAACTGAAGAAGGTACCTTCATCAGCTCATGAAGATTAACAGTAGAAAATAATGTTTGATACATCACTGACTGTGTGACAAATGGTACTATGATAAGTGTTGGCATATCTTTGGGTGTATATGGGAATAAGGTAGTAGAGACTGGAAGAAGGTATGATGGCATCTAACCAGGGAGTGAGGCTCAAAGTACAGAGGGCTTGAAGACAATGGAGCACAAGAAATCCAGGACAGTTGGCAGCATGGCTGTCCTATGAGGAATGACAACATTTAAGGCAGAAGTAACAAGGGACCCAATTATTATGGGCTTCATAATCATGGGAAACATCCAAGTATCTTGACCTTCTAGAGATAGAACTCTGATGCAATTTAAAGGTGGAGAGGATGTCTTGCCGAGTTTTTAAGTAGAGCTCTCCAAGAATAGAGTGGGATATGAACATGGAGAGAACAAGAAGAAAGCCATGGGTCAGACAACTGAAGCTTCAACCCCAGTGATCAGTGATAGGGAGGGTGAAAAAAGAACTGTGCTGTGGTCCAGCAGGCCAAGAGGAAGATAATGGTTTTAAAAAGTCTCGGAGAAATGGCTCAGAGAGTAATTACTTATCACCCAAGCCTGAGTTCAGTCCCTGGAACTCCTATAAAAGATCCAAATGTGGTGATGGGCACCTGAAATCTCAGTACTATTACAGAATGATGTGTAGTGAAGACAGAAGAGTCACCCGGAAGTGCATGGACAATCCAGCCTTGAGTGCACAGTGCAACAGCAGAAACAAGAGAGACCCTGGCTCAAAATTAACAGTGTGGCACAATTCATTCTGGAGTTGATGAGCAGCTAACTGGAAGTGAGGACTGACAAAAAGAAAGAAGGCTAAGGTTGATTCTGATGTTTCTGACTGGGCCAATCGGGACTACAACCTGAAACATTCCATTCCAAGAAAACCTGGGTCAGATGCACCAAAAGCATCTTCAGATTTGGTGGTCAGTGATGACCGTACAGTGGATGTGTCAATCTGTTGAAAGGGTCTTTCCACAAGAAGACTGTACTGCCAGTAAGATCTGCAAAAGATATCCACATCCATCTCCCTTGAATAGAAAAGTATTGATAACCAGAAAGAAACACAGCATTCCCTCTCCTCCCCAAGTTAATATGGTTATTCCTCTGATAGTTCAGAGCTTTAGAATAACTATAATGTAGTATATTTCAACAAGAACATTCACACAATACTCTATCAGTAGTCTTGCTCTCTTAGCCACTAAGATTTCTAGAAAGGACTGAATCTCATGTCACATAAATCAGCAAACCTACCAAAGCTGAAGTGTACCCCATAAAACACTCAGTAAAGGCTGAACATGGTTGCTATCAAGGACACCCAACAGAGCTAATCTTCAAAAAGTTCACAGTCTATTTCGAGGTGGAAGATACAAACAAGGAAGACTGTTTGGGACCCGCACAGGTTGGATGAAGGCGACACAAATGCAGATGATGGGGGGGGGTGGATTTGTCCTGTGTTGTGACCATTCATAGACTGGGAAGGTCCAGCAGGTAGGGCACGATCTGGGTCTGAGTACTTTCCTATTTGATCACTGTGTGTCTGCGCGCGCGAGCGCGCGTGTTTCAGATCTCGGAAGCCTTTCCTGTCTTGTACTACAATTGCCTATGTGGATAAATAGGCAGGGGGAAGGGGAGAGCCGTGGGATTTCCCAGGAGCAACTTGGTACCCAGAAGGACATTTACCTAAGATGGCAGCTGTAACGACAATCCCATTGGAATATTATATTCTGTGCTGAAAAAAAAATGGCCACTGTTAAAACCATTTCTTTCTTCTTCTTTTTCTCCATGTATTAGTTCCTCTTCTTTTGCTATGGTAAAACACCATGACAAAAGGCATCTTATAGGCGGGAATGCCGGTTTTGATTTACAGGACCAAGGAGAGTTCATAATGATGTTGAAGGAGTGGCAACAGGCATCCAGAGCGGAAACCAAGAGATCACATCTTCAGCGGCAGACGCAAAGCAGAGAAAGAACCAGAGGAGGGGCCAGGCTTTGAACTCTCGAATCCTTCCCCCTCAGTGAGTCACTTTCTCCAGCAAGGCCTCCCTTAATATCACCACAGACCAGGAACTAAGTGTTGGATGACAGTTCCTATGCATGGACTCAGCATGGACACTGAGTCCAACTACCCCGTTCCTCCTCCTCCTCCTATGCATCTTCATCCTCAAGTCTTGAGTGACATGTTGACATTTTTTTTCCTGAATGCCTCACTGCATGTTATTTGTAATAATAGACATTAGCGTTATCATAATTATCTCATCACCCTTTGTCAGGGCTGAGGGCACAGGCCAGTTCCCACTGGTCTCAAAACTACTCCTCCTGGTTGCTTGGCAAACTAGCAAGCCACTAGAGTAACTTCAGTGACCTCTAGCTGACCTGAGGGATCAATGAACAATTAATTACTATCAACCCACTCTGGGAAAGATAGTGCACGGCCGTTTCTCAATCACAACTGGAAGCGCCCCTCGGCTGACAGCTGCCTGTGAAATAAACCAAGCCCCCCCCCCTTACTGCTTCTAAGCCACACCTCCTACCCCCAACTTCTCAATCTCTCTCTCTTTCTCTTTCTCTCTCTCTCTCTCTCTCTCTCTCTCTCTCTCTCTCTCTCTCTCTCTCTCACACACACACACACACACACACACACACACACGCACACACGCACACACACACACAGAGAAAGAGAGAGACAGAGACAGAGACAGAGAGAGAGAGAGAAACAAAGAGGGGGAAGGGAAGGGGAGGGGAATGAGGAGGGAAAAGGAAGAAGGGAGAAGGGAAGGAGAAAAGGAGAAAAAAGGGGGAGGGAGGGAGGGCGCCACTCCATATTGGTCACATTTCTGAGTGCTTGTCTCTTGGTAGTTTTTCCCACTGCTCAATGAAGCACCTGTAACCAGCTTTGTCTAATGGAGAGGAGGCCCAGCCGTAGAGGCCCAGCCCAGGGAGACTGTGCCTTGCTTTGCTCCCTATGACATCTCTATAAACGCAACTTTTTCTACCATTAGTGTTTCCTACATTTTCAGCCTTTCCACTCCCAATCATAACACTCTTCATTCTGTTTCTCGTGGTCACCTGACCACACAGCTTATACATGTCCTACTCCTCCCTATATAGCAAAATGCGGTCGGTGTATTCAATCTTTACAGACACTCCACCTAGTAAGTCTGCGCTAACCTCTTCAGCTACCACGCCTCCATACATCCGGGAGATTTAACCTTGAACTCAGGTTAAACTTCAGAACTTCAGTTCTGCCTGAAGATGGAAGTGGGCTGGTTTGGGCCACAGAGGTGCTGAGAATCTTCCTACCTCATCAAGAGTGTTTGCTGCTCTGTGTCTGTAATCAACTGTCTGGAAACAGTTAATTTTGTTGTAAATATCCTTTAGTGCTCTAAGCCAAGAGTTTTTGATTATATGCAGCAGAAAGTAAGCTCAAAAATGGACAGGAGGTATGCAGGCTTCCTGGAAAAGAAAATAGCTGAGGGTGGTGGTGCATATCTTTGATCCCAGCACTCAGGAGGCACAGGCAGGTAGATTTTTCTTTTTGTAACGTTGAAGATGTTTTATGCCATCCTCAAGTATCAAACATTCTGCCAAGATCTAACTCTATATGCAAAACAAATAAGTTTAACCATGCTATTAGTATGCAATTTTTCTCAACTTTAAAACATGATAAAGTTAGATATACATATCAAAGAATTGTTTTCAGGCAGTTTTCCTTATACTCCATCAGCATATCTATGATATCAGCCTGTGGGTCATGAATCATCAAATCTAGGATAATCTATTATCAGGTTAATTTATGCATTTGTATGAATTTGATGCTTATATACTGAGTCTCAGTGGTCTATATAGTGAGTTCCAGGCTAGCCAGAACTACATAGTGAAACCCTGTCTCAAAATAAACAAACAAAATCAAAGCCAGAAGTATGTCTGTCTCGGGTCCTATGGGAATGGATGTTTAAGCAAGTTTTCTGTGTAGTTCTCTATATAGTTCCTCTGGATTGTCATTGTTCTATTGTGGATGTTGCTACTGGGCCTTCTTAACTGCACCACTGTGAAACAAGCTAGTAACTTCTGACCAAGAGGCAACTCATTCTGAGAAAGAAAAATTACAACACAAGACCCCAAATCACATCCATTGGTAGAATGAGAATCAGTCCCCAGGCTTGAACAGAATATAATGGCCAGTTGCCTAGAACACAAAACCACAGAAAATTATTTTCTTGTCCAAGTTCCTGATCCCCTAATACTTAGAGTGACCAGCATGTGGCCAGTTACAGCCAGTGCTGCCCACACAGGGTATAAAAAAGGGCCCTGTTCACCCACGGCTTGACTCAGAGAGGCCAGTGACTATTTAGAGCAGTAGCTCTCAACCTTCCTAATGCTGCAACCCCTTAATACAGCTCCTCGCATTGTGGGGACCTCCAAGCATAACATACATTCATTGTTATTTCATAACTATAATTTTGCTAGTTATTAATTGTAATGTAAATATTTGGGGAAATAGAGGTTTGCCAAAGGGGTCACAACCTACAGGCTGAGAACCACTGATTTAGAGGAGCTGGCAAATCCATTGTTTCTGGAGTTTTGCCAAAAAGCAAAGCATTCTTAGGTTGAGAATATACTCCCATGTGTAGCCTTCTGGTCTGAGTATCAGGTATCCATGGCATACTGACAGTTTTGTACCTACCAGAGGGGCAAAGGTAAGACCCTGCTCCTGATATGTCTCCTTCATGCATTGCCCAGAAGAGAATAATTTTAGAGGAAATACCTCCGGTCCTTTTATAAATTCATGTCACAGGCTGTTTCATGTTCAATCCAAGGCAGAAACAATTCCCCCATTTGGTAAAGTTAAATACAATAAGGCAAAGATACTGGCCATATGCACGGTGATCAGAGTCCCAGAATGCAGCATGGATGGATGCTTCTCCGAAGTTCTCACTTATACCTGGCTTCATCTGTAGTTCACCATGTTTTTCTCCCTTGGTGTGCCCATCACAAGGGAGGCTGTGGTCTGAATTCAGACCTGAGAGGCATTTCTAAGGTCTTGTCCCATTCTAATAGATAATATCACTGATCCTTTGAGGATCCTTTGCTCCATATGGTGAAATCTAAGAGAGCAGCCGTGCATCTCTAAAGACACACCAATAACAGTTGTGGTTATCGTTGTCATTATTATGAGGTGGGCCTTTCCCTATATTCAGAAACAGCAGGAAGCCAGGCCAGTGGTGACTCTGGTCGCTCACTGATCTTTCCAGAGCTGGGGCTTGTTTTCTGAAAAGAATTCAAAATGAATTGGAAAGTCCCCTCTCCAACCTTCAGGAGTTCACCAGTCCCCCTGGGACTCAGACATGAAATCATACTGGAAGACCTATATCTGCCTGCAGATAGAGGAATCAATTGGAAACTAGTATTTAAAAGCAGCCCCAGATATATCCTTCCATGTGACAGCCTACAAAATATTGGAGAATAGACCCTGCCTTTCTCTAGATAATAAAACAAAATCTATTGCTCAGATATTGGCCCTGAGAAAGCTCATTGTCCAATCTCATCCTATCTTCTCCCTCTCTCCCCCACCCCACAAAGGAAGGCCCAAATTTGAATTTCCAACAGTCTCCCACTTCTGCTCATTCACCAAGCAAGCAGTCTCTCTAGTATGGTGGTTGTTCTGGACCGGGGAGAACCTTGATGGAGACAAATCTCACACGCGGTTTTATTTGACCAATGCATAGCTTTCTCACACCACACCCAACATGTTCCCAGAAAGAATTTTAAAATCCAGACAGGCTGGCTCGTTTCCATTCAGAAACCATGCCTGTTTATTGTTTGGAAAGTAACAAACTCAAGGTAAGATCCAGAATGCTTGGACAAACACCTTCCCCGAGCCTCCCACCATCTGACTCTGGAATTGGCTGGCTCCCACATTAAGCTAATCACTGAAATCAGGCAATTAGTCATTGCACCTGTCTCAGTGAGCACAAGTGAGACCCACCAAGGCCAGCTTCCCTCAGCATGGGGTGGCATCATCTACAGTCCTCAGAGTGAAGAAGCCAGGGCAAAGCAAGGAGGTGGGGTGGGCAATTACCCCATTCCTGGTCTTGAGTAGTTCAATCTGTGGGTAACAATTAACCTGATCCTAGAGACCCACATAAATCAATCACTACAGAGGAAAAGAATTCTTTATCTCCAGTCGTAAATGTGTAGACACAGTCAGTGGCCTGGTTTATAGCTTTGTTTCTAGAGGTGAGATTTGCAGGAGGAATAGAGGATTTAGGACATTTCTAGACACCTGTGTGGGGCAGCCTGCCTGACTCTGTCTGCTTTGCTCTGCTTTAGGCCTGTTCCTCAGATTGCATCTGATGCCTGCCTTCAGGCTTCTTGAAGTTTCCAGCTACACAAACATACTCCTCAAAGATCTACCTTGGTCTACAAGACCCCTGGATAGGCAGTATCTCTGGCTAGATATCTTTTCCTTCTTCTCCAACCCACACCACCTCTTTGCCTTGCTGGATAGCTCCTCTTTCACGTTCAGATCACAGCCAAGACACTCCTTGATCTAGGAACTAAACCATCTGGATCATAGTTTGTCTGAGGAGACCCTCCTGTGTTCTGCAGTAGGACTTTAGCCTCTTACAGCTGTTGTTGCAAAGTGCTACAGAGTAGGGTCTTAAACAAGAGAAGTTTCCTTCCTCCTATTTTGGAGAAAAAAATAATCAAGACTTTTAGCTTGAGGGAGCCTTGAAAAGAGAGTAAACAAGCTGTTCTCTTCAGCTTGTATATAGTTTTCAACTCTTTATATTGTTTATATTCTGAATATTCTTTTTTTATTTTTATAAAGACAACAGCACATTGGATTAGGGCCACTTAGGAGCTCATTTTTATTCTTTTTTTTTTATGGTTTTATATAAGCATCAATTTTCCTTTTATTTATTTATTTATTTTTAAATATTTCTTCTGCTTTTATTTCTTTTTTTTTCTTTTCTGTTTTTTTCTTTTCTATATTCTTTGTTTACTTTCCAAATGATTTCCCCTTTCCTGGTTCTCCCCTCCCCATATGTCCCATAAGCCTTCTCTCCACCCATTCTCCAATCACCTCCCTCCTTTTTCTCTGTCCTGGTACTCCCCTACAATGCTAGATCAAGCCTTTCCAGGATCAGGGCCCTCTCCTTACTTCTTCATGGGAGTCATTTGTTATGCTAATTGTGTCTTGGTTATTCAACTCTGTCAAGATCTATTTCCTAACAAGGTCCCATTCTGAGATACTGATGGTTGGGATGTCACAGATGAGTTTGGGGAGAACACAGCAGAGTCCTTATCACTTCATCTCTTCATAAGAGACTAGTCACCCTCACCCTTGTCCAGGACACCTGACTTCCCTGTGGACTCCCAGCAGGTGACATAAAACAGTTCTCTATATTGTTAATGATTTCACATACCCACTATTCTCCTCCTTTTTAAAATATTCTTTGTTGTTTCACAGTGCCTCTTATACTGACAGCAAGAGCCATGGGGGTCACAAGGATTCCTAAGCTGCCCAGCATTGGGGGTTGGGGGGCAGTGAGCAGGAGAGATGATTGGAGCCAAGCTGCTGTAGGCAGCATTGCCATAATGACCCATCTGCCTCACCTCCAGGGAGCTGCCACCACTGGGGACGTGTGTCCCTCCTTGGCAGAGTGAGTATCAAGCTAATTTTCTGGCTCCATTTTTTTTTTAATCTACTCGGTGGTTCCAGGAATCCAGCCATGTGCTCTAATGGGCCCTTGTCATTAGAGGCTTGGCAAATGCTCCCGTTCTGGAGCTTCTCAAAGCCCGGGAGAGCTGGCCAAGGCCTGAGAGGCACCAAGGCCATTTTCAAAAGCAAAAGGGCAACAGGATCACAGTCGGACATTTTTTTAAAACCTGCATTTATTTAGTAAATAATGTATGTTAATGCAGCATGTGCTATATTATGCAATAATTATGGAAACAGCCTCATCCTCCTATCCTAGACTTCACTTGTGTATTGAGGCTACTCAGCAGGATACACACAGCCCTCTTCAATCAGTAAGTGTTCAAATCCATGAGAAAACGGTTGGTGTTAGAGGTCAGTTCCTGGTCATCAAACTCCACCGGGCTGCCTGTCCTCCATTTTCCCACAAATCCACTCTTTAAGACCTCCCCAACCCTATTGGTCTGTGGTGATTTCCAGACTTGTCGACTCACCCCTTATCATTCTAGCTGGGGAGGACAAACAAAGGTATTGCAACTCAATCATTTCCGGTTTGCCTCTAAAGCCGACCACAGAAGTAAGAGCCAGCTTTCTACTCTTTATTACGCAGGTCACCAGACAGTGCAAGGACCAAGCCAGAACTGATGACCTCTCCTGACAGAGACTCCGATGTGAAATCAGACTGATGTTTGCTAAGTACACATGCATGGAGAGAAAAAAAAAAAGGCTGGCTGGTGCTTGAGGGAACTTTCCAAGGTGTGGGAACTGTTCTGAATCTTGCCAGAGGTTACCCACATATATGCAGTTTTCTAAACCTACGAAATTACAAAATTAAAATCTGCATTTTCTGCCAGGTAAACCAGACTTCAATAAAATTGATCGAAGGGAAACAAAAACCCAATGTCACCACCAAACAGAAGCAGGCTTCCCTCGTGTTCTGACAGCGCTGGCGTTCTAACCCCATCCTCAGTAGACGTCTCTCCTAACAAGCAATTATGGTGACATGCTTGCCCCATGGTACTTGTTAGAATATGGGCCTGTCAGATACAGCGCAATGCAGGGCAATGTTTTAGGTCCTGTATTATCAGGGAAATTTTGTCTTAACAACCTTTTTGTTTTTTTTTTAAATTCACATAAGACATTTTTTTTTTATTCATGTAAAGAGGCCTAGACTCCAGCATGAGGGTCATGGTCTCACGTCTGGCAACCAGAGGGCTATCGTGGCATGTTAACCCTTTGTAGTTTCTTTAACTATCAAATGAGTCTTCAGACTGACTAAATGTGTGACATTTCTTTTAACTTTACAACTCTATAATTGGGGTACATTATCTCTGTGTGCTGATGAAGTCACCGAGTGATGGAAAAACTGGATACCGGTGACATCCATCAGATCCCTGATGCACGGCAGCCCTTTCACCAGCCTTTTCTTGCCTCCTGAATCTTCCCATCTCTTAATTGTCTTGGATTCTTTTCCGGTGTATATTCTTACTTGATAGCTTTCTTATTATGCTGGCAACTCAGAAACGTGAAGTTTGGAAGACAGCAGAGGCACCAGCCTTTCAAGAAAGTCCCTTCCCTCCTCCCTCACAAGGAGTCAAGACTTCTATTGAATGCTCCTAGGGACCAGAAGAAGAGTGAAGATTTTTAAAGCTATGTATGTATCCTTTGATTTTTCCCTAGGTGGTTAGGTTTATTATTATACTTATTTTTCAAATAAAGAAACTGAAGTATAAAACAGTTAAAGGGACTCATCTGAGTTTCCTCGGGTCCTGAGAGGCTGGAATTATGACAGGGGTTCTTGGACACCAGAACCTATTTACTTGACAGTGCTGTTCCTTCCTAAGTCCTGTAGTAATCATGTAAGACTGGTGACGTCATCTTCTCTTTTCCTAATTAAGACGAGCTTAACATGACCACCAACATAAATATGATTTTCTAATACAAAAATGGCTGGGTGGGATTACTTCAGTTATTTTTTTAAAGCCTTTGTCTAAAGCTTTATGGTTTCTAGTGGCCTGGAAGTGGCAAAGATAGTAATCAAGAAGGTGACTCTCAGGACGAACTCATCCTTATTCCCTACTGGTAGTTCAACAAATACCACAGAGCTATAGAGACTTCAATGGAGACTGAAAAACTTCAAGACAGTCAGCTTTAATTTGGAACATGTCCAAAGACCCATTTATCAAACCATATCCTTCCAGATACAGCATTTTTGGAAACATAGACATATATCCTTTGAAAGATAGTTCAAGGTGAAGGGAGTTTAAGAAAACCTGGTTTCATCTTTTCAGAATGCATTCCAAAAGCTTTATAACACTAAGAGAAGTATAGCAGTATGTTGTTTTCAAGCTTGGAAGGTTATGTTTCTGATACGTGTACTACATTGCAAATGTTGAGGGTTATCGGGGGCAAAGGGTGGCTTTTGCCAAACACCTACTAACATTTTGAAGGAAGACTATGAACATCACTTGAAAAATTCAGTGGGTAGAAGACAAAAGGAAGATTCTAACAGGTGAATGTGGTAGCCAGTCTCCCATGTGGTCTTCTGATTTTTAGTTCTAAGTATCCCCACCTCTGTATAGCCTTTCCTACATAAGGCTGACCTATGGAACCAAAAGAATATTACAAAAATTATGGAGTATGACTTCCCAGGTAAGGCCATAAAAAACATTTTGGCTTCTTTCTTGCTTTCGCTTAGATTAACTACCAGGGAATCGAGAGGACAAGACCGTCTGTGGGAAAAATCCTAGTGGTGGAGAGTTACGACGTTCATCCTACTGTATTTCCTCATCCACTTATTAGGACAGAAATCTAGAAGACCCAGAACCAACCTCTCTCCAACCTTGAGAACTTGACACTGTCCTATCAATAAAATAAAATAAGCGACAGAAATATTTCATTTGGGACAATTTTCCTAGCTGATAGGAAGATCAAAAGTGATTAGGTCACACAATAACATAAAGTTCAAATTTTTATCCTTATCATCTGGATGTTGAATGTTTTGTTTTATTTAATACAAAATGTCATATTATGTTACATTAATTAACCTATGTAGCAAGAGCAATATGATGTCACCTAAAGGAACTTCTTGCCTGCTTTAGCCTGTGAGCCCATACCCATAAGAACAAGTCTAAATGGCATCTGGAATGGAAATTCTCATTTTATTTAAGAGTTGTGCTTATCAAAAAGCTAGCTGTAGTACCCAGAGAACTATTGAGCCCAGCTATTAGCTTGGATCCTGTTCCCAAAGAGCTAGAGAACCGACTCTTAAAATCCTATAATCAAGAAAATCACAAAAGCTCAACAAGCACTCACATGCTATCGTTATTACTATTTTGATACTTTGCTATAACAAGTTTTAGTTATTTTTTTTTAAAAAATCCAGTTTAAAATACCAGTATTTGCCTATTCTGAATCTTCTTGCAATTAAGAAAGAGATGTCATACTAGATGACTATGCCCACCTACTTCCACACTGGATAAGGGAGGGGACATTTTCCTGAGCATTAGAGCATGTATAATAAATAGTGTTTTGTGAAGCTCCTTTCTTGGAAGGAACACTCATAAAACTTTATCATACATATATTTGCTTTACTAATGCCGTCATTTAATCTCCCTCCTGCTTTTTAAAAAGACATCTTTATTACCATGTGGCAGAGACCCCAGACTAATTGTATTTACAGACAGTATCAAGTCATCTTCTGGAAAGGGCTGATTTTTCTGAAGGATTCAGTGGTGAGAGCCACATGATTTCCCCCCTTTATCAAATACCACTCTTAGATTTTCATTAAGAAAATAACTTCTGTCCCTACAGAGAAGGCAGCCTACCCTACTGATTAAACCTTATCTGCTGTCTCCTTGTTCATTCTGGGTCACACAGGGACCATGGGAGAGCAAACATTACCTCCAGCATTACCTTTTCACCTCTTCCTAATCTTTCTGCGGGGCTCCTAGCAACTATCCTACCCAAGAAACCAAGGAAGAAATAGAGGGGTGTGAAGCCGGATAAGGCAGCTTGGACTTTTGGCTAAGATCACGTAAGAAGGGTGCTGGGAGGCACCATAGTAGGATCTTCCTCAAAGAGTCAAACTGATAAGCAGAGACAAGCCAGAGATGACAGTGCTGAGGCAAAGCATGTTTAACTGCAGGTCTCTTTGTTTCCCCCATTTTACCCAGAGGTGGGGGACCCAAGCACCCCATCTTTGAGCAGAACATTGAAGAAATGGTCATAGAGGGAAGCCATCATAATGGAGGCGTGGTCATACTCTGGGGAGGCAGGGTTACTCATAATCTTCAAAGTCCTCTCCCACTCACCTATTCCAGCTGGGCAAGCCTTATCCCCTGAAAGGTTGCACAGCCTTCAAATAGCGCCACAAGCAGGGTACCAAGTGCCTAAGCCATGGAGCTGTGGGGGCACATTTCAGATTCACAAATACCATAAAGGTAAACAGAGAGTACACAAACTATTCTCTATATTGTGTGTTTTTGAAATTATATGCACTGCATTACACACACACACACACACACACACACATACACATATACACCACAGCACACATGTAGAAATCAGAGGACAATTTGTGGGAGTCTCTTCTTCCACTGTGTAGATCCAGATCCCATAGACTGAACTCAGTTCGTCATTCTTGATGGCAGGTGCCTTTACCTGGCTTGCAGGCCCAAATCAGGACCACATATACTTTTAGTCTGACCATTTAGCTGGTCAGTTTGCTCGACAGAGAATAGATACATATCACTCTACACTGTGCAGTGTCCACACATTCCCTTCATTCCAGGTTGGCACAGACTAATAAAATCACTGTGTATTAGTCAGATTCCCTAAAGGAATGGGAACTGATAGATAGAATAAATATATAATCATTTATATGTATACATATATGTATACACATATATGTATAAGGTATGCATATATTTACACACATGTATGTGTATATGTATGTAGGTATATGTATATATGTATGAATATACACATACACTTATGCATATATACACACATAGACATAAACATACATACTCATCATACACATACACACACATGTACATACACATACGCATACACATACATATACATATACACATACACATACATATACACACATATACACATACACGTACACTACACATACACATACATGAACACATATACATGGCTTTCAAGGCGTGGTCTGGGTAGGCCAACAATGGCTGACTCACACTGAAGAGGCTGAGAATCCATTAGCATTTCATCCACAATGGGTTAGAAACAACAGAAGTCCCCTAGCATTACTTTTTTAAAGATTTATTTACACAGATATGTGTGTATATCTGAGTGAGTGTATGCCACACATACAGCGTTGCCATGGAAGCCAGAACAGCATATCTGATCCCATGGAGCTGGGGATATAGGTGGTATGGGCCTCTCTAGGTGGATGCTGGTATCCAACTTGGGTCCTGGGAAATAGTAGGTGCTTTTAACTGTTGAGTCACTTCCTGAGCCTCAGTATTATTTTTAAATGCATTTGAGGTTATTTTTAGACAGGAGAGATGACTCCGCAGTTAAGAGTCCTGGTTTCTCTTCCAGAGGACCTGGGCTCAATTCCCAGCACCCACATAGTGGCTCATAACTATAACTGTAGTTCTAGAGGAATCCAATATCCTCTTCTGGCCTCTGTGGCCAATGCATGCATATGGCACACAGACACATTCGGGCAAACACTTATACACATATATTAAAAGTAAACAAATCTTTTTAAATATTTGTGAAAAATAAATACCAAGCTAGGGGGTCAATGGCCCTGGGTATGGAGTGGTAAAAGGCCAGCTCTGGAAGCCATGTCATTAGCAAGCTGAGACTGTCCTGCTGTGGAAAAGACCAGACACACTCAAGGACCTGGCCTATTGAGATTCTGCTTTTCGATGCCACCATCCTCTCTGAAGAAAATTGTGGCTTCTACACAGGAGCCATCCTGTAGCTATTTACTAGACATTGGATATTATTATTGTTATTATTATATTAATATTTTATATCTAATAATATATTAGATATATAAATATATTATATACAAAATATATTATATACAAATGAGCACTTAAATACAAATAATATGTTATATAATATAAATGATAATTTAATAATAGAATATTATTCATAATAATGCTTCATTGTTTATGGTGATGTCACAGACGACATCATAGATGACTGCTTTGGTGAGTCAAGTCGCGATTCTCATTTATAACAGCTCCTGTCTTTTAAAAGTGGTGGGAGGAGGGGTTTGGGGTTTTCAGGGAGGGGGTAAACTGGGAAAGGTTTAAGCATTTGAAATGTTAATGAAGATTATATTCAATTAAAAAAAAGTGACTGGAAACCTAATAGGAAATACTAACGGTTGTCATCTGTGGACAGTTGGCCCATAGAGTCCTATACCATGTTTTCCTCTCAGATGATCGGGTGATCTTGCAGTTTTAAAATACAACTCAATGAAGGAAGGTATTTGTGGTGTAAATGGGGCCTCAGCTCACACCAACAAGGCCAGAGGCCACCCTGCTCCAAGTCTCCACAGTCACCACAAGCTGCTTAAGGACAGCGAGGCAGAGAGGCGGGAGTGCTTATTTGTATTCAGATCTTCGATCTTCGGTTCTCAGAGGAGAGGCCAGATGGGACTTTGCTCAGAAAACCATTCTGGTTGAGCAACTGACTCAGAGTGTTTCTGGACTTCAGGGTTCACTGAGAGGGGTTTTTCTTCCAGACACATGTTAAGATGTATATACAACAATGCCTCAGAAATCTCTGCAGAAAGGCAGATGTTCCAAGAAAGACTGTCAGCCACAGGTTCCGGACTTCTCTCAGATAAGAGAGTCTGCCAGGGAGCCAGGGGCTGTTCATCCCAGTGCTAGCTTGGAAAAGCACATCCCTACGGTGTATTGTGAGATTTGCATAGACTGAATGGAGTGGGGACTGAGACACTATCTCACCCAAATGACCACCACTCAGAACCCTTTTGAAGCACTAACAGCAGAGGGCTGGAGGAGAAGGGCTTGCATGATCTTTGTTCCCAGATTTGAGAAGGGTAGGCAGTGGGTGTCACAGAATCACAAAGGACTCCTCCAGCTCCATAGCAGGCAGCAGGCAAGAGAGAACCCTTCTGTTCTCGCCTTTCTTCCCATTACTTCCCTGAATGGGCAGGAGAAAACTGGAACCCATCAGCTGTGGGGATCCCTGGGCCTTAATGGAGTCTATTGTCCACCTTTTATAAGACTCCAGGCTGATGTACAAGCAGCATAGTGTTTTAGTTAAGAACCTGGGAGAGTAGGCATGGTAGAAAGAGGAAATACAGCTACAGATGTCAAGTACAGGCACAATGTTTTTCTCTTAGTAGCCACACTAATAAAACACAAAAGGTAAAATTAAATTTTAATTAATACTTTACTATTTTATTTAAAACAAACAATCATGGGCCTACAAAATGGCCCAGGGGTCAAGGTGCTTGCTTCTGAATCTCAAGGACTTGCAGAACAGAAAGAAAGAGCTGGTTATTTCAAGTTGTCTTCAGACTACTGTATGCACATGCCCACAATTAAATAAACAAGTAAATGTGATTTTTGTCAAATTAAAAAAGTTAAAAATCACATGTTGGAGAATCCTCTGGGTATATGCCCAGGAATGGTATAGTTAGGTCCTCCAATTTTCTGAGGAACCACCAAACTGATTTTAGAGTGGTTGTACCAGTTTGCATTCCCACCAGCAGTGGAGGAGTGTTCCTTTTTTTCCACATCCTCACCAACACCTGCTGTCACCTGAGTTTTTGATCTTAGCCATTCTGACTGGTATGAAGTGAAATCTCAGGGTTGTTTGGAATTGCATTTCCCTGATGACTAAAGATATTGATCAATTTTTTTAGGTGCTTCTCAGCCATTCAGTATTCCTCAGTTGAAAATTCTTTCCTTTCCTTTTCTTTTCTTTCTTTCTTTCTTTTTTTTTTTTTTAGCTCTATACTCCATTTTTTAATAGGGGTATTTGGACCTCTGCAGTTTAACTTCTTGAGTTCTTTGTATATTTTGGATATTAACCCTCTATCAGATGTAGGGTTGGTAAAGATATTTTCTCAATTTGTTGGTTGACGTTTTGTCCTATTGATAGTGTCCTTTGCCATAGAGAAGCTTTATAATTTTATGAGATCCCATTTGTCAATTCTTGATCTTAGACCATAAGCTATTGATGTTCTGTTCAGGAAATTTTCCCCTGTGCCATATGTTCAAGGATCTTCCCCACTTTCTTTTCTACTAGTTTTAATGTATCTGGTTTTTATGTGGCGGTCCTGGGAATCCATCCCATATACTGTTACCAAACCCAGACACTATTGTGAATGCCAACAAATGCTTGCTGACAGGAGCCTGATATAGTTGTCTCCTGAGAGGTTCTGCCAGTGCATGACAAATATAGAGGGCAACTCTCTCAGCTAACCATTGGACTGAGCACAGGCTCCCTAATGGAGGAGCTAAAGAAAGGACCAAAGGAGCTGAAGGGGTTCGCAGCCCCATAGGAGGAAGAACAATATGAATTACCAGTACTCCCAGAGCTCCCAGGGACTAAACCACCAACCAAAGAGTACGCATGGAGGGACCCATGGCTCCAGCTGCATAGGCAGCAGAGGATGGCGTTGTTGGACATCAAAGGGAGGAGAGGCCCTTGGTCCTGAGAAGGCTCGATGCCCCAGTATAGGGGAATGCCAGGACAGAGAAGAGGAAGTGGGTAGATTGGAGAGCAGGGGGGGAGGGAGTTTTCGGGAGGTGGGGGAACCAGGAAAGGGAACAACATTTAAAATGTAAATAAAGAATATATCTAATAAAAAATTAAAAATCAGTTGTGGGTATGCAGGAAAGCTAATCAGTAAGCACTAAGTTCCTATGTAGCACATACATGCAGTTTACACACTTACCTGTTGGAATCTGCCATGCATGTGGTATATGTGCTAAAAGTGATGAGCCAGTGTCAACACATTAACTAAAGCCCGTAACCTACACTGGAGCTGATTCCATTCTATTCTGTGTTCTGTGAGGTTTGACCGATATACAGATGCGTTACCATTACAGAGTCATTTGGGGTTTGTTTTCTTCCACAGTGACTCCGCTATCCTGCTTTGTCCTCTCATCTTCCACCCCACACTGACCTGGCAACTGCCCTTTGCCAGAATTGTGTAACTGGACCCTGACAGTATGCCTTCATTTCAGACTGAAGTCTCTCTCACTCAGCAACACCTCTCAGGTCCACTCATGTATTCTCTTGGTTTGATAGTCAGGTGTGGTGACTCAGGTCTTTAATCCCAGAGCAGGGGGCTAAGACAGAAAGATGGACATGATTTACAGCAGACTGTAAATATAGCCAAGGTATATATAGCTTGGTAATATAGCCAAATATAGCTGGGTAATATAGCCAAGACCGTGTCTCAAAAACAATAACAACAGTAATAATATCATGGGGGCATGAGTGTATTCACCTTGATTTAAAATCATTTTGATTGTGAATATTAAGTAAATAATAGTAATATATTACCTTTAATTGAATATAGTCTAAACAATATCTCAATATGCAGTTAATATTTTAACTGACTGAAATGTTTACATCCATCTTCATTTTAGATCTTCAAATTCCAGTGGATATCTTATATTTACAGCTGACCGTTTTCTTTCTTTTCTTTTCTTCATTGTATCAAGTCATTACAAGAATGGTGGTCATTTTAAGAATGGTGACCAAATCATTCTTTTGTCTGATTCTAAGAGCATAGAGTTGATCGTAGAGTTTTAGAATTATGTCATATTTTTTCCATATTTTTATTATCCTAAGTAAAACAGGAAAAGCTAGGTATTGAAGAGAGAAATAAGAAGCACTGTTACCAGGTTTGGTCTGAGAATTTGACAGCCGTTGACAAACCATGCAGGTGATGTCACAAGCCACAGTGAGCTTCCTCAGCATCAGCACCACCTGAGCAAGGTGTGACAAGGAGCTCTAAACCCAGCTGTTTGCATCTTGCTAAATGTATTTACCCCACCCCTGAGCTTACATGCCTCTGGCGCCTCGGTCCTAAGCCCCAGCCAGCTCCGAGCAGGATCTAACCTCATCTTTGTCATTACAGAGCTGGGACCCTTGCCTTCTCAATTCCGCCCTTTGCATCAGGCAACGGGAAACAAGTCTTCTTAGGATGCCGTGATGAATGCTCTTGCATTTGTCAAGATATCAATAATACGGTATTTCTCTGGGAATGTCACGTGCAAAATAAATACTGCAGCGGGAGTATCCTAAAAAGCAACAAAAGTCTTGCAAACACACACACACACACACACACAATTTTGTCACAATTTCAAAAATGACCACCATTCTTTTAATGGCTGCATGCAATAAGTAGAAAAGAAAAAAGGGAAAGGTCATGAGGGAGGAACAGAAAGCGGAAGACAGCAGAGAGTGAAGATAAATTTAGAAAGAAAGATTGGCTTCCTTAACTCAGAATCCAATCTTGTCATCTCCTTGACAACTGGCCCTGCCGAGGGACAAAGGGCCAGAGGTCAGGTCCCAGGGGTTCACCTGCCTCAGCAGAAATAGAGGCATGGGGCCTGGCTGGCTGGCAAACTGGAAAACCTGAAACGGGAAGCTCACAGGCAGCAGTCTGCTGCTCACTGCTTTCGCTCTTTAGTGGGACTGCAAGAGAACATGTCGCCAGTGTACAGGGAGGTGGGGGGGTGACGCTCATGACCAAGCCAGGCAGAGCCGAGCTCCAGCACTGCAAGAAACCACATTACAGGAGGGCCAGTCCTGCATGCAGAGTTTCAAAATATCCACAAAGCTCTGGTTTTAGAGAACCCTGACACAGGTGCCCCCTTCCCCCCAACATTCAGGGAACATTGTCACATGGCTCTTGTAGTGTTGTCATCAGCAGCAGGTTTTGTAACCAATAAATGTCACATTAAAATCAGAACATTGTGTCTAGGTGCCTTAGTTAGGGTTTCTATTGCTGTAATAAAACACCATGACCAAAATCAATTTGTGTTTCATTTTACTGCTTATCCATCATATAGGAAAGATGGGGGAGGAACTCAAGGCAGGAACCTGGAGGCAGGAACGGATATAGAAGCTGTGGAGGAGTGTTACTTACTGGCTCTCTCCCCATGGCTTGTTCAGCCTGTCCTTATATAGCCCTCAGGGCCACCAGCCCAGAGGTGGTACTGCCCACATCAGTTATCTGTCAAGAAAGCGCACCAAAAGCTTGCTCACAGGCCAATCTAGTGGGCAGCATTTTCTCAATTGAAGTTCCCCTTTCAAAAATGACTCTTCCTGTGTCAAGTTGACATAAAACCTAGCCACCACAATACAGTCACAGTCCAGCCTCAGTAGTTTTTTATTCCTTAAGCAGTTTCACATTCAGACTATATTAATAAGATCCAAAGGCTTATATTAAACTTAATTTTGGCGATGTGTTGTGAACATCAGTGCCTGCCTTGATCCAAATTCATGTTTTAACTTTATCCCCAGTATGACTGGATAAAGAGAAAGAAACTGTTGTGAGGTGGTTAAGTCATGAGGAGTTGGGTCCCAGTAAGAGCCAGAGGGTAGGTAGGTGTCTGACCAGTGCTGCCGGTGAGGGCACAGCAATAAAGTTGTAAAAAATAAAACCTAGCCAGACACTAAATCTGTTGGCACTGTCACCTCGAACTTAAATAAATTCTGTTATTTATACATTACTGAGATTCTTGTGTTTTGTTATAGTAAGCCAAAAGCACTATGACAAATGTACTCATTTTACCATAAAACACAAAAATTGGAAGACGCCATAAAAGCTTCACTGACTAGGTTTCTGTGTTCGTGCCCTCCTCTCTGTGCACTGGCTTTCTTCCTGCCCCCCAGAGGCCTACACACAGCGTCTACTCCCTCATCCTCCTTCCTTTGGTTTGAAGGAAAACTGTGCAGGCCTCAACAGCATTTAGGACACGCCTCTCCATAGACTTCTCAGCCATAGCCAGAAGGATCAATTTGCCAAAGCTGGCCTCAAGCCAGACATATCCCAAGGTCCAGATCCTCAGAGGGTAGCTCACGCATGTGCTGGGGTCTGAACAACTGCAGTGGTTCTGATGACGATGGTCTAGGGGACCAATGTTGGAGTTCTACTTCCAACATATTCATCTCTACCAGATTCCTGTTTCATTCCAAACTAAACATTTGCCAATGTCTTCATGCTTCAGAGAAGAAGTGGAATAAACCTTTTTTAAATTATTTTTTTTTACACTCCAGATTTTATTCCCCTCCCTCCAGTCCACCCTCTGACTGTTCCACATCCCATACCTCCTCCCCAACCCCCTGTCTCCATGAGGATGTCCCCACCCCTCACCTCCACTCCACCTAACCTCTAACCTCCCTGGGGCCTCCAGTCTCTTGAGCATTAGGTGCATCATCTCTGATGGAACACAGACCTGGCAGTCCTCTGCTGTATTAAATGTTGGGGGCCTCTTATCAACTGGTGTATGCTGCCTGTTTGGTGGTTCAGTGTTTGAGAGATCTCAGGGGTCCAGATTAATCTGACAGTAGGGAGAGGGAACTTATAAAGTCCACCTCCAGCAGGAAGACAGGGCATCAAATGAGGGAGGGGGGGACCCTCCCATAGTCATAACTCTGACTCATAATTGTTCTTGTCTGAAAGAACTACAGGGATGGAAATGGAGAGGAGCCTGAGAAAAGCAGGTCCAGTGAGAGGCCCAAAGTGGGATCCAGCTCAAGGGGAGGCCCCAAGGCCTGACACTAGTACTGAGGCTATGGAGCGCTCACAAAAAGGGACCTAGCATGAGACCACACTCCAGAAGACCCAAAAAGGAACTGAAAGAGTCAAATGCAGATATTTGCACCTTACCAGTGGACAGAAGCTGCGGACCCCTGTGGTTAAATTAGGGAAAGGCTGAAAAAGCTGAGGAGGAGGGCCACCCTGTGGAGGACCAGCAGTCTCAATTAATTTGCATAAACTTTTAAAAAAGAAGAATCGCTTTATTGTACAGAATTTGGAAATAAAAGCATCACACAGTTAGATTAATGTTATGGTGGTTTGAGTATTGCTTGGTCTAGGGAGTGGCACTATTAGGAGCCGTTGCCTTGTTGAAGTAGGTGTGGCCTTGTTGAAGGAAGTGTGTCACTATCGAGTTGGGCTTTGAGACCCTCCTCTTAGCTGCCTGGAAGATAGTCTTCTCCTGTTTGCCTTCAGAACAAGATTTAGAACTTCCTTCTCCTCCAGCACCATGCCTGCCTAGGTGCCTCCATGCCCCCACCTTGATGATAATGGACTGAATCTCTGAACCTGTAAGCCAGCCCCAAATTAAATGTCCCTTACAAGAGTTGCCTTGGTCATGGTGTCTGTTCACAGCAGTAAAACCCTAACTAAGACGAATGTATTCACTCAAATCAGCAAATGCCCAGACCCAAAGTCTAAACATCTCAGTGAACTAAGCAGTTAGAATAGTCATTCTGACAACCTAGAGCCTCACTTTGGATCTTACACTTTCCCAGTCTGTTACATTCTTGTGCATTTATCCATCACCAAATCCATGAGAGCTAAGCTTTACATTGTTTCCTATGAATTATTTATCCTCATGTTTACCTTTCTTGTTCTCCTTCCTACATGTCATACTAAAGCCACGTGTTCATTTGTTTATAGTACAGGCTAGAATCAACTACACAGGCGGGGAATGTGGCTTTTGTCTTTCTGAGATGAGTATTCTCACTTAATACCACTCATTCTAAGGTCACTCATTTTCTGCAAATTTTCTTATTTTTTTTTAGTACTGAATATTACTCCATTTTATATTTATGCCAGATTTTCATCATCTTCTCACCTGTTATGAACATCCAGATTGGTTTCATTCCTTGCCACAGAAAATAAGACAGCAATAAGCATGGGGTACAAATATACATATACACACACATACATATATCCATATATATATATATATATATATATATATATATATATATATCCATATATATATATATGGGAGGACATGGATTTCTTTGTGTATATGGAATATGAGCTCCTCTTTGTCAATATCTTCTCCAACCTTTGTCTGATTTCTTTTTCACTAAGGTGTTATGGTATCTCAAAGTAGTTTTAACTTACATTTCCCTGGTGGCTATCAGAACACATTTAAAGATAGTTATTAGACATTTGTGGTTTTTCTTGTACTTGTTCTTCTCCTCCTCAGCCTCTTACTCTGCCTCCTTTTTCTTCTTCCTTATCCTCCTCTTCTTTTCTTCTTTTTCCTTATCCTCCTCCTCTTCCTTCCCCTTCTCCTCCATGTCCTCCTCCTCCTCATTCTCCTCTTCTTCCTCATCCTGCCTATTCAACTCTTTAACCCATTTGTTGCTTGTCAGTTTCATTCCCTCTGAATTTGTTCTCTGCAGTGCATTGTAGATTCAGGGCATTAGCCCCTGTCTGAAGTACAGCTGGAAAAGACCTTCTCCCATTATGTGGCTGTCAGTGTGCTCTGCTGATAGTCTCCTTTGCTGTGCAGAAACTTTTTAATTTCCTGGAGTCCCATCTGTTGGTACTTGGGACTATTTCCCACACTCCCGAAGTTCTGTTAAGGAAGTTACTGCCTACCCTAATGTCATGAAAGGTATTTCTTACACTTTCTTCTAGAATTTTCAGAATTTCAGGTTTTAAGTTAAAGTCTTAGATTCATTTTGGAAGACTACTGTTGTTGGTTTTTTAACATTGATTTTTTTTTAATCTGACAACTTAACAAAACCTTAGAATTTTCTAGTAGATTCATAGGGTCTTTTAAGAAAAAAAAGAAGTTTAAAAATTATGTCATCTGTACATAGGGATAGTTTGATTTCTTCCTTTATTTTTTTAATCTTTCTTGTGTCTAATCGATACAACTAAGACTCAATGCATCCACTCAAACAAGAGTGGGAGAGTGGATATGCTTGTGTCTGCTATTTCTGTTATTAGAAGAAACACTCCCAGTTTGGCTCTATTTAAAATGACGTTGGCTGTAGTTTTGTTGTACACAGCCTTTATCATTTTGAGGTAATTTTCATGGATCCCTAATGTCTTCGGGACTTTTATCATGAAGACTGCTGAACTTTGTTTTGAACGTCAGATGAGATGAGTACACAGTTTCTGTCCTTAAGTTTGTTTATATGGTGTATTATAGTTATTGATTTATATACATTCAATTGACCTTGCCTTTCTGGAATGAAGCCTATTTGGCAATAATGTAATAATGTATAATCTTTTTTTTTTTTTTTGGTTTTTTGGATTTGGTTTTTTCGAGACAGGGTTTCTCTGTATAGCCCTGGTTGTCCTGGAACTCACTCTGTAGACCAGGCTAGCATCAAACTCAGAAATCCACCTGCCTCTGCCTCCCAGAGTTCTGGGATTACAGGTGTGTGCCACCACCACCTGGCAAAGATTTACTTATTTTATTTATATGAGTGACTGTTGTTGTCTTCAGACACACCAGAAGAGGGCATCAGATCTCATTACAGATGGTTGCGAACCACCATGTGGTTGCTGGAGTTTGAACTCAGGACCTCTGGAAGAACAGCCAATGCTGTTAACTGCTGAGCCATCTCTCCAGCCCCCCATGTACGATCTTTTTAATGTGTTTCTGAATTTAGTTTGCAAGTATTTTGTTGAGAATTTTTTTGCATTCATGTTCATCAAAGAAATTAGTCTGTAGTTTTTTTTTTTTTCTCTGAGGCCACTGGGGCTGAAAACCTGGTCATAAAGTATTCTGTGATGCCATCAGAGTCAGAGGCCTAAGTGCACAATGCTCTCTTATCACTCTAAAGCTGGAGGCCTAGACCAAGAAACTTAAGAAATGCCTCTCTTGCTCTATCATCTGGCCCCTTCTTCATATCTCACCAAGACACTTGCTCATACCTTCCTCCCATCAAGTGATCTGTGAAAAAAAAAATGTGCAGGATCAGGTCTGATGGTTTGTTGCTTCTTTGTGGTGCTTGTCCTTTAAGAGGATCTAGGAGAGAAAGAGCACATATCCTCTGAGCTGTGACATTAAACACATAAATGAAAAATAGTGACCAAGTTGTGCATAGTGTACAATGTTTGAGAACAGCAAGAAGCACCACAATATATGGACTGGCTCAGTAGGTGAGAATGAGCTGCATGCACGTCTTCCCTCTAAGGCATATGACTAGTCACTTCACCGCTTTAAAGATTGATCTAGATTTTGGTGTGTCTAAAATGGTCGTGCTGAGATACTGGGCTGTCCTAGTAGGGACTTGGTGAATTATTTTATAATGTTTGCTTGCCTAGCATAAGTTAAGGGCCCAGTACTACTGAGCCTGTCTCCACCTTCACTGGAAAGTAAAATCAGGCAGTAAGAAGAAGACATCCCTTGAACAGACAGTGTGAAACCTGTTTCCAAGACTGAAATGACCTACTTGAACCAGGAACTCCAAGGCAAATCAGGAAAGACAGGTGTAACTTTAATTTTTTTCAAATGTCTATTTTAATAGGTTCTTAAATGCTTTAACCTCCCTTGTAACCCTCCACCCACCAGAGGTATTGGAAAGAAAGGATATGGGGTGGGGCGGAAGTGGACCTGTTTAGAAAGGTTCTTTGGAGCAACTCCCATCTGTGTTGTCTGGAAATTGGCAGTTCAGTTCACAGGTCAGCAATGGCAGCTCGAACCACTGGCAAATACTTCATCGATGTACCAGCAGTCCAGTTTGGTAGAGTTGGGCATAGCAAACACGAATCTGTATCGGTGGCATTACCTAGCAGAGACAGCCAAGCCTCAGCCTTAGCTCAGGTCATAGGAGAGACTTGGAGGGATGCCAGAAGTTCTCAGCTGTGCCTCTCTCAGGAAAGCCAAGATCAGTGGAGACACAAGACCCACAAGCATTGCACAGCTAGCTCTATAAGCAAGTCAATCTCAGGCCCCATCACTGACGGCCGAGTCCTTTTTATAGACTCTCTCCTAACATCACATGTCCTCCACTCGGGTCTTGCCTCAACATGGGCATCTGTCTCAGTTGACATAACCCTGCCAATCAGCTCAAGTCCTTGAAAGTGGCATGAAACTACAGCACACAACAAGAAGGTTTTTGGCCCATTTCTCTCTGTGGAGTCTTGACAAATGCAGCTCACCTATACAGTGTAAGGCAGACCAATGCATATGTGTTGTTAGCTAAGAGTCTTTCATCACGTGTCCTTTCATGTGCTTGTTTTAGCAGAACATCCTTTTTCCTGTGTCTGCTTTAGCGAAATGTTCCTTCACGAGTCTGCCTTAGACTTTCACCTATATCCACTTCAGCTAAATGTTTCTTCACATGTTTGTCCCAAAACACCCGCCATCTACTGACTTTTCAAGGACTGAAGTGTCCACTTCAGACAGGTGCAAAGGCCACGAGACATGAATCCTCAGCAAAGGCCCGATTAGGTTAGATATATCAAATGAATTCTTGTGCTTTTCTGGCTTCCCACCAATTTGCCCATTGTCATGCAAACAGCTTCTCCTATTTGTTAACACCCAACAATGGTCATGTTGGACCTCTAGGTGCCTGTGACATCACAACTGGATCAGATGCTAGCCAAATACCAAAAACACCATGGCGACGGATCAGGTCCCGATTCCTTTCAAGGCTAAAGTCTCCTTCTTGATAGAACAAGTCTGTTTTGAAGGATGGTGGAGAATCAGGTGGCATGTGGTTCACAGAACCAACAGGAACAAAGAAAGGGCTATAATGGCAAGAAAGATTCGGCTATTTCACATCTCTAATAAAATCTTGTGGACAACTAGCCTTTTGGAAAAAATCAATGGCAGGGAAAATGAACAAAATGATGTCCAGGGAGCAACTCCCTAGGGTCCCTAGGGTGACCCTTTCAGGGTTTTAGGTGGGCATGGCTTACCCCTCCACCGGGATTTATATGACCCCTACCTTCTCCATCCACCGGGCTTTATTTGTCCCCCACTTACCACACCAGAAGCTTTATTTGCCCCCCCTTAAGCCCTCCATAGGGTTTTATGTGGCCCCACCCAAAAGCCTCTACCAAGAGCTAATTATAGCCCTTCCAATTCTCCCCACTCTCCTCATATGTAGACCAATTTTTCATTCATCTGGAATCCACTGTAGCATTTTAATGTGGAATGTCTACTTCTCCATTTCTCTCCCCTGAAGAAAAATGACTTAATTTCTTCAGCCAATAGATTTTTTTTTCTCCCTGATCCTTCAGACAGTAGCAAAAGACTCTGGGAAAATCAGCAGGTGGACTATCCACGGGCATTTTATGATGGCCATAAACAGAGTTGGGGTGGAATGACACACCAGGCAGCATCTGAACAGGGGCCTCAATACTGCTATTACTAACCTCCTACAAAGCGATAGCCAGAGAGGCAGGCAAATGCCCGGATGCATAGGTGGATGGACAGGTAAATGCGGTGTCAGCAAGAGCAGAGCTCTGGTTTCCTCTTCTGTATTTGGAGCCCAGAATCGCCCCTGCATTGTTCCCTGTACACACATGAGGTTTTCTGAATCCAAACCAGTTCATGTGCCCACCCACCACACAGAAACAGACTTCATCAGGAGGAGAAAAATCGACTTAGGAAGGAAATTAGAGGCAAAATTGGGGTTAATCATGTTAGCTGTGTCTTTCCTTGTTCGGCTCACAAGGCTCAGAGAGACGAGCCTGGTGTGTGCTGTCTGTGGTTCTTCCTCTGCTATGTAAGGTGGCCTGGCCTGGGCCAAGGACAAAGACAGAACAACCCCCCCCCCAAACCCATTAATAGGAAAAAGGCTGGAATTTCATTAGAAGAGCAGTGTAGACCCTGGATAAAAGGCACTAGGGTTCAAATCCCAGATTTAGATTCATCAAGTACTGACTTTGTGACTTCAACAAGTTGCTTATTCTCTCTGTGCCTTGGTATCAAGTGAAGATGAGAACAGTACACATTTTTCCCATTAGTAAGCCAGCATGTCTGAAGAGCTCAGGACAGAGTATGCACCGCCAGCACAACTCAAGTGTCGTCCAGAAGCTCGTTGTACAAATATGAGGCTCCCTCCCCAATAAGAAGATAATCAAATTTAACTAACTCAGCTTTAGGTTTAAGGCCAAAGGTTCCACTTAAATATAACCCTCTTCCTTTATACTGTTTATCGATCTTCCCCACCAACCAAAGCCACACTCATTCAAATCAATAGCCTATGAAGCTGGGCTCTGAATGAAGAGGGTGTGAAGTAGAAGCCCACAGCGGTAAGCCAAGCTCTCAATCTCAGGCCTTGATCTCCAAGTCAAAACTTTCTGTCTGCACCCTTTATGGCCAGTGAGTAGCTACCCAGTCAGCAAGATGTCCCTCAGAAACCACGGGAGAGTTGGCAGGCTCCATTCTGCTGCTACATAATTAAAATGCCCATATGTTTCTTAGGCATAGCACAGAGGTCACCCCAAGGCCTACAAAAGGCTAGTTGCCCATTAGTTAAGATTGTTTACTGATGTGTGGCTAGATTTAGTTTTTGCAACCTCCGAGGACATGAGGGTTACAAAAGCAGAAGACTGCTGACTGTTAACACCGATTTTCCCCTTTAGTTTCAGTGACTACCCTTGCCCACACATTCACTTCCTAAACCAGATCCAGAGAGTGCTTGGCTCCCAGCACACCCTGTATTCTGTGCCTCCCATAGTGCAAGTCAATTGGGATGCCCCTCACCAGCCAGCAGTTGTGATTATATATAATCAGTTTATATAAAACTAGAACGTATTATCTATGGAGAGCAGGGTATCAAATGAGGTTATGTTAGCAGGATGGAGTACTACATTGTCATAAAAATGGTAAGTGTACAGACTGAAATACGGCAAATGGTAGGAAGCAGAAAGCCCAGTGTTTTGCAGGTGCTCACACATTGCTGGTTCATCAATAATTGCATCTGTACAGTCATCAGAAAGAATTACAAACAAACTTAAAATGCAAAAACAGAGAGCTGTTTGCCAGTTGGTTGGGTTTTTTTGTTTGTTTTTTTTCCTGTCACAGAATCTTATCAATTTTTTTTTTTCATGAGAACAGGAAGTCTGGACTGATAGGAGTGTTCCTTCTCTATATATTTTTGAAGAGTTTAAGAATGATTAAGGATGATTCTTTGTAGTTCTTCTTTGAAAAGTTTGGTAGAACTCTACTGAACCCATATGGGTCTCTGTACATTTTTAATTGAAAGGCTTTTTTCCCATGTTTTTCCCTTTCAATCTTTCTTTGTTATGGTTCTGTTTAGGTTGTTGGTCCCTTCTTGGTTTAATTTTGGTAGTTTAGATAAATCAAGAAAATTCATCATTTTCTTTTAGATTGTTCAACTTAGTTGAGTTCATTTTTTTAAAAAAAATATCATGATATTCTGGTGAATTTCCCTTTATTCGGGACTCATTCTCAGCTTTCAACATTTTTTTTTGTTTTATATATTTAGTGTTTCACTATGATATGTCATGGGGTGTTTCTTATTTGATTATGTCCAATTGGAATTTTGTGTGCTTTTTCTATTTGTAGGACTATATCTTTCTTAGTTTTGGAAAGTTTTCTTCTATGGTCTTGATAAGGATCTATTCAAGGTCATGAGATTCTTCTCTCTTCTATGCCTATCTGGTTTTTGTTTGTTTGTTTTTTGTTTCTCGAGACAGGGTTTCTCTGAATAGCCCTGGCTGTCCTGGAACTCACTCTGTAGACCAGGCTGGCTTCAACTCAGAAATCTGCTTACTTCAAGCCTCCCAAGTGCTGGGATTAAAGGCGTGTGCCACCACTGCTCCGCTTGCCTCTCTGTTTTTAATGGTATCCCTCATTTCTTATGTATTTCAATTCTGCACTTTTAGAATTGTTTCATTTTCCTTGCTTATTTTGTATAGATTCTTACTTTATCTTTGAGTCCAGATATTCTATCTTCTGCTTGATTAATTTTACTTGTAAGTAAACATGAGTTTTCTAATTGGGATATTGAGTTTTTAAATTCCATTTTTATTTCATCTTGGGTTCTCTTCAATGTTTCTTTATCTTTATTGAATTTAGCTTTTAAATCCTGAATTGTCTTCATTACTTCATTAAGGTGTAAATTTGTGTTTTCCTTGACATTACTTAAGGGTTTAACATTCTCTTGGAGTTCAAAGAAGTGTATATGTCTTTCTTAAATTAAATTACTTTAATTTTTTTTTTACAAAGTTTATGATTGTTCTTTTATTTTCTGCATCCTGGGATTCATATATGTAGTTATCATTAGAGAACACATCTGTAGGACTTGTGAGCTTAATGGGAAACATGATGTTTGACCATTCATGATATATTTGTGATTTGACAGGAGCTGTCTGTCCTGAGTTAGGGTGTGTAAAGCTGGTTGTTGAGTTATTTAGTTGGACCATAGAAAGATGGCTTCCAAACCATGGTCTAAAGCTAGGCTAGGCAAAGAAGATTCACAAATGAATACAGTTCATGGCCACATGTCTGTTTGTCAATGGCAGTGAGTTGGAGAACGGGAAAACAAAGAAAAGAAACAACCTGCCGAGGAAAGATGGCTCTCACACAAAGAAGAGTGGGCTATGGGTCTGGATCCAGGCTTGTGGCTCTGTAGATGACAGTGGGTTAAAGTAAAGACATAGAAAGAGAGGAAGTAAAGTAACCAGGAAAGCTGGCTCAGGCACAAGCAGGGTCTTCAAGCCAGGGGTCTGACTGCTACCTTATTTCTGAATTGTTGGTGAAGGCAGTTCAAGTGGCTTCCAAAACAACAATTATAGATGTAGCTTTTGATTGCCTCGAAAGGGTTGAAGATAGCCTTCTATTGCTATACATAGCACACTAAGAACATGTAACTCAGATGATTCCAACTGGATCTGACCTGAAATCCTTATTATTGTAGACTCCTTTTCATGGTTCCAGAAATAGCATTCAAACTCTTCTAAGGAAAGAAAGTAATTAAACAATCCTACCCAGTTGCAACACCTATGAACAACAATTATCAGCATGGCAAGATACACATAAAGGTGAGATAGAGGCACTCACATGTCAGGGCAACACACAGTTGTCTAATTGAACATAAAGCCCATTGAACTGTAGGGATATCATGCCAGGTTCTAGAAATCTATCCAGCTTCTCAGGGCTAGTGAGGTCATGCACCTTAGAAAAGATTCTACTACTGCCACTTTGCTAGACTAGCATAATTCCTTACTACATTCTAAATCTTATCCTATAACCTCAGATTAGGGTGGCTATCACCCTCATCAAAGATGGAGACCATCACAGATAAACAAAGTCGGAAACAATATAGAAATCAGTGGAGTGTGGGGAGCTATGTCCCAATAAATATATACACATCACATCTCCTGTACCTATAGCTCAGAAAACATCTTGGAAGAGTGGGTAGAAAAATTGCTAAAAATCAAAATACCAGGAAGCCTCCTGTGAAACAGTCTTTCTTAGAAATGGCCACATAAACAAGACAAGAACAATGGTAGTACTGATAGATATATTAAACCTTAAGTGGAGAATCTTCATGGGGTCCCACCTCTAGACAAGGAACTAAGGCAATAAATGTCTGTGAGAGAAGGGGTTGACATCTTCCAGGATTGAGCCATCTAGTTGGTTGTCCAATGTGTAATGGACAGCCTTGAAATCATACACATAAACAACACAAAATGGACTTGAGAAGTCATATTTATTATATATGTGCATACACACACACACATATATATATGGATAATAATAATAAATAATAATAGCCAAAGAAATTATGAGGGTGGAAGGTGATATTTGAGGGGTTCAAGGGAAAGTAGCTGGGAGAAGCTGGAGTGGACAAAATGATGTGATTCCATTTTAATTAAAAACGTATTAAACATAATGAGGTGGGGCTCAGTAGAGGAAGACATCCTTCACTGACTTATACCCCCCACACAAATATGCACACACATACTTAAGCACAAAATATTTCTCAGCACATATGAATTATTGATGTCACTGAAGTTTCACTGTAAATCATCAACTAGTGCTGTCAGTTTCAGACAGGGGCACTCTGAACTCTTAGTCAAAGCTCCCAGCCATGCTTTAAACAAAACCCCATCAAAATATCCAGAACACCGTGGGCTGCAGTTGTCTCTTCCAGCTGTGGGAAATACATGACAAAATGAGATGCAACACAAATCAACTGAATTGTTTCAGACTATGGCAGCTTGACTCATAGCCCAATTCCTCCCGTACCTGACAAGGTTGTTTGCAACCCATTATCGGAGATGACTAGCGTGCTATTAAGACAGCACCAAGTAGTCTCCCAATGACAGCTTTTAAATTATGACCACCTCCCCATCATATGAGTCATCAAAAATCCTGTACAAATGACAATATTACATGAGTACCACTAGACAAACTGGCTTATTCTTTGACATCAACAACACTTTGCTAATTTCTTTCCTCCCCACCCACACCTCATTCAGCATTAACTCAGTAGAGCCTGTAGTGAAATCCATATTTGATGGTCATGGGGAATACATTGTTTCTTGTCGCATGCTATTTGCTGTCATCCCCCTTTTGGGACCATGACAAGTGAGTAATGACTTTCTACAACGTTTAACTAGGTTACTCAAGGGTCTTACAAACTACCTGAGCATTCACACGTGCTTGGTGGTGAGTCAGATACATTGGAAAGTTAATTGAGGGAATTCTAGGAGAATGAGCTTCTGATTTGATCTCAAAAACTAGAGTACTGTTTAAGAATGGGAGAAATGATCCCCATCACAGATTTGACAGTAACCATACATGTTTAAGTTGGGAGGGAAGACCATGTTGGCAACGATTATGCAACGTCTGGATGCAAACTACTCTGCTAAGTGACATGGAAAAATTCTGCAAAACTGGGTATGGGTTCTATGCCTCCATAAACTACTTGAAATAAAAGGGAGGGAATCCAGGGAATGATAGGGTGCCAGGAATTTGGAGAGAAGATGACCAAAATGACACTTTTTGACTTACAATAGATGGCAAAGACAGGCTAGGTTTCTATAGTGCTTGTGGCTGGACTGACTCAGGTCAGCACCTAGATCTGTGCTATTGTGAATTGAACATGGACCAACATTTATGAAATACTGTCTTAGTTAGGGTTTCTATTGCTGCAATGATACACCATGACCAAAAAGCAAATTGTGAAGGAAAGGGTTTATTCAGCTTATACTTCCACATTACTGTTCATCACCAAAGAAAGTCAGGAAGAAACTGAAGCAGGGCAGGAACCTAGAAGCAGGAGCTGATGCAGAGGCCATGGAGGGGTGCGGCTTCCTGGCTTGCTTCCTCTGGCTTTCTCAGCTTGCTTTCTTATAGAACCCAAGACCACCAGCCTAGGGATGGCACCCCCCACATGGACTGTACCTTCCCCATTAATCACTGATTGAGAAAATGCCTTCTAGCTGGATCTCATGGAGGTATTTCCTCAACTGAGGCTCCTTCCTCTCTGATTATGCTAGCTGTGTCAAGTTAACACAAAACTATTAAGTACAAATACTGAAAGGGAGAAAGAATTCAGCAGAGTTTATTTGAATTAAATATCTGGGAATTTCAAAGTACTCTATTATTCTTTATTTTGTCACAGTGACTATATTGATTGTGCAAACTGATGAATATCACTATGAATTTTCATTCATATATATCAAGCTTTATGTCCACTCTCATTTCTACCAAGTCTTACCAAAATACTTTCTTTAAAGAACACAACCTTTAAAAGCTTTCAACAGCTAGCCTTACTTCTGAAGTTTCCCCAAAGTCTAAGCAGGTCTAGGACCCATACAAAAGATTGAGTATAACTAGATGTTTAACTTCTGAAGAGATAGCCTAGGTCCCTGCTATGCATTAGATAGTGAGCTGTCAGGAAGTGGACCGCCATGTGTGTGGCACCTACTGCAGTGAGTTCAAAGGCAGGCCCTAGCATTCCTGAAGGGCTCAGATGAGCGAGCAGTCCCATGTGACTGAATCATCACTGGAGTTAGTGGTGTATCAATTACTGAAAATTCCTGCAGCTCTAGCAGACAGCTACATTTTTCTAAAGATATTTATATGTTTGTTTCACTATCTTGCTAACATCTGGGATAGATGCTGTTTTTTGGCTCTTTCCAGCTCTATAAATTTAAAATTCTATCACGATAGAAAGTTCAGACTATGTAGATGAAAAATCAAAAGTTTTTTTTTTTTTTGAAGCACAAAACTTTCTTCTTGGTAGTTTGAGAATAAAGTGGATGCAGTCATTCAAAGAAGGAAGGCTGAATGGGTAGGGCTCCAATTACAAAATTAAAAGTTCCATGTTACCCTGGATTTCTGCCTGCTCATGTCAGCCAACTGTAAATGGGATAGATAGTTAAGAAAAACTGTGTATATTCTGTATAATATTTATGTCTGTATGCCAGTCAACAGCACACCTAGGGTTATATCTTCCAGACATCTGTTTCTATTCTTTAGCACAGTTAAACTCTATCCTTTACATAAACCTAGGTGCTGTGAAAGGCATCTTCAAGGCTCTCTTGGAAGCTCTTCAATGCCTTTTAATAGCCCAGAACATCAGTTAGATAAGGCACCAACAGTCCTAACTCCAACCTTCACTGAAGGTGACTCTTGAGTCTAACTTTAGTTGGTTCGCTTACACTCCAATGACTTATAAAGAAAAGAGCTCACATTCTCACAGCTCCTCTCAGACCTAAATAGTTTTATGAACGATGTGATGTCTGAAGTCGAGCATTTTCTGAAATCAGACTTTGCTTTTTTTTTTACTAGTTCTGAGAAATAATTTTTATGACTTGTGATTTGCTAATCATCCGACTCTTAAGATGTCTGTATTTAGACATTTCCTGAGCTCAACACTAGAATGAGTACTTATGATGAGTGTGGCAGACATGCCCTTTAAAAGTTGGCACTGGTGTGGCTCTCAGTTCCCAAATAAATGAAGAAATAAAGCTAATTGTCGAACAAGCACAGGATGCTAAGGAGCAAATGTAAAATCACAGTGTGAGCAGCAGTCCTCGGGACTAAAGAGCAGCTGGGGACAGCCCTGGGTCAGACACGTCTCTCTCTAAGAGCATATCTGTGTTTACTGTCTCGCCAAAATGTGAGGGCCTTCATCAATCTCATTGTAATCTCTATTCCAGTCAAAGCACTCCTCTCGCCAACTTGAAATTCAATTCAATGTCTCTAAAGGCCTATGTGAATGTTCATGCCTTATACAATTTACTCCACAGAGTCACACAGCTAAAGGGAACCTCGGGATTGTAGTTCAGTGCCATTGTTTCACTGATGAGAATACAATGGTTTATCGAGGATGAGGAACCTGACCAGGGTCAGTTGGCAACTTACTGGCAGAGAAGGATGTGGTACCCTGTGGGACCCATGTGGTACCCTGCTCACACCTACCCAGAACCTAAAATGCTACTGCCACATCCTTCTACTTCCTATGACTTCAATTTCCTGATAATCTATTTTGATCATCTGAAACGCTAGCCTTTCTCTTAGTTTCTTACTTCCTGAATTGTTATTCAATGGTAATGCTTTCATGACACTGTGCCAGCTTTTACCCCTGGGCACTCAACTCCTGGGTGCCTCACATTGGAGGGACCCTAGACATTAATATAATGTTCTGTCATCAAGAAGTACTTGCTGACTTCCCATTTTTTACACTTGTGGTAAACAGAGATTGTCAAACAGTCCTGTGGTTTCAGGGGAACTGTTGGCGCTGTCCGTGGTGCTGATCCTGGTGGCAGTGGTGATAAGAAAGCAACTCTTGAAGACCAGGAGTCTCTCCAGAAATGGAGCTTCCAGACACCTTGGTCTTGTATTTCCAGGTCTCCAAAATATTTTTGTTCTCAGTACATTATGGAAAACCATAGCACACCTGATGTTGCTGGTGGAAAGAAAAGTAAAGGTTGCTGTGTTTTCTAGTGTCCATGATATAGTGTTAACACAATGTCTGTTTTTATGTACCCCATGATATGAAGTGAACTTTCATAGTCAGTGAGCTGGCACATGTTGCCTTTTTGATGTCTCAACATTACTCAAGAAACTCAAAGTAGGAGAGACACATGGTATAAAGTATCAAGATGGCTAGGGTAAGACTCTTTGATAAAATCTATAAAGACAAGACAAATTGTGTACATAGTATATGTGTATATGTTCACATGTGTATGTGGTGTGGGGGTGTATTTGAATGTGTATTTGGGCATTGTGTATGTGTGCATTGTGTATGTGTGCATGTGTGTGTATATGTGTGTGTGTATAAAAGTCTTCAAAGGGTAAATGTGATAGGTGTTATGGGAGATGATTGTTATGTTCTTAGTATTATATACTACTTTGTACTATAAAAGGAGTTAATTCTTTCCTCCATGTCTGCAATCAGATGGGCATGGTCACAGAAAATAGACTGAAGGACATGTGGCCAAGGCAAGGTGCCCATAACATGTCATGAATTATGATATACTCAACTATAAATCTTAAAAGAGACCCAAGAGGTCTATGGAATCTTGTTTTGTATTCAACTATAAAATTCCACATAATTATAAATATTAATTCTGCATTTAGTTTGTTTTCTTATTAAAATTTATATTGGTCTTGGGGGAATGATAATGATATTATTTGTGGGTTAAAAGTCTCATATTCTAACATCCCATGGTAACACATCTATGGGATGAATTGGGGGGAGGGTGCATCTCAATAAAAGGGCAGAGAATCCTTTGAGATTCAGAAACAGTTGGTGTCAGACAAATGAGCCTACTCACCCCCTTGCTGCACTCTGATGTCAGAATCATTTCTTCCCACCAGACTTGCTTCCAAAGCCATAGCAGAAATCATGGCAGCTTTCAACCCTTGCATCTTAGAGATGACTGAACGTCCTTTAGTCCTTGTCATGGAGTGAGTTGCGTTTCACCTCAATTTGTATATTGAAGTCATTGAAGCCTGTATCATTACCTTGTTTGTCTGTAACTTCCTGACAAAACAACCCAAACCAGGAAGTATATATTTTATCCCAGGGTTTCAGGAAAGTTTAAGTCACACCCTAAGTACACACCTTTAATTACAAACAATAAAAAAAAAAAAGAGGAGGCAGCCATGTTTGAAAGTGACAAACAGATCAGAGAAAGATTTGACAGAATGAACCAGAGATAGGATACTTTCAACTTTCAGAAGAGCAGGACATGAGAGAGAGAGAGAGAGAGAGAGAGAGAGAGAGAGAGGCAAGGCAATTTTTTACTGGGCAGTTTTTACAGAGACAGTTTACAGGTAAAGACAGAATAAGCCAAATAATAAGCTAGAGATTGCCTAAGTTAGTTTGAGGCCAAGCACAGCAATTCAGTGAGAAGCTGAAAGAAGTGAGCCAGATTAAATCAGTCAGCTTGGAGAGGAGTTTGAGCCAGAACAGCTGGGTTGAACCAGCCACCCAAAGACCAGAAAGACCTAGAATGGGTGAGCTTATTCAGCATTAATCCTTCTCTGAGATGACATCTTCATTTGGCAAATAAAAGTTACATTTATCTTTGCAAAATAGGATGAAGGCCAAGGTGTGTATGAGCTCCGAAGCCTGTTTGTATGTTCAGTAGCCCTACTCAAGACTCTGCAGCTTTCAAACTAGTGCCACAAGCTGTGGGGAAGGTACCAAATTCAATCCAGAAAAAAAAGGTTCTAATTTCCAATGAAAGTGTTTTGTGATGGGGCTTCTCAAGGGTAATTAATGTCAAATAAAGTAGCAAGATCTGCATCTTCATCCCATATTGCTGTGGACTTGTAAAGAAAGGAGGAGGAAGATAAAAAGAATGTTATCTATAAGCATGCACCATATAAGGGACATAGGAAGAAACACTGAGCAAGTGACCCCTGAAGACCAGGTACTCACCAGAAACAGGATTCCCAGGTACCTTGGTAGTGTACTTTCAGCTGTCTAAAATATTTTTGATATGTTACTTGAGCAATCTAATACATTCTCATACTGGAAACTCTCAAAGAGGGACTGAAGAGATGATTCAGATGTTAAGAATGTATTCTGCTTTTGAGGAGGACCCAAGTTTTGTTCCCAGCATCCATGATTTTAGATACTAAAAATAACAAACCTTGTTTTTAAATCTCAGAGATTCATTGCCCCATGGCCAACAAATACAATTAACTCAGGTATTCATCCTATTTAGATGAATAGATAATGTGGTGTGTGTGTGTATATATATATATGTTTTATATCTTCACATGTATATGTCATATATATATATATATATATATATATATATATATATATATATATATGTCAGTGTTCTATTGCTGTGAAGAGATGCCATGACTATGACAATTCTTTTTTTTTTAAGCATTCAATTGGGGGTTGCTTACACCCATAAGTTTAGTCTACTATGGATATGGTGAGAAGCATGGTGGCAGACAGGCAGATAGGGTGCTGGAGAAGTAGGCTGAGAATTCTACATCCATATCCACAGGCAGCAGGAAGAGAGAAACACAGGACTGTCTTGAGCATTTAACATCCCAAAGTCCACCTCCATTGCAACCCTTCCTCTAACAAAGTCACACCTACTCCAACAAGATCACACCTCCTAATCCCTGTCAAGTAGCACCTTTTGCTAATGACGCAGTATTCAAATGAATGATCCTATGAGGACCATTCCTACTCAAACCACCATAATAAACAAATAGGACAAATAAACACATAATAAACAAAGGAATACTGTTCAATCACAAAAAGGATAAAATTCTGTCACTAGATGGCTTTAAGTGAAATACAGAAAGTCAAATACCACGATCTCACCTATATCTGGAAGATAAAAGTTTACCTCTAAGTAGGGAACAGATAGTTGTTACTAAAGCACAGGAATACTATTGAGGGTACAATGAACAGAAGCCAGGAATTAGAGAAATGGTGTTAAATCAGAGGAATAACCTCTCATGTTTATGTAGCACAGGAGGGTAGTCATGACTGGCAACAATTCACCTAACATTCCTAAGTAGCACTAGAGATGATTGGATATGGCTTGATACATAGAGAACCTTGCTGCCATTCCTGATGATGTGAGCTTGACTTCTAGCAACTACAGAGTAGAAGAAAAGAACAGACTCCCACAAGTTATCCTCTGGCCTCTATATGTATACCATGACATGCATGCACCCCCACACAGGAAGAGGTAAATAAATACAAATAAGTAAATAGATATAAAAAATAAAGTTATTTAGTTTTAAAAGGAAATGATGCATGTGGAAGGTGCTACCCATACAACTCACCCTGACTGGATCACGGTACACTGTATACCCATATAGAAATGGCATTAAATACCTTATAAATACATTCAATTACATTACATGTCAATTCAAAAATTAAAATATTTTTAAATAGAGATCTATGGTTCTAGATGAACTCATATTTTTCTCTGCAGTACAATCAGCTATTGTAGGCAGAATAGAAGCCCATGGGGCCACGTGTTGGCATAGAGCCCTACTAGGCAAGCAATATGATTGATAGAGCTATGATTGGTAGGTATCTCTCTTAGGCATTATCTCAGCTTCACAATAGCTCCATGCAGAACAGATCATTCTTGTCTCTGCTTTTCAGAACTGAGCCTAGAAATGTTAGGATGTTCATGCCACAGCACACAGCTGAGTTTCAAACCTCAGTACAATGCCATCAAGAGCAATAGGAAGAACTGTTCCTATTAACTCTGAACCCAGTGGGTCACAAGCATTGGTAAAGAAAGGAATTACCCCCACCATAAGATTTAAGAACTTAAGAGAAGGACTCCTCACCCAATAGTTTCCAGTTGCTGTCCAAGACACTGCTACTCATGACTTAATTCCTTACAGGAAATGATACATTGAGTTCCAAGAACTTCACAGAATTAACAACTTTACCAGCACAATTCCATCACCAGGGTGCTCATAGGAGAAACAGAAGATCCTGAAAACACAGGAGACATCACTGACACATGGCAGGTGGAGAAGACAAATGAGAGAAGGAGCTGGTGAGATGGCTCCACTAAGCATTTCCTGCTCTTCCAGAAGACCTGACTTTGTTTCCCAGATTCTCTATCAGGTGGTTCACAATTGCCTATAACTCTAGCTTCAAGGAATCTGTCACCCTCTTCTGGCCTCCACAGGAACATGCACATACAGCACACAGATACACACACACACACACACACACACACAGAGAGAGAGAGAGAGAGAGAGAGAGAGAGAGAGAGAGAGAGAGAGACAGACAGACAGACAGACAGACAGAGAAATACACATGCACATACAGATACACACAGATGCACACATACATAGACACACACACACACACACACAGAGAGAGAGAGAGAGAGAGAGAGAGAGAGAGAGAGAGAGAGAATAAATAAATAAATATAAATGAAACAGAAAAGCAAGGTAGAAAGCAAAGAATAATGCTGGCTTCGCGTGTCGGCTTTTGGTCCCCAAAGACCTGATCAGCTTCCACAGGGAATTCTTCTGGCCACTGTCAATAAGTGCTGAATAGCTTACTAAAAATAAAATACACAAAATAA